>NC_085905.1:1468159-2936318 GCF_034447905.1 Colletotrichum destructivum
GCTCGAGATTGGTCTACGGATACGATTCTTGTTGTTGTCTTGGAAGTCCAACAATACTGACGGCGATGATGAAATGCCAACTTCGTAAGGGATAGTCTACGAGGCCATTGACCGGTGGCTTGAGTGGATTGGGGTCGTGATAGTGCGGCAGGTGGGCCTAAGTGGCAAGGCCTTCGATGTTGGAAGCCCTCAAAAAGTCCGATGGCGGCCTCCTGATTCCGAACCTATTCAGACGACATTCGACGTCTAAGAAGAGGAGGTTGACGGGCGGATAACAACCAGAAAATGGCGCCGTTGTCGGCAGTCTGAGCGGTACACCGCCAGGACTAAGGCACGTCTAACCTGACAGCTGGGCTGAAGGTCCATGGGGCGTTGCGCACAGATGGAGTTCGTCTCTTTGTGGACTCGAGCTAACGAACCATATGGCATCGTCTCTTTTTTGAGCGTCTGTCAACTCGTACGAGACCGGTCATCCGAGCAGTCATGGCTGAGGAGGTTAGCGGATGGCTAGGACGAGGTGGTTGGCGGAGTGGCCGTCATCGAGGTCGTTCCGAGCCAATAGACAGACATAATGTTAATCTTTAGGAAGTCTCCTTATCGAACCAGGAAAAGGGGAAGAAGTGCTCTCATTTCTGAGCGGGCGTTGGCAAGTACACTTGAATACCTAGGTACCTAATTCAGTCGACGGCAGCCACCAACCATCCAAGCGTCCCATCAGACTAGTGTGGTCAGTCATCGGCAGCTAGCACCAAGGTGCAGAGGGAACAGTTTTGCCTTCGGCCTTAAGGCAATGTCGGCCTGGACCTTGTTTTCCCATCCGGGGGGCAAGCTGGCCTACGATGTGGACTTCCCGTCACGCCCCCACCTCTACGCAGCATTGGCGCTGCATGGAAAAGAAAGAATAGCACACCCTCTACCATTGGCGTCCCTCAGGTGGCAGCCGAGCTAAGGCATGGTGTACTCGGTGCGGTCAAGTCGGAAAGCCAAGGTACGGTACCTTGCTTTAAGTGAAAGACAAATGTGGTCCAGGCAGAAACCAAGGTAGGTAGTAGATAGGCAGTTTGTAGAATGCATTATTGTAGACTGAGGTAGACAACGGACAAGGGAGGAGCTGGCAAGGATATAATTGTTTCCTGCCACTGTCGCTCCTTCCAGACCCAGGTTCTTCCCTTCTTCAGGCATTCCATCAACGCTCTCTCGCTTTCTTCTCCAACGGCGCGACTGCCTTCGCTTTTCTTCTCCTTCCCAGGACTTAGACACTTCTTTTTCTTCTTCCCCATCTGTCTTTCCTGGTACTTGCTTACCTAGAGGCCAGCACCTTCCCAGGTACGTAGGTAGTCGCCAGAAAGAAAAAAAAACCATCTGTACTCCCGCTGGGTACCTAACGTCCGTCCTATTCCTTCCAACTTATCGTCCCCTACCGGCCGGCCTGCTCGGTTACCTTCCCCTCCTCTTCTCTCCTCCCTCGCCGTGACCTCGCCGCTTTCACCAACCACCTTTCACTGCACCTCACACAAGAGTCTAAGACATCTCAACCTTCTTCCTTGTGTGCGCTGAGTCTTGTGTCACCAACTCCTCACCCACCACCACTTCGAGTCGCCTGGACGGTGGCCCGCCGACTTTCCTTCCTCCATCGCCCAGCATGAGCAACATGTCGACTCACTCCAACATGGAGCGCTTAGAGCCCGTCGAATCGCCCGTTCAGAGATCGACCATCGGCCGCAAGTTCCGTGGCATGTGGAAAGCCGTCGATCGCTTCGACAAGACAATCTCGTCGTCTACTTTTGGTCGCATCTTCCGACTCGAGGGAAGCGGTCACGTAAGTATTACCTCGCCTTGAATCTTGCTCATCCTCGCTGATCCTGCCCAGTCCAAAGAGATACCCGATTCATCCTTCTTGCGGGAGATTCGCGCAGGCGTCACAACCTTTGCGACCATGGCCTACATCATCGCCGTGAATGTGAGTACCTATATGCCTTCAATCACGTGAGACGCATACTGATAGGACAGGCAATCATTCTCTCGCAGACGGGCGGCACTTGCGAATGTGACTTGGAGAACCGAGCCGAATGCGATTCCATTCTCGCCTACAAGGCGTGCAAAGAGAGTGAGTTGGCTGATATCTCGCCACGAATCGCGCTGACATTGCAGATGTCCGACTCGATTTGATCACCGCAACCGCAGCCATTGCCGGGCTCTCCAGCTTCGTCTTCGGGTTCTTCACTAACCTGCCAGTGGCGCTCGCGTAAGCCCTTCGTACCGAGAACTCTGATCAACTTAGGCGCTGACAATGGAAAATATAGTCCCGGCATGGGCCTCAACGCCTACTTTGCCTTTCAAGTGGTTGGCCCCAACGGCTCGGGTGCCATCCCGTACCGGGTAGCCCTCACGGCAGTCTTTGTAGAGGGTCTCATTTTCATCTTTCTCGCTCTCACCGGAATGCGTCAGTGGCTCGTCAAGCTCATCCCCGCAACCATCAAGACGGCAACCGGAGTCGGTATTGGTTTCTTCCTGACAGAAATTGGGCTTTCTTACTCGGCGGGGATCGGTGCCATCACAGGAGGCTGGAAGTCTACCCCTCTCGCCATCGCTGGCTGTCCTGTCGAGATGATCGACCCTGAGACCCAAATGTGCGCTGGTGGCATCATGTCAAGCCCAAAGATGTGGACTGCCATTTTCGCCGGCGGTGTTGTCACGGCCTACTTGATGTCGTTCCGAGTCAAATACGCACTCATCATGGGTATTGCCTTGGTGTCGATCTTGTCATGGCCGTAAGTACGTCGAAGCGCCCTACCCGATCCTGCTAACCTCTCAGACGTAATACGTCTATTACGTACTTTCCCTACAACGAGGAGGGCGACAACCGTTACAACTTCTTCAAGAAAGTCGTTACCTTCCATCCAATCGAGCGCACTCTCAACGTCCTGGACTGGGACGTGTCCAAGAACGGATCGCAATTCGCACTTGCCCTCTTCACTTTTCTCTATGTCGACATTATTGATGCCACGGCCACTCTGTACTCGATGGTCCGCTTCTGCGGTGTTGTTGACCCCAAAGATGGCGATTTCCCTCGTTCCACGATTGCTTATTGCTGCGATGCGGCATGCATTTCTATCGGTTCACTGATGGGATGCTCTCCTGTGACAGCCTTCATCGAGAGCGGCGCAGGTATCGCGGAGGGCGGTCGCACCGGATTGACGTCTATGACCACCGGGCTCTGCTTCCTCGTCTCCATCTTCTTCTCCCCTATCTTTGCGTCAATCCCGCCCTGGGCAACCGGCTGCACGCTTGTTCTAGTACGTCTCCACGGTCCCGTTGAATGTGCCTTGTTTTAACTCCTACAGGTCGGCTGCATGATGATCCGCCAGATCACCCAGATCAACTGGCGATACATTGGCGATGTTCTTCCTTCATTTGTTGTCATGACCTTCATTCCGTTCTCCTATAGTGTCGCCTACGGCCTCATTGCGTGCGTTTCCTCCGTCGCATCATCTGGACTGCAGCTAACGAACGGCAGAGGCGTCTTCGTGTACACCGTTCTCAACGGTCTTATTGCCCTGACTGTCTGGCTTTCCGGAGGCAGGCTCGAGCCTCGCGAATACGACGCTAAGGAGTACTGGTCCTGGAGAGGCTCTGGCAAGAAGCCTTGGTTCGTTCGTGCCGTTCGTACCAGCTGTTTCAGCAACGGTGACCATGACAGCAAGCGGCAGTTCAACATGCAGGACGACCACGAGAGCTCTTACGCTCCGGGCTCGCGTATGGGTTCATCGGACCACAAGGAGGACGGTGTTCACATGGTGACGATTCCACAGCGTGCGGTCACGCCGCGCTCCGTGCACTGAATGTACTCAACCGGAAGCTGTATTCTTCATTAGTATGTTTGGGAGGGTGATTTTCTGCGAGGAATTTCTGTGCCAGAGACACTGGCGATATAACTTGAATCAGCTTGCACTGTTGTAGATAGCAATGGAACAATGTTTGGAATCACGTTGATATCCACTTAAAGTGTGGTCGGTGCCGCGAGCCCGGCGGATATTTGACCCTTGCCCCGCCCCACAGCGCATGTACCGCATGGACCCGCCACAGACAGCTCCAACCTTACATCAACGGCTATACGTTTCGCTCGAAGCATCAGAGCTTCAACCTTTCAGCTTTCCTTCCCAGCTCCCTTTCCCAAGTTACCAATTCTTCACTGACGGCGAAATTCAAACTTGATTGTGAACCGAGCCAATAGAGCAGCCGCCGGCGCACCCTGCAGAGACCCGGTGTTACTACGACTAATCAATTTCACAAATCACCTCCCACGCCAGCACGATGAGTGGTGGATGGAATACCAGTACGCAAGCTTCAAACACCCTGTCGCTCTCCTCCCTCTGCTAATCCTCATAGTCGAGTCTGATGCAGTAAGCAACCTTCCCGAACAAACGATCTCCAAGCTAATTGCCTAGGGCGTCTTCACCTACCTGCTCGAGAACCTCGGTGTCAAGGGCGTCCAGTTTGAGGAGCTTCTGACACTTTCCCCTGACGAGCTCGCTCCACTGCAACCCATATACGGCATCATCTTCCTCTTCCGCTATCCCTCCGAGGGTCTCCCCACGCGACCGCAGGAGTCCTACGACCGCGACGCCGCTGAAAGCCTCTTCTTCGCCCAACAGACGATTCAGAATGCATGCGGCACACAAGCGCTTCTCAGCGTTGTCCTCAACAAGCCAGACGAGGTCGACATTGGCGAGAAGCTCTCGGAGTTCCGTGATTTCACTATGGTCCTGCCACCTGAATTCCGCGGCGAGGCTCTCAGCAATTCGGATCTGATCCGCGAAGTGCACAACAGTTTTGCCAAGAGCAGCCCCTTCGTTGACGAGACGCAGAAGACGGGCGAAGCCGAGGACGCCTTCCACTTCATCGCCTATACACCCATCAACGGCAAGCTCTACGAGCTGGATGGTCTACAGCCCGCCCCCATCTCGCACGGCGCCTGCACGACCGACGAGTTTCCGAGCAAGGTGACGCAGGTGCTGCAGGACCGCATGCTCACGTACGCCAGCTCCGAGATCCGGTTCAATGTGCTGGCCATGGTGCGCGACCCGCGGATCGCCGCAAAAGAGATAGGCGACGCCGAGACGCTCGAGCGCGAAAACGAGAAGCGCCGCAATTGGCGGTTTGAGAACGCCTTGCGCCGGCACAACTTCGTCGGCTTCGCTGGCGAGGTGCTCAAGGGCGTTGTGGCCCAGAAGGTCTCGAGCGGAGATGCGGCGTTCGAGGCGTGGATCAAGGAAGGCCTTGAGCGTAGAAAGAGAGACGAGGACGCGGTGAGACTGAGGCGGAAGATGGCGGGTGGCGGTGGTGACGATGACGAGGATATGATCGGCTAAACGTGTCAATAATACCATGGACAGGCTGGTGGTGGGGCTCTTGACTTATAAAAACAAGGCTTGTGTGTGCTCTGAAGGCCTACCGTCGCGGATGCCTCGATGCTCTGATGGGACTTGGGAAAAGGATTGGGGGCACTCATTCAGTTGGTCGGCAGCAGTCTCCCCTACTCTCAACCTATAACTCATTGTATTATTCCACCCGTGGCAAATGTGAACTGCGGCATCATGGCGGCATACCCCCGTCGACGGGAATATACGGAGAGCTGTCTCTCCCAATCGACCTTGACATGATCCTTAAGCTACGGAGTCCCGGTCATCACAGTAGCACCAAACGCACTATCTGCGTGGTCTGCCACAGTCGTTAGCTGACGGTGCAAGGGTGGAACACCTTTGGCGTGTCTGGCGGTCGAGCAGACGAGACTTCAGTCTATAGGGATAGCTTGATGGAGGATCCTTGGACGAAAACAAGGGCCAAGGAGCTTTATAGTTGATGCTAGTAGTCAACATGGACCGGGTATTTACACGATGCTCTTTACAAAAGAACGTACACTATACAAACACACCTGTACACCCACAAACGACTTCGGGATCATACGCAAGAAAACCGCCAAGCAAATATACCGGTTTACCCTTCCAAGCGCCTGGGCCTCGGCCATGGTTATACACCCCTCGCGGACAGATCCCAGCCTCCTACCTGCCCCCTCCAGACACCATACAGACATAAAAAAATACGCTATGCCACCGTAAAGCCAGACGCCTGAGCCGAGTCTAGTAATGCACTAAAGCGAGCTGACGCTCATAGGGGGCCATAAGAACTTGAGAAAAGAGCGAAGGAAAAGAGAAAGTATAAAAAAGACGCTATACGAAAATAGGAAATTAAAAAAACCTCCAACTAAACGCCCTCACTCCCGCAGCTCGACGCCCACTTCTTGGTGAACAAGCCTCAATACCCAAGAGGCCTCCGAGACGCTGGCGCACTGGAAGCACCATTTTTTGACCGAGCCCGAAGCACCACCCGTCTTGGGCGCCACACCGATCTCGCCTCGTTCGTCGCGGATCTCTTCCCAGATACCGCAAACAATACCTCTGCTGCCCATGGGCGTGAAGCAGCCGCTGCCCAGAACGGCGTCGAGCACGACGCGAGCCTTGTCTGATTTCTTGGGAATGGTGGTGACGGTGACACGCTTCTCAAGGCCGTGGTTTGCGCGTAACTCCTGGCGCCAGCCCGGCGGTGGGCGGCGGATTTGCAGCAGGCAGTTGCCGTAATCTTCCCACTTAGTTGAGGTGACGAGCAGATGCAGCCGGATCTTGATGTTGTCGGACGATAGAGGGGTGCGGATGGAGTTTGAATAGACGCTGATCGACGGGGAGCGGGGGTAGCCGTCGGACGAGGAGCCGGACGTGTAGAGGCTATTGTGGGCTGAGAAACGGCCCTGTTTATCGATGGACGACCGCGCGATGTTGAAGGTACCAGCGCCCGTGAGCCTCTTGAGAAAGCTCGTAGCGGATGGGCTCGACGATGGCGTGCTGCCGTCGTGGGACTGAGAAGGGGCGCGGGTCGACGCGCGATAGCTGTTTTTGCGGCCGAACCAGCTACGCCGACGGCTGCTGTTGTCTTCATTCTCTTCAGCGGGCCTTTCACCGAATGACTTGTAGCGCGCCTCGTTCTCGAGCTGGATAAACTTCTGGTTGTTGAGGCGTGCGTGGTGGACAGCCATGTAGAGATTGAAACACTCCGTGCTCGACGGGCAGCGGAAGCGGAAGTTGCCGCCACCAATCTCCTTGTTCTTGCAGTTGTCCCTGACGGCGGAGCGGATCTCCAGATCGACAACGGTGGACTGTCGGAGGAGAACGAGGGGCGTTAGCTCGAGGGAAACCAGGGGAACATCGGGTTGCCCTCCGGGGCTCATGACTAGGGAGTATGCCTCAATAACTCCAGCAGTGACCTGAATAGAGCAGGGCTCAAATGATATGTCCTTCCATTGACCCTTCTTCTCATTCCAGTAAGAAATAGAAGCGATGTACTTAGTGTAGTCTTCCGAAGCACTCATCTTGCGGCCACGAAGGCCGGCTTGTGAGGCCGAGTTGGACGGCGTCAAGCTGCATACGGATTCGGAGACCATCGATTCTTGAACGAAGGATTGTGAGATCATCGATTCTTCCCTGAAGGAGTCGACAGAAGCCTCTGGCTCAGGCTCCCGCTCCGGGACCCAATCGTGTTTGCGTTCACGGTCACGTTCATGGTCACGGTCACGCCTTCGCTCATGATCGCCTTCCCGCTCCGGCCGAGATTCAGGCTCCCTAATGCTGAAACCCACCTCGGTTTCGGGGATGTCTTCGTCAAACTCATCTTCGGACGATGTGTAGTCGGATTCTGTCTCCGACTCACTCTCTGATATCTCGGTGACGGAACGGGATGTATCGGAGGACTCTTCCGACGGCAGGTACTCGTGCTTCAAGGGAGACGATCCTCGTCGCTTCACGCGAGGACTTTGAAGATCGACGGGAGGCTGCAGCTTGGGGGGCTTGGGGCTAAGTGAACGGTGAATAGGGGGAGGCGGGGCACCGTCCTCGCGAAAGGGGGTTGTGTTGGGTGCGGCCCTGTGTCTGCCTTCGCTTTCGTGGTAAAATTCCTGGGTTGGCGTCCTTTCAGGCGAGGGACTACGGTCGACAGGAGTGGTCGGCATGCTCGAGCCACGGTTATAGTAGTGACTAGAAGCCGGCCGCGTTGGGGTCATGGGCTCTGGGGACGACATGTCTCTTGAAGAGGAGCCACGCAGCTTGCCGCCAACAGGTATGTCTGTTCTATACTGTGGCGACTCGGGGAGACTCTCCCCCGTAACAATGGGGAGACGCTCCTTTGGGGGTACCGGAGTAGTGCCGACGATTTCAAGCCAGTCGTCCACTTGATCATCGTTGTCCGTAACGAGGCTCAGCAGCTCGTACCATTGCCGGCCGTTATGGGTGCCTTGTACCATCAAGACAAGCTCGTATCTTGCATCACCACGGCGGGCTGAGATGACAGTCATGGGCATGGGGGGGAACAGAAGCCATGTCCGGCGACCGCTACCGGTCTCTCGAATGAGTAGGTCGCCCTTATCATTGCTCGCGCCGGGAAGATCGCGATGGACGAGCTCGACCTGGCACTCGAGTCTTTGCCCATTAGAGTGGGCCAAGCTGAGCGAGAAGAGGTCCTTAGCGCTGACCTGTCGCTTGGGGTCGATCTTGACGGATTCCATTGGCGCGAGCGTTCGGAGATCCCGAATTCTAGTCGTATCCGTGTTGATGGCGTCCTCGTCTGCCAACCGAGCGGACTCCTCTCTGTGTCGACGGCGGGCCTTCTCCTGCAGTGCATCGTAGTCACCGACCAAAGCAAGAGTGTCGTAAGAGCCAATGGCGGCGTGGAGACCCTATGATCGTCAGCTCTGTTTTTCGAAAACCTGCAGGGGACTTACCTTGGTAAACTTCGCAAGAGTCCTGATGCGAAGCACTGGCCGCTTCAACAAGTGCGCAACGTCGACGCGTTCTCCGTCTTCGTTAATAACGTCGCCTTCGGCGTTGCGCGGGAGGGCGTTGATGAGCGAGTCCTCGTCATCGAGGCGGTCGGCTGCAGGGGCCAGGTTGACAATGAGATCCTGGAAGCCGAGACGCCATGCGTCCATGTAGGCGTCATAAATGGGGGACGCGGTGTGCAACCAGGAGATTAGCCTGTCGATGTCCGTGTGAGATGCCCTCTTATGAGCGGTCTTCAGTTTCTCCAGGGCAACTCCCATGTTGACGACAGATTTCGACATGCTGTTCGCTTTGCGGCCGGGAGACTCAGGGCCAAAAAGGTCGACGGCGCTCGCAGAGCCCTCTTGGAGGACGGTAGACAGAAGCACAGGGATGACACCATCGACTAGCGTCTTGAGTTCACGCTGGTATAAGTTCTCGTCGTCTGCAAACTCCTTCAAGAGATCCTTGGTCGTGATCGTGTCCGGTCGGGTGGTGGCTCTCTTGATGCTGGCCGCCTTTCTCACACTCGGTCGGTGTTTGACACTTCTTAGGCTGCCCGGGACCTGGCTGTCATCGGGCAACGACAAAACTGACACTAGATCGGAGTGCTTTGTTAATCTTCTCTTGAGACCTGATTTATTGCTCCGCTGCGAAACGTTGCTCCTCGTAAGGCCAGTGGCTTGCGTGATAGTGGTGTCGGACAGTTGTGAGGTCATGTCCGAGTAGGCGCTTTGGGTGTCTGCAGACCCCAAAATGGTGGAAAGCTCATGCACGCCGTTCGTGGGCGGTTTGCGACGAGGTGTCCTGTCGACACGTACGGAAGACTCGTCAGAGTAAGTCCAGTCATCTGTGAATGTTCGGTCTGAGTAGGTCCGGCTGGAGCCAGATGAGCGGCGACGCATGGTGCGTCCGGATTCTTCGTCCTCCTCGTAGCTGTCGTATTCTTGCTCTAGCCGTCGCTCTTCTTCGCTGATGTACTTGGACGGAGGAGTCTGGTGGCCGCTGGACTCTCCTCTGAATGCCTCTTTCAAGATTTCGCGAAACGGCTTCTTGAGCGACTTCATGGGCGAGGGCGAGCCTCGTGTCGCTGCTCTTCGGCGCAGACCAGCAGGACCAGAGCCAGAGCCAGAGCCAGCAGATGTTGGCGTCTTGGGCTTTTCCTTGGTCTTCTCTTCCACGGGCTTTGGCGCCACATTCTCGTCGTTCTCGGTGGACACACTCAGATCTGTTTCGGTAAATGTGGATTCTGTCCAGTCTGTCGATTGTGTGGTCTGAGTCACATCGGTTGTTTGTGTGGAGGCTGTAAGTCCTGTGGACTGGGACAGCTCAGTCTGGGTCGGAGGGGAAGTCTTCCTCTGGCGTCGCTCAGCGGATGATCGTCTCCGGGTATCCTGAGATTTCGCCTTGTCAAGAGGCTTGCTTTCAGTCGCCTTTGCTTTGGGCGCCAGCTCCTCCTTTTTGGCTGGCTCATCCACAAACGGGTCGACCGTCCCGCTTAGCCACTTCTCAATGCTCGGAGGTTTGTTGGCGACAGGTTGCTTTGGGGGTTCGACAGCATCGTGCAAGATCTTCTTGCCTTCGGTCACCACTTTCTTGAGCACATCAGCAGCCTTGAAGCTGGGGTTGCGCTGGGCCTTCTTTCTCGTCTTGTTCCGGTCGAGAGGAAGATCCAGCTCGCTGAAGGCGGAAAACCCAACTGGAATATCTGCCAATGGCTTCGCACCCGGTGCACTTGTGAGCGAACTGGGCGTAGGATCCGAGTCCTCGAGTCCGGTCTTCATGGCCGAATCTGAGGTGCTAGCCCAAGACTTGCCGTCTGTCGTTGTGGTTGTTGCTGTTGTCTCCGTGTGGGGCGGTGGGTTCCTCTTACGACTAGCTTTTCGTGAGTTTGATGGCTTTCGCGTGGGTGTTGCGGGAAGACTTGATGCGGCATCTTCCACAACCTCGATACGGTCGGAATCATCCTCTTCCACCACGACAATATGATCGGATGAATCTTGCCTTGAGCTGGCCCCACGACTATGGTCGCGCGACTTGGGCCCTGCGCTTTGCGGTCTCGGCGTCTTGAAGGTCGATCCCTCTGACAACGGCGTCTTGGTTGGTTTCACGCGGATGCCGTCGTCGTCAAGCTTCTTCGTGCGTATTGGGGCGACTCTAATACCGTCGTCATCGAGCCTCTTCTTTGGCAAGGTTGCCTGCCTCTCCTGGAGTTCCTTGAGCCTTGCCTGTATCCTGCTGCCATCAAGCGAGTCTGTGGATTTCGACGCTCGATGTCCACTCGGTGGCGGATCCGGCAACTCGACCTTGGATACCCAGTCCTGGATCTTCTTGGCAATGGGCGCCTGGGCGGGCGTCTTTTGTACAAAGCCTTTTGGCAACGGGCTCGGGCCCGGACTCGCTGTGTCTTTGTTTCTCGGGGACCTTGAGCGTGGTGGGCTCTTTTTCCTCTTCTGGGCCATCCAATGGTCATCACTAACAACCCTCTTCTTGGGTGCTTGCTTAGCCTGACCGTCGGGGAGCTCCTCAATGGTTTCGTCGTGTTCGTTGGCCACAGCGTCGTTGTGTACCTCGACCTTCGGGACCGACCTTCGCTTCTGCCGCAGCTTGATCCTGACGCGGTCCTCTTCGGTGACGCTCTCGGTCTCGCCCGGGAACGCAAGTTCTGTAGGCTCGCTCGGGGTGGCCAGGGGATCACCGACGAGCATGACGGCGGCGTTGGCCTTTTGCCATTTCTGAACGCGATCTTTGACACCTCCAGGCTGTTGTACTCTAGCCACGGCGGCCTGTCGCATCTCGGCCCTCATCTCGGCCTTGACTGCATCGAGGCTCATTCTCCGTTTCCGTTCGGCGGCGATGCGCTGCGGAGAGGGACGTCCCCTCAGGAAGTCGGCGAGCAGTGTTGGGGGTTCGGGTGGCTTCTTCATGGTTGCTGCTCGAGGACGGGCAGGCGCGCTCTTGGGGGTCGTCGCCGCCGCATCTGCAGCAGAAGCGGCCGCCTTTTTGGGTGTTGTTGCATCATTGTTCCCATGGGCGACAGGCGTCGAGTGATCGATTGTTACTGCCGCTGCAGCATCGGGCGATTCCTGCTCGTCGGGAGGTTTGGAAGGCATGATCTGCGGTCCATTGTCAGTCACAATGCAAGTCTTCGGGCAAGCGGCGGACCGTAGGAGTCTTGTCGTACGCGTGCGTCCTCCTCTTCTTTCTCTGGGTAAAGATGCGGCGGAAAGGACTGACTTAGCTGCGCTGCATGCTGCCGCACAAGGCTGGACGATCTGCCGCGGTTCTAGCGGCGCATTCAAACAAAGTCGAGAAGTAAGTCGCAGGAGGATAGATGAGGAGGGGAAGGGGGGCAACCAGGACCGCAAAGGAGCGTGAGCTTGTTTGGATGGAGGGGGGAGCGAGGCTGTCGGTGAGATGCGGGTTAGATCAACAGACCGGCTTTGCAGGCCGCAGAAAGTCGGAGCGGGTTCCTTGGAGATTGGCGGCGACTCGCAATAGGGAGGACAAGATGCATGAGCACGAGCATGAGCTTCAGCTTCAGCAGGGAACACGAAGAGCAGCTCAAAGGGCGGTCCCGCTGTGTAGACGCAGAAGCGGAACCAGAGGAGAGAAGCGGTTCGAAAGGCCTAGGGATTGCAGGTAGAAGGTACCTAGATGTTGTGTTGTGTTGTCGCCGTATCAAGTTGCCCGCCCTCGGGCACCGTTGAGCTGGCACTGCCGGAGTTGACAGTGGATGTTGACGCCGGGAGCTTTTCAGACGTAAACAAACCAAAACTGGTAGGGCCGTCAACCACCCTGGGACGATTGACTTGATTGTCCGTACCCAGGTACAGTATTAGCATTAGCCAGCATCCCGGCTCCTGGTCTATCAGGGGGGGCCTAGCAGGGTAAAGACACCTTTCGGCTTTAGCGTCATTCACCCTGGGATCGTACGCTTGACCTCTTTGGCTTGACCCTGTACGACGACCTCTAGCGCTGCCAAAACCTTGAAAACAGCCTGCCAGTGGGGAAGGAAGCAGAGGAGGGGACAAGAAGAGGGAAAGAAAAAGAGAAGAAAAAGAAAAAGGGTTTGGGACGTGGATAGTGGGATCAGTACAAGGATTCTCTCGCCGTCTTCCCTGCTTGGCCCTGTCCCTTTGCCCAGCAGCCTAAGAAGAGCATCAGGATCTGTCAACTCTGCCCCCGAAATTTTGTGAGTCTGACCGACCATCATTTCCCGTCATAGCTGTGCACGAGGTAGTGTAATCTCGAGTCAACCTCGTCGTGGACTCTTGTTTTCCTCGCCCAGCCTCGCTTCTGCCGGCGGTTCGGATCTCGGATGGGCCTCGATGAGACAGCTTGGACGAGCCAGGGCCCTCGGTGAGTCTTTGGTCAACCCGCCGCCGGAATCCCTCTCTCCCTGCTCCTGAACGGCGGCAGCCATCCGGCATGAAATCTCATCCCTCAGAGTGGCTTCGGCTGTCTCTCTCTTGCGGAGGTTTAACGCAACCACGGCCATCCCTGGTTCTTTTTTTTTCTTATCATCACCCCCGCCCAGCATCCCTAGCCACCTTTTCCCCCCTCGGATTCGTCCCTCATACCAAGCAGTCCAATGCCTGCCCGTCCGTCTCGTTGGCCTGCAACGGGTTTTGTTTACTCGCAATAACACGGCGGAATCGCCAAGAGCCAAAGTCAAACCCCCTCCCTATCACGATCTTGGACATATCTCTGGACTGCCAACATTCACTTTGCAGTAGCGTCTTCTCCCGGGAAAGCACTCGGGCGTTGCGTCGCGACCGTTCTCGCATCACGAAATCCCCGAAGTCCTTGCACGTGGTAGTTCCACCCCCTCCTTCCCAGGACTGCTTAACCTACCAAGCTGAGGCTGCATCGCGTGGGCTGCGATCGAAATCTCCTATTAACGACACATCACAGCATCAGAGTCTCAACCTCGCACCCTTCTCTACATTATGTTCGTCCTGTCTCGTCCTACTTTGCCCCGTCCTTACTGGACCGCCTGTATTTGTGTCTGTCACTCTTCGCTCATCAAACGCACAGTAGCACACCACTCGACGGGAAGGACATTGTTGTATAAATTAGAGTGCTAACGCGCGCGATGGCGGTTGCTTAGTTATGCACCTGAACCCCCCCCCCCCCCCCCGCTGTGTGTATGCGCTCGAAAAACAACAATAGCGCCCGAACTAGTGTACCAACCTTAACGTTGGGTGTTGTGCAAACTCAAAACCCCATGCCGTACGGCCATCACCAAATACCTCGCCAAAATGCCCCATCATATGAGGGGGAAAGGAAAAAAAGGAAGGGAAAAAGAATCGACAGTATTGCCTCCCATGGAAGACAGAATGATACCCCTCCCCAAACGCCGTGCAATGTCATGATGTATCGTTGTTGCTCACTCCATCGCGGGCAACAGAAACCGGACCTTCTTTCTTGGCTTCGCAGCCTCTATGTCTTTGTCCATGTCCGCCTCCGGCACGTCCTCCGCGTTCCCGACGTCGCTCGTGCCGCCGATGCTGCTGCCTATTTCGCTCACCATTTCCTGCTCTGTCTCTTCTTCAATGGACCAGACGTCCGGGCTGGGCTCGCGCCAAACACGCTGTGAGCGCTGGTGGCGGAAAGAGACGCTCCGCTGGCGGCCTCGCCCGCCTGGTCGCACAGGCGCCCGGTCCCGACTAGGCGGCAAAAATGGGGGCGAAAGGAGCACATCTGAAGGCTTAGGCCGTGACTTGAACTTGGCGCCGTCTACCGCGAAGTCGCGCAGGCTGAAAGGTACCATGAACCCCTGTGGTGCAAAGCGAACGTAGTCCTCACTGTCGTCGTCGTCGTCGTCGGTATCAGGCGTGGCAATGTCGGAGAGGTCAGGTACCGGCGGTGACCTGCGGCCCTTGGCCTTATTCAGGCTGTCTAGGGTCGACGGGCTCACGCTGCGTACAATGTCGCGCGGGCTGTTGTCCTCGATCCCAGCGTCAAAGTTCATCATGTCGACATCCTCGTCAGCGTCCTCCAGGTCAGGTGCGGGGGTCAAGAAATAAGTGAGTGGGTCGTCGTCGATATCGTCTAGTGAAGGATACTCCTTTGGAATCGTTGGGGCGAGGCGCACTAGAGTAGGTGGCCACGAGTCTCGCCTCGAAGGGGACCTTGGTGTCGTTTGAGGCATCTTGCCGTTGTGTAAAGTGTTGCTAGTGGCCGTTTTGGACTTGGTATATTGATGGAATGGCGTCTGCACAGCAACAGCTGAAGAGACGTATCAAGTCCGCGCCGGCCTGGCCGGCTCAAGAGTAGTACCAGACGAAAGCACAAAGGTAGAGAGCTTCTGACCTTTAACACTGGGAAGGTGCGGTGAATCGTGACGGTTCAGGTTATGTGCAAACTTACAGATGAGGCGGTTTACTCATACTTATATAGTCGCATCGGGGCTTCAGCAGGCAGATGGTTTTGAGCCGGACGCTTTGTGACACTGCCCTCCACCACACACACCGGTAAGATCCAGGCCGGCTGGTGATTCGGCTCAGTCATGTCGACCAGCCCAGGGCTGCTTTGTATGGCTGGAAAAGGGTGGTCACCAGCGTCCATGACCCGGTGCTGAGGTCTCAACATCGTGGGGCAGCCAGCCAGCCACCCTCAGCCCCCTCCCCCCCACGTGGAGGAAGTAGTATGAGAACGTGACTTTTGAGCCGTCAAGACTGACAGAAAAAGCTGTGCAGATCTCCAAGTAACCGGCATGCTGCCAGAAGAAGAGGTGTGTGTCCAAAAGTGGTGGTAAGCTGAGGCCTAGGCTGGAGTTCGTATTGGTTGTATCACTATTCCTCACGAACAGTAAGAAAACCCGGCATTGTGGGCGTCGCGTTCCTCCGGGTGGGTGTTGTCCGCTGCGCGACTACGGCGGCTTTTATGAATAAGCTGACACAGAGTGGCAACCACCACGGATTTCGGTGGGTGGTCGAGTCAGGCAGATGACTGCCTCGCCCGCCATGGCGCCAACCGAACGTGCCGAGTCCCAAGGGCAAAAGACTACCGTTGCTTGACTGGTGGGCATCTTTGAGGCCATGAACTTGAGCGAGTAAGGAATGTGCAAGACAGTCTTTCACTAGACTGGGTGAGGAACAGGTTATGATCGGCCCTCCTACAATCACTGGAGCGACTGGTGTACCTTGCATGACGCCTTGAGGTGGCGCATTTGACTTAAGTTCGCAGACCGGCCTCGTATCATGCCACGGATTGGACAAAAGGGAGTCAAATTCCGATAATTCGTCGGTGAGGTGTGAGAGGCTTGTTCGTTGCCAGACGCTCGCGCGAGTCAATCATCCTTGTCCTTTCGCCTCAGCCTTCCGAGAAATGGGATCGCCACGGTGCATGAACCGCTGTGAGGTGGGCATTGCAGTACATCCGGCGAATACGATTGCGAAGTCTCCGGTCTCCTACCTTCGCCGGGGGAAGCCCAACTATTGTAAGCCAAGATGAGCAATGCAGTGAGGTCCGTCATCGTTCTCATGTCGTCGACATCCTGGATGGTTCTGGCCCACTTGCGAGTCTTGTCTCGAACTGCACAGTCAGCTGTTTTTCGACTGTGTACAGATTGCGTCATGACTTGGGTTTGACAAGGCCGGACAAGCTGCCATCCCATGAGGTCGCCTGGATCACATCCCTGTTATGGAAGTCGAGCAACGGGCCATGGATAGAACGTGACCAGTCTATGGCTCTATGTGCCGCTATTAGCCTGCTTGCTGGGAGAAACACGTATTTTGGAGGGCTAGAGGAGGCGGGTGACACAGGGTTTCCTTGATAATCTTCCATGTGGTGAGTAATCGGTCCTCATCACAGTGAGATTTTGGGTTGTCCCAGCTTACCCGCCGTCACACATAAGAACGCCAGTAAGGGTTACAATGGAGGGAGGCTTGGGGCTGCGTTGCGAGATGCACAAGTACAGGCCGCACAACTGCGACTACAGAAGTGCCTAGGGACAAGAAGCGTGTGTTCCAGCAGGCACGGGCGTGTAAAGGTGGATGGATTGATACGAGCCACGAAGATATATTGTTAGTCGGCAGCGAGATTGGTCGACAGTGAACACAGTGGCAGAAATGAATGTCAGGAACGTTGGGCTTCAACACCGACATAGGCCCGAGTGAAATCTGGGCTCTTGGCGTTGATGTTGGTCGTGAATGGCAAACAGAATGGATCTAGGCGATGGATTGTGCTTAGGTAGTTGGAATTCCAGGAAGAAGCGGGGTAAGCAACCACGGGCCAGAGGGAGCTTGGGCCACTTCTGGTTGCGTCAACTCCACTTTCCAATGTTTCTGGCACGTGACCCGCTCCACGGTCCGAGCAGGAGGATGGATGGCTGCCTACTCATTTCATCTCGAGCTTCAGCTCTGTTCCAACGTCAGAGAACCTTCAACGACAATCATTCCATCCCAGGAGGGCCTTCACCCGAATCCACCGCTTCTTTAATCTGTTTATTCTTACATTCCAATCAATCCGATCCATCTCTTATTCTGGTGCCTTTCAAACCGTTGGGTCTCGACAGCTAACGTGCATGGCCTGGCCCACCTTCAAGCTCCAGCAAAGCTTCTCTTGGTGGTATCCATCTATCCTGCAGTTCGACGGCTTGCTTTCGAACCCAGAGTCGCTATGCTTGTCAAGCTTGATTCTTCGACCACGGTAGCTAGTCCTTCCATGCTGCTTCGAATCGTCAGCCAAAACATCCGGTACGCCACAAATCATCCCACTCCTAAAGAAAAGCTGTGGAACGTTCGCGGTCCGAAACTCTGTAACCAGCTGGACTTTATCACGTCTGGCCATGGTTCAGCTTTCATATGTCTTCAAGAAGTCCTTTATTCGCAACTCGAAGACGTCCGGTCCTATCTCGGTCCTGAATGGGGTTACATTGGTGTCGGTCGCGACGATGGAAAGCGAAGTGGCGAGTTTTCCCCCGTGTTTTTCCAGATTGACCGTTGGGAGTGCGAGCGAAATCAGACATTATGGCTGAGCAAGACGCCACAAAAACCATCTAGGGGATGGGATGCAGCACTGAACCGCGTCGTCACTGTGGGAGAGTTTGTCGACAAGCAAACCGGCACGAGAGTGATTGTCATGAGCACACATTTTGATCACAAAGGAGTCGTGGCGCGAGAGGAAAGCGCCAAACTGATTCTCAACGTTGCTCGAGAGTGGAGCAAGGGCGCGAACGGCAAACCTCCTACCACCGTTTTGCTCGCGGGCGATTTCAACAGTACGCCCGCGGACAACGCATACAAAACAATGGTGGCACCCGAGTCAGGCATGGTCGATGTTTCAGCGCAGGTCCCCGAAGAAAAGAGGTATGGAAACGAGCTGACCTATACGTCCTTCGATGAGCCGAACGAAGAGCCACAAAGAATCGACTTTCTGTTCGTCAAGAACCCGAGCCCCGTCACTATCAGGACCTTTGGGGTGTTATCCAACAAATTCGACGATGATGTCTTCCTATCCGACCACAGGCCGGTCGTCGCCGACGTGGAGATTCCTGTCTTACGGGCAGTGAAGACCGATTGACCAGAACCCCACTTTCAGTCGTGGCTTGCTTCGTGCTTTGTTACGCAACGCACGCAACGCAAAACGGGCAACGCAGTTGAGGCAGACCTAGACCTG
Organism: Colletotrichum destructivum; assembly: GCF_034447905.1. Taxonomy (NCBI): domain Eukaryota; kingdom Fungi; phylum Ascomycota; class Sordariomycetes; order Glomerellales; family Glomerellaceae; genus Colletotrichum; species Colletotrichum destructivum. Next base: position 1,486,651 of record NC_085905.1, read on the forward strand.
TTCGATGCTCCGGGACATGTAGCATGGCGTTGTCGTATCTTCGAAATGTGCTCGCCAGCATGCAGTACATGTGCACTTGGCTTTGTATTGAGCGAAACGTCTCGGGGCAGCGAATTGTGCCGAGCACAACTAAGACAACCAATCTCTAATGAGAATAATGTCCGGTATTAAAGTCAAATTTGAGCTTCCAAACTCAGCTGGAAGGCGCCGGCACACCGCCTGAGAAGACGGTCTCGGCGCGTCATCCCGAGTCTTGCCGTGAGCTGGCTTGTTTTTGTTCGCCTCAAGTCAAAGAAATGGATAGTTGCCAGGAGGCTGCGTCGAGGTTGGTCAATGTGGTGTGTTGGAAACCATTTGACGGTGGCGTCGAGGGATTATGCCCCAAGCGAAAAGGCGGTGTGGTTCTGGGATGGTGTCGAGCATGCGCTCCACAGCCAACAGCTGCCTGTCGATCCGTCCGCCCCAGCCTTCGAGAATGTTGGCATTCAGCCATTCTCGCTTTTGCAGCACCGTCTACTCCCGGCTCCATGCAGTTCAAGCTTGCAGGTTAGGGCCTCGGGCAAATCACGGCCTCTCAAGCACTCTTGTCTGTGCCCGAGACTGCTGAACAATGTAAGCATGGCGTGCATCAAGATCTGGGAATCTTGCCTTACACGAACATTTCAAGACGTCAGGATCGGATGCGTAGCCTCAAAATTGTGAGTTTTCAATCACTCACTGTGGATGGGCTGCCTGATCCAGCTCGCCGGTGACAGACAGAAAGGGATTACCACTACTTTGGAACATTGTTCAAGACTCTACTACTTTCACGCTGGCTCGCAAGGACAAATGTTTTCCGTGCACTAATAACAAGTCGAGGACCCCAGCAAGCGAGTTCATGCCTTGGGATGCGACAATGCCCCACACTTCGACGATGAAGGGACCAAAGCGACACTAGCTTCCTCGGTAAAGCCACGAGAGGCTCCGGGAGGACCTCAGATGAACCCCATTTCGGCATGTCCTCGCGCTAGAGGGAGTCTGAGCATGGCAGGCGATGGCCTCCGATACCACTGACTGGCTGGTGTGGGGGGGATTGCATTTTATGCAGCCGGAATGCGCAGTTGCGTACCACGCGAATGGAAAATGGTTTCAAGACCAATCAGACAGATACCAAGAGCAGATGTTTCTTCATGTCTCTGCTCGTCACGATACCGCAGATTCGGAGCAGCGCCACGGTACACCAACAACGCGTCCAGAAGTGTCCGCAGTACTCGAGAACATGAAGGGGATACCTAAATAGCCACTGGGCCTTCGAAATCGGGTCGACTCGCCAACGAAGGGTGATGTATCGGAGCCGAGACTTGCGGCGTTCGAAAGCACAAAAGGACAACCAAAAGGGTCGAGACAACGCTGCCGTGACAACAGGCCGTTTGGGGTCACCTGGAGATCAGTTTGTATGACTTATCGTAACGACCGAACGTAAATTTACCATTCATCCTCTCCGATGGGGCTTGCTTCTTGCACACAGCAATGCACAAGGCTTCCACGGCCTTGCCATCTGATGCACACATACGCGGACTCGGTACCTTCAACTCGGTAAGACGTTCTCTCGAAGGCAGGATCGTCGACAGGACGATATGCGGGGAGACAGATGAAATGTGGACCGCTACAGCAGTTCGGCAACGTGATGCCATCTTACATGGTCTCGTTCCCCATGTCACGGAGACCAACCCCCTGGCCGGACACACAAGCGGATGAATGGAAGGCTAGAGCAGCAACGGCTCAAGCGTGAGAAGGTGAGATGGAAACTGATGACTCTCATTGCCGTTCCGGGTCCGCCCTATAAGAAGAGCAAGCGGGCCTGGGCTGCAGCACTGTGCATTCCAGACCGAGTGGGTCGAGCCCATGATTGGGCTTTCCGGGGAACACATGTGTGTTGTGTTGGCGATGCTGAAGGAGCGATGTGGTGGTGCTCTCTGTGCTTTATGTGCAGTTTCTGCCTGCCAGTGGGAGGAAACCAGTCACTTGTCCAGGAAGACGCCGAGGGGGTCGTAACACCGGTTTCCTGATGGCTGAGTTTGATGCTCCTTTCTGCACAAGTGATGTCGGGTCGCGCAGCGCGGAGCTGCACAGTCGTTCGATCCTGGTCGCCACGATGTCGATGTACCGAGTTGTATGAGTCTTGTCCCCCCTTCTTCTTCTCTTCTCCGACGCGCTCACCAACCTCCCAATCAAGGTCCAATTTTCTGCGCTCACTCACTAAATAAAAACTGCATTCAGAAAGGCCGGCAAACGATTTGTCTGTCCTGTTGATACCCAAGAGCCAAGCCAAGCACATGGTTGGGCAGGAAACCAACCAAAGAGAAGACGCAAATCCGGCCGGTAAGGGCGCAAGACATCAGACACAGCGATCCGTCATCGTCGAGTGACACACCCGAACCCCCCGTGTCTGGCTCGACCCTGGAGGTGGATCTCCCGCACATGGGAGAGAATCTCCCAACCATATTCCGGCAGCCCAAGGGAACCCCATCTATCTCGTTCAGACAACCCCAACGAAGTGTTTTCTTCTTTTTTTCTCGGGGGCTCCGGGGGGGTTGGTCGACGTGCGATTTGTTGCATTCGGGATTCCAGTCCAGGAAGACCACACACGAAAAAGCAGAGACCAGCAGAGTACTGCGCGAGGCCCAAAACAGTAGAATAAATTTTGTGCCATGGACGACAAGCAGAGAGCGAGTGTCCGGCATGGCACCACAACAGCGCACAAGGACGTCAGCGCCATCGGCATACCCATGGCCAGTGCCGTCAAGGCATTTCCCACCAGACGGCCCATAGGCTGACTGACTGGTTGATGGCAGCTGGTGGGTGTCACGAAGAATGGACACACCCTGGTCGATAAAGGCTACCTATGGCCTGGCAGCGGTTAGCCTGGCAGCAGGGAATCCGTTGCAACGGTCGCGGGCGGGAAGAAACGAAGGACAAGCTTCTCCACAGTTGGGCCTGAGTGCTTCTGGCTCTTTGACTCGAAGCAGCGGCGATTTTCAACCGGCGCCAACACAAGCACAACCGAAACCAGGGGCCGCCCAGTTCAGTTCCCAACTTTGCGGTCAATCGCCGACAAGTCAAAATCTGTGCCCAAGGGAAGGGAATCCATCCCGAGTTGGCGCGCAGGGTGCTGCGGACGAACGACAGCCAACGGAAGGTCTGCTGAAGTCTGAAGGAAGCAAAGATAAATCATGAGCTGGACCTTGGACCGGCTCTTGGTCGGTCCAGCCGAGCAATTCCTTGCTGCCACGCGGTGGAGATTGAAGCTACGGTTTTGGCTCTTGTTTGATTCTGGGGACAGTCCCTTTCTCGGGACCCAGGGCATCCTGAACATCTCATATTTGTCCATCTTACCCGCACCGGCAATTTCTGTGTCCTTGACCCGTCTTGGAGTAATTTGATTCAGTCTGGCGTTGTCAAGTGATAAGACTATGCTTGCCTATCCAGAAGCACTCTCTTGACGTGTCTATCCCGAGACTGTATGGCATTCGACTCTAACCTTGAGGCCTCGTTAAGCCTGTGTTGTCAGTCTCCCTCTCCTCTACACCTACACACACATTCAACATTGCAGGCCTGGACTCTCCGTCTCGGACTCTTCGTCCCGCAAAGCACAGTCCGTCCCATGGCTCTCGTCCCCCTCAGATAGCCCAGGGCTCTTCGCAATCGACCAGCGCTGGCCGGCCATTGGAGTGACACTGGACGGGCGGCAGAGCACCCCCCGGGCAACGAGACGACATCATCCGCTGTCAGGTTCTTTTCTGCTGCGGCCACGCCCCTCCACCGCCCATCATCACCCTGTCTTGCCACCACTCAGGGCAGTTGACTGCACTACCTACCTAAGCACAGTACGTAGTTAGTTGGCTAAGCTGCGTATCCGTAGCCTGACCCCACGATTGGCTTTCTGTACTCTGTACAGAGTACTGCTGCTGGGGAGATGGATGTGATAAAATTGGTCGGCTGCGCACACGCCTCTCCCCCCGTCTCGCTTTCCCTCCCTCGCTCCGGACTCTTCCCGTCGCAGCGCAAGCCGCAGGAATTACCTCTCTCTCTCCCTATCTCTTCCTGTGCGTACGCATATGTGTGTGTGTGTACAGCAAAGCAACGCAGAGAGCAGAGTAAATAAGACGCCGCCCTCGTCCACACCCGCCACGGCCGCTGTCCCTCCCTCCCTCTGTCTGTTTAGATATCATTAAACCAAGTTCTACCATCCACAAACAGAAAATCATAAATTCTCTCCCCTCCTCCCTCCCCCAGCAACTCTCATCCCCCCACCACATAATTATTCGTCCGACAAGCAGCGGACAACCAGCATCGCATCACACCCGGCGGCATCAACAGGACCGTACAGGGTACATCTCCTACGCAGCGTGCCTAGCGTCTAACCCTCATCTCCCTCCTCCCACGCACCAAATTCCACAACGCACCCCCCTCCCCCCTCATCCCGGTCCACGTCCATGTCCACATCCATATCCACAAATACGGACCCTCCCTCCATCAGGTAGTTAGTGGTCGCATCCCCTTCCGCAGCTCCACCCATCGTTCTCGCCCGCCCTTCATACAAAAAAGTTGCCTACTCCCACCGCATCCACTCTTTCTACCTGCTCATCACAACCTTCGACTGCTTGCTGCGAACCCACGATTGCCCGCCTCCGTCGAGGCAATTTCGCCTCCATTCACCAGTCGCTCGACTACCGAGCCATCGTTGCCTATTTCGCAGCAATAGTCCGCCTACCTGCTATTTCCGACCTCCAATACCCGCTTCCGCCATGGCCCGCGAACACATCGCCCACGTAGAAGACTATGATGAGGAGGCCGGTGCTGTCGTCCAGGGCAGCGGACAATACGCCCGCTCCATCGCCCCAGGAAGCCCAGGCAAGACGAAGGCCAACAGCAAGTCCCGCAGAGAAAAGACCACGAAGAGGCCTTCCGCCTCCCCACCACACGCCCTGACCGACTCGGACGACACTATTCACCCCGTCGTGTCAGACAAGAGAGACAGGGACAGGGACAGGGAAAGAGAAAGGGAAAGACGCACTGAAGAGAGGGACGCCGCTGCCGCCGCCGCAGCAGATAAGGAGGCCCGTCGAGAGGAGAAGCGCCGTCAGCAGAAGAAAGAACAAGAGAGGGCTGCGCGCCACGCCGATCGCGAACGTGTCGAACGGGAGCGTGAGCAGCGTGACCGAGCCGCCCCCAAAAAGACTCCGGTGCGTCCGTCGGCGAGGCCCGGCAAGACGGCGCCTGTCGTCCATACCCAACAGGCGGACCAGTATAGAAGGCCACGATTCGAAGATGACGCCTCGCAGTACGGCATTCAACCGGCCCAGGGCCCGCGCCCTAGGGCCATGTCGAACCGCCCAAGCAGCTACTACGGCCCAGGCTCCCGACCTCCAACCTCCAACAAGCAATGGCACGCCGCTCAGGCCATCTCGCCTTTCGCCCCGGCCCCCAACTCCTCACCCTTCGCGCCCTCTCCTCACGCCCCCCTTCATGCTTCTCAGCATGCTTCGTCGCCTTTCGCCCCGGCTCCGATGCCGCTTCCTATGGCCGGGCAATCGCCTTTCGCGCCCGACATGCCGTATGCCCCGCCAGCCTGGGGTCCAGGGGCTCCGTACCCAATGCAGCCACCGCCTCCGCTAACACCGACTGACTACTTCCCACCGACCACTCCCATGGCCAGCAGCCCCCAGCATTCCAACCTGGCTCGGCGCTTCCAGCAGAGGCCTTCGTCCGCCATGGGACACCGAACCATGTCTTCGTCGTCTCTTGACTACGATGACTATGGGCCGACTTACGAACAAGAGAACATAGTTATGCCTCAGTCGCTGAAGATCCGAGACGTGGAGGATCGCAAATTGATGCCGCCGCCTCCACAGCGCTCGAGGACTACGGTACCGCCGCGGCAGGCACTTCGTCCGCCACCTCCCCAGCGGCAAATTGCGTCTCGTGACTACGAGTCCGACGACTATGATGGTGGCGAGTCCATGTACCAGGAGATTGTCCCCCAAGGATACGAATATGAAGACGGCGTGGTCTCTCGACCTCGTTCGCATCGTCGGGGCTCCAGCACCTATAGTCGCGATGGCTATCAGATCGAGCCCGCTCCTGCCCCGCGCAGTAGCCGACGGCATTCGTACATGGCCGGAGGCGAGAGCGGCAGCTTCTCGCAATCCAAGTACGATTCTGCTACGGCCGCCGCTGTCGCCTACCAGAACGGCGTGAGCGGCGCTGCGGTGCCTCTGACCGCTGCTGCTCTGTCCAAAGCTGAGAAGAAGAGCAAGAGCAGCAGGTCCAGTGGGAGCAGCGGGAGCCGTGATGAGAGCGACTACCGGCGCAGCGCCACCACGCGAACCACCCGGTCATCCACCGGCGACGGCGAGGACATCACCATCAAAGTCACCGGCCACGCCGTCCTCAGGGTCGGAAATGCTGAAATACAGTGTCAGGATGGTGGCGAAATTAACATTAGCCAATCAGGACGCCTCGGTGGGAGTGACAGGGCTAGCACCATCTACTCTGACGACCGTCGGAGCCGCATGGAGCGACTACCAATCCGTGCCCGATCACCGAGCCAGTCCGATTCTTACAGTCGCAGCCATGTCGACAGCTACGAATACCCGAGAATTCCGTTCACCTAACGGAGCGTAACGATGATGACGAGTTGACGAAGCGACACATTTATTTCCTATTCACATTTTCAACGGATTTCCATTAGAGCGAGCATTTTCCTTCTCCTTGTTTCTTTTTCTGAACTTGGGCTCAGATTTACAGACAGATGTATCGATATCATTGGCTTCTTGTTTCTTTCTCTGCTTCTGCACCTGCTTCAGGTCGACTTTCTGGAAGCGGAAAAGTTTATACCCGGGGCGGAGGCTATCGCAAGCTCTGCTCTTTTTTGCCATTTTCTCTGCATTTCTATACCATTGTCAGAATGATTTATGTACATGCGGGCTGTAGTTTCCGCGGAGGAGGACGACGTGCTGAGATTGTATGGCCGGACACGAAGTTGGGATTTTGTTATCTGGGCGGGCATGGCATAGGCGAAGGATAAAGGTGTCTTGATTGTTTGCACTGGTGATTGATGGATGCCGTGCTCCGGCGACGATCCTCCGGCCCCCTCCCTTGTGCGGCAAAGCTTGTGTCGTATTTTTAGCAAGACATCCGCGTTGGGGAACAACTTGATAGACAACCTGTTTCGTCAATCCGGGAGGTTCGCACTTCTAGTGCCCTTGGGAAAGGACGGCACTTGGAAATTGTTATGGACAAGTACTGGGTTTCGTTTGTTCACTTCTGCTTGGAGGTCTATTTGGCAAGATATCATTGGGATGGGCTCGGCCCCCCTAAGCCATCATCATTTTGGGGAGTAACCAGGGTGGTTACTGGAAAAAGAGGAATGGGATGGACACGGTGTTAGGAAGCGGATGACTTGCCGTCTTTCGCGGCAAGGACAGATACCCCTACTTAGCATGGCTGAGCCATATAGATCGCAATGAACAATAATGTTGGGACGGCAACCGCGCGTAATCGGCCGATTATTTCGTGATGGCAGTCTATTTGGCACGTCCGTGTTCACAAGACGAAACTGCCTCGCGAGTCAACAGAGGCAGATATGGTCTGCTTTTTCCTTGGAGCTTCCAAGAGTTGGCGCTGTTGTTATGACACAAGCTTGAAACGGGTAGGAGGTTTGCGGAGAGTTGACTCGTTAGTTGGTCAGGCCCAGAAGCGGGCCAACTTTGGAATACTCAAAGATACCTACCTATCTAGCTATCATCCAGGTACGGTACCTAGGCTAAGAGTTTCCATTGGCCAAAAATGGGATGCGACGCCAACGGGTGTGATGGAGTGTGGACGGACGGCGGGCGGCATTCCGTTGGAACCGCTGGTTCTGTGCGGGTGAACGGGATCCACCACCGCCCGTACGTTGTGTCCGTTTCCATGGGATGGTTCCCGACGAGACGAAGAAACGCAATAATGGGTGAGCAAAGGGCTCTGTGATTGGGCAGAAACGGTTGCCGTGCCACCGATGTGCCTGTTTACTTTCGACGTCATCTATCTAAAGGCTGGGAGGACAGGGACACGACAGACGGGAAATGAACAGCACAGCCAAGGCTGCATCAACACAGCGAATCAGATCAGAAACGGGGGTTCACTGATCTGGAAATCCGATTTCAGGTCCATGGGGGAAGAGAAAAGAAGAAGGCCCCCCCCCCGGGTTCAAGTACAGCAGGGAAGCCACAGGCGTTACCCCCCCACCAACCACCTCACTTCCAGATCGTGCGCATCCTCCCAGCCACGCGATTTCTGCTTTCCGGTTTCTATAGGAACAACCCCGTCTGCCGTCACACAGCTGGCCAGGCAACTCTCTCTTTTTCTCTCTATCTCCCTTTCCTCCCATCTGCATCCAGCCCCAATCACTACCACACTACCCATAATTTGACGACGGTGGATTGCAAAGTGTATTCGCATTCCATCGACAGCATCCATCCACCTGCATCCTGTCTCATTCTCGATCATCGCAGGGTCCTGCAAGTATCGTCACCTACGCACCGAGAAGCATCGCAGATTGCTCAGACTTTACTTGAAGTCGGCTACACACCCCCACCATGGCTCCGGCCGTAGTCATCGGTCTGGCGAACCAAGCCCGCTCGTTCATCTCAAGCAGACGACTCTCGAGCCTCCCGGAAACAGCAGACATCACGGCCCGGTCATTTGACCCTTCTGTCGGACCCCTCGCCGCTCGATTCCTCCTGCTCGCCCGCGACAGCAACGGCTACAAGGAGGATCCTCACATCGGCACCACTGACCCCCAGAACATCAACAACACAGCCGTCTTCGTCATCATTGGCCTAATCGGCGCCGCCTTTGTCATCACGGGCATATGGTTCTTCTTCTGGGCGAAGAATGGCGGCTTCTACTTCAAGGAGAATGACTGGGACGAATACAAGTCGACAGTCCTGCGCCGCCGAGGGCCCAACGGGACACTGCTGTCCGGTGCGACACCTACGACGCAGCTGGGTGGCGGCAGCGTATACAAAGACTATGACGACAACACCACCAGCATCTCGGGAACCACTCTGTCGGGCATCACGGCCGGGGCAAGTGATATTGTCGCCCGCGAGAAGCGCGAGCGGAAGCGCGAGAAGAGGCGCAAGGAGAAGGAGGCTCGGCACAAGGAGAAGCGCTCGGCCCACAAGAACTACGATGAGACGGGCGTTTTGATCGACGAAGAGGCGGAACGCGAAGCCAAGAAGCACCTGCGATCGTATCGGCACGAGAAGCCCGCCCGTGTCGGTGGTCTCAACAAGGAATCCGAGGCGTCAGAGTGGGACGGCTCCACCAACCCGACCGAGTCGTCTGTCTCGACCAACCTGCTCTCGGCGCGTGAAACTACGCCGACGTCGACTCCGCCCAAGAGCAAGACGGGCGGCATCCGCAAGGTGTACAGTACGGCAGACCGCAATGAGGAGCGCGAGCGCCAGCGCATCCGCGCCGAGGCTAAGAAGCTCCAAGAGAAGGGCCGCGCAGCGGGGAGCTCGAGACGTGACTTTAGCTTCCAGCGCTCGAGCACGGTGGCCGAGGATCAGAACACGCGCGGCTACGCCCTGCCGCCGCCGCGGGAGGAGCCTGAGCCGAGCATGCCCGGCAGCTGGGCAGAGAGCGATATCACGAGTGCGGTAGAGAGCGATATGGGTCATAAGTCTTATCACCACGTCATCCCCGGTTTGAGCAGCCAAAGTGCCGTCAGCAGCGACTACGCGGACGAAAGACGTAAGAGGAGAAAAGAGGGATACCGCCGCACCCGTGACCATTGAGTGCAGTGATGGATGAGCGATGAGTAATGGACTGACGGAAGCGTGAGCGAGGCAGGATATCAGGTTTGAATAACCTGGGGGTATTAAGAAGAGAGAAAACGGACACGAACAGAGGATGAATCGTGATGGGCGAAGTATTTGGCAAATCTCTGGCGTTGGGTTGGGGATGCGGAACGTTTTTTCCAGCTAGTATGAATATGGACTTTGCGGGATACGCAGACTAGCAATGCTATCATGTAGATTGACGATGGCCGGCAGCAAATTAGCATGCATCCATCCATCCACAGAGGGTTCTCTTATCGGCTTGTGTTTGGTCATGGTGGACATGGTTGATAAGTCGGTACAGATACATGTGAATGAAAATAATGTATTAACTACCTACCTGGAGGTGGGTAGTTAAATCTGGGATAAAGACTCGGAGTTGACTGCCAAATGGCATTTTTCAGTGAACCTTATCATTGAGAGTTGATTATTCAGCCAACCTTTCGACGCGCTGCAGCGTTCCAGCCCCGCGCTCAGGGGTTCAACAACCCCGCCGCTGTCGGGAGGCAGCAAGCTTCTTTTTTTTTTCCTTTTTTTTTTTCCCTCTCTGTGGCGGGGGAGGAGGTGGGGAGATTGCTTCCCTCGAGCGTTTACTTCCTCGCAGAAATTCCATTTCAACTGGGTACTCACAGGCTGTGTTTGAGAATTCTCTATTTAGCAGACACACCGCGGGGAGGCCAGCAGCTCCTTTCCAGTTCCCAGTTCATTCTCCTTCGCCGACTAGCCTCACTGCGGATCCTCTCAATCGACGCATTTGGTGGGGTTACTGCATTGTCCCTCGTCGAGCTCTCTCACACTCATTCACCTATTCACTCACTGACTCACTCACTTACTCACTCAGCCGAACCCCGACCACACCGAAAACTCGGAACCTGGAAAGGTTGTTGGGTGTAGCAAACAACTCAGACTGGGCTCGCTCACACGGTCACTCCCCTTCCCCCCGACGCCAAATTCCCGGTAGAGGGTTTGCGGGAGGCCGGACGACGCACAGCGCACGACGGAAACGATGGCGGACGACGAGCAATGGAGCGGAATGGAGAACACGATTGAGGACCCGGAAGAGACGAGGGTTATATTCTCCGCGCTGGACTCTTTCCTGTGAGTTTTATTTTCTTGCTCAAACTCTCCTTTCATTTCTCTTCGCCCTCTTTATATGTGCAGGCAAGTGAAAGGGGTGAATTACACGCGCGGCACCGTTCTGCACCCTTATCCCCTCCTCCGCCCAACACCAGTGGGACTATGTACCTGCATTCTCAACACAACCTGCCATCTCACAAGACCACCTCACTGACACGCTCTCCCAGTCAATATGCAAAGGTGGCGCACTTCAATGTAACCCACCTGCGCCGGCAGTCCTTCTATGCCCTGCCCCAGGCGCACTGGCAGATGCTTGCTGCGGCCCCATTCAACTTCCTCGACACCCTTGAGCGCACTGACGACGCCATCGAATCCAACGCTGAGCTCGCCCGTGCCATCGCCCATAACGGCCTGCGCTCCTTTCACCTTGTTCCCGAGGGCTCGACGGAAGAGCCGCAAATGCCTGCCGCCTGGGCCGGCGTCGCGAAGCACAACGACACCGACAAGGCCCGTAGCACCCTTCGCCAGTTCTACCGCGACTGGTCCGCCGAGGGTTCCGAGGAGCGGCGCGTGTGCTACAGTCCCGTTCTTGACGCCGTTGACCTAGAGCGTAAGACCCGTTCACCTACACCCTCGACATCCAGCGAACCACTCAAGGTTCTCGTCCCAGGCGCGGGCCTCGGACGCCTCGTATTTGAGCTCTGCCGCGCGGGCCACGACGCCGAAGGCAATGAGATATCCTATCATCAGCTCCTCGCCTCCTCCTACATCCTCAACTGCACAAAGGCCGCGGGTCAGCACAACATTTACCCCTGGGTGCACTCCTTCTCCAACCATCGCACCCGGACAAATCACCTCCGCAGCTGCGCCGTGCCGGACATCCACCCAGCGACGCAACTCGCCGCCGCAGGTCCCTCCGTAGGGTCTATGTCCATGTGCGCCGCCGACTTCCTGTGCCTGTACGCCGACGACGACCACGAAGCCGCCTATGATGCCGTCGCCACCGTCTTCTTTCTCGACACAGCGCCCAACCTCGTGCGGTATCTGGAGACAATCCTGCACTGCCTGCGTCCGGGCGGCGTGCTCATCAACTTTGGCCCGCTGCTGTGGCATTTCGAGAACAACGCGCCCGGGAACCACGGCCGCGACACGGACGGTGACGGCGAGCACGACCACAACAACTCGTCGGGCATCGCGGACCCGGGCAGCTTCGAGCTCAGTGACGACGAGGTCATGGCGCTGGTGGAGCGGGTCGGGTTCGTGGTGGAGAGGCGCGAGACGGGCATCAAGGCGCCATATATCCATGACCCGGAGAGTATGCTGCACACGACCTACCGTGCGAGCTTCTGGGTGGCGAGGAAGCCTCTGTAGATTTCACCACGTCAGACCGTGCTTTCCGCCCACTGCTTTTTAATACGTAACTCTGAGAGACAGAGAGAGAGAAAGAGAGAGAGAAGGAAGATGGGGGTCCCACACAAAGTCATGGTATGAAAAAGAACTTGGCTTGATGAAAATTAGGCCACTGGCGCAGGCATGGATGGCATCAGCGCGAAAATTACATTTTTATTTATTTTATTTTTGGTTTTACAAACACCTCGCATCCTATATCCATCCTACCTAGGTGTATGCAACCATAGGCAGGTATACGTAGATGAAGCCTACAACTTGGAAGGCACGTTGAGCTCACCACGCTGCCACAACGACCCGCCATCGATCGCGATAACCTCGCCGTTCACGTGCGACCCTGCGCGGCTGGCAAGGTACACAACAGCACCCGCGATGTCCTCGGGTCGGCCTAGGCGGCCCATGGGGTTCCCCTTGCCGATCTTGTCGGCGCCGCCGCCGATCTCGAGCAGGCCGTTGGACATCTTGCTCGGGAAGAAGCCCGGGGCGATGGAGTTGACCGTGATGTGCCTCGGCGCCAGTTCGAGCGCAAGGTTTCTGCCGAGGTGGATGACGGCGGCCTTGCTGGCGCTGTAGCCGTAGGTGCCCTGTTTGCCCAGCGTGCCGATGCCTAGGCCGGCGACCGAGGCGGTGATGATGACGCGCGCGGGATCGTCGGCGCCGGCGGCTTTCTCGAGCAGCGGTGTGAAGAGGCGGATGGTGTTGAAGACGCCCTTAACGTTGAGATCCATGACCTTGGCGAATGCGGCGTCCGGGTGGGTGTCGAAGGCCTCGCCCCAAGTGGCGCCGGCGTTGGCGAACAGCACGTCGACGCGGTCCGTGTGCTTCTTCACCTCGGCGACGAGGTGCTCGACGCCCTTGATATCGGCAGCGTCAGCAGGGACGGGGATGGCGACGGCGCCGGGTGCCAGGTTCGGAAGGGCGTTGAGAGCCTTGCAGGCCTCTTGGCAGGCGGCGCCCTTGCGGGAGGAAATGAACACCTTAGAGGCGCCGGCTTGGAGGAAGCTGCGAGTCGAACCCGGTTAGCCCAAAGGAGAAGGAGAGGAAATCACGGCTGTATTGGCTTGTGGGAAGGGATATCTTATTAGATGGGGACGTACGCGGAGGCGGCGTGCAGGCCGAGGCCGCGCGAGCCACCGGTCACGACGGCGACCTTGCCCTTGAGGGAGAAGAGGGACGGGAAGTCTTTGAGCTGTGCTTCGGCCATTTTGTCCGAGTCCGTAATGTCAATTGGAAGAAGGGAGATGGATCCTTTTCGGAAAGTATTTGTGAGAAGAACGGAATACAAGATATAAAGGGGCCACGAGGTATTGGAAATCCACTGTTGGGTTCCCCAGAGTTCTGGTTGCTCAGAGGAACCACCCCCCATCCCAGTCGGTGACGTTTGCGGGGGAGAAGATACCGAGCCTCGGCTGTTCCCTTGCTCCAGGTTCCAGATTCCACACCGACCCACACCGCCGGGAGGGAAAACGTGGGGTTGCGCACCTGTAGGGAATCAGGGTGACTATATGCACAGCATTTTGACGCCAGATGTGCAATTTCTTCTCTTCAAACATTCTACACAAATTGTATGCAAGGTACCGATCGATGGCTGATGCCAGCATTCTGGAGCCAAGCCGCACGACGCGGCGGCACAGGCAGGCCTGTCACATCTCTCGCCTGCCGACGGCAAAGTGTTTGGTAGACGATTTCAGATGTGGAAGACATAATCAGATGGAGCTGAGATTCGCGCTCGTGCTAATGAGATAAAGAGTTCACGCGGATAGTAGGAAATCCCGCCACTACAATCTGCCTTATGGCCTGTTCCCATGCCCTTCACTGTTGTTGCGACGTGCATTCAGTGCTGCTAACTCAACGTGGACAAACCAGCCAGTGTGAGGTGATAGAAACCTTTGGCGTGATACAGGCCCGCCGTGTCAAAATACTTCGAAATACAATTTGAAGAAAAGGAAGAAGAATAAGACAAAATAAATTAAAAAAAGGTGGGGGTTGGCCGATATGGCGGCATAATAGACCATCGTTTAACTGTGGTAAATGAGCATGCTTGTATGCATTTCTTAACGTATATAGTCGTGAACCGTGTGTACGAGTGTCATGACGGGGGGCTCAAAAGCGTTCGCGGACAGGCCGTCTGCTCATCTCCTTGATCTCCTGTGCGAGTGCGTTTTGCTCTCCCAGCATGCGTCGACAGCACCTGCAAAATCGTCCATCCGCTCGGGGCTGATGTAACCGATGAAGAAGACCTTGACATTGTGTTCAATGGTCACAAGCTTCGAATAATTGACGCGAGAAGCCTTATCGAGCTTCTCCCCTTCGACGGTGAGCTTGGCTCGCACGGCCGGGAATCCAAGCTCTGGCTCGTTTGGTAGAAGACGATGAGGCTTGTTGTGATAGACCATACCATGCTTGTGAGGTTTCACGCCCTTCTTCTTACAGGCCTTGCCCTGGTACGTAAGGATTGGTCTGGCACGTTTAGTGGAAGTTTGTCCAAAACCATGTCTGATGCTACCCACACGCAAGTGCAATGACCATCGTCATTGGCAACGACGACGAAGCGTCGGAACCCGACGAAAAGGGACCCGCCAAATCGATCTTGGACCGGCTGTCTGTCGGATATGGTCGGCGTTCCTCCGAGACTGGAGCCTGAAGGCTCGCACCACAAAACTTTGAAAATCTAGTAAAATTAGCCAGCATACTTGCAATCCCAGTCAAGCTACCAACCGATCCGGGGCGAAACTTGTGCGACGGTTCAACAACGTATCCTATGCGTGATTAGCAAGGGCAACATCCGCGTCTGAAGAGGTGACTCACGTGGGTCCAAATCCTCATTGGTCCCGAATGTGCCACTGATGTGCGACGTGGTATGAGAGGACGGGGCATAAAACGGCTCAGGGGATCTCCGGGCTGTTGGTGTCCGCGTTCCATCATCTTCAGCATCTGCAAATGCTCCTGCTACCATTAGTCATTGTAGGAGTGGCTTCTGGGGAGTTTGGTCTTGTCTCACCGTAGGCTGGCTCTGTAGACGATCCGCCTTGGATCTGTTTCCCATATGACTCCGTCAGGGCTTCTTGTAAGATGCTGCCCTGGTCGTAGTCGTCTACGTCTGTTGCCCCATATCCAGAACCTGCTGATGTTAATTCAGCCTGTGCAAAAACAAAAGAAACTAACCTCGACTGTGGGAGGCTGT
This sequence comes from Colletotrichum destructivum, assembly GCF_034447905.1. NCBI lineage: Eukaryota > Fungi > Ascomycota > Sordariomycetes > Glomerellales > Glomerellaceae > Colletotrichum > Colletotrichum destructivum. The sequence goes on from NC_085905.1 coordinate 1,502,191, forward strand.
AGCTGGATCAAGTGTTGACATGTATCCCTCGGGTTCGTGATACAAGCCTTCCGTGCTATTCTGGGGAGGGAGGACTATCGGTGTGTATGTCAGTTAATTGTCATTGGTGTGTGGAGATGTCCATACAGTCTTCATCATGGTGCGCAGTCGGGGCTATTGCATAATCCGAGGGCGTCTCTTGCTCGGCACCCCAGAAGGGGTCCAACGGTGGAGCTGGCTCCTCAGGTGGGTTGTCTTCCCCATCATGCGGCTGAGGCTCGTACGATGGCTCCTTGCCCTTTCTCGACCGACTCGAATTGCCGTACGATGCAGTCGAAGTTGGGTACATATAAGACTGATCTGCAGCCTGTGAGCTAAAGCAACTGTGGTGTCGTCGATCTGCTCACCAACAACTTCCTCCCCTTGTAGCGCATAGCTGTAATCGCCGTCGTTCGCGGAAGGCGAGGTTGAGAGGTTGTCGAGGCCGTTGGTGAGTTCCTCTACATTCGGCTGCTCGCGTGGGATCGCTTGGACATGCTGCTGTGGAGCAGCTTGTGTTTCCTGCCAGTGGTACTCCGGCTCGCCTGTCTTGGTCAGCGGTGTATCAACTCATGATTTCATGACTTACCATTATTCGTGCGATACGTGTAGTAATTCTGGTGCTCGTCTGACCAAGTCCAAGGCGACCACACGCTGCTTCCTCCACCTCCGCCGCTGCCACCGCTACCACCACCACTCTTGGACTTGTTTTTACTGGACCTACTTGACTTCATAATGGCATCGTGTGTCGTCGTCAACTGATAAACTCTGGATGCGGATGCCGATCATGAGTGGTCCACCGCGCAGAGCCTGCCGGGTTCGGAACGGAGACAATGTCTTGATGGCAGCATCAGCTTGAGCCGCAAAAGAAAGAGACAAGAGACAAACGAAGCTCGAAAGGTAAGCCAGGTCTCCTAGGCCTCGGGGGCACAACAGGATAAATGGAATCCCCGCCCAATTGGCTGAAGCAGCTGTACGGTAACGCGTGACGTACCTTGCGAGATGTTACTGGCGCAAGGCGACAGTTCTCTACGGAAGGGGTGGTATGAGCTTCAAAGCGCCTGCATCGCCTTGCAGGATACCTCAATCCGGGGCCCGAGTGAGTACGTGAGCTAGGAGGTCGGTCCCAAGCTGAGGGAGTGAGAGGAAGAAGGTCGGGAAACGGGATACAAGAGACGAGAGACGGGACGGAGACGACGAGAAGAGGGTGTGGCACGGCACGGCAGCCTTTTCTTCCCGGCTCTACCCTTTCAAGGTTGATAAGAACCTCTGATTATCCATTTGGTATTCCACTCCCGCGTGGAGCAGCATGTGGCAGAATAACAACCGCGAGATGGTGCTCTTCTGCGAGGTGGTCTCACAGGTGAGGGGGGGCCCCGGTCTTCGTCCCTTTGCTGTTTAGAGTGCAACCCAAGCCGCGCCCCATCTCTGCTGTATGAAGGCCCGAAGAGGGTTTTGCTGGCTGGGGCGGTTGGCTCGCGTGTTTGATGGAGTTTCTGTACCGGTACAAGCGATTAGAAAAAGGACAACGGAATCAGGCTGCGGCTTTCGTCGAGTTGCGTTCTGGTGTGGCACGTCTTCCCACCAGTAATGACGAAGAGTCACCGTGACCCCGCGCTGTCCGTGTCCACCTGCCAGTGGACCATAGGCACCTCTCTCCCCGGGAGCTCGAGCTCATTAGCTGAGCTGCTAACACATTAGGATTAGTGCCGGGATGGTCACAAAGCTCCTGATCTGTCTCCACACGGGATGAAAATGGGTCCTGGTATCAAAAAGTGGAGACGGTATCTCTCTCAACGGCCTCACGCCTCAGTCTGCAACCACCCTTACGCTCACACGTTTTGCTGCTGCTGCTACTACTGGCATGCAACCGTAATTAGCACCATCGCCATGTGGTGGTGACTGGGACGAGCCGCGTTGACCACGCCCACACAGCTCTCAAGCTGTCGCTTCACTCCTGAAGTCGAATCCACGCACATCCACGACAACTTCTCCTTTCTCGAATCCATCAAAACACAGCAAGCGATGGCACAGTATCACGACTTGTACGCACCATAGACTCTCTCCATGTCTACGATCGACTGCTCCGACCGACGGGGCTTCACCTCGAGCTCATCCAACGATGGCTTGTGGATCGAACACGAGACGCCCTCCGAAGCAAAGTCGACCGATAGTACTCGTTTCAGTCGCGTCCGGCTTCCGTCACCACCTCCTCCGCCAGCATCTTTGCGGCCGGACGTGGCCTCTCTTGATGCCCCTATAGCCTGTTTGCCTACGCAAGCAGAACCCGATACATCTCGTCGTCCTTGTGCAGCCTTTCAGGCATCGGGGCCGACAACTCCGCGTCCTTCGTCTCACGAAACTCGACACAGGGCACCCAACCATTTTCCTCCTCCTCCTCCTCCTCCGCCGCGGTCGCGGCCTCCCGGGGTTCGATCGCCCTCGTATACCACGTTTCTACATCCACCGCCGCTGTCCCTGCTGCCGCCGCCTCCCTCCGGAGCTCGACCATCCCCGTATACCACGTCTTTACATCCTCCACCACCCCCTCCACCGCCGCCGCTCCTGGACATGGGCCTTAAGGGTAAAAGACTGGCGAACATCCCGGTTTTAAGGAGTCTGTCCCCGTCCATGTCGCCATCCTCGGGGTCTTGGAATCATGAGTACACTAGCTCAGATTCCGAAACTAGCTCCATGGAGGCCGACTACCTTGAACACCAAAACAGGACCACGTTTCCACCCCTTTTGCCCAGTGCGCAAGGGCGGGCGCTCGAGAGGAAACAAATGACTGACTCGATCACAAACAAAGTCTCGCGTCTCGAAAACTCCCGGGTGTCCGTTCCTAGCCTTGTTGCCTCCGATGCATCGTCAGCAGCATCAGTAGCGTCGATGGAGGATGATGGTGTGCAGGGGCTGTGGGTTCAGATGAAAGAGCGCCGCCAGCGTCTGAACTCGCTCAAGCAGGACATGGCCACCAAACGTAAGGCTCTCCAGGAGCTGCGTCGCAGGAAAGACGAAGCCGACAACACGTTCATGAAAACGCTCCGCCCTATCCTTGTCAGGGACCGGCGGGGTCTAACGGGAGCGTCCGACGAACTGCTGGACGAACGCTTTGCGGAGATGCAGTCACTTCGTACAGAGTATCACTGGCTTGAGTCTGGGTATGAGGGACACGAGTTCGCGCTAGATGAAGAAGAAGTCGAACTCATCAATATTGAGACGAGATTCTTCAGTCTCTTGGCTGCTGGGAACAGAAGGAACATCCGCTCGTCCATTCGTAGGGACGATTCTGAGGATGACGAAGCGGAGGATTCGGCAGATTTGCCATATGAACTGAGGGGCATCTCCCGTCATGGTCCAACTGACGATGCCCATCCACTCTGGGAAGACCTAGTGTCCGCGGTTGGGGATTTGAGCAACGCCAAAGAAGAGTACGAAGACCTCCTCCTATACCACAATCAATATGCCTACAGTATGGACGTCAAAAAATATGCTGGGTTGACGCCTAGCGCAGAAGAGGTCGAGTTTATGGACGAGTTTCCGGAAGAGGAGCGCGAGAAGCGGGAATCTGTCGATCGCCTAACGGAGGAGGTGGGCAGACTGAAGGAAGTTTGCAAGCGTAAGGGGGCAATGAAAAAGCATCCGTCCTTCAAAATCGCGTATGCTCTCGACCCAAACATTGGAGAGGATTTGTCACTAGACAGCCTCCCTCCACAGTCGGGGTCTCTCGCACATTGGCAGTTCCCAGAGCTTCTATCCCATCCAGACCACGTTCTCCGAGCAGAGCCCTCGACAGCTGTGGATGAGTTGAAACGCGCTGCGAAACTTCCCGCCGACAACCCGGTGAGGAAGGCGCAGCTGTACGCGGCCCAAAAGGAGTACAGCATCTCGAGGCTAGTCAGCGAGTTCAAGGAGGAGGATAAATCCGACTTCATCACCAGGTGGCTTCTGCACCAGCTGCGGACGTCACCGCTTGCAGTCAAGCTCCTATACTCGACATTCGTCCAAACGATTCGGTTAAGGATTGTGAACCTACAGCGTTGGCAGCAAGATGTGCTCTTCCACTGGTGGAGAGACGGTGCTGTCAAGCCGCCCGACTACTTCTTTGGCCCGCTCACAGGAAGTGGTAGAGTATGGCATGGGCATGAAGCTCTTCCGGAGCGTAACACACAGCTTTCGTCACAGAAAGTAGCAACGTAAGAGTGGTCTAGCGGTAACCGGCAGGTATGCGAGGATGCGAGCCGGTCGACGGCGATCTGTTGAGTTCTCATCAACGAGTGCGTCCTCCTCGGTCACATTTATGCGCAGCGTAGAGATCGATTCGTTCTTTGTGCGCCTCGGGCACAGAACGACACGAGGATGCCAATCAGTCCAGTCATGTCTGGATTGATACGATGGATTTGTTTTGCTTGGGCGGCTTTTTGATACCCAGTGTTTTCCTGCTATAGTCGTTGTGTATGAATAAATGTGTAGGCTTCTTTCTCGGCGGGCTTATGGGTTTCGCCATTGGACTATATCGGATAGGCAAGGCTCCCGGTTGTTTGGGAAATACATATAGGGGATGTTGCCTTTGTCTGAAAATAACGTGCACTTGCCGGGTCTGGTGGCAATGAGCCATTGAGTTTGCAGCATGAGCCAGCCCGCCCCATCCATAATAATGTTGACTACACGATAGTCACCCATCACTTCCGCTAGCGCGCGGGAGCGGAATCTCCGCACACGCCGGGACGAGCCATGGCAAGGACAGGCTGCGAATTCGTAAATCTGACAGACGATGTACCTGGTACATGAGCGCTATCTCGCGAAGGGACGGCATTCTGCTTTGGGTCAGGGGGTGCGGAGCCTACCGACGTGGAGGGACAAGACGTGCATGTGACCGTCTCCCCTCGCGCATCGGATGGTGGTGTAAAGCATGCACTCATCAGATGGGCGAGGGGCGTCCCACTGCGATTGTTGCCATGAACGCGACAGCACCATCGCGGGGGCAAGAGAGGAGAAGAGGGGCGATGACGAGAATGCCGCCGAGTGCGTGAGGGGGCTTGGCGGTCATCTGTGGCGGCCCTCTCGAGCTCCTTTCGATGTCAGTTCAGCAAACAGTGTCCAACCAGAGATTCTTTGGTAAAACACCGATGACGGTTTGAAGCATACAAGAAGGCTTCTTTGCAGTGGAATTGGAAACGGGAGTTTCGGGGATGGTCAGTCAGGCTGGATAGAGAGCGATTGGGAATGGTAGTTGTGATGGTTGCAAAGCTTGCAGCCCTGTGTCCCCCACCCCCCTTCGGATGGTGACGAATCAGGTGCGCGTCTACAGAGCGGAAAGGGTCAAATCCCAATTTCACAGTTCATGAAGGGGGCTTTGAGAATCCCAATGTTTCTGTGATGACATTTTGCGCGTATGGCTGCGGCGTGTTTGGTCATGGTTGGATGAGGGGGGAGGGGAGCACGGATGGGACAGGTTCATAGCCTGCCTCTAGAGATGACGATGGCTACCTTGGATGCGCGCTGCTGTCGGCTTGGCGGGTGTGGTCGGGGTCTAGGTAGGCACACTGTCCCGTTTTACGAGATGTGCTGCTCGGCTCGCTTTGTTGGGAGGAAGTCCGACTCTGAAAGGTCTCCTCTCTTGGGTCTTGTTCTGTTCTTGACCAAACGGTGGTGATGGCCAGTGCAAGTCATATCCCTAGATGGGTACACGCCGCTGCGTCGAAGACCAAACCAACAACCCTTCTGCGGACGAACCGAGTTGATGAATGGACCCGCCTATCTACATTACAGTGTAGGCTTGGCCTTACCTTTCGTTACCTTCTCTCTTTACCTCTATTTCGATTCCGGGTTCTAATTCCCGGGTCGGTCGGCGGGCGCGAGAAAGAGGGACCCCTGTAGGCGGATGGCGGGGAGGCGCTTGAACTCGGCGTGTCTTCGTGAATGCAAGGTCAGAGAGTGTGTGTGCTTGGATGTCAGGCTAATGTAAGTAGGTATGTAAGTAAGTATTTGTACATCAAAGCGCAACAATGGGGGGGAGAAAGAAAGACCAAATGATCGAATGACTGACTGACTGATGAAGTATCAATGAAGTTGCCGTAGGTAGAATGGAATTATGAGATGGAACTTTCAACAAAAAGAATCCCGGACAGGAATTGCCTCGTGGCGGAATCGAACCGCCGATCTTCTCATGCCACTAGGATACTAGTGAGACGCTATACCACTTAGCCAACAAGGCTTGTTAATTGTTGAATGCAGCTGCCTCAAGTGACATTATATTTACATCCGCTAAAAGCCGGAACAGCCTACAGCATCGCTGACTCCCTTACAGACTTGTATCACGAAGAAAGAGCATCTCGGTATTTTTTCCTTCAGAAGCTATTCTCATCGGTTCAATCGTGTGACCTCACCTAGGTAGTTAGTTGGATACGCTTGCAATAATGACTGTGAACCCCGTGCGGCCAAAGGCAATTAATTCCTGGCCATAAGGGAATCCGTCTACCGCTAAAGACAAAATGTATAAATAGTTATGCTTTTGTGGCTGTACAATGTACGGTGGTATATCCTCCAGTGGTATATTTTCATGGGCCATCAATCAGCCTCTAAGGAGCCTGTGCAAGACGCTAGAGCTCCAGGCCTCGCTTCTAGGAAGATGTGCATGTCGTTTGTGTACACGGGATAATTGTCCGTATGGCCCATGCTTGTTTGATTGCCGGCACTCGGTTTTGTGTTTCCTTTATATTGGCTGTAGCCCTTTCCACATCGTAGGACTCACGCTGCCACCGTCCGCCTCCGGAACAAGACCTCCGCGTTCGGGTCGGGCGACTTACTCATCACCATGACTGTCGGCTTCGGCCGCGTCTCCCCGTCTTTGAGCTTTATGTCGTAGTTAAGTAGGAAATATGCCAAGACCAGCTTGATCTCGTTCCCTGCAAAGAAGCGGCCCGGGCAGGCGTGCTTGCCAGCGCCAAAGTTCATGTTCGTGTCGCTAATGCTAGTAAATTGCCACCGGTTGACGTCCTCGTCGGACTTATGTCGCAGTTTGTAAAAGCGCAGCGCGTCGAACGTGTCGGGATCCTCGAAGTATCGCTCGTCGTGCGAAATGCCCGCCTGTGGAGCTAGCACCTTGGTGCCTCGGGGCAGGTGCGTGCCGTCAGAGAGGTCAATGGGTTTGACAACCTTGCGAATGAACGATGCTGAGGGGTGTTAGTCGGTGATGTGGCGCATGCCGCGATTTCAACTCACTGATGTTTCCGGCCAGGCGCTGGGTCTCCTTCATGAAGCTGTCCAACTTCTTCAGCTTGGCCATGCTCTCTTTCCTCGCCCAGCCGTGCTCGACCTCGAGGACTTGGTGCGCCTCTTCCCGCAGAATTTCCTGTGCCTCCGGGTAAGCTGCGAGGTCGTAAATGCAGTCGGTGACCAGGTTGTTGGTCGTATGGATCGAAGCAGCCGCTAGTATGAGCTGCAGGTGTGCCTGGGACCTGACGTCCCTCTTCTCATCTTCTGGCAGGGCTTCGACGAGCCATTGGATCAGGTCGTCCGGTGACTTTTCGTAACTCGGCATCTCCAGGTCTCGCAGCCTCTCCTCGATGATTGGCTTCAGCATTACGCTGGCCTTATCGACGTCCCTGCGAATCTGTCGCAGTTCCGAAACCCCATATTGTGCGACGGGCCGGGCCCATTCGGGGAAGAGCTGCATTTTTACGACAGCCACGAAGACATGGATGGCGAAGTTGATGCTGATGTCCATCCATTGCTCCTGGCGGTTGATGTTGGACCCTACGAAAGCTCGGCCACTGATCCGTGCGATGGCTCGAAGCGCAAAAGGCTGGAACTTAACCGGCGTCCAGTCTAGTGTTGTCAGTAGTGAGAGGCGAATAAAGTCCCGACAAATGACTTACCCTTGCACTCGGGAAACTCTGTGGCCACGACATACTCGAGCTCGCCCTTGAGCTGAGGCACGAGCCGCGCCAGATTCTGTGACAGCTTGCACCTCACGAGCGTCGATAGCAGGTCGGCGTGGTTGCCCAGAGTGAAGTTGGTATATCTGCTCAACATGGCCTGGACAGTCAGTACGGCGGATGGATGGTATGAAACTCGGCGCATACCTCATCTACGGCCTCGGTCGCGCTGAGGACCTCTTCCGGCAGGCTTCTGAGTTCGCCGATTAGTCTCGCGGGCACCAGCACTTGCAGCCCCTCAGTTGCCTTGATTTGATAGACCGTGTCGCGGAACTGGAACTGGTATTAGAAGCTCGACCACAACAGACCTCGGTTGCACCGACTTACCTTGTTATAGCTGTCGCGAATTAACGTCTCTGCATCGAACATCCACTTTGTCTTAGCGGCCTTATAGAAAGGCATCTCGGGTAATTTCTTCTTCCTGGACTGGAGTAGCCAGGCTACCACAAGTATCGTGCTTATGGCGACATAGTAGTTGATGTGCTTGCCCCCGGGCACCACCCGAGGAAGGTTGAGATCCACTGCCATGGATGACATAGTTGATGTCTGGTTCATTGGAAACGTGAGCGAAGCTTTAAAGCGCCGCAAGTTTGGGTAGGTGAGGAGGAGGAGCGGTCTTCGAGATGGGTTTCAAAGGATATTAGACTGGCTCCAAGTAGGCGAAAGCAGTGGCAGATGCCGAATCTGAGTGGCGCCGTTCTCGCAAGGCAGAAAGAGTCGTCCGCTGAAGAAGGCTTCCCGAGGCGTGAAGGGAAGTATGACGACTTAGGTATGTCTGCAAGGCATTGGCCATTAGGATGAACAGATTACCAGGCAGGCGCGGCACAGAGTCGACAAGAGTCAAAACTCAAAAGAACGAGTGACGAAAGTCGAATGATGTGCGCTTCCCGTTCTTGTCTTCTTCTCGTCAATTCGTCATCCGGCGCGCAGTTGGTGTCAGCTTTCAGTAGAACGTTGCGAGCCCCGGACCCGGAGAAGAAACAAGACGGCAAATGAGCAAGATGACGGGTTGGTAAAACGATAGAAAGGAGAAGCAAGGTCGAGTGAAAATGGAAACAGAAAGAGAGGAAGGGGACAGGTGAAATCGGAAATGGATGCTAGGCGCGCATCGCAGCGAGCAGCACGCGCGCGCGAACGCACACACCAGAAACACGGACGGCATGCAACACAGGCAGAACAGACAAAGCAGGCAGGGCTGTCCCGCTTCCCTCCCGGCAACGGGGCGGCCAAGAGACAACACAAGCAACCCTGACCTCGAGAGCCTTTCTTGCTTCTTCCTTCTCGAGGATGGCGAGCTTGTCCTTGCGCCTGGGACCGGGCACGTGTGAAATTCAAAGGGTTTGGGAGTTTGGACCGGCTGGGACGTGATCGACTTCTGCTTCCTTGGGCGTCGAGGGCGGTTTCGTGGACTCGCCAGGCGCATCTGAAACATGGATGGTCAACAGGAGCCGTTCGGGAGATGCCACCTCCGGCTTTTAGCCTGCTGGCACCACCCGTGCTTCAAAGAAGAGCCCCAAACATCTACCGCTGGTGGCTGTGGCGGATGTTTGGATTCCCATCAACCGCGCCCGAGGGATGTGCTTGCGCTGACTGCACCATTTGATCTGGTCCCTCGGTGGCAAGTTGCCGATTTTCCTTGCAAGTTGTTTGTCGTCGAAGAATGGGGTATGTTTGAGAGCAACCGACCGGGACGTGCTTTGCCGAGTGATTGAAGAGGTACCTATGGGATATACTCTGTACTGCCCATCTATGAGGTATTACTCCTTTGAGAAGCCCGGCATACAGGTACGTACCGGATACACTGTGTGATTGCGCTACATAGCCAGATAGCATCTTCAAGTCTTCCAAGATGTACTTGATTTCCCTGGCTCGGATGCAGGGGTAGTTTCGGCTCGCTTAGTGGCCGAGACGCGCCAGGAATTGTTAGTGTTGCGCAACTCCTCCACATTCATCCCATCTCCGACCATCTTCTGACCTCAGCCAACCTACGTACATTAGACGTGTAGCGTAAGTGGACCCTCAGCTTCTCGAAGCGCCGCTTCGAACTCTTTCCAGTGAAGCTCATTGCTTGCGTACATCGTAGTCTCGCTCACCCAGCCCCAAGTCTTGGATCAGCCCTGCTCCGCTCTCCCTGTCCCACCAATGCAACATGTCTGGGAATCCCGAGGTTCGATATCAACCAACCTATTGGTCTCCTGCAAGCCAAGCGCAAACTCCAAAGCCGTCCCTTCAGAGCCGCCTGCTTTGTCGACCAAACGGCGACATCCAGGCGTCCCGCGGCAACACAACAAACAGCCTTGTCTCGCATCCTACCGCTGGGTAGTTCTCGCGGTCGGCATGGTCATGGTCGTCGCTGTCTCCGTCTGGACCGCCCTTCAACCCCATGCCAGTCCGTTCCCTGCAGCGGTTCAAATCCCCCTTTTCCCTTTCTCGTTTCTCCGCGCAGCCAGAATTACCACGGCCTTTCTGATGTTCTGAGCCAGACAAACAGTCCGGCGTCCGTCGCCAGCACATAGTGTTTGCGACTCGGAGAGCCCTGCCAAGAATGATGTCCCATAATAGGCGCAGGGATAATCCTCCGCGAGGGTAGGATTAACCGACATCCCGCAATGCTTAGCCGTTTACTAACTTGTCAGCGCCTCCGGCGGGCTCTATTCATGCACACACAGGAGCGGCCGCCCACTGCCGCTGGGAATGCGGCGCACAAAGATCATATGCTTAATGCTACTGTATTTGATGAGACCGGACGTTTTGCTATTGGCAGTGTGGGCAATCATGTCACCTAGTTGCGCCCGAAGGAGGAACCAAGAGCATCTTGCTCACACTACACGGCACATCTGCCCCACCACCTCATAACAGGTTTCCCGGAACTCTGAGAGAGTGCGACATGAAGCCACGTACAACAGGCAGGGTTCATCACCACAAAATCGCGGTTTGACCACGATGACCTTGTCCTGGTTCGTCCTCGTTGTTGTCCTGGCGGAGCCTCCACCATTAATGATAATGCGCCAAACTTTCCACATCCATTTTCTCGCTCCTCTTCGCCAAGACGGCAGCCGACTTTGGTATATCTAAAACTTTTACACGCAACCGATACGTGGGACGGTGCTGTTGTCGGCTCCGAGGAGGATTACGTGTGCCTCTTGTCCCGTTTGAAATCTATCTCGCACGAAGGTATGACCAAGTCGAAAAGGCAACATAGCTCTGGCGCCCATTTGGCCTGCAACTGCCACTGGTACACACCGCTTTGTAGTTTTACCGCGACACATGCGCAGCTTTGTCTTATCTTCGCGAAGAGCCCTAGTCGTGGCATTGACCGGACGAATTGGGGACGCTGTGCTGTCGGTCCACGCGTCGAGACACATGAGCATACTATTTTCTCGTTTCCAAAAGCGGGAATCCAAACGAACGGCTGAGCTTCCTTCCCCCATCCGAATGGACCTGGTAATCCCAAGCATCAAGCAGCGGTATCGGACGACCGACACTGGTCAGGACCCACGACCTGATTTGGTTAAGCTACTGATATAGCAGATCGGTGGCGAGAAGCAGGCAAATAAGGAATGATAGCTATGGGCAAACAAACAAATGGAAGATGTGACAATCGATGGGTTATGGCCCACGTCCCGAATTGTTTCCCGGGCTAAATGAAAGTCGCTCCGCCATGGAAAGCGCCAGAAGCGGTATGTGTATTTATACTTACAGAAGGAAAGAAAGAAAGATACATCTCGCTCGCTCCCCCTCTCTCGTCCGTCATACGAGGCCGATGGCGAGCGAACGTTGCGCGCAGAGGCCGATTACTGGCCTTCTCGGAATCGCAAGCCATACAATAAATACACACACACTTACATACCGCGCATCTAACTAGCAAAAGGGACGGAACAGACTAGCTTAAAACACAATTACAGTCAACTCACCTACCGATCACCACGTAGAGAGAGGTATAACACACCCCACCTGCGTTCACAGATGGAAAAGCGCGTGTGGATCATCAATCTTTCTCATCAGCCAGCGGGATTTTCAAATTGACAAAACAAAACGAAGATGCGGCCAGTGTGGATTGAACACACGACCTTCAGATAGATTGATTGAAGTTTTCCGGACAGAGATCCGCTTCAGTCTGACGCTCTCCCAACTGAGCTATGTCCGCAATGATCTTCGACCCACATGAAAAGTAGTGAGGGATATATTGCCAGAGCTTGAAGGGCTTGCTGACTCCCCACAAAAGCGTCTCTCATTGCAATTCACCTCGAGCATTGCTCGCCCTTTCATTCGGTCGTCGAGCAAGTTGCGTGTTTCCACATGCATTTGTCGCAGGCTTTGGCACTCAACCTGGCCACCGAGGTCGAAATCAGCGTCCTGCAGCGAAGAGACACACATACAACCTCCGACTCAAAGGTGCGAGAGGTGATAGAGAGAGCGTCAACCAACCCTTTTATGACCACTTTGTCTCCAGACATTCGGAACTCACGCGCGGTCGTTCACAACTGGACCCTGATCTACTTAGTCAGCTATTTAAGTAGTCAAATGGAATTTCGGTAAGCTTGGCCGGAGACCTTGGACCCACTCGTCCGCATCCGTCCAGCCGGGTTCCGCCTAGGCTCACGATAGCTGCCCACCGGCAACAACCTTGCCCTAATGAGTACCAAATCGTTGTCGAGTGTACAGTAATTTAAATGGTCTGGTGGTGTAGTTGGTTATCACGTCAGTCTAACAGCTCAAGGCATTTTACGATGACCTCGTCTGGTTCACTGAAGGTCTCCGGTTCAAGTCCGGGCTAGATCATACCACGGGCGATTGGTTTAGTGGTATAATGACCGCTTAGCATGCGGTAGGTCCTGGGTTCGATTCCCAGATCGTCCACTGTTTTTTGCCATCCTTGTTGTCGTCTTTTTTGGGTCGAGACGAATCGGTTGACGGTGGTGTCTGCCTGCCTGCCTGATTTTACTGATTCGCTTTGTTTTGCTAGTACTTCGGACGTCCCCCGAAAGTGGCGGAACGAGCTATACGAGAAGGTGACGATAACTCTGGTCTTTAAGATGGTTTTTCGTTTTCTTACAACTACCATCATCAAGTCATCGCAAACTACTGCAAGCACTGCAGGTCTCTCTTTTTTTGATATGGATTCACCACATCCATTTCTTTGTTGTGGGAGCGTCTCAATTTTGCCTACACATTCCTGACTTGGGGGGGGGGGGGGGGGGGGGGGGGGTACTTGGGACCCCGTTCTTGGAGCGATTGCTTGAGGCTACTGGCGGCGGCTCGTGACCCAGCAGCCATGGAAACGAAGCTGAGTGGCGCGGGCGTTTTCCAGTAAAACTTTTCATTCCTTTTTTTTTTTTTTTTTAATTCGTTCGGTGAAGCCACCGTGCCTTCTGATGGCTTTAAGTATGACCTAGAGCATGGAGACGCACATCAGTGGCATCTGACCTTTGGCGCTTCTTGGAGTTCACACCCATCTGCGGTGAAATCTGGTAGTGGCTACGCATACTGTCTGGTCTTTGGGTAACTCTCCCCAGTCCCAGTTTTCACAAAAGCTGAAACCTCCCGGATCAAAGGCTCGAAAGAGCTCATATAATGAGGGTTTAAATCACCCGTATTCGTTTGAAGCACCGTAGATCGTCCGTCTGCCGAGACGCTGATCAGCGAAGGGCACTAACATGATGGTAAATTGCACAAAGACTAGATAGGCTCTGCATCGGAACTTAGTGCTCGGTATTCCAGCCTCAACAGAGGTTGACATCTCGAGCTATGCCATGAAAGACGTCATTGCACAATAAGCGAATAGTCGACGCTGGGCAGAGCTGCATCTTTATTGCAAACAAAACCCGCTATCCAGCACTCCATTCGCGCAAATTTCTGTAAGGAGAACATATTTCACCCGCTGTGGTATTCGGGTTTTATCTCCAATGTGTTCAGTCCAAACCTCTCTCCCCCCTTTTCCACGGGCTTGACTCTAGTCATGATGGACTTTCAACACCTGACGCGTCTCTTGCTCAAGTCTAGACCGAACCCATGTATGAGTAGCAATGCTGGTTGGAGTTGTCCTAAGAATATCGAAGACGAACAAGCTCAAGGAGCCTTCCATGACTCAGGAGACAAACGAAGTCCAGCCGGCGAGTTGCTTTCTCGCCGTCTCCTGGCCTTTTGCTTTGACTTCTTTGCTTCAACGTGGTTATGTGGGTTGCCTTGTGCAATGGCCATAGACGAGGCTGATGATCGGTTATTAGCATTTTCCATCATTGCTGTCGCCTGACACGTTTCTAACTGTCAAATCCTCGGAGAGTCGAAACTGGCTGGTTTGTTCATGTTAGGGAGCGAGGCAAGTTACAAGGCAACCGACCGGTGCTACCTGATCGTGATGAGCGAGAAGTGCGAGAGGCTCAGACGGTGGCGAGGTATGATGTTCCCCGACGTCTCTATGGCAGTCTACGTATACGTATGTTGTGTGCAGTCTTGCAGCGTCTGAAACAGCTGCGGGCGCGATTTGCAGGTGTCTTTCTGACCTGTCACTTGAGGGTAAATCGAGATTGTGTACAGATCCCGCCTTGACGAAGAACGAGATGTGCCACGGCTTCGCCGTGTGTGTGTGTGTGTGTGTGTGTGTGTATAGTAAGTCAGAGGCCCAGGCCGCCAATACTTTCGAGCAGCCACGTAGTTCGGGCGTTAAGTGATTCTAGGTGTATACTAGCACGGGGTCGAGGGGATATCCTACCCTTCATTGTGATGCTGCCTTGAAGCCGCTACACCCACGTTGCAAGCCGTTGTGAGTAGAATCTCTACAACATGACGAGCCAGAAAACCAAGGAGACCGACTTGTGAGGGTCGGGGTGCCGACATCCGGTATGTTGTGAGTTTTCATCCATTCTGAGATCGCATTGGCTCTATTGCTGCTGTCATGAGAGGCGAGGGTAAATGTTGAGCCCCTTTACTGCGCCGTCGAGCCAGCAGCCGCTGCCATGGAACGCAGGAGCCGGGCCCTTTCCAGCTTTCCAGGGAAATCAGCAGAGTATGTCGCACGCGCCGGTGAGCTATGTAGGGGACGTCGTAGGCATCTCGGGAACTTCAAATAGGGGCTGCTTTCAAGCAAAAACGTCCAAGTTTCAGCAACCATCAACCTTGTGATGAGTCTTTATGGAGGTCTAGCCCGTGTCAAACTACATTCCATTGTTGGCAGTGTTTGTGAGGTTGTCCCCGGTGCTGTACGTGGTGCTCCCAGCATTTTCAGGGTTTCCAGGCAGCGAAAGTCTGTTTTATGAATGCTTGCCCCCCCGCCCCCCCCGATCGCGGACGAGCCCTCTGGCTGCAGAGAACTCAGTCTGCCCTCGGTCTCCCGGCGAGTAAATATTCCTCCGATCGTCAAATTGCCTGTCATCTCGCTTTCACACATCGTCGAAGTCTTTGACCAACATGTCGAAATGAAAAGAGGGCCCGGGAGGAGTGGCAGCAGGCCTGCCTCAGCCACATTGCCGGTACGCAGCATCGTACCAGCCCGGATAGACGGTATCCGGAAGACAGCCGAGATGAACGGACAGCGGTCGCCAATAGAGCCAGGGGGCCGGTCTGGAACTACCTAGGTTGAGGTTTTATGGACCGGCGGCTGGGATGGAGCATCCCCCCGGAAACGCAGGAATGTGCCTTTGGCACTATGAAGAGTGATCGACAAACCATACCGATGCGGGTTGCGCGCACGAGGATGCCGGGGCTGACGTGGGAGGCTGGGAAAGAAGATTCTTCTCAAACGCTCCAAGATCGTAGGGCCAGGGTGAGCATGTTGAGTGGATATTTGGCATACTCGGAGTCGCACTACATAGCAAGCCGGCGCGTTAAGATAAAATAAAACAAAAAAATCTTGCAGTAAGTATTAAGATCTAGTAAGTTGCCCCCGAACGTGAATGACGCCAACCAAGGTTGTCTTGGTTCCCGATAGCCAGGCCACAATCGGGGGCAAAATAGGATGGCAGACATGATAACCATTCCCGAAGTGGCAGGACGCGTCGACGGGGATGCAAACCGGTAGAGTGGCGCTAGCAGGACGCGAAGGTGAGAGTTGGTTGGGGGCGTTCGCAACAAGGCCAAGAGCGAAGAAGGGTTCGGTCACCGAATGTAGCGAGGGCCCAAGTTACGAGGGTGTCGATCGGTCAAACGGTTTGATGACAACCAAAGGGAGAAGCGAATAAAGTTATCAGATTGAGCCCACCCCGTGCCAGCGGCTGGCTGGGCGTTGGCGGCTGTGGAGCAGGCGCGAAGCCATACTTCTCGTCCAGAGTACGGTAGCAACCGGAGCTCCCGAAGGCCAAGCTGGCGCATCGTGGGGGACGGTCGCGAGCAGCTGGAAATGAGGATGAGACAAAGGCGTGCAAGGGTATGCGAGCGGGCCTCGCCTGCGTAGCCCCACGATGCATGTGTTCGCGTTGAGAAGATTTATCAATTGCTGGTTTGGGGCTCCAAGGGGTGAAAGAGGTGCCGGTCTCGGAGATTGTGCGCAATCAGATTAGATGCGATTGATTTGATGAGATTGATAATGGCGAAATGATTGTGGCTGCGGTCGCCCGAGCCGGAAAAAGCCAAACAGCCCCCTTTGACTGTTTCAAATTGCAATATCCTCGTCCAGGGCGTGGCAATGATTGGACCATTAGATACCACGGAACGATTTCTTACTCTGTAGTTGGCTTTGTCTCAGTTGCCTGTGATGTTTGGGTGCTTGCCATTTCGGAGACGGGAGACCAGAGAGTAGATTGTGCACGAGGAAGGATGCCCTGCTAAGGCATCGATCGTAATGTAGCCGATGACGGAGGGTTAGTAGTAGGATCTCATCGGCGATAGTATCGTCAGAGCGATATGTGCGTTCACGTGAGCGGTTTACTGAGAGCGGACCGTCGGTGGTGGTGATGCATGCTGGAGACAGAGAGAAGACCGGAATTGCTCGATTCGATAACGACTGTGTAGCCAGCCTGTGGGCCGTGGATGTGGGTTCCGGCGAATCTTGCCCATTCCTGCCGCGGAAGGGCAGTGTCGATTTCCGGGGGCACCTTTCGTCAGTCGTGCAGGACTCTACTGTACAGGTATGCATAAGGTAAGATGATCACTGATAGTACCCCTTGCACCGATGCTAGGTACACAGTGTCAGAGCGGAGGGCAACAGAAAGGAGTGGCAACTCAACGGCTGATACAGGTAGTTCTGCGATGTGGGCTGACAGGATTCATCGCCGGGTCTTGCTCGTACTGGGCATGTTTTCTTTTGAGCTTCTGTGAGCGATGAAACAAAGTGTGAACCCATATCCGAATTGTTGGGTTAGCTCAGAGCATCGTTTTCATCGAACAAGCTTGGTGCGCCGAGAGGTTGCTTCAATGGACGTTGTGATTCGTCTGCTTCGGGGGATGAGTCCAAGGAAGACGGATACTGCAGTTGTCAGATGACGCCCCCGGGAGTGGCTGGTTCTCAACGTCTAAGACCTCACTGTAGAACAAATGCGTGTGCGTACCTGGGTGGGACGCAGAGCTTGGGGGGGCGTTAACAAAGGAGAACGTCGCGACAAGGCACCTGGGTCGCAGCGATAGGGCTCGCGTCGGGTTGCAATAGGGTAATAGGGGTCATGAAGCTCCCCACGCTCCCCAAACAGCGGAGACGGTGCTGCTCGAGGGGAGTAAAGGTGGTGCAGCAGACTGCCGTGTCTCGTCCATCTCCGATAGTGGAGGGGACGCCACCTGATCGTGCGCCGCGGCCGCTGCACGATGGTAACGGCAAGACACGAATGAAGGGGAGACCGCAATCTTGAGGGGGGATGGTGAAATGGGCGGTGCCACAATGGTCAGCGAGTCCAGAGCTTCACATCTAAGCTCAGTATGATGTAAATGGACTGCTTTGACGGGCCACACAGACTGCGCGAAACCCCGCACTCTTCCTCTGGCGGCCATTTTCCAGCTGTGCGGAACAGAGCCCACCAAGATGCAGCAAGCATCATACACTGTGAGGAGAGAGCTCAACGAGTGTGGATGTCATCGGCATCCACATAACTATGCTCTTCTCTTTGAGCGTGAATACCACCTAGCCGAGCCTATCAGACCTAATAGAAGTTGAGCTGAGCCCACTGTCAGATCAACTACTAAGTGGCTAGGAGTTCGAAAAGCATCTTATCTCACGCTGACTACCTCACGCTGACATGGGAAGGGGGATTCGCTGGGCCTACCTCACTATTAGTGTTAGAGTCCCCGGATGCCGGCTCGGATCAGTTCGCCTCGGTCAACAATGTCGGCAATTGTGCGCCGGAGCAATGTTGAATAGGTACGGAATGTGAATACCTAGGCAAGAATAGCCGAGAACGAGGCAGGCATGGGTAGGGGGTGGGTGGAGAAGGGGAGACCAAAGAGCAAACGGATCGGGATGTGGAAGGAGAAAAGATAGGAGATGCTTCGTGCAGAATGCACATAGTGGTGGCATGCGGAGTAGCAATGAAAACATTTGGTTGGGAGTTGAATGCCGCAGTTTGGAGCGAGCGTGGGAGGGGGAGACTAGACTGAGGCAGCATGAGCATGATTACTACAAAAGCAAAGTCTTGTCGTCACCGGGGCGGGCGACATCGGCGTATCGCGAGAGCGAAAGTGGAGGAGGACGCAGCGGTATCTGAGTGAATCCTCGGCTTCCGTCTTTCCTTCTCCCTATGTTTTTTCAACACTCGCTCGCACTGGCTACATCCGAAGATTTGTTGTAATACTGATGCTGATTGATAACTGTGAAAGCAGGCAAGAGAACGAGAACGAGCACAAGCACGTGCATGTGCACGGATGCGGTGAAAGGTGGTGGTTGCGGCTTGGGGTGGTTCTGTGCTGGCGTATCCTTTGCATTTTCCGGCTGGCTCAACATGTGCATACCTAGATCGAACATTTCGGACAGACGTAGAGAGTATGGATGCAGAGTACTACCGTCCCCTCGTCTGTACTCTGTAATCATGGGCGAATAGCCTTGGTCATCATTCCCGTTGAATATCCAACAATTGCTCAAGCCTTGGTCACAATTACTCAATCCTCTGCAATGGGGGCCAAGCCCGCCTAACTGGCTGACCCACACGAGAGAGTACCTGCAGCCAAGCGCACATCCCGGTCTGTTGACGGTGTGGAAGAATCATACTCACACCGTCCGGCTGCGGCCACTATGACAGTATAGCGGGCGGTGGCGGCTAGACCCAGCCGAGGATTCCAGGGAGCCCCTCCCCCCTGTCACTCCAAAAATGGAGACCTTGAACCTTCGTTTTCCCTCGATTTTGCTCTGTGGAACGGAGCCCATGCCTGTGGCCTGGCATTGTCGCCCGCCCATGTGTTCGTATGGACGCAAACTAGCCTCGGTTTTGTACCCGACTCTCGTCATCTTTGTGGTCCTGTGCCTAGTGGTCCGGCCCGTTCAGTCAGGTTGAAAAGTAAAATAAAATAATGACACCGTTCCTTGGTCGAGATCGACAAACCACGCGAACGCCTTTCCTTTTCCTAACCTGACCAGGTTTTCCTCATCTCCCTTATTTTTATTTTATTTTTTCCAACCACCTCCACGTCCCAGAAAACTTTACTCGTCTCCTCTGCCCTTTCCGTCTGCTACGTCTTACTCCTTTCCCCTTTCCTCCCGCCTCCGCCGGCATTAGTAACCGCTTATCTGATCCAACTTATCTGATCGAGAATTCCATCCGCTCGCCGGTTTCATTCATCAGCCAACCAAACCAACCCACCCAACTCACCCAAGCAACACAGCAAATACAACCATTCCCTCCTTCCATCCTGCCATATCAGTATGCTATTCACCTACTGACTATCCGCCCCCCGATTCTACCACCTACGACTACATTACGCCACACTCTACACAAAAATCAGTAGACCCCCGGTCACTAGCACCCACACAACACGCCCAGACCATCATCACCAACGCCACCTGGACAGCACATTCGACAACAGACATATCCACCTCGCGATGCACAGCACAATGGCGACTACTGCCATGGCGTCCTCTCTGGTCAGGTCCACTGGCGATTGCATTCCCGAAGAGCCCAGCGTTTCCTCCGTCGCCCCCTCTCTTACCTACTCGGAAGAGTCCGAGGACCAGGACGACGAAGAGCCTCAGGCTGAGCCGCCGCGGAGACGGCGCGCTTCCACGCGGCTCATTGCACAAAGTCCCGCTGACATCCAGCGTATCACGGGCGAATCAACGGCCCAATTGATCCAGAGATGCTGCGGTGGCGGCTGTTGCATGAAGCTAGGCGCCAAGAAGGAGGGCCTCGAGTACGAGAGTATCCCCTTCCCGGACAACGCCGCATATAAGTCACTCGCCCTCAAAATTGGCGACATTCCCACAAAGTTGACCAACATTGCCGACTTGCCCGAGCAGACCGTCTTCTTCGAGCCCGTTCCTCGGCCCGCCGCGACTGCCGCTTCCCCCACAGACTCTGCCATCTCCCTGGGCGCCGACTCCCGCGAGCACAAGGAGGCAGACCTCGCCACCGTCCGAGACCGGCTGAATGACTTCACCCTCGGCAGCATCGACACTACCAAGGAACCCCCCAAATACGTCCAGCCGCACCCTCCGTACCACGTGTACGCCGCCCGCATCGACTCGACTCGCGAGCTGACCAAGCCCGGTGCCGAGAAGCGCACTTACCACTTCGATCTCGACATTACAAGCTACCCGGGCGAGGAGGACATGGACTTCAGGGTCGGCGGTGCCATTGGTGTCATGGCCCCCAACGACAGAGCCTGTGTCGATGACGTCTTCGACGCGCTCATGGTACCTCGATTCCTTCGGGACAAGCCGGTTCTCATGAGGACCACCAAGGGCCGCTGGCCGACCGTGTGGGGCGACGATCAGGCCCGTGAGATGGTCACCACACGCCGGGACCTGCTCACCTGGTGCTCCGACATTCAGTCGTACCCCCCAACCAAACAGCTTTTGCGGATCCTCGCCGAGTACGCCGAGGATCCCAATGAGAAGAAGCTGTTGACGTTTCTCTGCTCCGCTGAAGGCCAGGGCGTCTTCTGCGATTTCCGCACCGGCCCGCATGTCTCCTTGTCCCAACTCCTGCACGCATTCCCTAGTGCCCATCCGCCCATGGACCTCCTGTTGTCTGCCCTGCAGACGCTGATGCCCCGATTCTATTCACTCTCCAACGATCCTCACGATGCTTACAAGACACGTGACGGAAAGGTCCACCGACTGATCGAGATTGCCGTCACGGTTCACGAGACTGCTGACTGGCGCCGCGGTCTCCGTACCGGTATTGGTTCCGGCTTCTTTGAGCGCCAAGCTCAGAAGTGGCTCGAGGCGAAGCGCAACGGAGAGACTCCCGAGATCTACATCCCCATGTTCAAGGGCCTCATGGCCAATCCTCTCGCCAAGCAGTTTGTCTCGGATGGCCCCATGCTGCTTATCGGTGCCGGTGTTGGTATCGCTCCCTTCAGAGGCTTCGTCCAGCGTCGGCTGAAGACAGCCAACTGCGCCAACAAAGTCTGGGTTCTCCAGGGCATCCGTGACTCTCTCGTCGACGAGATTTACAGCGGCGAGTGGGGTGTCCACGAGGACGAGGTCAAGCGCGTCGTGCAGAGCCGCCGCGGCGAGAGTCGTTACGTGCAAGAAGAGGTGCGCAACCAAGCCGATCTGGTATGGTACATTGCCAACGCCGTCGATGGTCGCGTCTTCGTCTGTGGCAGCACCAAGGGCATGGGCGAGGGTGTTGAAGAGGCTCTCGTCGAAGTCGCCATGAAGAAGGGCAACCTTGAGCGCGAGGAGGCCAAGAAGTATTGGGAACTAAAGAAAGAGGCTGGCCAGTATATCGCCGAAACATGGTAGCAGGCGGGAGACCTACCACTTTAATTATCGCCCGAAAGCCCAAATGTCGAGAAAATACTCTTGAAGGGGGCTAAAAGAACGAGTGGGCTTACTGCTGACGCGGACGATTAATCGAAACTTTGCGATGCCACGGGTTATTCGGGGATTACGGCGCGGCCTCGGTCGTCGGACATAAAAGACCGCCGGAAAAGAAAGGCAACGTGGGTAAAGGCGCGTATTGCGACAAAATGTTGCACCTAGATGGCGTTTTTGGGGTTACAGAAATGATTTCTGACCACCAGAGAAAAAAAAGAATTGTTGCACGACAGGGTTTTTTTTATTTTTTTTAACTCGGCATGGTATGGGACGATAGAACGGGTGAATAGCTTTTGCATTCTGAGAAGGCAACTTGGGGAGTTGAGAAGAACGAACTCATCCACCTTCTGGATTGTTTCCGGTGTTACTGTTGTTGCGGACATCGGCTTCTCTCGCGCAAATGTAGTATAGGTGGATGGGCAGCATTGCTGTAGTATAGACAAAGCGTTTTTGTTCATGTATGGTTCAAACATAGCCCGAAAGCAACATTAGATCCAGACACGCTTTATCATAAGAGAGGCCAACCTGCGGAACGAGCCAGGTTGGATGAACACAATATCATCATCTCCTTGGCTTTGATTACCTCACTCAGTTGGGAGATTATGGCACAACATGTCGAATCTGCAGGCAGAGCACTACTGACCGTTCCCACTGGATGGGTCTTCTCAACGTAACAGGGGATCAAATCGGATTGAAAAACGGTATAAGCATAGGATCGCCTCTGCAGAAGGTCTATACCACCTGCGCATCACTACATTCAAGGGTCTACTTTGACGCTGCGGACAATGACCTGGACTTAAGGGAGTGGTCTCTGCCCAAGGCGGTCAATGTAATTGAAAGTCGGGCCGAGGCTACGATTGACTCGGAGCCCCAGCAAGCGAAGATCAGATAGAACTCGGCGATGATGCGACTTCCCGGCGTTGAGCCAGAGGCCCCTAAGTCCGTATTTCCGAGACCGGTAAACATACATCGACGATCGGACCGGTGCTTCCCAAGATGCTCGAAACCGTCGATACAGATCCTTCTTTTATCGGAAGAATGCATCCCTGGGCATGGCCGCCCCCGAGTCCGATCCGCACTTCTTGGCCGAGGTCTGTGGGATGGGAGCCGGTGGTAGGAGGAGCTCTTGCGGCAAAGAATATTTCATTTTCGGCAGGAATGGTTAAATTCCCCGCGCCGGAAACGACTTGAGAGGCCGGAATCACCGTGTGCGCCAGTGACTAAACATTTTTCGACCTCGAGAGTCAACCATGCAGCAACGACACCTATTGCGCCATGGCGGGGGTCGGCGGGTAACTACCTTGCCTAGGCAAGGGGTGAGTGGATTCTCCCGCGCGGTTATGGACCGCTGGGCCTTAATCAGCAGCTGGTAATCGGCCTCTGCCACACATGGGGATCGCGCGAGCGCATGTCGCATGGTGCTGCCTAGTGCCTACCATCATGCGCCATGCGTTCGCCCGTTTGTGATCGATGCTCCGAGAGATGGATGGTGCGGGTGGATGTTAGAAATCCATGACAGAACATGGTCGTTGATGGGTTAACACCAAAGACTTGACAAGTAAGCAGGTGCTGCCAGGTAGAGCTCCACACAGGGGTGCTTACAGCGCAGATGCCTGAGCCGCGCGGGAGCTTGTTGGGTGCGTTCCCAAAGCACAGATATCGCATACGATCAGGTGCTTCATGCTTGCTATCAATCGACCCGGCCGGGAATGCTAATCGATGGATGACAGCCAGTCTGGCGGCACACGTATAGAGTACTCTCGGCGCCTGCAGGGAAATATGCATCTTTGAAAAGGTGGGAGGGGGGGGCATTCTAGAATTTTCGTGGGCTTCTGCGGGGTTTCTCAATCCCGCGCGGTCGGATTAACGTAGCCGGGCATTCCCCGAGTTGCCGTCGGATTTGAACCTGTCTGAAGGCGTGGGTCGACCTTCAAAGTTTCCGAGTGCGAGGTGGGCGAGTAATGAGGCACAAAAACAGTCTAGGGGGCATCAAAGCTCACCGGCGAGTCGAGCAGAAAGACTGCCCCACTGGCGTCAGCCGTGAATCATCCCACGTATCCCGATTAGGACGACGGCAGGTGCCGCAGGAGGAACCAAGGAGGTGGCAGGTGCGGTTCTGCAGCAGTTTGCTTAGTTGCCGCATGGTGTGTCTTGCAAAGCAAGAGCACGCTATCGATTCTGTTTTTCTTCGCCGGCAGATTCTGCTCCCCCTCGGCCTCGTCTGTTGTTTTGCGCCTATCCCGCCACAGAGATGCCATTGGTAATCTGATCTTAGATTACCACACCATTGACTCAGCTGTCGCAGACCCTCTATTGCGCAATGGCACCCAGGGGCAGGTGTCCGAGTGTCGCAACCCCGTCATGACGGGGGCCCCGTATAATGATCGGGACCGGCAAAGTCGTCACGCCGTGGAGCGGGGAGCTCCTGTTGCAGCTGCTGTGCTGTCAATGTGGGGTGAAGGATCGGTTCCAAGCTTCCAACGGGTTCTGAGACGTCCTTTCCAAATCTTCTACTATATAACCCATTGACACCTCACATCTGGACACCTCGCATCTGGATACTGCCATGATCTTCTTCACACGAACAGCCATCCAAGTAACCCGAAGACTCTCCCGACTTCATCCCAAAGCCACCATCCCAACAAACCAACCTTCCTTCCCCCGAACCTTCACCACCACAACCTCCAAGATGTCTGCCCTCAGCGCCAACTCCATCCTTGAGGCCGCCAAGAACCGCCGCAGCTACTACCCGCTGTCCAAGGACATCCCCCTCTCTCGAGAGCGCGTCGACGAGATCGTTAAGGAGGCCCTCCGCCATGTGCCCTCCTCCTTCAACTCTCAGTCCAACCGCGTCGTCGTTCTGCACGGCGCCGAGCACGAGAAATTCTGGGACATTACCGCCAACATCCTCAAGGCTATCGTCCCAGCCGAGCAGTGGGAGTCCACTAGCGGCAAGATGAACATGTTCAAGGGTGCCGCCGGCTCCGTTCTCTTCTTCGAGGACCAGGACGTGGTCAACGCCTTCCAGGAGAAGTTCGCCGCCTACGCCGACCGCTTCCCCGTCTGGGCCAACCAGTCCGACGCCATGCTTCAGTACACCCTCTGGACCGCCCTCGAGGCCGAGGGTCTCGGTGCCAACCTCCAGCACTATAACCCTCTCGTCGACCAGCAGGTCGCCGCCGAGTGGAAGGTTCCCGCTAGCTGGAAGCTCAACGCCCAGCTCGTCTTTGGCGGCAAGACCGGCGAAGCCGGCCCCAAGGAGTTCAAGCCCATTGAGGAGATCTTCAAGACCTTCAGCTCCTAGATATGCTGAATGCGACCGCTTGGAAGGTGATAAGTTGGTCTGAGGAACACGTATAGAGAACTGCATGTGCCGGGCTGTAGTTCAAAAGTGGCGAGCCCGCTTTATTCACATAGACATTTTAGCGATCGATTTAATGAATTTACGTATTGAGCGATTTCAAGCACTGTCGTCCCATCGTTCGCAAGATGCAAGTGAGATCGATTGGCACTCAGATCACGGCAGATCGTGGTAGCCAATCGGAACCTGGGGTTTGTATTAAGCATCTGACGCCACGCCGCTGGCGCTGACTGCATGGTCAGATGGTGTACCTACTGGATCAAATAGTCTTATCGGTATCTTGTGCCTCGGATATGCATCGCAACGCTTTTGGCCATTATATGTATGTGTTTTGTACATTGTGTGTCCTCTTGAGACGAGAGTTCCTTTTACTCCTCATCGACATAGCCCAACGCCTGACCCATCTTGATCGTCTGGCCTTTCTCAACAGCCCACCTCCATCCGGTCTTGTCCTCGGCGGTCTTGCTCTCGGTGGGCGCCTCGAAGACCAGCACGATCGTGCTTCCGAGCTGGAACCCACCCATCTCTTCACCTCTCCGCAGCGCATGACCACCTAGCACAGGACTGGCCGAGGCATAGGTAGCCTCGGCGAATCCCGCGTACGGCTCGCCGCGGTTCGCGGCCTCCTCGGCGGCCCGGTCAGCCGCCGTATCGGTCGTCAGGCTGTTGGTGCGCAGCTCCCGATCGAAGTTGATCTTGATGGAGCCAACGTTGGTGGCGCCAACGGGCACATAGCTGAAGAAACCATAGCGCCATCGGCCAAGCAGAACAACTCGCTCGTTGAGGGTAAAGAGGCCGGGTAAGGTGCGTTGCAGGTAGGGGGAGACGCTGAAGAGCTCGCCAGCGAAGTGACGGCGGCGCTCGACGACCCAGTTTGCGGGCGAATGAAAGCGGTGGTAATCTCCGGGGGCGAGGTAAATAACGGCGTAGTAAAGGGAGGTCTTGCTGTCGGGCGAGATAAGATCGTACCAGGGCTTCTCGCCGAGAGCAAGGTCGGCACGGACTTCAGAGACGGCAGATGCCGACGGGTGCTCGCCGGCCTCGTCCTTGAGTGACCCTTGCCGCTGGGCCATGGCGGCGCCCGACAGAAGGCTAGGGACGGTGTAGGAAATGCCGTTCACGCGGGCGAACTCCTCGTCAGTCTTGACGAGGTCTTCGTCGGGGGAAAGGTTGTTCGCCTTCGCGGCCTCGGTTTCTTGTGGCGTAGACCAGCCGCTCGCGATGCTGGGCGTGGGAGTGTTCTTGCCGAGGAGGGCATCGACGCTGTACGTCATGCCCTTAACCTGCTCGATATCTCCCCCTTCAATCTGGCCGTATTGCAGAACCCGACCGTCAGACGGCGAGAGCAGGGCGTTGGAATTCGGGTCGAGGGGACGGACACCGGGCTTGAGCTGACGGTAAAAGAAGGAGGCGAGGTTCGGGTACACGTGCAGGTCGGACTCGGCGACTTCAGACAAGCTATCGAGATGTTGGTTAGCACGTGGGTATACTTGGAACGGAAGGTTGCCCTACTTGACGCCGAAAATCCACGAGTAGAGTTTGAACCCGGGGACACGCAGGTAGTATGGAATAGTCAATTCGTTGAACCGACCCCAGAGCCTCGAGATGGCCTTCAGGGGGAGTGTTGACATAACCTGGACTTGCCAAGGTCCATCGGGCCTGATCTTTGCGCGCTTCTTGAGCGGCGCGCCATCCTGAACGTCGTCTCTCTCCTGCTTCTCACGCTCGCGCGACGATACCTTGTAGAACTGTACCAGGCCCAGGAATCCGATGCCGACGCCGACGGGGATCTGGTACCATTGGACCTTTGAGTTCTTGAGGGCGTGACGCAGGCGGGAGGAGAAGCGCGGGCGCTGCTGGTGCTGGGAGAAGCATCGGGTCGAGGCGTAGGGCCCCTGAAGGGAGAAGAAGTTGGTGGCCCGTAGTCGGCTCTGGCGAGCGTACAGCGTGGCCATGACGTCCGAAGGGCCTCGTTCGACTGACGGGATTCGGGCCTGAAGCTTTGCTGGGGTTTGCGGGGAACGGCAGTGGCCAGACGATGGATGACAGTTGAGACGAGCAGCCGCGCTTGCGATAAGATCTTGCAGGTCGGGCGACAGCTGTGGCATGACGCAGCACGAACCATGTGGGCGCTAGTCTATTTTGGGGGCCATCCATCATCACTCACTTCCTGTGTCCCGGCTTCGATCTTCGCCAGACCTCACTCTATGCTCCTGGCCAATTGAAGCCTCTGGGACCAAGTAACATATCTCTCATGTTAGATACTTCGATTTCCTGCCTTGGGTCTTTCACGCCTGGTCTTTATGGACGCCTACCAACGGGCTTTTGGAGGATGACCGGCGACATTCACAATCTTCTTCACACACTTGATTTCTGGTTTCTACTTACTACAACATTTCGGTGAAACCACCAAAATACTTTGAAGATGAGATATTCAGTGTTCTTTGACTTGTGGAAGGTAGGAATAGCCTCTTTTTGGTCACGAGGTAAAAAGATGAGCTCGGCCATGGATCCCTTATGATCCCCACGTGGAGCACTTCGCATTTTGTCGCCTCGAAACCATTGCTAGTTCCATGTCCAGACGGCAACCGTTCGAACCAGTGCCTCACTTACGTGAAGCTTACTCTCCGGTAGCTTCCACGCCCTCTACTTACCTATACCCGCAGCATGGCCCATGTCACAACATCCAATTCACCCCAACTATACAACTCATCATCACTAGACCAACTACGCCCTAGGAACGCCCAGGGATCACTACAATTCCCTATGCGCATCAGCCATGTTAGCACCTATACATCTAAGGTAAACATGTATGAGCATTCATCATGCTGGTAGTTGGGGTTCGTCTCCATTACTTTCCATATGTTGACCGACCAGCTGGTTAAAATTGGTTCAGACCAGCAGTGTCCAAGTCGTTCGCCACCACGCATTACCTGTTGTGGCTCTGCAACCGAGAATGCAACCGATTTGCAGTATCACGTCATCCTTCACACCAATTCCGATCTACTGCATCAGAAAATTTTCGGACCAGTTGTAGCGTGCGCCGGTCGATGGATTGCACCCGTCCAACTTGAGCCGGTTGTCCAACAGAGCTCTCGCCGAAGCCATCTTAAACCACAATGGAACTACAGTTGCTGTGCAGCGATCCCCACAGACTCTCCCTGAAGCCGTCCAAGACATTAATGAACAGATGACCGCCGGACAACTATCCCGGCAGACTCTCATTGGAGCCATTCAAGCCACTCAAGATCTCGGACTGGGGCAACACGAACAGATGCCAATGATGAGCGAGAATCTCAACGAGCTGGCCGTCATTGTGTATACCTAATGAACCTAAGCAACACGATTGTGGTTCTCAGTAACACGCAACACAAAGAGACCATGGAGAAACTAGAAGATGCCCCTCACACTTGCCGGCCTCCAACACTGGGGCGAAGACTGTTATTTCTAGGGCGTCATTACACCTCTCCTACCCCAAGTAGCCTGCCGCCGGCTTCCAAAAGGTTGCTAAAAGGAGGTCTTATATGACGCGATTAGCGGGTTTAGAATAGGGCTCGTGACAGTACTGGAGACAAAATTCGAGGCCCGACTAGGGATAGGAAGGATTTTGGACAGGATTATGAAACTCAGTTGGGATTAGATGTCCATCAGTAGCGGCAGGATGCTGGGAGGGGGGAGAAGGGTAGAGACGCCAAGAGAGTCGTCCGTCCCTTTAAGTTGACGGGATTGCTCTGGGCTCCGAACAAGACCCTGCCAATTGGCGAGTGTCGGCAACACATCCGTCTAACGCAGCATTGCCTTCATATCCAGTTACAAGAGAGACCTTTGGCAAGCTCCCATGCTCCGAAAGATTGATGGGATGTACGGTTGCAAAGTAGACGTCATGCTCCATCTTGAGTCAACATCCCATAAGCCTCCATTTTTGGACCTACCTAATCAAGGGTACATCCATGGGGCGAGGTGGTCGCTGGGTTTCCTTTTCTCGCTGTTTCCGAATAAACTGGGATGTGGTTACATAATCGCCCTTCAACTTTCCGCCTAATCGGGACGCCGTGCATGGGTCGAGCCTCTTGGTCCCCGGTGACAGGCTACGTACCCTCGTTTTAGTGAGGCCAGCGGGTCTCGTACCTGAGCTACGTTGCCTGCAGCGTACAGTCGGAGAGCAACACATGTCCTAAATTTCCACGTCTAGGTACGAACACAGTGACATGAGCATCGTGTCCTCGAGGCAACCACGACAACCCGCCTTTCGCGAACGCTAGAACGAAGCTGCCGCGCCGCGCTCTGCGTGGCATGACCGATAGGCCTCACCATGGCCTCTGAAGGCTCGTCTTCGGCCGCGCGCCCTGCGCCAGAGGCTGCTTGTGACCACCTGTCCGTAAATCTACAGGTGCTGTCGCCCTCAACCGCAGCGAACTCCAACCGACCCTTGGTGTTCCCTGGTCTCGCAGCCACGACGACCGTTGGACAGCTCAAGGAAAAGATTCGCCAGGCTCTTCCTCTGAAGCCGAGCGATTCTCAACAACGACTTATCTATCGCGGGCGAGTCTTGCAACCGGACGGGGAGACTCTCCTCGGCGTCATCGGCGAGGAAGTCGTGCGTCCCCCCCCTCTTCCGACTATGCCACACGCAGCTGACTGACGTGTGTATACAGATTCGCACCACCGATCAGCAGACGATTCACCTCGTGCTTCGAGATGTCGCCGAACCCCAGCTCTCCACGGCCCCTACTCCGGCAGTCGCTAGGGGCACGAGCCCGGCGCCGCCGACTGCTCATTTCCACCACGCCTTTGGCCAGCCTCACCAGGCACATCACCACGGTAGTCAGCCTACGGCGGCAACCTTCACGAGACGAGCCCCGTTGCATCCCGCCGCGAACAACCCCCTCCCTTTCGTGACGCCGTCCCAGATACCCGCGAACTTGACGCCGCAGCAGCTCCAGCAGATCCAGATGCAACAGCACCAGAGCATGGCCGCGTGGATGAATGGGCTGCAACGCGAGGCCATGAACAGGGCCATGGCACACCAGCAGATCAATCAGAATCAAGCGATGAGAGCCTCTGTGGGCCTGCATGGTGCCGGCGACACACCCGCCGCCACTCCCAATCCCGCGGAAACCACTCGCGGACGGGTCAGCCCGCTAAACAACCCAGACGTGCAAATGTATGTCAGGGAGGGTCTCATGCCGAACGGCCAGCCGTACCGCGTAACAGTCAATGAGACCTTGCTTGGCGGATCGCTGAACGTCCTTCAACCCGGTGGCCAGAGCACTACGACGGCTCTGTCGCCTGTCGATGTGCAGAACATCCTCCGAGCAGCTGATACCAACCAAGCGACTTTGGCCATGACGACTGCCATGCAGAGAAGCGCCTCCAGCACCTCTATCGCCAACGGCGGTTCCTCCGTGGGTGTCACCACCCCTTACTACCCAACACCCGGTTCTAGAGCCAGCAGCAGACGGCCCACGCCTGATCCAACTGCACGCTCAGTCAGCGGTGGCAGCAGTCACTCTGCGAATGCTCAACGGCAAGCACAGTCTGGCCCAGAGGTTTATATCCTGTCCTCGCCCCATGGCCCCCGAGCCATCTTGATCAACAACGCCACGGACTCCTACTATACCCCTTCTGCCAGGATGCCGCTTCATAACACTTCAGCTCTTCACCCAACGGCCTCGGCTCTTGCTAGAATGAGGGCTCGCCCCCAGAACATGACCTGGCCGTCAGCTTTCGTGACGCCACCAGCCCATCAGGAAGAGCAGCAGCCGCCGCAGGCCGCCGAGCCCCAAGCAGCTCAGGCGCAGCCAGAAGCTCAGCCATTGCTTCAGCCCCAAGCACAACCACAAGCAGCCGCCGTGCCAGCTCATCCCAACAACCCGGGCATCGCCCCATTGATTGCCCAGATATGGCCACACTTCTGGCTCGTTGTTAGACTCGGTCTGTTCGTGTGGTGGTTCACGTCTCCCAATGCTAGTTGGTCGAGATTGTTCACCGTGGTGTTCATTGCCGTTAGCATATTCGTCCTGAACACGGGCCTGCTTAACAATCGCTTCGACCAGGCTGTGGGGCCCGTCAGGCGTCATATGGAGAATCTGATTCCCCTCGCCGCGCCGAACAACGCCAACGAACCCGTCCGTCCTCGAGATGACCAACCGATCGTTGGACCGAACGGGCAGCCGGACCCGACGCGCGCCGCCGCTAGACTGGTGGCGCAGCGCAGGCAAGACAATGCGAACTGGCTCATGGATCAGGTACGTCGGCTTGAGAGAGCTGGACTTCTTTTCCTCGCAAGTATTGCACCAGGTGTTGCGGAACGCCACATCGCCCACCTTGAGGCTGAGGCTCGCGCGGAGCGTCTTAGAAGGGAGGAAGCTGAAGCTGCTGCCGCTGCCGCCGCCACCGCAGAGGCTGCAGCAAACGCCGAGCCCCAAAATATCGACGAGGCGGCCGAGGACGCCGGACGCAATGAAGTGGAGAACAGAGACGAGGCTCGTAGAGAGACTCATGGGGGAGATCAGCGACAAGCGGAGGAACAGCAGGCTTTGTTGGCATAGCGAGACATAAAGTCCGGGATGGGATGGGACACGGGTTGTTGTACAGTACAGATTACCCAGCGGACGCTCCGAGAACGTCCCTTTGTGCATGGAGTCGGGTGTAGAGCGTTGGCATCGGAACCAAAACATCAATGCATCGTGCTTTTAGGTCATCAATATTGTTCTTGCTTTTTGCGGAAGCCGCTGTCTACATTTGTCGAGAGCCTCTAGTAACAATTACATCCAATTTCGCCCACAAGCAGTGAACACTCCATCGCCTCCTCACGATAACCACATTTGTCTAGCCCTCAATTCATCACCACCTACAGCTTCACCCATCGGTCAGCCGTAATGGTTAGTCGTCAAGGTCGTTCCTCACAATCAGCCAGCCTTGCTCCCAAATGCCTTCCCGCCCCCCTCAACTCGCCCTTCTATACCCTCGTTGTCTTGTAAGTCGAAGCGTACGGTATTCTAGGCGGCGGTGGCGGTAATGTTTTCGGCACAACGGCTATAGTTGGTACCGTTCACTACCAGCGGCGGGGCGCGTTTTGAGATGCTGTGCCAGTGGTCGCCGGAGGGCTTCTTTTCGGGATGTCCGTCTCCGGCGACGGTTGAGACGTCAATCTTAGTCGGGATCTGTCGGCCGATAGGGCTCACTTGGACGCCCGCCCCTTTCATGTTGTGCTCCGAATCAGCGCTAGCGGACCCAGGAAACCTGTCATCGCCCCCCTCATTCACGGTATCGTGGCGGTAGTAGCAACCGGGCTTCTTGCAATCCCTCCCGTACCAACAAGCCTTGCTGCGCTCCCGCTTGCATTTCTCCGGATTGACGAGGAGATTATGAGGCGGAGTAGTTTTTGCGTCTCCTGCGTGAGGTACGCATAGCGATGAGTAACGTCTCAGAAGCGCGATGGAGGACGAGTCGGCAGGCGCTGAAGAGAGCTCGTAAGGTTTATGGCCCTGGCCCTGGTAGATCTGGGAGCCCTGAGTGTAGTTGTACTGGCCTGCAGCAGATGTGGGCAGGCTGTAGCACTCAGGAATGACGTCCTGGGGGACACTCGGATGGCCGTAGTAGCCTTCCATCCGCTGAGGATGACAACCGGCAGCAACCCGACGAGGTTCCACCATAAACCCAGGCGATAATACCGCCGAATGACAATAAAAGATGTTTCTTCCGCCATGGCCAGCCTCATTCAAGTAGTAGCCCAAGTACAGAGGGTCGGTGTCTTCAGACCGGGGTGCATGCTGTGGGCGATGTGGGAATCTGCATTGATTCGGGTTCCACCGGAAAATGCACCTCCCCTCTTTGAAGTGACGGCAAGTACTCCGTTTTTCCTTTCGAGGGTGTAGTTGAAAACGGATGCTTGTGCGAGCCTGGTAGGGGCAGGCAAACTCGACAGAATTCATCGTATTCATCCCTCAAAGATGTCGGGGAATGTATGTATGATGTATAACAATGCCTTAGGTTTAGGTCAAATAGAGGTCAACATCTCTAAAGGCGAGTGCTGTTCTAGAAAATTTGGTTGAACTAGGAGGCTTTCAGACTGACTGCTGGGAAACTGCTTCCTCATAAGTCCCGGAGAAGGCATCGGAGATGGGCACAGTGAATATAAAGCAAGGTTTTCTCGATGGACAGGACCAGAATGGGTTGCGGTGAAGATGTTATGGAGATACGATAGAAAGGAGGTGGATCAGTGTAGAAAGATGGGATGAAATTTCTGCAGCCGTTCTTTAGGTCGTCCCTACCGTCTGTTTGGCCGCAATCTTAAATGACCTCAAACCTCTGACAAGTGCGGTTATATGGTGAGTGACTTGCTCAACACTGTGAGTCGGTGTCTTTGCCAGCGCTGAGCTGTTCCAGTGACGGTGACGCTTCGGATCGGAGGAGAAGTGGAAGCATGTTTGGGGTTTCATGGCGAGTGATTCAGAGCATGGAAGCAACAAGACGACCCAGGGTGAGTGAGTGGTGGCTGCTTAGATAAGTATGCTTGTAGTTTCAATCAGGGGGGTGATGAGTTGCACTTGTCGAGAAGAAAAGAAGAAGGAGAAATACACGATGTATCCATCGTGGAGGAAAGAACCATGCGAGAAGCGACGTCGACCTTTGCGCAGGCCTAGAGTGAGACTCGGGTCCCGAAGTGGGGCAAAGCCATGCGTCCGGCCGATCTCCCACATCGGAGTAAAGTGGGGCGAGTAGGGGCGCGCCGGCCATACGGCGGGGGCCAGGTCGACGTTCTGAGCTGCATCGCAGATGGGTGGGTGCCCGCCGCTTCCCACTAAGGATAGCGACTGTGCGGCAGGGGCGTCGGGCGCCGTCGACGGAATGACACCTTGATAGCGCCGTGGTCAATTCAACAACTGGGACAGACCATGAGCACTGACAGCTCACTGTCGCCGGCCGCGTCGTTCCCAGCCTTCCTTATTCTTCTAGCCACGACGAAGGAACGGACCCACTCGGACCCGAACACGGACGCGGGAGGGGCTGGAATGCAGCCCTTTGACGATTGGTTCCGAAAACACGAGGAGGAGGAAGGGGAGCTTGTAGCTTGGTCAATCGGTGCGTTGGTGACGGTAACGGTTCCGGGCGTTAGGAGGAATGGGAGACACCTGAAGGCGACATCAAGACATCGCGACGGTTGTCTCAACCGTTGACTTCGGGAAGGGTAAGACCAGGCGCATGTCGTTGGCTCCTCGCGTGAAGGGAGCGGCCGGCTGTCTCAGTCGACAATGGCGGCCAGCGGAACACCGCTCCCCGGCAGAGCAAACTTGGCTCGACATGTACGTGCTGTTCCGGACAGAACACGAAACAAAGAATGCCAATATTGGAGGCGACGGACGACACAATGGAACAGTGGGAGAAGAACAAGGGATTGCAGGTGAGCACAGGCGTGGATGGGGAGGGAGGGGTCGATGGGGTCGTTGCCAGTTGTGAAGGAATTGGCCCAGAGCATGAAACCCCAATGCGATTCCTGTTGAAACTAGCGGGCTGCGCCAGGATTGCAAGTCACCCTGCCACCATTCCAGAGCCGTCCATGGCTGGATTCGACTGCGTCGTGTGCGTAAGTAGGGGGCGTGTCCTTGACCCGGCATGGCTATGGCTTATGCTTAGGCTTAACCGTCCGGGCGGGCGTTGTTTATGCGTGAGTCTTGTCTTTGGTGGCTCCATTGTTGTCGCAGCCCCCGTCGGACGTCACCGGGTGCTGTCGCTGTGTCTGTCCTGGGAGTTGCTTGCTGGCGGACGTGGCTTTAGCGGGATGAGGTTTGCGAAGGGCGCGATGTACGGAGCCGGGCGGGCAGGGAGCGGCTGAAGAGGCCCGGTATGTCGTCGATAGTCGGTCGAGTTGATTAATGATTTTATTCACCCCCTGCAGCGTTAGGGACCAAGGGGTAGTGTAAGCAGGAATAATAATAAAAAGAAAGAAAAGAACAGCGGGCCAATGTGAGTGTTTCGTACCTACATACCTTAGGTATGTAGGTACCTAAGGTAGGTAAGGGTTTCGTACCTAGAAGGACACCACCTAGTGCATTTTAGACTGCACTAAGCACTATCAGCGATGGAGTGACATACCGCGCAGAAAGACATGCCCTGGTTGGCTGATGTCGGGGCAGTTGCTCCGCACGCAGCGAGTTGTCCATCAACTGAGGAGGGAACAAGCAGAGGGGAAGGGGAACGCTCTCCTCTCTGCGGCCGGTCTTCATTCAGTGTCCGTCTTTCTCCGGTGGTTCCAGTGCATCCGGCGGTCGACTTGCTGGTACAGTTCGTCCATCGCCATCGCCCATTGAACCCGGGCCCTGTCGGTCCCTCTGTTGCGCAAGTTGGGTGTTCGACAACCCACTTTTGCGGCGCAGGACTCGAGAGTTTGCGGGTGGGCTTTTGGAATTCTCAGGTATCCGTACCTTACCTGCCCAGCCAGCTATGGCCTGCCATTCCCACCAGAGCCGTATAAGACGGACGGGTGACTGGTAGGCGGGAGCTGGGGGACCCGTCAGTCAGCGTCATCTAGGCCCAGAACCGGGCAGAGATGCCACTGGTGATTGGGAACAGCGACTCCGCAGTACTCCTGATCCCCCCGCCACCTGTTAGAACCTGTCGAGCAACACAACCTTTGACTCTAACGCTACCTGGCCGAGGATTGTGTATTGGAGCCCCTGTTCCCCAAGTGCCTTCTTGGCGCCGTGCCGCGCCCGTACATTGGTCCACATCCTGCATCTTCAAAGTTGCGACTTGCGAGTGACCTAACTTCTCCGAAGACGACGACGACGACGACGACTTTCTCTCAGCGTCTTTTCTTCTCCCCCTCCCTCCTTTGCTTTCATCAATCTGTGGCGCCCCTCCCCTGCCGTCGGATTATACTATTCGTAACAAGTTCACCATTATACCATCTGCGCATGAGTTAAAAGCGCTGAACATATCGACTGACTGCAATTCCGTGCCGCCCGGGAGTCCCTGCTGCCCTTGCTTTTTTATGTTTTTTTTTTCTCTTTCCAACGCTGCGCTCCCCCCTTCTGTCCCTCCTCCCAACCTGTAAATGTCCCTCTATCCCACACCTAACAACACCAACGACTACAGATTACCGAACGGCCTGTTTCCGTGTGCAGCCAGCCATCCCTCCTGCTCACTCACGCCTTGCTTTCTCCCCTCATACATCGTAGTGTATTGTTTTTCTCGCTCCCTCCCCTCTTCCCCTCTTCGTCCCATCCCTCGACAACTCACTCCCCTTCCTCCCTGCGCTGCACAGTCTGCACAGAACTGAATCCTTCCCCCGGTCCCCATCGAATACCCCTACCTGCCACGCCCAAGAAGTCTATCTCCAGCGCTACGCCGTACGCCCAGCACGCCCAGCAACCCTCAGCTGAGAGGGGACCCGCCACAAACAAAAGCAGTGCAGGCACCAGAGAGTCCAGACAGCCCAGCCTGCCTACGCCCCATCGACCTGCGACTTGGGCCAGTCGGAGAAGTGTGGCAACGCAGCCTCCCTCCCTCTCTCTCCCTCTCTCGCACTGCTCTCTCCCAGTCAGTCACCAGACTGTCTTCCTCTTTCGCACTACGTATCCACCGTCCATACGTCGTAGCGGCACGTCCCTCACTGCTACCACCCGACCGACCGATCCATGTCCTCGACAACGACGACGACAATCGCTCTCGTCTGACCCAAACCTGATCCTGACACTGATCCCACCAAAACCCACCGACCGCTCGCCTCTGTTCTAACTCAATCCGCCCAGCCGGTCCATCGCCCTCGCATAGCTCGTCTGCCGACGCCCTCCATTTTCCCTTCTGCTACTTTCGTCTTCATTTTCCCACTGCGATTCCCTCTTCTGTCCGCCTGCTTCCCCGAAGCGTCGATTTGCCCGCGAATGCTGCTTTCGCGGCGGTGACGCCAGCCGTCGCTCTCCTCGATCGACCGATCCCATTTTGCGTCCATCGTCCCCCCGACCGACCGACCGGGTTGAATCGACAAACGTCGCCGCCTACCCGCCATGGCACCCACGGCCCCGTCATCGGCGCTGAATGGCGTCGTCATCGGATTGCTATCGTCGTTCGGCTCCGCCGTGCTTATCGCCGTCATCTTCCTCGTCATCTACTTCTTCAGATACACGGCCAGCGGCCGCATCTTCCTTGATCGCATCGGCCGACCGGGCGAGTACGACGATGAGCAGGCGTTCGCGAGGGAGGAGGCCGAGGCCCTCGAGTCCATGGATGACATGCAGAGGACCGAGTATCTCCGGGCAAAAGGTACGCACCTCATCGCCGCTACCACGATGCCCCCACGCACATCACTGACCGAACCCTAGCATTCATCCAGGCGAACCCGCCTGAGTCCATCCAGACCGATATATCACTGTCCCAGTATCTCGCCATTCAAGAAAAGGGCGTCTCCGCCTGGGAGTTTGAGCCCGAATTAGAAATCGCCAACTGCTTCGTCGAGGGCCGCACCGAGATTGAGTTCTTCGACTCGGAATGCACCGTCATGAGCAATCTGCCCGTGCCTAAACAAAATGAGGTTTACTACTGGGAGGCCAAGATCTACGATAAACCCGAAAATACGTTGGTCAGTATCGGCATGGCCACTAAGCCGTACCCGTTGTTCAGACTACCCGGTATGTCCATTCCTTTCTCTCGCAGAACCGCACGGCGCTAACCCTCTAGGCTTTCACAAACATTCCGTAGCCTACTTGTCAGCGGGCCAGCGTCGCTGCAACCAACCCTTCGCTGGGACACCCTACGGCCCTCAGTACGTCCAGGGCGACGTCATCGGTGTGGGCTATCGTCCACGAACCGGTACCATTTTTTTCACACGCAACGGCAAGAAGTTGGAGGACGTCGTCCACGGAGTCAAGTCGCAGAACTTTTTCCCTGCCGTCGGTGCCAACGGACCGTGCATCGTCCATGTCAACTTTGGCCAGGCCGGCTTCGTCTTCATCGAGGCCAACGTCAAGAAGTGGGGCCTCGCCCCCATGACGGGCAGTCTTGCTCCGCCTCCACCCTACGGCTCTGAGCAGGGCGACATCCTGCTGGAGGCCGGTCGCAAAGACGGATACACAGCTGCCAGCCAGCAGCGGTCACCCTCGCAGACCCAGTCGTACTCGCAGGCTAGTCTGGGTCCTCAGCATGGGCGGACAAGAAGCGGAAATTTCAGAGTACTGCCACCGAGGAGCCCTGGTCCCGTAAGAAGCCCAACTGACATCTCCCTGACTCATTTTGTCTCCGACGATGAGGGCGGCGAGCCAAGCAGCAGCACCAACCGTGGACACGAAGGGCAGAGCGTCGTAGGGCTCGGGCTTCAAGATGCTTTGAACCCTCCACCCGAGTATACGAGCCCCGATCACTCTGATGCCGGTAGTCGCCGAAACAGCACGGACAGCGAGAACACGCCGTTGATTCGCGTCCTCAATCGCAGTCGGGGGACATCTACGGCCGGCGGCGGCGTACCTTCGCACCCTCCTATACCCAGTTACACCGACGCGGTGCGAGCCGGCGCGGGGCGGGAGGAGAACAGCACTTCACGACCCAACCGGCACGGCAACCGGTCAAGGTCACAGAGCGCACAATGATGTTTGAATCGAATCTGCTGGGCAGCATGACATGATACCACACCTGAAGCATCACAAAAGCCAGCTCAGTGGGCCTACCGCGAGGGGCGCGGGGTGAAAGGCGGCGAAGCGAGCGAGCTGCTATAATGGGGTGTTTGGGGCCGGAGTACGGAAAACCGCCCAAACCTGGCGATCTAGGAGTTTGGCAATTTTTGAGATAGACGAGATGCTAGGGTGTCTTGATCGAAACGGAATCCCGGGAAAGGAAAGGGCTTTTGATTTACTTACTTTTGGTTGTTAACGAGGTTGGTCCGGCCGCGAGCGTCATGATACCTATTGGACTCAACATCGAATCGTCGAATTGACGCATATACTGCTCTCCTTTTTGTTCAGATTGGCGCGGACGTGTGGTTTCTCCCCACTTCCTCTCCCGCCCTCTCCGCTCCGACTGTACGAAAGCATTCGCAAAAGAAGCACGACCCGCGCGGAGTGTCAGTCACCCGGGAGCGGGGACTGTGCATTACACAGACATACATACATCAATTCTACCAGTGTTTTCCAATCCATGTAGGGTTTTCTCCAAGTCCTGTTGGATGTCGTCTCCCGATCCCGATGTTTCTTTACACTGCGTCGTTGCAAAGCGTTGTAACTAAATTGCCCTTGCCGAAACGGCGACGCTCAGTTTTCATCATTTGTCGCCATCCATGGCACACAGAACGAGGTATGAATACACATACATACGCATACACCATGACAGAACCCCGTAACATAAGGTGCACCCTGATACAGGAAATGAAGCCAGCATCGACAAGCTTCTCAAGATAAGCAAGTCGCCCGATGGCCAGTCTCATGTATTATTGAGCTGGAGAGCAAGAAGAAGAATATTGACAACCTTTTCTATGTCATACAGACCCAGATAACAGGGCTCGCGGGATACCACCGACGTCGAGTTGGGACCTGATTGCTTTGCGATGGGCAACAGAAACTCGTGCCCTCAGTGTCCGGGATATGGATATCCTGATCGATGTGACTATATCTCCTTTCTGGCTAAGTAGGATACAATGTAGAAAGGTTAACAGAAGATAGGTGTATATGGGTAACTAGATTCGACTCTGGCTCGCTTTTTGATGCAAACGAAGTCCTTATACAGACAAGAAAGGATCACCAGGGTCTCCCTCTTCCAATTCTGAGAGGTCCACGTACCATCTAAATCATCACAATACCCCCTTTTTGTCCTCCGGTGTATACCATCCACTACAAGCCCCTGATCAGTGTCCATCGGCCCTGGAACGTGGCGACCTGTTGTCACTGCCTTCCAGTCTATGTAACTAATGCTGCAAACATTTTTAACATGGCGTCGCGGGAATGGACCATCAGCGTCTGTTCGTTGCCTGAAGGCTCCGATCTGCATACAGACTTTGGCCGCTGCCATTGAGGACATGCGATGATGACCTCCAACTCCTAGACACGCATCATATCCTAACGAAACAGATACAGATCGCCAGGCACGAACAGAAGTCTCCGTCGTGGCTAAAGTTGGACCGCTATTCTGCACCATGGAGCCAGGACTGACGATGAAAAAAGTATTGTTTCTACGGAGATGCTCCTAGGGATTGAAGGCCCTTATTGTCCCCCATTATCTGTCTCTAATGATCGTGACGTCCTTAAAATAGCTTCTGCAGACAGAGAGATCCTATCTATTTACACCTATGTCCGCAGACGGTGTAACATCTAGAACTCGTGGCGCGAATAAAGCCAACGTGCTACCTGTGAGTGAACGAGGATCAAGTTGTAAACCAAAATCTACTAATTAAATCCACTAATTGTTTGGTGACTAAGTAAAATCCTCAGTAGAGGCAAAAGTAATAATGCTCAATCGTTTGTGGACTTTAACCACTATTACTCCCCGAGGTGGGCTCGAACCACCAACCTCCAGATTAACAGTCTGACGCGCTAGCCAATTGTGCCATCGGGGATTTGAGCTGGTGATGCAATGTCTGGCTGGGAGATGTAATATCTTTCCTGGCTAGAACGGCCCCACACCTATTAACACCTCGACCCCATTATTTGACCACATCACATCACATCGCATACACCCATCATCCGTCGTGTGCCTCTTTTCTCTGTGTCGTCTCCGATACCTGTCTACCATCGATATGTCTGCCTCCGCAGATCATTCAAAAGACGGCTTACTATGCAATCCGAACTCTCCGAAAACCTTCATGCCTCACAGACCAAAAGTCGCCACGGACTCAGCGCCGCGCAGACAGCCTCGGCGTCTACACTCTATTGCGCGATTGCTTCTTTGGACCTCCCTGTAAGGGATTCCGGCCGGCGGTAGAGATAAAAAAGTGGTCATGAGCGACTTGCGTTTCATTGCCTCCTTTTGGCGGCAAAATTCCATCTGATAATTCTCCCGTCGCCGGAGGGTTTTTTGGCTGCCTCTGGCCGGCAATTTCATAGAGTTTATGTCGATTCAAATTTCAGTCAGCCTTGACACCCTACCCCTGGCACTCGCAAATAAAGGCAGACTCCATATCCGCGTCTAGAACCTCAACAAACTCAGCCCTCTCGTGTGCCGAAGTTCCGAGGAGTTGGGACAACGAGTCGCGAAGAGGTCCACGTCTCCTCAGCCCCTTTGATCCGATGTTTTCAAAACCTTGCAACTGGAAAAGGGGATTGCCAGCCACCCGCGGCACCGTCCTTTGGGCCGTGACGCTGACCTCGCCGGGTTCATCGCCGTCGCCGCCCTCCAAATCGGACGGGATGCGCCGGTGGCTGGGCTCGGTCAGGACTCAGAGGTTGCCCGGCTAACCCCTCCCCCTTCGCCCAACTCGTCTTATTTGGTAAATAGAATGATGACAATTCTTCGTCGACTCAGACTTTCGGATGCCCAGTGATGGCATGCCGTCAGCACAACCTCAACTAGGTATCAGGGAGAAGCTTCTCGAGAAAAGCAACTTGAGCTGGATCGGCCCTGACTCGCGGATAGAGTGTATGATGTAAGTTTGCCTCCTTCTCCAACTCTTTTGACGAGGCCCCCGAGTTCTACTGTAGATCTACCCTGTGAAATTGGGGGGACGAGAGCAGGGTGCTCTGCTAGGAGAAACAAACTTTGTTTGTATCCGATAGTCTGGCAGAGCTAATTACGCTCTCTAGAAACACCATTGCGAGCCAACGGTAGGCATTGGTGGGTGCGGTTGACAGGAGATGGGCGTTAGTAAGGCGCCACACCGCCGACGGTTAACGTTGGCTTTGGCCTCGGAGAGCATCCACTCGGCCAGTAGCGAGGAAAGCCACGCGAACCCGCAGAACCTAACTGCCCCCCCTTTTCCATATCCTCCAGGACGATTGAAGTAGATTGCATTCTTTGAATTGATATCCCGCGAGAGGGAGGGGGTTACTGACACGAGCGCGTCATCAACTAAGGCCATTCTTGTTTAGCGGCCATAGCCCACGCATCCTTAAAAAGCACCCTCGTCATCATCTAGGGCCGGTCAGGGCACAGCACAGGGCTGTCCTTCCGGACGGGCCAGCCGATTTCAGAACGGAGACTTCCACGCCACTTCGGATTCTCACCGGGTTGCCCATATGCCTATCAAACAACTAGCTCACAGCCTGGAGGATGGCAGATAGGCCCCCCGGTGGCAACCAATTGACCCCCCCAACGGAAGTTGAACTGTGTCTCTTGAGTGCATCGGGTGAGGCCGCCTCGGGAGGGGGCACAGGAGATTTCTCGAGCCAGGGCATACATAGTGCTCATCTAGATTTGGGCACCGGTCCGAGATGTTCGAAATTGGGTACCTTTGCCAAACGCCGTCGGAGCGATTACACATAGCATGGCGCCTCATGACAACCGTCGACGGGGTTCCGCATCTGTGACATGTATGTGACGTGACGTTGACTAGAACAGTGATGGTATTCCCACCCGTCTGCCAACAATCTGCTCTTGTGAGCCAAGAGATCACGATCCCAGTTGCTGATCACCGAGGCACACACGGCGCTCTCCCCTCTATGGGGAGGTGGAGGGATGATCCGTACTCTATCGGAGACTCAGGACTGCATCCTAAGGATCGAGGAGCATCGTCCACGTCTCACCACGAGCTTCACTTGCGGCCAGGAAGCGACAATCCAGGTAGCGCGACCATAATGAGCGATGATCTCGCCAATCTCGGGCTCGGGGCGTGCAAGAGTTCCAGCTGTGGATGCTAGCGGTCCGTAGCACACCGCAAAAGTGGTGAACCAAGCAGAACGGTGGCCATGCTGCGCTCAGGAGCTGCACGCGTGCTGAAGAAGACCCAAGCAAAGATTGGACCGGCCGTGCAGTGGCTGACGCCGCACGACGTTACTTGATGATCTATAGTCGTGGGTGCAGGAAGCCGTCACGAGATCGCGTTCCGGTCGGCACACAGAAGCCAAGTCAGGGGCAGGGGAGGAAAAGAGGGGTTTTCAGTTTTCAGTGGCGGAGAGATTGGCGGATGGCGGATGCCGTGACAAGCTCGAGGTGGTGCAGTTGTAAATGCCGTCCGGCAAAACATCAGGAACTTTTCCCGCTCGGCGATGATCTTGGAACCATTTGCAAGGAGGGGGGGCTGAAGTCGAAGACAGAGCGATTTGACAACCAAGCAGCCAACAGAAGGCCGGCAAAGGCCGGCAAAGGCCCAAGAGCCCAGCACGTGGAGGCAGCAAAGCAACGACGGACAGGACCCGACTACCGTTTATCAGGGAATGAAGTAACTGGCCAAGACCGAGGCGGAAGACG
Source organism: Colletotrichum destructivum (assembly GCF_034447905.1). Taxonomy (NCBI): domain Eukaryota; kingdom Fungi; phylum Ascomycota; class Sordariomycetes; order Glomerellales; family Glomerellaceae; genus Colletotrichum; species Colletotrichum destructivum. The sequence goes on from NC_085905.1 coordinate 1,545,734, forward strand.
GGAGTCAACGGCCGCGGGGCGCGGCTGTTCAGCGGTGGCCCATGTGCCTGGGGCCGGTGGGTAGCGGAAAAGCAGAAGGCGTGGTGTCTGGGTGCCGTATAATTTGACGGGAATGCGCGATATTGTGCAAGCGCTGGGCGAGTCAGAGAGCACGGCGTCAATCAGGTCGGGAGCATATCATCGAAGACCTTCAGGGAAAGAAGTCCAAGACAGATTTGTTACCGAGACAGAGAGAGGCGGTCAAGCCGTTCCGAACCGGCCATAGCTCGCTCTACGAGGCCAGCAGCTGGTTGCCGTTAGCTTGTAGCGCTTGTCATGCCGTGAACTGTCAGAGCACTGGTCGCAGGTCAGTCTTGAACGATTTCTGTGATTCTTCGAGGGATAACCATCCTAGCCCCCTTTCTCCGGCAGCCAACATCACAGGACGCATGCAAGCAGCCGGCGGGTCGTCCAAAGCAGCGCACTCTGACCGAGCATGGAGCATAATCGTGCCTCTGAACGGAGAACCCACGGCGATAAGTGAAGGACATCGGGTGGCCAGAGCGGGTCCAGTGTTGGATGGTGCGGACTGGAACGGTAATGACCTCCGAAGAGGTTTCTGGGATTCGGACCAAAATTTAGCACAAGGCCGGAGCTTGGCAACGGCGGCCGGGGTAAATTAGGAGACGTGAGCGTACTACTATGGATCATGAGAAAGAAGTGTGGCGTGTAAGAAGATGGCCGAGGAGTCGAGTTGGAGATGGTGGAGACGGCGAAGCTGAAATCAAGCCTCGGACTCAGGCCCCATGTACCGGGGAGATAAAACCTCTCATTGAAGGAGGGCGGGCGGTCCAAGAATCGTAGAACTGACCTTCCCCGTGTCAGGTCACAGTTGGTGTTGCTTAAGGCGAGATGTGTGGTGGATGTCAAAAAAAAAGAAAAAAAAAAGGAAAAGGACTGAACAACGCTAGAGAAGGTAAAAAATGAGGCCTAGCGCAGGTTCTGCTACGGCGCCAGACCCGGATGGGTAGGGATCGTAAGGTGCACACTGCTGCTGCATTCGTCGGGTGGCAGCTGCAGTGCGCAACAACACTCGCCTGCACCTGCCCCCCTGACCCCAGCTCGTTGCCGACCAGCTACTACTGGCTAGCATTTGCCTATGCTTCCCAATCGGGCAGTATGGATAGTTCTAAATTTAGAACTAGGCAGCCATCCGACAGGGGTGTAGAAAGCCTGTAGCCAGTCATCGGTTGCGCTTTGCCTTTATGGGCCCTTAGGAGCGGGCTGCCGGCCCAGTCATCGGCCACTTAGTTCGCCTCCTCCTCCTTTGACCGCCGCTGGCACCACAATACATACTGTAGCCCACAGCTCTGATTCGAAGAAAAAAGAAGGTCCGGGGCAGCTTGATGGACTCGGCAAATCGGCTCTTTGCGCTGAGGCCAGCGGGGATCCATGTAGCCTAGTTCGGCTGCAGCAGGTGCTGGTTTGCAGCAATGCAGTCGTACTTGCCTTGTCTTGCCCTACCTTACCTAACCTGTCCGCGAACTTTGGTAGGGACCTACAGCGACCTGAACGTCAAATTGGTGCGAATAGTAGGGTACCGTTGGGTCGAGGAAGAAGGGTCGCTTTCGTTTCAAGTCGAGATAAGGTACGCTACCTCGCCCTCACACTTGCGCGAATGTTAGTGCCAAGACACGGCGCGACCAACGATCAACCGCCTACCGACGCAAGACTGAGCCACGAACTCCCGCCAGTCCGTCAGCGAGGAAAACGTCATACTGGGGCCATGCTCCGAGCACTTTGTAGTAGTCCGTCGTGACGAACACAGCAGTTTTCCAGCTGTCAACATGCCTCGGTCCTTGGGCAATCCTCGGCTTCGCTCTACTCCAGTCTATTTGACGCTACTGAGCAGCCTTTGCCCGCTTCAGGCCTCAACCCCCCCCCGCGACAGCATCGCCATAATGTCGAGACAACATCGACGCTTGTAAACCCACCCCGCAGCATTAGTTGTGGCCGGCCTCGCATCGCTTCCGCTGTCTCGGACCGCATCCTGTCGACATGCACAACATCGGTCATCACGACTAGGTTTCTTCGGCACGAACGGTCTCATTCTAGGTGGTGTACGATGGGATGAGAGTCGGCGGGAGTCAATTCCTTGGCTGCCAACGAATAACCCACCATGGTCAACCAGCAATTAAGCACGCTGTACAACCGCCAAGCCCCTCCGCACCCCCCCGGCAAGACCGACCATTCACCTCATTGGTCTTACACACTCTTCCTCGACATTCCTCACCCCTTGTCGAGCGGTGGAACTCCGACGTTTCCCCTGCCGGTTGTGCCCGGCGTGTCTTACAAAATTCGGTGGAGACCGACGCCCTGCGCATTTTCCAGAAGCCCAGCAGAATTTCCAACAACGTGCGGATACGCACCCCTAGCAATCAGCCATGATTAACGACCATAGCCGACGAGATCATGAGGGAAATTCATTCAATTGTCGTGGAGACGACCGTCCGTCCTTGGTTGATTTCCCACTCCATCGCCAACAATCGTATCATCCCCTGTCCTTGTCGAGGGGGTTCACTGACCGAGGATTGCTCTGGACGTAGCCGGCAGAGAAACATCGGCGAGGAAATTCTGCCAGTTTCTTGGCCGACGAAACACCACTGATTGACATCTGGCAGCATGGCTGCCCATCAAAAATCCCCCAGGGTCATCAAAACATGGGTAGCGTGCATGCCTATACCCTGTACACTGCACCCTGCCCCCCGACTCGGACTCACGGCGGATAAACTAGGCTCACTAGCAAAAGTCCATGGCAGAGTCGCATCTTCTCCGCACCGAAGAGGTCTTGTAGCGGAGCAAGCCTGGAGACCCTGGCCGAGTCCTTGGTTGAGCAGTCCCATCATAAGTATTGGAGGTCATGCGCAGTGTCAACCAAAGCACCACAGAACCTATCGCCCTGCTGATTGATTGTCGTCGCTTGAATGCGTCCGGCTCTGCACCACACATCTGAGCGGCTGATCAGTGAAGCGTCGCCGACCATACCGCTGCTGGAGCGAGTTTTACAAGGCTCACGTACTGCACATTCGCCAGTGGCGCGGTCTTTCGCCATTTCTACCGCCTCCAATCTACGCACACTACCGAACTGTGATGATTGGAGACGCCTTAATGGTTCGTTCGCATTATGGAGAAGACTCAACCCGATATTGAGCAGTTGAAGAGAGGAGGGTAGGAAATGCCGCCTTGTCAGCTTGTGGTCACGACATAAGTCAGTGGATTCGCCGCACAACAATGGGGTCGAAATGATACACAATACATACCCTAGATGATAGTCCTCGTCGTTCCGCTAGTTTTGCGGCGAACCAAATTGCATTAGAAGAGAGTTTACACATCTGAGGGAGCCTCATGGTCTCACCGAGCGACCGGGCCTTGTGGGTTTTTAGGAAAGCCTGCGAGCCTACTCGGTACAGATACTTTGGACAAATTTTTTTTTTGAATAGCGCCACTGGAAAACCCATTGCGTGGGTGAGATGGCGCGACTGGCTCTTGAGAGCAGATGCTCCCCCTAGACTCAATTCTCAAAGGCTTTTGGGGCACACCCATGCCATGCATGCCATGCATGCCATGGAGGGCCCTCTGTTCACTGTGTCCGGTCGCCGCGGCTTCCTCAACGTTTAACCCACATATGCGGGTTGATGATGCGCACAGGGTTGCTCCGTTGCCCAGTCGTCAACGGAGCCGATGACCGCTGGCCTTCACCAATACGCTGCGATCCTGACGCTCGAGTCTCAACGTGACGGCAGCAGTGGGGGCATGTCAGATCAGTCATCGGCAGGGCCAATTTCGAGCCCCCAAGCCGTCGTCTTTTTCCCCGAGGAGTTAGGTTGAAACTTTGACACGTCCCAAGCGTGGGATCGAGCACTTTTTGCGCCCAAATCAAATACGCCGGTAACGTCGATCGCCAACGAGTCGCTTGGAGACAGAGTATAGCCTGAATGCCACATGCTACTAGTCGACCGACAGCGTGCTATGGAACGTTGCGTCTCTCAGCCACCGTCTTCAATGCACGCGCATGACGTTGCTGACAGGGAGCCTGACAGCGCCCGAGAGAAAACGACTAAATGTGGTTCCCAGGTCAGCAGATGCCGGTATTCAAAGGACCCTGAGGGCCAGCGATTGAGCTCTCCCGGTGGCCGAGAGGACGAAGCCTGCGGTGTGAATTTGGCCGAAGCCATGCAGACGACAGCGAGCGAAAGAAGGTTATTTAAGAATAGAAACCCGCTTTGCCGCATACGGCAAGGCTGTGATGCCCTCTGCCATCATCCATGCCAGCATGCCTCTCTGCTCTGCATGGATTCTGGCTCGAGTCCACCTCGTTGAGGCCTCAGGTTAGAGGCTCTCATTGGTTCCCTCGCCTGCCGCCAACAGGCTGAGACTGTGAGACACCTATGGCCCTTCAATCGCCGGTGAAAAGGAGAAGATGCCGCGACAGGTTCTGTGAGAGGCTCGCATGGCTACAGGTATATGGCCCGAAGTACGCAGACGGGCCGAGAAGAAATGTCTGAGGGTATCATAATGCTGCTGCACCGCCGGCATGCGGTGCTTCCTGCTACCACATCGAGACGACCGACTTCAGACGACGATCGAGGGGTCAGCGGTTGCCATCCGACTGCGCGTTTGCTTGCTTGCCTATCTGCCCCATCCCCAATGAAGGGCCCAAATAAGGCGTTACCCACTCGTGATGTCTCTTCGGAAGATTGTCTCGCTGCTCCCTCACACCGCTGCCAGTCAGCAAATGACAGCCACCAAGTCAATGTTTGGAGTGCTGGTCCCTGTGCGCCCTGTGTCATGAAAAGGGCATGCCTGACAAATGGACGCCGTCCACAGGAGGGCGGTCAGGCACAGCGAAGCGGACCTCACACAGGCCAGCAACAGGCGACCCTTGACCGATGCTCTATCCTCCCCAGTCGGCCTGTGTGGATGCTGACGGCTAGACATCAAGCGCACCAGGTAAGGAAGTACACTCTGCATTCGTACAGCCACCACTCAAAAATCATACTCACGGAGAAGGAGGGAGTGGTTGACGCGCTAGGCAGTAAGCAGCCTCACCTCGTGGTTTGCGATGGCCATCTCAGATCTCGTCGACAATTCCGGCAACCTGCCTATGACGAGCTCCTGTCCGCGTCTCGTCTCGCGTTTCCAGGGCTGGAGAACATGAACAAGGGTATGGTGCCCTGTCAGGACAAGCCAAAAATGGACACGAGAAACCGATGTTTCAGCCAACCAGGAGTAGTGAGAAGCCTAGCAAACCCGATCTTCCAGCCCCTTGCAGTCTACAGAATGCCAAACGCACATTCAAGCAACGACGGCAAAGCCAAGACCACAGATGGGGGGACCCTTGGAAGGCGGCGACCTGCGCCCTACCCCAGTGCCTGGTGGGGTGCTGTGCAGCCTGTGCTGGACCGTGGACGGGGAGGGGCCTCGGAGGAAATGCGACGAAGACCTCGGGAGACAGAGATCCCCCTAAATAAGTTTCGTTCTACTTGAGACGAAGCTCCAAAGCATCGCATGTTGTTTTACAGCCGCCGCCGAATTAACGTTTGTTGTTTTTGAATTGGCCTTCTCCACTGACCGACCGAGTCCTGACTCGCCGAATGATGCGGGCATCCGCGTCCCAAGGAGCAGAGCCTGCCATCTGCACTAGCGAAACCCACCGAGGTGAGGCTCGACGCCGACGCCGACGCGGAGCGGGGGCATCATCGTGAGTTTCCCCCCTCTTCTCTCATCCCTTCACTCTTCTGGAACCGCGGGCGAGATGGCCAAATGACTATGACATAACAGTAACAACCACACACCTTGGCCCTAAGATATGACGGAACGGCCTCCCAGGGCCCCGAGGTATTCGGCTCGGTTGCCTCTGACAGCCGACTAAAGCATCAAAACACGGCCGAGGAGCAACAGTATCAGTCCGGGCGAAAACCGTCGCATGCTTGCCAGATTATCTTCCAAGAACAGCAAAGACTCTTAGTTTGGAGGGACTGCCTCCAAGGGATAGACGGACACGCGAGTTAGAGACAAACTGATAAGGAGACGACAGGGTCCAAAACATCACACGGCTGATATCTGAACGCCGACTATTCTGCCAAAAAATTTTTTTTTTGGTTTATTTACCAGACAGAAAGCCACCAGTCTCTCTCTCCCTCTCTCTCTCTCTCGCCCTCTCTCTCTCTCTCTTTCTCGTTCGCTCGTTCGCTCGACGGGTTGTTTTGGCAGCGGCGGCGGTCGGTGGATACTGGGGTTCGTCCTTCAACCCCTGCTATGCATCGACCCAGATCCCGGGAGGGAACTTGTGCGAGTGCTGTGGTTCGAAAGCTCGGACACCCCGGCACAAGGCGGCTTGAAACCATGTCTTGAACGACCGTCAGGTCTCTCGGGTTGATGTAACCTCGCTGGCACCCGGCCGTTTCTGGTGCCGCGGAGACGCTGCCGGTGTCGTTGCGGCTTCTCTGCATGGAGCTTGGCTTTCAGGACGGTCTCAAGATCCACACCGGCTGCGGGCTGCTGGCACGCCGCACGCCTGGCACGTTGAGCGCTGCCTCTAGTGTACGCTTGTGGCTCGTTACCGCCGCACCGCGCTCGCGCTTTTTTCGGCATAGCCTGCCATGGGGCAAGCAAGGCCCGCATGGGTGATGGCAGAATGTCCAAGGGAGAAGGGACGCACGGATGCCCATGACCCATGACCACATAACGTTCGCTGGTCTTTCTAGTGGGTTCGGAAATGGTAACAGGGTCCTTCCTTATCCGGTCGGGATGGGAAAGGTTGGCCTTTTGCAGAGACAGGGTCCGAATCGAACTCTCTGTGGCTGTTTGGACAGCCATGGCAGTCAGCCGCCTCGAGAGACGCCACCAGAGGCGACGATGACAGAGAGGCGGTCGTCATCCAACTTGGGACGATTGCGTGTGCAATTTTCGGGACGCTGTAGTTGCCGGCCACCACACGAGCTTGATTCTACTTGAACGACGAGGCGATGGAAGTGTACGATGTATTGGCGACACAGACACAGGCACGCTGCCGTACTGTAGTGTACATGTTACGGAGAACTCCGTCGTACACTGAATGATACACTGCATACCCATGCCCCGTGGATGCTATTTGTTGGACCCAGAGCTAGGGTCGCCTCATTGGGGCCGTAAGGCAGGCGGGCAGGCAACACAGCAAGGAGAGCGAGGGAAGAAGAATAAGAAGAAGAAGAAAAGGCGGACGTCTCTGGGAATGGAGAGAAGGCCGCTCTCTATCTTGGGCGTACGCAAGAAGAGAACCGCTTTCAGTGTAGCAAAATGTGTATGCTAAGGCTCTAGTGACGATGCTGCATGTTGCCACACTAACACCGAGGGAGGCAGGCCAGCCGGGGTCGTGGGACAGAAACAGCCGGACAGGGCCACATGATGATGTCGTCCTCCTGGTCGGGCTCTGACCGACTATCGCGGTGAAGGGCACCCTTTCAGCCCTCAGGCGGGGTGGGGGACAGGGCAGACCGTGCATGATGGCCATTGGCGAGTGCCGATGGATGGCGATGGAATGTTACTCTGAACGGTGGCTCTTCACGCCAAGGTCAAGGTCATATCGACAGCCACCGCCCGCTACTATGGTACGCCCATGCTATAGGGTCCCCGCCATTCGTCGTCTGGCGATGGCGGACGCTATTACCTAAATCTGCCAAGCGGAGAGGTAATGGAGAACAGATGACCTTAGTCACACCTCACCAGTGAAGGCCTATCCGGGAGAGAGGGCTCCCCCCCCTCGTCTAAGAAAGAGGGGCTGCGGAGTCTGTCTGGAGAGCGGGCGGGGACGCAAACATGAAAAAGAATGAAGCCTCGGGCGACTAGACATGTCATTTTGTGCCTTGGCCCTTGGAGGCCGTCGCCCCTTGAATCTTGAGGCATCTCCCCTTTCTCCTTTTCATTATTTGTATTTTAGTTTGATTTTGTCGCCATCTCTGCGTGCTCAAGGATGGGACGGACGAAAAAAGCAGCAGACACTGCATGTCGCCCGAGCTCCGATATGACGCGGCACCTCTGGACTTTTAATTTCCATCTTCCAAATGCTGAAGGGTGTCACAAGCAAAGAAGATGGAAAACCCAAACCCAAAGCCAAAGCCAAAGCCAAAGCTGCATGAAGCTGAGCCAAGTGGTTGTCTTGGGCTGGTTGGTCTTGTCATTGGCTAAGTAGACGAGTGGTCTGAGGGTGTTTGTGCATAAGCATGAGCATGGGCATAAGCATTGAGCTGCGACGGGATGGGATGGCAACGGAATCCATGAGTGGACGGTCACTGTGCGGACGCTGGCACAGACAATGCTTCGCTGGCTGATGATTGCTTCGCCTCGGTCGTGTCGACTAGCTTCCCGCCGACAGCTGGCACGCAGCGCGTCATTGGGTTGAACCGGAGACAAGACTCGCTATGGTCCCTATTCTCTGACCCCCAAGCATCATTCAGCTCTCTCTCGGCCGGCGGTCGCGAGGCTCGCAACGAGAATAGAAGCTATACGAAGAGGTACATGACGGCACGGCAAAGCCCATGGCATGGCATGGCTATCATCAGCGGCGCGATGCAGTAACGCGACTGATGGGTCGGCCGGCCAGGGCGGCGAAAAGCACCGGCAGCAGCGGCGGCATTGACGGCGTCAGGGGGAGGCGACAGTCTGGACGACTCTTACAGAGGGAGGGGGAGGGACAGCCCATATGAGATAAGGCAACGAGTACCCTGTGGTCTGTGGACTGTGGACGAGGACGAGGAGAAACCCAGCCACCTCACCCAAGGCTAGCCGAGCGTGACATACAATGTATACAGAGTAGAAGAGGAACGCGCTAGAAAGTTGCCAGACGGTGCGTGTGTTTTAGCAGTGCCTAGGAGCGTGTTTCCAGTCGACGAACTCTGGGACGTCGGAGCATTCCGCAAAGCGGTTTTGAGGCGCAGCCAGGGTCGATTCGGGTTGCATGGCACGATGGGAAGAAAAGAAGAAGGAGGAAGAGGGGGGAGTGTGAAAACACTGGTGGGAATTTGGAATGATTGGTAGAAATACAGGCGAGCTGAACAACTCCCACCGGCGTCTAGGCTTTTTGGGGACTAAGGGGAAGAACCGCAGCAAGCATGGGGCACTCACACTCAGTCCCTCACTCTCACTCGCCCACCCCCTCTTAGTCAAGTCGGTCGGTCAATCATCCGTCCTTGCCTTTTTTTTTCCCGTCTTCCTTTTTTCTTCACCACCCCACCGTCTATCCTCGCTCTTCGGCCACTCCCACCGGCGCACCCCAGCAAGTGGCTATTTCGCCTCCGGCCCCGTCCTTCTTCCTAGTTTGGTGGTTTTGGTTTGGCTTATTTCATTTTAGCATGTGCACATTTGTTTGTGTGTGTGTGTGTATGTGTGTGTGGATGTGCGAGTCGCCGTCTTTGTCTTTTGGTTGGGGCCCAGGAAGCCGGCTCGCATGCGGCCGTCCCTACGGGAGGGAGGGGCCAGGTTTATTTTTAATTCTGGCTCTTTTCTGGGTCGACCTCGGGCGGCGGATGAACGGGGAGATGGGCGGCGCGACGACGACAACGACGACGACACAAACGGCGCCAGAGACACGATCGTCGAGCAGCTTACACCCTGCAGACAGGAAGCGATATTGATGGGCATTGTAGCCGCTGAGTAGCGCCGAGTACGGTCTTAGACAGAACAATTAGAACGACTGCGGAATACCGGGACCGGCCGGACAGCTTCGTTCGAGCTGGGCATTGACATCAAGCTCACCAGACGTGACACTGAATATCCACTGTCAGTATCAAGAAGTTGGCCGCTCTCTTGTTCTTCCCATCGATACGTATCGTTTTCGCCTCTCTCTGATCCTTTTTTGTATCTGTCGCATCCTCCATCAAGTAAGCATCCTTTCTCCCCCCTCTTGCTCTCGTTCTCGCCCAACCCGTCCCTGCCAGTCAGTCAGTCATCACACTACGCATTAAACATACAGCTCATACACACGCCGACAAATTGAATTACCTACACAGTTGTACTAGTATGTACCCGTATCCAAACTGGATGGACCCTCTCAATCCTTCACATCTTCTTCAACCAAATATGCCCAATATCCTTGTTCTAAACCTCCTCCCTCCATTTTAGAAACTCCATCCCACTCATCTGGTCCTACCGACATCCCTCCGCATCACGATTCACTTTCGTCCCCTCAAGATAATCTTTATAAGAAAGAGATAGGGGGAAAAGGGGGAAACAGGAAAGGGCATCATTCTAGTACTGTAAGTCATGTGGAGGCATAAGTGCTCACCGACACGCCCGCCTTTTCCTTGCTGCAAGCTGCGACAGGCTCAACCCGACGCGTGAAGTCACTGTCATGTCCTGCGGGGACTCTGTCTGTCATTGTTGCTTGTGCTTGTGCTTGTGCTGTTGCTGTTGTTGACTTTACCCCCTTTTGCTGCGGCACTCGGCCCTCTGTCACCTTCGACCAGAAGAACGGGCGAAGCTACGTCTTGATTGGCAGACACACACACACACACACTCTCTCTCTCTCTCTCTCTCTACAGTATACCCCTCTCTCACAGACCATACTGACACTCAATGCAGACATCACACCACTGTACAAGTAAGCGAAGAGGTACGTTCGGATCCCATAACCTTGTGCCCCCTCCTAGTCTCCTAGCACGGGCAGCCGCCCCCCCTCGCCTCCACAGTCCCCAACCCATACCCTGTGTCCCTGTCACATTCAGTCCTGTCCATTCTATCTCCTCTCCTGCACCCTACAGGTTTACCCAATCCCCTCTACCCTGCACCCTGTATCCTGCACCTTGCACCCGCACACATTCGCCTGGGGTCTGCACACCCGGATATTTCCCTCATCCACACACGCCCAGCACAGACTGCATGCACTGCACAGCTTTTTTCTTCTCCCTCTTCCTGCTTTTATTTGCTTTTCCTCCCGCCCTGGCTGCACAGGCTATGTCAGCCCATTCCCACCCGGCGTCTCTATCCTACCCGATTGGGCCGAACTTTGTGGGTGGCACCTCTCTCAACCGTGTGTGCCGCAGCTGCCCTGTCTCTCGTCCCTCTCACTCACACACACACACTCTCTCTTTCTCGCTCCCCCCGCCCTTCCTCTGAGCTTGAGCCCAGGTCTGTGTGCGTCCCTTACTATGTAAGCTTGGGTGTGCTTATTTGCCTGCAACGGCCTCTCCTGGGGTTGCGAGGTGCCATTATTTAACTGTATCTGTCCCCCAGCCCATCTGCCACCGCCCTTTCTGTCTCCCCCCTCCTCTCAGCCTAACATCCAACATCCCAAACATTATCAGCCTCGTTGAGCTGCTCACGCTACCCTCGACCACATTCGCTTTTTCCTAACTCTCTACTTTTAGGAAGTCCTCGTTGACTCCTGTCATTCGCTTTCGCGTTTTTGTGTTTTCGTTTCCGTCAACTCTCGAATCCAGACCAACCCTCGAAGCTACCCACCATCCACACAAGAAAAACCAACAATCTCTCCCAACCCTTTGCCAGTTCTCTCCAGCAGAATACTCGATATAAAGAACAAGCAAGGTCACAAGAAAGATACAATAATTCTCCAAGCCGCGCGCCCAGTTCCCCGCGGCAGCTTTGAGTAGCAACTATCGCCCTCGCCGCCCCCTGGTCTTCAGCCTCATCGAATCCCCGGGATACGCTAGCCATCTAAAAGCCCCGCCTCTCCCACAACCCGGCTTACAACCAGCAAATGCTTCGCCTTTGAACATCGATCTTTTGATCAATCACACTCGCTTTTTGGATTCAGAGAGAGAACTGAAGGAATCGGGAAACGCGGAAACTTGCTCACCTACGATCGCTACTTAGTCATCAGGGACTGGGAACGAAACAGAAGAAGCTGTCTCGACGAAAGGAAAAAGAGGGACGAACCAAAGGACTACAGAAAGAGACGTAAGAGGAATCCCGCCGAGTCCCGTTATCAAGCATTGCTGCATCATTTGCAATCGTTGTTGTCAACCCCCTTCCAACCAACCAAGGCATCTGAGCATCCCGCTGCCGGTCGCTTACACATCCAACCACACTCGCGTCACTTTGCATCGCGTGCACCGGACTCATCGACTCATCTTCGCGGTATAAAAGTCAGTCTCGGGGACTCGGCACTTTGCTGTTCCCGGTAACGACACTACGCTCGCTTCCCTGCACGGCCGTCCGTCCGTGTATATCTTGGTGTATGTATATTCCATATTCGTCTCATGGTCGCCAGACTGACAACGTCCAGTTCTTTCTATTTTATTTTAACACTCTCTCGACCCGCGCTCACAATGGCCGGTCCTGGTGGTGGTCCTCCCCGCCGCAGCCACACCAAGTCCCGCAAGGGCTGTGATACCTGCAAGCGCCGCCACATCAGATGTGATGAGAGCTTCCCCCAATGGTATGTTCGCCAATATGTGCTTTGTTTTTATTTTCGTTGCAGCTCCAGCTGACTTGAGCAGCCGCAACTGTACTAAGCATAAGATCCGCTGTCCCTACAACGACATGCCCATTCCCGAGGACAGGTCAGCGACCCCTGACAAGCCCGATCTCATGTGGACTCCCGAGGTCGAGGCGGCAATCTCGCTGTGGCAACAGACGGGGCGCTTTCCTTTCCCCAACCTCAACATCTACCCGGCGCCGAATCCCCAGTACCTCAACGTCGAGGATCTCCGATTGATCTACCATGTGGCATCAATCTGCGATGAACTGGCCGCCTTTGATGCCAACGGCTTTACCCTCTGGACTCGTCAGATCCCGACGTGAGTAGGAACTTCTTTACCTGACACAAAGCGCACTGGGCTGATCTAAACCCCTCCCAAAAAATAGCATCATCAAGATTGGCGCTACGAACGCCTATGTCATGCATGCCCTCTTGGCCTTCTCGGCCACGCACATTGCCTTCCTCACCGACTGCCCCCTGGTCGGCAACATGGCATACGAGCACCGCGGCGTTGCCCTCAAGGGCCTGCAGGAGGCTATTGGCACATTCAACCACGAGACATCGGACGCCGTCTTGGCTGCCTCCCTTGTCCTGTCGTGGCAAGCAACGGACTGGTAGGCAAAACACCTGATGCAGCCGCCCGCACCCATGGGGCCCGCGCTAATACATTTTTCAACAGGCGAAGCTGGACCCAGCTCATGCAAGGCACCTCCTCGGTAAGCCGCAGACGAGTGTACTCTGCCGTGAGTCGAGGCTCGGGCAACATGGCTAACCTCCGCTCGTTTTAGGTCATCGAAGCCATGGACTCATGGAAGCACGAGTCCCAATTTGGCGACTTTATTGCCGAGAGCTGCACGTTCCCAACCGCTCCCGCGTCGCCCAGCCCGGACCACAAGCCGAGCCAGCCACGCAAGGAGGACCTGGACGCCTTCAACCGCACCCTGCAGCAGCTCCAAAAGGTGGAATCACATCTCAAGCACAGCAAGGAGGACACCAAGTCGATTCAGCAATTGACCAGCTTTCTCAAGGGCGCCCGCAAGGTCAGCCCGACGCTCAACGTCTCTCAGCAGTTTGAGCGCCTGCGCCCTCTGCGCACCTGGCTGTTTTGGCTGCCCGTCATGTACCTCAAGCAGACGGCTGGTTCGCCGAGCGCTCTCATCATCATCGCCCACTACTACACGGTGGCTCTGATGATGGAGCGTCTCTTCCCCGAGATCGGCGCCGCCTATTTTGGCAGCCTGTCCATCGGCCCCGTCGAGGAGATCGCCCGCCGCCTCCTATCTATCAACATCTCGGGCAGCCTCGACGGTGACCTGCAGACGCCCCTGACGCTCATGGAGTTCCCCATCGACACGGTCAACGAGTTCCGCTCACGCATGGGCTGGATTCAGCCGGCGCGTACGCCCTCGTTCCCGCAGTTCAACCCGCCCAACTTTTACATGAGTGAGCCCGTGCCGCTGCCGCCGGTCAGCGACTCATATCTGTATGGCCAGAACCCGGCCTTCAGTTACAGCACCGAGTCCCTGCAGATGCTCAACGCTGAGTCGGGCCCGCCCAGCAACGTCTCGCCTCTTGTGCTGTCGTCACCCTTTGTCAACTCGCAGTACCTCAACATCCCCAGTCCCAACTACGGCGGCTACAGCCCGGCTTCGTCGACCTTTGAGGGCTCCGTCGCCTATAGCGACAACGATGAGTATGGCTCGTACGACGGCTACGACATGAGCGGCATGCCTACCCCCATGGTCGGCGGCCCAAGCAACCACTTTGGCGTCGGGTTCGTCTCTCCCACCCAGCCCGTGTGGATCTAGAAAGGCCCTGCCCCTCCTCCATGGCACCCTCGATAACCACTACGGCTTTCAACTCAAAGAAATGATGCACACCGCTTGGAAAGAATGCCCGGATTGACCGCCGATCAGGATGCCGACCACCCCCACATACCCGCCACCGGACGACCCGACCGTCCTGGCCTCCTCGCTGCACACGCTGCCCCCCTCCCCGTTCCTCCACCCTGAACAGTTCGGCATGCTCCCCCTGCCCGAGTCTCCCGTCTTCCGCGCCACACCGTTGTCCCACCACAGGCACACGCCCTCGTCTTCAGTCACCGGCGAGTCGCCTCGGTCCGTCAGCGCGCCGTTCCCTCTGCGCCACGCCTGGGTACCTTCGACGCCATCATTCCAGTTCGACAACATCGAGAAAGGCAAGGAGCGGGAGACGTAAAGCCGTCTTGCGCCCCAGCCTTCCCACCTCGATACCCCTTTTGGATTTGCAAAACACCCTTTAATAATGCTGCATCGACACAATAAACGCCAATGTACACCACGCTCCTTTTGAGAAAGAGACAATACGCCGAGCCCCGGAGCCCCGAGCCAGACTCGACGCCTTCCCTGGCCACGCCCAACATGACACTCCTTTGTTACCAACTACATACGGCCTCGACGGTAACACACACATACACACACACTATAGCGCTAATCTACGACGACACTCCTTTCTGATTCTCTCGAAGATGATACCCCTCCACGCCATACACAAGCACCAAAATATAGACGTTCCTTACGGCATCACATGATACCCCTACTGCATCACACTCCTTATCACGACGTTACGAACCTCTCCCCCAAACCAAAAAGCATTTTTCGGATTATAGAAGGGGGGAAGGGAAGAAAAGACTCACACTCCTTACGGATTAACATTGGCCACAACAATCCAAACTTGCATAGCGATTTGTTTTTCGTGTTTGATGCAAAACACAACACAACCAACACTCGGCGTTCTAGGGGAAACAACAATCACCACCACACGGGGAAAGGATGAGCTTTTGATCTCTCCGAACATCTGCATTGGGCGGCGTTTTATTTTGATTTCTTGATATTTGTTGCTGTTAATACCGGGACGGAGGCTTGACTCGCCGGAGAGCAAGCTTTTATTTATTTATTGTAGCCATGAGAATTGCGGGAAACAGTCTTGGATTTAATGGAGCCTTTCAACAGCCCGCTGGTGATTTTCTCAAGTGTTGGGCTTTTCATTTTTGTAATGATCTTGGACTTCTTTTGATAGCTTGGGCATGTTCCTAAACTTTGCTCACAGATGAAAGAGACACGGAAGAATACAGAACTTGATTGACGCACAAATACTTGACTGACACTTTTCTGTGTTTCCTTAACTTTGGGGACGTGGACATGTCTTCAGCCGGATTGAAGCTACCCCAGATCGTTGCACCATGTAGTGCCGTTTCTTTTCCAAGTTCCGATCCCCATGAGCCACGTCTATCTGCAATCATGGATGGACGCATTACTTGCGAGCCAGGTCCGGGGGGTACATACAGACTGGGGTTGTTGCTTCATGCTAGTGGAAAAGGAGGAAAGACATCTATGTTTTTTGTTTTCCTTGTTTCTTTCCCCCCCCCCACCCTTTCTGCTTGCTTTTGCTTTTCACTTACACGAGAGTGACCGATTCAGGACTTGGACGTCGCGTGTGTCGCCCGGTTTGATCGTCTCGTAAGCGTTGTCCGCGTTACTGGTTCTGGCCCTCCCTGCGTTTGTCTTGATTAGGGCTCTCTGATTGAGAAAGGGGGGGCAATGCTATCTTGCCCGGTTGGGAATTCAGGGAACAGGGTTCGTCTGGGCTAATCCTCCCCTTTGTTTTCTTCCGTTTCTCATCTTTTATCCCCCCCTCCATTTTCTTCCCTCCTCCTTCTGGTTCTTGCGGGGCCCGTGAAGATATTGCTTTTTCCCCCAGTGAGTGTCTCTGCTGCTGGTCACGGGCTTCAACGGGGGAAAGAGGGGGGGGGGGGGTAAAGCGCGACACGGCACCGCCTCAAGGGTCGAAGGGTGGCAAGGCAAGGCAAGGGTGGGCTGAAGCTTGGCGGGGTGATGGACGGCCGCCGCGGCCTGTTCACATCGGACCCGAGGGCCTCGTGATACTGGAGGTCATCAAACAGACACTTCAGAACACACACAACGAGTTCGTGACTCAAGGGGAGAGGGGAAAGGGCTGGCCAGCCCTTCAAAATCCGGCGGACCAAGACGGCACGACCAGATGCTGATGAGTTAGCAGCATGGCGTTGTTGTTAGTGACGTCGGGGGCTAGCCATGCCCCCTTGAAGCTCCTCTTGCGATTTGTCAACTCCCATATCCCCCCCCCTCCCTTTTAGGGTCGACATCGAAAAGGTATTTGTCAAGCTCTAACCGGCCTCCGTCTCTTGCACTTGAATTCCAAAGGCTACTGCTGTCGCAGAAAGAGGCCAAAAACTCCATTCCCATCACCCGGCGGGGCGTGTTGGCGTAACCCTATGCTAAGCTATCTACCCTATCTACCTATCTACGACGGCGAGCCCTGTCCCTTTTCGCATGCATCATGACGCCTTCGCTAACCCCCGCAATCGGCCGTGTTTAAACTTCAACTCCTCTCCCTCTCTCATGGTCTCGTCTCTCCAGCCAGTATGTTGTCTTTCGAACTCTAGCAGCAGCTCGACCCCATTATCAGATCCTCCACAAGGAACCACAACCATGGTCCGCTTACCCAAGGAACAACGTTGTCTCGACATTGCTCCGTCCCTCCCAGAAACACCCTGTCGTCCCATGATGCTGGCTCCGTCGATAATGCGAGATTGAAAAGCATGAGAAACAGAAAGGAAACGACCCCATTTTGACTCCTCCCTGAATCACTTGTCGCGGAAAAAGAAGAAGAGCCAACCACTTCACGTCGAGATTCCATCAGATTCTTTCTTTCGATGCGATTCTTCTTGTGGCCCAATTACAAGCATTTTTTTTTTGATCCTTCTTCTTCGCTCCCGTGATATGTATTTTTCTTCCTCTCTTGCTAAAAAAAAAGCGTCGTCATCACTCATTCGTAAGGGACGCCTCGATGGTATTTTCCTCCCCGTATCATATCAAGAGAGCTCGCTCAATTGGGCCTGGATTCTTCGTTCAACGTCGACTTCGTACGCGCGCATTCGAGATGGGTCCACATGCTCCAGTCATGTGGAGTAGTACGCGCGGAGTGCCTGCTGGTCCTGCGGTTGCATCTGGTTCACGAAATCGTTGAACTGGGGAATCAATTCCCGGTACATGTTGATGACCTGACCTATGTTAGCCGTGGACGTCTCAAACGGGACCTGATGTGCTGACCTTTTGAAAATGCTCGTGCAATTCGTGCTTGATCGGGTTCTTGAGGTTGATATCCCGGTACCTCGCGATGGCAACGAAGAGCTGAGGCAGCGCCTTCTCCATGGCCTGCGGGTTCTGTCCCACAACCAGGGTGAAGCCCTTAAACGCTGTGGCCTTCTCTTCCAGAAACTCGACGTGCTCCATGGCTGACAAGAAATCGTCGGCAAAGGTTGGCAGGAGAGGGGCGAGGATCTCCGAGTTGTGGAGACCAAGACGACCGAGGGCAATGGCCGCGTTCTCACTAACTGCGGCCTGCACGCCAGGGTTCGAGATGATCTCGACGAACCGCTGGAGTAGCTCGGGTACAAAAGGAGAGATGGTCTTGCTGTTGACCATGACGATCTCGCCGGCTGACCAGCATGCGTTATTGACGACGCTGAAGCCGCTGTCGATCTCCTCATCGAGGATGTTATCCAAGTCCAACTGCTTAAGCAGGATGGGGAAGATGGAGGGTAGGTGCTTCTCGAGCTGGGGGAAGACGTATCTCGCGCAGTCTCCCAGCAGAGCGTACGCCGACTGCCGAACGTCGTCCTGGGGGTCCTCCAGACAGAAGCTGAGAAGTTCGAAGAAGGTTCCCTCAGAGCCCCTGACCAGCTCCTGCTTCTTGTCTTCCTCCAGAGACTGAATGGTGGCACTCAGCAGGTCGAGACTCGTGACGAGGAAGTCCTTGTCAGGAGAGTCCAACTTGGGGTTGTTAGTAGCCTGCAGACTCTGCTCGAGGTTTGTATGGATGATGTTGACACATCGTGTAAAGATCGGCTGCGCGTACGGTGTAAAGGCAGAACCGAGCGCCATGGCCACGTAGGACAAACACTCCAATAGGGGGAACAGCTCACGCGAGTCGTCGCCGACCTTTTGATAGCGGTCGATCAGCGCAGGCATCAGCAGGCTCATCGCATTGGGCTGCGCAATGACGGGGCCGATGTTCTCCGCTAGGGTCTGCACGCAGTCGTAGAGAATGTACATGTTCCTATCCTTGTACCGTGCGAAGCACTGGACGAACTGCTGCAGGATCGGTATGCAATAGGGCTCGAGAACCTTGCCGGCCTTCTCTTCCAAGTTGGCAAAGGCAGACGCGGCGGCCTCCTGGACCTTCTTGTTCTTGTCGAGCATCTTACGCAGGATGCCGTCCATCATGGGCTCGAAAAAGGTGGCCTTTTGGTTGGGGCCCTGGAGGTTGGCCGCCCACTGTGAATAGCGGCCGAGAGTCCAGCAGGTGATTTGCCTGACAATGGGCTCGCTATCCTCAAGGAGGGAGAGGAGGTAGGGGACAAGCTCCGGTAGATGGGGAGTGACGGCGTTGATGGTACCCTCGGCGACGGCGCCCAGAGCGAGGACGGCGGCCTCTCTGTACTGCCACTCCTCATGCTTAAGATTGCTGGTCAGGTAGGGCAGGATGGCGGTAAAGACAGGGTCGGAAAAGTCCCTCGCGAAGACGTCGAGAGCGGCGGCAGAGCACTTGCGGATGGTCCAGCGCTCGTCGGGGTTCTCGTCGCCGTCGTCAAGGTCGTCGATCTCGCCCTCCTCCAGGTCGTCGTCCATGCTCGCCAGCTTCTCGTAGGCGTTGCCGTTCTGGGCGTGGTCGGCCGAGGCCTCGCCGCCCTTGCCCCTGGTGGCCGACTTCTTGGCGAACTGCGGCTTGATGTCCTCCTCACGGTCTTCTTCCTCTTCGTCGTCCGACGCACCGCCGAGCAGGGCGATATCCTCTCCGCTGTACACCATGCACTCCAGCAAGACAGGGATGATCTTGTCGAGGTACGGGGTTAGGGCGCGCCACAGGTCTTCGTGCTCGCCGACAGCCAGCCAGAACTCGGCAGCCTCGCAGGCCAGGTCCTCGTCGTCGCTCCTCTGTTGGGTGATGATGTAGTCGACCAGACCGGCAATGTGGGGCTGCAGCTTGTCGGGGCGGGTCTCGACGAGCTGGACAAACGCATGGCAGACCTGACGGCGCACGTCGGGGTGCTGATCGCCAGCAAGGATGAAGAGGTGGTTCAGCAGGTTGTCGACGTTGTTGAGCATAGCCTGAGACTTGCGCGGGGTGAAGACGTTGATGGCGGTCAGAGCCTTTGCGCGGACCTTGGGCAGCTCGCTCTTGGTGGCGTCGATGAACTTGGGGAGCAAGAAGTTGAGGGGACGCGAGCCATTGTGCTCGCGCTCCAGGACCTTAACGTTGTCCTCGCAGATCTTGGCCATGGCGGACATGGCGCCCTCCTGGCCCTCGTTAGAGACCTGGCCCGTCTCGTTGGAGATGAGGCTGAGCAGCTGGGGCAGCAGTTCGGGCCAACTCAGAATACCACCTCTCCTAATGATCTCGGTCGCAATGTTACCGGCGTAATTGCGGATCTGGGAGTTCCTATCCTGGATGCCCATGGGGACGGCCATCTTGATGAGGGCCAGGCTGGGCTCGGGAATCTGCTTGTAGGCAGTGCGCACATTGTTCTTCAGCATGATGGCGGCGGCGGAGCGCACGAGGTGGTAGTCTTGGGCGGTACATTGCACACCCTGGGGCGGCTCGGCGCTGGAGAAGAGATAGGCGAGGTAGTTGTTGATGTCGGGGGAGGACTTGGCCTGGGTGAGCATCTGAGCATCGATGTCAGATTAGCAAGCGTCGCGAGGGGCACACGGAAGGCTGTTCAGGAGGGGATGGGGGCAGGGTTGGCTCGCTCACAAGCTCTGCCTGCTTCTGCGCATTCTTGTCGAAGCCGCTGAGCGAGTCCTTGAGGCAAGTAGCCAGCTGGCTCAAGGACTCCGGGGTCGGCTGCCAGGCCATGACTGGCGCCTATTCGGGGTGTTAAAGAGAGAAAGGCAAAGAACGGATCAAGAGGGCAGGATTCGGAGGAGGGTCCGGCGTGGTGATGGGGTGGTTTAAGGCTCGGTCGGGTTTGGGGGTGTTGTTGTCGAACACGGCGGAGAGAGATAGGTGATGTGAGGTAAGGTAGAGAGGGGCAGTCGTTGAAGTTGTCCGCCCAAGACACGGTAGCGAGGGCAGCGGGCGTTGACAATTAGCGACTGGCGAAATGGTGGGGTCACCCTGTCAGCTTTTTTTTCGCGATAACTATGGTGCGGCGAGGGAAGAGCGGGCAGCGAGGTACCTTTGCTGAGTACCTGTTGGGGGGAGGGGGGAAGGGGAGGGGCTAGTTGTCCGTTGTACCAGTAGTGCGCATCTGGACTGGTTGACCCGAAAGGCAAGGTTATACTGAAGTAGCAGCAGCAGCAACAGCGGTGTGGTATACTGGAACTGCACCGC
Organism: Colletotrichum destructivum; assembly: GCF_034447905.1. NCBI lineage: Eukaryota > Fungi > Ascomycota > Sordariomycetes > Glomerellales > Glomerellaceae > Colletotrichum > Colletotrichum destructivum. Next base: position 1,566,603 of record NC_085905.1, read on the forward strand.
CTACCTCAGTGTCAAGCTGCCCTGACGCAGGGTGATCGGTTCAAGTACTTGTCTCTGACCTACCTACGCAGCCGCCCAAGGTACCCCTATCTCTATCTGATCCTGTTTCCGGGACTCACGCCTGTTCTCCACGGTAGGTAATGGAAATAAACGTAAGCAATACGCCTGATTAGGTAGACGCAATTGTAAGTGCGTCTACCTGTATTAGAAATGTGCATACAGGTATGTTTGTGGTAAACAAGTACTAATTTTAGCATTGCTTTTCCTGTCTTCCCGGCCTCACTCAACAGTCGTGGCGGAATGCACCAAAGGTTAATATGTTGCGCTGTGGAATTGACAGCCGTGCGTATTGAGCACCTTGCCCCGTGCCCTCCAATCATCGGCTGTCCTGATGTCCTGCTGCGCTACCCTCTGGTGCGTGTGCTGCGTGTGCTGCGTGTGCTGCGTGTGTGTGTGCTGACAAGTCAGTCAGTGTCAAGAGTTTAGTTCAGGGTGCAGCTTGCAATGGATCCAAAATTGTCTTGGGGGTTGGACTGGGGCGGTACCAAATGGAAGAAGAGGTACCGGAAACAGGAGAAATCCGATGATTGGGGGCAAGGCACAAAATGCGCTAACTAAAAGGAAACAGGGGAGGGGGGGTTGGAAAAGTTGGCGCCTGAGGCCGAAAGGACCAGGGGACGTGACGAAAAACTTGCACTTGTCGTCGGTCATGGACGCCGATGTCCGCATGTGTATGCGAAAGTGTGTATATGTCACTTTTCTCTCGACCCTGGACTTGCTCCTCAAACAAAGAGGAAATATTTCTTGAGCTCCTTCGCATTCATACCCGAGAGGTGGTCTATGCATTTTTTACAACATTGACCTCCTCGTTCCTCCTTCCATTCAACAGGACAGCAATGGAGTCCTTCCCCTCATAGGTACCGAGCAACTTACCTTACCTGCAGGTAGGTAGGTACCTAGGCAGGTAGATAGTCTAAGGACGTAAAGTAGGTACAGTACATCCATCACCTAAGTACTTACCTAGGTCCTACCTAGGTAGGGTTCAGTTTATCTCAGACAGCACGTGGGCCGCTTGCTCTTCCCAGTTTGTCCCAGCGTGGAAAGTGGACGGAAACTTTCCAGATCTCGGACCGTCTGTCTCTCTTGCAAAAAATTGCAATGACATGAAGACAGTGCACACCCTCTCCTTTTCTCTTTTTTTCTGTTCTTTTTTTCCTAGGGCTCGCCACCAAATGCCATGGAATTCCATCGCATCGCACGCACCGGTGTAAGAACTTCTGGAGAGCGTCATTCAACCCTTTGCCTGCCGCGAGGGACGGGCCCTTCACCGCATCTCAGTAACTCCCCGTCTCTCCCTTCCTTCCCTTGGCTTCAATACCCAGAGTGGTGAACAAACCCAAGGGTCCCATCCACCTGAAGCCACAGGGGGTTCCCGCCCACGCACCTTAACGATCCCCGCCTAGTAGAGAGTTGCCCGACTAGAGTTCTAGACCAAAAAGAGAGTTACATACAACAACTCATGCTTTTCCAAAGACCCCCTCACTTCCGAGTCATCCATCGCAAGAGCCAAACAAAATAAGGTTATTGCCGCTGTGAACTCGCTCAGAGGCTTAGTGATATTACGTGCAGATGCGGCTCCTTCCTCGGAGTTTTCCTCGAGCTCAAAAAAAAGAAAAGAAGAAAAAAAAGGCCGATTTCTCTTGAAACAAAGGCTGAACGCATTGCCACGAAATGTAACTAAACACCATGCGGCTGGGAGATACGGATGGCCACAGATGGCCTTTGAACCACTGTTTGGACTCGTCCAAGCCACCTTCTGGACTCACAGGGCAACTGAGTACAGTTATTCCAGAAGGACGTCAAAACGTCCGGCACGAGATTCAATGACTTCAGATGAGAAAACCTTGCCGCACGCGATTATGTCGTTGTCGTCTGCTGAGCTCCGGATCACTTTGCAGTATTTGTGTACCCTTTGTCCAAGCAACCCCAAGCACAGCCGTATCGTATCATCTTGGGAGATGATGACGCCGCCCAAAACATGACGATGGTGAATTGTCCGTGTTGCCTACACCGCAAATTGCCTTGTAAGCCGCCCTCTTGCCTTCTCAGACCTGGGCAGTTCTGAAATCACTACGCCCGCCGGTACGCGCAATCCACCCCCCGCACGCGTGAACCCGACACGCCGTGTGTCCCCCGCCCATCCTGCCCGTACGACCATCACCTGGCCTCTCCAGGAGGCCGATTCTTCGAGCGGCCATCAGCGTGCCATCGGGGGGGGGGGGGGTTCCGGGAGAAACACGGGCAGCGCTCGTGTGTCTAGGTCTTTGTCAACAGCATCACCACCACACCCCTGCACCTCGGGTCCCGGTCGAACCGCACGCATCTCAGGAGGCGCCGATGACGGGTTGATTGCGCTTGAGCCTCTCCGTAACGACGTCGACGATGGCGCGGAACGCCTCCATCTCCTCCTCGACAGAGAGGCCCATGGCCGAGCCGCCCAGGTTGATCGAGCAGCCGACGTAGACGGGCAAGTTGGTGCGCTTGGCGAGCAGCTTGGCGATCCTCGTCGTGAACTCGAGCGTCGACTCCACCGAGTAGATGGCCGTGGAGATTGGTTGCGCCGGCTCCAGTCTCTGATCGTCTGGTCAGCAAGGACACTTTATTCTTGTTGGGAGGGTCTCATGGAATGGCGGGGGGGGGGGGGGGGGACTGCGTACATTCGGCAGTGCATATACGAAAGATCCCAGTGCCGCCGGCCCTGATTGCTCGTCTTGCGTCACTGAGGTGAGGAAGAGCGTCGCTGCCTTGGTCTTGGTGGTGAGGTGGACGTGGATGCGGGTGTCGAGAGAGCGAGGCAGCGGGATGGAGAGCTGCGTGATAGTGCTCTCTGACGACATTTTTCTTCCTCTGTCTTGGGTTTGATACTGGAATCCCGTTTGAAATTATTGGATGAGTTGGGCCGAGAGATGGTCTGGACGTTGGTCGAGTGATGTTAGCGATGTGAACGACGTCTTGATGAGCTGAGGTGGAGGGCTCCGTGCTGATTATTCCAGAGTGGCTGTGTGCACACTGTAGACTCAACTATCGATGGCCTCCGCGGCCATCTCCTTCTGATGTATGTCACAGAAGCAAGGTAGGCCAATTTTTTTTTTAATCTCAGTCAATGCAATAGGTGACAATGACCCATCTATGTTTTATATGTCAAACTTCCGACTCTCAAAAAAGGTCCCAATCAACAAGATGATTTCTGAGTACTTAGACATCTGCATCGCCGATCATTATCACATACGACCATACCCACTGGAGAACTCGGGATCCCGTCCGCTCTCCCATAGATAAGCCAGTGAGGGCCGGATTAGTAGTTGGGTCGGTGACGACCAGCGAATACCTGGTGTTGTATGTTTTTGCTTTTGCTACACTCGATGCAACCTCCTCCTCCATCCATCATCATCTTTCAGCGTTGGTTGCCTGTACTCTGTGCCTCCCAGTTCAGTTGTCAAGACACCTCCTGAACGTAGTTTCGGGGTCGGCTCGTTGCTTTCTGGATTCCTCTATCTTGGGTATGACATGTGAACGTACACTATCGTACAAGTAGTAAGTACAAGTTAGGATGGTCACGCGAATCAAGACGATACCGGAGCCAAGCAGGGCGTCTTCAGTCACGATGCACGCGCCGAAGCATCCTCATCGGAGCACACCTCAGTCTCAGACACGGACTCGGACGCAGACTCCGTCGCCATAGTCTCCTCGGCCGGCTCGGCGACGGGCCCACCCTGTCGCTGTATCCTGCCAAACACGGCAACGAACCCGCCCCCGACGACCAGCGTCCCGACTTTGGGCCGGCAGACGTGCGCCTGCGCCGCGGCGCCCGTCTCGCCCTCCTGAACCGCCTTGCGGATGTTTACCACCTTGACCTCCCAGTTCCGGCCCCCCGTGCCGTCACGGAACATACCATCGCCACCCGACGTCGACGTCTGGAGCTCGACGACGCGGTCCAGTATCAGGGGCTGCGCCTCGTCCTTGGCCCAGACGACGAAGTTGAGGATCTGCGTGATAGACGGAAAGAATACAACCAGCTTCCCGCCAGGCCGGAGAGCCTCGACGGCGACGTCAGCATGCTCCTGCGACGCCGGCAGGTCCAGGATCACGTGGGACAGAAACGGTTGGCCCCCGTTCCGCAACAGCCGGGATGAGAGGTACGACCGAATCGTGCGGACGTGGAAGTCGACGTCGAGGAGGTACATGGCCCGCCGGAAGTGCCGAACGAGGCTGTGCGCCATACGGCTCGACGTCGGGTTGATGTCAAGCGTGTGCAGGATCGCCCGACGGCCAGCTGTGTGCTTTTCATGCAGCGCTGCCAGCTCCGGCTGACCCGCAAAGTCGAGCGCGTGCGGCGAGGTGTTGTACTCGGGCGCTTCGTCGCTGTTAGCCAGCTTGCGGGGTAAGGTGTTCCGCTCGTAAGGCGCCGCGCACAGCGCATCGCGGAGCTGAGGCGGCACAGGCGGGTTCGCGCCATGGATGGCCTTCGCGAGGCAGAGCGTCAACGCGCCCATGCCCGTGCCGGCCTCGAAGATCTCTACAGGCGGGTCGGCATCGAAATCCGGATCCTCGCCCGGGACCGGCAGGTTCAGGTCGAGGAAGGAGACGATCAGGTTGGCGTCCTGGGGGTAGATCTATCCATGTCGCGCGCATTCAGTTTCGTGGGCCGGGCTTTGGCACCATGATCGGAGGAACTCGTTCATACCGGTGTCGCTACGCGCGGGGAGTTGGCAATGTATTGGGCCAGGGATGCTTCGGTCAATCGCACATCGCGGCCATCGCTATCATGAACCAAGTCGGTGAAGCTCTTGCCGATGATTTTGGATGCGTTGACCTTTGCGCCGTAGGCAAGTTTGATCGGCGCGTCCGGTCGTAGAGGGGGCGACAGATGGAACTTGGGATCCTTGTTCCCTCGCTGGCGGAGGATGACCACATCGTGTTCTGCGCGGAGGTGAGCTTATCCGTGGCAACTGGATGGTGGAGGAGCGCACCTCTAATAGACCGACTGGAGCTGTACAGGCGACACGGTAGTCGCCGGGTGTGTCTCAGAAGACGCAATGGCTCAAGCCTCGGCGTCATTTTGTACAAGCTGTTTGGTTGTTATCGTCGACACGAAGTTTCGGGCGGATGCCGCAAAGGTGGTCAACGTGAAGAATTGCCGGTAAGAGGCTAACACCTTTTGATGCATATCTATGACACGATATCTCGCTATGCCCTACCGAGACAATAGCAGCGTTGCCAGCAACTTCCCTCCTGCATGTACTCAGCCCAGAGAGCGACATCTCTCTCTCTCCCCCTCTCTTTTTCTCCTAACCTACTTTGGTCCACACATGGCAAACATAACAACCTTTGCCCTGGCGGCAACTTTTGTAAACCATTGTCCCCTCTGATGGATGAGCGGCAAAGCCATTGCATGGTCAGACGTAGTGCCTGGTTATCGTCGTTCAACGTCATGAAAGCGAACAGACACTCTGCTACCGTTTCACCAGCAATCTTCTTTTTCTTGTGGCTAGCTCCTCTAGCGATCTTTGACAATAGTCTCTTTTGGCCTAAGACATACTCCTTTTTATCGCTGTCGGCATAGGCCTCTATGGCAGCGATCGGGTCTAACAAGTCGGTGACAGCGCTGAGAATATCGTCTTCCGCAATAGGACGTCCTTTGCACTGTAGCTTGGGGTCTGGTACGTCGATACCCATCGCGCTTTCTGCCTGAACAGCGCCATCGGTATCCGCAAGGCCGTCTTGCTGAAGTGGATTGTCGATGCCCGCAATGCTGTCAGCTTGGCCAAAAGCGCGAAACAGCCGTTGCACTACAAGACTGAGATGGATCGTCTAGTTCCACCATGGGTTTGATGCAACTGTCTCGTATAGCGTTTTCCGAATGATTCTTCTCGTCCGTGAAGCTGCCCATATGGCCATCGATGACCTCAGAGTGCTTGGAGGCAACGGAGAAAGCAAATCCCATTGCGGCAGCTGGTTGATGCCCGCCCACAGCGGCTTGCCAGGCCGTCGTGTCCGGAAAGGCTCCGATGTACCTCACTGCGGCACCGTTTGCCAGGAGAATGTGAGCCGCCTCCATCTGGCGGTGGCACAGGGCTAAATGCAGGGGAGTATTGGGATCCGGACCTAAGGCAGTATCGCACTTGCACAGATTATTTGATGCCTGGTTGACGGGTACGCCGTTGGTAATCAGCCAGCGAACTACCTCGGCCTGGCACTTTAAAACGGCGCGGTGGATTGCTCCCTCCCAAGTCTTTTCAATTCCCCTGGGCAAACGATGACGTCCGGAAGCTCCGGATCTTCTGTCTGTGTTGAATGGTTCTCTGATCGTTGCTTCAAGTTCGGAATCGCTAATCTTTCTCGCGGCAAGATCTTGACCGGCGACTCGGAGAAGCTCCAAAGATCCCAGAAGGCCTTCGCCAGCGCAGTACAACAGGGCGTTTTGGTTGTTGCGGCGTACTTCTTCGCGATACAGCAGCGGTGTGGCAACCGCATTGAGACGTCGGTTCGTCTTGGCCAGAGGGGCGAGGCCACAGACCTCTTGGACACATTCGGCGACGATTGCGAGGAGATCGCCAGGAAGATGTTCGAGCCGGGTCATGATTGCTGCATTTGTTAGTCGGCGTCGCTAACAACGGAGGAGGCCCTACCGCCTACTTGCTGGATGCTGCATTCGAAGCGGGTGTGGGGGATAGTGTGTTGAGCAAACGGACAAGGAATGATGCGGACAGTGTGTAATTGGAAACTCAAAAACATGCCGAAGTTAGAACAACAAACTTGACTCCGGTTGTCGGGCAGCGAGGTGAAACATGATGCTTGTTAGACGAAGAAAGGGGTTGGAAGCAGATGTGGATGTTGACAGCAGGTCAAGGCAGGCTGCCAAACGAACAAAACGACAGGAACGGCCCAGGCACACGTTGCGATATTCTACCTACCAACTCTCTGCTACTTCGTTTGTTATCCTTAGATACCTACCTACCTACCTACCTAGACTTAGGCTTTGATATTGAACATGGATCATCTCCCAGCAAAAAATGGCCCCTCCATGCTTGTGGATGAAGGCACTGCCAGAGCACTAATAGCTGCCATGACTGGCAGTCTCGCAGCAAACCGAGCGTCTGTTTTCATCGTACGCCAGTATCAACGCCACATTGTCTAGAAGGATCTCCAAGAAGCAGCCTTGGTCGAGACGCCGTCATCTTTGCGGCAACGAATAGGATTGGCATCATCGCTCATATCAGGCAATCGTTGTACAACGAACAAGACTGCACCCAACAAGAGACCATTCCTCACGGAGATTAAATCGGATGTGGTGGTGTGTTTAGTCCCGCTACTTAAAGATTGAGGCTATCTCTTGCCATGCAAAATGCTCTAAATAATCGTCTAGACATACATACAACGCATTAATCATCGTATCGTACTTGTTCGTTTCCGTCCCTACTTTGGGCCTCAAGCCATCTGCGCTTCTCTCATCAACATTGTCTCCTTCTGTAAGCCATATAACCCAGCGCCCCAATTGAGCGGAAACCAAAAAGAGAGAGACACAATCCCAAAGAGAAGTGCAACGGCTCAGCCATCACATATTAGTCGGACCACATACTTTCTATTCAGCCGTGTCCAGTCCAGTCCAGCTTTCTTTTCCGACCCAATCCGATCACAAAATTATTTCTATCGCAGATAAGGTAGAAGAAAGCAAAACAATCCGATCAAGCTTTTGTGGTGGTGTGTTTGAGGGAGGGGGCCCGGCACAGCCAGCCGGCATTGTACAGGAGGACCACGAGTTTTCATAAACCCAACACTGTGAAACACATCACTTACCAGTGATGGCTCCAGGTGTAGATGGAAAATAGGCATGATAGTATAGGAAACAAAGACAGACGTGCCCAAAGACATCGAGCTGAGGAGTTGATGCGTATCCGCCCGTATCCGCCGTCCTATGTGTACCGGCTGGTCTGGTCTGCCCGTCGTATAGAAAATGATGGATTAAAGAATTTAGCGGACTCATTGAAACGTTTTGAGAGCCTGAATTGGATGGGCTTGCGCCCTCTTGAATCTTTGATGCGAGTTGTTTCCTCTTGCATTCCAAAACCCTAATGATGATGATGTTGATCCCTTGTGACCAAGGCGCGTTGGACCGGCTTATGTACTGTGCGTTTGTGTGCGTATGCAGGAAAACGAGGGTATATAACAAAAAAGGCGCTTAAATCGAAAAAGAAAAAAAGAGGGGGAAGATCACCGAGAACTCATATGCTCGCGGTTCGTGCTCTTTCAGGGACACGCGCGTAGCAGACCATGAGCTTAAAGCTGGTACGTAGTTCCTCGCATTCCGAGAGCAGGGCGCGGTCGGTCCACATGCTCTTACTGTTGGCCGTGCCGGCGGCGCTCTCGTAGCAGCGGGTGTACCACCAGCGGCCGACCCTGGCCACCATCTTGGTGATGTTCTCGTCCGCCGATTCGCCGTCGTCATTCATCATCTCGGCGAGGCTGCGCACTTCTTTGGACTTTCGAGACCTTGCCACGGGAGGCTTCTTGCTGCCGCTGTCCGATCGGGTGATGATACTAGCGACCGGGACGCCGACGCGGCAAGTTTTGACGTCCGAGAAGCCTTTGCGTCCGAGGAGGCGGAGAATGATGTCGGACGTCGACCCGATGCTGATCTCCGGGTTCCGCTCGTGGATCCTCTCCTTGAGGCGGCGGATTGTGCGGCGACCGCGGTTTCCCATGTTGTTGAGGTCGACGTCCAAGATGGACAGCTCCAAATATCCTCCAGGCTTCAACACGCGGCGGGCCTCCGAGACGATGTTGCGGTAGTGCGACTCTGGTGCAGCGGCAGCGAAGCGAAAAACTACCGAAGTGAAGCTCTCCGGGCCGAACGGGAACTTTTCCGTGTGAGAGAGGTACTGGATCTGGTGATGGTTGGGTGGACTCAAAGGAAAGCTCGACGAGTTCTTGTGCTCTTCCGGTAGCGGGGCACGAGGCGACAGGTTGAAGAACGTGGCGGCAGGATACGTCTCGGCGGCGTAAAAAGACCAGTCGTCGTTACCAAGACCATCGACAACCAGGATCGAGTGACGCTTCAGTGAGCCGACGACATCCAGGAGCTGGTCTCTGGCCGGGCTGAAGAGTACGTGCCCGAAGGACAACCACTTGCTGACAGTCATCGAGCCAACACGAAGGTTGACTTGAGAAAGGGGCGACTCATCCTCGGACGACCTGCAACTGCAGTCGGATTGTCTTGACTTACGAGATGAACCGCTACTCCTCTGCGACGCAGCCGTTGCTCTGCGCGCCAGCTCCGTGCTCTCACGATCGATGACGCTGGCAGGGACCTCGGCGACCGGAACGATCGTCGTTGAGTCCTCTTCGGGCTTCAGTGCAAACGCAGCCTTGAGCCGTTCGGTCATGTCGGCACTGTAGACACTCGACGTGGTAGCACCCGTGTTGACCTCGGCGCTCTTCTCCAGGGGTTTTGGTGGAGACGTAATGGTTGGAGACTCGAGAGGCTTGAGGGACCTCTTGGAAATTCTCGACCCGTACGTCTCAAGATGGAAAGGAACGCCCCTTGACGAGGTTGCGGATGGCGGCACCTCGCCAATGAGGTCGTTGTATTCATCCCAGATCTCGTCCTCGACGAGCGGGGCATCAGGATTCGGCACGAAAGCCAGAGCGTCTGCGAGAGTGTACATGCCGCAGCTGCTGGAATCGGTGCTCGTGGTGCGTTCCGAGTTCTTTCGAGGAGAGAATGTGAGAAATTCGTTGCCGATATGAATCATCTCCGGAGTCCTATCCGGCAAGAGGGAGGTACGCGGGTCCGAGTTGGTCTTATCACTGGTTTCTGTAGACTCGCCTCGGGAGAGCTCGGGAGTGGACATCTCGGGCGGCGTAGGACCCGAGGCAACAAAATCGGGGTTGAATCCTGCAGCTTGGGGCTGCTTCTGCAAGCTAATTCTGTTGAAGGGGCGAGAAAAGCTCCTCGACGAAGTATGCTCCGGCCGGGACGTGACAACCTTGGGAATGCGGCCCACCTGAGGTAGACGACTTGGACGTGCTTCCGCCAGCTTCGACGCGCTGGATTGCGAGGTGTGCGTCGGCTTCATAGAACGAATCGCCGGGATCGACGTCGACTTAGGAGCGGCAGTCGCTGAATTCCTGCGAGCTTGCGAAGACCTAGTCGGTTGCAGGAGCCTGCTCAAAGATTCCCTTCTCTGCTCCTGGCTGGCCGAGGAAGTTCGTCTCTCCTTGAACAAGGGCAGCGGAGAGGGGAGGTCGAAAACCTTGGCCTCTCGAAGGATCTCCTCGACGTCTTGCGGGCTGGTATCTTCTTGCTCGGAGCCATCCATCAACGTGTAGAAGGCTGCGGGCTTGTGCTGTACAATCTTGACGGTGGCAGCTACTGGTATGGCTTCCTTCTCCTTCTTTGTGTTCGGTTGATTCTGAGACCGGCTGAAGAGATTCCACTTCCTGGGAGAGCGCGCTCGCTTGACGAGCTTCTTGGGGGGTTGGGCAGTGGCTGCAGCGATTCGGCCGCGGATCACTTCACGGTGCATTTCGAATTGTGAGTCGTCCGAAAGAATGGTCGTGTCCTGGCTGTTGATCGACGGCGATGTGATGCCGGCGGTGTTAATGGGCTGAGGCAGCTTGAGGGGACTCTGGTCAGGCGATGAGCGTAATCGCTGAACAGATCGCCTGAAGGCCAAAGTGGACTTCATGGTGACGGCCTCGGACTCGCTGCTGTCCGACGGGCGACGGCTGCTTAGAGACGGATGTGGACGGCCTCGAGGAATAGCAGATGGGGCGAGGCCTCTCCCCGCGCTAGATGTTGTCGACACCTCCGAGCCATGGCCAAGACTCTGGTTGCTCTCGGATCGGGCAAGGTCTACACTGTGGTTTCTGTTCTCGATGATCTCTCCGCCCGAAATCACAACAGGATTCATTCGGTCCAAGAGAAAGGTGTCAGAAGGCTGACTGCTGCTCAAACTGTCCTGCGATGAACCGGGGCCCAGGCTTGGTCGGGCCAAGTTGGTGGTCGAGCTGCCACTTTTTCTCCGGATGCCCCCAAGACGTCCATACCCCTCATGTCCCGTACCGGCGGCGGGCCCCTTGCGGGCGGGCTTGTCCTTCTTATCGACCTGGGGGGCCTCTGGTGTTGTCTTGGAACGACGACCAAAGAAGACGAAACGAGAAAATGTTGACGTGTTGGGGCTCGGGGTGCGAGTTACGCGACCATCATTCTTCTTTGTCTCCGGTGCATTGGATGATCGTGGGGCCGGTGTAGCTTCCCTGCCCACCTGTTGTCGGACAAGTGGCTGAGGGGGAGGTTCAGCGTAGGACAAGGGAGTTGTTGACCTCGAGATGATCTGCGGTTCCGGCCCACGTCTGTCGCCCAACAACGAAGTAGATGAGAGGTTGCTGTGGATGACAGGCCATGGGTCAAAGAGCTGCGACTGCAGGTCCGGTGTGTTGTCTCTGCTGGGTCGAGCGGGGGGTGTTGCCCTCGGTGATGCGGCAGGCGCCAACCGCGGGGGCGATTGGACAAGTTTCGGCGAAGTCATGAGAGGCGCCGCGGTCTCCAGGGAGGTCTTTGATGGCGACTCGTCGTTGCCTGGACTCTTGGCAAACTTCTGAGAGGATTTGCGTGGCGGCGGGCTTGGCGGTAAGGGAGACAGCCTCCTTTTCTTTTTGGTCTCCTTGCGGTCGCCCTCACGGACCGTCGAGTTGGATGAGGACGAGGTGAGAGATTCGCGTACTGCGGCGAGACCATGAGGGTCGGCGCTGAACGCCTCCATCTCGTTCGGTATGCTTCCGGCTCTCCTCCCGGAGACGGGCGGCCGCGTCATGGCCGGGCTCACCTGCCTCACCCTCGGCACCGGCAGTCGTATCGGGGCCACCAGACCTGGCGACTGTGACGACATGGACGTGGGCGTCGTATCGCGGCTGTACGGGCCCGGGCTCGTTGATTCGGAGAACCTGGTCGAAGGGCTAGCGCTGAATGCGCTGAGCTGGCTGCTGGTGCCGGAGAAAACGGGGGTGGGTGGTGGTAGGTCGTGCGTGGCCAGTCTGTGGAGAAAGTCGGCACTCGAGCCCTCCGAAGACATGGAGGGCCGTCCACCGTATTCCCTATACCGATCGAGCTCGGGGTAGATGGTAACGGCCTGCGCCTGCGTCTTGGGCAAGTCAACGACGTGTGCGATTCGAATCTCGGTGGGACTCTCGGTGATGCCTCGGTCAAGGTGATATTCGGCAGCCGGGTCTAGCGAAAAACGCGGTCGCGGAGCGGACGACGAGGAGCTTGTCCGAGTCGAGTCGGTGTTTGAATCATGGCGTAGACTCGGGGGTTTCTGACCGACGGATGACTGCTTCCTTCGCAGTACCTTGCGTGTTGGGTTGGAAGTGCTTGTCTCGGAGAGCGCCGACGACGACGAGCCTGACATGGTTGGAACGTGACTGGGTCTCTCGAGAGTCGTGCTGCCGGAGCTCCATGACTGTGTTTGATAAGGAAACGGAAGGCGGTTTGAAGCCATGGGGATAGATGGGCGTCGGGCGGACGCAATCCGTGTTGCCTGTGTTACTGGCTTGCTCTGTGTCGGTTGTTGAATGGCGATACGAATGTTCTCTCCTTCTCTCCGGATTCTCCGCGTCGTGTTCTGTACATCTTCCTTTGGTTCCGTGTAAGCGGCAGCGGCAGCGGCTCTTCTCGCTCGTATCGGCTCGTCCGGACGGCTCGGCAAGCCTGATGCCATGCGTAGGGTTGCCATTATGTCTTGGGTTCGAAGAGTATACTGGGACTCTCCACCATAATCCTGCAACCTCAATATCCCATATCTCCTTCAGTGGTATGCGTGTAGGTCTGGCCACATGTCAGCGTTAGGGCTTTAGACATAACGGAGGGCCGGGGATGCCAACCGAACACTCTGATCAAGCTCGGGAAGAACAAGCAGATAGTTACCCGAGAACGTGTTACTCAAGACAGGGCAGCCTGGTGCGACCGGTCAGATACGAGTCACAGGAACAGAAGACGAAAATCCCTCGATCTTATCAAGGCTGACTAACAGTGAAGAAGAACAGCAAAAAGAACCCCCCCCCAAACAACTGGCGGCTGTTCCAGAAAGGTCCTTATGGCTATGATGAGACAACGAGTCAAGCCAAGGAGTTTGGTGTAATGTTTTATGGGCAGGAATTCGGATTAAAAGAGGCACAGCAGATGCAATATGAGGATGCTCCTGGAATGATCCGAAAGAGGAGAGGGGGGTAAAGAAGAAAGAGACAGTCGACAGGGAACGTCGGCGCGGAAGAGGTGGATGGATTCCGGGCTGTGATGGTGAGGTGCGAGATGGTGGGGTGGTGCGAGGTTGCGCGGCTGTCGTGAGAGAGCCGATTCGGCTGGGATTGTCGTAGTGGTGGTGGAGGGGTTCAAAGGGGTCCTGAAATGGTGGTGGGGGAGGCGAGAGAAGCCGCGTCTGGACAGAGGCAGCAGGACTTGGCGTCGGTCGAGAAGGGTAAGCCAGCCTCTTTTGCGTGAGTAGAGATGGAATGGTGGGGGGGGATGTAAGTACGACTGGTCTGGCGGCGTCTGGGGACGAGCAGCTGAGGCGGGTTGGGTTTGGCTCTCGAGATGGGGGAGGTGTAGTTGAGATAAGTGTGAGCGGGGAGGAGGAGGAGGAGGAGGAGGAGTATTCGTGAGACGGAGCGGAGGAAGACAAGATCCAAGGCAGTGGCAAAGAGAGGGGAGGAGCAAGGCACAAGGAGCAGTGACAGAGACAAAAGAAGAAAAGACGAGAGAGGAAGAGAGGGACAGCGGGAGGATAACGGCTAGCATGGAAGAAACAGCCGAGTCGGGCCAAAGAAGGCAACACAGGATGTTGTATATAGATAGATAGGTAGCTTGTAGACCGGGCAGGCCATCTAAGTAGGTATCTTGCACTTGTTGGCCCGAGCCAGTCAACTGGAACGGCGTGAATGGACGACGTCGGCCGTGTCAAGCGGGCAGGGATCTGACTAGCGGAGAAAAAGGACTGAAGTCTTTCGTCTGGTTCCAGGACGAGGAAGTACTTACAAGTTACGGGCCGAGGAGGTACATCAGGTATACGGAGCACGCATCGCTTCTTCAACCATGCAGTTATATCACAGTACCCTACCTAAGCAGGCCGAACTAAGACACCTCCCAGGACCATGGCCGCCATGCAGCGGTCAAGAATGGGGCATCATGAGCTCAGGTCAGGTGAGCTACCGCAACCGCCGAGGATGAGCGCCTTTGGGATTGGGCACAAGTCAACAGGGGAGACGCGCAGGAGGGAGCAGATCAGACAGCGGTCATGGGCCAGTCAACAGCTTGGTTGACTCATCTCGGACGAGAAGCGTTGGCGTATGGAGAAAAAAAAATTGAAGGCAAAACCGGATGCGAGCTGGACCAGCATCGAAATGCGAAGTGCTGTCGCGGTGGAAACGGATCTGAGGATTATGGGATGGGGAACCAGGGAACGAGGGGCAGTGTGCAGTGTGCAGATTGGGATGCATACATAAGGGGGGGGGGGGAAGCAAGACAGAGATGCAGCAGAGAGGGGAGGGGAGGGGAGAGGGGGCACGACAGACATGGGAGCCAAGATGAAGGAGGAAGCGCTGGAAGAGGCGTCCAAGTCGATGAGAGGTCGACAACGTGCAAGGTAGGGATGGAGAACAAATCGGTATCCGTACCTAGTGGAGAGTGAGACGGCTTCAGTGGATGGCCGTGAGGCGTGCAACTGCAACTGCAATTGCAACTGCGACTGCGCCGTCATGCGAGTAGCTTTTCTCGCCCTGGACTCTGCATACACGGCTCGTCCTATGGGAGCAGTGAAGAGCCCTGAGAAGGTAGTTCGACGCCGCGATTGGGCCGCAAACCCTTGCAAGGCCCTTGCGCGCATTCGGCGTCGTTTGCATCGTCTGGGATTCTGGGATTCTAGGGTTTTAGGAGGGAGGGAGGGGCAGACTTTTGCCGGCAGGTTGACTTGAATGCCCTCGACTTGGATGCTCTGTTCTCGGTTAAATCACCCTTTCTCGGTGCTGAACAACAAAAGCGCCAGAGGGTCAACTGTCGGTGACGACGGATGGCAGGAGGCAGGAGGCAAACGCCCACGTGACGCTCCCAAGATGGCAGCGGGCGACGAGGATTCTGGGATTGTCCTAGGAGCGACCAAGGGAATGGCCCGCCCCGCTAGGCCGAGCGAGCGAGCGGATTCGGGAGACGCAGTAAGAAGGCAAAAAGTAATACGCTTGTCGATATCGAAGGAGAGAAACAGGGATAATGCTGGATGTCATCATCGAACGATTGGCGGCCAACGGGCATGGGATTGAATGGGTTGTTTGTCGACGGGAAAACGGGCGGGGACAGATGTGTGGATTTCTTGCTTGGAGTCTACAATGTCTAGAGTGATGGAATGAAGAGGCAAAGACAACTTTGACTTCGACTTGGTTGCGCGTGCGGCTAATCGCCAGCCAGCCTCAGCCTCAGGCTGTACCTGTAGGCCGGAGAGACAGAGAAGAACGAAGGCGACAATGTACAGAATACACGTACTTCGTACCTGCCATCCCATAACCTGTAGTACGAAGGCTGATAGGGGGGGGGGGAAGGGGGGGAACGGAGGAGGAAGTGGACGGACGGCCCAAGAAGTGGGGTCCAGAAGCACCCGTCCCAAGACCCCCAAAATGGCTCTAGCGCAAGCGGCACTTGGTACGTATCCCCGCCTGAGTTGGAACGTGCGCTCTACTGGCATGCTCGGCGCGGGCGGGCGCTGGCGGGGCCAACGGTCCTCTATTGCCCTTTTTTTTTTTAACTCTTTTCCACCACGTTTTCTTCCTCCCTTTGGCACGAATGTCTTTGTCACCTCAAACCTTACTAAGTATGGACCTGATACCCATGATCCATGATCCTGTCCACTTCGACCATGGATACTGTACGTGTATGAACGGAAACTCACTAGACAACACTGCTGGATGGGAGCCCTCACACACACACAACACGATACTGTACGACACTCCTCAACTCTTCCATTCTTTTCTTCAGACGCCTTGTTCCATCCGCCCTTTCCCCTGCGTCACAGGCCTCCCCGCAACGATGGCAGTCGTCAACGGCAAGCCGCCGTCTACAGCCAGCCTACCGAGCAACACAGGCAGCAAGTAGGTAGACTAGACTGCACCTGTCTGTCGCCTACATCTTACAGTCTTCATACATGACATATGTCAATGATCCACTGCATGTCTCACTCCAAGTCGTCCGAGAGGGCAGGTTTCTGCATTGTCCTACTCTCGCGCCACCCTTCCTGGTGATCGCCCGCGCTACCCATACGTTCGCTTGTCGTACAGAGCACACCCACCACCCTTCCTCCAATGCCCGGCGCTTGTTTGGCGACCTGTCCATATCGCCTCGGCGGTTCATCCTTGATGGCTACAGTTTGCGGATAGACTCCTTAAAGATGGTGTGCACGGCTCGGACGGGCTCAAGCCTCGACTGTCGCACAGACAACCCACACTAAACTGCAAGCCCGGATCCATCTCTGTCTGATGCTATCGTCCCTCGACGAGACCAGATGGGCTTCTGGTCCATCATTCGGCAACAGCCTGATTTGCCATCCACTCTAAGACGATGCCCCTACGGGAAACCAACAAGGAGACATCGGTTGGCACGCTCAAGCCCCCGTGGTACCCGATCGAGACACCCGCAGCTGAAGGATTGCCAGAAACCCCGCGTTCAAGTAGCAGCAGTCGTCTACTGGACGCCAAACCTGGCAACGATGGATGACTGCAGCGAGAAGCCTCACGGACGCGTCGTCAAACCAACGACCAGGACGCGCCACCGACAAGCATACACCGTTCCTGAGTCTTCATATGTCGAATTGGGGTTTGGACGGTGGTGTCGACCAGAGCAAGTCATTAGTCACAGCTCCAAGGAATCCATCTGGCTAGGGTGGACAATGGATTGGACCTACTCTCGCAAGAGGCCAAATCGACAGCTTAATTCTCCGGCTGGGCGAGCAACGCTACGTTCAGAAGTGATCAACCACATGCGTGCATCTACCACCGTGACTGAATCGGCTGATTGGGCCCATTGGCAATAGTCCGCTTCACAGCCAGCCTCCCTCGTGGGATGGGCTGACCCGACTTGAAGCACCAAAGTGAAGAAAGAAGACATCTGGAAGGCTTCTATTCGTACATGGATGGTGCAACGGTACCCGTGCCAGCCAAGGTGACCTTTTCCAAAGCCCCTTGCTCTGTGCGCAAACCGTAGTCTGAGAATGTCTCTTGTCGATGAAGATCCGCTCGAGCAAGACGCCCGCCCCCCTGGGCCACGTAAAGCACCCAACCACCACCAGAACAGAAGGTCATCGATCTCCCTGTCCGGGGTTCGTCACAACACCACCCTTGTGAGCGTGTGTTATTGGGTATACCGAATCCTGTGCCCAAATTCTGATTGGCCTGCCTATCTTCAATTTTGGCCAATCCCATGTCGTCTCCGAGACAATTTTCCTCCCACCCAAACGTTGATTGCTGAAGGGCCATCCCCCCCCCCCCCCCGTCTCGTGCATGTCTCTCCTTACCCGCATCTGCTGGAACCACCTCGTCGCCAATCGTTCATCTCGACTTGACGACGACATTTCTCTTTCAGGGCTATTGCGTCGAAAAGGAGGTGATATTGGTATCAAGGCCCCTTTAGTCAGAGATGACATCTCGTTCCAAGTTTTCGACCGGCCCCGACGCCCTCCCGCAAAAGCTATGTTTGGTAAATAAAGCGGAAAGAAAAAAAAATCCACCCGAAAAGAAAACAGACGCCGTCGCAGATGTGGCCCGTCATAAAAACTCAGGATAGGGTCGACCAACACACCGGCCGGCCCGGAATGCAGGAAAATGACAAAATCGTAACATTGGCCGTTCGTGTTGGTGGAAAATGCTGCACGACACGACGAGAATAGCAACACGGCCTGGTTTTCATGGCCCAGACCGACCCACGAATCGATCTCAGAGCGGCGAGCTACCTGGATGACTCGATCAGTCCGTCATACCAGCCATACTACAAGGAATAAACCCACACAGGGCGGCCGTCATCTCTGGGCCACATATGTCGGTAAACATCAGGCGTCAGTGTCTGAATATGATGGGAGCAAAATGGCAGGGCAACCGACTAGACGAGAGCAGCTGAGACTTGCAGCTCGACTGTGGCGACTATTATGCGCTGGCCGCGTCTAAATCAGACTCTGCCAGGGCCGACAACCGGCCTGCGCCTGCGCTGCATGCCCCAAGAACAGGATCCCTGCCAAAAGCAACTCGCAATGGCGTTGTCGACGGTGTGGTGGCGCTCAAGGCGACGGTAGTGAGGCAACCTGGAGCAAAAAGCTGCACTCCGCCACACGCCTCATCCGCAACCCATGCATTCGCTGGACCCGTGAGGCTGGTGACGTGGCATTCAGGCCCGGCGAAGCGGGTCTCGGGTGGCTCATCGCCAACGGTCCATTGCTGCTTTCTGTGGCGTTTCACAGTTGCATCTTGTCTTGTCTTTGGGATCGCACATCTAAGCGATTTCTCGGACCAAGTGCTACACCACATACGTACCTTACCCCACATCCATCGCCATGTACTCGGTACTTGCGGCGATGGCCCGGCTAGGATCGTCTCGCTGACTCCGAGAGAAAACGCAAAACCTGGGCATCAGGTCAGGCACTGGGCACTGGGCATCTCCAACAAACAAGGCCGCCATACTGGATCATCTACGGCCTACCGCAAACGAGTCACTTGTGTCGGCAGAAACAGAAGCGGGCCCGAGCACTGAGCCCATCATCGAAATCCTCCTTCGATTCTTGACGCAGATAACATTGGGACCAACGTCGAGCCCACCCTGTGGCCCCTGTCACCTCTCCAATCGTAGCCGCCAGAGATCCCCGAGCTGGGGGCCAGTTCAGGTGCGCAGGGGTTTCTGTACTTTCATTGGCCTGGGTCGATTAGACAAGCAAGGGTGCGTGATCTGTCGTCCTGGGTCTAGCAAGTAACGTGACGAATCCAAGGTGCGAGCAGCCACAGCTTTCACACTCGTTCACACCCATCACGGCGCCTGTTGTTGACAGGAGGAACGAGGGTTAGAGTTTTCCTTTCCCACCCTCCCTCATCTCATAGGAATCCGTTTTCGTTGTTTCTACGGGCCCGCACGGGCGAGGAGGGGCTAATCCAGTTAATTGCCCGCCCGTCCAAACCTCCACAAGTACAAGTAGCGCACGGCGCATTCTCACAGACGCGGGATTAGCGCGCCAGGTTGAAGGAAGCCAGGACCACCACACACCCGAGCTCACCACACCCACCGACGAGAGGGAACGCTCGAAAGGGACCCAGTCTCTTCCCTTGACGGCATTTGGGGGTCCTCGCGGGAGGCTGGGCTCGGCTGAGACACGGGGCTAACCATCAGCTAGCCCAGAGCTTGATGAGTTGGCAAAACGACTACTTGATCAGCCCCATCTCCCCAGGCGCTTCTTTTCCTTCTTTCACCACGCAGAAAATGCCCAATTTTTCTTCTTCAAAGCGTTGCACACAGGCTTGATTGCGATGACCGTCGGTGGACCGCGACAAAAAAGAGCTCGGCTGGAAACTAACCCATCAGCGAATCACCCAGCCGGCACACTATGTCCGTGAGAACCTTGCTCGAGAGGGTTCGGCTGAGGTATCGATGACGGCTCCGAGTGGAGTGATGGTCGGTCCTAGTCAAGCCAACCGGTCTCGTAGGCGTTTGCTGCTCGTTGGCCGAAGCGAATTCGATGTGGTCGAATGATGCGAGTCTATCGCGCCAGGAGAGCAATACTATGCTCTGTAGCCGTGCGGCGTGGCTTGAGGGAGAATGACCCATCACCCTGGCCATACTTCTCTCCTTTTCCAGGCTTCAAACCATATTGCTTGTTTCCCTCCTGGATTTGGATGCGGCCGCCTAGGAGCGACCGACGGCTGGCCCCTCAGCATGGCGTCTCTAGAGTGGACCGCCGACCCACGACGCCAGACCACGGGAGCCCCCATGGTGCTAGTGAGTGCCTATCAAGGCCCGTCGCTGTCTAGCGGCGGGTTGTGGACGCCGTCTCCTACGTAGCGGCGCTTCTTGTCCGCCCAGTCGGGTGCCATATCTCGACGACCAAAGGTGGTTTAAAGCTGGTGGACGAAGAGGTCTTGGTGTTTCCGGTTTCTGTTATGTACATGATGAGAGGGTTCCTGGGCTGGGATTTGAAAAGGAGGTTGCAGGTACGTTTAGAGTGACACGTAGGGCTAATTGGGCGAGATGCTACAGACTGGCAGGCACGAGAGCAACGGGATGGATTGCTCGTGCCCCTATGACTAACAAGCAGCATGGCGGGTAGGCTAGCCATGCTCTGCAGTCCTCTCCTTAGGTGAGAGAACCAATCTCTAGCTCTGGATTCGTGCCCTCAAGGCAAAGCAGCGGGTCGTTCTCTAGGAAGCCGCCATAAAGACAGCAGAGGAGCTTACGTGCAGTGCGGCGGTGGGCATGGGGAAGTCTGAGAAACCACACAGTTGAACGGATGGGCTACTCGTTTGTCCACGGCGGGTCCTGACTAGACAGCGACAACTGTATATACGGCAAAGTTAAGTCAGCTGCTGATCTAGGTCTATCTATCTAGACATGCTCTTTCTGTCTGCCGATTTTCTTGGTGCTGATACGGCGGTACTGTCCACTCAGCTGTCTGCGTATTCTTCGGTGCGTATCCACGGAGGGGAGACGTCAACAGATAGCGGGAACTTCAGTAGATGAGTCTACCTGAGATCCGTCAGCGACATATGTCTTACTTGGCTTCGAGGCATAAGTCAACCATTTTCTTCTTATGACACGCCCAACAGTACTATTTGGTTGTCAGCAAGATAGGGTTCTACTGATAGAGAGTCATTTAAGGGGTCTTCAGCTTGGTCAAGTCTGCAGCAACATTCCGTGAACACTTGTTAATTGAAGCGTTACCCGTGAATACAATATTGTATGTGTTGAGAGCAAGGAAGAGAAGTATGAAAAAGAGGTTTGTATATTTATTGTCCCTCCTCCTAGCTATCAATGCATCGTTGCTCCAGATGGGGACAAATCAAGAGGTTCCAGTGTGGAATATCGCATACATGTTGCGGAGTGGAATCGTTCAAGAGACGATATCTCAAAGTCGGAATATCATGGGAATGTTGAAGAGAAAATGACATAAACACTTCCGCTCCCTTTCATCACCAAGGACCGAGGCGGCCAGACCTAGTCAGCGGTGCACACATAGATAGATAGGCTTGGTTGCATGCTGCGATGCCATCACCATACATGACACACCTAACTAACTAAACTCCATTAGTATCACCTTCTTTCTACCCAACCTCTTGGCGGCAGGGGGAGGAGACTGAAATCAACAAGACGCGGAAACGAGAAGGGTCGAGGTTGCGATGCTCCTCCGAGGCCCCGATGCAACCCCCGCCCTGCGGGATCTGCAAACCCCGGACTCGCTCGCCGGTTCGCTCCAGATTTACCCCGACGTCCCCTCACTTCCCTTGAACAACGCGGGGGGAATTCTTCCATCGTCCATGGCAGGGTTACATACCCGCTATGCTGGAAGTCCAAAAACGAAGCAGGCCAAGACATCAAGCGGCAGCCATGTTCATTGAAATAACACCCTCACGCCGCGTTACGACGTCAGAAATGGCACGCTCCCGCTCCCGCTCACTCCCACCACGCCCACCCGCTGTCCATCACGACGGCCTTCCTTGACGATGGCACGATTTCTCCGGTTCGCACTCTTTCTGTGCCCCTTCCTGGTGTCGGCTAGTACCACGGATCCGGATCCGTCCCGGCCGTGGGAGGCATACATTAAGAGCCCGTCATCGCGCACCGTTCTCCCCAAACAGATCTACGCCATCTCCGGCGCCGCCGAGATGACGTCGGCCGACGATGGCACTTACATCCTCTCGTTACGGCCCGGCGGTCAAGTCTCCCTCGACTTTGGCTACGTCGGCGGGCTCCTCTCCTTGACCACAGAGACGGACGACGTGACCACTCAGGAGACGACGGAGGGCTCGTCGGGACCGCACTTCTCCCTCGCCTTCGCCGAGTCCCCGGCCTTCGTCCGCGCCATCTCGGACGACACGGGCGCAGTGCCGACCCAGGACTACGACAAGGCTCTCAACGTGACCCTCGCCACCACCTCCTCGTCCCGCTACACCATGCCCACGGAGCGCTTCCGCGGCGGCTTCAAGTTCGTCACGATCCACGCCTTCCGCCCCGTGACAATCTCCTCCATCGTCTGCCACCTCGGCTACTCTCCCTCGCAGGACGACCCCAGCGACTACTCTGGCCACTTCCACACGCCCGACGACGACCTCCTCGTCCGGGCGTGGTACGCCGGCGTCTTCACAGCGCAGACCAACATCGCGCCGCCCAACACCAGCCGCTGGCTGCCGCAGGTCAAGGACGGCTGGGCCTACAACGCGACGCTCGGCGCCGAAGGGCCCATGCTCCTCGACGGCGCAAAGCGCGACCGCGCCGTATGGCCCGGCGACCTCGGCATCGCGGGCACGACGGCCTACCTCGGCCTCGGCGACGTCGGCCTTGAGTCCGTCTACTACGCCCTCGAGACCATGTTCATCTACCAGAACGCGTCCACAGGCGCGCTGCCCTTCGCGGGGCCGACGACGGGGTCCTGGCGCCGCGGCGCGCGCAGCGACACGTACCACGCCTGGACGCTGATCGCGTGCTTCAACTACGCCGTCTTCACCTCCGACTCCAACTGGGTCGACGCCCGCTGGAGCAACATCTCGGCGGGCGCGGCCTATATCGTCCGCGCCCTCGACAACGAAGTCGGGCTCGCCGAGCAGGTCGAGCCGAACGACTGGGCCCGCCTCGGCGGCGGCGGCTTCAACAGCGCCCTCAATGCGCTGAACTACCACGCGCTGCACGCCCTCGCGGACCTGGCGGCCGACACGGCCACCGAGGCCAACGGTCGCGGCGCGCAGGCCGGGACCTGGGCGGCGGCGGCGGCGAGGCTCAAGGCGGCCTACAACGCCGTCCTCTGGGACCCCTCAGCGTTCCTCTTCCGCGACAACGAGACCGACGCCGGCACGCGCCTGTTCCCCCAGGACGGCAACGCGCTGGCTCTCTACTACAACCTCACGACGTCCCCCGCCCAGGCGTCGGCCGTCTCGGCCGCGCTCCTCGGCAACTGGAACGACATCGGCCCCGTCACGCCCGAGCTGCCGGACACTATCTCGCCGTTCATCTCGAGCGTCGAGGTGCTCGCCCACCTGGCGGCCGGTAAGCCTCGCCGCGGGTTGCTCCTCATGCGGCGCACGTGGGGATACATGCTCGACTCGCCGCTGATGACGGGCGAGACGCTGATCGAGGGCATGAGCGCTAACGGGTCGCTCTACTACCGCTCGCGACGCGGCTACAATTTCGACGCGGCGTACACGTCGCTGTCGCACAGTTGGTCGACGGGGCCGACGCAGGCGCTGAGCTTCAAGGTCGTCGGGCTTGAGGTTGTCGGGTGGAAGAAGTGGGTGTTCCGGCCGCAGCTCGGGGACCTTAGGAGGGTCGAGGCCGGGTGGAAGGACGCTAAGGGAGGCGAGTTCGGCGCCGTGGTCCTAGCCGGGGACGGGGGCGTGCTGGAGGCCGAGATTCGGACGCCCGAGGGGACCAAGGGGACGGTGGATGTTCCGAACTGTGAGGTTGTGTTAGTCGACGGCGAGGAGTGGAATGGCGGTGAGATCCGAGGGGGGAGGAGGAAGGTGAGAGGTGAGGGCTGCCGGACCAGTTGTTGAGTGAAGTTGGACATGATATCTCTTTAGGCAAGTTTAAACTCGCATCTAGACCTCCACCAAACAAAGACGCAGTCTAAAAATGAAGAAATGTCCAGATAAACAAGATTATGCCTGGTTTTAATAATATTATATCTAACGTAGACATAAATCTCCTAATACTTATAAGCTTACTTACTTAGCTTACACTTAAAGTCTAGAGTTATAAAGAAAGAAGCCTAAATGCAACTAACTAGCTAACTTACTAGCTGATAAGAGAATGTTCCTTTCCTACTTCTTTTCTACTACTATCTGTTAATAATAGTTGTAAAAAATAGAAGAAAAAATAACTGTGTTTTTAAAATAGCAAAAGGAATGCCCCCTCACGGGATTGAACCGTGGACCTTCGCATGACGGGTGAGTACGAGTGCGACGCTCTACCACTGAGCCAAAGGGGCTTTACAAGATGTTTATGATTACAGAGACGGATTTTATCAAGCGGGGTCAACAGTCATCGCTAGTCCACAATTCACGGGTGCCAGTTGGACCGTGTAAAAAAAGCAAGCGACACAAACAACACAATTCAGACAACTCAGCAAGACTAGATTAAAGGGCTGAGTTCCATTGTCAGCCAGTAGAACCTGACTACACTAACGTTAGCAGCATAACTGACGCCGGCTTGGGCGGGGGGCAGATAGGGTTAGGCATGTCAATACCACTCCGAGATCAAATCGCTAACACAAATGTTTGTCTTAACGTTCCAATTCAGCGTCTACCTCATCTGTCTCATGATCATGAATGACGGGCTAGCTAGAATACACCCATACGTCTAGGTATGGGAAGGGAATTATGAAAATCATTTCGAAGTCGCAATTAAAACCGAAAACCGTCCAACTCCAATGAACTTTTCTCTGGTATCCCGTTTTCCACCCCAAAGATCATTTAGTCAACCTCCTCCATGGCGCTGTCGCCGGTCTCAACAGCGGACGTGTCGGCGGTGGGCGCGCTCTCGGTCTTCTCCTCCTCCTCATCAATGTTCAGGCCGAGCTGGACAAGCTTGTGGATGCGCTCGGCAAAGCTGGCGGGCTCCTCAATGGTGAAGCCAGAGACCAAAAGGGAGGTCTCGAACAGGAGCTGGACAATAGACTTGACGGTACGGTCGTTCTCGCCGTCGGTCTCGACCTTGCTCTTGAGCTCCTTGATGATGGTGCTCTTGGGGGAGATCTCGAACGTCTTCTTGGAAGACATGTACGAGGACATGGAGGTGTCACGGAGAGCCTGGGCCTTCATGATACGCTCCATGTTGGCGGACCAACCGAACTGGCCAGTGCGGATGGCGCAGGGGGCGCCAACGAGCTTGTGGGAAACGACAACCTTCTCGACCTTGTCGCCGAGGACGTTCTTGAGGCTCTTGGCAAGGCTCTCGAACTCCTTCTCCTCCTTCTCGCGCTGGACCTTCTCCTCCTCGGTCTCCTCGAGCTCGAAGTCCTTGGTGATGTCGACAAGCTTCTTGCCCTCAAACTCCTTGAGCTGAGTCATGGCGTACTCGTCGATGGGGTCGACGAGGTAGAGGACCTCGAAGTTCTTGTCCTTGAGGGAGTCAAGGAAGGGAGACTTGGTGACAGCCTTGATGGACTCGCCGGTGATGTAGTAGATGTTCTTCTGGACCTCGGGCATGCGAGTGACGTAGTCGGTGAGGGAGGTGAGCTCATCGCCAGACTTGGTGGAGTTGAAGCGGAGGAGCTTGGCGAGAATGTTACGGTTCTGGGAGTCCTCGTGGATGCCGAGCTTGAGGTTCTTGGAGAAGGCAGAGTAGAACTTGTCAAACTGCTCCTTGTCCTCAGCGATCTCCTGGAAGAGCTCGAGAGCCTTCTTGACAATGTTCTTCTTGATAACCTTCATGATCTTGTTCTGCTGAAGAGTTTCACGAGACAGGTTGAGGGGAAGGTCCTCAGAGTCGACGACACCCTTGACGAAGCTGAGCCACTCAGGGATGAGGTCGGTGGCATCATCGGTGATGAAGACGCGGCGGACGTAGAGCTTGATGTTGTTCTTGGTCTTCTTGGTCTCGAACAGGTCGAAGGGAGCGCGCTTGGGGACGAAGAGGATGGCGCGGAACTCAAGCTGACCCTCAACAGAGAAATGCTTGACGGCGAGGTGGTCCTCCCAGTCGTTGGAGAGGGACTTGTAGAAGGAAGCGTACTCCTCCTGGTTGATGTCCTGGGGGTTGCGGGTCCAGATGGGCTTCTGCTTGTTCAACTCCTCCTCCTCGATAGAGGTCTCCTTGACCTTCTTGGTCTTGGGCTTCTTCTCCTTGTCCTCCTCCTCGTCGTCGACCTCCTCGATCTTGGGCTTCTTGTCGTCGTCCTCGGTGGTCTCGGTGGCCTCGGCCTCCTCATCAGGGACCTCCTTCTCAGTCTCCTTGGTGACGTGGAGGTAGATGGGGTACGAGATGAACTCGGAGTGCTTCTTGATGACCTCCTTGATCTTGGCCTCGTTGAGGTAGTCGGTCTGCTCATCCTTCAGGTGGAGGATGATCTTGGTGCCGCGGCCGAGAGGCTCACCCTCGGTGTCGGGGGTGATGGAGAAGGTGCCACCGGCAGAGGACTCCCAGACGTACTGCTCGTCATCGTTGTGCTTGGAGATGACGGTGACCTTGTCGGCGACAAGGTAGGCAGAGTAGAAACCAACACCGAACTGACCGATCATGGAAATGTCGGCGCCAGCGGTGAGGGCCTCCATGAACTGCTTAGTGCCGGAGCGGGCAATGGTACCAAGGTTGTTGACGAGGTCCTGAGGGGAATATATTAGAACTATTTCGTAAAGACTGCGGTGTGGAACAATGGTGGGCAACTTACAGCCTTGGTGAAACCAATACCGGTGTCACGGATGGTGAGGGTCTTGTTCTCCTTGTCGGGGATGATGTCGATTCTCAGGTCCTTGCCCGAGTCGAGCTTGCTGGGGTCGGAGAGAGACTCATAACGGATCTTGTCCAAGGCATCGGAGGCGTTGGAGACAAGTTCACGCAGGAAGATCTCCTTGTTTGAGTAGACGGTGTTGATAATGAGAGACAGGAGCTGAGAGATCTCGGCCTGAAACTCGAAGGTCTCGGGGTTAGACATTGTGGATGATGTGGGTATCTCGGGCGTAACGGTCGTAATTCTGGCCACACTTGTTAGTTGAGTACTTGTTGAGGTTTGGGAGTTTGACGGTGTGTGGGGAGGCGAAGGGGCGGGGCGGGGAGGTCAGCCTCGTCACCAATTCCGATACTGCAAACAGGGTAACCGTTTGGTGTGACTCGGAATTGATGCAAAGGACGGAAGAGGGGAACGATGGTTTCTCGACGAGGCTGATACTGAATAGCAAGCAACCAAGTACGAAAATCCAATGGGTGCGGGCAACAAGGGTGGCGTTCGAGATGCCACAGCTCCCAAGCGGCGACGCGGGGTGATAGGCGTCAGAACAAGCTTACCTTTGAGAGTATGACTTCTCGACGAAATGTGGCAGTTCTTTCGCTGCTACAATTCGGGCTTCTTCTGGGTTGTTTGATAGGAGAGAAGAGAGAAATTGGAAGAAAAGGGAGAGAGACTTGTGATGTGAGGAAGGGAAAAAAGGTCAGAGAGTCGAGACGACGGCGGAAGAGGAGGCTAAAAAAGAAAAAGCGTCCAGCAGCGACAGCGACGCTCACCCCCCAGCTCAGAAATTCTATGCGATTCCATCACCTCCAGGCCTTCCAGACCCTTCTCTGATTCGCTTGCCCTGCCACCACAGCAACCGTGCGGGATGTACTGATTGGCTAGAGGCAGGGCGGCCACCTTGTGGGGCGGGCCACTGGGACGGGGGCACTGGGGGTCCCTATTTTTCGTGCTCTCCTTCCACCTCTCCAGCGGATGGAAAAGAAGAGAATGGGAAGGCACATTTGGTATCTGGCATACCTAGGTAGGTAGGTACGAGGCACCCTTGGAGGCAGACAAGCAGGCTGCAGCACTGCAAAGACGACTTCTTGCCTTTCTGTTGTTTTGCCTCTTGCCTTCCGCCTCCCTGTGGAGAGGCAGGTCCACTGTTGGTCCTTTTTTCTTCCATTTTTGGTGTATCTGATCCGCGACTACCCCTCATTGGACCTTTCTTACTATTTTTA
Organism: Colletotrichum destructivum; assembly: GCF_034447905.1. Taxonomy (NCBI): domain Eukaryota; kingdom Fungi; phylum Ascomycota; class Sordariomycetes; order Glomerellales; family Glomerellaceae; genus Colletotrichum; species Colletotrichum destructivum. The sequence continues at coordinate 1,594,546 of NC_085905.1, forward strand.
TTTATTTTTTTATCTATTCATTGTGTCTCTACTCGTTTGCGAACCCAGGTCAGTCATAACTTCATTCATTCCTGTGTCTTCCACTGTTTGCTGGAGTCTTCTGTCCCCTCCACTGTCAAATGGTCCTGGGCATCGGCTGGACCCTTAGGTAGGTACTTACTCTGTCGAGATGCTAGGGCGGAACAAGGCAGCACTGACACCAGGCTGCATGCAACGCCTCCTCGCCGTCTATCAACGTCCAATCGTGCTTCTTGCTGTGCGGCGCCTAGTGCCTGGTCTAGAGGATGGCGCCTGTTCTGCGAGCTGGGCGTTGGGCTGGATATGCCCTCCTCACAAGGTCCCTGGAGCCGTCCCCCAAGTCCCCCACTCACTGGCAAGGCTCAGACGTGTTGTTTCCCCCATGCCGCCAGCGACTTAAATCACATGTCCTGGCGTTGCCAAGAGGAACTTACCAGTCCGCCTACCTGCTTACCTTGGGCCAGTGTACTGTATGTGCTGCGTATCATATACCCCATGTTCTGAATCGCCCGGGCCTTTGCAAACGTCCGGGGTGCTGTTGCACGGTCCCTATCTTTTTACAACCTCTCTTTTCAATCCGTTCAAGCAAAAGCCATCTCGCAGAGGCAATCTGTATTTTGTACAGACCAGACCAGTGGCCACTTGATTGAGAGAAAAATATTACATGCATGCATCATGTCAAGTGTCTCATCTCTCCCTTCAGCTCCTGCTGCATATCAGGGTCAGCAGACACGTCAGGCTTGAGCCTCTCGTGGATGAAGGGGGCCCGGCCGCGGGCCGCGGGCGATGATTCTAGAATCTGCTTTGAATTAAAGAAAAGGAAAAAAACACAAACAAACCCATCCCCCCTCCCCTTTCATTTTTAGGTACCTAGGTACGGAAACCAGCAAAACGACTCCACATCAAAGCCTGAAACCAACACAGGCCAACAGGTATCCAAACATTACCGACAGACAAACACGGACATCGGCGTTTCTATATTGTGTCACAAAACACCACTTCAGATGCAGTCAATAACCGCCCGCCGGCAAGCTCCTGGTCGCCTCCGGGCAGTGGCCGACCGGAAACCGCCAGTCGTCCACCGCCCGCCCCGCCCCGCCTCCGCCTCCACAACCCCGACGGTCGTCTCCTAGAACTGCCGACATCGTCTCATCCGCCACCACCACAATGTAATCATTGGGATTTTCATCCTGTTCCAAGCGTATGTCAGTTGCTGCTAAAACGCATGCGAGACGTCACAATTCTCGTGACGAAGAGTATTCCTGTGAGCCCCGGCATCCCCGAGACCTCACACTCTCATACTTGCATATATCGGCTTGTTGCGTCGTTTCTCAATGTCCCGATATCCATTTTTGAGATTCCCATCTGGCGAATATCTACCACCCCGCAATCCCATAGAAATTGCCATTAACCTATCGGCCCGGTTCAACAATATACTTTTAGTGTCACACTTACAGCTTCAAAGAGACATAGGCACATTTCTTGCTTCATTGACCGACAGCCTAGGGATGAATACGCTTAGCAACGTGTCTAAATTGAGATGCAACTGGGGCCACTTGATTGTTGCGATATGTATCCGGCCCTGCTGACCGGACAGGAGTAATCAGTAACCAATGCAGACTGGTGGCGGTGATAGTGGCTCGTAGTTTGACGTGATCTCTGGTATCAGTGACATTTCGCCGGTTCAGTTTAGGGCATCCGCGGAACAGCACGCCCCGAATGCGAAATGAGCCCCAACCGTCTGTCCAAGTGGGCGAAGTTACTCTCGCATAGTATACAGTCTATCCTCTTTTACATATGCATGACACACAGAACGCTCTACCTTGCCCTATCTTGCCAGCCGTTTGAGCACCTTGCCTTTCAGCTTCCAGTCCCGGTCTTCAGCCTCACTCCTCTCCCTTGACCAAGACCTCCCCCAGGGTTCGGTACCGTCGGTCCGCGTAAACGAGCCCGAAACCCTCCCCCTCGCCCCTCACGACCTCCTCGACCTCCCCGACGATGACGACATGATCCCTCACCCTCACCATGCCCTCTCCGAGCACCTTGCACTTCAACACGTACAAGACCCCGCGTCCCTCCAGCACGGGCGCCTCGCCGTCCTCCTCGCAGACCTCGACGCCGTCCGGCAGCTCCCGAAACAGCCCCTCGCCCGCCGCGTTGCCACGCGTGAACCACTCGGCAACCCGCGCACCCTCGGCGCCCTCGGCCAGCACGTGGACGTTGAACAGCCCACCCTCGTCCTCTATGGCCTGCAGCGTCCGGCTGGGCGTCCTCACGTTGAACGTCACCAGAGGCACGGGCTCCATGCTCAGCGATACGAAGCTCGACATAGTCATCCCCCGCGGCTGGCCCCGGCGGTCCGTCGCCGTGCAGACCACCACCGAGTGCGCCAACCGGCGCATCACCCCGCGGAGCTGCTCCGGGAGCTCGTCTTTCGAGTTGTGTATCGACGTCGGCGGCTGGGAGGGCTTCGTGCGCCATGTCGAGGATCGCGGGGCCACCGAGGTGTTGTGGATCGCTCGTCGGGGCTCGCTGGTTCGAGGAGAGTTGTGGCCGATGGACCATTGCGGGCACTGTTGGCTCTCGGCCGGGACTGTACGGCGTTAGTTACCGCCGTCGACTGAATCGAGGAAAACAGAGACCGAGGGGCTGGCTTACATCCTCCGACCAGGGTCCTCCGCGCGCCCTCAACTCCGGTCCTCGCCCGGCCGGCCCGTCGCACCGCCGTCGCAAGCATACAAGCTCCGCTCATTGCATGCGCCGTACCATTTCCCGTCCAGACAGTTCGGGGAAGGGAACAATCCGTGCTGGATCAAATGCCAAAGGAGTTAAGAAATGTCCTGTAGTGTGGTGCGATGGAGGCAAGTAAGCCGCCTGTCTGTAGTATTTCGCTGTGTAGTGGTGAATTGGAGGATCTAAGAGACCTCTTAGGCTCTTCCTTCCCCCCTGCAATAGCTACAGCTCCGGTGATGTAAATCCACCGCTGTAGGAAAGAAATTCCATAAAAATCTCCTTATCGATAAGCAACGACACATTCTCTCCCTCTTGCCCCCCCCCCGACCGCCACTGAGGTGACCCGACCTGTGGGACCGTGCACGGAACTCCCCGGCCTCCGACGAACCGAAATTTTGGTCTCGCGCGACGCAAGGAGGTCAACGGCCGCCAACGACGTGTGCATCGCCAAAAAAAGGCTTCCTTCCTCTTTTGCCTCTCTACGCCCGCCCTACCACTCCCACCCTCTCTCCCTCAACGCGCGCGCGCCCCTCGGCGACTCGAACCCCGCGCGGTCACCTCTCCCTCTTCCCGCCTGCATCTCCCGCGCCCTGAAGGTCGTCCCGCTAGGACATCGTTAAACGAGACGAAAATGAGCAAGCTCCCAACCCACCTCCCACGGCCGTCGAGCCTCCTCTGCTGCCGACCCAGAATAGCTGCAACCTCAATCGCGTCCTCCTCCTCATCCTCCTCTTCGCCGCTAGCCTACAACGCCTCGACGCCCATTCAGAGGACGTCCCTCACCCAGACCCGTGCCGCAACCTTCGTCCCCCGCCCGCGCCGCCCCTACACCTTCACCCAGCTTGTCCAGCTCTCGGACGGGAGCACCTTCACCGTCCGCTCCACGTCTCCGGCACCCCTCGTCCGTTCCGTAAAGGACTCTCGGAACCACGCCCTCTGGCAGCCCTCGGACAAGTCTCTCAAGAACGTCGAGGTCGACGAGGCTGGAAAGCTGGCCGCCTTCCGAGAGCGCTTCGGCCGCGGCTTCGACCTGGCCGCGGCCCCTACCGAAGATGAGGCCGCCGCCGTCAAGGCCTCCACGGCGGCGGCACCTGCTGCTGCTGCTGCTACTACTGGTGGAAAGGATGGGGCCGTCGAGCAGGACAAGACGGCCGCCCCGGCCAAGCCCGACGAGGAGGACGATGCCTTCGACATGGGCGACTTGATCAGCGGGTACGCGGTGCAGCAGCCTCAGCCGAAGGCAAAGGAGCCCCTCCAGAAGGCAGCGAAGAAGGGAAAGAAGTAAACAGGGAAGCATGCCGAAAACGACACATCACTATAGCAGCGGAGAGGAAGAGGGAGACCCCTTGTACGATGGCAACAGACGAAATGGTGTGTGTGTGTGTGAGTGTGTATAAGGAAAAGAAAAGAAGCTAAAACTGTTGAGGTTTTGATTTTTTCAGAACGCCAGCTTCCGGACTAGATAGAGATAAGAGAGAAACGTAGTCGGAAGGGAGGCGAATTACGGGAGAGCCCTCATACCCCCAGGGGTTGCTTCTACTGTCATATATGTACAACAATAACAACAACAACAACCAACAACCAAGAAAAAGGCGCCGACATGCGCTTGTTCCAACTCCATTCAATGGTCCCAGCTTTCGGCTGACGGGTCGAAGATAAAGCCGCTGCTGTGACGCGTGGGTATGATGTAATGAAGCATCGGGCGCCGCATCTCGGGCTTCTAGTCAGAGTCGTCGTTGATGGTGGCGCGAGCACGGTCAATGGCCGTGTCGCCGGGCGGCTTGCCCGAGGATTGAATGACGGGCGGCCGGTAAAAGACGGTCTCGTCGTCCTCAGCGTCGAGCTGCATCAAGAAGGTCTCCCACTTCTCGATCAACTGTCATGGTTTGTTAGCTGGTCATGTCGTCTCGGGGAATAAGGGGGAAGGGGGGGGGGGTGCAGGACATGCCTCTTTTTGTGCCTCGACCGCGCTCTCCAGGAAAGTCTCAACTCCACTCTTGAAGTCCTCCACCTTCTCCCGCTCGAAGCGGTCCAACTCAGCCCTCATCAGACGACCCATGTCCTCGAAAAGGAGCCTGGCCTGGTGGACCTTCCTCTCTGCGTCACCGACCTCGGCACTGACCTGGTTCAACCTGTCCTGTTGGCTCTTGCCTTGCCTCAGGAGCTTGTCCTGGGAGCTCTTCTTCTTCTGAAGCTCCGACTCGGCAGAGTGCCAAGAGTGGAAGGCCTTTTGCCTTTGACTGAAGGCCTGCTTGACGGACCCGATGAGACGAATATACTCCTCGATGATGATGCCAAATGTCAGGACATCTTGCTGGGCTTGGCGGTCATAGACATCGCGGATGGTGAGTTGTAGCTCGGACAGCGCGTCGAGAGGCCCTGACAGCGAAGGTGAGAGCTCGACCGTTGACAGCGCATGAAGGGATGCCGAGAAATCACCCGCGGCCTCGGCCATCATCTTACGCTGGCCAACCATGGTCTCCATCGCCTTTAGCAGGGCTTTGAGCTGATTCTCGAGCGCATCGAGGTAGACCTTACGGTCGTGGAACCACTGGAAAAGAAAAACCCATGTCAGACCTGTTCCCCGCCCGTGTTCAAGCGTAGATGGATACTCACATCGTCCTGCTCGACAAACTTGTTGCTGCTGCCAACATTGATACCCAGACTGCCGAGCACACCCTTGCTCTCGCCTGGAATTGGGTCCCTCCGCTCCTTGTGCTTGACGTCGACGTTGAACGACTCACTCTCGAGGAAGAGCTTCAGGTCGGCGTCGTGCTGCAGGGTGGGATGGGCGGCCGTCTTGTTCAGCATCTTCTCCAGGGCAGCCCGGCGCCCTTCGACAAAATTACTCTCGAAGCGGCCGACGGCCTGCTTCTCCGGCGGAGGCGGGACAACGACGCCGGGATTGTTCCCGTGCAGCGTATTGTACAGCCAGAGGAAGTCGCGGTATCTGCGCTTTACCTCGAACTCGGACTGCTTGTAGGCCTTGGAAGACGTCTGTCGGCACATGGTTAGCGCGGGGCCTCTCCCATCGTCCAGAACCAGGAGATTCTGGAATCCTGTCGTCGTACCTTGGTCCGCACAGAGTAGACAATGTGCGAACTGGTCAAGTCGCCGACCTTGTGCGGGTCTCCCACGCTGATCTGGAAGCTAGGTTTGCTGGCCTGCTCAACGCTCACGCTCGGCTGGGTCTGGGTCCGCACGGGACTTGGGTGGGCAGCCTGGACGGGCGGCGGCTGTCTTGGGCCCGAGGGTCGGTCGTACTCGTCGTCGTCGATGTGGTGGGGGTCGGCCGGGCCGGAACGACGATCCTGCTGGGACGACATCGTGGTGCGGATCACCATCTGCTCCTTCTGCGGCGGGATTGGAGGAGCATCGTGGCTGGCGTCGGCGGCGCTGTCCGCGGCGGCGGCGGGAGCGCCGAGAGGGCCCAGGGGACCGAGGGGGTCGTCGACGGCCTCGAGGCGCGTGGGTTGGGCGGAGACGAGTCGGCGGACGGGACCCGATCGTGACGGGCGGGAAGCGGATGTGGCCGTGCTGGGTGCGTCTGACTCTGACTTGGCCGAGGTCTGCGACGTCGACTGCTCATTCTGGGAGGGCGGCTGCGACGAGGGCTCGGATGTGGGTTGCGAATCGCCCCATGGCGACTCCTCGAGGGGATCCATCCTTGAGTTGTTGATGCGCAATGATCTTGGGATTGCTTCGATTGGGAGGTTGGAATTCGAATGGAGTGGGTAGACGTAGAGAGCTATCGAATACGACGCACGCGGCGAAAGGGTCAGGCAGGTAGGTGGAATGTGGTTTCGTTGTGGAGGTTACCTACCCAAGGCAGCACGGCCGGTTCTGGTGCTGGTTGGCGTCTGACTGACTGACTGACGGTCTCAATGCGAAAGGCACAGCTGCTCCGCACCGTGACCATGAGCAAGGTACGTACTCAGTGATTCGCTGCCGCTTTGTGGAAGCTTCAGCCACTTGACCCCAATCGGGAGTCTGGGACTCGGGTGCCCCTCAAGGCCCCTGTAGCAGCTGACGACCTGCCCTGCCCGCCCCCCTAGAAGCCAGTTGTAGTGCTACTCCCGCTAACTAGCCGACGTCACCATTCTGTCCTTTGACGTTCATCCTGTATGCTAACTTCAATCTTTAGTCTTCAACAAGGACACCAAGTGTCTTACATTGAGCTTCACATGTATTCCGGAAGCACTCTTCTCAACGAGCGCATGTAACAATTCCATTGAGTCACGCCTGCTTCGCAATATCTGATCAATGGAACGGCCCGAGAGGTATCTACTACATTGAAGGATGGTTTACATAGGCCTGCAGCTGAACGGTGTTGATGTTGCTGCTTCGTCTTCTTCTTGGCCCCGATTACCCTACAAAAAAGTCATGTTCGTCGACTGCCGCGACCCCAACGCCAAACTGTGGATGAAATCAATCGACTACTTCCCCTTTGCCATCACCATGCTTTCCCTTCGTCAGGATGTCTTTGCCCTCGTCAAGATGTCTTGGGGGATTAGCGGTCAGGATCGTAGCAACCACCAGCCACAATCAGGTTCATGCGTGTGAACTGCACCTTCATCACGGGTGTCTTCTTAGTCGGGAACGCGCTGATTTGGTCGGGCGTAATCATCACTTCCTTGCCCTTCTTCTTGCTGCCCCCGGGCGCGTTGGAGCCACTGCCAGTCGCCCCTTGACCGCTCGCATTGGCTCGCTCCGTCTGTCCCGTGGCGGCGACGATCGTATCACCTCCCTCCTGCGTGGGTGCCGCGCCTGGCTGCGGTTGCACAACCTTGTGGCCTTCGGCGGGCAGATCGACGTCCCAGACACGGACCGTGCCGTCTTGGCCGCCAGAGACCAGGACGTTGGACTCGACGCTAAAACTTAGGGACCAGATACCGCCCTTGCCGTGGCCGCGTGACCGTTTGATGCGCGAGCCCTTCTGGATATCCCAGAAGAAGATGTTGCCGCTGTTGTCAGCCGTGGCCAAGATCTTGCCATTGGGTGCACACTCGATGGCCGAAATGTAATCTGTATGGCCTGTAAAGACACGGACGCACTGGCCCGTGATGACAGACCACATTCGAATCGACTTGTCCGTCTCGTCCGAGGCCGAAAAGACGTACGTTCCGTTGGGATGCCAGGCGACTGCCGAAATGCTCGAGTCATGGCCGACGAGAATGCGTTGCGCAGAAGCGTGGTCTTGCATCCAGACTCGGGCCGTTTTGTCCCAGCCGCCGGTCAAGAAGTAGTGGCCATGAGGCCCCCACTCGGCCCTCATAACGGGACCGTCGTGGCCCTTGTAGACGCAGACGCAAGCCCAGATGTCTAGGGACCAGATACGAACAGTGCCGTCGGCCGAACAAGACAGCAGCAGCTTGGAGCTGGTCTCGATAGGACCCTCGCCCTTGCCCTCCTCGCCAAATGGCGCATGATCAAGCTTGGCGATGGCGTCAGAGAAGGAGACTGAGAAGACCTGGGCAGAGTGACCGATCAACTTGCGATTGTTGAACTTGAAGTCCTTCTCGTCGGCTCTCTTCGACTTCAAGGGCTTGCCCTCGAGGTGCCAGACGCGGATGTAGGAGTCCGTGGTGCCAATGGCAACCATTTCGTGATCTTTGGAGAAGTCCATGCATGATACGCTGTTTTTGGTCTTTAGTAACGATCAACTAAGGAGGAGAATTTCATGGCTAACCTTCCGAGCGTGTTGTGGAATGTGAACATGCACGCGCTAGCAGCGACGCCGACGCCGCCGGTGCGTCCCTCAATCTTGAAACGGTCGCGGTTTTCTCTAACTTTCTGCATCTCCATGACGACATCACGGGCGCGAGACGGAGGGAGAGGAAGCTCGGCCCTGTTAGGGCCGTCTGCGCTCTCCTCTCGCTTGATCTTGCGGTCGAACTCTTCGACCAGAGTAGACCGGCCTTCGGGCGGCGGGTTCAGCGCGTCCTCGTCTTGAAGCTCGGCTCTGACATCTTCACGGAGGTCCTCCTCCATGGGAAGGGGACCTAGCTTGAGAGGGACCGTCTTGTCCAGCAGGTCTCTGTTCGAGATGCCAGTGAAGACTCCGGGGATACCCTCTTGCAAGTCAATCTCGTCGATGTCGAGGTTCTGGCTACGGCGGTAGATGGCCTCGAAGCTGAAAGGCTCAATAGGCCCGCGGGCGGTGGAGTCTAAGTGGCAGAAGGTCGAGAGGATGTACAGGATGACGGAACCCCCATTGTCCCGCTCGCGCTCCAGGAAGTGGAAGAGGTTGCCAGTGATGTGCTGGTTAAGCGGGATGCGGTACTTGTTCTCGCGGTAAAGCTTGGTAGTAGAATTTTCCTTCGCGTGCAGAGCGAGAGTGATCGTGGAGAACGTCTTCAGGTCGTCCGAGTGGACATTCTCGAAGTACGGCTTTAGGTTGTTGAGGAGGCTCTTGGCGTCTTCGGAATAATTCTGCGTGACCAACTCCAGCCATGAATAGACGAACACGGGCCAGAGGAGCTTGTTCAACTCGAACTAACGAGAATTAGCAAGATTACGGCAGGAAGCGGCAGCGAGAAACAACATACCTTGTAAATATCGAGGTTATTTTCAACCCACTCGCGCAGCAAGTTGAAGGCCTTCAGATACTTCCGCGGGCCTAGATCGTCCACCTTGTTGTGGATAGGACGGCCATCCGGCCCCAAATGCGACGACTCCTGCCGGAAGATGGTCTCTGTACGCGTGTAACCACGCTTCAAAAGGTAGTCCGTAACCTGAAAGGACGGGTTAGCGATATTGTCCTTAAAGGGCACAGCATGTAAAGTAACGTGTGCACATTCTCATCGTGTTGCTGCGTATCTATCGCGAGCCAGTCAATTTGGTTAACCATGTTCGTCAGCCGTGGCAGAGCCCAGGTGGCACAGGTACAGAGGGATGAATGTGAAGAAGGTTTGGTGTCAATGATGATGAAGGGCGAAGGCCAAGGATGAGAGGAATAGGTAGACGGGGGGCTGGCGGGTTATATCCAACCGGAAGGACCTCAGTCATGCCTTCCAAATCGGTATTCAGAAACCGTCCCGTTGCCCTTCACCACTTCTCTACCCCTTCCTCACTTCCCCCTTACCTCGGCCCATCTCATTTGTCACCAACACACTCACCCCAGATATGGCACCTCCGCCGGACGTCACTAGACTGTGGGCACCTTCCAAATTCAAAACAAATACACAGGACTACAAAACAAGGCACCTACAATTTGGTTCAGATTCTGGTTCGACATTGGCGCGGTAGCCGGTGCCGGCGCGGGCGTCGCGGTCGTCGGAGGAGGGATAGGTGTCTGGCTCACGGGTGTAGGCGCGGGAGCTGCAGCACCTGCACCGGGCGTCGTCGTCGCGGGCTGTTGCTGCTGCTGTGAAAAGGATCCCGACGCGCCTGCTCCTGCGCCGCCGCCGCCGCCGCCGCCAGGGGCGCCTGGGGTGGTGCTGCTCGCACCAGGCTGGCCCGGGTTTCCCGACATTCCGACGAGATCCTCCGAACGATGCTATACTTAGGAGTTATGAGGGGTTTTCTTCGTACCCAAACTCTTACTCGATTACTTCGTTGTGCCTTTACGACTGACGGTCCATAATCTTGAGTCCGTAGAGCGAGACTAGCTGCGTCGTGTTCGAGGCGACCCAACAGCCGGGGCAACGCGCTTCCGAGTTGGAATAGTACAAGTGGAATTGTGGCTCTCGGAATCTAAAGCGCGACCGAGTCTCGACGATGTGAGTTGGAAGCAATGATGAATTCGATGGAATGTCGTTGGTGTCGCGTTCTGTTGGATGAAATGAGGCTCGTAAGTCACCCCCCTGCAAGGCTGCAAAGATGGTGGAAGGCAGAGGTTGGCGACGGAAAATATCTGGATTGAGAACGCCAAACCATTTCCGGACTAGCTTATTACCATCTGGCCTTGATGATTGGGAGGATGCTTCAATTTGTCCATGGCTTGGGATCCACTTTCCCCGAGACGCGGTGGTACCTTACACCATGTACCTTTCTGAGCTCACCCGGTCCAAGCTCATTCACTCATTGCCCACTCTACCTATCTCTCATCTCATCACGTAGATCTTACTCATCGACAACGAAACGTTGGGCCTCCAACCAAGTACAGCAATAATTCTGTCATAGGTTCCGCGGTTATCACTCGGGCTGCTTGTCCTATAATCGTCACAACCTCTTTTCAACCACAATGGCTGATTCAGCAATGACCGGCACCACAGGCGAACCCTTCACCCTCGAAGAACGCATCCAACAGCTCTGTGAAATCGACACAAGCATAGTCCAGCTCATGCACCACACCTCCTCCGCCATGTCCGCCCTTGGCGCCCAAAAGACCCCTGAAATAAAACCCGAGCAGCAGAAGCAGACGTTCAAGTCGTCCATGGACGCCCTCCTCTCCACCCTGCACACTGTCGACGTCCACATGAAACGCCAGATCATGGGGCTCGAGGAGGCCGGCATCATCAAGCTCCGCGGCGAAGGCGGCGGCAGCGGCGGTCCCGGCGAGAAGAGCGTCGGCGGCCGCCAGGTCGTCATGAACGAGGACGCAAAGATCGTCGCCAGGCCCTCCCTCGAACCCAATGGCGTCGGCACCATTGGCAACCTCGACGTCGGCTGGCTCAACAGCCGCAACAACAAGGTCGAGCGTGATATGGAGGCCGAGCTGTGGGCCAAGATGAGGGAGTTCCTCGAGAGATACCACTCGCAGGAGCAAGAAGCCAGCGGGGAGGTCAGCAAGATGCAGCAGTGAGAATCGCAATCTCGAAACCGGCCATGAGAGAGGCAAAAGATGAGACTGGCAGCTAGGCCTGCCGACGGGTTCCGCACCATGGCAGCACAAAGAATAACGGCGAAAGATTTTGAGTGGGTGCTACATGAGAGGTCCTCTCGTTCCAATAAGAGGCTGACTTTTGGCAGACCAAATATACCCGATACCCACCCTTCTTCATTTCCACGCTGAGTGGCTATGAATCAGGGTTCTCATAGGACGAACGAATGGTCAAGGATAGCTCATACCGGCACACGAGGAATCCGGCACCTGCATAGAATGAATGATACTTCAATGATACTAATTACTCATGCTCTTGGTACCCATTCATGGCCTAGGTGGCCACCAGTGATTATACCGTCTTTCTTACCTTGCCATGCGTATGCCGACCTGAAATGCAAAACAAAAACGGAAAAAACGATGCCGCCGAACCAACAACGCCGGCCAATGAACAACGGATGTCGCCGTAAGAGTCAAAGCACGCCGCTCAACATTCATCACCTCAACTCCTTTTCGTGTGCTTGCATGGCTCAAAGTCCGAATCCCAAACTTGTGGCCGTTGGCGTCTAGTCAAAAGACAAGGGCAATCAATGGGTAATTCGACGAGATGGAAGGAACTCAACCTCGAAACTTCTTCTCCGCTTCAACAAGGCCGACAGCTGCCTTGGTGACGGCGATCCAGTCAGGGGAGAATTGCAAAGCCTCGTCGAATGCAGGTATGGTGCCTAGAACATTGGCATCGCTCCATTGGCATGCAATGGTTCCGCTCAACTCTGCCGATTTTCGGACTCGGAGATCTTCGTGGACCGTCTCGATGGCGTGGCCACTGGATTCGAATGGTACGCCGGATGACACGCCTCGGCTTTCGAGTGATTCAACGTCTACTGTCCAAGGGATTGACGAGTCTCTGCGCCAAAGTGTAAGCTTGACTACGCCTTGCTCGGTAGGTTGGCTGAAGATAGGGTCTATGCCGGCGCTTCCGTGGACGTGGAACGACACCGGGGTGTCGAAAGTCAGAGTACATGACTTTGACTCCACGGCATCAATGCAGAACTCGGCCTTTTTGCTTGAGTTCGAGTGGCTGATATTGACAGTCACGAGGTCGGCGTATTTGCTCTCCGAAAAGTCGGCAGAAAGGCTGTCGGTGAACTGAGGCAAATGGGGCATCACAGCCGCACCGCTGTAGTGACATTCAGATGACAGCCCGGTTCCGCGTGTGCAGTTAACTGGTTGACCCGCTCCTGAGGGAAGCTCTGCAATCAGCTGTCGAGTGTACTTCTCCAAGCCGGTGAACGAGACGATCGACGTCGTCTGATCCAGGTCAAGCGTTTGCTGGAACCTAACCTTCAGGCGGTTTTCTGCCGAGAAAGGGAAGGCGACAAGGTTATAGATGAGACTGATGAAGAAAATCAGAAGCAGGAATAGAGGGAGGTAGAAGCTGGCTCTGTGAATGAATGGCGTGATGGGCAGAAGAACGATGATGCTGAAAGCAGCGATGGCCGAATACACCAGCAAGGGGTCGTTGCCGTCTGCGGCTGCTGAGTTGATCGCAGAAACGACGAAGAGAGCGATTTGGAGGAAGACGATAATGGTGATTGGAGCAAGCAGAAGCAGTTGGAAAAACCAGGTCCAAGATGGAAGCTTGGCGGACCATTGTTGCTCCTTTTCGGGAGGATGTTCTGTCTCCTTGTTCCCCTCCCCAGGATCGCTCATGATGGCCGAGATGGAGCGTCTATATGTCGTCGCAAAAGTTGTCCGGATGGTGCCGTTGTTTCCGTTTTCGTTCTCACCACTCCTAAGCGGCGTCGTTTCTGTGGGCTCCTCGACGGCATTGTCCTCATCGTTGGAATGATGGGAAATCAACGCGTCCGAGTTGGGTACCTCAGATATGTGATCCCTGGTTTGCTGATCATCATGGGCATGCTGTGCAAAGTCCTTCTTGCTTGGGAGCGCGAATAGATCACAGAGACTGATGAGTGTTGAAACAAACACGGCGGAATGGAAGAATGCAAAAGGATAGCCGGACGCAATCTTGAACCTGTCGGCGGCGGTCGTGACCCCGACGAGGATGGCCCAGCTGAGAACGAACAACCAGATGTGGGCATACCCCCGCTGAAGAGCGGTCGGTCTGACAGCACTGGCGCCCTTTGAGACTGTCCAGAAGACGAGGAAGAACAGAGACAGCGTCATCGCCCATCTGTTGTCGTCAATCAGTAAATTGGCAAAACGCGAAGTGGAGAAATGCAACGACTTACACTGCGTAGGGACTGCTGTAGATTATGTGAGGATTGACCCTTCGGACCAGAAGGGCAGAGAGAACCGTGATCGAGGCCGAGAAGATCAGAGCCAGGGGGAAGCGGGAAAAGCCCTTCCAACCTCCGAGGGGTAGGGGTTCATCATCCTCTTCGGCTCTGACATTTCGCGAAAAGAAATAGTACTTGTCCTTTCTGGAGAGGATGTAGGTTACCAGGGCCAGGGCCAGGGGAGACACAATAAGTAATGTCAGCGTCCAGGCAAAAAGGCCCCGAAGCTCCAGCAGCGCGAAGCCCGTTCCAAACATGTCGAACCATACACCGTCCGTGCCAGAACCGCTCGACACCTTCTTCTTGTCTCCGTCATTTCGTCTCCCGCTGAAATAGCCGGTGGTGCTTTGGAGGTTGTCGACAGCCGCCAGGCTGTTGGACAGCAAGTGCCACAGACTTTCTTGCGAGGCGTGGCGGGTATCATCCTGGTTGGTGTGGTACCGTGCCCGCGGGCGATAAAACGCAATGTCGAGGCCGCGCTGACCATAGGATTCAGTCCATACTTTATAGTCCGTTTCGCTTCTGATCGCCCCGAGCTTGAATCCATCTGCAGCAACGACGGAGCCGAAGGGGTGCGGTGCGTTTGCGTAGCCCTTGGTGACCTCCAGGTCGGTCGTCCGGAAAAGAATGGCCCGACCGCCGGCGCCAGCACCCTCAAGATTCACGAACGAGGTGGTGAAGTGGTAAAGAGGGCTGTAGTGGTAGACTCTAGCTCCATACAGGCCGTCTTCTTCGCCATTGTTGAGCAGCAGCACAATTCCACGCCTCGGCTGCTGACCAGGGCTAGTGTAGTAATTGAGCATCTGCAGGATGCTGACGCAGCCCATGCCATCATCAGTTGCACCGTAGCCAGTGGAAACTCTGTCCATTGGTTAGTGAATTGAAACATTACAGTCGCCGACAAGACTCACGAGTCGTAATGAGCATTGACAAGAACGCCGCCCTGGCCAATCTTGCGGGCATCACGCTTGCTATTCCACCATTCTCCGTCTTCATCTTCACTACCGCGAATGTAGACAAGCTTGTTCGTGCCCTCAAAATACGTAGCATACGGACCTGATTGGCTAAAGGAGCCCGATGTGCCAAGGTAGGTGGTGTTCGATATAGTGTCGTCGAAGATGGTCACCGAAGGGCCCGTCGATGCGCGCCGGAGCACGTCTTGTCTCGCAGGGGCAGGAGCAGGGTCATCACTACAAGATGCTTCAGTCAGCAACTGCGCTCTCATGTAGTAGCCGTGCAGGGCAACAAACACTCACTTAATGTCCTGAGTCCAGATAACGCCGCCAGCGTCCTTCTCCTCGGTGTAGTCAACCTTGTTGCGATCCAAAATGTCCTTAACTCGCTTCAAGAGGTACGCACCGACCTCGTCATTGGCACGGCTGTTGTAAGGGTGGTATTTTCTGGTGATGTGCGTCAGGTCCTGCCAGGCCTCAGTCAAGTTGAGGTCCGGGTAGGGATCCTGGCTGTGGCTTGGGACAGCCGGCACCGACTCGTGGATCCATACGAGGGGTATCAGGAAGGCTGCGTAGACGACTATCAGCCAAAAGGTGACCGGGCCCGTCGTGAACCCAAAGGGGTTCTTAACAGCCATCGCGGCCGAGTGCTGTGGGAGCGGAGTTTCGGGTGGTTCTGTAGCTGGTGCGTGTGTTGCCGGTGGATTGTCGGTTTTGAGCTTGGTATTCGGGTATTGTATTGCAAGTCCGAGGTCGATTAGCGACCGAGGAAGAGTGTCGACACAGCTTCGAGTCCTAGTGTTTCGTCGTTGGACGGGAGCGGAGATGACCGGGTTCGGCTCTACGGGAGGGTGGAGGGGCGCGGCAATGAGCCTAGATAAGGTGAGAGAGGCTAAGATTGGTTGCGACAGACGGGTGGTTCAACTCCCATGTCGAAGATTAATAATGATGGGTTTGCAGAGAGAAAGGAACGGTTGTGTGAGAGAAGTAGGGGAGAGGTGAAGTCGAGTACAAGCAACGTTGCTGACAGCCGTGAGACGTTCAGCATGCCGAGGTGGGATGAAGGAGGCTGGAGGAAGGCGTCATGTCATGCCAGACAATGCCGTCGCGTTCCCTATCTAGTACGTACCTACCGACCTACCTACGCATTTACCAGGTACTACACTACCTGGTAGGATGATGCAACCACCATCGCTGCGTAAGAAGTGGCCCAAGCTCCTCAGATTCCTACACACTACAGCGACTCAGAAAGCGCCAAAAGCGCGTACCTACCTAGCCCATTCGCCTGGCCCTGCACGCAGAATGTCATCAATGCGGGGAACGAACTCTGCACCCTCAACTCGGTAAACTTGTGACTGGCTTCACCACTGGTCGCCTCAAGTCTTGGATCCGGTCTTGATTAGTAGCAGACATGCAAACGCACATTGCATATTATAGCTATTCGTACACAGGTAACAACCAACAAACCCCACGGACCTAATGCTCCCCTGAAAGGACTCGGATCCGACTACGGGACGGTGCTGTCAACTCCAAGGCGTCACAAACAGTCTCACGTGGAGACGCAGAGTTCATGATTTAGGATCAACTTCTTCTTGCTACATTTACTGCATAAAGAAAGCCTATGGATTAGTCACCACTAGATTCTCCGTCTATCGTACAATCTGCTTGCGCTGTCTGCTGTTTCAAGCCCCTGCTTTCGAGTTATGGGATACACCCGGTCTATCCCTGTTTGCCCAGCAAAGCAGTTCGGCAGTGAACGCGCTGTTTCGTAGGTGCGAACACTTGTCCAACCCTGGAAGTCATTGAATGAATCCTTGGTTGTTAGTTGATCGTTAGTGGTCAACGTATACGGACGCAGGCAAGCACACGTTCAAAATGCATGTTAGTCCTGAGACCCATCTACCCAAACTCTAGAATCTGAATCAGGCGCCAGGGGGAGGTGGGGGAGGTTGGTCGCTGGGGGGAGGAGGAGGCGCATTGTCCGAAGGAGGCGGCGGGGGGGCATCGCCGGCGTATTGCTGAATCAGGGCATGGATACCGCTCGCCGCCAGGCCTGGAGGAGCTCCGAGGCCAGGAGCACCAGGCGGAGGAGGGGGCATGTTCGGAGGAGGCGCGGCCATGCCAGGGGGAGCACCGTATCCGGGGTAGCCACCGTAGGCAGCGTAGCCGTTCTGGGTTCCAGGAGGTTGATGCCACGGGGCGGCACCTGGAGCGGCGGGGGCAGATGGCTGACCACCATAGCCCTGGCCGCCGCCACCACCGCCGTAGTAGCTGTCACCACCAGCATGATCGTCGCGGCGGTTGCGGTCGCGGGCCCATGGAGCGGCACCGCCACCTCCACCACCTCCGCCACCGCCGCCGTCGCCGCCGTCGCGGTCGCGGTCGCGGTCACGATCATCACGCGAGTCGTTGTTACGGCTGCGCCAGGGGGCGGGGCCACCGGTCGGGCCACGTTGCCAAGGCTTCGCATCACCGCCACCGCTGGGACCGTTGTTGAAGGAACCAGGGCCGGCCTCAATGCGTGCGGGAGCAGCACCGCTGGCAGAGCCGCCGCCAAGTTCTTGCATGAGTTGCTGCGTTTGGTTTAGTATTGCGTCGTGGTGGGAAGTGCCGAACAAACATACCTCGTACTCGCGATCGACAGCGTCTCCGCTTCCGAGGCGGCCAGCGGGACCTCTGCCACTGCCTGCACCGTCGTTGCGCCAGCTGGCACCCTTTTGTCGGTCGGGACAGTCTCTGGCCATGTGTCCGGCATTGCCACAGACACGGCAGATGATGCTGGCGGTGTAGTTCTGTCGCTCGGGACAGTCGTACTTGCGATGGCCGATCTGACCGCAGTTCTGGCAGGCCTGGTTTTCGTCGTCACGGAGAGTTCCGTTGAGAGCTGCGAGCTCACGAAGCTGGTTACGCTTGAGCTCGTTCTGGCCTTCGGGGATGGAAGCAGCCTAAAGGAAGCTAGATTAGCCACTGATGATGCACAAAACGGGGTAAAGGGAACCACTGACCGTCTCAATAATATTGTGAATGAGCTTTTTGGCCTTGTTGACCTTTTCTTCCGTCTCCGCCATGATGAGGCAGTGAAGGTCTTCCTCCTGGTTGCTGGCGTGAGCTGCGTCCGACCGGCCTTTTCCCTCTTTGACGGAGCCCTTGCCACGAATGGCAATCTTGGCGCCCGATTCTCCCTCCATCTTCTTCAGAGTATTGCCACGAGGTCCGATGAGCAAGCCGACTTTACGACGAGAGAGCTAAGCGTTAGTATATGTATCAAGAGGGTGAAGCAAGTATGACGGTCCCGATCTCCAAACAAGGCCAGGTCTGACAAGACACCTGGAGGATGCATGACAAGCTTGGCCAGAGTCCAGGCAGGGGAACAAGGGAAACAAGAATATTGGTTAGGAGGGTTAGAGGGTTAGCAATCATACTGAAGTTAATCTCTGGATAATCGTTAACAGGCACGTAGACCTTCTCCTGGGTCTTGGTGGGCCTGCGGTAATCCTGTGGCGGGTGGTAGTTAGGGATGGTCTTCATGGCCTTCTCGATGAGCTTGTGACGCTCGTCCTCGAGGCGCTTGCGGTAGCGGTACTCGCGGGTGTTGATACGGCGACCGTGGTTGTCGTACTGGGGGGGAGGAGAGGGAGATCTGGAAAGGAGACGAGTCAGTCGAGACGTTGCGCGATGCTGCGCTGGATTAAGAAAAACATACCTGTCTCCATCGGCGGGGACGACGTCGTCAATACGAAGCTTCTGGCTGATTTCCGTGATGCGAAGATGAAGAGTGTAGGCCTCCAGCTGCTCGCCGGTCATGTTGGCCGTGATGGCGGTGGTCAAGCCCATCAATCCAGCAGCCTTGTTCTCCGACGCGTCACCCCAACGGTTTCTCTTCTTTCTGCGACGAGGGCCATCGGCATCGGAACCTGCATAAGGTATTAGTATCGGTAGGGAATGAACAGTAGCGCGCAAGCGAGGAGACCTACGTGGCTCAGGGCTGCGACCGCGCTTCAACTCGCCGTTGCCGCTGCCGTTGTCGTTGTTGATGCCGTTGCCATAGTCATTGCTAGGGGGGGGAGGAGCTTCGGGGTACTCCTCATCCTCGCCGCCAAAACGGCGCTTTCCCAACGGGATGTTGTTGGAGCCCGTGATTCCCTGGCTTCTCCACGACATGTTGGCTGTTGCGCGATAGCGATCAAGATGTCGGTAAGGAGAGGCTATGTCGTGCGTGATGGCGATTGCGGATTTGCGATGGAGGAGGGAGGGAACTTTTATATGGGACTCTAGGTACATTTAATGTAGAGCTGCGGAGGTGCCATGAATCTCAGCCTGGCCCAAAAGAAAAGCTATGGGCCCAAGCGTTTCTGGTACCGATTGCCACCAGCTGGGTACTTTTGTGGGACGGGACTCACCCACGTGACACGAGTGTGAAAACCAGCGCCAGCCGGTTGGCTTTCGAGCAGGAAGGAAGGAAGATCGGGCAAGATTCGAGAACACAAGAAAAGAAAACCGAAAAATGCAGTTGAGAAATCGCATGAAATTGATATTCAACCAGACAAAAGAGATGATCAGTGGGAGGCTTGAACTCCCGGCCTTGGCATCACACAACATTTCAGGTGAAATATTAGTACCACGCTCTAACCAACTGAGCTAACCGACCAGATTGGCATTGATGAATCTTGATGAATCGTGTCGCCCACAGGAACATGAATCTCAACTCCCACTGCGTTGCTGTCGCTCGGGGCACCGACATTTCACTCACATATTACTCAGGTTGCCAGGACTTCATATTTCACTTGTTTCAATTGTTCAAGTGTCTTTTTTGTTAATTTGACGCTCAGTGTTTCAGAATCCGTGCTCATTCGTTTCTCATCTCTCATTTCTCATTTCTTAGCGGCATCCTCCTGCATTCCTTTGAGAATCCACGCAGAGGCAGCCTTGGCCTGCTCATCCAGCTCCTCGTCGGTCTTACTGTGGTGCTCCAAGGCCTTGTGGGGGGAGGGAATGTGACGGCCCTGCTCGAAGCCGGGCCTCTCGACGAGCTTCCACAGCCACGCCTTAAGGGCGGGGAACTCGTCGAGGTCGATGCCCGCCCACTTGCTGGCCGCGACCCAACCCCAGCTGGCAATGTCGGCGATAGTCACGCGGTCGCCAACGAGGTAGCCGTGGGGGTTGGCCTTGAGCTGCGTGTCCATGGTGCGATACAGGCGGCGCGTCTCGTTGACGTAGCGGTCGATGCCGTACTGGATCTTTTCCGGGGCGTAACCTGAGGGGATCAGTCAGTATCTCACTGTTTATGGGCCTGACGAGCAGCGATTCTTACGCTTAAAGTGGTTGGCTTGTCTGCGGCTCGTTAGCATCTCACCCGCTCATTCCAGCTGAAGGAAAACTCACCCCTGCATGGGGCCCAGACCACCCATCTGCCAGTGCAGCTGCAATTCCCGTCAGTGTCGCATAGCCCAGAGTGTGCAAATGGTCAGGCCTTACCCAGTTGTTCACCTCCCAGTACTCACGCGAGCCGTAGGGGTAAGAGACCTTGTGATCCTTGTCGTAGCGGTCGACGAGGTATTGCAAAATGCTACCGGACTCGAAGAGACGGATCTGCTTGCCATCTTCGAACGTGTCGGTCAAGGCCGGGATGCGCCCATTGGGGTTGATCTCAAGGAACCAGGGCTCCTGAGGTCTCGTGCATCAGCATGCAGGCTCGTCATGGGTCTGCTTGTGTGACCAACCAACCTTTTGAGTGTTCTTGGAGATGTCAATGGCGGTGACCTGGTAGTCCAGTCCAAGCTCCTCCAACAAAATGGACACCTTGATACCGTTGGGGGTGCCGGTGGTGTACAGGTGGATGTCGGTCTTGGTCTTGGCGGCCATGTTGAAGAATTGTTTACTCAACTGTCCGAGGCGAGAGGTCATATGAGGGGTTTGCAGCTTGCTGTGGGTTGTTGTTGGGATGACCAACGATGATTTGGGGGCGGAAGCTTCTAAATAGTATTTCGAGCTGCTGGATCTTCGAGCCCCATTAGTATTGCATCGACCCCCTCTCGCCTGACTGCCAGTGCAATCGGTATGCTTAGGTAGGCATGACCTTAATAATACGGAGGGGGGTGGTCAAGCTGGCGAAAGCAATCGCAGCTTACGCCTAGGCTACTGCCACCGGCCCCCAAGCGGGTCGGGTCTCTCCCCTCTTCACCTTCACCCTCCATCGCACAAGATGTGAATCGCGACAGAAGGCTCACGGGGCTTCCTTCTGCTTAGAAATCGAAACCGATTCTGCTGCAAAGATGTCGTCACCTCCCGCGGCTGGATTTGGTCTGCCGAACTGTGGATCGCCGCCCTGGCACTAACTTCGGCCCGTCAGCACTCAGCCCTCAGCACTCAGCGGCCAAGCTCCGTGGCGTTTCTAGCATTCCTTTAGCATATAGTTGCTCTTTTCGGCGGTTTCCCGGCTGCCCCACGAATATCTCATCTGGAGAAACCGGCATTCAAAATTTGAGACGAGTAGTTCCGCTGTAAATCGATCTACCTGAGTGACGCTAGGTTATAATTTACCTATGGGTACCAACACCAGAGACATACCTACCTCAGTGCTGGGTATAGCACTTGTGCTGTGTTTCCTACTGTTATTTTTTCTACATATTATCGTGTACCTGTGCGACCTCAAGAGGGACCGCCTAGGCCACGTATCTTAGGACATACCTGCCTACCTATTTACCTACCTACCTACTGGTCGTCACCGACCCCACTACTTACCTAGGTAGGTACCGATCCGCACGTCGTTCCTCTCGCCGCCTCCTTGGAGTAGTTGCCCCAAGCGTACGTCTGGAATTTGTGAATCAAACGGCCGACGCCCCTGTTGAACCTAGGATCACAAGCCTTGTCGATATGATCCGTATCCCCCGACAACTTAATGATGGTGGTTAAGAACCTCCCTGTTCTTTTTCGGGCGGCTTCCACCGGCACGTCCTGATTCCAGTCTACTTTACGGGAAGCGAACCAGGTAGCCTGCTGCAGCCGAACCGCCCTGCGCACCGAGATGGCCTCAACCGTGAAGATGATGGAAACCAGCGCCGTCGTGAACGCGCATTCAAAGGCGAACAACCGCGATAGCGTAAAGGCCGATACGCCCTCTTGGAAAGTGTGGTACAGTGCACAGAGCCCGGCTATGCCCAGGAAAGACGCGTCAAGCTCTTTGGCAGTGCATGTTCCGGAAGAGAGGCACGCAATGGTTGCGAGGGTCCAGTAGGCAGAGTCGCAGTAGGAGACGTATAATGCGATGCCAATCACATCGAGAGACGGTATCGAATTCCAAAGCAGAGCGAGGGGACGACCACGTGCAACTCCATTCTCTATTCAAGAGGAGAGGGTTCGTTTTCTGCGTTCACCTCTGGGTTGTCTGCACAGATGGCTGGTTCGTGCAGCAATCTGCATTAGGAATTGGTCTTCTTTTGCAACGTAGCACAGATAGACTCCCTATATTAGCTATTATCTGCTAAATCTCGTTTAACAACAGGCTTTGGTCCTTTATCTACTTTCACGTTCAACTATTTCAGAGTTTACTGAGTATTGTATGTTTATTTAACAGAGATTATTGTAAAAGATTGCTAGGAAGTACAGTGCTGATGCTATTTAATTGCTTCTGTTTAGCATTCTGAACGCTTGAAGCTTTACGAAATGAAACTGCTTTTAACAAATTTCGAACTTCTTTACCCGATTTTCTTCAAACTATACTAGATACATAAAGGTCTAGTCCACATTTTTCTTAAAAGCTTCGGAAGCTCCAGGATTAAGACTTTTGTTGACCACTGTGGACCCATTGACTCTTGAGTAGAGCTTCCATCCGTCATCCGTCATCCTCAGTCTGTCCACTACTGCAGAGTAAATCCAAATCCCGGGCAAGCCGGTGACTTCGAACGCGTCCTTCGTGGTAACCTTGCCAGCCTCTTCCGGCCAAGCCTGGCGAACCAACGCCATGTGATAACGTACAACCACTCCTCCAGTTTCGTTGTCTCTGTCAACAATGTGGTTTGTTGCATGTCGAGTAACCCCAGGGATAAGAGGAGGATATTTATTCTCGATAAAATCTTTCACTGCCTCAGCACCCTGAAATGCCCGTACATGTGATATAAAGTCATTTCGGGAAGTTGTGTTGTGAGTAGTTTCTTCGTATCAAACTCCTCGAAAAGAAAATTATGCCGGTTTACAAAGTCGACAACTGTGACTAGTTCCTCAGCCGTAACTTGATGAGAAGTCGCGGCGGATAACTCGGGAAAGCCCTCGTTGGCGTTGGGAAAGGCAAGCATTGTGTTTACTGTTCGAAAGAATTTTTTTTTTTTTGGTGGATAAAGGGTATAGTTTGTAATAGCTAGGGACACTGTGGTTGACTGCAAAAGGATGGCGGTCATCAATTAACCAGATCAAGCGAAGCAACAGAGTTAGCTTTTATATTCATCCATTTACTGGATTGCCAAGCTACTGGAATCTTTATGTCATTCTGCCCGATACTTGGCGATTAGTGAACATGCTGAGACGATCCTATGCTGACTGATGATTCACGAGGCGGGAAATTTTACGTGATCGGACATGTCGAAGTCTGTCCAAGAGAGTGTACACAGACAAGCATAATTAATACCAAAACTCAAACTCAAAGGTATGTTCGCTGACCTTTGAGTAAAGCAAGTGGGCGCAGATGCTCTTACAGTATATAAACCGGGCTCTTCGCTTTCTCTGCACAACACCTCAGACAGCATCGTATTGTAACGCACGTTTAACAACTTATATACACTCGAAAATCCACAAGGCTAGCCAACGCATCCAAAATGTCGGCCCAACCCTCCTTGAAGCAAACTTCCTCCGGATTCGTCGAGAACGAAGGGGTGAAAACACACTTCTACGTCACAGGCGAGGGTCCTTTGATGGTCTTTCAGCATGGCTTCCCCGACAACGCGTCCACCTGGGACCATCAGGTGGCTGAGTTTTCGAAAACACACACCGTGGTGTGCCCTACTCTGCGTGGCTATCCCCCAAGCGACGTCCCTCCAGTCAGCGAAGCAGCCTACAGTCTGAAAACAGTCGTCGGCGATATACTGGCTATCCTCGACCATTTCAATGCGCCGAAGGCCATTATTGCAGGCCATGACTTTGGAGGTGCAGCGATCCAGTTGCTAGCACTCCTTCACCCGGAACGCGTCTCGAAGCTCATCATAATCAACTCTCCCGTCGTCCCTCGCTTTTACGAACTCGTGAACTTTGACAAAGATCAGCAACGCCAATCGGAGTACACAATTTCGTACATGAAGTATCAACCAGGAGACGACAAGAATCTGGACATGGTGGTTGCACCTATCAGCGACGAAGAATATCGTCGCAACATCCGCAACTATCTCTCAGAGTCACCGATGGAGGGTATGTTGGCTTACTACAAATATAACTACCCGGCCCCTCCCTACGGTGTGAAGGTTGATACCTCCGTCATGTTATATCAAGTTCCTACTCTTATCATCTGGGGATTGGATGATCCTTATTTCTCACTCAAGATGTTGGATCAAATCCCAAAGAATTTCAAGAATACCACCCGCCTGGTCACAATCCCTGGTGCTGCTCATTGGTCATTCCGAGAACAGCCAGATCAAATCAACCGGGAGATCCGGTCCTGGTTGGAGCTTCATGCCCTGGACTCCATTTGACGGATGGTTTGAAAACCTGCTTTCAAGAAGTTAAGGGTTGAGGGGGAAGGCTGAATTGCCTCAGCAGTAGATCTTAATCCTTGTGCTGGTTTATAAGCTGTGTAGGGTTAGATGAAGTATATTATTGTTATATGTGGACCGACCTACATGCCAGCAACACCTCTTACGTTTGTGAAAATCCCCTGCTTCTACAAAGGATTCGCCGCTTAATGCAGCTAGCAAAACATTTTTAGATAATAACTACCTGTCTTTTAAGCTTAGTTGAAAACACTTGCTTTGATTTTAGAGTCCTATATATAACAATAGAAGCAGGGATGGTTAGAACGAGATCTGTAAGTGGCTCCATTAGTTTCGCCGTAAACATGCACTTCATATTGATTCCTCTCCAGCCGTTGAAGAGTCCACCGTATTCCGGTCGACAGTGACCAGACTGCTTAGTGCATGATGACAAAGGGCAATGAAGTCGTTCTGGCTCGCCCACTTTTTTGCGTATTTAGTTGCCCCTACCTGGCTTCACTTACACTCCTTGTCCTAACACCAACGTTGAGCCGACGGGATAACTGTAAATACGACCAAACAAAGCGATGCGCATCATCGTAACTGGTGTGAGTGGATACACATTTTACCCTTTAATTCATCAATGGGCCCTCTCTGGGTACGGAATACAGGTTGGACTTGATTGCTGGGGAAACTGGGTACTATGGTCCTAGATCGCCCTGAATACGAACTTGCCGGGGAAGCAGCAACAGGGGGCCCCCGACTGGCCCGACTGGCTTCAACATTTAGAGGCCGACCAGATATCCCTACAGCCGCGGCTTTTGACAGTACTTGTTGTTTAATGTCCAATTGCCAGAGCCACGCACTTTTAACAGCTTCCACAATGCGGGCTTGCGGTGATTCAGGACTTGAACCGCTCAGGGGTTGAGCCCTGAACAACGGCAGAAAAGAACAACTCTCGGTCCTGCACTGCCAACGTCGCCTTACCAATGATGAATTGACCGTGGACCAAGTACTAAGGACATCCCAACTGTAAGCGAATGATATCGGGCCCCAAGAACTTCTGGGCTATGCCCGCCAGCGATCATACTGACTTGCTGACCGGGGAGGCCTGTGTTTCCAACTACCAATACGAGAGTGGCGGGTCTAGTCTATTGTAGAGAGATCTAGCGGGAACGCAACGAGCCACCGGACCGCGGACGAAAATAGTATTGGTCGTCCATTTGTTACTGCCTGGCGAAGCATGGAGCGTCAAGGAAGAGGGTATAAAATAAAAGACTCCGCCATGCGCATCACTGAGAGTACTGCACTGCCTGAATCATTATCAAGCGTTGTCTCACTCTTACTGTTTACCAGTTCCTGTGCTCCAGAACCAACTCAGCAGCCTTGCACCATGCGCGTCAGTTATCTTCCATCCGCCTTCATCGGCGTTGTCGTTGCGGCGCCCTTGACGCAAAACATACATTGTCAAAACCCTGCTGTCCGCCAGGAGTGGCGCCTACTCCCCAGAGAGACACAGCAAAGCTACGTGGACGCCGTCAAATGTCTCAAAACAAAGCCTTCCCGGATCGGAAGGAACCTGACTACGACGTTGTACGACGACTTCCCCTACATCCATGCTCACCTAGACACTTCAAGTAAGTTGCACCTGTAAGGCTTGAGAAAGGAAACGCTGACACTCCTAGTTCACTTTGTTGCCTCCTTCTTGCCGTGGCATAGGTACTTCGTCCACGTCTACGAGAAGGCTCTTCAGGACTGCGGGTACATCGGAGTCGCCCCGTAAGTCCACTGCTCTTCATCACACAGTGCTTCAGGGCCATGCTTACATGTTGCGGACCACAGCTACTGGGATTGGACTCTTGACGTTGCCAACGTCTCCACCTCGACGATCTGGGATGCTGATTCTGGCTTTGGCGGCAATGGCCTCAGACCCTACCCCAATGGATCAGAGGTCGAACAGAATTGTGTCCAGGACGGACCGTTCAAGGACCTCCGCGTCGAGTACATGGCCCTCAGGGCCGAAGAACATTGCCTCCGGCGCAACTTCAACAACGGAAGCGAAGAGATCGGCGACATGTTTGCGGGAGCTTACACGCCAGAGGCGGTTCAGGTGATCAACAATTTGACGACTTACGACAATTTCCGCATCGGTCTCGAAAACGGTCCCCACGGCGCTATTCACAGCTCCATTGGAGGAGACATGTCACCCTCTACTTCACCAAATGGTAGAAGCATCCCTTTAATAGTCAAGACCTCTGCTAATCCGGCTAGATCCCATCTTCTTCCTCCATCACGGCCAGATCGATCGCTTGTGGACGCTTTGGCAAAACGAGCACCTGGAGAATAGGACGCTTGACTATAGCGGGATCAGGACTCAGGACCAGTTCGATGGCACGACACCTCCTGCGGCGTCGCTGGAGGACATCATGCCCATGGACGGTCTGGCGGATGATGTTGCCGTCAAGGAGTACATGTCCGCCCAGAGCGGGCCCCTGTGCTATCGCTACTAGTAACGACTCTCCATGACACTTGCTTGCAATTCTTTTGCCGTAGATACATCTTGGAAACGGACCGTCGTCTACCAATCGCCGTGCCTTTCCGGATGCTGCCTGCTCTGGTGGTCT
Organism: Colletotrichum destructivum; assembly: GCF_034447905.1. Classification (NCBI taxonomy): domain Eukaryota; kingdom Fungi; phylum Ascomycota; class Sordariomycetes; order Glomerellales; family Glomerellaceae; genus Colletotrichum; species Colletotrichum destructivum. The sequence goes on from NC_085905.1 coordinate 1,621,612, forward strand.
ATATCCTAACCCTGCCCTCACTAGAATTATTTAGATGGAGCTAAGACGGCTTTTTTTCGTGATGGCTTCGCCATCCTAAAGTGTTGGGCACCGCTCCGCGAAACGGACGGAGCGGAACATGGTACGGCCGATTACATTCCGTGTTGGACGGTGGGATTCCTGTCAGTGGACCTCCCAATGGTGGCAAACCAGCTCAGTGAGAATTACTTAAGCCTTCTTATGCTTTGCCTCCCATGCATACCGCTTTTCATGCCTGCTGCTTCTCAGACGCCTACAGTTGTGCAAGCAGGGACTCGGATTATGTGATGGCTTGAATGCGTTTATATCCGACGCAAGCTGGCACTCCCTAGAGGCTATGTACGACACATGTCTTCTGTCTTGGGTTGTGCTTCAGTGCCAATGACCAGACTTCCGCGTGTACGTTGCCGATGTGTTCCATTGCCGCTTCCTTACGGTTTCACTTGTCCTCCAACTCAGACTTACATACTATACATCCAAATCAGGCGGCTCGGGAGGCAAACTCAATGGATGTGCGGAGGATTTCTCTGATTTCGGTAAAGGGGACACGAATATAGCTGGCCCTGAAAAGCCCCAATCCAGTGAGGGGAACCTGTTAGCCACAGACACAAACGAGTAACAGGAGGGAATGGGATGGGAAATTGAGTGTTTTGAACAAATACTTGATGACGTACCTCGCGGCTCTCCTGCCTCCCCTCCTACCACGTCTCTTGTCCTCTCGCTTGTTGCTGATGGGATCGGAAAAGTGCCACGGGCACAGGGTAATGTTGGCGTATGGTCAAGTGACGCTCGCCCAGCTCATCGCGCACTTAACCCTTTCGTTCTTCACGTCCCAGACCCAGACGGCAACAAGACAATCATCGAGTCTGGTGCCGGCGATGTCACGCGGGTTTTGGCGGTCGTAGGGGATCTTGACTGCAATCACGGCGCGAACTTTGCCGTGAGTGTACGAGATGTATCGGGCGCATTTGGCCTCGAGCTCCTCCAACGTCGTTGGGCTCGAGTAGGCGACCTCGGCGACCACACGCGGAAGGTAGCTACCGTCTGCTGGGTCTGCGTACTAGGAGACATCAGGGATGTACCTTATGGGGTCGAAGAGGGTGCCTGGTGACTCTGAGCCATCGCCGAGGGAGTTTGACTCGGGGGGTGGGGAGAAGAAGTCGGATGACCACTCGAAAAGTTGTTCAATCCGAGGGAAAGTGGTTTTGGCGGCGTCCGAGACGAGCTTGCCAAATTTCTGGGTGACCAAGGCGTGGAGACGGCCCTGGGTTATCTTGAAGCACGCGAGGCGCATCTCGGGGTCGTACTCGACATTGAAATGGTCAAGGGACACGCGAGGATCAGTTTCGAGGCGTTGGAGAAGGGAACAGAAGGCAGAGGGCTCGAGTCGAAATTTTTGATTGTGGTCTTTGTTGTTTTCTGCAGCCACAAACCCATTGTGATGAGAAATTGGGTTATTGTTGCGATTGACAAGTTGGACAGCAAAGTCCAAGCAGGCATGAATAGTCGTCTCCGTCTCCGTCTCCGTGTCCATGTCCGTATCAGCTTTCGCAGGAGGCTTAACTGTGATGGCCATCGTCACTGTGGGCGCGTTGGGTGTGTGAGAGTGTGCAGAACAGCAAGGCCTGTTGTCACATATTTTGCAATGAGTAATGTAGGCAAGAAAGGAGATCTTTGTTCTGCTGTTGAAGAAAAAAAACAAAAGAGTAGCGCAACTTACCGTTTTTGAGGTGATTTAAGGTAGGTGAGCAGCAGAGTGCAGTTTGCAGCTGTTAGTGTGTAGCATGCATGTATTGACTTTAAGGTTTGGCTGGGATTATCTTAGTAGGGGAGAAACACAGCCGGATGATGACACTAACCCCATAAACCCCACCAAAACACCAATATGGTCACGTGACCATAGTCTGAGAGGAATGTGGCCAGTCAAGGGAGGAGTGGGTGGATAGAAGTAGTTAGAATGGCGAACAGTATGGCAACGCAGGGGTGGGGCGCAGCCGGGCACTGTTTTGCATGCTGGGATCCTGCTCTTCTAGATGATCTAGCCCTCAATAGCTTTTGTACAGGAGAGCGAACAGGATCCTAGGTTTTCCAATAGGTATGGTTGTATGCAGTGAAAAAGGCTGAGAAAGATGTTTGAATATAGTTGGTTTTAGACTGATCAATAGGCAGAATAGGCTACAGGTCCGATAAGGCTGGCATTGCAGGTCCAAGTGTAAGTTGATAAAACTCTGTGCACTTGGAGGAGAGACGAATACATCAAGACAGTCTTGTCTAAGCAGGCCGTATATAGATTGCTGAAGTTGTCAAACATACACTCCAAAACGCCTTGACTTTGTGAAATTGAGTTTGGCACTCAGGCCATGCCTGTGGCCTCAGGCGTCCCCAAGTGGCACTCCTTCCTGGGGACTTATTGTTTATACTGCGTGCTTTCACGCCATTCGGGTATGTTTCCCTCAAGTCAAAGGCGCCAGACAGCTGTCTGTGTTCAAATAGGTAGATAGGTACCTTAAGCAGTGGTTGATGATTATTCTACTAGTGAGAAACCAGACTGGACCCATTAGTCGAGGTTAGGAACACAACACAGCTGTGAACGACACATGTCTGTTTTCTATCGAAGTGTTGGCCAAAAACGCCGCCAGGACAAGAATTCACTTGAACCAGACTTCCCGCATGAAACTCCAAACGCCCACAGTCCAGTAGAAACAACCCGAATGAAAAGGCTAGAGGACATTCCACCCGCCATCTTCAGATCTACCATCGTCCCAGAGGAAGATACGAAGTGCTTGAGTCATCCTGGTCCGAGGGGTCCGCGTCTTGCACCGAGCCCAAGTGGCCCTGCCTGTTGAGCAAGCTGGGGTCGACGTTCGTAAAGGACCCCGTGTCGCCCCCTCGTTCAAAGACAGAGCCTTCCCAAACCATCCAGCCGCCTCCATTCATTAGCTGACCCCCAAGCGCGGCATCATAATGCCCGCAAAGGCCCGGATCGGCGTTGCCCTGTCGAAGTTGAATTATGGGCTGGTACGTGAGGAACTGGGGCGTGTAGCCCGTTTCCTCGACCGTTTGTAGGCTCGAAAAGCAAGGCTGCGGACCGCGCAGCAGATTCTGGTGCATAATGCCCGTGTCGCAGGCGGGGAAGTGGCCGACCTGGGGGACCAAACCCAAGTTCTGTTGCTGCTGTTGCTGCTGCTGCTGTGGCCACAGCAGCTCCTTTTGACGCAAAATGGCGTAGTGCAGATCGGGACGGAAGACGGGCTTGCCATGCTCGTCGAACGACCGGGCCGTGGGATCTTCCCAGAGGACTTTCTCGGTAGCGAGGAACGTCTTGAAATCCTCTAGGGGCATTACGGACCGGGTAACTGGCGGTCGGCTGCCATGGATCACCTGGGAGGACGCCAGTGGTTCAGCAGCGGGAGCAGGGCCGGCAGCTGGTGTCTGAGTTTGTTCGGGCTCCTTCCCTTTGCGGCTGTGCTGTCCAGCCATTTCTGCTATTGATTGTGGATAGGCGAGGTACAAGGGATGATGGTGACGGGCGTGGGTGCAAGTAATGTGATAGGCGGTTGTGGTAATGGTGGTAGCAGTGGTGATGACGATGGCGGAGCTGGGCTGCTTAATCAAAATGCCAATGAAACTGACGAGGCTGTGAAGATGACAAGGTAAGGAGGTAGGTGGTGTTTTATAGGGAAGCAACCAGCAGTCAGAGGGCGCATCGGAGGTAGCTGCGAGCTACCTGTACGGGCACAGCAGAGACTGAAAATGCCTTCATGTTCGACTGCCTCGTGAGAAGTGGTACAGTCTCCTACACCATCTCCTAGAGATCAAAGTTCAGGTGAGTCACAAGAAGCAGACGACAACCCGCATATCCCATCTTTCCTTCCCATTCCCCAAAGGGTTCTTAAGTTGCCGAAGTTCGAACTGGCTTTGGCGAAACACATCCCATTTCGCGTTGTCCAGGCGTGCGTGGGCTTTACTAGAACGGCGATCTGGCGGCGACAGATATCTCGGGCACGCGAACAATAACCCTTCCTGATAACCTAGCAAATTCGTCCTCCAGGACACCGTGAAAAAGCAAGACATCCAGCTCCACTACTCTGCCGGGTCTGACCCCGAAGGCTACCTGACATGCTAGTGCTCGTGTGACATAGACAAGGCTTGCGCACCAAACCGAGTTGAACCGTGGTTCGGGTGGAAAGCATCGTAGCAACTCACACCTAATTCTCATCCGACGGATGAGAGGACATCTGATAACACCCCTTTACCCCCCTCTCCCTCACGTAGTGACATCAAGCCGTCTGTAGTAGCTGCCCAGGTCTCGGCGAAATAGTTGGATATTGTATGTTTGGCGCCACGGCAAGGTATGGATGGACACGTCAAGAGGCCGTTTACATCGTTCTACCAAAGATGCACATGTACACATCACCCAGCAAGACATCAACCCCTACCCGGCCATCATTCCGCTGCCATGCCAATCTGCTGCCAGTGACTTCACCGAGCCAAGAAAAACATGCTATGAATACCGCAAGTCCTCACGCTGAGAGACTTGTTGATGAACCAACTAAACCCCAAAAACACCTGTCAACCCACCCGAAACTCCATACAAAAAAAAAAAAGATCATTTCCGCGTTTGAGTGAGTTTTCCTCGAACAGTGAACCCAGTTTCGACAAAGTGCGAGTAGAGATTTTCCAAGAGTCCTGTTATGCCTTCTTTTCTCTGATGCCGATAGGGCTGCCGGCATCGACAATCATCTGCTCGTCAATCCTCTTTGAGGTGTCGCCCCATTCCACCCGCTTCCAGGTGGTGATGCGAGCCTCGTTGGTGTCGACCTCAAAGACGCGTATCCGGCGGTGGTATCCGCCGTAGCCTGCATACCCGCCGAATCCCACGCCGCCAGCGTAGCACATCCAGAGGGCCGGCTTCTGTTCGCCGTCCAAAGAAAGGGAACAGTAGTCGTTTACGTGATCGCTTTCCCCCGCGTTAGTATAGAGCTTTGCATACAGGTTGGGGAAAAAAAAGAAAAAAAAAGGCATGAACTTACTGGCCACAGCTGACCATGACGACACCCTGCTCGACCAGGGCATCACGAAAGCCCGAGTTGAAGTTGGGCGCAGTGACGCCTTCCTTCCACGAGCCCTTGATGGCGAGGTCTGCGTCTCTGTACTCGGGCAGTGGGATGTGGATGAAGGCGAGATCCATGTGAACTTTGCTGTACTCCTTGTGCGTCTTCTTGAGGCTGGTGGACGTCTTCTTGAACCAGTCGATCTGGTTCTGCTTGATCCAGTCATAGCCGTGGTACTTGCGCTCATCAGGCGAATATGCGTGAGAGTCCAACATGTAAAGCGTGAGTGCCGAGTGGTCCGACTTGCCTCTAGCAAGGACCTCGACGTAGTAGTTACCGACACCGTCAATCTCTTCGGGTCCAGCCTTGGCCAGGGAATACGGCAGGGACTCGAGGATCTGCATCTGGGCGGCACGCGGAAGCGATCCCTCATCGTCATGGTTACCGAAGATTGAAACATAGGGGATCTTCATTCTGATGAGAATCTGGGCGATTTTGAAGATGGCCTGCCACACAAATTAGCTTGCGTCCGGGCTAACAAACACCAGGACGATTCGTTACGCACCGACTGCGCATCGGGTGCGGTTTCGCCGTTGACTTGGTCTCCGCTTAGCACGACCAGATTCGGCCTTTCCTCGATGAGAATCTTGCTGACGAAATCCAGCGTCCTAGGGTCCGCCACGCAGACGCCGCCGTTGTACGTCTCGGGGACGGCGTCGCGACACTTTCCGACGCCGGTGCTGAGATGGAGATCGGCCAGCTGGACAATCTTGAAGCGGCCGTTCTCGGGGATGCGCGGCTGCGGCTTGTGAGGTTCCTTCTGGCTCCCTCGTCGGACAGTAATGTGGGTTACGGGGACTTCTTCGTTGAGCGGCAGGAGCAACGGGGTGCCGGTGATCTCCCATCCGTCGCGGGCCTCGACGGCGTCGTCGCCAAAGAGCACATCAATGCCGGTGACGGCCTTTTTCGAGTCACTATCCTTCTGGTTGGAGGATCGCTTCACCCACAGGCCGTAGGGTCGGCTCTCCCACCGCTCGTCCTCCTCACCCTTCTTGGCCGTCGCCGGGTCGAGGCGTCCGACGGAGACGTCCATCACCACCTTGTCCTCGGCGACCAGCTCCTCCTCCTTCTTTCGCGCGATGTGGACGTATGCGCTCGTAGTCCATGACTTGCCCAGGTACAGGTCCTTCTCAATGCGGTGCCACTTGTCCGTGTCGAGTTTGCATGAGGAGAAGACGTTGATGGCGGAGCATTTTGTTACCGTGATATCGGTGATAATCAAACCGTGGTGGTGCTGAGGCATGTAGTGATGCATCGACTTGGGGAGGACGCGGAAGTTGCGGTCGAGGAAGAAGACGACGAGGAAGGTCAGCAGCGTCACCGCGGTGAGCTGGATCATAGTGCGCACCTGCAGCAAGGCAATCGGTCAATTCGACTGTCGACTAGGGTTCCATCCCGGAAGCAGCACTTACTATACGGCGCGTCATGTTGGGCGAGCTCGAGATTGTCGCAAGGCGGAGAGGGTGGACGTCCGTGGCGACCCGAGGATGGCGGCGTGATATCGCGAAAGGCTTGCTTGGGTTGGGTGGGTTGAAGGGGGGAATACGAAGACGAATAATCGGCTCGGACGAGCCTTATTGAAGCTACTGCCTAGGCCATACCATGGCCCCGCAGATCGAATATACAAGAATAAGAGAATCGAAGAAAATTCGAGGATGGCGCGGTAGAGCTTGATCTCAGCTCGAAAGACAGCTCAGTGGGTAGGTTACAGGGGGGAGGGATTGTCGGGAAAAGGAGACAAAGGGCATGATGAACATAGGCACCTAAGGTAAGGAAGGTAGGTACCTTATGGTAAGGTACGGCAAGTAGGTAACGTGAGAGGCCCATTTCGGTGGAGCAGCGGCGAGAATCTGGGGTAGCAGCACAGTTCTGTTCAGGAATCGGGTCTCATTAGTGGTTGCTTGTGCTGTATTTTATGGGTCTGTACGGTACGTACTCTCGATTAGGTTTCACTGGCTCTTCCCTACCTACCTACCTACCTACCTACCTCGTAAGGTACCTATTTGCCTATCTATCTACACAGCACTCTCTAATTACTTACCCATTTACCTAGGCAGGTACCTTTTTCTATGACAAGACTAGAAAAAGGGGGCGTGGAAATGAGGGGGACGAGCAAAGGAGACAAAGGGCCATTCGGAACGAGCCTTTGCGCTAGAAACCAGTCGCGAGTTGCAACGGGGCGGCAGCGGCGGCATATCGCCAGTCGCACACTGCGTCGTCCTCCTGTGCCGTGCCGTGTCGGTGTCGGAGGACCCTCCCATTCCATGTCATTGTCTGTGACCACGTGGTATATGTACGTATGTAGGTTAGTAGGTAATATCTCAACAATTAAATGGCACCCTTTGTCGACGGACTCACAGATGACGAACGCGCGTCAACGTCGGATTGAGTTTGATACACAGCCATCCTCCCGGTTGTTTCCCTCTCTCCAACAAGCACGAGATAGGATAGCGATTGTCAAGTCTCGGGATGACAGAATTATAAGTAGGAGTAAACAGGTTAAAGATGCAATGTAACGCGGCTGATATCGAGTCACGTCACGTGAAATTCACTCCCGCCGTCAATGAGATGCCAAGCCACGACTCAAGCTCGTGATGAGGCTGTTTTCCTGGTCCGGACTTGTGATGGCTTCAACAGCGTCTTTGTTTCTCGGCCGGAAACACATACCCGTGCCACCGATGTTACATGTATGGCTGCAAGGAGGGAAGAAAACGCCATCCCGGAATCTGAGGCACAACATCCGAGAAGAGGTGCCGTTGGACTTGTTCCTTTGTTCACCCGTTTCATTCCTGTTCTGCCCATTATTCTTGGGATGGAAGTCTGCAGGCGTGTTGACGGCGTACGTCTCACCCTTGACGTCAGTCCAGTCATTACATCCGTACACGATCCGACTTCCCTGCCATCGAACCGAACAATTTCAGTGTCTCCCTGCTCCTATCAATTTACCGTCAGTCAGTGTCATGTCAAGCCATGCAGGAACAGAAAAGAACGATGGTCCGTGCTTCTGCATTCTCAAAAGGTACGTACTCATGCTTGCTCCAGCAAAATATGGATAAGTACGGATGGATACCTTACTGAGGAAGGAGGTAATAGGTAGGGGACGCAGCACCTGCTGCCGCCTCGCAATTCCCAGAGCTTGTCGTCCTGCGAACCAAAGCAGCAACGACGCGCCTCAAAAATCGTCATAACCCCCGACGATCCATCCATCCATCACATCACCTCGCCCGCCCCCTTCTCTCCGCTCTGCCCAGTTCCACCTCTCCTTTGCCATCATCAATTTCTTCTCGGCATCCGACCGCTCATTCTACCCCAACGTCGTCGCATCGAAATCCAGTCATCCTATCGAATCATTACTCGTTGCCGCTGCTTTCCGTCCCTCCCACCGTCGTCGTCGTTGTCGCAAACATGCCTACCGACTACAGCTCATTGAAAGTCCCCGAGCTCAAGAAGCTACTCCAGGAGAGAGGCCTTCCTGCAACGGGCAACAAGCTGGACCTTGTCAACCGCCTCAAGGAGAACGACAAACAAGCCGCACCTGGTACGTCGACCAACCCGAGATGCGCGCTTCCATCCGTCGCAAGCAGAGACTGACCCAATTACTACTACAGCTACCGCAGAGGAGGACGAGATCGATTATAGTGACGACGAGCCCGCGGCCACCAAGCCCGCTGCTGCCACTGAAGCTGTTCCCGTCGTCGAAGACTCTGCGCCCGCCTCTGCGTCCGCCACAGCTGAGCCCACCACCGCCGCCGCCGCCGACGACGTCGCAGAGCCCGCTGGGGCCGCACTCGACGCCGCGCCCGACGCCGAGACCACTGGCGAGGAGGGGAAGAAGCCCGAGGAGGCCGCAGAGACCGCAGACGAGGCGCCAAAGGAGAACTTTGCTCTCAACCTTAACGCGACCGACGCAGCAGCAGAGGCCAAGAAGCGCGCAGACCGCGCCAAACGATTCGGCATCGACGAGGACGAGGAGGCCAAGAAGAAGGCCGAACGCGCCAAAAAGTTCGGCGTCGAGGTTGGCAGCGTCGCTGGCCTCGATTCGGCCCTGCCCGAGAGGCGTCCCAAGCGCGGCCGTCCTGAACGCGCTGAAGAGCAGTCCGGACGTGACGCCAAGCGGCAGAGCACCGATGGTCGTGGAGGAGATGGCCGCCGCGGCCGCGGCAACAGGAACGGACACCCTGGTGGACGTCAAGCTGGCGGCGGCGACCGCGGCAACCGCAGCGGTGCCCGCGATACCAGACGCACCGCTGCTATTGACCCCGCCGAGAAGGCGAAGCTGGATGCCAGAGCAAAGCGGTTCGCCGCCTGATATCACACGCGCACCGTGATTTGATGGGTGGAAGGGGAAGAGAGGGAGAGGCGGGGAGAAAGTCCCAGCGATCGGGTCTGTATACTATGCCCACGGTCAGGTGGTTGGCGTTTCGGTCTACGACGAATGATTGGGGAAATGCAAACGTCGCAAGCGCAGGACTCGAGAATACAACACATACATCTTTGTTCCAGGGATGACTGGTCAAGGACGAAACCAAACGAGACGGTGTTGACGACGCGCGTCGCCTCGACAAGAATTTTTCACAGTAATGGAATAGAACTAAAAGTCTTTTTTTGTATTCCCCGTATTCCGGATACCTCGCGAGCGACTTACCAGACGAAATGAAATGACTGGGGAGGGTACCTCTGTCTCGACTATTTGCGAAGAATTGTCTATCTGGCTGGCGCCCTCCCTCTGAGTCAACCTCCCTCTTTTATCTTTCCGTCTCCAGTGCTGCCCGACTCCGTGACGATACCTCATACACGAAACAACACCGACATGTTTGCATACCACATCCCTCGCTGTCATTGGCGACTAAAATGCAGACTCGGAAGATGTCGTCATGGAAGCCCGCTGTGGGAGATACAGCGTCCAAAGCGGAGATTGAGAGTGAGAGCTACGTGGCGGCGGATTCTGGCTCAGGATAACTTTCGCTCACACGGGGTTCCAGAATACCGTCGTTTCTGGCTCTTCACTCTTCCCGTACGCGTCGTGCTCAGTCGGCTATGCCAGGAAAGATACCGAGAAGCACTCGACGACGGCGACGACGACAGTCAACCCTGACATGGTCGTCACATAGCACCTCTCGGCATCACGTCCTGTTTCAACACAATATTTGTTCACAAGGCACACTCGGCAAGCAAACATGCAACCACAGGCACCTCTCAACAGGTCGTTCATCACGAATCCCCCCGCAGGTTGCCCTTTGCCTTCATCAACGCTTTGGAGACGGAATCCCGCCGAAGCACCTCCCTAATGATCTACTCCCGCCACCTGATGTTCATATGCGCTAAAAGAACACCCACAAGGCCCAGACCAAGTCTAGAGTCAATGTAGAGTCACTTCCATTCACAGTTGAGCCACCTCACTTATAAGCGTGGAAAGATGTTCCAGCAAGGACAAGCACTACACGCCCTCGCACCCATGTCAGTCCCCATATACCTATCACGGACACGCGACATCTCGCTATCGCGAGGCATACTTGAGCCCTTAGAGGTTCAGCCCCAAGCTGGCCCCTTCCTTGCGTGTATAGCCAGAGCTCCGGAAGCTGTATCGCGAGGCCCTCCCCCAGCACCTCTGAGAAGACCGAACGGTCTTGCAGAATAACAGCATCGTCTGCGTCTCCCGTCTGTAGCAGACGACGAGTAAACAACGCCGCGAGACAGAGTCAGAAGAGTGATCCAAATGCAAAGTATGCAGAGGCGGCGACAGTATTCCCGAACCCTAACACTTAGGCCATCTCGGCCCTCGTCAGTATTACCATGCCCTGCCGTGCCTATCCCCGGTTCGCCATCTCGTTCGTTGTCAACCATCACTCCCACAAAAAGACATCGATCAGCAAACGTGACGCAAGGAAATGCGACGAATCCGACTGTTCAATCCCTGGATGGCCAGTCTAGAGAAAGCAGTCTCAGGGGGCGAGAGAGGCACAGCAAGGACAAAAGTCCCCAACCCGTCCAACAAGGACACACCCTTGAACCCTAGATCATGACCAGGCAGAACACTTGAGCTCCACACCCGAGAGGCATGGCAAAGAAAGCCATGATTGATGTCTGCCTCCAACAGCAAGCCCCGTTCCCGCCAAGACCCAGCCACGCGCGAGGGCAACGACAAGGGGTGGCGCACAGCGAGACAAACATCAGTATAACGTTACAGTACTACCAATGGAGTATCCTTAGCATCTGTAGAAGAGAGAGCCATCCTGGCCGGGGGGGTCCTCGCGTGGGTCCCAGCATGGACCGATTGGAGTCGTCTAAACGCTTCCCGATGTCAAGGGAATGGCGGGACCGGGGTGCTGGCCTCCCAAGAGAAGACCCAGCGTAGAATCACAACCCTTGGCGAGCCAAGGGTAAGGAAGAGAGCATGCCGGAACCAAGCCGTTCCGAGATAACGTCAGGCCATCTCCCCCAATCTCGAGACAGCTCTAGAGCGATACGGACGGAGACGATGGACAGCAGGTGACCAAAGTCATCTGGCTATGGAAGCTCGACAGGACCAGATCCCCGCGGATACAGACTACAGAAACCTGCCAGAACATGGGAGAGGCGTCCGCGTGCGGGCATGCTTTGCCACTAAGATGCGACGATCATGGCGCAGAGAAAGAGACAGGAGAAGAGAGGCGGGGGTTACCTGTCTTCATTCGTCAGTAACTTCAAGGCAAGCCTCCAAGTTAAGGAGGGCTCCGAACCTGAGAGTCATTGGAAAGAGTAAGAATATGCAATGGAGGAAAGCGACCGAAACTTGTGCCGTTGCGCTCGTTGACGTCTGAATAGGCTGATGGCCCGGGCTCGGAGACCCCCAAGCCCTACTAAGATCGACATGTTCTTTGACAAAGTATGACGGGGATGCCTGCCTCGAAGGAATATGCAGACCGACTCAACGACCTAGGACAAACCTATAGATGTTTGGTCGGGAACACGGCAGCGAGGCTGAGCTTAGGGGCATCGATTGGCCATCCACCCCTCTAGTCTGAATGGTTGACCGTGGCCCATGTATCAAACCGGAATGACAACGACAACGGTTCCCCCGGGGTCCTCTCGTGCGGCAAAGGCGGTGCATCGGCCGTTGTGCAGCCATGAGGAGGCGACGCAACAAGGACAAGGCCGTTGGGCCGTCGGCCGGGAGCCCAGCCAGCAACATGGATATTCCAAAAGACCAAGAAGACTGTTGGGAGTGTCTACACTGCTTGCTGTACGGACATGTTGGTGCTGGAGATTGCCTGAAATCGACTGTCACATCCGCTCCTGGGATGCAAGACACGTTGCGGGGGGGGGGGGGGGGGGGGGGTTTCGACAGCTCTGGCCAACGATGGACGATGTTAGTGACCCGAGGTGCATCGGAGCGGACCCCGTCAACGACATGGGCGCGGCCGATGTGCATTATGGATGTGGGGGGTGACCGAGGTGCGGTGTAATAAACCTCGAATTATAGGTCCGGTTTCGTTTCCTTGATCGTCGGCTGGTAAGGCGTGTAAGGCGGCGGCGGCTGCTGATTTGTGTCGATACCCCGTCGACCGAGAGAGGGCATCGAGCGTGAGCATTCAAACCAAAGGGCGCGACCAGAAGACCGCATGATGCTTGCATCCTTCTTCGTTCCCAAGGGTCCAGGGTACCCTACCCATCTACGGATACTTCCTCCTTTGCGGCCGTTACCGACTCCTTACGGCCGCGCATCCCCTCCTAAGCCTCACTACACACGCGCGCACACATTTCTTGCGGAGGGGTCGAATCCATCCTCTCGCTGTTGGGCCGAGAAAACGTGACATTTGAAGGCCCCCCCCCCGGGTGAAGCCCAGTCTTTCCACTTTTCTCGGTCGTCTGGGGCCGGTGCAGAATAAGTCGTCGGCCTGGCTAGTAACTAGTTGCGGACAGTCAAAGCCTGGTCGTCCTTGGTCGAGAGAGTAATAGCTCACTCCAGGATGGTGTCGCGTGGGCCCCTACCAGCCTACCAGCCCGCGCCGTCTACGGTGAACGGGAGGAGTCTAACGTCGCCCGGGTACCGGGGCTGACTGACCTGTGTGGTTCATGGCCCAACGGGTGGAAGCGGGTGCGGCCACACGTCGTCAGTGTGTGTCTCTCTGTGGTGATGCTGATGTGAGATTGATCACCACCGGTTACATCGTCGACTTCGGCGGGTGGGCGCATTGCCATCCGTCTCTCCTGGTTCCTCTCAGAGACTCAGCCTGGGTCGACACTCAACCCCCGGACGGTATCCCCGCCGCCCAGGTAGCTCCGGCGTCTCCATTCTCGTCGGCTGATCGGTGAGACACTCACACACATCTCTCTCTTCATCCTTCTCTATGTATGTGTGTGTTTGTGTCTGTTTGTGTCTGTTTGTGTCTGTTTCCCTCCGAGTCTTCAATAGGGTTCTTCAAGATATCCATGGCCTCAATGACTTACATCGCCTGCCCCACCCAGCGGCCGACGCTGTGCTATTCCGGTCCCGGGTCAAGTTACGTTTTACGAGGTGGGCTGCTAGTGCAATCAGGTCGATGGGTTTTTTTGGGTTCTTTTTTTTTGGAAGCCTACGACCAACGGGTTCTCTTTCTTGTGCCCCCCCCCCCCCCCCCCCCTCATCCCTGGACCTGGACCTGGGACCCCATGTTCTCGCTTCGATTTCCAAGCAGGGTTTCACGAAGAGGTTGGGGAAAGAAGAGAAGAAAACAAGTAGAGAAGTCTGCCTGTTGGGGGCCCCCCCATTTGTCGGATGCTGGTGTCGATGCACTGTCGCATAACAACCATCGTACATGCTCCCATCGGACGGGGATGGACCGGGGGGGGGGGGGGGGTGGATACCGACAACCCGGTCTTGTTTGAGCCCCGAGCTGCCGGGTGCGATTGGCCTTTGTTTGCTACTCATGAGATGGGCGGGTGACCTCTAGGCGCTTCTATCTCACTCGCGTCAGTGACCTGTCTGATGCTACTGCAGTCAGAAGGCGGCCGACGCGTGCTGCCGACGTCGAGGATGACCCGAGCTTACTGTGAGAGCATCTTGTATCCGTAGGGAGTGCCGACAGGCGGCTCCCCGTAGATGCCTCGTCTCCCGAGAAGCCGACGCGTCTGGCCTCGTACCCACTATGCGAGAACTTGGTTGTGAAGTCGCCTGGCCTGGCCCCGAACATGACAGTGTGGACTTCTCCGTAGCCCCTCAGATGTCAAAACGACGCGCTGGTTCGGTATCATGATGGATGGATGCATGGCAGAAAGATATGTGGGCGAATGGTCGTGAAGCCCAGTTGATATACCGCCCTTCCTATAATACTTCTTTCACGCTGTCAAAACCAGGCCCAAACAAACGCCGGTGGCAATCGAAGCCCTCTTCCCTCTACTTCGATCCGCACATTCAGTCCAAAAGACGGCCCGCTGGAAGTCGCCCCAGCCAAAATCAAAACAAATTACACGACACTCGACCTCGATGTCTACTGATTGAGATTCGAGACCGGCCAGCCCAATTGCCAAATGCTCCCATTCCCCTCTCGTTGTCTCTGCCATTCAAAACGGGTCGTCTGAGTTCACTTCAATGGTAGTGACTGGTTACCGTGTTGGTTAACCAACCTCGAGCGTTCCTTGGCCCTGCGAAACTCAGCTGCCGACCATCCACGGGTCGCAACTTCGCTCTGCAAACAGTACGGCCTAGATGGAGGAAAAGTGTCGCAGGCCCCTCAGCTATTTTTTGATCCGTCAGCACCCGCGCCCGCGCCCGTGCCTGTGCCTGCGTCCTGGCTGTCTGTCGGAGGGACGTACTGTTGACCTGAGCTTTTGCCTTCCTTCTTCTTGCCGCTGCTCTTTTTGGACGAGTGTTTGCTTTGTCCTCTCGTCTCTATCCGAGGGAGGAGGCCGTCGAAGATGGCGTATTGGTCGTACGCGTTGTTCTTGTCATCGGGCGAGGTGCCCTTAGAGCTGCCGCCGCCGCCGCTACCGTAGGGGTTGTTGGAGCTCATGGTGTTGTTGTTCGACGTTCTTAGAGCTGCGATCTAAGCAACAATCTTTTTGTCAGTCGAGTTCACCATGCCCGGCTTGTATTCAGGCTTACTGTGTTCTCTTGGAGTTTACGAAGGAGATCGCAGGCTTCGTTTGGGGTGTAAGCTGTCTGGATGGGCGGTGGTTGGCGAGACGAGGTAGAACTCATGGAATGTTGATGAGGCTGTTGATCTTGCTGGTTCATTCTGAAGACGGCTCTTTGCGCAAGCTTTATATCTTTAAACAATGCGTAGTTGAAGGGAAGTTCCGACTATGACCGGGTGTCTAGGGCGAGGTCAGAAGGATTGACGGTGGAGGGACTTTGGAAAGTCGACGAACCAACCACCTAGTGCGAAGCTTAGGAAAGGTGTACTAGAGAACGGCAGACGGGAGCTGTCATTGCGCCTCTAATTACATCGAATAGGCTTGGCCATCCTCTAGGCAGAGCAGTCCGTTGCTCTCGTTTGTCTCGGGTCTAGCCCACACCCCCGCAAGTCCAAGGCAGGCAGCAGAGAGTCTCGCCGGGCACAGTTGGAAATCTGCCTGGTAAGCCCCGGTTCTGGAACCAGCGACACCCCGAAGGAAGCACTTTTGCGGGTAGGTACTCTTGGTTGGGGTTCAAAAGCGAATCTATTCTGGGTTGATTGTAGGAACGAACGGTCTAGTTGTCGAAAGAGAAGAGAAGGTTGTCCGGGGAAGGGAGCGGTCGCCCAAGTCGCCGATTTCGCACCCATGGCGGAAGCACCTCGACGTCTGAACCAAATTCCGCCCTCGGTGCCAGATCATGTGCGTGTGCCAGTCGGCGAAGGAATCGCTAACCAGCATCGTTGCCGGGATAGGTGTGCTTAGCGTGGGTACGAGACCGTAGTCAGCCAAGCACACAGCAGACTCAGTGAGTGGCTCCATTGCTATTCCCTCAATGTCGGCAATTTGTGGGCGCGGACCTCTGCGACTCTGAATGGCCTCAAAGCAACAACAATGTGTATCAGGTAGGATTGCGACCAGGACGATATTGGTGACTGTTGAATCCGACAAAGAAAAAGGATGGAACATGCCGGCATCGACAGCCCGACATTGACCCAGGAACGGATGTGTTGCTGAACCAAAAGCACATCGAGTGCATCATCGCTGCTTTGCATCAACATAGGGCTGAGGCTTGGGACCAATCCCGAGGCCGTTTCCCCCGGCCTAGCTGATCTGAGCGGGATCGGCCTCTGGTTCCATGACAGCCGCTGTCTAAATTGGCCTCAAACTGGGCCCGGGGCACGGCTGGATTTCATGCCCATTAGCACAGAGCATCATCATCCTCGCATCATTGGTGTTCGAAATAGCAGTGTCCCGCTTTCACCGAATGACACCATTGGTGTGATAGCCGCCGCCGCCGCCGCTCCTGGACGAGGCTCGAAGCGTAGAAGATGAAGACCAGAGACTGACTCTAGGCAGCCTCGAATGAGTGAAGAACATGGCAGCCTAAGGAGACTTGAGGGAGAGCACCGCCGCCCCGAAGCGCAATGAGAGCCTGGAGGAAGGCTTGGGCCGCCAAAAAAGATCCGACAAGGGCGGCCAGGCAGCCATTGAGAAACCTCCACAACGGGAAAAGCCGATGGAGAGCCATCAATGATCGTAGTTGTCCTCCAATGGTCTTGTGCCTTCCCGCCGCCCGCGTCTGCGTCACGTCTCATTTCGCATGGCCACCCATTATTCGCCGGACGGCCGCCTATGTGTCCAATTCCATGAACCAGGGCAGTGGAAACCGACCATCCTTCCAGGTACATGTATCTGTACAGATAGCCCATTTGTTAACGGTGGTCCACCGAAACGGCCGGGGTACTTGTTGGCTCTTGTGCAAGGTCGACAACCTCTACCAGCACGCATGGCGGCATGGGAAGACGTCGGGTGGAGAAGTCAAGGCAGCTTAAGTCCACACCCCTCCCCAAGAGCGGGAGTTGGATGACCCGACGGCTGTTGGAAGTTTGGTATGAAACAACCACTTGCCAAGCAATTCGTTGCCTACTTTCGTATTAACGTGCATGCGGCAATCGGCCATGTGGCGTGCCGATTGTTGACATGAACCGTCCTTGGACAGCCGTTGTTGGGATTAGATCTATCGTCTTGGAAAGCTGTGACCGGTGCTCGAGATTCACTCTGGATAAATTGTCTCCTTGCCGACGACGTCATTCTCAATGCCAACTACAACTGCGATGTTGCCGCAGGATTCTGCACCAGGAGCGATAGTGCTTCCGAGTTCCCACTGAGATACGTTCGCCAAGGGTTCGCAGTTCTGCGCGCCGAGACTAAACCAGAAGCAGAACGATGAGCCATCTGTCACGGCGGCGCCCCTGGGGGCCGTGGTCGATAACTGCCCCCACGCCGGAATCCAGACCGAACACAGTCCCGGCATTATCGGCGAGTCGAGCCGATCGGCTGGCTGACGGAAGGAGGAAACGCGGCTTCATGCCACATGGATTCACCCGCTTCGAAACGGGGCTCTCTTGGTGGTGCTTCTGCTTGGCTTGCGGCGGATGCCAAACGGTTGCAGCAAGCCTGCAATCTTGCTCATCATCTGGTTGGTAGCCCGTTCCGTTGCCAATCAGCGTGCCGAATACGCGAGTCTTGGTGTCACTGGCCCCCAAATCCAACCAGTCTGGTTGTTATGGTCCCTAAATGGGCCTAGCTGACGCTCTCATCTGTACGGACAGTCTGGACGGAACGTAGAATCCGTTCGTTAGGGACAGGGCCAGAAGCATTGACCCTGAGCTTGTTGACACCTGCACGAAGTCGTAGTCGGAGGAGAGAGAGAGAGAGAGAGAGAATGAGTTGACGAGCCTTGCTTGTCAGTGAATTCTTGCACGGAATGCATCGGTAACCTCATTCGCATGCGTAACGTGATGTAGCCATTCTACTCCCAGCTGGGAATTGTTGCTGTATCGCAACGCAGTACATATAGTGTTGATGGAATCGAAGCCCCAAGCGAGTCCCCACTTCGGGCAGGCGAGTAGGCAGTGAATTGTCCAGCGCCCTCATCCAAGTTTCGGGTCAGTGTTGGGCGATCGAGACGACTGGTGACAGGGAAGTTGACGAGGTGATCTTTGCCATTCTTCGTACTCCTAATGTTGATGTTGTAGCAAGTGTTCGGCAGCAGCATGGCCTGTGAGGCAGCTGGCGCGATAGCCAGCTCAAGGGCTGTCGACTCATTTCGCCTCGCCTGGCTGCGTGACGTCTCACCGCAATCCTCGCGACCCTCTTCGCGGTTGGTTGCGTTGCAACTTGCAACTTGCAAGACCAACAGCCACAGGATCGTTGCTGGTCGGCTGTTGCTCCTGGCCATGCAACCCCCTCCCCCTGCCACAAAGACACCAACACCATTCTCTCCCCTGCAGGAGGGGAGGATGGATGGCAGACGCCAGCGGTTCGACGGCTGGCCGTGTACTGCATGTAACAGTCCCGCTCGTGGAAAGTCACAAGGTATCTTTGCAGAGCTACCCACTGCTGTCACCTTGCAGGGGTGGGTCGTATGCTGTCGCCGCTGAGAGGACTACCAACAGACGGGACATGCTTGACTGAAGGCGGGAAGATGGAGCCTTGCCAGGCTTAGTGTACGAATAGTTTGTAGTGTGGTCCGTCTGCCAACCTGCCGAATCCCCTTTTCCTTGCCCTCAAATAATATGTTCAATCGTTCCCCGCGTTTGTCAAAGAATTTCCCAAGTCGTTGTAGCTCGACGACATCTCGACAAAAAACCACTCCAGACTGTTTCGTGCATGGTGCCGACATCGATGCTAAGGCTGTTGCTACCGTGAACTCGATTTTCTGGCTGGTCGAAGGCCATGATAGCGCCCACCATGGTCGTGTCCGCGAAGAAAGCGTCGACCGACTCCGAAGTCGATGGCAAGGCGAGTCCTGGGCAGCCGGCAAAGCCGCGCAAGCGCGTTCCCGCCGAAATATGGGAAACCAAGCGTCCTATCATCACCCGGCTGTACCAGGAAGAGAAAAAATCATTGAAAGAGGTCATGGAAACCATGCAGCGTGACTATCATTTTGTCGCCACGTAAGTACACGCCTTGTTGGTCTCCCGCACGCGGCTCACCGACACGTGCAGTGTCAAGATGTACAAGTCGAGGATATGGAAATGGGGCCTCGACAAGAAACTCAAGGGGGACGAGGTCCTGGCCATCATGCTCCTCAAGCGGGACCGAGACATGTTGAAGAAGCCGACAGAGTTCAGGATACGTGGGCAGCCTGTAGACCTGGAGAACATCAGCCGGTATCTGAAGCGTAACCCGTCGTTGATGGCCAAGTTCAAAGCAGGCCAAACGCCCAGTGTGCAGACAGCCCTCGAGGTGACTTGCCGAACTCCTTCGCCGCCCCCAAGTCCGGCGAGAGCCCTGGCACCGACGATGGAGATGCAGAGTACGGAACAAGTGCTGTGCCTATTCCGAGACTATATCGACGGGTCCTTCTCCTCGGGGGGTTGGCGGTGTGAATTTAATGTCGACTGTTCCAACAGCCGGTCCAACCAGGGAGATCGGAGTAACGATTTGTTCGAGAGGGTCATTGCAAGCTTTGCTTTAGTGAATCGCTGCATGATCAGGGGTGACCAAATCAACATCAACAGTGTCCTCGGTCCAGCTTTCGAATCGCTCAAGGAGATCGTGGCCGCCGAGAGCCCGGACTTTGTTGCCCGTACGGTCTGCTTGCTCTGGTACCTAGACCGACATCACAAGCACGACCTCCTGAGGCTAGTTCTCGACTACCTGGCCGGGCTCATCCCCATCGTTCTAGGACCGCATCACATTCTTGCGCACATCTGGCGCAGACTGGGCGCGACGGAGTTTTCTGATTACTACGAGCTTTCCATGCGGCTGTACTCGCTGCTTCTTCCCGACATCGAAGAGCGTGTAGGGTCGGCCAACTACCTGACGCACCTGTTGTACAGCGACTACTTGGACTGCATCTTTGCCCGACAAGATCCGGAAGACTGTGAGGCGATGCTCAGCGGCCACCGGGCGCGTGCCGAGGCCTCGGGACAAACACACCCATGGCTGGATGACATGGCGCTCTCGCACGCGGGCTTGCTTGCGGCTTGCAAGGAAAGCCAGGGTCGGCTGGACGAGGCAGTGGAAGTGCTGACGACACACATGAACACATGCAGCATGACGGACGAGCAGGAGGCGGCCGTCAACCTCGAGCTCGGAGTCAAGTATTACCGAATGGCCAACATCTCGGCAGCCATCGCATCTTTCAAGTCGGCGGCCCGCATCGCCCTGACTTCGGATGCAGACGAACGAATCTCGATGACGGCATTGGCGAATCTGGAAAGGCTCCTCCGGCAAACCGATAAGATGGCCAAAGCAGACCGGGTGCATCAATATCGCATGGAGCGGCTAGCGGCGTTTGCGGAGAAGTCGGTTTCGATGTCGAAGGGCGTCTCTGGATACGACGACAACGACAGCGACAGAACTGACGACGTGGAAAACCTGCCCGACTGGCTATGGAAATGCGACGACGGCGAAGAAGATACACCGAGGTGGCTCGAATTGCCACCGATTGGCTGGGCTGGTAAGGCGCCGACAACTTCGTTCACTGGGGTTGCAGGCAGCGGTTTGGAATGGACGAACACATCGCAGTCTGGGTCGCCAGCCGTGCTCTCGACAGAATATTCACCAGGCTTGAAGGACCAAGCCATCGATCCCGAAGTCGAGTACTTGTACCGACACGACGGAGAGGGCAGGTAGATGTGGGTGGTGCTAGATCGACTGGCGGCAGCCCGGGTTTCCAGCGCCGTCTGTCGCCTTGCATTTGAAGAACTCAGAATCCAGTCTCTGTCGCAGACCCTCTCTGTGCGCCTGGCGATGGTTCTGATAGGAATCCATAGAACACCGACTTTCTGTCGGATGGCCTTCGCAGGAGAGGAGGGCGAGAGCAAGGGCCTGTTGGCGCTTGTGAGCGAAGGTGCCTGCCTCGACGAAACGATGTCCTGTATCAAAGCACGATACGGGCTGTTGAGTGGGATTGCCGACGGAATTTGCCAGCGCCGGGCTGATATGATAGACGTGATAAAGTTGCCATAGCTCTGAATGCTTCAACGAGGCGGACTGACGTGCGTCTGTCGGAACAGGGCACCTTGTGTTGACGAACGTCCAGAAGATACGGAGAGTGTTGTTCTACTATACGCTTTGCTGAGACAAGGAGGGAGAGAATTCGATAAGCGGTCAGGGGAGGGAAAAAAGACTCAGAAGGGGAGCAGAGAGATGGAAGATGGTAGAAGAGGAAAGAAAGAGGAAGAATGTCGACGGCAGAGGAAGGAAGGAAGGATGGCGAGTGAGGACCTAGGGGAAAACCCTTCGGGAAAGAAATAGAGGGAAGGAATAGAAACAGGCAACACTCCCCCCTTCTACTCAAGTCCGCGGGAGGTCAAGAGGAGAAACAGCACCCAAGGAAGGAACGGGCCGAGGAAAAGGGAAACACAAACTACCTGGTGCAAAACAGCAGGGTAAATGTGTAGAGCAAAGGGAAACAAGACAAGATGATGAAGCAACGCGACAACATTTAGGTACCGAGGCAGGCAGCCCGTTTCCCGATTCCAAACAAAACGAGAAGAGCGGAACTCGGTCAATGGACATGACCAAACCGCCATGGCAACCAGACCTCGTCTTTTGACATGGTGTACCGGTTTGTCTGGGCGCCCAATCCATCTTGGCCGCATGTCTACTTCCGCTCGTAGGTGTATCATGCCAGTGAATATATCTAACCTACCTACCTAGTATTAATGTTGCTCGGAGATGAAGTGAGCCAACTCGAGGGTTCGATGGAAGCCTACCTACACCTAGGTCGGTTGCCATCTCATCTGTATTGTGTTGCTGCACTCAGCCGATGGGCCAACTACCTCTTTGGGGGAACGTTGTATAGATCTCACCTTCACGCAACAAACAACTACGTGTACTGCAAAACCCCCCTGCAAGAGAGGCTGGCCATGTTACACCACCAGCAACCCTGTGCTATTTGTTGTGCCACGGCCTGGGGCATTACCGGCCTAGACCGGAACCTCGGTGCCGCAACCAGAAAAGAAACCCCATTCTCCCGATCCGGCCTCCCCTCCGCCTCCGCACCCCGTGCACATCCTTTGAGCCCCACAAACCCGGCGACGGATACCCTGGTGCCCAGAAATCCCGGGACGATCGCGGGGAATGCCCCAAGGTCCTGGCTGCCATGGTACCATCTGCTGGCTAGGCCCTGCTCTCAGGAGCCGGCCGTCCTCCCTGTTGACGAAGGTGAGCATCAGAGCTCAGCTACAGACGTCATTGTGCGTGCGTGCATGCGTGCGTGCCATAGCGGGAGACTCCAGAGTGACAAGCGTCAACCTTGAATCGCGGCATTGGCGGATGGCACTGAAGCCACATAGTGGGAAACGAACCAATGAGCCGCATCGCCAGGCCATCGTGGGCGCAGGCGGCCAATCGACGCCGCCCCTGGCGAACGTGGAGCGGGACGGGAATGGGGATGGGGATGGGAGGGAGGCACATCTAAGTGGCGCCCAGGGACGGCTCCGAACTTCAGATTGAATCCAGAGCATGCCATGTCAACGTCAACGTGCTCATAGTTTGTGCTGATCTGTCGCCCGCTGTGTGCTGTCAGGTCCGGCAAGGAGGAGGAGGAGGAGGAGGAGGAGGAGGAGGTGACTTGCTGGCTGAGAAGACAGAACGGATCGACGAGCCCCCCCCCCCCCCCCCCAAGACCGTATGACTGTCTGTGCCAGCATCACAAAACGGAGGTCGTCCACCGTCGCGCGAGTCGGCCGTGTGGTGCTGCTGATGTGCGCCGGGATTGGCCGGCCTAAGATGGCCAAAGGAAGAGGCAAGATCATCGCCTTGGGAGATTGGCGATTGACCTTTGTGGGTGGCCCCCCGAAACCGGTCTCTCGATTCTCCTGCGGCGTCCTGACTCTCTGCCAAAAAGTCATTTGCACTTGGCTGAACCGAACAACACACGCGAACAAAACAAGACAGAAAATCAAGGAAGCATTGATCAATCATGGATGGCAAATGACGGCGAATGACTCGGGGAGGGGGCCGACGAACGTTGCCATGTCACACGCACCGGAGGCCACGCGACGCGAGCCATCGCGGATACCGGGCACATGGATGGCATGCCCGTTTTTATTTTTATTTTTTAAGGTCGCGTAAGGTCCTCAGCAGACAGGCAGTCCTGTCCGGCAATCCCACACAGTCTTAGTCTTAAGCAACCGGTGGGCTTTTCGAACCCGACTGCAGCAGCTCCGGGGACGAACCGGTACACCGGCACAACGGCGCTACGAGTTGCAGCATGCTTAAGACGGAGGGGGAGCAGACCGACTTGGCCAACCGCGCGAGAGCTCTTCACAGCTTAGCATGGCTAGTGTGGTGTGACGCTGGCGACGACGGCGGCGATGACGACGGCGTCGTTCTAGCAAAACGCCGCGAGCAAAACGCTGGCCGGGTTCGTCGGCTGAACCCAATTCGACGCGACGTGCGAAGGAAGGGGGGGGAAAAGGAGGAAGAAAAAGGGGGGGGGAGAATGCCCATATCGGTCCGTCGTTGAGGACGAAGAAGAACAAACGAACACACGTCTTGCGTCGCTGGCAATCTAAACCATCTATCTCGTTTCCAACGACTAGTGACCGGGTGCATGCGCGCAGCATGACAATGTCAGACGCCGGTAGCTGCAGGCGCATATTTACCCCATACTGGACGTGGACAGGTACATGTCCAGAGCGCAGTCGGACGGAGCCTCCATTATCTCGGGGGTGCCACGGTAGAGAGTCGTTGTCCAAAGAACGGTCTCTACAGAGTAGTTGCACCACCAACTTTACCAAGGGAGAAAGCGGCTAGGCTAGCCAGCATGAGCCAAGGGCAAACAATCAATCACCCCGCCTCAGAACGAACGAAGACTCTGGACCCACGACGCAGCTCGACGGTGGGAACTTGCCTTGCCCATGCATCCCAAAGCGGTCGAGGCCGAATTTGACTCGTCCGGTTTTGCCCTATGAGGATTTGCGCCCTTGGCTTCAATACCATGGGTGGTGGGCCATAATGAGTCGGACAGGCACACAAGTCATGGCCCCTCTCCCCTCTCTCCCCCCGTTGCCCGTCCACATGGACGACCGCGGTGCCTGTCGCGGGCTGTGGCCCGGGGTTTCCCACCTGGCGAGGAGGAAGGGGGGGGATGCACTGTAACGTAATATCCGAGGGGTGCATTACCTGCCAAGGGGAGGTTGGTGGGCGAGTGAGTCTTTGACTGTAGAGTTTGCAACCTTGTCGAACCGACGAACCCAGACGTGTCACAAGGTCTCTAAGTATGTGTAATTTGTTTCTAGTTTCCTTTTTTTGTGGAGGAGCCAAGTTTTCCCTTCCTCCATCTCGTCTACGGATACTGCTGCACCAGCCTGGTTCGACGTGGCGGCTGCGCCTAGCTACGTGCAACTGGATGTGGCCGACGACAGTGGTGCCCCCCTAGCATTGCAGTCATTAGACTACATGCCTCCGGGGGAAGAGGACAAGAAAACGAAAAAAAGAAAAGAGAAAAAAGAAAAAGGAATGCAGAATGCCGTGCCTCGTCACCAACGTTAGAACTCCATCAAGAAAGGCGTTCTGGATCTGGACGCAGCCATAGAGAAGGGGGAGGGAGGCAGGCGGATAGTCTCCAGACTAGTCAAACCAGGCCCTCCTGAACGGCTCATTTCGATGACTGTGCCGCTCATTGTCACCGGCCACCGGTCACCGGGCGCTTTGATACGATCCATTCCGTGTCTAGGCTGGCTTCGGGGGAGCCAGGGGGAGCGGCCAAGGGGACGAACCACGAGGCGGCGGGACGCGTGGTGTTTGTAAGTGTTGGGTTGGTGGGGGAAATGAGGGCAGGCAACGGCGACGGCGACGGCGACGGTTGTCCGGCCGTTGTGGACAAGACCAAGGTCGGTCGAGATTTGGAGGTTTCATTTCCCTTTGTGTGTCCAGACACACACACTCTCTAGTCTCTAGAGAGAGAGAGTAATGGCTAGTATCCGTTCGTACTCCCTACCTCGGTACCTTGATCGCGAAAAATTGAAATATCATGGCCTGGCTAGCCGGGTAATTGTGGAACCCTGTTCGTCTTCTTTGTTCCCGTTTGCTTGGGAGATAAGGCGGCAGAAGGTACGTACTCTTCACGTCGAACTCTGGCAACTCCCAATCTCCATTCGCCAACAGCCATGGGCTCGTCTATCTATGCCTGTGTGTCTGTGTCAAGGTGCCTAATCTTGCAGGAGAAATAGAAAAAAAAGCAATGGGGAGGGGGATGGGGGGGCATGGAGAGGGGGGTTATAAGCCATAACTAAACAAGGTGAAGACGAGAGTACTCATAGTAAAGACAACGGAAGAAGAGAAACTCTGCAGGACTGCAAATCACCAAAAGTCACGAGCGGCATTTTTTCTGGGGATCCGCAGTGCCATTCATTCCATTCCATCTGGACCGTGGGCAGTGGGTACTGGACCGCGACAGCCCCGGTCAACACAACGCGGACCGGAGACGGGGGGAGGGGGTGCTTCGGAGTCGATGGACGCGAAGGTCCAGAGACAGACATTGACGGATACAAATACAGATACTGCAAGCAGGGTCTGGAGCGGCATGCGAGGTACTTTCCCGTCGCCCTTTTCGATTCTCTTAATGTAGGTACGAGTGCTCGGACAACCATCCATCCATACTTAACCACCTAAGGTACCTACCTTGTCGAAGGAGACCGACGGCACGGTCTGGCGGTACAGGTTCGCTCAGCGTGGAACAGAGTAAAGTTTGGAGCAAAGAGCGACGACCGGCTGACTAAGACAGGACGGACGGCTCCACCGCGGGTATCGGAGTTACTTCATGGCCAATCAGACGGTACAGTGCTGTAAGGTCACCCGCCCTGGGGGACTAATCCACTTTGAGCTCCGTTTCGAACGGTAGACGGCCCTGTCACCAACTAGGGACCCCAGGAGGTTGGGCATTGGCTCGTCGTCTGCTCTCGACTCTTTCTGTCTGTAATTTTTTTTTTCCTCGTTTGATTTTGTTTCTCTGTTGCTGCATTCCCTGCACCGGCTTGCCTGTTCTCCCGGCACTAGCTTTGGCGTTGCGTTGCGGTGCGGTGCGGTGCATATTTCTCCCTTTCCCTCTTTGCATGCTGCTACTGATGCTTCTGCTGCTGATGCTTCTGCTGCTGATGCTTCTGCCTCCACTGCTACACACTCCTGTCACTGTTGCCGTTTCCGTTGCTGCACCTCGCTCAGCCACCCCCCCCATGTTCAAAGTTCCCGTTCCTGCCTATAGCCTCCCCCACTCTCTTCCAGTGACTGTCGCTTCCTTTTCCTGCCTGTCCCTCCCTCTCTCTTCCGCTGTCTAATCCCGTACTTTTCCTATCCGTACTGTCCTACGGGATCCGTATCAATCGTGCATTCACTCCTCCCGCTCCTTTATTTCCTCCCCCAATTCACTTCCACCCTTGCCCGCCGTCAACCCCCCCCCCCCAAACGGCCTTCTCTTCTTCCTTTCCCTCTCGCTCTCCCCAAACCGGTATCTAGTGAGGGGTCGAGTCAATCCGCTAGGGAGAAAGAGAGAGAGAGAGAGAGTGTGTGTGTGAAAGGGTGAGACAGAAAGGCCATTCCACCCAAGGGACGGATATTCTACTGTTAGTGTTCCGACTGCACCCAGGGAGCCAAGCCAGATTTCAGGCTTGTACCGCACGGGTGAGTTCTACTTGATTGATCCCTCTCCCTTCCCCCTTCGATCCCCCGTCTATTCGTACCTCTCGAACTCAAACCCAACCAACATACCCCCCACGGCCATACACTTCGTCCATCTATGCGCTCCATATCTCTCAAGGGCCCCCCGACAAAGAGGAAAAAGGAAGGCAACAGCAAAGGGAAAAAACACACCCAAAGGTTGCGGCTGACACTGGCCCCGGCCTGTTAGTCACCTACACCCCCCATCCAAGACGTACGAATCGCAGACGGCCGCCACACCTCCCATTGATAACCTCGCGCTTCATCCCTCCCCACGACGCTTTCATCGACACCCACGACACCCACAACACCCACGGCACGCACGACACGCACGACCGGCGTCCGGCGGCTGGTGTCCCGTACCCACCTCGTCCACACGTTGCACACATACATAGAATCATGTCAAACGGCCCACCCCAGTCCATGTCTGCTCTACACACTCCCCAACGGCAGAACAAGGTCGATGGGAGCCACGACCCAGTTGCCTCAGACACAACCACCCTCCACAATGCTGCTGCAGCAGACTTCGACGAAATCTCCCTCCCCTATCTTGCAAATCCTCAGATCCAGTTCCAGGCACACACGATAGCTCCCTCGCCGCCCCTGTCAGAATCTTCCTTTCAACAACTCGAACCTCCCTCAACTGCCGCCGCCGCCGCCGCCGCCGCCGCCCAGAGATCCGACCCGAGTCCGCTTGCTGAGTCCAACTCACTTCGAATACAGACCTCCGACTTCCACTCGACTCTACCGACACGCTCCGACACTCACACCAACGCCACCCTCTCTACCCCTCGTCGTCCGAGTACCGGCCTTCAACATCAGACCTCGTCTTCGAGTCTGAAGCCCATATCTCGAACCCCGAGTTTCAAGGCCGCCATTGTCAACAGCCTGGGGCCTGGCTCAGCCACGAGCTCGTGCATGCCCAGCCCCATCCTGTCTGCCATGAGCGACGTCACCCCGCTGCCCTCACCCTTAATGTCAGGAGACTCGCCCGGCCCTTGGAAGCGTCTCGGCGTGCGACCGCCCTCGAGGGACCAGATGCCCAACCCGACCCCCGACTCCGTGCTCGTCTCGGCCACCGGCGAATCAATAGCAGCAGCCCTGGCCAACGCCTCGAAGCGCAAGGTCTACGCCGGTCTGGTGGCCGATGGCGCCGACGGCTCTGGCGCAAAGGGCCCCGCCAGCGGCAAAGCCGAACATGCGCGGAACCGTAGCATCAGCGAGTACATCCCCGACCCGAACTATGTCCCTAAGCGGCAAATTACAGTATCCGGCTCCCATACCAAGCCAGCCAACGGCCCTGATTCCGGTAACGAGCCCCACATGCGCCGCGAGCTGAATCTTGCCGAGTCAAGGGGTTTGACCCCGGCCATTGCCCAGCCTCCAACACCCCCGCCGAGCGAGTCCTCCAGAGACTCGACCGACACGACCGCCGGCAACCCCAAGACGGCGATCCCCGAATACTTTGAAGCCTACGATCGCACCGACAGAAAGAGGAGAAGATGGAGGGCCGTCAAGACTCTAGGCCAGGGAACCTTCAGTCGTGTGATGCTGGCTACCAGCCAGGTAGACGACGATGGTGACTCGTTACGGGCTGACAGCCTGACGCCGATATCGCAAATGTCACAGTCCTTCAGAAAGACTCTCGTCGCAGTAAAGGTCTGCGAGCATGGCCCGCGAGGAGGCGCGAGCGAGGACAGAATCGAAATGTCACTCAAGCGCGAACTCGAAATCATGCAGAGCATCAGCCACCCTTCGCTGGTTCATCTGAAGGCTTGGAACATCGAGCCGAGCCGTGCCATCCTGGTACTCAGCCACTGTCCGGGTGGCGACCTCTTCGACGTGGCTACCGGCCACCGCCAGCTCCTCGGGCCGGCCCTGCTGAGACGAATGTTTGCTGAGCTGGTGGGCGCTGTGAGGTACCTGCATGATCGCAGGATCGTCCATAGGGACATAAAGCTTGAGAGTAGGTGACCTTGACTGACGAAAAGAGAAGAAGAAAAAAAAGTCAGAAAACAAGAGAAAGAAACGTTGCGCTGACAATCCCAGATGTGCTCGTCAACTTGACGGCACCCGAGCTGGCGGATCCTGCGACTGACTGGACGACGTACCCGCACTCGGTCATCACACTGACCGACCTAGGTCTCTCTCGCCGCATTGCGGACGACGAAAAGCTTGAGACACGATGCGGCTCCGAGGATTATGCTGCGCCTGAGGTCATCATGGGCTTGCCTTACGACGGCCGTGCCACTGATGCTTGGTCTCTCGGCGTCTTGCTCTATGCGCTTCTCGAGGCCCGCTTGCCGTTTGACCCCTATCCCAACACAATGGACGGCCACCGGATGCGCAGCCGTACCAGCCACCGCATCGCACGCGCGGAATGGCGCTGGATCGAATTTGCAGGAGAGGACGGCGATCACGAAGGCAACGAAGCTAAGTTCAAAGAGCGTGGTTTGCTGGGCGCCATGGAGATTACCGAGGGTCTTTTGCAGCGCGCCAGGAGTCGGTGGACTCTGGAGAAGGTGGCCGAGCACGAATGGGTCAAGGGGGCGATCCAAGCCGAGGGTGGTCTGCGTTTTCGTGAAGAGGTTGAGGGCGCAGAGGTATGATGACATTGGAGACATTTCACTCCTTGATACCCCTGGGCAAACAACGGGAACAGGATAGGGTTTCTGGTATGGAAAGGGTCGGTTCTGGTTGTACGAGTAGCGGGACGAACGGTAGGCGGGCATACGCGACGACAACAAGCCTGCATTCACACCACGTGCTCTTTTGTTGGTGGCATTGCTTGTCCCCTTTTTGTTCTTTTTTCTTTTCGTTTTTTATTCAGTTTCTTTTACCATGTTCAAAGCGAGGCAACCCAGCTCGCAAGTACAGTTCGGATGGAGCCTTTACTTCCAGTGTCTTGGGGAACACCAACAATTCCCTTTATTCTCTTTTTATCATCTTTTTTCTCCTTCTAGCACCTTTCTAGATTCGAGGCCATGACCCAAGAAAAAAAAACATGTTAGAGTTGGGAAGAACTATGTTTGGGGCCAGCGACGGTGTTTGCACTATATATACATCCATATACATATATATCAGGCGAAGAAACCTCTTTTTGCTTTGCTTCAGTTTACATCTCGGTCGTGGTATTCTCAACCATCATTTGTCCTATTCAGGAGCCACCATGGCCGTAAAGCAACTGTCACAAGAAGATGACACAATATGACAACATTGATTTGTGACGATGAGGCACGGGGCACCGATGCTGGGCCCCTAGACTGAATGGTTTTCTGCCGTCGTCCTGAGCATGCAGCTGCTGTGCTGATGAGTGTGGTGTTTCTTTGCAGTACCTTCCCTCGGGGCGTCGTTGGCTCGTCCTGTCGATGAACCGGGTCTGAGAACCACGCGGCAAGGGAGGGAGGGGGGGCCTTGCAGCCGTCTGAGACGCACAATGCATGCATGTCTAGTTCCCCCCTTAACGTTGGTTCTTTTTCCATGTCCTTCGTCCATGCTGGGTACGTGTGTGGCGCGGTTGGACCGGCGGCTGGGTTGGAAGGACACGGAAAACCAGAACGGCCGACGGAGGTTGGGCACAGTCTCGCAGTCCCTTGGAAGGTTAGGCCTTTCGTGTATGTGTGTGTTTGTTGTGTTTCTGATACCTAGGTGGGAGGCAGGGATGAGTTCGGGGCGGGACGGGGGTCCGTGGGGTCCGGGCCCGGATGCCGATGTGGAGACTGTGCCGACGGGAGGGGTCGGGTCGCAGGGTAGGGATACGCTTGATTTCGTCCACGTCATCGATTAACACGTCTATTCCTAGACATCCGGGGCTGCCTTTCTGAGCTTCCGAGACTGTTTGCTTCGTTTTTTTTTTTTTTTCGGGAATCGGCGGGACGCCGTCGATGGGGTTGTCTCGTATCGACGAAGATCCAACGAAGCCGCCGAAGCGGGCGTTGTTGCAAGGGTTACATAGTATGCTGAACACCTTTGGAGAACATCATCTGAAATGGGCTCTCCTCAAGAAGCACGGCGTTGGTTGGTGGGGAAATGTCATGTGGGCAATCTTGCGGTCATACCCACAGATCGCTGTGATGAAGCCCTTGGGGGCGCGATTACCACCTCCATCAGACCACTATCTCCTGCAGCGATACGAAACCCCCGTCAAGCTTCAAAACGCCACGTCGTTCCCCGGCCAGAGGATATCGTACGCCGTCCCGTCATCCAAGCTGATGGACCCGCCCATGGCGGCTAGGTTCGCGGGGTCCGAGAAGCTCATGTCCGCCGGCCCGATGAACTGTCCCAGATCGTCCAGGTCCCGCCACGAGAAGCCTCTGCAGAGCACGTCCGACTGCGGCGGGAAGGCCGCCATGGTGGAATGCCCCAGCCCGCTCCCCATGCCTCCGAAGCCGTGCTGGTTCTGGTGCTGGTTCTCCGCGTGCGACTCGACGCCGAAGGCGCCCGCGGCGGGATTCGACATACCCGGCACGACCGGGGTTGTGGCGGGGTATGTGGAGGAAGACGGGGCGAAACCTGGTCCCATCGATGCCGCTTTGAGGCCATTCACGTCGTCATCAGGATGGCCCGAGGCGGCGGCGGCGGTGGCGGTGAGGGGGCATGACAAAGGTTGTTGCTGTAGTCGTTGCTTCTGTCGCTGCTGCTGCTGCTGCGGTTGATGTTGTTCTTGCGGTTTGTCTCGCCAGAGAAGGGAGAGCAGACGGGCGTAGCGCTGACCTAGGCTGTGTGCGCTCAGGGATGACTGTTGGAGGCACTCGATTGTGATGTTGATGGAGCGGCGGACGCTTTCGGACGCCTCTCCGCCCAGGGCGCCGGCCAGGCGGGCCTAACGGTTTCTTGATTAGTAAAAACAACAACAAGAAGAACAAGAAAAAAACAGAACGGCACACGCCTGTCAGAAGGGAGCAAAACTGCCGTTTCATTTTTACCTTGAAGAGGAACACGGCCGCGTAGATGACGTAGAGATAGTACTTCAGGGGCATGTACCGCAGCCCCGTGGCGGGGTCTACGGAGGTGTTGAGGATGTTGAGCAGGGAGTTGGCGGCGTCCATGGACTCGTAGATGAAGCGGGCGTCGGGGGCGCTGGCCAGGTCGGCGAAGAGGGGGCTGTCGATGGTCGTGGCCTGTCGGGCCGGTGCCCGAGGACTCGGGGTTCCCTTCACACTGTCATGCTGCTGCTGCGGCGCATGGTTCCGGTTTTCTTTGTATTGCTGAGCCCGTAGTTGCTGCTGTTGCTGTTGTTGGCGTGCCTTGGTGATGGCGCGGTTGATGGTTGCCTGGAAGGCGAAGGCGTTGATGTAGAGACGGAGGAACTCGTAAGAGAGGTTCAGGCCGGCCTTGATC
Source organism: Colletotrichum destructivum (assembly GCF_034447905.1). Classification (NCBI taxonomy): domain Eukaryota; kingdom Fungi; phylum Ascomycota; class Sordariomycetes; order Glomerellales; family Glomerellaceae; genus Colletotrichum; species Colletotrichum destructivum. Next base: position 1,653,840 of record NC_085905.1, read on the forward strand.
AGGGGCGTGACTGGGTGGAAACAGAAGGGGATGAGCCAGCGTCAAGACCATTGAACGTAGAGGGGGGGGCTGGGGACACTTACAGTTGAGACTGCCCCAGACGATCTTCCATTTTCGGAGGACGGCAAAGAAGTCGTCCTGCCTCGGTCAGTAAGACTTTTTCGAACCCGGGTCGGACAGGATGGTGGCGGCAGTAGTAGCAGACGAACGTCCCGGCCCCCTTGGCTCGACTTACAATGTATCTCACATACTCGCCGCCCAGATAAAGCTGGGCCCGGTGGCTCGACGATGAGTAGAGGATGTCATGAGCGTTGCTGAAGAGCTGGATCAGCTCGAGCTGCGCTTGGAACAGCTGCCCGTAGTTGTCGGACCCGGCTTCCTGCATCCGCAGCGACGGGAAGTCGGCGGAGCGGGGGATGGTGGAAGGGCCGGGTCCGCGGGACCAAAAGCCTTTGCCCACGCGGATCGAGACTTCGCGGTCGCTCATGTAGCAAGCTGATTCGAGTGTTAGCGGGGGGGGGGTTGGTTGTCTAATTGACAGCAAGCCGGAGGTAAGGAGGTAAGGAGGTGAGGAGGTGACTATGGATGGAATCCCATCTTACCGGCCCAGACTATCCTCTTCCTCCTGAAGGTCTCGGACGAGGGGCTCGTCTTGTCCGACAACAACCCCGTCTGCTCGAGGCTCTGTAGGTATCCCAGGCGGATGGCGACGCCGATCTGCATCCACGCCCCTTCGTCCTCCTCGCCCCTGCCCACCGTGGGCTTCTCCTGCAACCTTTGAGGCGCCCACTGGGCGAGTATCAACAGCGCCTCGACGGCGCCGACGGTGGTCGAGCCCTTGTAGATCAGCTTCGAGATCAGGGCCTCCATGTAGCGCGAGCAGGCCTCGTTGACGCGTGACAGCGAGGGCTCGTCCTTGGAGGTTACCGTGAAGATGGCGGTGAGGAGATGGGGCTCCGCCTCTATCAGGGAGGAGATGGTGGCGGGCGTGTGGGTGAGGATGCACTTGTCTGCCACCGGAAAGAAGGGGTGGAAGTGCTCGATGTATCTGGTGGCGAGGGGGATCAGTTCAAGAGCAACGATGGGGAAACGGAGGGTTTTATTTTTCTTTTCTTTTGTTTTCTTCTTCTCTGTTTTCCCCCCCTTCTGTATGATGGAAGGCCTTACGATGTGAGTAGACGCGCTGCTACCGAGACGCTCAGTATCCCGTCCGAGATGGGGGGGTAGTGAGTCGACAAGGGCTGCGTGGAAGGTTTTCGCGAACCTCGCTTGGGGCTGCGCTTGTCATGGACTCCGCCGGGCTTGCTGCCACCGCTGCCGGGGAGATCGTGGACCTCCTCGTGGGAGTCGTCGTCGTCGTCGCCGTCGAGGTCGGCAACCTGGGCCAGGAGGTTCAGGGCATCGGACGGGTTGAGGAGGTCACTCGAGGTGATGTGGCCTTCTATGTCGCCCGAGCTCTTGAGAGACCGCGTCGACTGTCTGCCGGGGCTGGGAGGCTGGGAGGCTGTCCCGGGCCAGCTCGCCGGCCGACCGGAAGGCCCATCCTCCTCGGGCGAGCAGGACCACGGCCCATCGCCGTCGCCATCGGTGTCGCCGTTAGCGGGACCGGGACCGGTGCCGGGGCCGGGTGACTCCGGGGGGCTGAGGGTACGTCCTTGTCGGCTCTCAAGGTTGTTTGCCGAAGAGGATCTGGCGTCGTCGATGGCGGTGGCGGTGGCGGCTATTTGGTCGTTGTGGGAGGGGGGCGACGCTGCGAGGGCATCTTGACGGGCATCTTGACGGGCATCTTGACGGTGGCGCAGGGCATCGCCGTCGGCCGGGGGGACACGGACGAACTTCCGGGGCCTCCTCCCGCCTCGTCTCGAGGTGGCCAGTATACACTCCTTCTGTTCACGGACACAGCGGCGGCAGGGAGGTATACCCGGGTTCCCTCCGTAGTCACTACATCAAGAGGAGGTAAGCATGCGCGCGGTCAAGTCAGGTTCCCTGACGGGCGAGTAGTTTTTCGAGCAAGCACTCATTCTGCCTTACATTACCCCTGACGGACGGTGGGCCACGGTCTCAAGACAAGCAGGGGGTTTCTGGCGGACATGCTCACAGGTCACATCTCGTCTTCCTGAGCCGGCAGGAAACGCAAGCCCGCGATACCCGCCTCTCCTTTCCAGTTGCCGCCGCCGACGACGCCGAGTGGGAGACCCGATGGTGGTGCGGGGGGCTGGCCATGCTTGAGGAGGCCCGGCGGCCGGGGGTGTCGGCAGGCATTTCTCTTGGCTGACCGTTGGCGTCGGCTCTTTCAAAGTTTATTCTGCGTCACCCCGGATTGATGCGGGATCCGCGGGAGATCAGCGGCACCTGGTGGTGATGATGATGATGATGATGATGATGGGTGGTGTTTAAGCGGGCGTACTGTAGAGTGCGACAAGATAGAGAGAGCGCGGGTAATGAAGTATGGATCGGAAGACAGAGAGAGTCCAGGTATGCGTTTGTGTACGGGAGGGTGAGTGAGGAAGGGAGAAGTGAGGGTGAGAGAGTGAGAGAGAGACACAGCACATCGGCAACTCAATTTCTCGATTAGGCTACGCGGCCATGCAGTCTCTCTTGTTGTTTCTGGCGGTTATTGGGCCTTTAATGTTCTCCCTATGGCCGAACTTGCTTGCAGTCTTGTTTGCCGTCGGCACGAAACTGCGCATGACGCACTGGCTGGAGGCCAAGGTTTGCCAGCTCCCTGTCTTGTACATAGTACGTTTACTCTCGTATGAGCGAGCACCCCGAAAAGGACCATGAAGTGAGATGCGACCGATCGAGGGCTGCTTTGTCTGCATCGGGATGTTTAGGTTGGGGAAACGCGGCCCAGGCCTTGAACTCTATCTCGTTTATACGGTATGATTGTGTGTTGTGTCCCGCGACAAATCGCCTGCAAGGCTTGAAACTTACTGCAAGTCATCTTCGATGGGGTAGAAAAGTAGCCGGGCTCTCTCTCTCTCTCTCTCATTGTGATGTTGCCGTGCTGACGGTGCCCAATGAATCGGGTAGGGCTATGAAGGTTTAAAGCCAGAGAGGGGAAAAGAAAAAGAAGAAAAAGAAAAGACAAAACCCTAAACCTGGAAAGGCGAACGAGAATACACAAATCCACATCATTTCAAGCCGCCGGCGAGAACAAGCTCCTGGCCGGTGAGGTATCCCGTCTTGACGAACCTGGACGCGGTCATTCGTTGTTAGCACATCGAACACATTGAACAACTATCCCATCCAGCGCTTTTGCTGGTTATTGTTTCCCTTGCCTTGCCCGGGACAAAAGAAACTTAAAAAAAAACTAAAAAGAAAAACTCACATGGTCACGACGTTGGCCACTTCCTGGGGTGCCCCGAGTCGGTGGACGGGGACGCTCGCGGCGATGGCCAGCCCGGGGTCCGTGGCCCGAAGAGCCTCGAGGTCGTCTTTGCTATCCCACGTACTGGCGTTTTACGGTGTTATTACATGTACATCGTAGTCAACGGCCTGGCGCTGTGCCCGGGAGTGGTGGGTGTTCTCTTACGTTGACTTTGGTGTTGCAATCATGCCAGTTGCACCGATCATCGCAGGTAGAACCTACACGCGCAGAGTTGTCAAGTCAGCCGACGGGAAGAGTTCCCTTCTCATTGGGGGTGGGGGCTTGAGCCTTACAATGTTGACAGTGACGCCCTCAGGCGCCAAATAGGTGGCCAGGTTGAGGCCCATTGAGCTACGTTTGTGTCACTTGTAGTTAGCCAGGCCGTCCCGCTTCTCTCCTCGCATCACGAGTGTTTCCGCTGCCCCGAGAATACTTGGAATTGTCAGAGAACTCACCAGAGCGCGCCCTTGGTGGCGGCGTAGTGGCAACCGTTGATGCCGCCGCCGCGGCTCGCGATGCTTCCGATGAGAACGACCCTCCCCCACTGCTGGGCCCGCATGCCGGGGAGGCAGGCCTTGGTGACGACGAACTGACTGCGCGCGTTGACCTCCATCATCTCGTCCCAGTCGTCCTCGCCAATGTCGGCCGGGTCGCGGATGCGGCGCCCGAGCCCGGCGTTGGCGACGAGGACCGAGACGGCCGCATGCCTGCGCGAGATTTCGTCGTGCGCGAGGATGCCCGGGACCAAGTTGCGCGTCGACTCCCTGGACGAGAGGTCGGCCTGGAAGGGGAGGAAGAGTTGCGAGGGGTACTTGGACCGCAGCTCCTGAGCTAGAGCCTCGGCTTTACTCTAGTTGAGACGAATGGGAGGATGGATGTTAGCTTCATGGATTCAAATACCACGCCGGCTTCTTCTTCTCTCTCTCTCTCTCTTGTGGTTGGACTTTGTTTCGAACCTGGCTTGAAGAATAGTGCAACGCGACGTCGCATCCCTCGGAAGCGAGAGCGTGTGCAACGGACGAGCCGATGCCACCGCTGATGGAGAGCAACAAGCCCGGCTGGTCAGCGAGGCCCTTTGATGACAAGTGTATCCGCCTTCCCCCTCCCCCTCTTCCAATTGGACCTGTCCACTCACTCACCTTGCTCCCGTCACCAGAGCCAGGCGGCCCTGGGTGGTGTTGTCTGTGCTCCGAATGCTATACTGAACCATCTTGAGAGTTCGCGGTCTCGGTGTACGATGTACTACTGTACTGATCTAGGTGTAGTGTAGCTGACTTGGTGTCGGACTGATGTTGGACCGGGGTTGGACTAGGGTATCCCGTTCAGGTTGGAGCAAGGTTTGTTTGTCTCTTCTCCGGTGATGTTAGTGCTTGTTTGTCAGGTCGGTTCAAAAGGCGGGGATGATGAAGGGGGGTGGGTGTTGGAGACCAACGCGGATCGAAAGCCGAAGGGATAGCCGAGAGGCAGAGAAAGAGAGAGAGAGAGAGAGAGACAGAGTGAGAGAGAGGGATGGATCAATTGCCGCCGCTATCGGTGCTAGTAAAATGGAGCATGAATCGCCGGGTGTGGGTGTGTGTATGTGTGAGTGTGTGTGTCCCAACTACTCGAGTACTGCCCAAAGATCATTATTCCCCCCTCACTCTCCTCTTGCGTTTCCCCGAGCATCTTATAAGAGACAACCGGGCCATAGCATAGCCGAACAGCTCATATCGATGCCCCCGCCGCACCGCCAAAAAAAAAAAACCAAAACGAAAAAAGAAAAAAACAAGAAAAAAACCGACAGCGTATATCGTGATCGAAGCAACCCGGCGCGTGACACCTCGAGCCTAGAGCCGACCGGGAGTTTGTTCGCGGGATTCAAACCAGTAGCCGCATCGATGGCGCGTGACACCAGTGACCAGAGGCATCCGGGAGTTTGTTCGCGAGATTGGGACCCAGTAGCCGATGCGACCTGCTGCCTCGTTGGTACACGAACAGAAACTCTGCGGATACCCTCCGGGCGAGGACGCGAGTCGGGTATATTGGTCTCGAATCGCTGCCGCTTGTGCAGGGTCCAATTCGACGCGCCGTCTGATCCGTCAATAACCTAGATTGGGGATTTGTATTGCCTCGGGACCGTTCGAAATTTCACCTTTGACTTAATTGCAGTGGGACCATCCCCGGAACCCCCGCAGTCATGCTTTATGCCGGTGTGGATGCTTGGGGAGGGTCGATCTGTCAGGGTCGATCATGATGTCCACTGAGCATCGTGAACTGCCAGGTCGTTTCGCCCCCCCCCCCCCCCCCCCCCCCCCCCCCCCCCCCACAAGTCTACGTACAGTAGTAGTATTGAAGACTGAAGTGTTGTTTGTTATATTACAACCGCCTAGACGTTCGGACGAAATCGCAATAGGTAGCCGCGTTTGACATACTCTCTGGACACACACACTCGCAACTACGCCCGCTCTGTTTGCTCTACGAGGCTTGAGCTTCACAACTACTGACTGGTAACCTGCCGAGCAAAAGACACCACACGATGGGCGAACTCTGTGGACAACGGCTCGTTCTGGCCGTCAGCGTCCTGACTTCGTTGGGTTTCATGCTGATAGGTTACGACAATGGTCTCATGGGCGGATTAGGTGAGTCTTTGTCCACGGCCACAGGCTGGGAGGGGAATGGGGGTTTGCCGCAGTATCAAGTTCTGATCTCAACTCCTGTTTCGTAGTCAACGCGCCGGCATTCAACTCGACTTTCGACTCGCCGGACCCGACGATGACGGGCCTCATTGTGGCCATCTACGAGAGTGAGTCGACCCAACAACAAATCGCTCTAGTGATCTTTCTTCCATTACTGTAGGTGCCGGTTATACTAACCAAACCCTCTCTCACCCTTCGCAGTCGGCTGCTTTTTCGGGTGCGTGGCGACGGCCATCTTTGGCGAGAAGTACGGCCGCCGGAAAACCATCTGGGCCGGCTGTTTCGTCATGGTTATCGGAGCCGTCCTGCAGGCCGCCGCGTACGGGCGGGCGCTGCTCATCGTCGGACGCATCGTCTCGGGGATCGGCATGGGCATTGTCAACTCAACTGTCCCGGTACTGCAGGCCGAGTTCAGCCCCAAGGCCAGTCGAGGAATCTGTAAGTTGTCAAAGAGAGAGAGAGAGAGAGAAAGAAAGAAAGAAAGAAAGAAAGAAAGAAAGAAAGAAAGAAAGAAAGAAAGAAACTGACATTAGACAAACAGATGTTTGCGCGCAGCTTTCCACCTTGAACTTCGGCATCTTCCTGGTCTACTGGATCGACTACGCCTTCTCGACGCACACAGAAAGCTACGCGTGGAGAATCCCGGTCATCCTACAGTGCCTGTGTCTTCTTCCAATGTTCATCATCCTGCACTTCATACCGGAGACGCCGAGGTGGCTGGCGGCCCACGACCGATCGGACGAGTGCCTCGCCGTCCTGCAGCGCCTCAAGTGCGACGAGGAGGACGACGAGTCCATACAGATCCTCCACAGCTCCATCATGCAGACCGTGTCCTACGAGTCGTCCGTGAGCGCGAGCTCCTGGAGGGACATATTCGTGCGGGACCGCATCCAGAGCCAGAAGAGATTCCTCATCGCCTGCGCCATCCAGGGCTTCCAGCAACTGGGAGGAATCAACGCTATCATTTGTAAGTGACAGCAGCAGTATGGCCCGAAAAGAGAAGGCATCTTCTCTCTGCACCAAGAGGATAATGCTCATATTTTTGGGGGGGGAACAGATTACAGCAGCACCCTTTTCGAGAAGAGCATCGGCTTCGACAGACACATGTCGAGTCTCATGTCTGGTTTCCTTCAGACTTGGTTCTTCGTCGCTTCGTTCATCCCGTGGTTCTTGATAGACCGCGTGGGAAGACGACCTTTGGTACGTTGCAGTCTTGGAATGCGACACTTCAGCTCTACGTCTCGGGGATTCCCAATCGGCTAACGGTTTTGTTTTCCTGAGTTAGCTTCTCTCCATGATCAGCGTCATGGCGGCCGTCATGGCAGTCCAAGCAGCTCTCATCTACCAAGTTCAGAATGCCACCGCAATCGCCAAAGCCGCCGGCATTGGCGCTGCAGCAATGCTTTTCGTCTTCCAGGGCGCCTTCACCATCGGCTTCCAAGCAACAGTCTGGGTCTACCCGTGAGTTTCTGACCAATACCTCCGAGTCCGATAGTGCGCAGTGCTGACAAGCCTCCTTCTACAAAGTTCTGAGATATTGCCGCTGAGGATCCGGCAGCTGGGCTCGTCCATTTCCAGTGCAACCAACTGGTTGTTCAACTACGTAAGCGATAGAGGAGTTTCGTGCCGTATTGGGCCAGAGCTGACCTTTTTTTTTTTTTTTTTTTGAATAGATGATTGTTCAAATCACGCCCATCTCCATCGACAGCATCGGGTGGAGGACATACATCATCTTCGCCGTCCTGAACGCAACCTGGGTGCCCATCATCTACCTCTTCTTTCCCGAAACCAAGGGCCTGGAGCTGGAGGACGTGGATCTTTTGTTTTCAGACGATACATTTATTGACATGCCCCACGGACGGGACGATAAGCAAGACGTGTGGAACATTGAGGAAGTCAGGAGATAGGGGTCGTCTAAGCAGCCAGCCGAATCGCCAGTCTAAGTGAGAGGGGGGGGTGTCTTTCTTGGGTGACAAAACATCACTCGATAGGCCGTAGAGACTTCCGCATTGATGTCTTAATAATGCAGTGTTCCCAAAAAAAAAGAAGAAGAAGAGTACAGCTTTTCAAGCCGTTTCGTTTTTCGTCTTCGTAGAAGCACGGCCATGACGGCCAGCTGTAGATTCTCTAATAATGAATGACCTTCCTTTGCTATCATGAACAACAACTCCCCAGCCTCCAACCAGACACAATGCTGATAGTCGTGTCTCGGATCTAAAGACAAGTCTTCATTCAACTAGCGCAAACTCCGGAGCTCATTACGTTGCATCCCATATATCTCTCACTTCCAACTTGTGGTTCTGCACGTGAGAAAAAGAGAAGGGAAAAAAAGGAAAAAAAGGGGGAAAAAGGGAAAAAAACGTTTTACCTGTCGAGTCAGTTACCGACACTCACACAGACCGGTGAACTCTAATCTGTGGCAGGAACAGGTGCTTCGTGCCCCCGCATCCGTGCGGGATCGAGAGAGATACAAAACCGTGATCCCATCCATCAACACGTTAATCCAAACGGCCGACATGCCAAGAGTCCGAGAACACAGCTTGCCTGCATAGGTAGGTAGCTAGATAGAAGACGACCTTGCATCATCTCATACTACACAGCTCACCGTCATCGTTCTCCCGGCCCGGCTTCTGTCTATCTGTCTGTCTGTCTTGTCTGTTTTGTCTGCCAGCCACCATGGCGAACGCCTCCGCCTTTGTCGTCTACAACGACCGCGTGAAGACGCTCTTCGGCCCCGCGCCGACGCTCGAGCTGCTGCATGAGAACCAGGACTACCCGTTCGCCCACGAGGCGGGCGTCTTCATCGAGCGCAACAACACGCTCTTCGTCACGAGCAACCAGTTCAGCGACCATACCGCCGGCGGCCGCAAGATCCAGATATGCCGCGTCACCCTGCCGCCGCCCAACGGGGCCGCCAAGGCGCAGTGCGAGGAGATCCACCCGGCCATCATCACCATGGCCAACGGCGGCGTCAACTACCTCGACGGCATCGTCTTCTGCGCCCAGGGCACCATGGACTCGCCGGGCGGGCTCGTCTTTATGGAGGCGGAGCCGCCGTACCAGACGCGCATGATGGTCAACTCGTTCCACGGCCGCGAGTTCAACTCGCTCAACGACGTCGTCGGCCACAGCGACGGGTCGCTCTGGTTCACCGACCCCATCTACGGATACGAACAGGGCATCCGGCCCCGGCCCAAGCTGCCGAACCAGGTCTACAGATACGACCCGATCCACGGCTCCATCAGAGCGATGGCGGACGGCTTTGGGAGGCCCAACGGCATCTGCTTCAGCCCCGACGAGAAGGTGGTCTACATCACCGACACCGACTGGATCCACGGCGACGGGTCAACTGACCTCACAAGGGCATCGACCATGTGAGTGGAACCCTCTCTTTGCTTTTGAAATACCTCTTCGTCTTCGAGAACTCTGTTGCGCTTGTTGGACAGTGAGAGCACCCGGACTAACCCCCCGCAAAGCTACGCTTTCGACGTGGTCTCGTACTCGGGAGAGCCCTTCCTGACGAACAGGAGGCTCTTCGCCATGGCCTCCGAGGGGATCCCGGACGGCATCAAGTGCGACGTGCACGGCAACGTCTACAGCGGCTGCGGCGACGGCCTCAACATCTGGTCGCCCGGCGGCGTGCTGCTTGGCAAGATCCTCGTCCAGGGCGGCGCCGCCAACTTCTGCTTCGGGCGCAACGGGGAGGTCTTCATCCTGAACGAAAATCGTCTCTGGAGGGCCAAGCTGGCAGACGAGACAAAGGGGGCGTTGCTGTGTATCTAAGGGGCAGACAGAGGGTTTTGTTCTGCTGGTAGTAGTACTTCTTCTTTTTGCGGGGGATTATGAGGTCTGCCATGTTGCCGGCTTGCTTGCGGACGCCCACGTAGTTACGAACGGTGTGCTGCGAACACATGATGAGTCTCTCATGTTTATCACCTATCAGTTGGGTTTCACTTTCATTTTCATTTTCATAGTGTAGATTCTCAAAATCGCTCAAGCAGATTGGTTGCCGATTCAGGAGGCGGGACCTGGGAGAGAGACCTTAAACATGATGGTTGGACGTTCATGGGAGAGAACTGGCCCTGCCTGCAAGTAGTGCCAACAATGATGAGAACTTCCCGATTTGATGTTCAGTCACTTCGCAAGGAGATCAAATTGTGCTATTCAGGCTCAGCGAGGGACTGTTGCGTACATTGTCGCATGGAGAAATATAAATCAGGCGCCTACTCCCCGTCAACCCTACCCCTACTGCTGCTGTAGTAGCCATCGGACACCTTTGACGGTGTCTTCCACGAACTTCCTGCTCGCCTCGAGACGTGGGAAGTTTGTCCAGAAGTAGTGCGGAAGCCCCGGGTAGATGTCGAGCTTGGTCTTGACGCCTGCCTCTTCCCTCAGCACGCGCTCGTAGATGAGGGCCTCGTCCCGCAGGGGATCCAACCCGGCCACCTGGAAGTAGGCGGGAGGCAAGCCCTTGTGCCCCTGCCCGACCCTCCCGGAGTGGAAGGGGACGAAAAGCGGGCTCTCCATGTCCGGCCTCAAGATGACCTGCACACCGGCGATCTTCTCGTCCATGTTGGGGCCCACGACGGGGTCCTTGCAGGGCGTGACGGAGGGGTGGCTGAGGTATTCGGAACGGTACTGTTCGGGAATGGCCTCCGGAGGCAGGAAGCACATGATGGCCGGCACGCAGAGGTACTGTCCTGTCAAGGGCGGAGAGAGCTTGTCGTCGCGGGCGAGGTGGGCGAGGACAGCGACGATATTACCGCCGGCAGAGCCGCCGCCGATGATGAAGCCGCGAGAAGGGTCTGCGTTCAGGTTTGACGCGTTCTCGGCGGCCTGGGACAAGCTTTGGGTCAACCAAGGGCCAGTTTCGTGGGGGGGTTACATAACCACATACCCATTGCAGCGCGTCCCAGCAATCGTTGATGCCTGTCGGGAAGGCGAACTCGGGTGCGAGCCTTTTTGTTTTCTTCATGTTAAGCTTTTACTGGATACAGATCGGAACGTGAGAGAGAGCCAAACGGACCGGTAATCAACGTTGACGCAGACGGCCCCCAAGTCCCGACTGAAGAGGCGGCAGTTCACCTCCTCGTCCGAAAGATCGCCCGCGGACCAGCCGCCCTCGTGATACATGACGATGAGCGGGCTCCCCTCGCGTGGGGCTTTCACGGGGGTGTATATCCGGACGACGAGTTCATGGCCGTCTCTGGCGGTGATCTTGCGGTCCTCCTCCCGGACCTGGTCGGGGATGGGCCCCGGGAGGTAGCGCAGGTGGTGGGACTCGCGGAGGCGCGTAGCCCGATGCTCTCGCATCGCGAAGAAGTCGTCCCGGCCGAAGTAAGGATCGCTCGGCTGGGGGTCTCGCATGGGCCGGGCCGCGAGCTCCTGTTCGAGGGGGTGAGTATCAACAATGATTGGGCACCGTGGACGAGAGAAGGCAACTTGGCTCCGTCAACTTACAGCCTCGAAAAGGGGATCGGGCTTCCCATAGGCCAAGAGCTCTTCACGACTTCGGGGTGCCATTTTGAAACAGGTCTATAAACAGTAAATCTGCTTGGGGGATACAGCGTGATGAAGGAAAATCAAAAAGAACAACAAGGTGGGCAAGGACCTTTGTGAGTTGGACAGTTGATGATATATGTCCACAGCTGCTGAGCTGAGTGAGAAAGCGGGGTCGTGAGCAGACAGGACGCCATCTTGGACCTGTGCGACGTTGAGACACCAATGGCAGCAAGAATTTTGGATTATCTAAGCATTCGTCAAACTCGGAAGCCAACAGATGGCAGTGTTGTACAATGACAGAAGGCAGGGCAGACACAGTCAGTTTTGGGGATTGACATCCGGCTATCCTGCTTTTCACAGACCATGATACGAGTCGTTGAGGGAGCAGAATGGCAATTAGAACGACCGTCACCTCAAAGTGTATTAGGAGTGGTTCTTTGGAAGACGCTTCTTTACAGATTGTTAGTTTCCGAAAGACAGCCGAGTTGACGACTTGAATTTCGAGATCTGATTTTGTGTTACTTAAGTTGGGGAATAATACACGGTCGGCACCGTAGACGACTTGTGTTGGCGACAGTACTACTTGACAGAGATTTAGACGTTGCAACATGATATGTAAATGGAGGGTCCCAAAATGGTGTCATTGAATAATCAAGAACCAGCGTTGATATTCATTCATCAACTAGTCGGTAAAAAAATCGACCAGACTGTTTTTATGGACCCGTGAACACAGGGAGGTATTACAGCCAAAGAATGATCCAAAGTGGCATGTCTGCTCGTTTTTCTCCCAAAGCGGCTTGTTCCACCCATTTGCAAATTACATTTATATTGAACTGAGACCTCTCGAATCCCCTACTGAATGTGACATTAATGGTTGACCATGGCTTCCACATCATCCGATGGCGCTTAAAAGAGCATTCTCCAGCGTCTGATTGCAACAGGTCGTCTCTGCCTTTTTTTCTTTTTTTTTTTTCTCTTCATTTCGTAGTGCCCTACAGGTGTTTCTAAAATCCAAGGCTAACCCAATAGTTCATCTGGTACTATCTCTAACCAACCCCAAGCCCCTCATAGACCCTATCAACTTTTTGGTTCATATAGAAGCGAGATACTAGGAGGAGGGAGGCGAGTAGAGGCGTCACTACAGTTCCCCGAAGGTTTCCTAAGCTAATCAACATGATAGAGAGTCGCGCCTGTCTCGACGAATCAACATTACACGTGGGGAAAGATGGAGCCAGAGACAAAACGGTTCACCGTTCGCCCGTCGTGGGCCGCCGGTCTACGGGTACCGTCGTTACGGACGGCTGAGGCGGCTCTCGCGAGTCAGACGGGGATCCATCTCAAGACAAACCCACACTCTGATGGAGCCCTGCTGCGCACTACGTCATCGGATGACATCATGTCGTTGCAGAAGAGTCTTGACTGTAGGTTTCGGTCCTTTTCATGGCCTCTCGTTGGCTGCGCGAGAGAAAAAAACACGGGCGGGCCGCGAAGTGGTGTTCCTTCGACTTTCGGAGGGGGGCAGGAGTCTGCCCCTCCAACCCCTCCATCCGGACACCAGAAAGAAGCGCATGTAGATGTAATCTTCCACAATCTTGGGGATAAGATGGGAATGACGTGGGTGTTGGTGGAAGCGTGCTTGAGTTGTCGAGGCTCTTCGAAAGGGAGTCGAGTCTCTTGGGCCGTCCACCGTCGTGTCAACAAGGGCCACAGGGGGGGGCGGAGAAATAGAAATCGAGATAAGACGACTTGACAAGTGTCTGCAATGCAATGCCGTCAAATCGTCTCCTGAAACCTGCCTGCGCTCTTTTTCTCGGAACCCACTTGCCCCTCCATCATCCATGATCCGCCCAGGGGACCATCTTGTTCCTGGATTCTGTGCGTAGCATCTGTAGACTGTAGTGCACACTGCTTCCCCCCACCTTTCACAAGCTCGCTGATCATTGAAAATCTGTCGCCATTATCGACAAGTTTCCTCTTTTTAATCTCTTCACTTCCCTTCTCCCTTGTCAGATCTCACTACTCAAAGGAATACTATACATCTATCTTCCCATCTACCTACCTATCTACAGCATCTAATCCGCCAACATGCCTCAAGTAAGTCCGGCCTTCACTTCAAAACCTCCCCGCCGGTACTCAGCAAACCGCGCGAAAAACAATAGTCTAACCACCACCACTCGCAACCACAGATCAAGTGCATCCTGTTCGACTGCGACAACACGCTCGTTCTCTCCGAGAACGCCGCTTTCGAGGCCTGCGCCCAGCTCGCCAACCAGATCCTTGAGAAGTTCGGCTTCGAGAAGCGCTATGGCGGCACCGAGCTCATGCACCAGTTTGTCGGCCAGAACTTCCGCAGCATGATGACCGGCCTCTGCTCGCGACACGGCTTCACCATCCCCGCCGAAGAGTTCGACCAGTGGGTCGCCAAGGAGCTCGACACCACCATCGCCAACCTGCGCGCCAAGGCCGAGCCCTGCGAGAACGTCATCGAGGTGCTCGAGAAGCTCCAGAAGGACAAGAAGTACCACATGGCCATCGTCTCGTCCTCCGCCATGCCCCGCGTCGTCGCCTCCATCGAGAAGACCAAGATGGACCAGTTCTTCGGCAAGCCCGACGAGGGCATCTTCTCCGCCGCCAGCAGCATCCAGCCCCCCGTCTCCAAGCCCAACCCGGCCATCTACCTGCACGCCTGCGAGAAGCTCGGCTTCAAGCCCAGCGAGTGCATCGCCATCGAGGACAGCCGCAGCGGCGCCACCGCCGCCAAGAACGCCGGCATCCCCCTCCTGGGATACGTCGGCCCCTACTACGAGGAGGGCCAGGAGAAGCTCGACTCAATGGTCAAGCTCTTCAGCGAGGAGCTCGGCGCCTTCGACGTCATGCACAACTGGAAGGACTTTGAGAGCATCTTGGCCAAGTACGAGAGCTCATAGGATACCCCCATAACACCTTTGTTAGACAACGGAGTTTTTTTTTTGAAATGAAGGGAGGCGGACATCCCAAATAGACTTTTTTTTTTCGGTTTTGCATAGATGGCATCTACGTACAGATGCTCGGAGCCTGGGAGAAAAAACAAATTTAGAGACGATTAGAATGAACAAAGATTTAGAGCGCTTGTCACGGCCTCACCTTTTCTTCCCCTATAAGACATACCTATCATTTAAAGAAAATGAAATAAACTTCTTCAGTATCACTGTAACGAGAAACGCAACCCCTCCCGTTGGGTTACAATGAAATACGGGTCTAGAGTGAGTTTGTATTTCTGATCCGATCCTCTTGAGTGTCCAGCTGGGACGCACCAATGACAAGTTTAAAGCTTCTGTAGTGATCATTTAATACGCCTTCATCACCTCTAGAGCGTTTTCAGCATGATGCTGGTTGCCAACCTTTCCATGCCACGCTTGGCACGACTCAACTCAGATCAAAGGTTGATGCTCTTACATCTTTCTTGCGAGATAACTAAGCAAATAATCAAAAGCAGTTGAAATTTGTTACCGCATAGACATTGATCTCTGCCAGGTCGGAACACACTCTGGACTCGGAGTATCTACCTCCCATCTGCGTCAGCCGCCTCGCCAATAACCCCTTTCAAGTAGGTTACTCTCTTGAAGTTACATGCTTAAGAGAATAAAGATATGAGATGTCAGTTAAGTAGTCTAATTCAATAAAGAGAGCATGGAGCCACAAAACTGTGTCTTAGTAACCCTCTAGGCACGCAGGACTGGAGGTACAACTTACCCTAGACGTCTTTTGTACTAGTAGTACAGTTACTTAGACTAATCAGAGGCATTATAGCATCCTTAAAAGCTTTTGCACGTGTAGGATTTATAACGACTGCGTAGTTAAGCTTAGTAGTATGCAAGTTGCCAACAGTTTCCCTAAACGCATGGACATTCAATCAACTACGCCTGATCACACAAGCCTTTCCTTACAGTCAGAAATACATCTATTGACATATACGTCTCCGCTGTTTTTTTCTTACTTGTGCAGGGTATTTTAGTGACTGATCTTATTTTCTTGTTGAAAGCTTCTGACACTGCAACCATAGTGCCGCCGTCCTCCTCATCTACCACTTCTGGCCGCTTCATGTTGTCCACTCTGACGGAGTACAGTCCATTGTATAGTTGGCGGCTCCAAACTTCTTAATTATCGCAGCTTCTTGAGCAGTCATGCTTCTCAGCATTGTAACGCGAGTGGCATTTACACTGCACGTCCTGGACTGGGTAGCAAGATCCGGACACAGAGCCGCGGTTCGGGTTCTTGGCGTCTGTGTTCTTGTAATCGACCGTAAAGGATTTACCGAGCGAGCCGAACTTGCGATTAATGTAGAAAAGAGCGTTGCCCTTACGCAGTCCGTTGTTACAATACTCAGCAGGCTCGTTGCGTTTCCAATAATCAAACTGACCACAGTCTACCCCGTAATACTGGTTCACTGTGTCAAAAGAAAAAGGGGGTTAGTAAGGCTAAGTTGTCTCGGAGAAAAGGCCTATAAACGTGGGGGACGTACTGGCACTGTCGACCAGAACCCAGGGATCTACGTGATCGTCGAAGCAAAAGTCGAGAAAACACTGGACTCTCTGGCAATCGCAGTAACTGAAGCCGCAGTCGCGTTTCTCAAGTTCAAAGGGGAGGTAATTGGGAGACGAGATGCTAGCTAGGACAGAGTAGGTCATCACGCTAGCGAGGACTAAGGACAGAAGAGAGGGCATGGTATCTTGACTGGAGATTATCGAACGAATGGACGTGGAAAAAAGGAGCTGATACAACTGTAGAAGTCGAGGCCAAAAGAACGAGAGTGTGTATGGTCGTATGGCGACTAGTCACTATTCACTGGCTAGGGGATTCGGCTTATAGACATAAGACTTTAGGGCACTTTGCCTAGACACTGTTTGGCCGAGCTAGACAACCTAAATCCGCGACAAAGGGCTGAATACGGCTTAGGAGCTTTCCTATCTTAAGACAGGAAGCATCTATTTGACTTTAATTAAGGAACCGGCGTCTCCGAATTCGTCGGTCTGTGCCATATACCCATTTCCTCCTGGCTCCACAGCACAAATCGTGTTGACGGGGTTCCTTGCTGAGCTGAGCTGTACGACGTGAGAGTATTATAGCGTACATAATATAATTACTGCATATACCAAAAATAATTTCTCCGATGACTCAGGCCGTTAGTTGGGGCCCATGAAGGTCAAGCGTAGTAGTAGTAGTATAATTAGGCAAATACTACCGTTGTTTGCAGACCTGAGTCTCCACTGTCTCATTTCATAGTCGTTCGGGCCGAGGACGCTAGTAGAGAAATTGCACTGTAGTTGACTTTGCAGCATGCGACAAATCGATATGGATTTTGCTTACAATTAGGCGGCAATTCGACGTCACTAAAACAAGGTGGTCGTCCTGTTGCACCAGAAGTGCACGGAGCATGATTCGGTTGCCCCATCCCAAAAGGGGTTGTGTTACGGACCCAACATGCATGACCAGCCAGGGCCTGCCCCGGAAGTCATTGCAGGCTAAGCTGGAACTCGGAGGGAGAGGAGCAGAGGCGGGCGCTGTTAAGGTACAAGTAGAGGTATCGCGAGCCATGGCGAAGCCATAACTCCTTTCTTTGCAGGGGACGCGTCGCCTACACAGTGCGGTCTCTCTTTCCTCTTCGTCGCGCTGCGTGTTGTATCTAGAAAGCCATAGCCCTCACATGATCCAACATCCACTATCGGCGGTGATGGTCACTCGAATGCATAGGATATTGTCTTTGTTGTAGCCAACGAATCGCCTCCAGAACAAGGTTTCGCTAGTAACATTGGTTGGTATTGAGCGCCTTCAAGGAGGGGTTAAGTCCGCTGTCGATGAAGGAAATGCTCGTATATGCGTTAATGGGATGAACAACCCTACCGATGGGAATATCGTGCTTATGCTGATGCCTTGCTGAGAAGCAGAAGACCTTGTGTAAGTCGTCATTCCCCGGTCACTAAGTACAAGTGAGATGGTTCAACTCTGTTTAGGAGCAAACAGACCGTCATACTGCCTCCTTTCCCCCTGATTCACACCCAGGAGGTGAGTTCAATGGTACAATATCTTAGGAACATAATGTGTTTTCTGTATGGACCTAAGGTCTCGATACCAATTGAATCTGGCCGACGAAACTACAACGTTACGTTTGAACATTACCAAGGTAGCGGTCTGTTGCAACGGACAAGAATTTGTCTGGAGAAGAAGAACCAGAGTGACCTAAATTTCTTATTCAAAGAACCAAGTCGGCTATCAAGCTGGCTTGTGTAGAACAACATCGACCAACAAACCAAACGGGCGGAAAAGTCGAGTCCCATTCACATAGTATGAAAGCGAGACCGCAAGACAGATGAACGATCAGCAATCGGAAGAATAAGTTACTGGTTACCCGTTACAATGATGTATTTGTCAGGTAGATGCTCACATCCGCAATTCAGGAGCCATCCCTGCTTCCAGTATCCGGAAGAGTCTGGGGAAGACTCCACGGGCGATGTGTGGAGGCGGAGATGACAACCGGGGAGGCGTGCGGGGGAGACAAGCCCGGACCGGTCACCGGGCCAAGGATCTGACCCATTTGAGCTGGCTTGGCTCACCAAGAAGTGGCTTATTGTGCGGAGAAACCGCTTTCATTTTGTTCTTCAGGATCCTTTGCTCCAAAAGGACCCAGTTTTGGTTCCTTTCGATTGGTAGTTTCATCGTGCTCGCCGTTGTGGGAGCCGAAGTCGGCGTACTTTGGCCCGGGCCGCGGGTATTTGGAGTAGTTATTTGGAGAGGGGGATAGATAGCCTACGGCCTCTCTCGAGTTCATTCCTCCTGTCCTCTCATCACCCCAGCTGTGGTGGTGATAATCCCGGCAAAAGACGTCGGAAACTACAAAGCCATGTTTGAGAAGGACATTGTTACGTTCTCCCCCCTGGAGGGCCAGGAGGGGACCGGGGAGTCCCTCAACCTGGTTGGCGCAACCATCTTGGTGGACGAGTCGGACCCGATCGGCATCCACATTGCGGCACAGAACCTTGCCGAGGACTTTGGCCGCGTGACCCGGTCTGATGCAAGCCGCGTTGTGGTCTTCAAGGACGACCAGAACGATGCCGTCTCGGGGACGCTCACGGATGCCGCCGCCGTCATCATCGGATGCGTCCAATCGAGCCGGCTCATACAGAGGCTGGAGAAGGAGGGCAAGTTGGAGGCTGGAAAGATCCACGGGAAATGGGAGTCTTTCACCACCGTCTTGGTCGACCAACCCCTGCCGGGCATCGAGAAAGCCCTCGTCA
Organism: Colletotrichum destructivum; assembly: GCF_034447905.1. NCBI lineage: Eukaryota > Fungi > Ascomycota > Sordariomycetes > Glomerellales > Glomerellaceae > Colletotrichum > Colletotrichum destructivum. Next base: position 1,672,658 of record NC_085905.1, read on the forward strand.
TTGCCGGAAGCGACAAACGCGGGACGATATTCGGCGCTTACACGTTGTCCGAGCAGATTGGAGTTTCACCGTAAGAAGCCCACTCACGGTTGTCTCTGATATGGGCTTTTGTGAACTGAATCTCGAGCAGCTGGTACTACTGGGCCGATGTACCGCCAAAGTCTCACAAGGACATCTTTGCACTGAGAGGGCAGACTTATCATGGCGAGCCAAGCGTTCGCTTCCGCGGTCTCTTCATCAACGACGAAGCCCCGGCCCTGACGGGTTGGGCCCGGGCAAACTTTGGAGGCTACAACTCCGAATTCTACAAGAAAGTGTTTGAGCTGTTGCTGCGGCTAAAGGTATGCCATTCAGGGAACGAAAAGGAACACATGTCCTGTGAAGTCAGTACACTGAGTCTTGATTTCAGGCCAACTTCTTGTGGCCGGCCATGTGGCCTGGCTACCCCAACCCCGGCGCGTCTTTCTTCACCGATGACCCGGATAACGCTCAAGCTGCCGAAGACTACGGCATCTCCGTGTCCACATCGCACCACGAGCCGATGCAGCGGTTGTCCAACGAGTGGTTCGCGGAGAATCCGGACGGCAGCTGGGACTGGCTCGCAAACAAGGACAAGATCACGCGGTTCTTCGAAGAGGGCGTCGAGAGGGCCAAGGGCCGCGAGTCTTACTTCACGCTGGGCATGCGCGGGGAGTACGACCGGAAGATGAAGACGGACGACCCTGCCGCGGTGGTGCGCGACGTGATCAAGACCCAACGGGCCTTGTTCAAGAAGATCCACGGAACCGAAGACGCCGTGCCTCGTGGGTGCCCTCAAGGAATACCGTGAGATGGAGAACTAAGAGTTTACTAACCTTGTATGCAGAGCTTTTGGCGTTGTACAAGGAGGTCCAAGAGCAATACGAAGGGGGAAATCTCGACGTCCCGGATGATGTTACACTGCTCTTTGCCGACGACAATTTCGGCAGTATCAGACGTCTCCCAACCGGGGCAGAGAGAGACAGAAAAGGAGGAGCAGGGGTGAGTTTGCGCACCGTTGTAGCTTCATCGGTCAACAGGGATACAAGCTGACGTTACACAGATATACTACCACTTCGAGTACGTCGGGGTTCCTCGCAGCTACAAATGGATCAACAGCAACTCCCTGGTATAAACGCATATGTTCTTCTGAAGCCATTTCTTACGATGCTGACGCTTTTTCACAGGGAAAAACGTGGCATCAGCTACAAGAAGCCCACAGACGCAATGCAAAGCAGGTTTGGGTCTTCAACGTGGGAGACATCAAGCCGATGGAAGTCCCCTTCACGTTCGCAATGACGCTGGCCTGGGACATCAACTCGATCAAGGCGGACGACTTCGCCAGATTCTACAAGACAATGGCAGAAGTTAACTTTGGAAAGGGCCAAGCAGACGCCATCGCCTCGGTCTGGCACAAGTACGACCGCCTCGCCGCCCTGAGGAGGCACGAACACATCGAATCGACGACCTTCTCTCTCGTCCACCACAACGAAGCCGAGGAGGTCGTCGGCCGCTGGGAATCTCTGCTCGAGTCGGCCGAGGGCATATACAGTCAGGCGTCGGAAGAGCAGAAGGCCGCGGTCTTCGAGACGGTGCTGCACCCGGTCAAGGCCTCGACCATTTTCACAAAGCTCCAGGTCGCCCTCGGCCGAAACCGGCTATACGCCCGCCAGCGGCGCAACACGGCCAACAGGCTCGCCCGCCAGGTCCTCGACCTCTTCGACGCCGACTACAGCCTCTCCGAGGAGTTCCACGAGCTGCTGGGCGGCAAATGGGACCAGATCATGCGGCAGACGCACTACGGCTACGAGGACACCTGGCACGCGCCGTACCGCGACATGATCAGCGGCCTGAGCTATGTCCAGCGTAGGCAGCATTCCAACCCGGTCATGGGTCAGATGGGCGTTGCGGTCGAGGGTCACGAGGGTGTCCGGCCGGGTAGGACGAACGAGGAGTCGGACCGGACGCATCCCAGCCGACGTGACCTGGTTCCGGGAGTCACGTTGGGGCGGATGAGCCGCTACGGACCCTCCAAGAGGTGGTTCGATGTTTACACCAGAGGGCCCGAGGTCGTCCACTGGAAGGCATCGGTCCCGCATGCTTGGCTCCAGTTGTCCGTCACGGCTGGCACCCTCGACCCTGATGGGGACGATGCTCGCGTCGAGGTCACGGTCGACTGGCACCAGGTCCCTGAAGACTTTAGCGAGGAGGTGCTTGTCGACATCAGGTCTGAAGAGGGTGCCTTCGAACAAGTCCATCTTCCAATCACCGGCAGACGCGTCCCCGAATCCTTCCGGGCCGGCTTCGTCGAGACGGACGGATACGTCTCGATTCCAGCGGCTCATCAGGCTCCCTCGGGCTTCAGGGTCCTCCCCGAGTGCGGAAGGACTCCATCGGGCGCAGTCACCGTTACAACGGCCGATACCGCAGCTCCACCGCAGCTCGCATACAAGTTCTACGTCTTCTCCGAGACTGCGAAGCCGGTTTTGCTCCTGTACTTCAACATGACTCTTGACCTCGACCCAACGGACCCCATGACCTATGAGCTCCAAGTCAATGACGGACCTGTTCAGACGCATCAGTTGCTGCCAAAGACCACTGATCTGCCTGACGGTTGGTTCTATGCTGTTCAAGATTGCGCCTGGCTTCGGAACCATGACCTGGGCGAGTGTGGTCTCACGTCTGGAGAGCATGATGTGAAGGTGACGCTGAGACACTCGAATCTGATTCTGGAGAAACTTGTAGTCAATCTCGGCGGCGTGAAGGAGAGCTACCTTGGACCGCCTCCCAGTTTGTACGTTCCTGAAGTCTAGATATTGTTCATTGAGACTTTCTGCCGGCTAGCCCAGTTGCTCTCGAACACTACTTCTAGAATATCACAAACAGACCATGAAATGCTTATAATCTCATTATGGTTTGAAGCTCGTTTTATGACACTGAGGATTAACTCTGTAGAAACAAAAAATTTTTCCCGTTCAAACAGAAAGACTACGCCGAGCCTCCTGTCATCTTTCGGAGCCTCTGCAACTCATTCGCCTTCTTGACGCCGAAACCGGTGGCGAAAATCTGCCGCACGTCCTCGAGCGGGAGACCGTTGGCCTCGGGATAGCAGAAGATGCAGAAGACCCAGCCGAAGAAGCAGATGCCCGCGTAGAAGCCGAAGGCGCCGCTCGGCGTCATGCCCTTCATCATGGACAGGAAGGTCGAGGCGATGATGATGTTGCAGCCCCAGCAGACGACGGTGTTCATCATGGTGCCGAGGGCGCGGACCTCGAGCGGGAGGAGCTCCGTGCCGACCCAGGCGATAGTGGCGACACCGCCGGCGAAGCAGGCGACGTACACGATGATGGTGACGAGCACGAGGATGCCTGCCCAGTTCACCGAGCCCGTCTGGAGCTTGAGGTCTGGGGAGACGGGGATCCAGTGGAACGCAACGGCGGCCACGACCATACTGACGGACTGGTAGAAGACGGGCGTTGGTTAGCAGTTGAGCCGTGGGTTTGTGGCTGAGAACTGAGGGAACTGGGCTCACCATTCCGGCAACGGTAATAAGGAGGATCCGTCTCCTACCAACCCTGTCGATGATGAACAGGTTGACGAGCGAGAAGACAAAGTTGGTTGCGCCGACGACGATGGAGACGGCAACGGGCTTGTTGAAGCCGACGAGACCAAACAGGGTCGCCGAGTAGTACATCAACGTGTTGAAACCGCCGAGTTGGGAGACTAAGCGTCGGTCAGCGGGTTTTCTTCTTCTTGTTCTTGTTTTTCTTTCTCTCCTCCACATAGCCTAGGTAAGTCAAAGTGCAAGGGAGTTTCTTACTAGCCATGATGGCGCAGGCGCAGACCAGAGCCCGGAAGTTGGACGGCACGACGTGCAGCTCCTTGAAGCGATCCCACAGCGAGCCCGAGGTGACCTGTGTCTCGACCTCGACGGTGTACGCCATGTGGCCTACCTTGGCGGCGACCTGATCCTCAGTGGCGTGCGGGTATACCCTCTTGATGACGCGCGCGGCCTCCTCGAGCTTGCCGTGGGATATGAGCTGCCGCGGGGACTCGGGACACTTGGGCAGGAGGAACGCGAGGACGATAGGGGGCACGCCGCCGACGGCGACCATGTAGCGCCATCCGTGGGGGACCTCGGTGAAGCCGGCGCCCAGGGCGTACGAGACGAGCTGGCCAAAGGTGACGCTCATGTTGTCGAACGCGATCATGCGGCCGCGGTGCTTGGCCGGGGCCAGTTCTCCGATGTATAGAGGCTGTAACGCGGTCAGCACGGGTCAGTCAGTCAGCAAGTCTTGAGAACACTCCGTGAGGAGGAGGAGGCGGGGCTATGCCGAAGCTAACACGAATTAACGTACGATAATCATGGCGGCGGAACCGACTCCCAGGCCGACAATGAGACGCCCGACGGTCATCTGGGCGACGGAGAAGGCCGCCGCCTGGATGATGGTGCCGATTAGGAAGAGCAGGCACCCGAGGTAGATTCCCAGCTTCCGCCCGTATCTGTCGGCAGGTAAGCCGGCTATCAGGGCGCCGAGCAGCGCGCCGCCCGAGGTGATGGACGTGATGAGCTCCTGTTCGTGGGAGTCGAGCTCGTGGCCCAGGTCATCTTTCAGGCTGACGAGGACGGCCGAGATGACGCCCGTGTCGTAGCCTGGGAAGTCGTCAGCAAGGCAAGCTTCTTCCAACGTTTCACGGAGTTGGGAGGTCCGCAAATTCGCGGTTTGGACGGCGGAGGCTTTCATACCGAACAGGAAACCGCCCATTGCCACGGTGAAGGTGATGAGCCACACAGCCCTGGAAGGCTCGGTGTCCTCGATGGAGTCGTCAAAGTCGCGGTTGCTGCTCGGGTCGCTTTGTTCGACGTGGGACGTGGCCCCTTCCAGCTTCATCTTGTCGAGAGACGCATCTCTCGACGTGAACTTGTTGTCAGAGTCGGGCGAGGTTCGAGACATGTTCGACTGGGTCAATGCTGGCAACGTCCGAAGGAAGATGGCTGCCAAAAATGCAAACAGGAGAAAGGGGTTTGAGTGAAGGATTTGGTGGTCGATTGAATCCGATTACTAGCCTGTGGCCAGCTTCTGAAAACTCTAGACTGCAATTCTTTGGATGAGTGAGAATAGACCTCTGGTTATATAGAATGTGAGTCAGTGCCTCCCTCTCTCACTCACTCACTCATTTCTGTGTTCCTTTACCGGGGCTACCAAGATGGATTACAAGCCAGGTACACAGCGGGCTGCGTGCCAAGGTGGGCCGCGGGATTGAATAACCCAAAGGAGCGTCAGGAGATGAGGAGATGAGGAGAAGCTTAAGAGCACGCGTCGTTTTTTCCTCTTTGAACCGGCTCACATAGGGCGCGGAGAGTTGGACGGCAAGCCTCAGCTTGGTCCTGTTACATGCTTTCGTGACGGGGAACAGGGATCCGGGGCTACTCTGGGGGGTAATTGTTCCAAGAAGATGTATACATCGTAGTAATTAGACTGCAGCGGCTTCTATTTCCCCAATGACTTGAGCCACCCACCCACCCTCCTCCATCAACAAATGCGGGGGTGGGTTGTCTGGGGTATTTCTTTTCGAGCGCAGGATACCCGGGGACCCCGGAGTTGGCTTTCCCAGAAAGGGTAATAAGAGCCGCCGCGATGGTTGGTTTGACAGTTCGCTTATCACGGTATGTTGGTCTCTTGATGGGGCCAGCTAGCCTGGCAGTTCATTGTCTGCCTGCTCATTCGCTCCTAGTTTGTTGTTGCCAGCGCTTTTACGCTAGGTAGGTATGAAGCAGTGAGAATGATGGCGCAGACGAACACCTGGAATAGCATACCATGATACGATCCGGAAGTATCCTAAGCTTGTGAAAAAACACAATGTTTCTTCTTCCGGTCTTGGGAAGGGTCGGTTTCAGTGCTTCCCATTGTTTTACACATGTTCGTTTAGACAGTTGCGTCTCTTCTGCCAAAGCTACTGATCCAAAGTCTCCAATCGACTATGGGGCAGCTTCATGGAGCCAAATGATGTCATGAGTCTCTGTTCTAGGTGACATTCTATCCAGCACGCAAGCAGATCCAGGGAGTGGAACTGCCTCGACGAAGGATTATTCAGTTTTAGCCAGTCAAGTGGAGAAAGCCCAGAGAGGCTTGGTTCCAACCAATTCAACTCCTCCCTCCTCCGACCATCGTGCCGCTCTCTACTACGGATGAGAACCATCACCCCTCCTGGTCCCGCTGCCATTTTCAATCTGGAACTTTCGATTGGGTTTGACAAAGCAAATAACCGCCATGACGCTTAGTCCGCAGGTTCGTGTCGTTGGCAGGTCGAGCGAGGGAGAGAGATGGGAGCAAGAATGGTTCGTCTCGGCACTTTCATGGGTGGGGGGGGGGGGGGGACAAATGCCGAAAAAGGCAACTTATCCCACGGGGTACCATCGAATGCGACGGCACGAACAAGGCCTTATCCCCCTAGTTCATCACATTGTACAGCGGGCTAACCCGCGAAGCTGGGGTTACTCGACGAGATGACATTTCAAGTCTCTGGATTCGCGGAGAGGCAGCACAAAGTGTACTGCAGCAGAGTACTGAGCCTCCTGGGCAGTCCGCTATCTGTGCCTTTCATGTTTCAGCCCAGTGTGTTCTAGTGGATTTGTGGAACCGACAGCAGCCCGCGGGTTTTGGTATCGTTGCTGTTCCATCTCCATCATGAGAAGCATCTTGTACCAAGGGCACCCAGAATGGCTGGGTTGACGAGATGCCGTGTTTTTCGGGGGATTGTAGTTACTGGGAAAGAGGGACTTGAGTGGCAGCCGTTTTGGATGTGATTGTCTTCAAATGGAGTTGTTTTCTTCTGAGCCAGTACCAAACTTATATTAAGCCGTTCTTCGCAGCCTCTGTAAGTATGCTTCGTAGCTCACTTGAGGAGCAGATGCTAATGGGGCAATGGCATCAACAATCAGCCTAAGTCTGGCTCAAGTTTGACCTCTTCAATACACTCTCAAACTAGATCGTGCCCAATTTTGTTAATATTTTTAATATCTCACTTTGATGGACTGGCATTCGGTTCGCGCTCTCATAGAGATTTACGTAGCTGGACCCCAGTTTGATATACAATGCGATGTAATAACTTTGGTCTTCCAACTCATCTCAGCTTACAGGATGGCCTTCGTTCACTTCATTCACAACACTGCTTACTCCATATGCCGTCATTCTTCAAACAGACGGTTCCTGTCGTCTCTTTTCCCTTTCTAATGCATGCAACATCTAACCCCAAACATCCTCTTGCCATTTGCGGTTCCGCTTCAGTCCTTCGCTCCAGTCCTTGACCTGGGCGTCGTTCCATCCTTTGCTCTCTTTCACGACACCGCCCAAGGTCTTGCCAACCTCTCTCGCCATGCTCGCCCTCCCGCACATGTACAAGCTGGCGCCCTCCTCCAACAATCCCGTGACCTCGCTGCCAAACTCCAGAACCCTGTCCTGGACATAGACCTTCTTCGCGCCTTCCTGCCGCGAGAAGGCCGTGACGATCTTCAGCTTGCCGCCAAGATCCCTCTCCATCTGCTCGAGCTCCTCCCTGTAGATGAAGTCGTCGTCGGGACGCTGGCAGCCGAAGAAGAGCATCATCCGGCCTACATCCTTTCCGATGGATTGCAGGCGCAGGCGCTCGGTGATGAAGGCGCGGAACGGCGCCAGGCCGGTGCCGGCGGCGACCATGACCAGAGGGTGCGAAGACAGCATGGGGAGCTTGAACTTGGAGCGGCGGATGTGAGCGTAGACGTGGCCGCCTTCCAGAGCGTTTGACGGACCCGATAAAGCATAGCTCAGACCCTCTGTTTGCTGAGTTGTCTGGGAGTCCTGCAGGGATCGGGAGAGTGCTTGAAGATAGTTGGTGGTGAGGCCGGGGATAGCGGTAGACGGAGAGCCAGGGAGCGGGGTATCGGAAACAGCAACGGTGATGCTCGGGGCCTTGGGAGAGACGACGCTGGAAGAAGAAATGGAGTAGTATCGGGGCTGAGACCTGGGCAGGGTCTCGATGAGGTATGACAGCGGGATGCCTGTCCAGGCCGATACCGCATGGTTGCCGTCGGCCGCGCTGGCCAACTCGAGCAGCTTGCCAACGGTGAGATGGTTAGAAGCAATGAAGGTAGCATAATTTTCCTTTTCACGTCCCAGGCTGAGGAGAAACTCTTTGGCGCCGGCCGAAGGCGCGAACTGCGCAAGTCCGCGAACGGCGTCTCTGGGAACAGCGGCGCAGATTTCTAGATAATACCTGAAGAGCGTCTCGACGTTGGTCGGCGTAGGAATCCGGACCTTGACGGCCGCGTCCAGCGCGTTAATGCTGATGGGGACGCTGCGGCGGTCTGCGAGGCCGAGGACGTTCAGCAACCGCTCGACCTCCTGATCAGGGTTGATGGGCCAAATGGCGAGGTGGTCGCCCGTCTTGTAGGTGAGCTGAGAGTTGCCGCCGAGGTCGAGGTCGAGGTGCAGACAGCCACGGCCGCCGCCGCCGCCGGGGGACGAGAAGAGGCTGTAGGCCTTCTTGATCTTCAGCGGCCTGATGGCCGAGTTCGCGGACGGCTTCCCGGAGCCCTCGACCAGGTGCACCGGCTCGCCGACGTGGAGATCCTGGGGCTCCAGGGACTCGTCCTCGACGACCGCCAGCGAGGGCTCGTGGACAACTTCGTGTTCCTGGAGCTTGAGGGTCTCGCGGAGGACCTTGTACAAGTCGTCTTTCCACGCGAGGAAGTCCTCCTCCGTGGCCCCCTGCGCATCGTCGGCGCGGCCGACGGGCGCCAGACGGGAGGCGCCGCAACCTTCTAGAGCCTTATCGACCACGTCAACGACCTTGTTGTAGTATCTGTAGTTGCTGTTTCCCAGTCCGAACGCCGCATACCGCAGCGACGCGAGGGGTCTGTCCTGGAGCTTGGTAAGCCAGTCCCAGAACGGGCCGGTGTTGTCGCTGGGGTCGCCCTCGCCGTACGTCGAGAGGACGAAGACAGCCAGCTTGGTCTCCGGGATCTGCGCGATGGTCTCGGCGTCGTAGTCCGAGAGGTCGGCCGACATGGCGTCGAGGTGGAAGCGCTGGTGCAGCTCGCGCGCGAGACGGTTCGCGAAGCCCTCTGCGGTGCCCGACTGCGAGCCCCAGAAGACGACGACATCTTTTCCCTGCGTAGAATGAAGCGTCAGCGGATGTTTGATATGTGTGTAGGTGGTCCCGGTTCCATCCAACTCACAAGCTCCTCTAACCTCTCTGCAATGTTCCTTGATTTCTTGTTTGCCGCGCTGTTGCCTCCGGCGGCGTCTTGTTGTGGCTTCTCGTACCAGATGTAGTCGTATGGGTCGGGCCTGTCCCAAGCGTATCCGCGCAGGACATATGCAGCGGACAAGAGGCCAGCCGCGGCGAGAGCAGCCGTGTCCGCGAGGGACTCCGGGGCGAGCTGGTTGATCAACTTCAGCGTGCCCTCGGGAAGAGTGCCCGTGATGGACATGATGTGAACGGCGAAGAAGGAGCACAATGAATGAAACGGTAGTTGACTGTTGGCTTTCCTCTAGATGGTTGGCCTAGATAGACTTGACGCCTTGCGACTTTTGTCAAGGGGGGAGGGGACAGCAGAGGGACCCGAGATAATAAATGCCAACAGCAACTTCACGCAGACATCCCGTAACTCTACACCAGCGGTTACATGTGAACACACACGGCCCTAGCAGTTCTACTGTTTTCGACCTTCCTTTGTCCAGGGACTTTCCCAAACGGATCCAAATAGGCAAGTTGCTGCTCCCCAAGGTGCGGGATAAATCACCATCTCGAGTCAGATCCGAGCGCAGGAATGTTGGGGAACAAACCCACTTCCCCGCGGGGAGAGAGAGAGAGAGAGAGAGGGGAGGGCAACGTGAACAAGGAGGTTCTAACCCAGATGGGCGATATATCCCGCGGGATAGAGACATCTCAGCCCGAAGAGGGGAACGCCCACGGGTGTAGTTTTGCCGATGGGTTCGCATTTCTCGGCGCATATCATCAGACTGAGCTGGTTCTCTTACACATAGTTCCACGTAGTAGCACTCTCCGCGGGGATGATTACTGGATCGAGGTGAAACTCTCTCGATCATGGGTCTTAACCCACACAGAACGAGCTCCAATACCCCGCAGCAGATCTCGTACGTGATGTGTGACGGGCCCTCCGAGATATGTCCACGATCTGTCTGTCTGTTACCCTGTCACAGCTGTGGCCAAAATTGTCTATGCAGCGCCAACGATGTTCATCCATGATGTGGCCCTGCGGTCTCCCGCGGGGCACGGTCTTCGCCTGGTTTACAACCACTCCGCAGTGCCGCTCTACCTTTTCGCGCCCATCCCATCTTTTCGTATCCCGGATTGGTTCTTCAGCTATTTTTGTGACGTGCAAAATGCGGGGAAATTCTGAAGACGCCGTCGTCAATAGTGGACGGTCTTGGACTGAGGGTCGCGGGGAGGATTTCCTATCTTGCAAAGCCACCGGAAGTGGCATCTTCTGAGGCGAATTCTTACCATTCTCGTGACTCTAGTCTCCGTACGTGTTCCACAGATGGCTGGTTATTTAGATCAAGATTGCGTCCTCTCCTCTCCCTATCTCTCTCTCTCTCTCTCTCCGTCTCTGACGTAGGCCAAAGGACTCGACATAACTCCAACCCTCCCACAGCTTTCGTTTTCTATCTCACACGTCCTGTTCACTTGAGGTCTGATCAGCTACCAACATGGCGCTCGAAACGCTCTCTGTCTTCTCCAGAGCCCCTTATGCCACGGCATTCTTCTTCGTTGGCTTGTTTTATCTTGTGATTTACCCCCTTTTCGTGTACTTTAAAGACGCCAAAGGTTTGTGATGCGTTTCCCTCACCCTCACCCTTACGCCTCCAGCCACCCTCTTGCTGACTGTTCCAACTCAAGGCCTACGCAAGTTCCAAAACTTCAGCACCTTCTCCGGCGCATACAATATCCCCTTCATGATCTTGGCCCGTACCGGTGCCCGGTCAACCCATCTTGTCCAGCTCCACAGAGAAAAAGGCCCGGTCCTCCGCACCGGCCCCAACACCCTCTCCTTCAGCGATGTGCGTGCCATCAAGGACATCTACGGGCACGGAACCCCCTGCATCAAGGACGAGTCGTACGTCTTGACGGCCGGCTCGCACTACCATCTCGCCGACGTTGTCGAAAAGCACGACCACGCGAGGAAGCGCAAGGTCTTGTCGTCGGCCTATGCCCTGAAGAACCTCGAAGGGTGGGAGCACAAGGTCGCCGACAAGGTCGAGAGGCTCTTCAAGCAGCTCGACAAGCTCTGCACCGACCCCCTTCCCAAGGGCCAGATGTTCCCCCGGCCCGAGGACCTGACCGTCGACTACCGCAAATGGGGTAACTTCTTCACGCTCGACGCCATCGCTGACATCGGCCTCTCCGAGCGGCTCGGTCTCCTCGACCGCGGCCATGACAGAGTGCTCGCTCGCCGCAAGGACGGAACCACCTGGGAGGCGCCCCTCCGCGACTCCCTCTATCCTACCGCCAGGAAGCAGTCCCTGCTCGTCTGGAGCTACGACAACTACAAGCTCCTCGACAAGCTGTCGAACCTCGTCCCCCGCTTCCGCCAGATGACCGAGGCCTCCAAGGGCTGGGACGGGATCGTGCTCCAGCTCGCGCACCAGCGCCTCGCGCGGTACAACGCGGGCGAGAAGCTCGACGACTTCTTCCAGGCGCTCATGGAGAACAAGAACGGCGAGCCCAACAACCTCGAGTGGGGCGAGATCGTCGCCGAGGTCAACATCATGATGAACGCCGGCAGCGTGACGACGGCCATCGCCGTCACCAACGTCCTGTACCAGCTGCTGAAGAACCCGGCGTGCCTCCGCCGGCTCCGCGAAGAGGTCGACGCCGTCCTCGACCCGGACGAGGCCGTCGCCCCTTACGACAAGGTCAAGCACCTCCCCTACCTCCGCGCCTGTCTCGACGAGTCCCTGCGCCTGTTCCCCCCGACGCCCCACGGCCTGCCGCGCAAGACCCCGCCCGAAGGCATGCACATCATGGGCGAGTGGGTACCGGGCGACACCACTGTCAGCATGTCGGGCATCGTCGTGCACCGCGACGAGTCCGTGTTCCCCGAGGCCGACAAGTACGTCCCGGACCGGTGGCTCGGCGACAAGGGCAAGGAGCTGCAGCCGTACTTCCTGGCCTTCTCGGCCGGCGCGAGGGGCTGCATCGGCCGCAACATCTCGTACCTGGAGCAGGCCGTGCTGCTGGCGTCCGTGGTCCACCGGTACGAGTTCGCGCTGCCGCGGGATTTCGAGATGGCGCGCGAGGAGACGATGAACTGGTTGCTGGGCGAGATGCCCGTTAAAGCCTGGAGGCGGCGGCTGGAAGGGGAGGAAAACACAGTGGTGTGAGATCAGATCGATCGCTTGGCTGCAATGATTTTGGCGTTGGCGTTTGGGGGGGAGGCGGAGGTATCAACAACTTGATGATCTATGAAAGCATAAGATTTCCAGCTGATTCCGAGTGAGGCATCGTCTCTTGGAATCGAAGATATCGTGGCCGCCTTGCAATCGAGAAAGGCGAAAGGTACATGTCGGAAGCAACGCGGCCAAAAGGTTCGGAGTGTTGTGTGAAAAGTTAATTAAAAGATGATTCGAATAAAGATGGAAGTTCAAGTGACTGATTTAATTTCCAATATACTCACATCCAATGCCAAGCCATAAGATCACAATGCAACTCACTCCAGTCCGTCGAGATATCATTAAGGCTGCTGCGTGGTAATGAGCATCAGGAAAAGAGGGTGACTGGGAGACAACTACACGCCCTGTTGAACTCTTCTTATGGCAAGTTGTGGTTTGTCACCACAGGTTCTTACAGATAACGTTGAACAAGTGCAATCATCTAGAACCAACTTACAGACTCTCTTAAACATGATGTTGGGTTCAGCGTGACAAATGCATCCAACAGTCTGCTCGAAGGACACTTAAGACTCAATTTCTGCAAAAACCAAGACCATGTTTTCAGACAACAACAGTATGTATAGAATTCTTAAATCCTACTTAAAAGCCATGGCTGGGTATTTGTGGGGTTGAAACCATTGCTTTCACTTCAAACGAGTATGGGAATGCTTGGTTCAGATTTACATGGGAAGCCTGGGCGGGCTCTCTACCAAGCTTTTGTGGCTTACTTGGCAGTTTTGTTAGTATTCTTGGCAAATGTAAGGGTCCTTTTTGACTGGGTTATATTTCATCTCTGCTCAGTATTGAAGGAAAGAGACTGAGTAAGAACGAAGGAGACTCAATATGGGAGTTTACGATGTCAATGACATTAAACTCTCCTCTCTCTCTCTCTCTCTCTCTTACAGACAGACACAATGAGCAGGCGGCAATCTTCGAGTGAATGAAAACCTCGGCCGCAATCATCTTCCACCAAGGGTCTCGTTCATCGGCCCGGCCCTCGAGTTGGTCAAGTTGGTGGGGGGGGGGATAGGGAACCCCAAACGCTGCGATCATCGGCACTTCAGATCACCGCATCCGAGTCCGAGTTGACGTGATCGGTCCCCGCTCCACCATCCCGCGTCCGGCAGCAAGGGATCAAGTGGCCAGGGAAGTTGGAACCGACTCGCCGCCCGAAAGCTTTACGTGGAATGCCGTCCGGTTCTCCAATCACGCCTCTCCCAGATCTATCATCCCCGTCCTGAATTTCTCCGTCCGATTTATTCGAGGTCTGCTGATTCGTCGAGTCCGTCGGAGGCACGCATGTTACACTGACACGGTGGTTGTTGTACAGTTGTGGGTTACGTCCCTCAAGCAGCACTCTGGAGCGCCAGCAACCCATGGCACAACCCCGGATTCTGGCCGAAGGTATTCTGTCGTGTCCGTTCTTTTGCCCCCTCGGGCTCGAATATATTAGTCGATCCATGATATCAGCGCCCCAGTCTCCGAGGAGATGCTGGTTTCGCGCTCCGCTGGAAAGGGGATTCATGACGAGGACTTCAGAATTGCACCATCGCGGAGCACGTCGTAGTGATGGAAGAGTTTGCGTTTATGATTTGAATTTCAGTGTTCATATAAAGTCAACGGACCGGAATGGTTTTATTGTGGCATGACGACGATTAAGCTTCCGATCCCAAAGTCTTGTGTCCGGAGGCTCCCGTCTGGTCGATCATCTCTTAGCCTCCTCGTATATGACCATGCCAGGCACGCCGAGAACGCCAAGCGTCAGCTCTGCCGCCGAGCAGAAGGGCGCACCCGTCTTCCCAGAGGTCGTCAGCGTCCCACAGGCGTCCGATTCAAAGCACCATGCAGTCGATCAGGTCTGGGCCGCCGGCGCGTCGGCGCAGATGTACGAGCCCATCCCCGAGTATGAGGGCCGCCACCGGTACGACCCCACGGCGACCTGGTCGGAGCACGAGGAGAAGAAGCTGGTTAGGAGGGTATGTTATGTGACTTGTGTTATGCCTGCCTGCCCCAAGTCTCGTTCACGCTGGAGAGATGGTGGCGGCTCTTCGCCGTTCAAGCGAACCGGATCTAGGCTCTAGCTGACAGTCAGCGACTCCAGCTCGACTACAGGATCTGCTCGTGGGTTTGCCTCATGTTTTTCGCGCTCCAGCTGGACCGCGGCAACATCAACCAGGCCAATACGGACAACATGCTGGAGGACCTCGGCCTCACGACCAACCAGTACAACTACGGCATGACCATCTTCTACGTGTGCTTCCTCTGCGCCGAGCTGCCGTCGCAGATGATATCGAAGAAATTGGGTCCAGATAGGTGGGTGCCAGCACAGATGGTGTCGTGGAGCATCGTCGCGGCTTGCCAGTGCTTGATGACGGAGAAGAACGGCTTCTACGCCACGCGCGCCCTGCTCGGCCTCATTGAGGGCGGCTTCATCCCGGACGCCATCCTGTACCTCTCCTACTTCTACACCAGTAAGGAGCTGCCCATCCGCATGAGCTACTTCTACTGCTCCTCCAACGCCACCCAGATCATCGCCGCCTTCCTCGCCTTCGGCATCCTGCACCTGCGAGGCGTCGGCGGCTGGGAGGGCTGGAGATGGCTTTTCGCCCTCGAAGGCGGCCTTACGGCCCTCATCGGCGTCGTCTCGTGGTTCTATCTGCCGCCGAGCCCGACGCAGACGGCGAGCCGGTTCCGCGGCAAAGACGGCTGGTTCTCGGAGCGCGAGGAGATCATCATGGTGAATCGTATACTAAGGGACGATCCCTCAAAAGTAAGTAAGACCTGAAAGACAAAATGAGGAAAAGTGAAAATAGAAAGAAAGAAAAAAAGAAAAGAGGGGGGGGGGGGGGTCGGAGTCCTTCTTCTCTTACTGACGTTCAACTTTGCCAGGGAGGGATGCACAATCGTCAGGGACTGACCCTGAGGCTCCTCTGGTCTGCGCTCTCGGACTGGGACCTCTGGCCCATCTACCTCTACGGCTTCACGCTCCTCATCCCCGTCAGGCCCATCGATCAGTACCTGACCATCAACCTCAAGGCTCTCGGCTTCGACACGTTCCAAGCGAACCTGCTCACCATCCCGGGCTACGTGCTGTTCCTGATCCAGCTCGTGTTCTGGTCCCGCGTCTCGGAGCGCTGGAACAACCGCATGCTGATCGTCTTCCTCTACTCCGTCTGGGTGTTCCCCCTCGTCTTGGCCTTGGAGCTGATGCCGGCCGGGTCCAGCCCCTGGAAGTGGTACGCCGTCACTGCTCTGATCGTCGGTTACCCTTACGTCCATTCGATTCTAGGTAAGCTATAAGCTAAAATCTGACCACCCCGAAGACCGGGACTCCTCGGTACTTCGGCGTTGTGTGAGGCTTGGGAAATGGGTTGCTGACAGCGCGCAGTCAGTTTGACATCGCGAAATGCGGGCACGGTCCGAACGAGAACCGTTGGCAGCGCCATCTACAACATGACGGTGCAAGCGAGCAGCATCATCGGCTCCAACGTAAGCTCCCCAAGAACTCCCAAGAGCCGGAGAGAGAGAGAGAGAGAGGCCGGCATTCACTGACTACCCCTGTCCAGATCTACCAGAAAGACGACGCGCCGCTGTACCGCCGAGGCAACAAGATCATCCTGGCGCTCATTGCCTGGAACGCGGTGCTCGCCTGGCTCATCAAGGCGTACTACATGAAGAGGAACAAGACGCGCGACGGCATCTGGGGGGGCATGAGCCAGCAGGAGAAGGACCACTACCTGGCGACCACGAAGGACGAGGGAAGCAGGCGGCTGGACTTCCGTTTCGCGCACTAGAGTCTTACGATGACCGTATGAGTATGAGATTGAACGCTGCACCGCGGGGTCTGGGCCGCCGTATTTGGATGAATTTATCGGGCTCTACCGTGATGGGGTAGGGGACAGAGAACGAAAAGCGACGACTGGGTTTATACAAGATAGATCATAGACGGCAGGGCTCATGTATTTATTTGGCGTTAAACAAGGAATGGTCAACGTTACTTTGCCAGACGTACGGTCTATAACTCGGCATTGCCATTCCCGTCTGTCTTGGGTCTTGGGTGTCGAAGTATGTATCATGATGATTAACACCGCATATCAAACCAAAACAACCTCATACTATCTCCAAGCACTTGTAGGTTGCTGCTGTTCTAAACCAAAGAGGGTGCTCTATTCCACAGTTTCTTTGCCCGGCCCCAAGTGTCTGCATTGACCGGACTACGTTCAGCAGTCATCTTCCTCGTCAGACTCGCCCTCCTCTTGGGGCAGTTGAAGAGCCTGTTTCAACTCTCTTGTCCATTTCCGGACCGGTTTGCTCCCTTGCCTCAGGTCCATGTATGAGGTCCTGAGAGGTTCCGGGAGCCGGCTTGCGTCCAAGAGCCCGTCGTCGTCGATGTACTGCTCCACGTACCCTATCATGGCGATCGAAAAAGCACCTATGCGCTTCGCCGAATCGCGCGCATAGAGACGCAAGAATGCCTCCAAGAGCACGTGGGCTTTTGGAACTACAACCGGCCCGCTATCTGGCTTGAAAACGCCGGATCCGCGACCTGGCCGCCAAGGGAGGAGAGAGGCCTCGTCGGAGGCGAGTGTGAAGTGTGGAGGAAGCTTGGAAACGTCTGGACATGGAGGACAAAAAAGAAATCTGTCGAGAACTGGCAAGAAACAAAGCGTCTACGAGGGAAGGTAGAGACCAACCGTGACCTCGGGGTCGTGGAGGTGAAAGTGATGTGCCGGGGGTGGCGTGTGACGTTCTTGTGAGCTCGTTAGGCATGTTTTCTGGTCGGGGCATGGTTTGATTTCCTCGGCAATTTTCATTGTGCAACCCACCGCTTGATACAAACACTCAACAAGTCTCCTATTGTCACTCAAACACCTTCTCGGCGTCGAAGCCTGCCGACTGAGAAAAGCAGTAGCCCCTCTGGTTCGTAAACAGCCTCAGAGGCCCGGCACCGCCGTCCCGCTTCACGGTGAAATCGCAGTTGAAGTGGGTGTGGCCAAACGCCCAGGCCTCGACGCTCCCGCTCTTGAAGCACACTTCTCCGGACAGATCCGTCGCGAATCCCGGCGTGATCAGGCTGGTGGCATGCCTGGGATCGAGGGCGAGGCTGTGCGTCGAAGGGCTCCAATGCGAGAAGATGACGATCCTCGCATCGGACCGCTCAAGCTCCGCGACCTGCGCGTTGAGCCAGGCCAGGTCCCGTCTATGCGCTTCGTTGTGGGCGGCGACGTCCCAGTCTCCGGTCTGGAAGAAGTCGTTCAGCCCCATCGAGACGTCGTCTTCCCTCTCGGGGGGGACGTGAGAGAAGAGGCTGCAGCCCAGGATGACGATGCTGGTGTCCGGCACGCGGAAGACCGTCCGGTCCAGCAGGACGAACTGCCCAAGCGAGGGATTGCCGTCGACTTCTCGCTCGAATGCGCGGAGGATGTCAAGGGTTCGGGGCCAGCTGGACCGATAGGCCTCGTGGTTCCCGGGGACAAAGAGCACGGCGCGGAACTGGCGTAGCTGCTGGGTCAGGAAGGCGAGGCAGTCGTCCTTGTGAGCGGCGACATTGCCGATGTCACCCAGCAGAGCTAGGATGGGGGCCTTTGGGACGATCTGGAAGATGTCGTAGGCCCTGGGCGACTCCAGATGCAGGTCGGAGAGGATCTGAACCGCCATGCTGGCGTCGAGGACAGGCGGTGACGGGGGAAAGTTGGAGACGCTGTACTCTAGTATGCTGGTTGTTTGAGCCAATCAATCGCACGCGAAGATTTGTTCCCACTTGGCAGTCATCCTTCATGGGGCTGGTTCGCCATCACGCGTTGCTTAGCCGCACAAGGCTGTTTGTTAAGAAGGACGTCGACCCCTCCCTCATTTCCGTCAGTATGGAGAGCGATGATCTATCTCTCCTTTCAACTTCCCAGCTCTCGACAGCAGAGTATAGACGACGGAGGCAGTGAAGCGATGGCTGGAGGAAGCGAGCAACGACGGCTGGCTTGTTGTCTACAACAACTACGATCATGTCAGATTCAAGGGCCGCCGCCACGGTACGAATCAAAGTGTCCAACCTGCCGCTAAGAGCGCGGCTGTCTCCAGCAGGGAAAACGAACCAGAAGCAGCAGATCCCATGGCGTACGACATCCGCCCATACCTCCCCAAGGCCGACCACGGCGCCGTCATCATCACGACTCGATCCTCAACAGTCAAACTTGGGCAGTTTATCCGACTGAGAAAACTAGGGGACATTAATGACAGCTTAGCAATACTGGAATCAACGTCCAACCGTGTCCATCTCAGCCAAGGCAAGTCGGTCGCCAAAACTAGAAGAAGAAGAAGAAGCATGAGTAGGACTGATGATGATTCGAACCAGATCTTGATGCTTTGGCGCTTGCGCGACGCCTTGACGGTCTGCCGCTTGCTCTCTCAACGGCCGGAGCCTACCTGAACCAAGTGTCGACGACTTATGCCAAGTATCTCCAGTTATATGACAATTCATGGCTGCGTTTGCAGAGAGAGAGTCCGCAACTATTGGATTACGACCAAGCGTTATATTCTACGTGGGAAGTCTCGTTCAGACATATCCAGCAGGAAAACCAAAGTGCAGCCACGCTCCTTCAACTGTGGGCATACTTGGACAATGAGGATGTATGGTATGAGCTACTGCGAGAGGGGGCGCTTGAGGGACTGGTTTGGCTACAGGAGATGACAAAGGATGAGATCAACTTTGACGCAGCAATGAGAGTTCTCTGCGAACATGGACTTGTGGAGGCATATTCTCCTACAAAAGAGTCTGGCATAGAGTCACAGGGTTACAGTGTGCATGGATGCGTCCATTTATGGATGATACACGTGCTTAACACAAGAGTAGATGAGGAGGAGATGGCTTGGATAGCAATGAGATGTGTAGCATCTTAGGTCCCTAAATTCAGGCGGCATAAGTACTGGCAAGCATAACGGCGACTTCTACGATATGTAAACTGATGCACTACAAAGACAGTATTGGTAGATTCCACAGAAGAAGGGAAGTTATAGGCCTTTTACAGGCTGGGCACCCTCTTCTTGGCCTACGACTGACCTAAGGAAGCTGAGGCGATGTACAAGCAGGCTCTTTAAGGCAAGGAGAAGGCTTGGGGACCATACCACGCGTCGACGCTCAGAATAATAAACAATCTAGGCATTTTCTATAGGGACTAGGGCTGACTTAAGGAGGCTGAAGCGATGTATAAGCAGGCTCTACAAGGCAGGGAGAAGGTATTGGGCCCAGACAGCCTGCGAACACTTGATACGGTTAATAACCTAGGCGTTCTCTACACAGACCAAGGCCAGCTTGAGAAGGCTGAGGAAATGTACCAGCAGGCTCTTTAAGGCTACGAGAAGGCATTGGGAGTAGAGGCAACAAGGATGTACATTCCCGCCTTGAACACGCTTCAGAACCTTGGCTCACTGTTTGAGAATCTCGGCGAGTATGACAGAGCCGCCTCATACTACTAACGGGTACAGAGTGGCTTTCTATCCGTGGTCGGGTCTTAGAGCGAGCGATACAAGTACTTGTGTGGTAAAATTGGCGGCTTGGAGTTTGCTACACCAGAGGATACTAAGAAAAGGAAGAGGTCTGTCTGAAAGCTGTTTGTTAAAAAACGATTAGAATGAACACTTCAAGAGTCAGTCTGCTTCCCCCACAGACAACCGACAGAAACAAAGAGGAGTGGCGGTTTTTCACGAGTATTTGAGTCGCAACCACAAAACACTGGGAACAGCATGATGTTCCTTGGTCTCTCGTCCAGTCGAGATTGAGGCATCTTTCAACCCCAAACCAAGACAAGAAACGAAACAACTCGAGGGATTTGGGGGGGGGAAGCCCAAGCCAGCCTCTTGAAAGTTGCTCATAGATGGGCTTTGATATTAAGTCAGAAAGCGTGGGGTGGCCGGCAGCGTGACGGACAGCGGCGCTCCAAGAATCTAAAACTTGTTGGTCAACCTGACCCAACTTGGGGGCCATATATCATCTTCCGTGGCGCCAGAGCAGGATGGCCAATGCCAACCAATAATTATGCCGTAAACACCTTGCTTCTCTCTTTTCTCGATATAGAATGCCGTCCCAGCCTCTCAGGGGAATCCTTTCCCACCCCCCACCCCCCGACTCTCACCTTGAAAAGGAAAAGCCGACACGGCTCGAAAGACCACCGGCCCGCCACCGATCAATCACTCCCGGATCCTGAACCCCATGCCCTCGATCTCCGGGTACATGGCGCGGATGGACTTGTCCAGGCTCCAGTTGGAGCCGTTGGTGGCGTGCTCGATGAAGGCGCGGCTCAGCATCCTGCGGCCTGTGATGGGACATACATTGACGGCGGCGTCAAGGCTGTAGGGCCAGCCGACGCTGGTGCCGCCCGTGTCCGTCGTGCCGGGGGAGAGCCAGTCACGGAACTTGTGGATCAAGGCGTCGCGGATGGCGGGGCTGGTTGGGGAAAAAAGAGAGAAGGGGGTTTTGGTCAGAGTTTTTCTTTTTTGGATTGGATTGGACTAGCAAAAGAGGGGGAGACGAAGGAGGAGGACGCGAAGGAGGAGGACGCGAAGGAGGAGGACACGAAGGAGGAGGGGGAGGAGGACACCGGCGCTTACTGTGGGACGAGGTCGATGGTCATGCGATGCGGCACGAACCGCTGCAGCTGGGTTGGGCGGATCATGGCGGGCATAAGGGCGTAGTTCGTGGCCGTGGGCAGGATGTTCCACTGTTTTGGCCCGTCAGTCAGTCAGTCATCCATCATCGTCCTTACGTTCCTCATGTCTATCCATCAGAAAGAAACCCATCCCCTTCCCTCCCCCTCCCCTCTCTCATCTCATCTTACCCGCATGTACGTCGTGTAGAGGGCGACGCTCGCCAGCTTCACAAAGATGTCGTAGCCCTCAATGTTCTTCAGCAGCTCGCAGGACCACGAGTGGACGTCGTAGGCATCGTGCGGCTCGCGGTCGCGGAAGAAGAGCTCCAGGTCGATGCGGTCCGAGGGCCCTAGGACCTGGGACGCCGGCACGCCGTTCGAGAGCATCTCCATGGCAGCGTCGCGGTAGCTGTAGAACAGGCCGGACAGCGGGCTCCCGTCCGAGGCGATGAAGGAGGGCAGGCGGTACTCCTCGGCCTGCAGGGCGAGGAGCTGCCGGGCCTGGACCGCCGCGGGATAGTAGTTGGCCCGCACGGCGGAGGAGAGCGGGAGGTTGCCGAAGGCCTCGACGGCGCCGGGGGGCAGGGACTCGGTCGAGGAGGACTTGGCCCGGCGTTGGGCCTCGCGGTCGGCTGCGAGGATGGCGTGGAGGAGTTGCGGGTTCTTCTGCTCCTCGTCTGCTTCTTCCGTTTCCGAGCGTGGCTCTTGTCCGTCCAGGCGATGAGTGTGAGACTTTGCCGGGTCCAGGTCAGTACACACGACATTGGAACCCAAGAGCTTTTCGCTTTGGCGGAGTGGGATACAGACCTGCGAGTCTGTCGAGTTCGCGTTGATGTCGATGCGTTGGACGCGGTGGAGGAGGTAGTGCATCTTGTCAATATGCCACGGGACGATCCCGGGCGGGAGCGGAGGCTCGTTGTCTTCCTCCAATTTGACAAGGCCATCGATGCTTGTTGCTCTTGTTGGTTTTAGTGTTGTCGTCGTCGTCGTCGTCGTCGTCGTTGTCGTTGGGCCGCGCCTGGACGGCTCGGTCTCGAAAGTGTCGTGAACGTGAGAGCTGCCTGGCTTCCGCTTCCGTAATACTCCCTCGCCGTCCTTGAGGCGTTGGAGAATGACCTCGGGTGGCTCGTCTTCGGCGAGGCGGGCCATGATGTCCGCCTTCGCGTCGTCGTCCGCCGACTTGAGCCGCTCCAGCAACGACTTCAGCGCGTTCACCTCTCCTCGGAGCTGGCGGTTGGCCTTGCGGATCCCCTGCATCCGCGTCTCGCCGAGATCTGCCTCGTAGATGCAGTCATGCTTCGTGGACAGACACCGGCCACAGGACGGCCGTTGGGTATCACACTACATGAGGCAACGTTCAGCTTATTTGTTCCATCCACCGATGCATCGTTCGTTGTGTGAAAAGGAGCAAAGAGACGCATGCTAGCTGCGCTGAGTGGTACCTTTTGCCGCAGCTTCCGGCATTGCCCGCATGCCACCCGTCCCTTGGAGCTCTTCAGTGCATTGTCCTCGGACGTCGACTTGTCGTCAGTCGCCGATCCTCGAGGGCGGATGTTACGCAGACTGGTCGACATGCTGCGTCGTGTGTCTCGTCACGTCTCTCGTCGAGTATCTCGCAAGGGTGGGGGGGGGGGGGGGCCAAAAGTCAGCTAGGCGGGACTGCATCCATAGGGCGTGCATAAGTAGGAGCCAATGTACTATATCTTATCCAGCCTGGCGCGTCATTGGGAGCTCGAATGCAGCAGATGGGGTGGGGGGGGCGGTTCTGCAGCGTCGGGCCGTGGGTGAGTGAGTGGGCTACTGAGCGAGTGGAGAGTAAGTGAAGGGGTGGGTGAGTGAGTAGGCGAGTAAGTGATTCAGTGATTCAGTGAGTGAGTGATTGAGTGAGATCCCTTCTTATTAGCAATGACAACCTTTCCAAACGCGGGGTTAGCGTCGTCGGGGTTCCATCCCTCTTTTCCCCTCCCTCTCCTTCTTGGTCCAATTGGGTTTTGAGGGTATGATGCTGCTCTAGTATAGTTTGTGAATTTTGTCCAATTCCTGGCGGGACGCCGGATACTAGCAAGAATTTCAAGAGCTTGGAGGTGGCGTCACGTTTGTATACAACAGACGGGTTTATCGGTGGCTTACTTTTCTTGTGGAATGAGACGAGAGTTGCCGGCCGGCCATGTCTCATTGAGATGATGTGACAAATGCACAGTTGAGACCGTCAGCTCATGAGGTAGCCGACGATGAGAAGAGGCATGAACCAGACCCTCTGGCCGTTCTTGTGGGTTCTACTTGGGGAGTCGTCGTAACATGAGCAAGGTCTGACATATCCAACGAAGCACACACATCTCATATGCCGGTCACATCTGGCGTGAACATGTTGTATGCCCAAGCAACACGCAAGGGGTGCCAGCCAGCCCCGTCTGCCAAGCAAGAACCCTCCAAAAATGGGCTGATTTTTCATATCAGATTTGCTTACGGATACATTTTTGGACATCTTCATGACGTCAATATGTGTTTTTATGAATCCCTGCCAAAGAGAAAAAAAAATGAACAAAAAGGTCACCTCGAACTGGGGTCATTCGTCATCAATCACCGCCCGCTTCCGTTGTTCACCAGCAGGTTTGGCGAGTTCTTGGGGTCTCCGACGACGTCGGGGATGGCGAGCTCGAGGATCCGGTCCGTGACCTGCTTCGGCGTGCCGAAACCACCGGCCAGCCCCCGGAGGTAGCACACGAGGCCCGCGACGAGCGGCGCGGCCATGCTGGTGCCCGTCTTGGTGGCGGTGCCCGTGTCGGAGGTGTGGCTGGCGCTAACGATGTCCTGACCCGGCGCGAAGACGTCGAGCTCCGGGCCGTAGCTGCTGCCATAGATGCCCTCGATGATGTTGACGCGGCCGCGGTCCGGGCGGGTCATGCCGACGGTGAAGGCCTCGGGAAGCCTAGCGGGCGACGTGGTGGTGGCCGGCTGGTTGTCGTTGCCCGCGGCGACGATGGTGAGGATGCCCTGCCGGTAGGCGGCGAGCACGGCGTTGTCGAGGGCGGCGACGTTGTTTGCGCTGAGGGACATGTTGAGGACCGACTTCTTCTGGGCGCCCTTGGAGACGATGTCCTTGACGGCCCAGTCGAGGCCGGTGAGGATGGCCGAGGTGGAGCCCTGGAGAGTATGTCAGCATGGTTGAGGAGAGAGATAGAGAGAGAGAGAGAGAGAAAAAGAGAGAGAGAGAGAGAGAGAGAGAGAGAGAGAAAGAGAGAGAGAGAGAGAGAGAGAGAAGGATATATCAGATGTGCCTACCGTCGACCCGTCAAACACCTTGACGTCAATGACCTTTGCCTTCTTGGCGACGCCGTACGTCTTGCCGACGATGGTGGCTGCGACGTGGGTGCCGTGGCCGTCCGTGTCCGAGTTGGACCCGGGCGACACGGTCGAGCCGGTGACGCCGTTGATGCCGAAGCTGGCGCGGCCCTCGAACTCGGCGTGCGACAGGCGGATGCCCGTGTCGAAGACGTAGGCCGTCGTGCCCTCGCCGGCCGTCGAGTCGTAGACGTACTCGGTCGACCCGGCCGCGCGGTGGGACAGGTCGCCGAGACTCCAGATGCTGTTCGGCTGCGTCGTCAGGGCGCGGCGGCGCGCAAAGGAGGCGGCGGACGACTCCGACTCCGACGACAGGGAGAAGAGCGTCTGCTCGGCCTCGGTCGGGTCGACAGAGATGGGCTGGTCGAGCTCGACGGCGAGGACCTCGTCCAGGGCGGCGATGGCCTCGAGGGCGGCGTCGTCGAAGCTGCCGCTATAGGCGTTGAAGTCGTCGCCGATGCGGAATGTCTTGTCGAGGGTGCCCTCGGCGGACCCGTCACGGCGCCGGAGGAGGCTGCGGACGGTGTTGTGGTGCCGCGTGACGGCGTCGGGGCTCGTGCCGGGCTTGAGCTGGATGATGTACTTGTTCGCCGCGAGGGCGGGCACAACGGCGCCGAGGAGGGCGAGGAGGGAGGAGGCCTTCATCGTGTTAGTCGATTACGAAAGGGGGATGGGCCTCGATCTATCGATGATGGATGGCGGGATAGAAAGGCGCTGTTGAACATCTCGACCGGGCTCTTTATACCCTCCCGTCTTTCACTATGCTACTGCTGCGGACTCTCCCTCTCCCTTTCTCTCTCTCTATCTCCATCTCTCTCCCGTGTTCGTGGGCCGGACAGCAGGTGGACAGGGAGGGTGACCAACTGCCATGAATTCCATTGCGCGACACGGGTTGTTTGTCCTGTTTAGGAAGCTCGAACACGATGCTGCCACGGGTAGATCCGACCCCGGCCGGTGCCTTGCCCGGGGTTGTCTTCCTCTCTCTCCCTCACTCACTCACACACACACTCTCTCTCTCTCTTTTCTCCGCAGATAGGAGGGTCAAGTCATCACGTTGACTCTCTCGTCAACCAAGGCTGAAGGACCCGAGCGTTATACAAACTCCTCGGACCTCCTCATATCGCTCGCTGTCTCAACAGATGGGCAACTCGTCTTATCCGGAAGGCCAAGACTGCGTCCACTGCGTCAACGGCGCCCTGAAATGAGCCATGGGTCGCGATGAAACCCTGCCGATAAACGACCTTCCCCATTCTTCCTAACCGCCTCGCCGCCAAGCGTGAAGAATCCAGCGAGGGCGGCCACTGCCGAGTTGTCATTCATGCGCTACGTGCCCGTAAAGGTTTAGCGAGTCCGTGGCATTGATGCCCACTGTGATGCGGATGCCCACCTTGCCGTGTCCCTTGCTGGCCGTGATCGGATCGTGTTGCTGCTCCCAATCCGACCTACTATAAACCATAACGAAAACGAAGACAACGCTTCCTAGGTCGAAACGAGAAGCTCACTGCCATGCCAAGTGTCGACTCCGGCTCGCCGTCTACCACTTCTACCACTTTGTTCATGCTCATCGGCAACCCAACCCCCTCACTACTCGCTTCCTCTGAACCCCGGTCAGTGAACGCAAAATCACCCACAACTCGGCGAGACGATAGAGATGAATAAGCGACTACACGCAACTAACTACTCGTTGTTATTTCCTGACTCGAGCCTGGAGTCTTCCGGTTACGCGATGCAAGCTAACCCGACGGCACCCCCCTCTCGACGGCCTCACGATGAACTACGGACCAGCCACATGTCAAACCAGTCAACTACTGCGCGAAGACTTTGCTCCTTGCACCACCCTAAAAGTGAAACCAGTCTGTTAGTCAACAATGATGCTTACCCAATTCAAGGAGGCAGAACGAGGCAAAAACTTTGCTCGTGGGGAGAGCCACTCACGTTGATACGGGTCCGAAGGGTCTCCCTTGACCGCGAAGCCGTGGCCGACGCCCTGGAAGAGCTGCAGGTGATAAACCTTGCCTTCTCTCTGCAGGACATCGACTGCCTTCCTCCGCGACTCGGGGGGGAACGCATGGTCGTTCTCGGCGCACGAGAGTAATAGGGGCTCTAAGAGGACGGTGTCAGTCGTGAATCAGGGTGTCGCTCGTTGCCGTGTGTTCGTTTCCAAAAAATCAAGCTCAAGCCATGTCAACCGCAAGAGAAGGGAGACGGATATCGGGGGGGTGACGGGATAGAAGCAAAGGGCAACGAGTCCCCCCCCCCCCCCCCCCCCCCCCCGTTCGCCGCCCCGGAAACAAGACTACTCACTCTTTAGCCCCGTGAAATGCTCCTCCTTCAGCGCCGTGGGGTGGGCAAACGCCCCCGCCGACACGACGTCATCGCCGGCGAGCAGGTCGCACACGAAGGGCGCGCCGAAGCAGTACCCGACGCAGGCGAAGCGGGTCTCGGCGCCCGTCTCGGCGCGCAGCTCGGCGCTGAACCTCTCCCTCACGGCGGCGGCCCAGCGGGGCACCGTCTCGGTCGCGAAGGCCAGGTGCTTGGCGCGCCAGGCGGCGAGGTCGAAGCCCGGCGGCAGCGGGTCGTCCTTGGAGGCGCGGTACTTGGAGATGGGGTCGCCGCGGAAGTAGTCGATGCCGAGCGCCACGTAGCCGGCCGAGGCGAAGCCGTCCATGAGGCACCGCGCGTTGACCGAGAGGCCCCAGACGTCGGGGAAGTAGAGCACGACGTGGCCGTTGGCGCGGGGCGACCCCTTGACGTCCGAGGGGCGCACGATGTAGGTCGGCGCGCCGAGGATGTCCTCGACGTCGCCGCGCGGGCTGCCTTCGTGCAAGGTGCCGGCCCAGCAGCACGGCCCGGGGGGTTGGGCGAGGTACTCTGGCTTTGCGGACGAGGTTTCGGTCATATTTTTTTGGATGTATGAGGCATTGTGCGAGTGAGTGATTCAGCGATGATTGGTATCCGGTGATGGAAATGTAGATCTAAGTGGAAGCGTGATGATACGTGATAGAGGGGGGGGGGGGGGGGGGTAGTAGAGCGAGTGGAATGCCGCATCGGCACCGGAGGCGATGCGGGGGTTTTACGGCCAGACACACTGCAGCCAGCAGCACACAGACAGACGGATTGGATCAGTGATTATGTCTGTATCTGGAAAAAAGTAGATGTTCAATCTGGAAACATTGACTGTAACACACGAATGTGCTTGGTCCTCCATCGCCCGGGCCGGCCAAGTCACCCACAACAGCTCAAGACGATGATGCTGATGGGATGAGTTGTTAGGATGGTGATGTTTCTTCCACTCACCCCGGGGCTCCTACACTACTCTGTATCTATGTTGATCTTATGAGGAGCTGGTCAAAACCACTGGGCGCTATTACACCGGGCACTAGAGCAGCGTACTGATTAGTTGGCGAATCAACCCATGCAAGAGACCTGTCAGCCAGCATGGTGTGAAGCTTTGAAATGGGCTACCCCGTGACAGAAAGCGGAACGACGGGTGACTGACAGCGTTGCCAAGCCGCTGGCCAAGGGACGTGATGGGCATTGGTACCCGACTTGGACGCCCCAGCTGGTGGTGATCTGCACAGCCATGACCTGGAGCAGAAGCTGGAGTTGGAGCTGGAGCTGTGCTACTTGAATATTCAGTAATGGATGTGCTGTGTTTGTTTGCCAATTTCAATTGGAATCTGGCTCATTAATGACCTTTGACAAACCGTAAACCAATGGGCTGTATAACCAACTACCTGTGTCATCTGCGGCGACATGTCCACGTTGTAGAATGGCGAACTCGACGGACAACTACCAAAATGTTCCAGCCATTAGTGATTCTGTTCCAGCTGAAAAGGCAGCTATGATCCCCCCCTCCCCCCCCTCAGGGACAAGGGTGCAAGGGGCAGATGGCGACCAACACGAGTCGTGACGGGCGAGAGAGCAGCAGCAGCAGCAACAACATCACCAGCATCATCAGCATCATCGGCATCACCAGCCACAATGCTCGAGATACAGATACACCAAAGACCCCAAGACCCCAAGACCCCAAGACGCTCAATCGATGGAGCACGACAGCCTGCAGAAACGGCCGCTTGTGCCCCCCCCCCCCCGGCCTGCATGCCGACCCCCCCATCACGGAAACGTCTCGCCCGTACCGTCGGGTCTCCCTCCACCCCCTTTGAAGGAAGAAACAGGGGTTCGGATAGGGGAGTTGGCTTGCTGTTGGCGTTGCCCCTTGGCGTCAAGGGGGGAGGGGCGCGGCACTGGGCGGAGGGAAGACACGAAAGAACAAGAACAAGAACAAGTAGAAGAAGTAGAAGGGGTTTGTTGAAGACCTTACCTTGTTATTCCCGGCTCTGGGCTCTGGACCTAGCAACGACAGCTCCGGCCTCCATTTGCATGCAGAAGAACCTGGAGGAGAGAGAGAGAGAGAGAGACGCTTGTTGCATGCGGCGTAGCCTACACCCCCCCCTCCCCCCTTTCTCTGTCTGATCTGAGCCTAATCACGTCCAGACTGCAGCGGCTGTTGCCCACACGTTCCAGACAGAGGGGGCAGAGAGAGAGAGAGAGAGAGAGAGAGAGAGATAGAGAGAGAGAGAGAGAGATAGAGAGAGAGAGGGAGATAGAGAGAGAGAGGGAGATAGAGAGAGAGAGAGAGATAGAGAGAGAGAGAGAGGGGCGTAGGTTCCAAAGAGGATCCCAGTTATTCCCAGCAATTCCAACAGAGTTTGCCTTAATTCATCTGGTTACTGTACTTTCGCACTTTGCACTTGGTAGGAAAACCAAAAGAAGAACCGAGCGAGGGACCCTTGAGACCCCCCCCCCCCCCCCCCCCCAACCCCAACCCCCAATCCCATGGTCATGGACCCGGAGACCCGGGAATGGAGGAAGTATCTTCATTGCTTAAAGCCCAAGCTCCCCTCCCTCCCCCTCCTCTTCGACCCTCTTCGACCCTTCTCGCCCCCCCCCGTCCCTCCCTCTCTCTTCCTCTCTCTCTCTCCACACTCACGGCGTTAGTTACGACTCAAGAACTCGTTTCTATCCCCATTGTTGCCCGTTCGTTCCATCCCTCAACGATCGACGTCTCCTTTCGTCATTGCCTGCCGGGCGGCGAACGGCCACGGCGCGGTGATTCGTTCATTGGCAACATGTCTGGCGCAAGACCTGCAGATGGAGATGCGACCACCACCACCACCACCACCACCACCACCACCACCATAACGACCACTACCGATGAGCCGGAAGGCCCCGGCCGACTCCCGAGTCGTTCCCTGCCTCCCGATACGGCTGTCGGTCCGCATCCTCCGGAATCCTTCCTTCGGTTTCGTCTCTCAGACCTTGGCCTGTTAGATGAAGATCTCGACGACGACGGTAACACCGAACACGAGGAACTGTACCGGGGCCAGCAACCGGCCGGGACGCAAGAAGACGGCGGAAACGACGCACGATCCGACCGCCCCTCGATCGACGCGACGGAAGACGGCGCCACGGTCAATGACGCCGCATCTCTCTTTTCCATCGACGACGCCGTACGTCTCTCTCCTCACTCTTGTTTTTTTTCTCTTTCGTTTTTTTTTCTTCTTTTCTTTTTTTGGCCCGCGCACCGAATATCCCCCGCATCCGACCCTTTGGCGTATATTTCCCTAACAGAAACACCGGCTTCTTCTAGTCTGTTGCAGGGGGCCGACCGCCCTCGCTGTGGTCCTTGGAGACCAGCGACTACGAGAATGGGTTCCAACAGCGACACGGCCGGACATACCACCCGATAGGTGCGTTCTGCGGGATCTACATGGGCGGTGGAAGAGGTGTGGACGAGGTGGCCGCTTGCTGACCTGCCCGGGACAGAGGAATACATTCTGCCAAACGACACAGTACGTCTTTGTTGTTCGAGACCGAGCATCTGATTTTCTCTTGGCTGTGCACACATACACACATACACATACACATACACATACACATACACATACTGACCTGATTGCGACAGACCGAGCAGTTCCGCCTGGGTAAGCTATCCTGCAACGCTGCCGCACCGGCCCCTCGAGAGACGGCTCTGACTGACGGCGTCCTGCAGACATTCAACACCTTCTCTGGCTGGCCACCTGGGACGGACGGCTGTGTATGTGTCCCAAGAATGAGAGCGCCTCGCGGGTTCTTGATGTCGGGACTGGGACTGGCGTATGGGCCATGGCATATGGTGAGTGAGAGAGGCAGAGAAAGAGAGTGAGAGAGAGAGAGGTGTTTGTCCCTCGGTCGTATGGCCTATTGGCTAACCCTGTGCCGTCGCAGCTGATGAACATCCCGAAGCAATCGTACGAAACCGACCCAACCCCCCTTTATTTTGTGATGGCGGTGCGTGAACTAAAACACATACGTTCAGGTCACCGGCGTCGACATCAGTCCGATTCAACCCCAAGCGTGAGTGTTGCGCGGAAACCTACAGACCGACAAAGAGAGAGAGAGAGACACACACACACACACAAAAACACGGCGTGACTGACCTTGCGAATCCGTCGTCCAGCGTTGCGCCCAACTGCTTCTTCGAGATCTACAACGTCGAGGGCAACTGGCCGTGGAGGACCCCCCACGACTTCATCTTCATCCGGCACATGAACACGGCCTTTGCCGACTGGAGCGAGACCATCGAAAAGGCCTTTAGGTGAGAGGACGACCCCCAAGGCATGGCATGCACACAAACATACATACCCACATGCCCACATACCCACATACCTACATACATACGTAGCCATGCCCGATGAGACATCTACCTAGACACTTGACTTACACTCTCCCAAAAGGAGCCTCGAGCCCGGCGGCTATATCGAGCTGCAGGACAACACGTTCCCCATCATGAGCCACGAGGGCGTCCTGCCGCCCAACAGCGCCATCGCCAAGTGGTCGTCCATGCTGATGGAGAGCACGCGCATCCTGGGCCGGCCGTGCGACGAGCCCTCGCGGTTCCGGTGCCTGCTCGAGGACGCCGGCTTCGAGGCCGTCGTCGAGATCAAGAGGGTGTGGCCCATCGGGCCCTGGGCGGCCGGGCGGCGCCACGTCATGACGGGCTCGCTGTGCCAGGACACCTCCATCGCTGGGCTCGAGCCGTCGACGCTGCGGCTGTTCACTACCGTCTTTGGCTGGACCGTCGAGGAGACCAAGAACTTTTGCCGCGAGGTCGAGGCCGAGATCCGGGGCCAGCGGCTGCATGCCTACTTTAATGTGTGAGTGAGCGAGCGAGCGAACCCCATCTTCCCGTCCCAATTGCGCGCGCGTGTTGTCTGTGGCGTCCCAGCTGATTTCCATATGTGTAGATACTGTGTATATGGGATGAAACCCTACTGGGCTTGATCTGGCTTGGGATGGAGATGGGGATGGGGATGGGGATGGGGATAGACAGGAGATGGGGAACGGGGGACGAGGGACGGGAACGGCGTTCAGGTGGCGTTATTTGGTCACCAACATGTTCATGATACCCTAGCAACCTGTCAGTTGCTTCGCGATACTCGGGCCGGCGGGATTTTGCCAATGGTTTGGCATCCATCCATTCCTTGGTTGGGGAACGGGCCATGAAAAAATGGCCCTGGGAGGGGACTCATTATACACGTAGTTCAAGTCCCCAGTATTCATTCAGGTCACACGACTCTACCACTCGTCTTTGGGGACGGGGGGTTTAGACCATGTCCATATTAAGAGCCTGTTCAAAAGTTTCCCTATTGTCCCGTAACCGGGTGACTTGGTAGTGCAAAAGATCGAAAGGTGCACTGGATACAACAAAGGTTGATGAGTGAGATGCCACCAAAGTGACAGACACTCAGCCACGGTAAGTCGACATGTTCTCGAGTAATAAATATTCAAGGCTGGCTGGATCGTCTTACTCCGTCGAAGCACTCTCGAACACACCCCATGGCACACCCACCCTCTCATTCCCTTCGTGACTGGAGGCGCACTTACACAACAGAGCATGCATGCATAGATAGGTCTTACACCGCGCCATCACGCGTATGACACACCCCAAATACCCCAACCCGGGGTTTTGGAGCCCAGGCCCAACCGGCCATAGTTACAAAGGGAGAGAGGCCTTGTCTCGAACACTGGAAGGGGTATGTTTCCGTACCATCAGAATCGCTCCAATGGTCATCCTCCCCCCCCCCCCCCCCCCCCCCTCCCCTCATCAAGCCACTCTCTCCAACTTGGACCGACGTAACGGTGCTAGTAGATGCGCCACCTTGCATTCATCCGCTCATCCATCGAATCGGCCGCGGCCGGAACAGGTCGTCTTCGATCAGTCCTGCAGCAGTGAATATTCCACTCAGTCCAATCATGACCAGCATTGGGTGAGCGGGGTGATGCTTGATGGACCCGGTTTAAGGACACGCCGTCTGCCCCCCTCTCCCTACCTCTCTCTCCCTTTTTCCAACTCAGCCGGTCCGTTCGTCTCGCTTCATCGCACTGCACTTCCGGAGAGACAAGATGGCTGATGTTCAGGAAGGCCAGCAGCGCCCGGAGCCAGTGGAGACAATCGTGGGTCGCAATCCACTCCCCCGCGGCGATGCTTATCGCACGCCTCCCGGCTTACATGAAGATACCAGGAGCCCCAGGATGCCGAGGACGACACTGACGCGTCTTCGTTGGACGGCGCGGTGAGTTGAGGCCCGTGAATCGTGAACCGCGTCGTTCGTTTCGCAGTAACTGACGGGGGGGGAGCCCCTTGGTCCCAGTCTGTACAGTCGGACACGGACTCTTTGAAGTCCAGCATCCGTGACTACCGGAGAGAAAACGGACGCACGTATCACAGCGTCAGCGATGGAAGTAAGTGAAGGGGCCTATAAGATACCGTGGTGGAAGAGAGTGTGAGAGTATATGAATGGGACGACTGACTTACACGGCGCCGCCATGCAGCATATATCCTACCCAACGACGCAGTACGTTTGCCCTCCCCCCCAAGAAGGAATGCCATCTGGAGATGCTGACTAGACTTCCCGCATCCAAAGAGAGAACAAGAACGCTTGGGTGAGCCCCGTCGACCGTCCTACGTTCCCCTTCACAAAACAACGGGACTAACGTGCCCCAGACATGCAACATCACTGCTGGCAGCTGACCTGGGACGACAAGCTCTGCATGAGCCCGAAGAAGGACGGCGCCAACCGCGTCCTGGACGTCGGGACGGGAACAGGCATCTGGGCCATGGACTACGGTGAGTCTTTCCGCATGAGCTGCGAGTTTCCCGAGGACGAAGATGGGCTGGGGCTGATTGATGTGTGACGAGACGTACAGCGGACGACCACCCCGAAGCACTGGTATGCGGCCTGCCGTGTGTGTGTTATTCCCCGTTGGTATTATCTTACTGAACCCCCTCGAACCAGGTCATCGGTGTCGACCTGAGCCCCATCCAGCCAGAGTTGTCAGTATATCAAATCCTCTCCCCCTTCATCTATCTAGCCTGTGTCTGAGAGGGCATGGCCCCAAACACCCAACGGCGTACTTACGGGTCTGAACAGCGTGCCGCCGAACTGCCGGTTCGAGATCGACGACGTTGAGAAGGAGTGGACGTGGCAGGAGCCCTTTGACTTTATCTTTGCGAGACACATGAATGCGTGTTTCGCCAGCTGGGAGAAGTTCCTCAAACAGGCCTACGAGTATGTCTCCCTCTCTCTCCCTCTCTCTCCTGCTCCCTCTTTGTACACATATGTGTCTATATATGTATATATACATATAGGGACATACACGACCCAGCTAACCAACTCCCCCAGCAACCTCGAGCCCGGCGGCTACATCGAACTCCAGGACAACGCGTTCCCCATACTCTGCGGCGACGGCACCCTCAAGCCGGACGACGCCATGGCGCGCTGGTCGACGTTGATGATGGAGGGGACGGAGCTCATCGGGCGTCCCATCACCGTGCCGGCCGATTTCCGCCGACTCCTCGGCGAGGCCGGGTTCGAGGACGTCGTCGAGCACAAGCGCGTGTGGCCGACGAGCCCGTGGCCCAAGGACGAGACCCTCCGACGGCTCGGCTTCTGGACGCAGGCCTGCAGCCTCGACGGCGTCGAGCCGGGCGCGCTCGCGCTCTTCACGCGCGTCCTGGGGTGGACGCGGGAGGAGGTGCTCGTCTTCATCGCCGGCGTGCGCAAGGACTTCCGTAACAAGGACATCCACGCCTACTGGAACGTGTGAGTTTGACAACCATTGGGCGCGTGATGTGCTTTCATAATGAATGCTTCTGGGGAGGGGGGAGGTAGGGTGTGTAGTACTGACACGAGTGTAGATACTCCGTCCACGGACGAAAGCCGCTGAAGAAGAAGGCTACGCCTACTCCTCCACCTTCCGCCCCTTTGGAGTGAAGTATTCTGGACGGATTGGGCGGGGTTTGTCTCTGTTTGACATCAGAGAGGGAAAGCCAGAGGTTTATGTCAATGATTCACAATTCGCGATAACGTCTTCCATCCTTGATACATCTTTGAACAGTAATCTCACCACGTATACATCAGAACCGTGACAAACTGGACCGTATAAGTGATTAGTAGCATCTACCATGTGGCAAGTATCCGTTTTGGGTTCGTCTGACGGACAGGGGGGGATGGATAAGGACACATCGTCAGCTGCCAAGCACAAGGATACACACGCTTGCATCCCATGTATGGATATAACTGGAAATGGGTTTTTTTTTTTGGGGGGGGGGGTTTTTCTTTCTTTCTTTCCCCGGTGACGTGACTCCAACAAACCTCGTCCTTCCTCATCCCCGACATCTACACACCATGAAGCTGAGCAGCCTGCCCGTCGCCCTGCTCTCCCTGGCCGGCCTCTCCGCGGCGGCGGCGGCGGCGGTGGCGGCCTCGTGCCCGACGGAGATCCACGCCACGATCCCGCACCACATCATCCCCGTCATGGACCCCGAACCCCGGCGGACGCAGACCCTCGACGAGATCCACTCAACCCTCGAGTCCTGCGCCAACATCACAACGCTCGACCTCGAATTCACCCACGTCGGCTGCCAGGAGGGCCCCGAACGCTGGTCCCTGCCCTTCAGCCCCTCCGGCCGCACCCGCTACGCCACGGCCGCCCTCGAGTCCCTCTCCCTCTCGAGCTACGACTTGGGCGACACCGAGGCCAAGCAAATCAGTTACCTGCCCGTCCCGTGGTACGAAGAGCAGAGCACGAGGCTTAGCGCGAGGCTTCCCACGTGGCTGCGGTGGTGGCTCGTGACGGACAACACGCGGAGGTGGCTCGCCTGGCGCCTCCTCCCGCCGGCGCAGCGGCACAAGACCAACGTCGAGCTGTGGGTGGACGCCATGGACTTCTCCCGCGTCCGCAACCTGTCCATCACCGACAAGGCCCGCAACGGGCAGACGGTGGCCCCGGACATCCTCGCGACGACCCTGGCGCCCAGGCTCCCGTCCCTGCGCTCCCTGCGCGTCGAAGGCCCGGAGTTCCGGCCCCTCGTCGTCGACGCCGCGCCCGCCGGGATGCTCGAGGTCCTATCCTGGATCTCGCCCGGCGCGGCGGCGTACGCCCAGTTGGAGGCCACGCTCGAGCGCCAGGGCGCGCGGCTCGCCGAGTTGGAGTGGCGGACCCCCGAGTCCCTCGAGCGCGTGCGGCCCGCGATCCCGACGGCGACGCTGGCGCGCCTCGCGGAGCTCGCGCCGCGGCTGGAGAGCCTGGCGATCGACGTCAACCGCAACGGCACGACGTGGCCGTGGGACGAGTTCCGGGCCCTGGCGCGCGGGGCGCCCGGGACGCTGAGGACCGTGTCCCTCTACCTCGAGATGGCGAGCGAGTGCCGGCGGCAGAATACCAACGACGGCGACTACAGCTGGGGGGTCCGCAGGCACAGGATGGACGACGAAAACATCGATAACAACGGCACCGAGGCGGCGGCGGCAGCGGCGTGCACGGGTCTGCAGCAGTACGCCATGCCGCTGCTCAGCGAGGCGACGTCGCGGGAGGTGGCCGAGTTCTTGAGGGCGAACGGCATCCCGGCTCTCAAGCAGGTCAACCTGTACGCGGGCAGCTGGAGAGAACCGTACCGCGGGTCGGCCTTCATAGAAAGCACGCTCGAATCCGAGCGGGCGTGGAGTCGGTGCCAGGTGCCCAAGGGCGACGGCGAGATCGTCTGTCATGGCGGGTACGTGGGGGGTTGGCTCTTCAGGGGCGCGCCAGATGCGAATCAAGACGTTGCCCGGCGTTGGTGATGGTGTAGATACAGAGAGAGAGAGAGAGAGAGAGAATGCGATTTTCTTCGGATATGTCATACATCTATCTGTCGTAACCTCATGGATGTACGTTCAGCAGAGCTTGTCGCCGGCTGGCCCGTATGCTGACTGGCCATCGTACTCATGACATTAACCAAGTAAATAAGTCACAGCACTGGGGCAGTGTGAGTGGTTGGTTTTTACTTTGGAAGATTTGACACTGCAACCAGCACCGCCAATTACAGAAAGAGTGCTTACAGGCAGCTCTGGGTATCTTCACAGCTTCGTCATCTTGTGCTTGGTAATCTCGTGCTTGAACAGGAGGTGCCATGGAAAAAGGACCTCAGGAACCATACGGTGCAACGCCTAACTGAACCCTGGCCGTCCTCACAACCTCCCTCCCCGATCCTCCAACTCAACAGGCTCGGCAGCCATCTCGTGCCTTGTCCCGGGCGCCTCCACCTCGAAGCACTCGCGGCTCTCGGTGTCGGCGGCGAAGACGCCGTCTTTCTCGCGCAGCTGCCGCGCGGCGTACTGTACGATGTCGCTCTGCGTGTGAACCGCCATCTTCCTCCTCAGCGCGCGTCTGCGGACGACGACCCACGCGGCGAGGACGAGAACCGAGAGCGCCCCCAGCGTCGCGCCCACCGCGATGCCCGCAACCGTGCCTCTGGGTAATCGGCCTTCCGACGCTGGTGGTGCCGTCGTCATCGTCGTCGTCGTCGCCGATGGGGAAGAAGGTGATGATGCTGTGATAGCCGGTCCGAGGACGAGAGTGGCAGGGGTGGTGGTGGGAGGGGTACTCGTCGTCGACGAGGTCTGAAGCGATAGTGTCCTGCTTATGGATGGCGAAAAAGACGACGAAGACGAAGACGACGTCGTGCTCACAGGCTTCGTGATGTTGAAGTAATGCGATGTCACGTTCCCCGCAGTCTCTCCGGTCTTGAAGAGCTGCACAAAGTACACCGAACTCAGCTCCGGGTCGTGATTTGAGGGGAACCCGGCGTAGCCCACGGTCCATACCAGGCTCTTTGCCTTTGAGTTGACTTTTTATTTTGAAGATGGGTCAGTCCCAATATTGTAAACCCAGGCAAACATGAGTTTTCTCGCGGGAACAAGAAAAAAGAAAAGACTCACCAGCAAGCTTCGAAAATGGCGGCTTCATGTTGCCCTTCGGCTGCTGCTGCCACAGCACTACATCCACGGCCTTGAAGCTCGTCTCCCACTGCAGGTCGATCTCGTCCCCGAGCGTGTAGACGGGGTTGTCCCGGTAGTCTCCCGTCGGACCGGGACCTGGCGGGCGGCGGAAGCGGTTCTCGGAGCGGGCGAGTGCCGCCGGATAGAGGATGCCCAGGAGGAGAAGGGCAAGGAATCGCATCGTGACGGACTTCCCTGATTCCAAGGATTAACGTAGTCTTTGATCTGTTCTCCAAAAGTGCAAAGGAACAGGACGCTGCATCCGGGGCGCAAGGGGGAAAAGGGAGACGATAGGGCCGTCAACCATTTTGCTTGTTTTTCGTCCTCCCCCATCGCAAAACCGTTGTGGCGGGCTGTGCGTCTAGAAGGATGGATTTTCCTCATTTAATTTCAAATCGTCCTAGCCACGGCTCTAAAAGACGCCCGCCCGCCAGTTGGTCCAGACTCTAGTGCCGTTTCGATATGGTCAGAGCCTCGACGCCACGAAGCGTGTTTCTATTCGTGTCGTGTGCAGTGACCGCCTTCTTCTTCTTCTGTCTATGGATCTAATCTAAGAACATGGTCGAGATAAGATCCGGCCTGGGAGCCGCGAGGCGCGAATGTTTCCGTCAGGTTTCGGGACGAACGGCGGCCTGCAGCCCCGGGTGACCCCACTTCCGGCGCCGGCTGCGGTACCGCTCAGCCGGTATGTAACTGAGGCACGGGCATAAACACAGCATCGCAAGCGATGCCGTCATTACATAGACCTGTCTGTTTCGCTCCTTTAGTTCTCTCAACCACCTCGTCTCATCGGCTCTGTCCAACATGCGAGAATGGCTTACGAGGTGGTCCATAACTATAACATCACACACTCCGGCTACGCGCTCTCACTCACCCCGGCGAAAACGACACCGTTCTCTCTCGTGGGTGTCCCGGTACCACTTGGTCGTCAAAACCCTGCCGCAGGACCCGTTCCTGCACCGGAACCCCTGGCGCTTCTCCCGGGTGAAGTTGCACCCCTCGCGGAGGTGCTTGTTGCGGTTGCTGACGCTCGAGAACGTCTTGGCGCACTGCGGCGTCAAGCACGGGAGCCTGTCTCCCCGGTTCCGGTGCTCGCGCGAGGTTGAGCGTGAGGCCGGCGATGTGGCGACGCTTCCCATGCTGCTGCAGTCAGGAGTTAGTATGGTCTTGGAGACACGTCTCAGGATGATAAATTATGTCGAAATGACTTACCTGATGCTGGAGGAAGACAAGTTCCGGCGCGCACCAAGCGTGCTCAGGGATGAGAAGCTGCTCGATGGAGTGATCAATGCGTCCGATGCGTATGGAGAGGACTGCGACGCGAACGGTTGCCTTGCTGAACCGGCATTAACATGAGAAGAACGGACCGAGATGCCATGGGTCTCGAGATATGCCA
Source organism: Colletotrichum destructivum (assembly GCF_034447905.1). NCBI lineage: Eukaryota > Fungi > Ascomycota > Sordariomycetes > Glomerellales > Glomerellaceae > Colletotrichum > Colletotrichum destructivum. The sequence continues at coordinate 1,711,854 of NC_085905.1, forward strand.
TCACGAGCGTGCAGCAACGGGCGTGGCCAGGCAACGTCGAGGCAAAGATGCCAACCGCAGATCGCCCGGGTACAGAATGAAGATCTGAAGGCGGGTCAGCCATGCACTCCATCGACATGAGACTAGGCTCACACAAACCCAAGATAAATGCGAGCACAATCGAAAAGGCCACTGAGACAAGTAGCAGCATCGTGGCGGGCAGCAGGTCTTCCCAGCCTCCAACATCAGTCGACGATGGGCCCGCCTGCGTCGAAGCCATACCCTCGAAGTGTTCCATGTGTAGAAATTCTGACCATGATAGTTCGTCCCGCTGTGTAGAAGACCTCGCATAGGAGGAGCCCTGACACGACTGTGAGCTGTTAGGGATCGTCTGGGCCCGGCTGGAGCCTGAATGAGTCTCCTGGTTCTCAAAGATTCTTTGAACGGCGACGAGTCTGCTTCCAGAGGTGGGTGTTCTCAAAGGCACGGATTCCTTGCGCTTCTCGAGCAGTATCAGATTATATACCAAGTCCTCAAAGTGTAGGAGATTGTCCGGTTCGTGTTCCGACGGCACTTCGCCCGAAGGAGTGTATGCCCACATGCGGAGCGCTAGATCGTCAAAAAGGAATTGCGAGGAAGCCGGCAGGATTGAACGCCAGCGGTCGAGGTCGTTGAGGAATCTGTCGTGATGTCAGACTATGAAGGACGACAAGTGGAGCATTGGCTCAGAACTTTCTAGAGATGGAACTAGACTTACTGGAAGAAGAGGGTCTCGTCGTGTGGAAGGAGAGTTAGGTAGATGGCGTTGGCTGCTAAAAGTGAGTCGACAACCTCTGCCAGAGTCGACGGCGGGCTGTCTTGCATCAGACCACGAAAGGCAGCCAGACCACGGTCCCATACTTTGTGCGCTGAGACATATTGGCCAGCAAGGTCTCTTACCTCGGCGTGGTCAGAGCAGGTACAGACGTCACGAAGCTGGGAGCATAGCGTGTGTATACACGACACCAGTCCCTGTCCCAGGACCCGACGACGGTTTCGGGAAGGTTTACGCCGAACGGGCTCCTCGGGACCGGTAGCCGCCCGATCTCGAATCTGACAATCTGCTCTCTGGACAGCAGACGGCGGCGGTGCTGAAGTGACGTCTCCAGCTCCTGCTTGGTCCAGGAGGCTAAGGTCTGTGAATGATTCGAACGTATTATTGCCCGGCGCGAGTGTTTCTGAAATGTCCATGACACCGAAGGAGAGCATGATTTCCATGATGGCGTTATCCGCTTTGGAGACTGCCATAGCAACAGCTTCTCTCAGCCCGTCGGGGAAGACGTTTCTGGACAGTATCAACCGAACTATTTCGGCTTGCCCCCAGTACACGGCAGCAGAAAGAGGGGTCAGAACAACGTGTTCGATGCCGTCTTCCATCAAATTGCCGTGGTGGACACCGAGGAACGACGTGCGCTGTTGGAGGAGGCTGTCGACTTGCTGGACATGGCCAAGGCGGATGGCGACGTGGAGCGGGTCGTGCGTGATGTCTCGCAGGGACAGCCCGCTTTGGGCCGCAGGCTTGTCCCTCGTTCGCGAGGCGAGGTCGAGAACGTACCGGTAGATGTCCAGCCGTCCGCCGTCGAGCAGCTCCAGGAGTAGGTCGGGGTTCGTCTGCCACTCGACTTCGCCAGAGCGGACGACGGGCTCGCAAAGATCATGCAAGGCGGTCATGTCCCCGGCGAGTGCCAGCTCGGTGAACCTGGAAGCCAACGCCTCGAGAAAAGCGTCGTCCAGCACATCGGGGAGGAGGCCGAGAGAGAAGCAGGCGTCGAGGTCGTCCAGGCCGGCGTCGACGCTGCGTTGGTGCATATCGTGCAACTGGCCGAGAGACAGGTGGCCGCTCGATCGATATTTGTCGGTGCCGATCCCCGCATACAGGGCGGTGTCGAGAAGAAGATCGCGAACGAGTAACCGAAGCTCAACGGTGGATGGATGGGAGGGTGAAATGGTTTCGAGGTGTTGCAGGTGGGACTTGAGCGTCGTGTAGTTGGAAAGGATGGAATGGAAGTCAAAGGGTGAGGGCATGGCGATGGCGAGCGACTGCAGCAGGGTCAAGCTCCGGACCTCTATTCGAATAGTCTTGGAAAGGCGGCACTTGGAGACGGCGAATGCCGGTAGAGGAGCAGGCGAGGAGTGAATGGGGAGGTAGATGCCCGAGCCGGGGGAAACGGCCTCGAAAACATCACCGCTGTGGTGTTGTAGTCAGTGTCAATCAATATGGAAAACCGAGGGTTAGTAACACGAAGAATGCAGGCGATGACACTCTATAACTGTCGAATGTACTCGATAGACATTAGAGGAGACAAGCCAGATGTTGAACAGCAAGGCGGACATGGTGCCAAAGCCTGTCGAGCAAGTTGCAAGGCGAGCGAAGCAGAGAAATGGTTGACAGCAGAAAAAATCGGCAATCACATGGAAAGGGAGTCCCGGTAAGATGAACAGACGGACGAAAGTCACGATGAATGCGTACCTTTCAAACACTTCAGCGTAGGCGAAGCAGGGTGCATCGTCAAGCAGATCGTGGTTCGCGGATGCGGCACTTCCACAGAAGCTGGAATCGGGCCACGAAAGCGCGGCCGGGTGAGACTTGAGGTTCTCGTCGATGTCGGCGAGGCGCAGGTTAAGGCCGAGGAGTGACAAGGAAGCCATATTTACGGTACAGCCGATCGCTCTCGAGACGGTGGCCGGGATGATTCTCACGCCAAGCCAACGGGTGAGGGAGGAGGAGGAGGAGGAGGAGGGGGGAGGAAAGGAGAGATGAGCGTGTTACAGCATGCAGTAAACGGTGAAACCGAAGCGAGACCGAAGCGGGAGGGACTAGACAGAGACGAGATGGATGAGAACAAGCACTGTGGACGAGGATTGGGGAGATGTAGTTTTGATGAATGGAATCTTTGGAGGCGACAAGGCGAAGGCGACGACGGCGGCGGCGGAGAAGACGGAGGCTGACAGGGAGACCCGGAGGTGTGGTGGGTCCTCGAATTTAGGAATCGGCGGCAGGTCACGCGGGGGACGCCGGGCGTCGATGTGGTTGGGCCGTCGGTATGCGCGTCGAGCAACGTGATGCAGCACAGGGGCAGAGGTGCCGATCTATCGTTCCGGATTGCGGGCAATGTATGTAGACTTGGCCGTCCTGCTTCCCTATCATCTCGACGCGGTGAGCGTGTTGGGCATGTTGGGGCATGTTGAATAGGTCATCGACTGTCGAGTACACATGTTGAATACCGGGGTTAGGAACGCTGTGTGCGCACGTGCGTGCAGTGATGATGTATTTATTGTATGTACTGAGAGCAAATCTGTTGTTGTCGTCGTCAAGTGATGCGCCATTGCGGCAGGTAGAATGTAGACGGCGGGACTTCCATTGCTTATGACCTGACAGACAGACAGACAGACGATGGGTATGAAAGAGTCGAATGCGATGAACAGCGTAAGTAGAGTGAAGAATATGTACGGAGATGTATCGTGTCGGTAGGCTGGAAGATGAAGAATCCATAAGAAGAAGCGCTTCGGCAGTCCAGTGTGAATTGTCCTGTAAGAGTGGGTTTCGGTACGTACCTTCTTCATACAGTGTTTAGTATATCTTCTACTATATGCACTGTGACCCACCTCGCTTAGTCTGCGCCATCTGCCATTGGCCAATACCCGTTAATTGAGAAATACCCCCCGCGACGCGACTCGACGCGTCTCCCCGTCCCGGTGCCTACTGGACGAGTATTCAATTTGCATCTACTCTTCTCCCACGGACACACATCGTCGATACCGTACACACGCATACACATACACCTACACACGCCCACTACCTTCACAATGCTGCGGCAAGACTATAATCGTATCGACCCCAAGCGGCGCAATGTCGTCGACTACCGCAAGAAACAGTTCGCCTCCCCCGCCTACAAGGAGGCCGAATACCCGTACCGCCTCAACTTCTATGCCGATGCGCCCACCGCCGACATCACCCTCGAACAATTCGAGCAATGGGCCATTGACAGGTTGCGGAGTAAGCCTTCCTACCCACTCCACACCCTCGCTCTGTCTGGCTTTGGCTTCTGCTCTGGCCCTCGTACAACTGACACGTCCCGCCCGCTCTCCCAGTCCTCGCCGAGCTCGAAGCCTGCGCATTCCGCAACAAGTCCCCCCAGGAGGTCGCAACCCACATGAAGCCGCTTCTCGACAAGTACCTGCCCCTCGAGTCCAACAGTTCTCACTCGCCCAAGCTCTTCGCCCAGCGCCAAAAGGACCACTACAGCCACTTCATCCTGCGCCTGGCCTTTGCCCGCACCGAGGACCTCCGCCGCCGCTTCACCCGCGTCGAGACCATGCTCTTCCGCCTGCGCCTCAACAGCGACGACCAGAACGAACGATCCGCTTTCGTCCGCAGCCTCGACCTCGACTGGTGGGAAGCCGTGACGGACGACGAAAAGCGCGACTACGCCTCCGAGTTGGCCGCCATGTCGCGCGGCTGGGGCAAGACGGCCTCGACCGATGACGACACATGGTTCAAGGTCGACTGGGACCGCGTGCCGGAACTGGTCGAGCAGCGCAAGGTCTTTCTCAAGGCCGGCAAGGCTTTCGTCCCAGGCAGAGAACAGGCTAGCATGGTCATTGGCGAGTTCGTCTCGCGCCTGGAGAGGCAGCTCGAGGTAAGGAGGCAGCCAACCACCGTCTTTGATTCACGAGAAAGAGAGCAGGGCACGAGGCAGGCACTAGGGGGAAACAAATCACTGACGGCTCACTTTCACCACCTTCATAGCTCACGGCACGCGCACTCCCGCGACTCGACGAGGATGACCGCCTCACGCCCATCCTCGACCACCTCTCCAAGAACTTCATCACACCCGACAGCTCCTACAGCTCCAACACGGCGGCCCCGGCCGGCGCCGAGATCACGGCGCGCAACATCGATAACCTCGCGCAGCACTTCCCCGCCTGCATGTCGCACCTCCACCGCTCGCTGCGCCGCGACGCCCATCTGAAGCACTACGGCCGCCTGCAGTACACGCTCTTCCTCAAGGGCATCGGCCTGAACCTCGAGGAGTGCCTGGTGTTCTGGAGGCAAGGGTTCCGCAACATCACCGACGACACCTTCAACAAGGAGTACCGCTACAACGTCCGCCACGTCTACGGCGACGTCGGCGGCGACTCGAACCGCCGCGGTGGCGGCTACAGCCCTTTTAGCTGCCAGAAGATCCTCACCGAGCACCCGCCCGGCGCCGGCGAGGCCCACGGCTGTCCCTACCGCCACTTCAACCTCGAGAACCTGACGACCCTGGTCCAGGCCATGGGAGTCAGTGACCGGGCCACGCTGCAGGGGGTTAAGGAGGACAAGGACAACCAAAAGTTCCACATGGCGTGCAACCGGTATGTCTCTCTAAGCTATGTTCCATCGAGGGTGGTCATTTGACCGTCCTGGGGGGTGGGGGGGTGTTTTTTTGTGTTTGCGTGGCACTTACTGACATGTCTCCAGCGTGTTTGAGCATTTGCACAAGCAGGAGCTCAAAAAGGCAAAGGACGAGGGCGTCTTTACGTCGGCTCAGCTCGAGACCATCGTCCACCCCAACGAATACTTCAAGCGTAGCTATCTCCTCAAGAACCTCGGCAAGACTGCCGACGTTAAGATGGAGGGGTGAGCCGAGCGGGCGAGCGAGCGAGCAGAAGCGGCTGTCTTACTAATGAAGTGTGGCTTTTGATAATGAATGGGACGGTGTTCCACGGCGGTCTGGACCCAAACCCCCATCTAAGGAACTTTGCGGGAGGGCGTTGGATAAACGGAGGGAGCATGCGTCTCACGGGATTTGTATTTATTGTTACCTTTTGGGGGCAAAATCGGCCTCACGGGCCCCATTGGAGAGTTCGGCGTTTTTGGGGAGGGGTGTGTTTTTTTCTTCTCCTTTTTCTTTTTAATTTATCTTGGTTGGGGATGGGCGGGAGGTTCGTTCATTCGCGCGGTCAGGACCGTTTCTCAACGGAAAGTCATCCCAAATCGAAGAGAGAGAGAAAGAAAGAAAGAAAGAAAAAAAAAGGTGTTCGTTCCCCTTTCGTGTGTGACTCGGCCTGCATATGTTTCGGCCCTCCCCTTCCACCCCCACGTGTCCGTGTCTGTCTGTCAATATTGTTTCGTATCTGAAGAGCGAGGGAGAGCGCTATGTAGGTTTGTGCAATTCCCGTCCGTCCGTCCGTCCGTCCGTCCCGAGAAGCGTGTCACAAGGTGTGTTGAAGGTCCGTCAAGTAACTCGTATCTGCGAGATAGCCCAAGATGTGAAATACAAAAAAGGAAAAGGAAGAGAAAAGACTACCAGCCTCGGTCCCCAACGGGGAAAGGAGACCCTTCTCCTCCGGCCTTCCGGGGGGCTTTGCCATCCCGCGACGGGTTTCTGGCTTCATATTCCCCTCGGCCATATTCGGGGCCACGACGGTTTGGGTTTCACGTTGGAGGCGGCCTGCTCAACTGAGCCGCGGAATGCCGCGGACGATGCTTGGGCGGGCATGGGCTGGGCCAGACGCTTACTCACTTACACGGGGGAGGAATACTCGGAAACAAGCCCCGTTGCTATCGTTTGTTGTTGGGGAGAAGGGTTTTTTTCTTCTTCTTCTTTTTTTTTTCTGACAAAGACAAAAAGAACTGAAACAAGTCCCTGGGGCTGGACCTTCTGGTCGATCGTCGGGGGGGTGTGTGTGCGAAAGGCCGTCTTGGCCGCGGGCCCTTATAATGCGAGGTTAACGGGAATAGGGTTTTCCCGTTTCGAGCTGGTCAAACGGGAAGGGCGTGGGCGATGTAAAATAGGGGGGAGAGGCGACGGACGCATGGGGGGGTGGCTTTGAAGCATCACGAGATGCGAGCTGTGTGGTGTTTTGGGATGAGGGAATGGGCTCACGTCTCGTTCGGATCTAGCCAAGAGGGCCTCGATCGTACGCTCCAGAGTGTCGAAGATGGTAGAAAGGCACACCTGGTTTGTCAAGATCGAGAATGCCCTTGCGTTCCGTCCCGAGGTCCTCCCTTCCCCCCTCTCCCCCACCATGTTAGCGAGACGGCCACGGTTGACGCATGTCGAGGCCCGAGGTAAGGACGGCATGGGACGAGGCAAGGCCAGATCGTGCCGCCGCCACGCTCCACCTCCCTACTGCTTGCTTTCAAGGCCGAGGCTCGCCCGGACGGGGCGCACGCTGCACAGAGTAGTCGAGTTCCAGGCTCATCGGACGAGGGTGAGAGAGAGAGAGAGAGAGAGAATGGAAGAGATAGAGAGAGAAGGCTGAAGAAGCCCGGCATCCCCTTGCTGGTGCGATGCATGGTATAGAGGAGTGGAAGTCGAGAAGAAGCAGATAACAACCTGCGTGAGGCGCATCTTTGGCCCCAGCCAGGCGCATCGACCGGTCTGGACTCTCTCTCCTGGGGGCCCGTGTGTTCCACCACCAACACCAGCTCCCATTCCATTCCCCAGACCCCTGACGACTGAGGTGCGTTGGTCTAGGCGCCCCGGGGGTTCGATGGACGGGTCTGGACCGTCCCTTGGTGAACCGTTGCACAAGACGCCGGGCTAGGTCGTGTGGCTTGGGTCTCGTCCGTCTCATACCAGGGCTGGAACCTGGAAAGAGTCGCAGGAGGAGCTGCCTAGACTCTGCACAAGGAAAGCGAATGTAGCAGTGCTAGTAAGCCGGCTGGCTGGCTGGCTGGCCGACCGCCAGGCAAAGACCAGTGGGGTCAAACGGTGGGAGCAGGACAAGATGAAGCTGTTGGGAACGGGACTCTGGCATCTCCCAGTTCGCCTTGTCGATATACCTCCTTTCGTCGTCCCTCGTCCCCAGGGCGGGGAGGGAAGCCGGAGCGGCGCCGCGGGCTTCGCGCTTCCATGTCCAGCCCGAGCCGGGAGGGGCCAGGAGCTGGAGGTAACGGGACGAGAATCCGGAGAGAACAGGATGAAATCGCGGTCGTCGGGAGAGAGCAGACGGCGGCGTTCGTGGGCCGTAAGTCCTGGGGGTCTGGTGCCCGTTGCGGCATCTATGCAATAACCCACTATTACGCCTCTCCGTTTCTCTCCACTCTCCGCCGCGAGGAAGCCATCGTGGCCGCCCTGGTTTCTCCACCGGCGGGGCTGGATATGGCCTCCGTTTTCCGTTACATAAACAAGACCTAGGGGCGTGTGGATGTTGAACATGTGTGTGTGTGTGTGTGTATGGGTGTGTATTATGCCTTATGTGGATGAGCATATGTGAGCGTATGCGTGTGTACCACGGCGCCGCAAACGATCAACTCAGAATAATCCAGACACGGGGAGAGAAACGAAACGGACGAGCCCGCCATGGCTCAAACGGTTTTGGCTGTTGCTGCTACTCTTCTCACCCTTCCCCCGCGTCCGTTTATGCACGGTGAGATCAGATTCCGCGCCTCGAATCTTGGCCCCGGAACTCACCTCACCCAACCCCCCCATTCTGGCCTTACACAGTTGGATACATCTTGCGAAGAAACTTGTATCAAAGGGATTTGCAGATCGCGCTAGGGACGCAATGGCACGTCGTCTGCGCTTGTTAGTCTCGCACGAAGCTGGCTTCTCAGAGGCCTGAATTTCCTCGCCCCCTCAGACAGACACAGAGACTAACATGTCAGAACTGAGAAAACCAAGGATCTAAGAAAAGCATCAGGGTCCCCCCCCCCTTCCTTCTGCTCCCAACCAAAAAGACCGTACCACCGGACGACGGCAGACAAACTGGCTAGGGGGGAAGTGACGGTTTCCTGTCGACAGACCGGACACCATGCTGTTCTAGGCAAACGAGATGCACACTCCCCGTCCACCAAGGCATCCCTATGTTGAGGACCGACCCTCTCTTTCTCTGTGCGTGTCTCTGTGTCTCTCTCTCTCCCGTCCGTCTGCTGCAACAACTGCGCCCACGACCAAGACATGCTTTTATCTCTGCGGGCGCATCAACGGCACGGCGTGTCTAGGAACGGTAGGCCAGGGCAGAGCCGCGGCGTCGCGGCAGCGCTGGCAGCCGGGCGCCATTGATGTCTTTTGCGCGTCTGCGTGATTCCCATATGACGCCAGACCTGGCCGGGGTTCCTCTGGTGACGAAATCTCGTGCCTTATTGGACAACTTGGTGCATACCAAGGTAGAGGTGTCTCAAGCAGCCCCCGAGCCTTATTCGGTGGCTCTTGTCTCGGACTTGCCTGTCAGAATGGGCCAGTTGGACGGACAGAAACGCGAGGGAGGACTCTGGACAGGGATGGCGGCTGGAGGTTGGGTTGCCCGCAGGCAAAGAAAACAGTTGGGAATAGTGGCATCAGCCATCCTGGTCGCATCGTCGATGCGTCTAGGTTTTGCGCCCGGTGCGGTTCACGAGTAAGGCACTCACTTGGCCTTTGCGGGTTTGTCCCAGCTTTTCGCCCCCCCCCCCCCCCCCCCCCATCTATCTCCCATCTGCAGTTGTCAATGCCGATTAGGTGCAGCGACGATCGCTTCATGACAGACGGGGCCATGGTGGCCATGACCCCCGACTGAGTAGACTGGGCAACCAACCCATCCCGCCTCAAACCCAAAGGGGGGACGAGAGAAGTGAAGCCTTTCGCAACCAAGTCTTGGCTAGCTTCCCCCTTCGCCGGCTCAAGTTTCCAACCCCTCCCGCGCAACGCTGGATCAAGACGTCCACGACCGTAACTGACCGACGCGCAATATTTTGGCGCATGAAAGGATGATGGATGGGGGGGGGGGGGGGAGAAGACTGACATCGTTCTGCTCACGAATCCCCCACCGATGGCCGCGTCCAGACTCTCGAACCCAAGCAAGTGCAGCAACAAGAACCCCATTGGCCGCGTGGGTAATCAGCACAGCGCACTTGGAAACTCAAAGTCCATGCAACCCGCACGAGTCGAGTGGGCGATCTGCAGATGACAGACATCAATCTCTCTAGCCCACGCATCACCGGCCTCGCGGAGGGCGATGCCGTGCCGCAGGCCGTGACAGGGGGAGAGTATGGAGGTGATGCGGGCATCCGGAGCAACAGCCGTCAGTGAATGAGCGGCACCGCGAACCGTTGGCCGCGACTCGTGTGATGGGACATCCGAATGCGCCATATCTACCGCCCATGATGTCTACGATCCCTGACCAAGGGTTACGCGGCGTGTGGGAACGGCACCGGCAACAGCACTCACTCATTGACAGCGGGCCAATCTTCAGATTGATGGGCGGCAAGTGGGTTCCGGTGTGGTTCCGAATAGCATCATTCAGCCAAGGCAGCGGGTGGGAGATCCATGACAGCAGGTTTTTTTTTCTTTCTTTTTTTTTTTTCTTCCCCTTCTTCCTCGGTATTTTTTTCGCCCACTTCATTTTTTGGTTTCACCGCGTCCTGGAAGCATCCACACGTGGAAAGAAAAAGAAGATGAAGATGAAGGGGTGGGGTGAAAAGGGTAAATCCACAACCAAGAAAGATAGCAGATCGATCTCGAATCTCTGGCAATTGGAGGCAGCAAATGGTACGACGGCCGGATGTGCTGCCCCCCCCTCCCCGACTATCATGCCACTGTTTCGCCGTGCATGTTCAGTTCTCGTCCGTGTCCGCTCCGAGGCAGCCGGGAGACCCGGGGGAGGGAGTTCTCGCAAAAGCCGTCACTCCCTTTGGTTGGCTAACACCTCTGGTGGTGGTGGCGGTGATGTATAATATCAGACGAGTTCGACACAGCCCTTCTTGTTCTTCACTAAAAGTCGTACCAGAAACATTGCCAAGAGGAGAGAAGTGACCATAACTCGCGCGCGAGCCAAGCAGCCGTGTTTGTTTCCAAGTCTACGGTTTTTTTGGTGTCTTTTTTTTTGTAACGGGACCCCGGATGCGGGTTACGGTCGTGAAGCCAAGATCTCCCCCCTTCCATCTGTCGTGTTCTCATTATTGCATCTGTCTGCACTTGGACGGACACGGACGGTGCCGCTGGCCGGCCGAAAACGGTAAACGGTGCCTGTGCCGTCGTCTGGGCACCGTCATTGAAGCCCTCCGTGATGATCCCGTTCAGGGTGACAGGGGGGTGTGCCAACAGCGTCCAGGGGGGGGAGTGCAGCACGAGAACGCGTGGATGAACGGGAATACGAACGGTGGCTGACTGACAGTGAGTGAGTAAGTAGGTGGTGAGTAACAGGACTGAGTGAGAAACTGAGTGAGTGAGTTGTGAATGAGTGATTGAGTGATTGAGTGAGTGAGTGAGCGAGAACAACTGACTGAGAGACCCTAATCTGATCTGATCTGACACCTGCATCCATCCATCCCCCTTCTCATCCCCCCCTTCCCCCAGAACCCCCCATGGATGACGACAACCCGCCAAGCAAAGGGATGACACGAACGTGTTTGTGTGTGTGTTTGTTTCCCAGGCCCCAATGTCTCTCTGTGCCTTGCAACTTGCTACTGCTTGCAGATTAGGACAGAAACAGGAAACCAGTTGGAGGCGGAGCCCCGGAAGACATCGTTGCGACAGTCTCAGTCCGGCACTCGGGAGAGATCTCTCTTGTCCGTAGATGAAGGGTAACTAAAAAAGCAACGACGCAGCACACGGCATCTGCGAGACCCGGATCAGCTAACCGGTCTGGGGTTTAGGCTGGTAGTCCCCAGGAACGGGCTGGCGACTTGGCGGACCTAAACAGCCAGCCTCATCCCAGGACCTCCAACCGGTCTCTCTCACTCTCTCTCTCTCTCTCATTCGCTACTCACTTGCACACTCGAGTACTCACACAATCCGTCTCTCTCTCTGTGTCTCTCCTCTCCCTCCCCCCTTCCGCCTGCGTGTGTAGGTAGCCCTGCGTGTCTTGGATCCCGTCGAACCCGAGGCTGTCAGACTGTCAGACTCTCAGTCCCTGCCGGGCTCGCCTTGAAACCGCGAGATATCCCCAGTCTTGTCTCACCGCGGGAGAATCGTTCCCCCTTGGGCATATCATTCGTAACCGAGGACGGCAGCGCGAGTCAAGGACGACGACGAGATGAACCACCATCAATCACCACCTTGTCGTTATGCACGACGACGCCCGGGCTGCATCTCACTGGCGCGTGCCCAATCCGGTAAAATACCTGACGGCCCCCCGGGACGGAAGGGGGGGGGGGGCGGGCTGTTTTTGTGCTCAGTCCGACTCAACTATGCTCCGCGAGACCAATCACCCCCACTCGCAAAGCAACAGGATAGCACATTGAAGATTACGGATGCATCCTCCCTCCCCATCCCCCTCCCTCCCTTATCTCATGATTTACCAAGAGGCGTTATCTCTGGGAAATCTCGCCAGTCAGCCTGGAGGAATCCAAGAAATGACGGAGCGCAAGGGCCGAAAAGTGAGGCTCCCAGCTGGGTATCACCGCCTCGGTACGGGCTACTGGATACTGGTAGGCCACAGAACCCAGACACCAGAATTAGCAACAATCTCTGTAGGCCCCCCCATTCCCTATTGATCCACGGGACCAATTTATTGGACAGCCCTGGCTAGGAGGGGAAGGGGAAAGGGGGGGGTGTTTGTCGATCTCTCATCCCCATCTACCTCAAACGAGGCCAAGGTGCAGCTTTCTCCAGAATTTAAGGAAGCGAGTCAAGAAACTATGGTGCCGTGTATTGCGGGCCGCGGCCAGTGCTCTCGCGGTTACATTCGTACATTCCCTCGTCGTGTCAACTGTGTCAGTCAGTCAGCCGGGCCGGTGCTCGCAAGGAGGCACGGTTCGGCGAGTCGTATGTGCCCTCGTTCTCAAGCTTCATTTCCCCTGCCGCCTCGTCCTTATGGGCGCCCTGCCCGTCTGCCTCCCCCCCTCGGACAATCTCACTCAGCCCTTCCCGCGAGATAAGGGTCCCCCTCCCCCTGCCTTCAAGGGTACGGGGAGCGAGGCATGGGATATAATATACGGTCGATATGGCGATATTCAGGCTGTGAAACACACCCTACCCTCGCCCTCAGCCGTCAGCCTCTCTTATTCTCCCCCCTTTTATTCCCCCACCGTCACAATATCACCTTATGATACGGAAGACCCGACCCGCACGACCAGGAGTATCCTTTTCACAGGTGCTATAGCCGCACTCTAATCCCCCATTATCGACAGCGGCAGGGCCTCCTGTCGTCGACGGCGCTTGTTCCGGCTCATGAGTGATCATCCCCAATGCCCAATGCCGGACGCCACACAGGCTGCGACAGCCAGCGCGGCTCCGCGGTCGCGATTACACGCCCCCGTAGGCGAGAGATAGAAAGAGAGAGCGAGGAAAGGGGGGTCGTTTACGGACATGCGCGAGTGAGGATCGGCAGTGGTGACCGGACTGCCATCCGGTGTCTTTGATACGCTGCCGCTGCGAATCTCCCTCTCCCCGCGCGGGTCTTCTTCTCACAGCCACCGGCATCAGACTGATGTGTCGATGATGCTTTCTGCACGAGTCCGTGTTGAGACACCGGTCGGGAGACGGCGTGGACGGGATAGGGGGGAGGTTAGTAATGGATACGCGGCTGTACCGATGAGGCGGACCTGCAGATGGGCAGATGTCGAGGGTTCCCGTTTTTCCGTGAAAACGGGCACACACTCGCACACATTTACACACCAATGGAATCCCTCTCCCCCCCCCCTTCCCCCTTCTGTTCCATACGAAGGAGATGCAGGGGACGCACGCCAGACGCGCGGGACGTGAGTGAATATTTAGAAACACAACAAGCGGAAGTGAGAGACTTTGGGGGAGGGGTTTTTTTTTTTCCATCTCGTGGAGTGCTGGTGTTGGCAACGTAGCAAGCTGCGCGCACAGCCTCCTCCCACGGCAGCATGCCAGAGACGACTACGACGGCATCCAGGGCTGATGATGTCTTGCGTACAGACCAAGACATTGCGAGTGAGACACGCCGCGAGACCCTCCGTCAGAGAAGAGAGGGGGGGCAAGGCTTGTCTCTCAGCGTCTTGCAGTCCGTAACTACTGACAGGGGAGGGGGAGGGAGGGCTTTGAGACGCTGCACGACACTGGTCTCGCGGGCCCCACGGATCAAACAGAGAAGGACGCCTGAGATCTTTGTCTGGTATGGCTTACTGATGCTCGGTGACCTGACGACGACGACAACGGCTTCCCCATAATCCCGATGCCCGTCCGGACTCGACTCCGTCAGCACAAGAGTCTACGCACAAACTCGGAGAGTGGGTAGTTGTTTCGGAGGTTAGTCGATTTTTTTTTCTTTCTTTCTTTCTCTCCTTCTATGCTGGAGCATGTCAATGGCCCGGCAGGCGTGAACCCTGGCACTGAATCCTCTCGGCCGTGGTCATGAATTCGGGCCTGTGTGTGTGTGTGTGTGTGTGTGTGTGTGTGTGTGTGTGTGTGTGTGTTTTTTCTTCCTTTCCCCCTGTCACCGCCAAGACGTGAGAATGGAGGGATGTTTTGGAGAGTGTGTTGTAGGGAGAAAAAAAATAAGAGTCCGCGGGCCCCTCGGCATCTCTCGTCGTAAACGCCTAAAACGACTTGGGCGGTTTTGCACCTCGTCACGTCGGAGGATGGAGGGGTTCGCCAAGACTGCCGCGCGAGAGATTAAGTTTGTTGTTTTTTTCATTATCTTTATTTTCAATTCTTACTGCGTCCCCTGCTTCTTCTCTGCTTCTCCTTAACTTCCAACGTGGTTTGTCCCCATCTTCCAGACCTCAGTCGCGAAATTGTTTGAATCAAAACCCGCAAAGGGTCCGGCGTCTGGCGTTTCCATTGCCGAGGACGGGGTACGGATAATACGCGGGTCGCATCTCGCAGGTTTAGGGTCACAGAAAGAGTGAAGGGTATGTGTGTGTGTGTGTGTGTCACGTCTGAATTGCTTCGTTCGGTTTTCTGATTCTTTTATCAGACCTGGATTCCGTAGCCGCCAGTAGCGACTCTGTAAGCGATGATGGTATCCGCCATTCCGTTTCTGCTCCATTGCCCAAAGGCGTATCTAAAGTTGGAAAAGAAGATTGCAGTAACATGGAAAAAAGTGTACAGAGTTATTCGTACGCTCCTAGTCCTAAACAGGACTTGTCTGTTACCAGGGTTTTCGAGAAAAAATGATAAAATAAAATAAAATAAAAAGACACGCGCCATTCCGCTGATGCCATTTTCATTCCGCTCGGCGGGACACACCATGACGGAAACAAAAAAATGCATTTATAGTACTTTGTAATAATAACGAAAAAAATGCAAGGCAAAAAAACAACACATCGAGACAAAAAAAACATCTAGACCCATGGAATCAAGTGAGGAAAAAAAAGCCGCTCATGCGCGTCGACGTCAGAGGCGCCGGCCCCGGCGCGGAAACGACGCAAGAAAGACAGTGTGCGAGCTCCCCAGCGGTGGGGGGGGAGGGCCATAAACCAATCAAAATCGGCGGAGGGCGGCCGTCCGCGACAATGATTGGTTAGGAGTGAGTTCCGCCCCCGTCAATCTCGGTTCGTGTTCAGCGGGCCGCCGGGGCAAGAGACAGGAAGGACCCCTATGACCTATGATCTGTCGCCTACGAAAGGCAGCGCTAGACATGATCCAACGGGCCTGTGATGGTGATGTTCCTCCCTCCCACCCCTCCCCAGTGACGTCCGACTCGCGCTGCGTTGAGATGCGTTGCGGTGATTGGTGTTGTTGCCTTCTTTCTTGCGAGTGGGAGATTGCACGATGCATGGTTTGCAGACGAAGAACCGAACTAAAAACTAGCCAAGGATTTGGAGGGGACAGACCAGACCAGGCCAGAGTCCTCAGGGCACCGTGATGCACAATGATGTCTGGTCGTTTCCTCCCCGTCCCATCCTACCTCTGCCGGCGACACGCTAATCAAGTAGCGCCAACGTTTTTCTCTGTTGGGTGTTGCAAGATCTCGAGAGAGGACCGCCAGGAGGGATGTGCGCAGGAGAGAGTTTCTTGTTTGAGTTGTCGGCATCTGGCTTGTACACGAATGGCAAATGGTGGTATGGTAGGTATGGTAGGTAGGTATGAGTGCAATGGAACCCTCTCTACCCCTCGCCCGCCCCATGAGAGGGAAATGGGT
Source organism: Colletotrichum destructivum (assembly GCF_034447905.1). Classification (NCBI taxonomy): domain Eukaryota; kingdom Fungi; phylum Ascomycota; class Sordariomycetes; order Glomerellales; family Glomerellaceae; genus Colletotrichum; species Colletotrichum destructivum. The sequence goes on from NC_085905.1 coordinate 1,727,835, forward strand.
TGTACTCTTCTTTTCATTTGGCTTTTTTTTCCCACGCAAAACAGAATCCCCACGTGAGATCTGGAAACCTCGTATCTGAGACGAGGCGGGAAACATTACTGGTTGGTGTCTGTGTGGGAAAAATGAGACGCAGTCGAGACCGAGGCAGAAAAGGCCAATAAAGGTCGAGTAGAGGCACAGAGAGAGACAGAGGCGCAGTCCACCAAGTGAGGGCAAGCGCCAACGTGCCGCAACCGGCGACTGGTGACTGGGGAGACGAAGGGGGGGAAAGGTACATGAAACTGCTGCCTATTTGCCCTGTTCTAGCGTGTATCTTTATTGCTCCATCTTTCCCTTCCGCACTTTTGTTCTCCTCCAGTCGCTCTTGCTCCGAGGCTCCACACAGGACCGGGAGCGGAAATGCCAAGTCCCCGAAGCTGACCAATCCCGAGCCGCCAGAGATGGCCCGCAGAGTGGAGTTACTTCGGGAACAGAAACTGGCCAATAAGAGACCGGCCTGCGGGGCCGACATAGCCCATCCAATAGCGTGGAAGGGTGAAAAGGAAGGAAAAAAAGAGGCGGAAGGGGCTGCTACTTTTTTATGGTCCAAGACATCTAAATACATACAAAATCATAACACGTGTAGGCGAGCAAATCAGTGTGAAGGTGAGAAGAGTTGAGTAAATTGATGATCATCAAGAATAGAATAGAATAATAGAGGACAGGCTAGTCTAAGAACCTCGTCCATCGTTTTTCCCTCCTCCCTTCTTCCTTCGTACCGCTCCGAGGAGTTGGGCCAGATCTCCCTCTCCCTTCTCATGCGAGATTGAGCCTGGCAATCATCCGCAGTGGAGATGTGCAGTATGTTGCCCGCCCGACGGAAACCCGTGGTTGGCCCAATAAGGGCTCAGCGCTGCACCATCCAGGTGGGGGATCCGTCCTCCGGACACGCCGTGTCAGCGGCGCGGCGCGGCAATTTGAGATCCGCAATGCGGCCTGGGCGGACCTTTTTTTCATTCTTTCCTTTCCTGTCTCGTCGTCGTTGTTGTTGCTGTTGTTGTTGTTGTTTGTCGTATTGCCGTGTGGTACTGGACTGACTGACTAAACGGGATGGGGATGCTGGGTATAGCATTGTGTAATAATGCTGCCATCGTCGCCATGTGTCGTTGGCCGAATTGCCCCCCGTCTGCGTTTCATGCCGCACGGGGGCCGACCTTGTCGGTCAGTCCCGTCGGCTATAGCCCAAGATTCCGAGGGAAAGTAATAAGCCACGAACGAAGCGGGTCAGCCGACTCCACTTTGCTGCGCTGTGTTGCAAATAGGGTATCCGTCTTTGGAATCTCTTCGCTTGCTCCGGAGGGGGGAAGAGAATTGTGTGAGAATTCATGGCCGTCCCGTTGCTGCAGATGATGACTGCCGTTGGAACAACCATAAAAGCCGGACGGCGGTGATCGTCATGGCGATGGCCAGGGTCGACTGTCGTCCATTTACGGATTGATGACTAAGGCCTGGGCTGATGACAGAGTCGAGTCGAGTCAAGTCGGGCTCGTGCATGGTGCCGGGAGTGCTACCCGATTGGCGTTCCCCTCGGTTGAGGCCTGTCCCAAGTCCCCTACCAGCCGTGATGACATAGGGGCAGCATGACATATCCAATGCCGGCTGCTGCTGCTGCTGCTGTTGCTGTCCCCGTTTCCGCGATCCGGCGGTGCGTGTTCATGATGCGAAGCGGCCACTGTCGTATCGTGTGCGTGTGCCGCTTTCCGTTTCTTTTCGTACGCCTCCTACTGGTGAAGTGGTTTTCCAAGTAGGGAGAATGGTCTATCGAGTTTCCCGTTCGTCCCTCTGCGAAGAATGCAGTCCACGTGAAAGGCTCATTCACTTGTAGCCGACCGACTTGGCGCACCGCTCGCAGTAGTACAGGTTGTGGGCGATGCGGACCATGCCCGTCGAGCTGGAGTCGTCGGTCGACGTCGCCTCGACCGACCTCGCGCACCGCAGGCACCGGAGAACCTCGACCGAGGCGATGGGTCGTGTTGCCGAGTCCATGCTGTGCCTGTAGGAAGATGACGCCGACGAGAGGTCTGAGTCGGAGGAAGACGACGAGCTGTAGTGGATCTTGGACGGGCGGGAGGAGGTAGAAGGCATGATGGTGTTGGCAGGTTGGATGCCGTGTGCTTGCGTAAGTGTGGGTGTTGGCAGGACCCCTAATGTTGTTGGTGGTATTTGCCTGTCGTTTTTTTTTTTTTGGTGTCGAACTTGTTGCGAGCTGTTGGTTCTTTTTTTCTCGGGTCGGTGTCAGAAAGGCAGAGTAATGGTAAGAAGTGAGGTCTGTTACTGTGGGTGTGGGATGGCTTGATGATATATAGTGAAGGAGAGATAAACCGTGGGAGGGAGCGAAGGAGGGGGGTGGGCTGGTTGACAGGGGGGTAAGGGGTGTGAGAGCGACAGGGGTGTGGGCTTGAGCAAAAAGAAATAAGAAGGGAAAAATGAAGAGTGCCGGGGGTGTCATCTGTGACTCTCCCCCGGGGAGGGGGGGCGTGCGATGGAGGATGAGAAGATCGTGATGACAGGCCAGCGTAATAATGCAACTGAAATGTGCAAAAAGCAGAGACAGGTGCTCTGCCTCTGGATATGTCGGCAGCAAAAGCAGGGAGAAGGGGGATTTGTGCAACGCCAGCCCAGCAGTGCAAGGATGATGCGTGTGCTTCTGCTGCTTCTCCAGCCCAAGCCAAGCCACCCCAGCTTCAAGTCAGAAGACAGGGAATGGAGGTCGTTCGAGGGAGGGGAGGGGGGTGTGCAACGTCAGGCACAAGACCTTGGAGAGAGAGAGAGAGAGAGAGAGAGAGAGAGAGAGTGAAGCCAAGCCTAGCCAAGCCGAGGTAGGGGGGGTGTGCGTGGATGAAGGGAAGGGAGAGGGAGCCTGGAAAGCCAGAGAGACGGAGGAGAGACGTGGAACGGAGAATCGGTCGATGGGGGGAGGACTCACAAGACGGTTTCGATGCCGATTTGGGGAACGGCGTGTGGGCTGACTGATGAACGGAGGCGTGGGGTCCGTAAAGTCCCGCTTCAGAGTTTCAAGGCCTGCGATGTGCCGAGTTAAATTAGCGAGGTGTGCTATATAATACGGATACGGCAACGCATACGGTTCTTCATAAGCGAGGCAAGGGGGAATAGCATTGTGCATAAGATGGGTATGCAACAAACGCCCAAACGGTAGCCAAGAGGGGTGTGGGTGGGTGTCTTACGAATCTTATTCACTCAACCGGGGCGGGCGTCCAGCAGAAGACGGATACGCGGACAGACGTGGGCAGACAGACGGGCGTGTGCAGCTTGGCGGCAGCAACCTAAGAGAGGCGGTTGACGGATGTCGATTGGGCAGATATCGACCGACGCGTGTTGGCTGAGTATCTTGACCGAGTGAGTCCTTTGGGCGGCGGTGCTGCACTGCAGAGACGCGCGGTCTGTAATCGGTGGAGGGGTTTTTTCCTTCTTTTTTTTTTTTTGGTTTCTTTCTTATTGCTTTTGTTTTGAGGCCTGCCTCGTTGAGTGTCTGCGTCCAGGAGGCCCTGCTCGCTAATAGCAATCGTACTCTGTACGTAACCTTTCCTTGGAGGATCGGGGCGATGTCGATGTGGGTGGGTATGGATGACTTGTCCCTTCTTGTTGGTCAGGTAACAAACAACACGGATGTTGATGATAAGTGTCGCTTCCCAGGCCGGTGGAGAGTCGGTGTACGTGAATGAGACGCAAAGAGGTAAAATGAAAGATAAACAACGAGCCAGTCGTTTGTCCGAGCCAGTCGTTTGTTCGAAAAGTCTGATCAAAGACCTTTTTTTATTCATACGAGTAGATGGAAGAGAAGAACAAACAACATCACTCTCTCAAGAGCCAGCACAACGACAGGGGAGGAGAGGACGACGGAATTATTTTAAATACTTTGACACACAAGGGGGGGAGGAGGAGAAGGATGGCTCGAATTCAGGGTCCAAACAAACTGGGGAGGAGGAAGCAATCAATCAGACATCTAGACCCGCGCGAGTGCTCCATCGTTTGCCGTGGCTGCCTCCCTACTGCCGTTCTATGGTCCTCTGGTAATTCCCGATACTCGTTGCGCGTGTTTCTGGCACATTGGCACGTTTGCGCTTGATCAGACCGTTGGGACGGACCCCTTTGTCCCCCCCCCCCCACACCCGGGGACCTCCCAAAAATGACAGACGAAGAAGGTCATCAGTCCGAGACGCCGGCAGAGAGTGACTTTTTTATTGCCCATCTCGATTGCAGGATGGCCTTGTGGAGGGTGAAGGGAGGGGCGGAGGGCTTTGAGGGGCTCAGGACGCGAAGGAACGTAAAACGGCGGTGGCGGAAGCCATGAAGCTCGTGGCGTGGATCATCATTCGCGGTGCCGTCCGTGACTCGGTCGGTTCTGCCCCTACAAACGAGGTCTGCCTCATCGTTCCCGATGGCGATGCACTCCTTCTTGTCCAAGTGTCGTCCTGCGTGTGGAATATCTAGGGGGGGACATCTCTTAGGGCCTGGTGGGCTCATCGTGGCAAGGGGTTCATGAAGAGGAGGGAGGGGGGGGGGGGGGGGGGGAGGACGGCGGATCGGGGCAATAGGAGAATTTGCTCAGGATTCGAACACGATGGCGAGCAAGGGGTTCGTGTTTTTTGACTTTCACTTCCGATATTGCCATTATCAGTCAGCCACGGGTATTTGGGGGAGGGGAGGGGGATTCTCAATATCCCGAGAGTGGGACATCTGATAGAGAGTTCGGGGTGCCACCACCTCATCCCATCATCCGTCCTCGGCAGACAACGACGGCTGCCACCACCACGAGCCAACCAGCGTCGCAATTACAGTATGTCGTGAGTAGTACACATGATTGATATGAGCACCGCGAAGCTCCATCGCCTCGCTTCCCGGGATCGACGAAGGAGCCCTGAGCCTATGCGGGAAATAATAAACAAAATAATAGCCCGTCTGAGAGGGGGCGGGGAGCCCGCTCGCGGTCCTTTTGATCGGAATAGGAGAGGTCGTCTCCAAGCGCCGTTTGGGATAAACAATTCCCTCGCATGATCTTCGCGGGACGCCATTTAGTAGGGTTTAATTTTTTCCACATGTTTTTATAATACCCCATCGTTTTGACTAGGCACGATAGAACTGCAGCGCTATTGTTTCCTTTGCCAAGCGGAGATTCATCTCGCTCTATCTCTCACTCTCTCTTTCTCCATACAACGACGACGCGCGGTATGTAGTGAGATGCCAAGGGGGCGCATGGGTTGATGCGTTGCCTATGCTGAAGGCATCTCCACTCGGCGGGAACGTCTGCTTTGAAACTCTCAGAGGGGGGGGCTTGGGCTTGGGATGGACGGAGGGCCCGAACCATGCGACTTCCCGCAGGCCGTTTGCTCGAGAGTCAAAGGGTCCTTGGGGAGGTCCGCGGGACTTCTCCTTGGCAATAACGAGCGTGCACTAAGCACGGTAGTGGACGTCGAGCCGGGGGCATCCCTCCGGGAATATGATTTGACGAATGCTTCTCTACTGCGGTTTGCTGCTGCTGTTGTTGCTGTTACTGCTGTTGCAGTTGCCGCGGTCCCGGGCGTTCTATCCCACACATTGCGAGCTCTCGCGTCCTCGGTTTGGCTGGTATCCATGTGGCCATCATCCTTGCGACTTGCCCAGTTCAGGCCCCCCCCCCCCCCCCCCCCCCCTTTCTTCCCGCGAGGCTGTGTGCATACAACACACTTGTCAAAGGGGGGAAAAAAGGTGTCGTGTCAGAGTCTCAGCCCTTCCGGGTTCCTAGGTGAACCCGTTCGACTCCATATCCCGGCATCCCGAGTGGGCGCAGGCTCGCCCGGGGAACCAACGGCAGTCACGGCACACATAACACATACACCCATAACCGGGCTTCCCGGCGGTTTTCGGGGACCCGGGGTCGGGAAGAAGAGGAGCCGGGGGTTTTTTTAGGTGGTTTGTAGTACAGCCGATGCTGTCTCTTGTAGATAACAAAACGGGAGAGAGACACAGGAGGAATATAGTTACAGTGGGCATTCCGGACACAGAAGAGAAACAGGGTGGGGAGCGAAAGTGTTCGTGAAACGCATGGGCTGGCCGTTGATTCGATCAAGACATCTTTCCATGCTTTTGCTTGGGAGCCATTTTTTCGAACCCAACATCAACTACAAACAGCACCTATCAAAAGCCCCTCTCGCGCTATTGAAACAGCAGGGAGATGCAAACGACGCTGGGCATAGATTGGCGAGTGGATGAGCCCAGAGAGCAAAGGCACTCTCTCGGCGAACATGCTTTGGCGGTCCCTCTCGCCGAGTGCGAAATCCATCACGAAGAAGCCCGCGCGTCGCGGGGTTTGACCACGGTGCGGACAACGACAAGATGCCGCCGAGACCGATTTGCCCAGACGGACTCCGTAGTAGGCAGGGCAAAACTCCACAGAAAAGGACTTGCAGGCGTCAACTCTATTCCGGGGAAGGGGGAGAGGGGGAGGGGGAGGGGGAGGGGGAGGGGGGAGCCAAGAACCAACCCAAGAACTCTCGAACGATATGCGTCTAGACTTCTCGGGCAGAATGCTCCTGGAGGGGAAGCGCCGGTATGGTAATTCAGTCACTTGACGCGATCACGGGCTCTGTAATCTCTGCAAACTCTCCTTGGACGCCCTGTCGTAGGCATCAGAGTTCCTGGGGGCGCCTATTTGACTTCCCGCCATGGCATTCTCGACACGTGCGATCCCCTACCTCACCGAGTATTCCTCCACCTCGCAAGTCAAAAGCAGCTGATGCTCAACTTGTATTCGTACGGACGGACACTCGGTATCCCATTCAGTGCGTGTACTTGTACGTTGTTGAGAGAAAGACAGAGAGAGTGAGAGATAGTGGGAGGTAAACTCTGTTTACCCCTCTTCCACCAACCCTTCACTCTGTCTATTTTCTGCTGCCGACCTCTTTGTCGAGCAAGATGCTTCTGGCTGTTACGAGAGGATTGGTTATTGATCTTGGCTCTGCAGAAGGTCCGTCCGTGCGTGAAGCCGCCCAGCAATACAGATACCACCACACAAAGCGTCGAGACTCAAGACTTTCCAGCCACTTGGTGTCGACGTCGATTATTGGCCAATGCAGCTGAGTGCTGCCTTGGCCATTGACTCCTCTTTTGCGTTTGTTTTGTCTTCCATCTTGCGTTAAACCGAGGGTGGACGGGGCGGGAGGTTAAGGGGGGGGGGGGGGGGGGCGGGGGGGGGGGGCGTGTGCCGTATATCCTCAGTCTTGTTCAGTCTCCGTCTTTTTCATGCAACTAACAGCCACATCATACGGATGCGGAGACGGTTCTCCACGGTCAGACGGCAACGCCGGTCGTCACGGACGGGATGGGGGGTCGACCACATGGGCTGTGGTCCAAGGGCTGGGGACTCTTGGGATGAAATTGTGCCCAGAAGGGGCTAGATTCTGATGACTCCCGCAAACTCTCGATCCGTCGGGCTGCGTGCCAAGGTGCCAGTGCTGGCGATGCCACGCATCCTTTGTGATCTCCAAACCCCGGGACCTCCCCCCCGTTTTCTCTTACTGTGCCCACAGGCCTCGGACGGTCTGGGAATCTTCTGTGGGCGTACGGCATGCAGTACAGGTAAGCGTTACCGTAAAGCTCTGATCTATCCACCGTCCCAACCTTCTCACCTTTCTTCCCTGCAGCTCCCCCCCCTCCCTCACATCACATCGTGCTCTGTCAGCTCAGTTTTTACCTCTGGTAGGGCAGACGCTAGGCCGGAGCAAGTGGAGTTTGTCAACAAATGTTTGGATAATGCGAGAAGAGAGAGAGAGAGGGCCTTCTCGCGTCTTCGCTTCCTCGGTGACAGGAAAGTCAGACTAACACACAGACGCACACATACATCCTACGATGTACACAGGCCGAGCAAGTGAAGGAGCCTTTCCTTGGGCGCCGGGCATGTCCTACGTAGAGTTTCCTTTGCACAACTAAAACTAAGTATACGCTATGCGCGACAATGAAGAAGTTACGAGTAGTAAACGACACACACACACACTTTCATCGGCCATCCTGCGAGGGCCGCCATCGTCCCGTTGAAGCGGGAATACGGCGTTTAACACCAGACCGGAGTTGAGATTCCGTTGCCCGCTCGACGCCCGCGGATTTGGAAATCAACTCTCACCCCGGCCGCCCCCTTCACCCTTCCCCTCTTCCCGTACGACAACGAAAAGAGGCTGGCCATATCGGCAAAGTAAGAATGCCATGCCATACTGTTGGCCAAATCCTTGCTATGCAATCAAACTGCCTCTCACCACTTATCTATCCAAACGTCCTGTGGCTGTGGCTGTAGCACCACCACCACCACCCATGCCAGCCCGTTGCGACGCCTGATGACCTGACCAGTGACAATAATATGATACGATAAGGTGCCTCCCCCCCCCCCCAGGGATACGGGGATAGGCGACAGGTTATCGCCAACGCCGCCGCTAGCAAACAACCGAGACTTTCGAAACAGTCACACACCGGAAGGGTAGGCATCACATGTCTTGTCTAGTTGTCCGCAAGGTTCTGTCTTGTCACCGTTCGCACCGGCAAGCGGGAAGAAGGCAGTCAACTCAAAACCGAGCTGCTGCATCAGAATGGCTGTCCCTTCAGCTCATTCCACATCCTTGCGTGGCTTATCATGGGGAAGCATCGCAAAAGCCCTCCCCTGTCTCAAGAGAGAGAGAGTTAAGAGCAAGAGCGGGAGAGAGAGGGATTGGTTACAAAGTGTCTGCCGACAACGGCCTGCCCGTCTCTCCTGGCGAGCCATCGGATTCAGTTTCGCATCCGGATGCCCATCCAATGCGAAATCCCGTCGTCTCTCTCTTAAACTCCACGACTCCGCCCCCCCCCCCCCCCTCTCTCTCTCTCCGGAGAGGGGCCACACAACTTTGCTTGCCGCGGCGACAGGCGTCGTTGCAGTCCCCAGATGCCTCGCGTTCGGGACTGCCGGTCATCGAGAGTATGCAGAACCCCGCGTTGCTCCAACTCGATGTGCACGTTGCACAAGTTCACACCCGCCCTCTTCTCATGTAGCTTTGGGGGGGAGGGGGGTGAGTAAGTACCATTGTAAGTGAGCGAGTTGAGTATCGGACCTTTTCATTGGTGTCGTCTCAAGCACTGCCCATTTTGCCCATTTACACTACGCGGCCGAGCCCAATCATTGGCCGTTGGGGTGACTCGGGTTTTTTGTTCTTGGGTTTTTACAAAAGGCCCTTGTTGAGGAATCGGTCACTTCTTCATCGTGTACAAGTCGGTAATCGGCCGGTCTTAACGGCCATGGCATGGGGCGATGGCGCTTAAAGTCCCTTGCCGTAGTGTAGCGCAGTAGACAGCAGTAGTACGGACATCCTTCACGCTATCTCGTAGTCGCCCAGGCGAGTGGGAATCAAGGGGAGGTGTTAAGACTCCTGCACCCCGATCGGTGATTACAGCAGCTATCGACAATTCCCTCCTGCGAAATCACGATCAGGGTGAAGAATCCCATCCAGCGTCGGCTCCACAAACCCCCCACCAAGAGGCCCTGAGGCTATCGAGTGGGATAGATATCAGCACCCTAACATGATTTGCCTGCGGGCCCTCTCTTGGGGAGGAATCTCTGCATGTCTTTGACGCGGGTTGGGAGTTATGCTGGCTTCTAGGGGGGAAAGCCATGGGGATTTGCTCATGCTCTACCGGGCCGCTTTTTTCTGTTGCGCACCCCCTTTCCGCTTCGTCACAAGTGCCGGCAATGAAATGTCCGTCTTGTCATCGTCGATGATGATGAGCCCCGAGAGGGCGTGGGGGATGAGGATTGTTATCGGGACGACTACCTTACTGAGGAGCCCTGACTATGGGACATGGAGCGGTAATAAGCACAATTCGATCTTGGGACCCCAGAATGCGGCAAACCATTTATTGCCACCTCGGACGTGTCTTGCCGCAGGAGGACATAAACATCCGGAGTGAGGAGGAGGAGGAGGGTAGGGAGGGTGCTTCTGCTTACTGACCATCGATTTCTTGTAACCCGATCGAACAATTCCATCAGGGACCCAAGGGGAATTCCGTCCAATGGCGCACAGGTGATCGGCATTCTTTGATCAAGCCTTACCGCCCCTCTCAGCGATCCTCTTCTTCTTTTTCTTCTTCCTCTTCGTCTTCTTCTCCGCTCCCAGCCAAGTCAGGCCAATTCAGTGGGTATCGTTTTCTTCTCCCCCCCTTTCTTTTCCCCGTTTTGTCTTGCTGCCGTCTCAGAAATCCCACCCCGATCCCGAGATCGCTTCGATGGGGGGGGGGAAGGGAGTGGTGAGTGATTGGTGATCGTCTGTGCCAAAAAAAAAAAATATGCAACCTGCGGGAACGGACGATCCACGGACGAGGACTGACACTACCGTGGCAGGGCATCGATCGCATCGGGCAGCAGCATGAACAGCGCATCGGCAAGCGGCGATCGGCTCAGTCACGCTTCAAGCGTTCGATTTTCGATATCGATGCTCGTGTGGAACGGAGAACCGCCAAGCAGGCAAGTCGCGGCGATGGTTCCTCGTCCTCGCTCGTGTGTCGTTTGTCAAGGGGCATTAGAGCATGATGAGAACGTTGTTCCAACCGTCGACAGACGCTTGCACAAATCTCAAGAGATATCCATATCCGTTCGCATGTCAATAGTCCAGCCAGCATACAACGACAGCCTCGTCAGACTCGTCCTCATGTACTTTCATGGGTAGGCTTTCTTCACGCACTCACTTGCGCACTCACTGACCTTCTTTGCTCACTCACTCACTCACCCCACAAGAGCCTTGTCCAACGGTTCCATCTTAAAAAAAAATGATTATGAAAGAGACACGTCAAGCTGTCTGCGTCCAGGGTCTTGAACCCCTGAGGCAAGCCTCCTCCTCCGCCACTCGACGGGAATGCGGGTGTAGCATGCGCAGCAGCAATCAATCGTGATCTGGTTTCCTGTACAGGTGGTTTCTTTCGACTTGGGAGTCGTCGTAAAACGTCGGGAATTCGATCAAGATCGGACATCGAACGAGACTAGTAGTAGTAGGTAAGTAAGCGCAGTCTAACTGACAGACACCCTTCTAGACAGACAGACAGACAGACAGACAGCACCCGAGACCTCCTTTCTTCTTCGCACTCCCCCCCCGTCCCCCTCTAGTTGGCGCCGTCCGTTGCTGCTACTGCTAGGACGGGACGAAAGCGCGCCTTGCCATGTTCAAACCACATGATTCCATCCATCGACCATCGAATCGAAAACACGATCGAAACGCTACCCGTCTGTTTCTGCAGCTGCTGGCTGTCGCTGTCCCTCTTCTTGTCACGCTGTTTAGTCTTGTGTAGTGCTACACACTATTGTCTACGCCAGAAGGAAGAGGGGGACGGGGGAACGACGCCCTACCCGCGCACGCCGTCTCAACTCTTGGATCTCGATGACATGCCAATCTTCTATTTCTCCAAACCCTCGGCTCTCACTTTCACCATCTCGATCCATGGTCTTTCGTTTCCCCTTAGTGTCCTTTTTCTTCCCCCGTCTTGATTCCCCCCTTCTTTTCTTCGGCTCCGCTCTCTTCTCTTGTCCCTGTTTGTCTCTGCCAGCTCACTCCGTACGTGTCGCCCTTGCGCGAGAACGCAACGTTGAACTGAGACTCTACACGTCGTTCAAGCAGTTCTCAACAGTCAGACACCCGATCAAGCAATCCCTTGGCCCCCCCCCCCCCCCGAAAGATGTTTCCCGATTCGCCGACACTCAGACTTGTACGTGCACATGGACTTATTCCAACCAGGTCCGTGATCGCGATGAGGGTCCTCCATCACCCGATGCTACGCATTGTCAATTGTCGCATTGTCTGTTTCTCCAACTCGTCTTCTCTCCTTCTCTCTCTTCCCATTGGCCCTGCGAGCCTCGGCGCCGCGATGCGGCCCACGACCAAGGTGCTCAACGCTTTGTCGTTTGCATGTTCGTGCTCGATGAGCCGATGCCCGTTTCCTCGTACTTGTCTTCGTCGGTCGACCGTCCGTCAGGTGGGAAACCAGCTCAAAGTCTCGGTCGTAGCCCCGATTGGACAGCGGCATACTCTTCCATCCTCCGTTGTTTGCGCGTCTTGGCCTGCCTCCATCACGATCCTCGTCACCGTCTCCGTCACCGTCCTCATCACATCTCACTCGGTGCCGGAGCGGCAAAAGCAGCAAAGCTAAGGTGGGACATGTCGCCTCCTGTCCACATTTTCTTCTCCAATCGCTCCACGATTTCTTCCAACTGTTGCTCCCAGCGTCTGGTCCTTAGCCTTGGGTGTCCCCGTTCTTTGGGACATCGCCGATCCGGTCTCGAACCGCCGTCTCCTGAATGCTCCCCAGTCGCCCAAAGCTCTGACAGGGAGCGGGGTGCTCGGGGAGGGGATTCGTCAACCGGGGCGTCGACATCGCTGGCAGGAAGTGGTACCCGTGCTGATCAATGCCTTTGACGGACAGAAAGATGGCCCTTCTGAAGTTCCGAATGCCACCTCACGAGGTCCAGAACACCTTTCGATCCTCGAACCCCAGCGTTCTGTACCAGCTTTTGGGTCCTCGAGAGGAGCCGATTCCTCGTCAAGATTCTCCGCAATTTCTTTTTTTTTCCCTTCCTTTCCTGTCCTTGTTTAATTCTGTTCTCTTGTTCCTCAGCAGCGTCGTTCAATGGGTCCCCTTCGGTGCGGCTCCCTGTCCAGTTTCTCTGCCCGCTCTCTGCGGCGACCTCGTATTGTTGATTCGATATCCCCGTGATGGGAAAACCACTAGAGCTTTTGAGCCGGCAAGGCTCATCGGCGTCATCGTTGGCGGCCCAACTGGCGCTGCCTAGCAAACAAATTTCCTTCTGGGTGTCTTTCATGCCGAGCCGAGCAAGCGCTAGCTCGTTATGACGCCGATTCATGCCCATGCGTTTGAGTCGTCAGTGGAATCTGCTGGTCATCTCAGGTGACCCAGCATTCACGGCCCCAGTAGAGGCATCGTGTCCGTCGATTGCCAATGTCGGTCTCTCGAAGCGACGAGGCTCAAGGCTTGGGGCTAATGTTGTTCGATCCGTCGTCTGCACCCGGCACACCGTCGGAAAGCCTACCGAACGGTTCGCAATCTCCTTCGTCACGGTTATTCCCCTCCGGTCGAGATGACCCGAGAGCCCAAGACACCGAATAACGGTTGGCCACGGAGGCACGGCACACACAAAGGCGCTAGCTGACATTTGACCGTCTCCGATAGAAGTGACGCCGAGGCAATATGGAAAGAAGTCTTCTTACTGGATGGCATATCGTCGTCCTCCGTCTCCTCCTTCTCTGGGGCGTGGCAGTAACTCCTCGGCCATGTCGTGCTTCCGCCTCGATACAGCAATACCGCCTTTCCCTCCTGTCGTGCCCATCTCTTCCCCAGCCCCGTCCTCTGCCGTGACACTCCCGTCTCGCGATAGCTGCAACAACAGCAAAAAAAAAGTCTCCCGGTGCCAGGATACTCCCGCCGGCACCGCGGACCTGCAGTCCCAAACGGGAGGGACGCTAGCTTCACCCGTCCCTGGAGTTGTTATTTTGACCGGGGAGGGGGAGGGGGAGGGTAGGGTGTGTGTGTCTCCAAGTGGGATCTTCGCGTTCTAGACGCGGCGTCAACGGAATGACATGCGGCGCCAATGTACGATGATGACAGTCCGCGCACGATTGACCGCCGGGAGGACCAGATCGCAGGCCCTCTCTTTCGATCCGCGAACCTTGGTTACGCCCTTGTCCATCTGGATTTCGGCTGTAGATTCTCGAAAGACCGATGACGACTGTGGGGAGGGGTGTGTGTGTGTGTGTGTGCTGAGATACGTCGCCAAGCTGGGCTGGCCCTTTTGCGCAGCTGCGAGAGCCAACCTCGACCTCACGTCGCTCGTTGGTTGTCGCGATGAGGAAGATGATGGCCCAGGAATTCAGCGACGAGACAGACAGGTGTCTGCCGCTGCGTTTCAGAAACATTCCTGGTGGCTTGTTCACAGCACACCAAAGCTAATGTATGCGAGTGACGATGTGACGCGGGTACACCGCCGGCTGCTTCGTCCTCTCGTCTTTTTTCCCCTACATATTGTCGAAAAGGGCATGAGGTTGTCATCACCCTTGAGGCTATACTACTAGTGTGCGGCAACGTCAGGCTGAGAGACCCTTGATACTTGGACTACTCTGCAAAGGTGCCGTCCCAGACCCCTCATGCAGGGTGAGGTAAGCTCGCATTGCTGCGTCGTCGGACGGGTACAGATAGCTAATGGATGGTCTCGGCGGAATTTCTGCCCACCCTGAGCCAGCGAGTGAGAGCCGGAGAGGAAATGCCAAGATGCAGCCCGTGAACGCCATTCTCGGCCATGGTGCCATCTTTTCTTGGGGGGGTTTTTTTCCCCTTGAACATCTCGCCTTTTCTTGAAATGCTACGCTGAGGGTTCTGGGGTGCAAATCTCGCGATGCCGTCCCGTCCAGCCCCGCTCCGGGTCCTGCGGGGCCGCGGCGCAAGTGATGCCTCCGGAGATTTTGCTCCGGTACAAGAAGATTCTGGCAAACCGTGCAAACGCATCTAATTGCTTTTGATTGGGACACACAGCCTGTGGACAACGATCATTTGTAGTTGGTCACGGAAGCCGGCAGAAGGACGGCGCCGAGATGTCGTCGACGGGATGCGCCCCAAAATGCTATGCATCTTGTCCGTACCTGCAAGGATGCGGAACGGCCTTCTTCCGTTTCTAACGGCGTAGAGCAACCTGTTGCTCTTGGGCTTGGTGAAAGACCTTGGCATCGTCCACTCAGTCATGCCACACTACATGGAAAACAAGGATCCATGTTGACGATCAGGACGATAGATGAAGCCCACCAGTCCCCTGTTGTCTTCTGGTGAGAAATTCTGCCTTTCAAATAAACAGTTCGCAATAGACTAGGGAACCTTTCATTTAGAGGATTCTCTTGGCGTTTGAAGCCCTTGAAACACGGTCTTGGTTCTGTTCCTCTCCTTTCTTCCATACATATAAGCGGTGAGTATCACCTCCACCTCCCACAGCATCCTCTGCATCAAGGAATCTGCACACTCGTCAACCAGTACTTGCGCGAGAGCATCGGCGCCCACATGCGCTCCATGAAGAACCCGACCTCCGGGTTCGTCGAGTTCGCCTTCTCGAACTCGGCCAGGGCCGTCTCGTACACCGCTCTCGGCAGGCCCCGTATCGTCTCCCGCCGGACGGCGAAGATGCCCCCGTGCATCGCGCGTATCGCGGCCGGATGGCGCCCGCCCAGCACCTTTGTCCAAAATCCCCCCGGCGTGTACGGCGCGCGCTGCAAGGTCCTTCCCTGGCTCGGGGTGATCCACAGCCTCTGTGCCGAGCTGTTCCAGTCGATCCGCCCCCAGTCCGCCACGTCGTGGAACAGCCCGGGGTTGAGCGGCGAGACGTCGTCCGCCCCGACCTCCGCGGCGGCCTGGCGTGCCATGTCCTCCGCCGTCTTCACGACCGGCGCCAGGAGGTCAAACGGGTCCGCCTGCGTGAAGACCGTGACGTCGTCGAGCTCGTCGTAGCGGCTGACGATGTGGTAGAGGTGCGTGTGTCCCTCTCGTCCGATGTTCCGGAGGGGTACGTAGGCGCGGAAGGCCGCGTGCGGGACGCTGTCGTTGGTCTGCGGGACGCCGCCTTTCGCGTAGAGGTACGTTGACGACGCGACGCCGGCCCATGGCTCGAGGGGTTCCTTGAAGCGCGCGCAGACGATTCCCACGCGCGAGGGGGATGCGGCCAGGGATGCCAGGAGGGGGAGGGTGACGGCGACCATTGTGACACTGTTGAGGCTTTCCACGAGTGACAATAAGGGAATGATGATTATGATAGAGGATATGGTTCAAAGGTTCCGGCCTCCTCCTCATAGCTTCCCGTACCCTGTGGCTTGTGCCATACACTTCGGCAGCCGGCAACTCTACAACAAACTTTGACGCATCATCAGAGTTCATGATTGTGAAAAACAGGTCAACTCATTATGGAACCGCAAATTCATTCTCGAAATCGAAAAGATACAGATTCATTGAAGAAAGAACGAGATTCTCTGCCAAAACACCAACAAGGAAATAATCGACTTGGTAGAGGTAGTTATGCCTCGTCGCTCGCCGCCGACTCGCACTCCCACGAACTTTCCGACTCGCTTCCAAAACGAATCCCAATGTCCCGCATAGCCTGAATGTTATCGTCGCCGATTTGGTCCCTTTCGGCTTCGACTTGTTTCATCCTCCTTCCCCAATAGCCTAGAATGAACTGGTCGAGCGGCTCGGGGTGACTCTGCAATCTCGCCTCAAACTCAGCCATCAACATTTCCAGGAGCTCTGCCGTGTGCCTGTCCTCTTCCTGGATTTCGGCGACTTCCGCAGGCTCCATGACTCTAAGCCCACATTGCTCTGGGCCATGGAAATTGCCACTCGAAATTATCTTCTCAAATTTGCGGTAGCTGCAGCAGGTATGCCGCATTCCCAGTTTGACAAAGGTGCAGAGGCGGATCGTGTCGTACACATACTGGTTGCGGCACTGACCGGCTACTCCCTCTGAAGACGATGCAAGCAAATCAGATAGGTCTGGTAGATGTTCTCGTTTCGGCCACTGTACTGGCGCGAGCCATTCTGGGCGATTGAGGTAGCAGTAGCCTTTGGCATAGTTTGATGCCGGACTGCAACCCTCAAGCGTACAATAACACACACAAGGATCCGTTGATCCACTGGCTAACATTCTTTGCAAACACTGGTCTGATTGGTAAAGACGCGCTGGTGGGTTTCTTGATAACCGACTATTACGCAGGCATTCTCCTAAGAGATATGCAAGGCGATGTATGACTCGGAATCGGTAAGGTCTCCTCGGACAGAGGCTGTAGGAGCTGTGTGGTATCGGCTTGTGGATATCTGCCCCTTTTTCTTCGAAGAAATTGATCAATGGCAGCGGATAATGCAACAATCCACCTACAAAGCTGATTGAGGACGTTAATAATTGGATAATCATTAAAGGTGAGTAACCATCAACAAGAAAGTCAACTTCAGTGAACCCGGCTTGGAACAAAGATTCGGCTAGATTGACGGGCATTACTGGCGAGTGGTAAACCGTCCCGGGCCGTGCCCCTTGGTAAAATTGAGGAATGTCAACAAGCTGAAGCTTCAGGTGATTGATGACCTCAGCGGCATTGTTCTGTATTACTGACACAGATCGCAGTCCAAGTTTGCTGATACTCGTATCCGGGAGATGCTCTAGAGCAATCGAAAGCAGTTGTTTTCGACGACAACCAAGCTCGTTGCTAAGTACCCCAAAAACATCGCGTAATTCTATCCGATCAATCATCCATGAATGGATGAAAAGTGATGCGTCTTCGAGGCCCACGGCTGCACTGTGGTCGAGTAAAATCCTGACAGATTCCGCTTGGTTTAAAAAGATGGCAAATTCAATGGCGGAATGGCCATATGAGTCTGGGACATCAATGATAGAGTCACAGGCTAATCCGACAAGTTCGAAAAGCAATCTGAGACCTCTGGGCCAGCAGACGGCCACGTGAAGCGGTGTTTGGTTGTCGTGACCTCTTTCGAAAACTAGGTCCGTTGAGGAAAGGAGAAGACGGCGGACGTCACTTTCCGATTTTTGAATCAATGCCTGAAACAGAGCTCCGTATTCGAAAGCTACTCGAGTCAGCTGCTTGCACTTAACACATGATATACTTTTCAATGGTCCGTTTGAAGGCGCAGACTAGATGCTCCCCCAGGATTCAATTACATGTAAGTGGTGTTGAGACAATACGTCAAGACACTTGAATATCAGCTCAGTACACTTACCATCAACTGAATCCGAACAAGACTCGTAAATGTTTGGCAAAATGAAAGTCGAAAACTCAGGTCTTAAACTATGCCGTGATACCTCACCAAATACAGCATCCATACGCATCAATTCTTTCGCTAATGATAACTCTCCAGGTCTCATTCGAAGGGGCGTCGGATTCTGGAAGACTGTATTGACCATTGCAGAAGAGGCTATAAGTGTTCGTAGTGGAGTCCTAAATTGAATATGAGGTCAATACAGTACCGATTGCAGTTTCTTCTGTGAATTAAGTACTAACCCGCGGCTTCCTATCTCATTCAGTGGCACCCCTAGAGAGACAATGTCTCTTAAAAAAGCGGTGAATACAGAAGTGGTATCAATGTCCCAGAAGCCTTGGAAAAAGACCAAGGAGCTCTGTTTCTCTTGGTGAGTAACGCATTGTTTTGTCCAGAAATACACCTACTTGACTTACATGTATAAGATTGTTGCCGTACTCATCAACATCCGTTGGCCAGGCTCTACCACTCTTGAACATTTCATGAATCTCTATCAAGCTCTGTGAAAGTATTTCCTGCAGACTTTCTCGTCCAATTTCTCCATAGCGATGCATGCGCTCTTCTAACTGATTAATAACGCCACGGGCTCCAGAATTGTAGCCTACAACTGCTCGGACGGTGAGGTTGGGCTGGATACTCAAGCTCCGCATGATGAAGCTGGAGTACTGTAACGTCATTTTCCACTTGAACAGAAAGCCTAGCAGTTTGAAATTTCCGCCAAACGCTCGGGTGTTTTTGTTCAGGAAGAACAGCGCACATTGCTTGTCATGCCGCGGTTGTCGATTTGTAGGGACCCTTGATCGAGTTTGCCGCAAGCTCACCCAGCAGCTACACAAGAGGCTTGGAGGAGCTGGAGTACCCGAGTGCTCATTTGGCAATGCTTCCGTTTTTAGGAGCTCCTTCTCCTGTTGATCTCGCAACATCGAATGGGGATCTGCTGGAAGACAATGCCTGTTCCTTGAGCCCTCGAAGATAGATGCATACGCTCCGGGCCCCTGGTGGACGCTCCCGGGTTCTTGGGGGAGCCGATAACATCCCATGTCGTCTGCCGTGTGACTCGGTGGCAGGCTTGGATTTCTCGACTGCAAGCTTAGGGCGATTGCGCTCTCGAGGTTACAAAGGCGCTCCTGCAATGAACGATCAAGTTTCGCCAAACTTCTCTCCACGACAACCTCCATATCCGGGATGATGGCTGCAATTCGGTCCTGTGTCTTTTGCGTCTGGGCACATATGGTCATGGCTAACTGAGAAGCCTCGGCCTTTGTATTTTCTTGCAATTCCTTGGATAGGTCACTGTCCACAACTATTAGGATCTTCGCCAAAAACATTGGTTCACAGACGGTGATAATCTGAAGAAGGCGTACTGGTTCATCAAGAGCAAGAGGCTCAGAAAAGCCGACCGGAAGTCTTCCATTTGTGACCTAAGGCTGTCGAACTTGTCTTTCTGGAAGGGATACTGCAGCTGCCTGATGACTGTCTTCCCCTTTTCCCTGAGACCCTGCGTGGCCGAAAGCTGAGAGTACTTGGCGCTGAGCGTGTTGAAATCTTGGAGGCAGACATCGCAGGCGGTGAAACACTCCCGGAAAGAGTTGGACAGGGAGTGGTCGACCACGACAGCCCCGTCGGTGCGGCTTTTGATGAGCTGCAGAAAGGCTTCCAGTCGCTCCACGTGCTGCCCGAGGAGGAGGATGTCGACGTCTCTTGACCGGTAGTCCTGGCAGTAGATGTTGAGGCCCTTGCAGACCGTGATGCCGAGGGATATGAGGCCGGCGACGCCGCTCGAGACGGAAAACGGATCCATGATGGGAATTCGGGTGGCCGCTTGCCGCTTCGCGAGGCATCGACGGTTGTTCACGCCATGGGAAAAAGGTTGTGAGAGCAGACAAGACACCTGATAGCGTATCGACGTGCCGGTGAGATTGAGAAGCTCGACCCTCTGTATATTCTGCCGGTGTTCTTGAAGTTTAGTAATCTGTGGAAGAGGGGAATGAAGAAGAGTTGGGAGACAAGTGAGTCTTCGGGTGGAGGGGGTTCAGCCTGAGCTCTTTTCAGATATGTATGCATGTCAGCCTAATAGTCTGCCTTGGCTTGGATGCACCCCCGCGCAGCCTGCTTGAGATGAACTCCGGCGCATGCATGAGATCTGCGAATCATGCTTATTGGTTGCCTAAACTGATGATTGGATCTCAAGCTGCAGCCATGTTTCGCGTTCTTTTGGACGTCCATCGAGGAATTGCTGCTTGTTTAGGATCTGGTTTATCGGAGCACGATGAGGCAGTATCCCATGAGTTCAAGAAATCAAACTCTCAGAAGCACATCCAACAGGACCATCACACTGAGCTGGGGCACACCAAAGCATGAAGTATGGTTAATAACCAATTAAATTCTATGAAGGTATCTCTTTCTATAAGAACAAGTGTTGTACAGTCTCTTCCTCTTCCCTATCCCGTATGCGTGAGGCTAAACAAATTGGTTTCGGGCAAAACCAACGTCGACCTCTCGGCAATGTTAAAACCGGGCAAGCAATTTACTCGAGGTCGAAAGCGTTGGGGCCGGTGTAGCTCTCGACAACAGCGTTGGGCTGGTTGGAGATGACAAACTCGGAGCTGGGAAGGAGGTGGGAGCCGGTCTGGTTGCTGCTGGGGGTGACCGGCTGGGAGACAGTGAAGGTGATGCCCTCGGGGCTGCGGACGAAGTCGAAGGTGCGGGAGGACTCGGTGCAGGCGGCCTCCTTGACGTCGGGGAGGGTGCCGTCGGTGTTGGCGGGGACGAGGGCTCTGCACTCGACGCCGGTGGTCTCCATGGTGCCGGGCTGGATGACGTTGAAGGCGATGCTGAGAGTGAAGAGTTAGCATCTCTGTTGGGACTTCTTGAAAGGTTGATGAAGAAAGGGGACTTACAGGCACTGGGTGCTGTGGGGGATGCAGCCGGCGCTGAAGTCAGAGACGCTGAAGGTGACGTCACGCTTGCCGATGGCGGCAGCGGCGGCGACGGCGGCGGAAGAGAGGACGGCGGCGAACTTCATGTTGGCGGTTTGGTTTTTGAGGTTGGTGGCTTGTGAGAGAAGTGTGTTGTAGAGCTGGTTTGGGTTGTTGGCTGGAGGAGTTGGTTGCTTGTGTGATAATGAGTGGAATTAAGGCTGTTTTGATGGACGACGTCGGGAGAGTTATATACCATGTTTTGTCGCAACTGGAGCTTGGGTCGATACGAGGAGCTGTGAGGCTATCCACCAGAGGCGATGATGATCGTCAACGACGGTCAGCGGACCCCGGCAATGCCGTTCTCGTATTCCGGCCGTTTCCCGAATCAACAGTGGGTACAACGTCATAGTCTCGGGGTCCCCTACATGACGTCTGTTATGCAAAACAAAACAAAGGGGCACTAAGCACAAGTGCCGAGGCTCATCGGAGTCGAACCCGATCACTCGGCCGAGTCAAGAAACGCCAGTAAGTTGCCTAAGAAAACACACGTCTGCAACGTTGCGCAAATCACTAGACGCTCCCTTCGTGGTTGACTCAATAATCCAGCGGCTTTGTGACCGAAAACTACCTTGCCCTTCTTGGGAAACATCATCATTAGACCACACGAAAGAAAGGGGTGCTCAACTCCTGATCATTCAGCCTTAATTCCCTCAAATCAGCTGGGCCCAACTCCCGCATGTCCACAACAGATCCAGAGGTTTCCGGATTCCTCCCCCCCTAATCAAAGGCTCAGGGTTGGCAGTCAATGTGACCCGGATGAGAGACGAACATCAGCATGACCATGCTTTGATTGGGCAACCCCACAAGTCCCCCGCCTTTTGTGGCACAGGATGGGACGACTGGTGGCATTTAATCTATCTATTTTGGGCGACTCGCGTACTCGAGATACCCAACATCCCTGGCGGAATCACCATCAACCTCGGAGAAAACCAACATTCCGGAGTCTTCCTTCTTTCAGCCCGGCGGGCTTTATGTCCGCCAAGTCCGTGCCCATGGGACGCGGTTAACGTAGTATCCTCTTAGCTAAGTTGGGGACCATTGCCTTACTGACAGCTGGGATCTCTCTCTATGCATGACTTGCACCTCGGCTACATCCCTGCAGGGTTATCCACCCAGGCATTGTCACGCTGTCTTTGTTGTTCCCTCCACTGGCACCATAACAACTCGGAAACGAAAATGGCGGGAACAACAAAACACGTTCTATGACCTCCGGGTTATTGAGGCAGGAATGGCCGAGTGAGTGTGCGGTTTAGACCGGGAAGAGTCTTTCTAACTGGTAGACGACGGAGTTGAAAAGTAATCCCACAGGTAGGAGAATGAGGAAGCACAGAGCAACGTTGCATGTATTCCCACGATGCTCGTTCTCTCCATTTGGGACGCCTACGACGTACTGTATTCAGATGTAGTGCTGAACCCTCCCTTTACCAGTGGATCGTCTGTATACGAGATCCGCCGCTCCGTGCTAATGGGTCGTGGCGAAGGGGTTTTGACTCGTAGAGACTCAGACGACGCTAACCACCAGGTAACCAGTGGGGGCGACGAAGGGCATCCCCGCGAACAGACGCTGGTTGAAGTCGGCTATGCGGCTAAGTCGAATTCGAGGAGGCGGTTGGGCCGGATCTGTCCACCGAAGACCTACGCTAGACGTCAGTCAACCCCGAGTAAGTTTGCTCAGATTGAAGCTAGCGAATCCGAGGGACGGCAAACAGTGACGTCAAGTTCGTATCCAAATTTGGCATAACTCGGCTCCCATACCTTGGGGTAACGGGGGCCCCTAAGCGGTCTTTGCGCGGGCCGCTGCGCGCCGTTATCCCACTCCGATCCAAGGGTCCCCAACCTTGCGCATGTGTGTGAGTGAGACACCGAGATGGTAAGAAAGGTGATTGATTGTGTATGTTGGACATAATATTTGTACTGTGTTCTTATTGTGCTTTTTTGTATCACTGTGTACCTGTATGAACTCGCGAGAGACCACGTCTTAGCCACGTATCTTCGTAGAGTAGAGAGCTAGGTGTTCTTCATCTTGGCGATGGAGGAGAGAAGCCTTGGCAGGCATTTCAATCATTGATAGTGTCTTTGGTTGATTCATATACGTAGAGGTTAAATACCCAAAATTACAAACAGGGAGTAGAGATCATTACACAGCACAACATGCTGTACGTAGGTTGGCTTTACTGACTTCCTTACATCTTATCTTAAAGATGATGAAAACACAGAAGGCAGGTAAGCGAGAGACAGAGGAGGAGGGAAGGGTCTTCAAAAGGAAACACAACAAAAAATTTTCGTTGCTACAAAGCTAAAAACACACGTGAACGAATGACTTTTTCGTCAGAAAAAACAAAAGATTGCGCCGAGGGGGAATCGAACCCCCGGCTCCCCGACGCTGCTGGATGGCAACGGAGAATTTTACCACTAAACCATCGGCGCATGACGATAATATCGAACCCACAAGATGGTGGGTGGATGACGGAGGCCTGAGTTAGACTGCTTGTGTCTGGTTGTTCGTGATAGAGAAGTGGAGGATGAGGGCTTACAATGCCCGCTTTGGTTACCGCTTCTGACAAGCTTTGACTGGAGGTCCCCACTCCATAGATTAAGCCTAAACTGTAAACGTGAAAAAGTAGATATAGGCACTTGGTTAAACGGCGAGGAGCAAGTCAAAGAGCAACTCAACATTAACGTGATAAGGTTTTCTGTGACAGATTCGTCACAGTGTAAAACAACGACGAGCACTATCGGATACTCACATAACGTCGATGTCATCGAGAGCAACGCTGGCGACGTCCGCAGCAAGAAATTTGTCAGAAATTAGCTTCAAGTCAGACAAAATATGTAAACTGTTGCTGAGCAAGGTGTAGACCGTTTACATCTTTGATGGCAGTGGCATCACACAGCAATTTCCCCGAAAAGTCCAGCTTTGGCTCGTCTCGCGAATCATCAGTAGGCAGAAAGCTAGAGGCGAAGGGCCTGTAGTCTTGTATACCAAGCTTGGTTGTTTGTGCATGTCTATCCTGCTGTCAAAGGCCATTGAGGGACTAGGTTTGCTGGAATGCTCGCAAAGCAACTAGCAAACTTCAACACGACTGCGTCTTTAGGTTGTGTTGCGGAAGCTATTCTTGAACTTTATGCAGCGGCGCTTTACTCACACTTGAGAAACACTGTCGAGCCGTAGTGCTCTTACCTTGGGCGTGCTTTTTCCTTGAGATATGTTATCAGGGAGTTGATAATGTAATACATTCGTGATCAACTATTAGCATCTAAGATAATTTGATAAGATAGTTCAAGGAGTATCACGTAGTAAGCCGGCAAAGAAGTCTGCCACCGAATTTTCCCCCATCACGATAGTCTCAACCGTAACAACTGCCGATGCTACCTTGTCTTTATCTCGCATCTACTTGCTGATTATAAAAGCTAAGGAAATGCGTTGCTACATCGAAAGAGGCCATAACAAGTGACGAATAGGATGGTTGAAGCCCGGAGAGGTTGGCACTACCCGGATTACGTCTCTCAGGAGACCGAATACTCCTGAGTGGAAAAACTTCAACGGACTCGGGACAATTGTTTGAACACAGAACAAGAGTAAACTGCCCACGAATCCCCAAAGAACTGAAAGCATAACCATCTAGAATCGTTCTGTGTCTATTAGTGGCTTGCCGCATAAAATGGTTGTATTGGCCTCACGTTGATCTAGATGATGGGTGTCGCTGGAGTTCCAAGCGCTGTCGAACGATACGACGTTGACATTTGCAAGGCCCGCTCGTACCCATCCGCGAATACCTCCTCGATTTGCAGAAGAAGGTAGTTGTGGAAAGGCGTTTTATCACTTATGAAGCAGCACCCACAGCAAACATACTAACGAGGGCAAACCTCCGATGCCTCGGCGGCTACAGCGTCCGTGGGTTTGATATAGACAGCGCCACGACGAGTGCGTTGGCGATGATGTTGAAGAGCAAGTCCGTCTTCGAAAAAGATCTTGGTGACGATTCTACATTGGAATCGCCATGGGGGGATAGTGGCGTCACGTCTTATCACTGACACATCCGAGCCGTTACTCGTCACATCTCCCGCCACATTGCACCGCTGGCAAGTGAGCAGCCATATTGGACGGGAAAGTTGGAAGAGCGGTGGGGTCAGCAACATATCCTGTTGACCGTACCGCGGAAACAGGCCAAGAGCAATGTCCAATCCCGTTCATGGAACAGACAAAGCTCATACTTGAGGGGAAAAGAGGATCCCTTTGAACTGGGGCCGGAGCCGGGATAACAGAGTTAATACCCCGCGACAGACGACTCCTCTCTGCCAACGATCCACACACATACGCACAAACGTAGTCCAAGAAGTCTTTCGGACGAACTCTTTTCTTCAGCCTGTGCTGGATCTCCACCATTTCTTCTGCCGGCATCTCCCTCACCCTCCCCTCCTCTACATACACGTCCCACATTCACTCACCAGGCATCTTTCTTTTCAGCATCTCAATAACCGCTAAACGCCGCCATGTCTTCCCAGGAGACGCAGCTCCCCACCATCCTCTTCACCCCCGGCGCATGGCACCGGCCGTGGGTGTTCGACCTGGTGCGCGAGGACCTGGCCGGCCGGGGCTACCCCACCGCCGCCGCAGCGCTGGCCAGCGTCGGCAGCACGGACGCGGACGTCGGCCTCGACCGGGATGTGGAAGCCGTCCGCGCCGTCCTGCGGGGGCTCGTCGACGCCGGGCGCGACGTCGTCGTCGTGGCGCACTCGTACGGCGGCATCCCCGTCGCCAACGCCGTCCGCGGCCTCAATTACAAGGACCGCGCCGCCGAAGGACAGAGCGGCGGTGTGATTATGGTTGTGTACATGGCCTCCTTCGCCATCCCTGCCGGAGATAGTCTTTTTTCTGACGGCAAGGAGATGCCGTCGTGGTTAAGTCTCACGGTAGGAGGAAGCCCCAACCCCCAACCCCCGGCGAAGGGAGGGAATTGCGTTCAGAAATCTGTAGGTGGTTTGGCTGACTCGTACAACCCCCTTTCAACGCAACAGGACGGCTTCGTCTTGCCTCGCGACCCGATCCCGATATTCTACGCTGACGTCGAGCCCTCCCTCGCCGCCAAGGCCGTCGCCGCTCTGCTCCCCCAGCCTCTCAAGACAGTCCAGGACACATCGGGCTTCGAGCCCTGGAACGAAGGCTTCGAGATGGGTTACGTCTTCGCCGAGGACGACCAGGCGATCAGCCTCGACAGGCAGATCGACATGTCGTCCCAGTTCCCCGCCAGCTCCTTCACCGCGACTCTGACGGCGAGCCACTCGCCCTTCCTCAGCATGCCCGAGGCTCTTGGTAAGGTTCTTCAACAGGCTGCGGAGGTGGCGGTTGCAAGGAGGGCAACTTGAGGCGAGAGGTGCGGAATTGGCAGTTGATTGAGTCTTTGGTCATTTCCGCTACCAACTGTCTCCGTCCGTTGTTGTGTGGGCTGCTCATCTTGCACATTGAGTCTTGTAAGGGTTGGTTATTGGAAGCAGTGAAAGTTTGGTCTATCGTTTATACGCAGGAACAAAGAGCACTGGTTGCTAAGTGCCATTCGAACGGTAGACCACCAGTCTTCTACTTATCAATGAGAGTACTGAAAAGAGATGACAGAGACAGTGACCTTGGCTGCCCCCTAAATCCAAGATGTTATGTTGATATCCGAGCACGTCACGGCGTTCTCATGGAAGCCAAGCGTCCGACAATATCGATTGAAGTCAAAGTCGTCAACTTGCGCCAGCTACGACTCCCAGAAACACACTGCACTCAGGCAAGGGTAATCAAGAGTCAAATTATTGCCCGAATGAGGATACCGGTTCGCCGTTTGGCGGTCACATACGAGAAATTAGGAACAACTGGTTTGCGAGACAGAGGCATCAACTATTCGAATATGGAATTTGGGTTTCTACTTCAAGTTCTCTGACTCTCGCGCTAATTATTCACCTTGCTGTTCTTCGCCTGGGCGACGGGACACATCAGTGTTCATCTCCTACTTTGGACGGAAGAGCGACGACGGACTCTTCACCGCTAGCTAGCTTTTCGCAACAACAGCTCCCCCTCCTCTCCATCCCGGGTCCTCCCGAGACGCCGCACATCTTCCACGGTTGGCTCTCTTACATCTCTCCCAGTCGACTTCTCTTTCCTACACTCATCTACTGCTGAAGGACTGAGGCGTCCAGCTTCACGTCCTGCTGCGCCAGGGTCGCGACCGTGGCGTGCGGCCAGCTGAGCTTGGCGAAGTCGAGCAGGACGTTCTGCGAGTACTGCAGCTGCGTGTACTCGACCGTGACCGTCTTGGCCGCGGGGATCTCAAAGTCGACGGTGAAGGTGGGCACGGCGTCGTTCGGACGCAAGGGGACGGCCGAGAAGGTCTTCTTGTCGTCCTTGTTCTGCGGCTTGAACGGCTCGAGGTGGATCTTGGTGCGGACCGTCGAGATCCAGTACGTGACCGTCACCTGCACGGCGTTGGCGTTGGGGCGGCCGGGGCTGTTGTTGTCGTCGGAGCCGTCGCCGACGAGGAAGCCGATGTTGGCGGTGGCCCCGCCGAAAGTGGACTTGGGCGGCGCCGTCGAGATGGTGTAGGTCGTCGAGTCGACAATGTCCTTGCCCTTGTTGGCGTTGCTCAGCACGACGTTGGGGTTGTCGAGCATCTCCTGCGTGATGGTCTCCGCCTGGGTGAAGGGCGTGAGGTCCTGCGGCAGGCGGAAGGTGGCCTTGTTGGAAGCCGTCTGGCTGGGGAAGGGTTGAAGGTCCGTCCCCCTTGTTCTCCGGGTCCCCGATGAGGAAGGGCTGGATGGACTGCTTCTTGATGTGCGGCGCGCCCCTGGAGGTGACGGGCGCCGAGAAAGACTGCGCGTTGATGGTCGTGCCGTGCGGGATGGAGCCCATGCGGGCGAGGGAGGTCGGCAGAGCGGGCGTCATGCTCTCAGGCACGTGCATCCAGAGGCCGTTCTCATAGTGAAGGGTGGGCGGCTTCTTGATCGTCTTGTCCATGGCATCAGTGATCTCTTGCGTATAGGGGATGCCGTTGAGGTTGATGTCGGCCTGCGTGAACAGCCCGCGGTTGGGCACCTCCCCGAGCTGCTTGTCGAACTTCATCGTCTCCTTGGTCAGGTTGAGCTGCAGGATGTTGTCATCCGGGAACGGTCCGGGTGGAGGAGTGATGTCGAGTTTAGTCGGCGTTCTGCTTCCGTGCGGCCGGAAGATGGTGTTGAAGCCGAACCCAGAAAAGGTGCGGCTCTCGAGCCTCGCGAGGATGCCGAGCGGCGGCGGAGCCTCAGTCTTCGCCTCGCCATGGGTGCCGTTGCCCCCAGCTGCCGTCCCCGTCTCGGGCTGGAGAACAGTCTGGCCATACCCGAAGGTTCTCGGCTGCACCTCGTTGTGGACGTTTGAAGCCACGGGTCTGCCCATTTTGATGGCTGTTTGTTGGGTTCTTGAGAAGGTGGTTGAAAGTGTGATGGTTGAAGGGGCAAAGATGGTAGTTGAAGTGAATGATGAGATGCAACAACCAAACGGAATAGGAGCAGAACGTGAACCCTTTAAGTACGTGTGATATATCTGTCGCTGTCCTCACGAAACCCGCTCATATGGCGGCGTCTACATCTTCGCAAGCTGAGATGAGACAGGTTCCCGCAACCGCAGATATCAGCCGGTAGTGAGTGGCGCTTCCATCCAGAAGCTGAAAGAGTGTAAGACATGATGAACGCCATGGCATAAAACCAGTAGGCCCAATTCAACCAAGCAGAGACGGTTGGGACGAAGAGTGTTTAAACGAAAAAAACGAAACTTAGCAGTCGATGCAAGGTATCATGTTCTATGGCGATGGCCTTGATGGCTCTTGGCCTCGATATCGACCCATGTAACTACTCCTCATGAGACCATATAACCGACAACCACTCAAGCAAGCGTCGAAGATCCTGACTTTACAAAAATCACCCATAGTTTGTCCGAACAGAGTCGAGCGAGAAGAGATGGACAGAGAAAACGTGTGCGCTTGTGTCTCGCGTGGCATTCTAGCGTTGAGGGGGTCAAACGCGCTCGGTGTCACAACGGGCACGCGCCGGTCCGCTTCCGTCGCTCCCCGCAACCGCAACCATGCCCATCCGGCACTTCGACTGTTGCCGTACATTGTACACCGCTCACGTAGCGCGAGCGGCTACGCTCCCATCGGCGACTGTGATGTCTTCTCAGCCTCTGTTCAGACACTGCTTTCTCTCACTCACTCACTCACTCACTCACTATGCTGTGTTTGTTGCCTTTCACTCGTAGATAACGCACCATCTGGCATATACTGCGTCAACCCACCAGAGTTGTTCACCATCGAGTTTCAAACACCCAGGCAAGAGGTGTCTTCAGGCCTTTCCAGCAACCCCTCACATTCATCGACTGCCACATGGCGGTGGGCAGGAACGTCTCCGGGGCAGCCCATTCTTGGCCCCTCGAGCTGAAAACCACTAGCTTCCCGAGAATCTGAAATAGCCAGCTTGTCATTGGATAAACTACGCAGAATCTTTTCGGACAGTGCGTGGTTGATGGCGAGGATGGAGCCTGGGGCCGTTGGAATTTCGCCGCTCCAGCCCCCCGCGGTCTGGATCGCCCCCCCAAGAACGGACCCTGATGATCCATGGCACGCCGAGGTCTCACCCCGAGTGCCGCAACCGGCAAGTCTACCCCTCCTTCTACGAGGAGGCGTTCCAGCTCTCAGCAGACTCTATGGAATTTTGCAAGATTCATGGTAACAGAGGGGTTGCCTCGACAACTTTCGGTGAAGGCACATGGCTGTCTCGGACCGTTCCGTCGCGGGCCAAGTCGGGGCCAACAACACGTGCTGAACGCACGCCGACTTTGCGAGATCCATCTTTCCATGTCACTCTTCGTGAGGAAACGTGGTGCCTCTTCTGCATCTAGCGATACATCTCATCTTGGGTCACTGGATACGGGGGATGAAGCCCGCAGAACCTCCGGGGTTCTCGGAAAAGACACAATGCTTCCACCCTCAAAATCCTGCTTTGAATGTGGTACAGGGGTGGGAGAGGAGAAATCTTGGAGGAGCCTCATGAGCCGGTATCTCAAAATAAACAACCTCCTCTCGTTGTAATCTGCAAGTCAGTTCACGCTGCACCCCGAAGAGCCACATCATCCATAACATACGCACCATTGTAAGAACCCGACGGGGATTCCAGGGCAACGAGTGCTTGAGGGTAGTCCGCAGTGGCACTTCAACTCTCAAGCCATTTGAATTCGGTTTCCAAGAGTTCAGAGGCGCAAGCGTGAGTGCAGAGATTGTGTTCATGACTAACTTGAGACCTTGTGGCCAATCTCGTTGGAACATGCGGTAGCACAAGCCCCTCAAGGTTGGAAGATGAGTGGGCAAGTCCTTCCCGCTATCTAGGTAGTGATGCTGGAAGTGCCTAATACATCTCAACCTAGTCAGTCGGAAAGGGAGATATAAAAACCAGCCATCTCGCCCCTCGATCCGTCGTAGCAACCTGCAAAATGTTGGTTGCACAAACCAGGCCAGCTGGCAACCCTTTCATCACCCCAAGAATACTAATCCAACGAGACACTCCTGCCTCTGGAACTCCCGCGTATCACAATCACACAACCCTCTAGTACTCAAGTATGACTAACTTACTTACGCAGTCGCCATGCCAAGTCTTGGTAGGAGCTAAACTAGGTCAAAGTGACACAGTCTCCCTCACACGTTGGTAATCGCTGGTATCACCAACAACTCCAGGACAAAACATGGACAGCAAGTCTTTTAAATTGAGATGTTTGATTCATCCACATCCCTCCTCCAGACCAACGTCTCACATACAACCAACTACTTTTCCAAACACCTTAGGAGTCGGCCACTAAGTAGAATGTGGATGGGTATCAATTATGTATGAACCGCATCGATGCCAGGCCTCCTGTCCTACCCTCACCTCGTAGCTCTCATCCTTCCTACCCTTCGTGGAACATCGCACCTTCTCATAGTCCATCTGGTCCCCGCTCAAACGCTCACGAGCAACCTCCTAATCACTTCACATCCCTCAACATGTATAATCCAGAGGCAGCGCAGAAAAGGAGGCTTCAACCTGAACTCTCCCCAGCATCTGACAAGCAGAAACGCCGACCAACACCTACGGTATTTTAAGAACAGAAGGCAGCAGCAAAGGCAAACAAACGCCAGGCATAGATAAGAGTCTTGGGAAAACGCCTGGCAGACAAGCAATGCGGAGCCTTCCCCCCACCTCTTGCAAGAAACCACGGGCAAAAAAAGGAAACAAACTTGCTCTCCAATCTACAAGTTGTGTGTTTGTGTGTGGGTGTTCAAAAAAACATTTTTTAGGAATCGCTACGATTATACATTTCTATAATCGGAACAAAGCAAGAAAGTTGGTGATCCGCTTCCGCTTTGCTTCGGGTGTGTAAATCACGGCTCTGCCGTACGGGCACCCGGGACTCTGAATATTCAATCAATGCTGTCCGCTTCTTTTGGTGGTGCAGCTCGCCGTATCCCTCATTACTCGGGCGTCGCCTGGGATCCCCTCCACATGTAGTGACACACGCCGGATAGGGATACGCTGGCCAGGAAGCTCGGCAAGGTACAACGGAGAACTTGAATCGCAGTGCGCTCTTGAAGCAATCGTCTTGCAGGACGACGCAATAGTCGGGTGGGAATATGCCGATAAATACATCTAATAGAGTGGTCGATGCTCTGGAATGGAATTAGGAGACTCGTAACGTCGTCGGAGGCTCGCCTCACGGTTGAAAAGGGGTATGGTATGTTGGGTAATGTAGACACGAAAATATGGCACTGGCGGTGAGGCCGCAATCGACCCCGGGCCCCGAAGACTCTCTCACATGACGATGCAGCAGCCGCAGCCTCCGCTCTTCTTCTTCTTTTCGCCGCCCATGGACATGTTGGCGGCGGCGGAGGAGGGCTGCTCGGGCACGCGGGTGACGGACTGGGTTTCGGCGGGCTGGGTGGGCTGCATCATCGGGCTCAAGGGAGTGCGGGGGCTCGGCAGCGGGCTTGTCTGCGGCTTGTCGGAGATCTTGGGCATGGTCGAGTACGAGTTGCTCTGTTTGATGCTTGGCGAGGTGGGGCTCTTGGGCGCATCTCCCTTGAGCGGCCACTCGTCTTGCTCCTGCTTCTCTTCGTCGGGGGGCGTCGTGCTCGATCCGGCTTCGGGTGGCTTGAGCAGACCGTCTGCGGTGAGAGGGCGGAATTCCTTGTCGTAGATGCTGCCATACTTGCCCTCTCTTTCCCATTGTTCCTGTTGCAAACGCTTGGCGACGGTCGGGAGGAGCTGTTGTTCGGGGGGAAGACGCGGATCGGGGCGGTAGGACCCAATCATCCAAGGCGGATCACCCTCCGGTCTCTTGCCGCCGGGTGATAGATCGGCAGACCTCGTAATCGGTCTTCCGGATATGCTGCTCGTTGAGTCCTTGCCACCACGCGTCCTGGTTTTCCCGCCAGCCTTGACCTGGGCTGACGTCTTCCTGCCCGTGGCAGTCGGGCCGCCGCTGCCTTTCCGGGGAGAGACGTCAGTGAGGTTGCGCTTCGCGGGCTGCAGAGTGGACGTGGCGCCGAGAGTGTTGGCGCTACCGCTCCTCGGTCGTGGTTTCGGGTAGGCTATCGTCTCGAGTTCGCTACCACCGCTGCGTCTGCGTCCCGATGGTGCATTCCTCTCGAGGTAGAACTCGGGGATGGGGGCCGGGCTGGCCTTGGCGACGGGGATTTTGGAACCGCTCTTTTTGTCGGCGATTGAGGTCCAGTAGGCCTCGTCACTTTCGATTTCTTCGGGCCGCCGCAAGTCCCAGCTAGGCACCTCCTCAAGCGGGTTCCCCTCGGGCACCATGTTCTCAGGCGAGACGGAGCTCTTTCTGGATCTCGGGGGAGGAAGCTCATCGTCTGGCGGGGCAGAGGTGGTCCTCCTGGAGCTCCCGTTGAGCTTCTCCTCGCTGCGACCCCTACGGGGCTTGCTGCTCGCGCGCGCCCTGGGCAAGATGATGCCGGCGGCCTGGAGCTCCTGACTCTCAATCTTGGCCAGCTTGTCCCGGTGAATCCATTTGTCGTCGTCTGTGACGCCCACCATTTCGTTGGCGGATTGTTTCTCTGCAACTCCAGATTTGGCTCCAAAGACGTCGTCAGCATTGACGGGCGCGGTCTTTGATGTATCGTGGTCGCGACGGGTTGTCCTGTCCCATGACCTGTTGCTCTTGGTTAAGGAAATGTTGTCGATGGAGGCCTTCTTCCGGGGGGGCGGCAGGGGCTCGAAGCCGTATTCGTAAATGTTGGCTGAGTTGCCGTTCTGTGTCAGGGGAGCTCGGTTCGCATGGTCAACCCTATCCAGAGATCTCTTTTGCAGATTCTGCAGAGCGGCGCGGTCAGTATGAGGGATAGCAAACGACATAGATCAGGGGCCAGTGGCGGGAGTGTGGCTCCAAGGAAGCAGCCTACCTCGGTATCGGCCGTCGCGTAACTGTTCCACGCGCTCGGATTGCCATTGCCGTGACTGCTGCTCGGGGGCGTGATGGTATTGGCGGTGGCCGACGCGGCGGATATGGCGGCCATCGCGGCGGCTGGAGAGCTGGAAAACCAGCAATCTCCAGACTATGGTGTGCGGGCTGGCTGCAAGCGGTGGGCTTGAGCAGAGCGAGTGTTCTAAATGCGAAGACGGACCAGGTCGGGACAAGGATGGGAGGGGGCGTGTCGAGGGTAGCGAGGAAACGAAGATAGCGCCGATGGACGGGATCAGGAGGTTGAGATTGCGTCGTCGGCTGGGCGTCCAGGGTGGTTGGTGAGCTGCGGGAGTGGTGGTGGGTGTCTTGCCGGTAAAGACGGCTTATTAGGAGGCGCTCACGACGAGCGACGGTGGAAAGATTAGGACAATCAGGGACCGGGTCGGGCTCGGGATCGAAACAAAGGAAAACGAGATAGCGTCGGGGCGGGACAGCGACGGGAGGTCGTGGTCGGGAGAATGGGGTCAAGGAACGTGGTTTCGTGGTAATAAAGGAGGTTTGATGAATCGAATGGGGTTAGTGAGGGAAGTTTCAGCGGAAGGCCATTCGCGGCGGCGGGCGGCGGCGATGTTGGTGGAGGTGGAGGTGACGGTGGTGGTGGTCGCCGTCGTCGTCGGGGTTGTTGTTTTTGGAGGCGGTTTAGTTGGTGTTGACGCTGCCGCCTGGCCTCTGGCTTGTGCTGACTTTTTTTTTATGCTGGCGGCTGCTGTCAGCGAGGAGATTCCACAGTGCCCGGGTGCCTAGCCGCAGCGCAGAGCAATACAACAAGACGAGAGGAGTGAGAGAGAGAGAGAGAGAGAGACAGCAAGAGGGGGGGGGACAAACCAAGACAAAGGACAAAGACGGCAGAGGGGCCGAATGAACAGGCGCGCAAGAGAGAGAGAGACAGAGTGATAGAGAGACGAGAGAGAAGAGTGGCCGAGCGGCCGAGTGTGGAGAGAAAGAGAGAGAGAGAAGGAGAGAGGCGAAAGAGACTAGAGAGAGAGAAAGAAAGAGAGCGAGGACCAAACTGTTGCACTGCACAGGACACAGTGCGAGGATATCATAGGAAGGTGGGGGAGTTTTGTTGCTGCTGCTTCTGCTGCTGCTGCTGCTGCTCCTGCTTCTCCTGCTCACTTGCTTTCCTTTCTCGAGCATGAGCAGGCTAGTGTTTCTCCTCTCTCCTTCCCGTACAGGTACGTATCTTGCTAGCGCAGGACGCTATAGCAGATATAGTCTAGTTTCGTTTCTATCCAAGGGGGTTGGTTGGCGGTACCCCTGTATGATCCACCAAAGAGATATCCACATGGACAAGGCCTGGGATTCCCTCTTTCGGGGAACCGCGGCCGCTGATAGGAAGAATAATGAGCTCCCCTCCAAGACGACGAATGACAACCGGGGAGCATCCGACCCAAAGCGGCGGCAGCAGGCTCAGCAGTGATGCAGGGCTGTTCCGTTAAGAAAAAGGACGGAATAATAAGATTGGAGAATGATTGAGAATGATTTTTGAAGGGGAAAAAAAATATGCGTCCGGGAGCAGAGTTGCATCTAGCAATCTTCGTCCCGACCTCTCATTGGACAGACACCCTTTTCCCGTGCTTCTTGATGAGTGGATTATCAGGCTCAGTGACGATATGATGTGCTCGGACTCGTGGATAAGTCGGAATGCAACGAGGCATTAGAGCAAAACAGAACAGAGCAGAGCAGAGCAGAGCATGTCACCTACCCAATGAATGGCTCATAATCAATGGCTCATGGGAGGAGGTAGGAGACGCATGACATAAGGGAGACGAGCGATGGGTTCCGGGTCTACCATTGGACTCTTGGAGAAGATGCACACATCCGATTCCAGCCTCTCCTCTCCTCTCCTCTCCTCCCCTACTAGGCGACAGACGCACGATGCAAGACAGCTGCATCAGACAGGCCAATGACTGCTGTTAGGCATGTTCCCCCCCTCCCCTCCCCACTCTTCCTTTGTCTCTATAGACTGATGACAGGCAGACGAACAGACAGTAGGGTCCCGTGCGACGGGCAGGATACGATAAGACAAGACAAAACAATGATGGCCCCGGATGGCATGACGCTGATTCAGAGAGGCCCAAGTCACCCGCCGTCTCTTGGACGACGACACCTGCAGACAGACGGACGGAACAAGCACAGTGCATCAACATTAACTGCGCTCGGACAGATGGTCCTCCTCTCCTCTCCTCTCCTCTATAGAGGTTATTCCCGCTGTCAGTCACCCGTCATCACCAAGCAAAAGACCGAGGGGTCGAGGGGTTTCCACATCGTAGCCGCTAGACGCAGTGCACCCCTAAAGAAAAGGAGAATTAATTCTCCCGGGGGGAAGGTTCGCTCGTAATTGCGGTGGAGACTGTTGGCGAGTGAGTGAGATGAGACCGTTGAAGAACGATGGGGGGCCGCAGCACCGGGGCCACCATAACCAAAGGACTGGACTGGACCGGACTCTCAATCCATGGATGCACCTACCTGTCAGGGTGTCAGTCAGTCAGTCAGTCACTGCTGCCACTTGCCAATTGGCGACAGACGAACCAGACGTTGGGAGTCTGGGAACTTGTGGGAACTTGGAACCGGGGGAGGCGGGGTTGGGGGACACACGCACGCTTTGCAATGCTTAGCATAACGGGATATGCCAGACATTTGATGGTTGTCCGTTCACCGGCCGGACTCACCGCAGGCTCATCCCATCCAGGCGATTGGGCCAACGGGCCAACGCAGGACCCAAATTCAACGTCACCCTCCCAAGGATAGAACCAAGATGCCACCGACGAGATCGGACCGGGCACGATGCCGGCCTCGCCTTTGTTTACCTGTGATGTCTTGAGAGTGGTGGATTGTTGACAGAGACTGCTCTGGCACGGGCGCTGGGCGGCGGCGGCGGGGGGATCAGGTAGAATGGAATAAAAGTGGTAACCTCATGCCGGCCGAGTTTGGTTTGTGTGCTATGTTATGCCTTGCTTGGGTGCCTGCCATCATCCATCCTCCGTCCATCTGGCACCTGCCGCCTGTGTTGTGTTGTGTTGGGCCATCCGGTGTGGATTACATAAGGCATCCAAACTGACCGAGGCGAGGGCGCACTGTGCCTAGGGGGGGGGGGGGGGGGGGGGGTGGATGTCTTCCAGACCCTCGAGGCCCTGGCTGTCATCTTCCTCCTTCCTTCCCCCCCGGCTCTCGTCATTTGCGTCGTCCAGATCCCTTGCCATGCAATCAATCCCAGAAACCAGAGTCTGTGAACCAGGTCTGTGTCCCTTTTTTCCTTTCTTTTTTCCCTCTTCTTTCTTCTTTTCTTTTATTCTTTTTCTCCGTTTCCTTCAGCCACTACAGAGTTTCGAATCCCAATTCGCTCTAGCTCACTGTTTCCCGCCGTGGGAATCTTGTCCGTGTCCGGGGACGACCCCTCGGAGCATTTCTATCCAAGCGGCGGTTTGGATGTCACCTCTCTCCAGGTGTTGGCGGTGGCTGCAGCTTGTGCCCATCCTATCTGCCGCATGAGCTTTTTTTCTCTTTTCTTTTTTCTTCCTCCTTTCTGCTATCGCCTGATTGCATGAGCAAGACATCGTTTCGTCTCTGCACCTGACCAGTCATCACCGGTCAGACAGGTAGACAGACAGGTGGGCTGGCGTGTCTTGTCTCGTCTCGTCCAAGCTCAGCTCCACGGGGGAGACATTGGTTCCCAGGCTTGTCAGCCCATGAACCCCTCGGCTACGACGAGAGGGAACCGCTGGTAGGCCGTCCACGGGAACATGACGATAGGCAGCGGACACACCGAACAGGCCAGAGAATGAGATCGAAAGGGCAGTGGGGGGACCCATCTCCTATTCCTTCTAGAAGGCCCAGTCTCATCTCTTCTGACCTTCGGTCTGCAGCTTGGCCTGTATGGGCCATGGACCATGGACCATGAACCGTGAACCGTCATCATGCAGGGGCCCGGATTTCCAGATCGTGCTTTACTCATAATTTCCGAGCAATCTACAACAAGCCTGGCATCCGTGAGATCTGAATCGACGGATGCAAGTCGGCTACGAGTCGTCCGATTTGCAGTGACAACCACCTATTGTGGAGGGTGTATCTGTACAGTACGGAGACATAGGTAGGAAGATATACCTACAAATTAGGTACGATACCTGTACAGACCACGACCGCACGGTCCTCAGCTACCCACTGCCGGGCTGCCTTCATTTTGCCAGGCCGTTTCAAGTGAAGCATTCACTGCACCCCTTACTGTACTGCCTCGTCTTACTCTGTATCCGTACTCTGCACGGATACTCTAATCTTGTGTCGAGTTGCATATTCCTAGTTCTCCATCGTCTGCACAAATCAGCTCATAACTCGCCTCTTTGCGTATAGAACCACCTCCAGCCACTCAAACAGAACGTCGTCGGGCCCGCCATCTGCCGGCCGCGGCGCCCACACCAACCATCGCCCGCGTCCGCACGCGCCCCGGTCCATGTCCTAACACGCCGCCGGCATTGCCATCATGGACCACGCCGGCATCTCCCAGCGACGCCAGCCCGTCCTGCGGAGGACCCGCTTCGTCTGTGTCTCCGACACCCACAACACCGCCGTCAAGCTGCCCAAGGGCGACGTGTTGATCCACGCGGGGGACCTGACAAACCAGGGCAGCTATCCTGAGGTACGTGGCCGTGTGTGCTCCGTCAACGGGGTCGGGGTGCTTCCTTGTAGTCTGAATTGTTCGACTCAGCCGTCGTTCGGCTTCCATGTGGGAGGCGTTCGGCCAGAGATGGGCCTGTGTCTGAGCATGTGTGACCATGTTTCGTGGCAACGCGTAAACAAACATGCCCGAGCATGGCACGCCTAGTGGCGCTTGCGTCATTCTTGTCTGCATTAGGCTGCCAGAACATTAGACTGTCAGAATGTCTCGAGATACTGAGCTGACGTCGTGCCTAGTTATCGCGGGCTGTTCAATGGCTTGAAAAGGCCGACTTTGAATCCAAGATTGTCATCGCAGGTAACACCAGTCCCTCGCTCACTCGCCCGTCTCATCCTTCATATGTCCACCTTCAAGAAACGCATGCTGACTCCCTCGACCAGGCAACCATGACTTGACTCTGGACTCGGCTTTCTACGCGGAACATGGAGGTCACTTTCACAACCAGACACCACAATCGCCTGACGACTGCATCGCCCTCTTCACCAGCTCTCCGACGATAACGTACCTCAACCACGAATCAACGACCATCCGCCTTTCCTCGCCCTCTGGGCCACACACATCCTTCTCCATCTTCGGATCGCCGTATTCGCCGCGCAATGGCCTCTGGGCTTTTGGTTACGATGCGCCCCAGCACTCCTCCAGCCTCGGTGCCGCCGCCGACCTGCCCACGATATGGGACGACGTCCCGCTCGACGCCGACATCGTCGTAACGCACACCCCGCCACGCACCCACTGCGACGAGTCTCGCGCTCGCCGGGCCGCCGGCTGCGAGGCGTTGAGACGCGCCTTATGGCGAGTGAGGCCGCGCCTTGCGGTTTGCGGACATGTCCATGAAGGCCGCGGCGCCCAACGCGTCCGATGGGACGTAGAGTGCGGCAACATCGCATTCAAGGAGGAAGGCACCGAAGAGTGGCTTGATCCTGGCCAGGGGAACAAGCAATCCCTTGTGAACCTGACAGCCAAGGGCGGGAATCCTTTACGGAACGATGGTTCCCACCCGAAGCCTCAGCAGCCCGAGGCCGCAGATACTACCGCCTCGATCTCGTCTACCTCCGATAGGACGATTTCTGGAAGCGCCGCGGAACCCGGGCTTGGCACGCGGGGCCTCGGAGGAGATCCGACCTCGCCGCGAAGCGACACCGCCGCGCTGGCCGGCCGACGTGGACGACGGGAGACATGCGTCGTCAACTGCGCCATCATGGCCAAGAGCTACCCCCACGTCGGCGGCAAGACGATTAACAAGCCCATCGTCGTCGATCTGGACCTGCCCGTGTGGGAGTGGACGCGAGACGGGATGCCTCAGCTCGTGTATGCGGAGGGGTGACGGGCTCAACTTGCAGAGACGGTCGAGCCGATGTTTTCAAGACGGTCGAAATCACTCGCCGGCAGCGGGGTAACCGTCGTTTCTTTCGGCGGAGAATTCGATCAATGGTTGCAGATCAGCACCGGCGCCACATTGTCAAAACGGGACTTCAAACAGACCGATCAAACAAGACAGACAAGGCTTTCCGTTCACATTAGCCCGATGCCCTAGTACACAGCCTACATCGCCCGGCTGTGGTCTGAGAACCGGCCCGCAGTTACGTGTCGTTTGCCATCTGTGGGCCGAGCGCGTTGTGACGGTGG
Organism: Colletotrichum destructivum; assembly: GCF_034447905.1. Taxonomy (NCBI): domain Eukaryota; kingdom Fungi; phylum Ascomycota; class Sordariomycetes; order Glomerellales; family Glomerellaceae; genus Colletotrichum; species Colletotrichum destructivum. The sequence goes on from NC_085905.1 coordinate 1,767,481, forward strand.
CGAAGCCGGCCGCGTTGCTACTTCGTAAAGATTCAGGACTGGACTGGGTGCCCTGTCTCACTCCTCGCCAGGCCAGTCCAAGCATAGTACCTTTGCTGAGTTCTGTAGTTCGTCGACGGCTCTGTCTAGGCGAGGCGGCGGTCAGTGAGGCACGACAGCCTCGCAAGACTCGTGTAGTCTGGCGAGGGTTGGACACTATCGCCAGCCGGGTACCTCTTTCTTGCACATTATGGATAAGGCTCGTTGGGATCGGCACGTAAGGCTACCTTCGGTGACAGAAGGCCGCCCAGTCCATCCCAGCGTCGGTAACCCTAAGTATCCTAGCATCAGTATCCCTGAGCATCTTAAGATAGTAGTTTGCAATGAATCGCCGGTTTCTTTTTTTCAGCGTGCCACAAAGTCATTCCCTTGGCGTAAGACTATCGATATCGAGGGAGAGAACGAGACTTCCCGCCAGCCGAGGCCACTCGCTGCTCGACGTACGTCGAAGGCCAAGGCAACGCCGAAGACCCAAGGCAGACGGGTATGCGGCTGTCGGCCATCAAAGGGACTAAAAGGGGGGATGGGATGGCGCAGCACGCACCCTCCCAGACGAAGTGAGTCGCTTGATTCTCTTTGGCCGCGGCTTGGTCTGGCGTAGCCCGTACACCGCCGTTCAGTCTCGGATCATCAGGCTTTCTCGCGAGCCGGGCAGACCGGGCGAACCGGGCCATCACATACGCCAAACCACCCGGCGACCTCAGAAGTGCCCGTCTCCCGTCCCAGGGCCCAGGTCATGGTACCCCAGATGCGGCACGAAGAGCAACTTCGCCGTAAAACAAGAGTGCGAGGCGTGTCTTCTGCATAGAAACCCAAATTGTACAACGCGGTCTGAAAGCAACTTATCTCTCACGATCAACACGGAAAAGTAGGAACCCATTCGTCTCTCAAGCGTCTCGGCGAACCGCGTGACTGCGTCTAGACGCTTGTTTCGTTTGCATATGGTCCAACCAACCACAGCTTGATCCTCACTCAAACGGCATTTGTCCCTGGATTCTCCCAAGAAGAAGGATAGAAGTCCATCCCAGGGCTCGTGGAATGGAATGTAGAAAGGCCTTGGATGGGCGGCATGGATGATCTCGGTGCCCGTCCTCTGACATCGCAACACCCCCCCGGCACGGCATACACGAAACACCACGAGGCGCGATGTGACCAGCTCCATCTCACAATACACGCACACGCGGGCGCACACATACACATACACACACAACGTCGGGGTCTGGACGACCCAAGTCACCTCAGTCACTCCTCCCCTCACGCTTCTCCACGAAACGTCTCATGTCACCCATACAAGCTAATGCCGTGACACCTCAAGCCCCTCGTCAGCCTGGGCGCACCAACTAAGGGGGGGGGGAACCGTCCCATCTTCCCGAGATCCTCCACGATGCCCAACGTATAGACCGCCTCCCCATCAGGCTGCGAACAGAGACGCCAATCGGTCCCCATTACTTGCACTTTCTCGACGCACGCTTGACGGACTCGGGCGCCTTGTTTCTTGTACTTGACGTTGCGCTCCCCTTTTGAATAGGAGACCACTGGGGAGGCATGTAAGTCAGTTTGGGGGCGGGTGGGCTTTTCCATCCCTCTGCTTAGGGAGATGGACATCTGCCTCGCCGCCTAGATCGAGACCTCCCCTCACCCTTCCCCTTCCTCGACGACGAAAGCGCGACAAGCATCATCTCGGACATCCCGCTCGCGAGAAGCGACGCCGAGCCCTTACATCCAGAACTGTCTCAGATCGTCGTCGCTGATGTGAGAGCAAAGCCTCCCCCTCCCCCGGGCTACAACACGACATGAACCCCCAAGAAAAGAATCTCAGGCTATATCGGTTACCCATGGATAGACCGCCTGCGCTGATGTGAGACGGCACCCAGCCAGCCTTACCCGCCACGACAAGCCGGACGTCAGCACGAACGACCCAGATATCGGGGTCCGTCAGCGAAAAGACAACGAGATTCGAGGGGGGGTCCCGGCCATATACCCAGGCAACGGTCTGCCCTTCATGTCCCTCCCCCCCCAAAACCCCTCCTCGCGGGACACAACATCGATAGCCTGTCTGGTGCGTCCCGCGCGCCCGCGTCTATCCATTTTGGACCTATCACCATGATGCCAGTGTCCATCCCGTCCAATCCCCTTCATATCCGCCCTTTCGCCTGCCATCCGGGTTTCCCATTGGACTTGGCAGATATATCTGATGTCTGGATGCCTGATCCGTATAAAATTACGCATGGGAGAGAGACGAGAAGAAGGCGTGGGAGACTTGGGAGAGGGGGGGTGCCTGGGCCTCCCGCGCCCCCGGCCTGCATCTCGATCCTGTACTCGGCGGCCGGGGGACCCCCCCCTCTCCCCCTTCTTACTTTCTTATTTCTTCCCACGAACCCCCTATTCCCGTGCTTGTACCCTTTGTTGCGTTCTGTGGTTGTCCGACCAAGGCTGAGGGGGATGTCGACAGCAGTCAACTCGAACCCGGCCGCTCGCCGTGGCATACGGACGTCACGCACGCAGGCACCGGCGATGCGAGAGGGTTGAGCTTTCTCGTGCTGTTATTCACACCGCGGCCAAGGGAGGACCGAGAAAGAAGGATGAGGAACAAATGGAAATGGAAATGGAAAGGGGGGGGGGTTGGTTGAGAGAACTGGCTCCTCACCCGCATGGCCGCCCGTCTGGCCATCTACCCGGCTCCGAATGCCTGATACTGCATGTGCACGCCGCGCGACGGCCAATGGCGCCGCCGAAGGGGGCACACACCGCGTGCCGGATCCCCCCCCCTAGGCACGCATGCCGTCCGTCCTCGCCCGTAAGGACCCTTTCGAGGAAACATCGGGGCAGCGGGATTAGGACAAGCTTCAAGAGCCCAGAAGGAGTGATCGGCGGCTTGGGAACTCACGCGGGTGCCGCTACATCAATCAAGCAACTCGGGTGTGCCTCCCCCATCCTGTCAGGCATACAGCACGCGGCGGAGAGCCGGTTGGCTGGAGGGGGGAGTGTGGTGTACGCAGTCGGTGCTTCAACAATAGAGGGCAGCTTCTTCGGGCCCTTCGACCGGTCTACTCGGTCACTCGTTGCCGCTCTCGCTGTCTTTCTCCAAAACGGAGCACGAGAAGGGGGGAGGGACGAGGCACGCAGAGGCGGCGACGGCGGCGGCGGCGCCCCCAGCCTCGCCATGCAGAGCCGAACGTGAAGACGTGCAGCTGAGCGCTTGTCGAGCATCCAATGAGGGGGCACAGTGGGGAGTCCAAGACAGGAGATGCTCTGGAAAAGGAATGGAAAAGGAGGGGGAGGGGGGAATTGTGAGCCCAGAATGAGATGCGGCGGCTGGGTGCGGGTGCGATGATGTGTGACGCGACGGGATCGGAATCGCGGGGTTGGTGGGGTCTTCGAGTCTGAGAGAGAGACACCGGTTTCCTTCCTCCCTCCCTTCCTTCCTTCCTGCTATCATGTCCCATATTCCAAAGAGTCAGTCAGGTGGGTGGGTAGACGATGGATGATGGGTGGATAGATGGATGATGGTGTTACCATCGAGATTCCGCCTGGTGGAGTTTGTTGCCGCTGATTCTCATGAAACCCCCGATTTGTCTCCTCTCCTTGCAAACACATTCAGCCCGACGAAACGAAGCGGCAAACGGGAGAAAACCTCTCGGGTTGAGCAGCAAGCGCGTCGCATGGACGAAAACCCGATCGAAAAGCTATCCGGTCAAGCTTCGCGTTGCCAGGAACACCTCACCGCCATGGGAGGCAGCCATGTCCCGGCGAAAGTAAAGGAAAAGGAAAAAAAAATTATTATAGTATTAATAGATACAGACTTTAGCACAGCCCAAGGATCGCAAAGACTGTGACACTAGCAATTGGCCGGCCAGAGCCCACGTAGTACTGGTCCCGACGAGGGAAAATGCCTCTTTTCTCGAAGCCGTTTCCTTGTAATGATCGCCAGGTCTACTCCGGAGACGCTGTGGGCACTATGTTATCCACCGGGTGACCCGACGAAATCTTGTACTGCATAGCGGTCTCCAAGTATTAGGTTCGGTGCCAAAAAAAAAGAAGATGGGATGGCATTCCGGGAGAGTACTGTGTGTGTGTGAGTGTGTGTGCGAGTGTGTGTGTTGGCGCCGTACCCGCTCCAAGGTAGCAAACTCCAACTGGCAACTGACCGGACCGGCGGTCTCTTTGCGCACCTGTATCGTTGATAGGCCATCGGGCGCCGTCCCAAAGCTCCGAGTGGTCGGTACGTGGAAGCGTTTGCTGGGAAATCCCGGCCGCCGAAGCGGAAGTTGAGCGGTTTTCTCCTGAAGATTTTCACGGGAGCGTACGAGGGGCTTCCCTGGAAGAGCTTCGGCAATGGCGAAGCGGACGGGCATGGCCTCTGCTCGTGAGTTGTCCGTTGGTCGCTCACTTCTCACTCTCATTCTCACCTCACTCTTGTCCTGTCATATTGCTCACATGTTTGAGACGGCAGCATGTGCAGACCACTGAGACCAGCTGTGGAAGCCGAGCAGCCTTCCGCCTGCTGCATCTCAGACGGTTGGTCGATCGCTGCCCCCCGCACCAATCCGATCGAGCTGCAACCCGTACCAAGAGCAGATGGATGCGGATGTCTCTTGGACCGGTATTAGCTGGTAGTTGAAGGAGGAGGACCTTGACCCATGACCGCCAGAGACGGCAAGGCTATGCTCAAACTTGGCCGGCTATCCACACGGTTCAGGTGATCATCCGCCGTGGAGAAGCCGGAGCTGGGCCCGCCTGCGCACGAGACAAGACGAGACGGGGTCCGATTCGGTTCCTCTCAAACCATTGGCCCAGACGGTGCTGACCGCTAAAACGTGAAACCCTTTTACCACCGGCCGGCCGCCATGGGCCAGTAAGGAACGGCGATGTCAAGCTGTCGGTGATACTGCTGAGGGGTAAGAGACAGAAAAGCCCCTCCAAGGCCCCTTGTGGTCGCGGAATAACCCCCTCAAAGGCGTCCAAGGCAAGGTACTCCCTATCCGTACGCTACTTGGTTGGACCTAAACTGGCATATCGGAAAACATGATTCGAGCACTGTGATGCACCTCATGATGCGGCGTTTGGCCGAGAAAAACCCCCCGTACACGAGTTCTTACTCGCTGTGTCCTGGTCGCAACTGGGGGAGCCTCTGTCTGACTGGCTGAGAAGACCTGCCATGTTTCGTCTGATTTGTTGGCGCGGGAAGCGGTCTTGTCTTCACGTCCTGCTTCTCTGGTCCAATAGAGGACCGACGCGGGCCACCTTTTCACCCGGTGGTGCATGCTGCAAGTGAGAGACGTATTTCACGTGGAAAGACAGAGGGATGGAGGAGTTCGTGCCGATTTTTGCACATGTTTGATGAAGGCTGAATCTTCCTGAGACATACTAGAAAGGGGTGCACTTCTGTTCTCGTGCTGGTACTTGGGCTGTGAGGATGAAGGTTTATTCCTGTTTCCGATGGGCCAGGCGGTCGCTGACACGCGACCTCGTGTAGTGACGACGGTCCCATCACGAGCAAGAAGGCGTGGGATGCGATGGTGCGAGGCACATGTGCCCCGAGGGTCGAATCGAATGGTCCTGGAAGTCGGATTGGTGGTGATATTGTGTGATGGAGGATGCAATAGGCTTGTCTGGGACTGAGGACGGTGGTGTCATGCACGCTCTTTGCGGTGTTCGCCGTCAGTGGCCGATAGTGACCCTGAGAGACCCGCCGTCCCAGGACCGGAGGGGGAGGGAGGGGGCGCTTACTTACTCGACCTACTAGTAGAGAGGGCGAATTCGGAGCCCTTGCAGGTTTGCCGGCGACGGTAGCGAACAATGCTTCCCAGCGACAAGCAAGCAGCAGTCGACTCCACACAGTCCAAGGCAAGAAAGATGCCACCACAAGCTGGCGGCCTCCGTTGGCCACTAACCAGTGGCATCTGGACGCAGCGAGTAAGTTGGCTGGCTGCAAGCTGCCACCAGTCGACGAGAGATGCAGGGCAGACGCAGAAATGGATTGGGAGTTGTGGATTTGGCAAAAAAAAAAAAAAAAAAGCCTGTGAAAGAGGTCCCTCCCAGTCTCCGAGGTAAGTTCCTCTCGAGACATGGCCGAGACCGAGCAAAAGGGTGTGAAGGTCTTGCGAAATGGAGCGATCTTCGACGCTTGTTCACTTCGACGATCGGTCAAACTGCTAGGTGCCATCTCTCTCGGTTTGGCTAAAATGACGTTGTCCCGAGTTGATGGGAGCGGGAGCCATGCCAAACAAACGATGGATGACCGGCGGCGGCTGGACAAGTTTACTCCCTCGTCCTCTCCTCTCACCGTGTCTTTCCTGGGTCCTGCAGCTAAAAAAGCATAGGCAGCCAGTGGAATGCCGCCGTTGGCTCTTGGCTCCCCTCCCCGGCGTGAGGTGACGAGGGCCATGTGTCGTCGCCTGCGTGTTTGCTTGCTCCTTGTACCCCCTCCCTCCCTCCCTCCCTGGACGTCCTCGTCTCTGATGGCTATCAATCTTTGTCCGCGTTCTCGGCGGAAAGGGCCAAATAATCGTCGACGACGACTAACACAGTCCAAGTTGTGCTAGCCTCGTATGGCATATCGACGCGGACCACGGCGCACCCATGACTTTGCTGGCGGCGTCTCTTTGGCTGTCGATGGCCGGTCTGATATCATGGCGAGAAGGCCAGACCAGGCCGCAGACACCGGCCCATACCTGTCACTGGTCATATGTGATACTAGTTGCCATATCATCGTAGCATTGATTGCCGTTGGGCTCTAGCGGGCACACATCTGTCGACTCCGTGGTGTTCTTGCTTCATTTTAGAGGCACGACGGATTGGGCATCGAAACGGCACCAATTGAAAAAGATTTGGACAGAAATGCCATCGATGAACATGACGGGTTGGGTTGGCGTGTCGTTCGTGTCAGTGAGTCGGGGGGTGAGCTGGCGGGGGTGGTTGGGCTAGCGGCGAGACGGTCCCATGTTGGTTGTTGGTCAGACGGGTGGGTGACTGACAGTTCAGACAGCTGCGGCCACTGAAGTCTACTGAGCTGTGCTGACTACATCGTAGGTCGGAGGTTTCTCAAGTTGAAAGACCTTCATTACCTAAGCAGGAAGTACATGCGTGCGTACCTCCTTTACCTCCCGAAAGGTACCTACCTACCTTGAGAGGTGGTGTGGCCAGAGCTTGAAAGGAGACCCACTTCCATGAGAAACGGTCGTCAAGCAGCATTCTCGTTGTGTCTTCACCGCCAAATCATGTCCCTCCCTCCCCCCGTGCGTGCAAGCGGCCGCATTGCCAGTGGATTAGCAAATGTCAAGTATCAATGACAATGTCATGAAGTGGAATGCGGGAGACTCGAAAGCCCTGATGGGTCTGGTCATTACCTCAGCAACAGCTGATGGATGCGTTTGAAATCATGTTTGTCTATCCTCAGCTAATGGTGACAAGAGCATGACAGACGCGACAGGGTCAGACAATGTCTGATTCAACACGGCCTCTCGATTCCGAGCTCATCCGACCTGGTCGTCGCCCTCGCCGAGAACGAAAGGAGGATTTCGCTGCCAGCTGTTCGTCGACGATGGATTACACTATCATCCAAGGCCATTTAGACTCGGACAGAGGATGGCTTAGCGTGCTCAAACGCTGTTCAGCTGTCTGCGAAAGCCCTTTGGTGCTTACCTAGGTGCTTACTTAGGTTGGTGACCAACTACCTACCTCGGTACCTAGGTGGGTAGATAGATACTTGCTGGCTGTCCCCCTCGGGGAAAGCCAGGGAAACCCGTTGGACGACCAGCCTGGGGTGCTGCTTGCAGAAACGGATGAACGTTTCAGAGCAAACGACAGAGCAGATGGGCTTGTCCTTGTAGCCGGTACGTGGCAGTCGCCCCCCTCCCACTCGTGGGTCAAAGTACCCACGACTTTACGTATAAGCCACCATCTACCACCAATTGCCCTCGGCCACATCCCATCATCTATCCCTTCTCCCCGGTGCTGGTGTCGCCGCTGCCCAACCGACGAGGCGAACAAGCGTTCCCGCTATACATCGTAGAATGCCAATTCATCAATGGGATTCCCATCGACCGGGAATGGCAGGCTTTTGGTGTGTTCTATCCTGTTTTTACTGGCTTGGTTCTAAGTACGAAAGACATCCTGGATACAACCACACAGTATTGCACTCGGTGGCATGGAACCGATGGCAAGAGACACAACCAGAGACAGAAACAGAGACAGAGGCGATGGCGAAACCCTTTTCGCCCCTCCGCGAAGAAGAAATTTCTTGACTCTCTCTGCAGAAATCCCCCGCTGCGTCCGGGAGACCCTGAAAAGACGGGAATGATTCAGGTTGATTCATCCGTCGTCACCCTCGCCCCGGTAACGAATACTCCATCCAGCTCCTCTTGCCGGGCGCAGCATCCAAAAGGCCTCGTCGCCAGCTTCGTCGTCTCCTGTACGGAGTACAGATAGTCTTGATCGCTTTGATGACCCCATCTGTATCCGTACGGCCCAGTCATTGCTCCTTCAGATCCTCGATGGCCCCGTTCGCCTTTGGGGCTTGGTGAAGATACCCCTGGTAGGGCACGGCACTTGGCAAGCACAGCCAACCTGTATTCGTACTATCGACACCGCAACAAGCAGGGCAAGGTACATTGTCGCCCTCCATCCTTATCCCCCTTCACCGTATCCGCGGCCGCCGCGCGCGATCGGCCTTTTACGGCGGAAATCCATGTGTCGTCCCTGTCGCTCATCGCCTGAAGCGTTCCCCGCCTCGCCTCTCGACCTTTCCAGGCTTCTCTCTCAGAGTCTCCGACACCCAGCTCAACGTGCTTGTCCAAGTGCCACGACGACGATGTCTCCCCGACAACGACGGGCCTCTACGGAGTAGTCTTCACAAGCACGCATCCCCTCCCCCTGACCACCCCAGATGCGAACAGAGTCCCAGGGGTCCTCACGTACGTCAGGGAGTTGCGCATCTTACCTCAGCTCCGCCGGGGGTTCTGTCATTCGCTGTCTAATCAGCCCGCCTCCGGCTGCCACTGTATCCTTACCAGGAGGTGCAGCAAGCCACAGCAAAGCTGCCGCCGTATGTGTTCTGCCCTTTTGGGACATGGGCAACGCGGGTCGAACAGAAAGGAGCGGCCTTTGCCCCCCTGAGTCTGTGGAAGCACAGAGAAGGGCACAGACGAGTGCGCCGTTGACGCCAGACGGGCGGGACGGACTTGAGCGATGGTTGCGCGGACAGCCACGACAACGGCGACACGGGTGGGTGCGACGGTGTCCGCGGTTGACGGGCTCCCGAGTTGATCCACGACACGATGTTTAAGAATAAGAAGTCACGCCGAAAAGACTCAGAGTGCGGCCCGTGGGAGACACAAAAAAGAAGAACAGACAGTGTCTGAGATTCAACTGTCCAACTGGAGACATTAGCGCCAGTACTCTTACAGCAAGAAGAGTGACGAAAAGGTCACCCATCTACGTACAACGAACATCTTACCCGCTGGATACGCCGCACATCGCGCCCACCAACCCCCGCCCCCCCCCTCCTCTCGGAAGAACAGCCCTGGACAGCCGTGGGATTCTTCTGGGCCTTATCCCAACCATCGAAGCAACGGCATCATCATCAGCCAAGGCCAGAACCGTCTCACCTGGTTACAAGCCCCCTCATCGCTCCCGTCTGTACCGCCCGAGCACCGTCGGAGAAGGCCCATCAGCTATCAACAGGCTTTCGTTTTTGCTTTGTCTGTGCAATCGCACACTCTGCCTGCAATAGCCAACGGTTGAACACTCATATACACACACACACACACACACACACACACACACGCACACACAAATCAAAGTCTCAAAGTAGAAAGACTGGCAGTTGGGATCCCCTAATCGGTCGCCCTTCACATCACCAGAGTGACTCGTCAACTCGACTGGTGGTAATTGTCAGGCAGCCCAGTGATAGCCAGGGTACGTACCGTACATCTGTTCTGTCGGTAAGCAATCTCTAAACGGAAGGTACTTCCCTGCCGATCCGTTTCGCGGATCAATACGGACGGTGGAAGAGGGAAAGAGAAACTGAGGCTGACCCACACCTCGGTTTGCGCTAGTCCCCGTCCGCCGTTTCTAAGTGGCCTGTCCAGCTGTCGCCCCGCTACAGACCCTGTCCACCCGTCCAACCAGCAACGGCCCAGGCGGCCCAGACCACAGCCAAAAAGAAGGAAAAAAAGGACTCTCCGCCCCTCCTTTCCCCGAAAAGCCCGTGACCTCATCGTCGGTCCTGTGCTCCTAGCACCCAGCACCCAGCTCCCAGTTGCACATCCAGGGCTTGGGTAGTTCCGGGCGCTCACGTCCTCTCCAGCTGAGAAACCATTCGTTCACGCGTCCGCAGCACGCAGCACGCAACACAGCCTGGAAGAAACACAAGCGCGTACACCCACAGGCCTACAGGGCACGGAACGGTGTACAAGCGAGGAAGAGGAAGACGCCTTGTGCACTCAAACCTGGACAAGAGCCGGGACCAGATTACATCGTCACGTCCCGACCAGTCTGGCCATCCATCCATCCGTCCTGGCCAGCAGCACTTAGTACCTCCGTAGGTAGGTAGGTACCTGTATACATTGGTATGTATATGAGTACTTGTATACTTAGACACTTTGGTACTTGGCGACACCCCAAGCTCCCTGCTCCACTACTCTCTGGTGTTCCACTTAAGCCACACGCTCCTCGACTGACAGCCCATCCACAATCCACAGTCCACAACACCGCAATCCACTCGCGACCTGGGCTTTGGGGGGGACACCACCTCATGTTCACTCACTCACTCACTGCTCTCACTCACTCACTCTCGCCCATACCCACTCATACAGTAAATCAGGAACACAAAGTACATGCTCACACTACAACCTCTGCAGCGCCCCCAAAAAAGTGACAAGGCTTAAAGTCACCCTCCATCATCCACCGAATCAGCGGCACTCAGTCGTCGTCCTGATCCTCGTCCGTCCTCCGGCCCCCCGGTTTCCTGGATCCTCATCAACTCCGATCCTCCCCCCCCTCTCTCATCGCTTGAGCTGCCCGTCCAACGCAACTTGCGAACATCCCACGAAATCAACTCCACTTGCACACTGGGAAGCTGGCTGCTTTTCTGCTGCTGCACTGCACGTCGACTAGAATCGCCTGCCCAGAGACAGAAGGCCACGACCCACGATCGTCGTCGCCCGTCCCGTCCGCGCTCCTCTTCCGCCCTACGGACCACGGATCCAACCTGTCTCGCTCTCCCTCTTTTGCCATCTGCATCTGCCTCTCTTGCCTCTTTGACTTTTCGCCTCCTCTCTCTCCCATTCACTCACTCATTCACTCAAATTACCCTCACCCTCAATTCACCACTCTTCACAATACCCTTGCCCATCTCACACTCACATCGGGTACCTATCTATCCTCATCCTCATCCTTCTCTCCCTCTTCATTTGCCTCCCGTCTCCCACAGTACATCACTTTGCGCGCCTTCGCTTCAGTCCACATACATTCCAACTTACTACCTTTGATCTATCGACTCGTACTACCTACCGCCCATACTTCTTTAACCTTCCACTCCCTTCCTGCATTCCATCGGTCGGATCCTTTGCACACACATACACACACACACTCTTTCTCTCTCTCTCTCATATACGAATTGTCATATCCCTCCGCTGGACACCGCCACCCCGAATATCAACGCTCACCTTCGCGTCAGCCTGCCACGACCACAGCACGGTTTTGCTCAGCCTCGAGTGCCTAATCACCACCGCCTCAATGCACTTGTAGCCTCGCCATTCGCCCATAGATCCACTCGGCCCCGGACGACGAGCAAACCAACTCCTTGCAAGCACTTTTAGTCTCATCACTGTCACAACAGTCCTCCGTTTAATCAGTTGCTCAACTTTTCCCCCTTGACCACCGTCGAACTGGATTCACGAGCCCCCGAAGCCCCCGAGCCCACAACGACACATCGCCAACAGACGCCAAGCTTGCCATGTCCTCCTTGCCACCCGACCCGTACAAGGCCTTAGGCGTCTCCAAAGATGCCCAGCTATCCGAAATCCGAAGCGCCCACCGGAAGCTCATCCTCAAGTGCCACCCCGACAAGGTCCAGGACCCGACGCTCAAGGCCCAGAAGCAGGACGAGTTTCAAAAGGTCCAGCAGGCGTACGAGCTGTTGAGTGATGATAACGAGCGAGCCAAGTACGATGACAACGTCAAGCTGGCCGAGCTCCGCAAGGAGATGGCCAAGGGCATGTCAGCCAACACGTCTGCACCTCGCGCTCCTAGGACATATGAGGTGCGCACTGCCGAACCCCGACCCGATACATTCACCAAGACGACATACCGCCCGTCACCCGGTACCAAGATGTACTCCCAATACAACTCCCGGTCATGGGATGAGGAGATCCACAGCCGATCAAATTCCATATTTGAGGAGCCGCGCGCCCGCCGGGCCACCAGCTACGAGAAGCCATCTCGGGACCGACAAGACGACGACATTAGGGAACGCGAGCGGGAACGCCGGCGCAGGGAAGACAGAGACAGGGATAGGGAGCGCGAGGAGCTCGCACGCGTCGCAGACCGCCGGGAAAGGGAAAAAGAAAAGGAACGACAGGCGGACAAGAAGGTCGCAGAGAGGGCCGCCAAGCGCGCCGCTGAAGAAAAGGAGGCCCGACGACAAGAACGCAAGCGTCAGGAAAAGGCGGATAAGGAGCGCGAGAAAGAGCGCAGACGCGATGCCGAAGAAAAATCGCGGAGACAAAAGCCGGTCTACATGGAGCCGTTTGACGACGAACCGACGTATATCGCCAAGCCCGACAAGAAGAAATCGAGCAGCAGCAGCACTACCAAGGAGAAGAAGGATGATAAGCGGTCCCGCTCGATCCCGCGGGACGGTGTTCCTCTCCGGGACGACCTGTCCGTGCCGCCCGTACCGCTTCAGCCGCCCGACCACAAGACCAAGATGACCGGAGCTATGCTCTTTGCTGCCACTTACATGGACCAGTCCCGCAAGACCGGCGCTATTAACCCTCACCCGGGCCTGAACCGCTCCCAGACACACGACGTGCGCTATGCGCCCCCGGCGCCGACGCCGCCGGCCGCGGCGCTCTACGTCGTACCTCCGCCTCCCATCCCCGCCGAGGAGGATTCGAGTCGCAGGTCCAAGTCGCGTCGCTCGTCCGAGACCAAGACGCGCGAAAAGTCGAGCCATAAGAAGTCATCGCCGACCAAAGAGCCGCCCATGGCCGTGCCGCCGTCGCCCAACGTCGTCGATGCTTCACCCAGCAGTCGTCATATGCCGCCCCAGTTTGTCTCATCAGCGTCGTCGCCCATATCCACCTCGCCGCCCAAGGCCCCTCTCAGGTCGGCCACCTTCAACGACGGTTCCTACAGCCGCCCGCCGCCCAGCATCGTCAGGGCGCAGACTTTCTCCCACGTCCCCGCCGACCCAGAACTGCGGAGCAGCGGCCGCGACCGTTCGAGGATGCAGCCGCAGACCCTGAGCGAAGACTCGGAATCCGACGGCGACCGTCGTCCCCACAGGAGTCACCGGTACAGGACTCGCTCTCCCGATCCGGTGCCTACGGATTACGGCCAGCGAACTCGGTACTCGGTCAGTGGAGGCCGTACCGTGCCGATCTCGGCCGAATCCGTCTACCCTCCAATGTATCACGAGGAGTCCTCGCCCTCCTCCAGGAAGCACAGCAAGACCGCCTACTACGAACGCCCTTCCATGCCGTCCAGGGAAGCAAGCTACACGAACTCTGCCTACTTCCCCAAGGTCAAGACGTCGAGATACGACCCCGTGCAGTACTCCGACATCCCCTACCGATGCCGCGACGAGTACAACGTAGGTTATGCTTAGCGGGCGTAGTCTGGCCTTCTCGGACGAATGGGCCGTGCTCCTATATTGGTGCCCCCTCGAGGAGGGGGCTCAAGGAGGGGGAACGTATCGTTTTGCTGGAACGCATCGATGCCCAACCTCCTCCACGGCAGGGGAGGCGATTCGAATCTTTGACTAAATCATCTTTTCAATGTTCTCCACCTCAGTTTTCCTTCTTTGGTCCGATGCTGGTATGATGGGCAACGATATAAAGACGCAAGAAAATTACCATACAGTAACGAGTAAACCGACCTGTGTTATTTGACATCAAGTTTTGGGAGGGGGGAGGCTGGAAAGGCATGCGAGGGACTGGAAAGCCGGTCACTTGGGACGGCTACTGATTGGCATTTATGGAGCGAGACGTGCTAGGCGGCTGCCTGGGAGGGATGGGATGTGCCGGCTTGGTTCAAGGCTGAGGCTGAGGCGGAGGTGACTTTCATCGAGTTTCGAGGTCATGCGCCCTCATGGCGGGAGGCCTCGCCGAGAGATGGAAGGACATCTCCCCTTTCCACCCGGTCCGGCCAAGCCCGATCGCTCCCTTACCCGACGGCGAGCCCATGCATTGGGGACGTTTTATTTTGGGACATCCCGGGGTTTTCTCACAGAAGTTGTTGTACGCTGGAGTCTTGACGATACACACATACATTGGCATGCATTGGGATGGCGACAATGTTGTATTTGTCCCCCTGTTTTCGGGGATTTTCTTTCCAAGCATCTATCTGGGTCTCTCTTTTTTTTATTACATACCTCTTAACGAAACTCGAGACTTGATTTATTTCCATTCCATGGCCGTCAGGCAAATCAGGTTCCAGTCGTTCGCTATTCGCTACATGGCGTTTTTAGAGGGGGGGGGGAGGAGACATGGATATCATGATGATGGACACAAGGGAAGACAATCGTCACACCGGCCATCACACGGCATCGAGTATCCCTGATTCGGCATCCGCGAAGGATGGCTGATTGGTGATTCGAAGGGCTCATGTGAGGATGAGGACAAGGATGCTCACACGGAGGTCTCTTTTTCTTCGTAGTTGGACTTGTCGAAACAGGCTTGTTCATGACATGCTGGTCTGCTTTCGACCCCGATGATGCGATGCCGATATGACTGTCAGAGGGCTGACCTGGGCAGATGGTCCGATACCGCGAACTCGGCCTGACTCAGGGTGGAACAGGGAAACCTCTTGGCCGAGTGCAGTGGCGCATGGTACTCCCCTCAGGACACGGGGCGTAACACAGAGAAGAAGGTGGGGAGGGGGTTTCACGGATCGTGAGATCTCCGGCTTCGGGTGTTCATACGAGGTGAATGCTGGATGGTGTTGCGACTTCACACATGAGCTACTCGCTCAGCTTCACGAGGCGGTCATTCATAATCAGACGCTTCGCGTGCTTGGCTCCCGTGGACTGGCAGTAGTTAGGAGTCCCTGGCCGTGTATGTTATCCCTCCAAGGCACAGCCGCGAAACTAGGAATCGGTTCACATAACCAGGCCGAGGCCGGGTCCTTCCCTAGAACCGGCATCTAACACGCACCATATCCCTCACGGCGTCTTTCCTCATCCAACAGCCCGCCGCCACCATCACCACCGCTGCCGTCGACCTCCCTCATCTCAAACGCCTCGCGATCCCCGCTCTCCTCTGCCCTCCTCTCCTCCCGCCCCTCGCGGATCGACCGCTCCCTCGTGATATCCCGCCCGGTCCACGCCCCGACGGTCCTGATAAGCTGCAGTAGCAGCGGCGGTATCATCAGCCTCATCGGCGTGTCGCGCAGCGCCGTCTCGCGCCAGCCCTCGCGCCACACGCCCACGGGGAAGTGGCTGAAGGCGCTGCCGAGCCCCATCGTCGTCACCCACGACATGCCCTGCCTGTAGACGACGGCGGACGTGCTCGCGGCGAGGACGACGACGACGAGGGCGAGGACGGCCGGGGAGGGGTCCCAGAGGGGGCCTATGGCGCGCTTGAGGAGGTGGTCTAGGGGGATCATGTCTTCTTCAGGGATGCCTGTGCGAGATTAGGGTATGGGAATGCGGTCTGGCAGGGGTGGGTGGGACAGGTGTGGACGGAATGGTACATACCCTCTTGGAAGGTGTACATGGAGTACGAAGTTAAGAAGCTGGCGAGGAGAAGCAGCCAGTTCGTCCTGGACCCGGCGGTGGACCGTCCTCGCGGGGGATCGTCGTCGTCGTCGGGGGCGTCGTCGTCACGCTGCGGCTTCGACGCTACATCGTCCCCGTCTTCTTCGACGCGGAGCACCACGTCTCCGGTCTTTGTGCTGCATGGTTGGGCTCCGGTCGGGCGCGTGATGTCGGCCTGCTCCGCTACGATCCCGAGTCTGTCGTCGGGGTTGGCACTGCGAATGGCGCGGCTATGTTTAGTACAACTCTGTTCAATTTAGAAGAAGAAGAAGTAGAAGAAGAGGATCCCTCACGTCTCATCTCCCGTCACGAGGACTGCAGCCGGCATCTCCTCCGCGACGGCCATCTCGTAAGGTCGGAGGGGGGGCAGATGTGGACAAGCCCTTTCTTTCAAGGGGCTAGCGACAAGATGAATCAGACTTCGGGGAGCTCAAATCTTCACGTTTCCACGAGAGGGTACAATACCACGTCGCAGACTGTCATGGCAGACGTGGGCTTTGTGCGAGTCTTTTTATCCTACACGCCGGATGGTGTACCCGTAGATGAGGGAGACCACCACTGCGAGAGTGAGAGGGATCTATTGGCGCCGGTGACTACGCCACGCAGGCTGCCAAGGGTCGTCTTCTTTCAGCCCGCGCCCGACGATGATGCGCTGGGCTGGTTGCCTTTCTCATGATACCCCCTCGCCACACCCACGACGAGAGGCTGTTCGCTTCACATGTCAGCTGCGAAGCAAGAGTCGACCAAAAGGAAATGTATAAAAACACAACCGGAAGGCTTGAATCTGACCACAATTAGATCGCATGGGGGTTTCAAGTCAGACCTGTCTTAAGGCTCTCCGACGGAGTGAGAGAGAGAGAGAGAGAGAGGGGGTGGAGGGCAAACGAAACCTGTTTTTCGCAGTTCTGATAAGAAAAGTGGCGGCTGCAATACGCCAGAACCGGCCTTTTGCTTATTTGTCCCAGTCGCCAGGGAGGTCACGCGGACTCAATCCCCCCGTTGCGACTCGTCCAGGAGCGAAAAGCCACCGCGAAGACCAGGCTGCGATTCTGTATCTGTATACGGCCCATGGCAAATGAGAGCAGCACGATGGGGATGACGCCTTCGCTCTAGCTGGGGCTGATCGCCTATCATTTGCTGATGCTGAACCAGCTACATAAAGGCACACTGCGTTCCAGCTCGTGTTTGGATATCTTCCAGTTCCAAAGAAGGGCCCCGGGGGGGTTGTGAACAATGGACAGTGTATCTGCAATAACGATTTTCACACGTGCGTAGACTCAATTTGGTCAACTATTGGACCTGGGATAGGCTATATCGTTGCATGAGTGACATCTTACTCGACGGTTCACTTGATACCATTAGGCAGTCAGTAATAGTTTACGAGAGGAACAGAGACCAACCTATAACACGTCAGAGCAAACTGCTACCAGTCTGGCCGGGAAGTCACCCACCCAAGCCGTCCGTCACAAGCCAGAAAGATGAGAAGCCGTGCCTGACTCTGACCCTCTCTCCTTTGACGTTAACGGCTCACGTATTCGAATCTGCACTTACGCGTTACTCAGTGCAGCTGCGTTGGTAGAAGACAAAAATGAACGGCACGTGGAGTGGAGTTGTAAATAGTGGTATCAGCGAAATCGAAGTCTTCCTATGCGTGTGAGGAATCCGGTTTGCTCGAGCACGATCCGTGATTGTGCAAGGACGGGTAGTTCTCAATGGTAACCGCTACTGGAGAAAACTAGTGTTCCCAAAGCACTTGGGCCGGATCTTGTACTCAACAATGCCGTGCCCTTGGATCTCTATTATTGTCATGTCCTTCGACCTCTGCCAAAGCCGTGAACCCAGGTATTTCTTAGTCGGTCGGTTTTAGCCTTTCCAGTTCCTCGCCATAATAACTCAAATCGATACTCGGGATTCTTTCGGAATGAGTCTCGTCCATACACAACCCTCTGTTTCAAACTCCGCTCGGTCCAAAGTGCAAGATGAGAGCGGGATCAAGCCGGGGTCCGGCTGAGTTGGTTCTGGGTGGACAATGTCCATCGCAAACAACATGGGAAACACACCGTTGATCCTTCAACCAGCGAATTCAATGTGACAACAAAAGAACCATCTGGTAAACCAATAAGCCCACCTGCTTCTAGAGTCATCCGAGGGGAAGGGAAGACGTGATGACCGTTGTCAACCATATATTCCATCCCCATCAGACAAGATGCTCTGGCTATGACCATTACCCGAGGTCACTATTGTATAGCCTCGTTGACACGGTCTGTATGTTCATTCATTCCGCGGGAATGGCAAGCTGATGTGATGATGAAACCTGGTGTTTTACGCCCTGTTCAACTCGACTTCCCGCTACCAAGTGGATTGATTGTATGGCACTGCGGACACCTACTTGGATTTCAGAGCTCAAGACGTCAAGGGGAACTCGATTCGAAAGTCATGAGGTGAGACCATTGTCAAAATCTTGCCACGTCAGGCATATAAATAAGGGGGTATAGGACCTATCTAGAAAAAACGCCAGGAAGTCGACATGGTCAAAATAGGGGACGCCGCCCCTGCGGGATGATGCATGTGATGATAATACATAATGGGTTGATAATGATACAGTAATTTTTCTTACTAGTCAGCCCCTTTTAACATTTGGGAAAATGACGTAGGCACTAGACCGTCCGGAGGATGCAGAATGTCTGGTGGAAGATGGTTGCAAATAGAACGATGACGACGCTGATGCAGATACCGGGAAACGCTAGACGAGGACATAGAGAGCGCAAATCTAAGACGACATTAGCTGTGGCGAACCTCATCTGTAAATAAGCCAACTTACCAGACTCAGGCCCATGATCATGGAACACCAAAAGCACACGTTGTTCAGCGTCTTCTTGCCGCGCACCCACTTGGTGCGCTGAAGCACAACGATGGGCAGCTGCAGCATCTGGCAGATGAAGCCGTAGCCCCTCAGCTTCTTTGTGATGCAGGCCATGACGACCTCGTGGCCGATGGCGGAGATGAGGAAGGTGATGACGGTGGCGGGGAGGCGGCCGATATAGGGCCGGCTGGCGCTGTAGACGTGACGGCGCAGGAAGCTGTAGACGGGTATGTTCCACTCGCGCGAGAACTCCATCCAGTCGGTCGAGTTCCACCAGTCCGAGTAGAAGTGGCGGTCGGCGAAGTGGGTGAGCTCGGCGAAGGCGCCAAGGGCGTACTCAAAGATGACGAGGAAGACAAGCAGGAACGTCAGCATGAAGGGGAAGAGGAGCCACGAGATGCTCTCGGCGAGGATCAGGAGGGCCTCGGAGACCGGGGGCGGAGGCACGGCGTTGAGACGGACGGAGGCATCGGTGAGGATGGGCAGGATGAACTCTTCCGAGATGACGGTCAGGAGCGAGATGCAGCCGAAGACGGCGATGATCTTGGAGATGAGATTCTGCCAGTCGATGCGGGCGGTCCGGGGGTACTCAAGCTCGTAACATAGCGTGGGGCAGAGGAGATAGTCAAAGTAGTTTGTCCACGTCAGGTTGAGGGGGTATGCGATGTTGCCCATGGGAGAGGTGAGCTCCTGCGCCAGGTCCTCACGCAGCTGGTCGATTTCGTCCGAGGTGGAGTCCTCGTCCGAGGTGCTGGCGACATCGGCCTTGGCCTTGAAATCGCGGTTCTTGGGGCTGCTCACGGTCCCCATGGGGTTGTCGGGCGTGGGGTAGAGATAGACAGGGTCCTTGGAGGCGGTCGAGGGGTTGTCGAGGGCGCGCAGACGCTTCTCCGTCTCGCTGAGGTGGCCGTTGTAAAAGGCCCAGCTGTGCGTCTTCATGAGCAGCACCATAGTGTGTATGAGCAGGAAGACCTGGGCGGTCCATGTCCAATCGAGCAAGAAAGGGACGGCGATCCAGAAAGCGAGCCAAAGGACCTGGTATATGCTCTGGACAGCCATGCCGCCGTTCTTCCAGGTGAAGGCGCCATTGGCCGGAGCGGCGCGCCACACACGATGGAGGGGCAGGGACACGAGGGTGGTGGCGACCATGAGGAAGTCGGCGATGGCCAGGTGCCAGATCTTGATTGTGAAGAGGGTCCAGATCTTGACCCGCATGGGGGAGCCCGTGTCCTTAATGTTACGCAGCATGGTGGTGATGGCCATGATGGCGAGGCCGATCCAAAAGAGATTGAAGAAGCCGTGGAAGTCACGGTAGTCGGAGTTGGGGTCGAAGTGGGAGACACGGCTCGCGAACTCGATGGTGGGGAAGATACGACGACGCTGTTCGGCGCGAGCTTGCTTCCTCGCCGAGGACATGCTCTTGACGGAGGGGAGGGCATCGTGGGGTACGGGTGTCGAGCGGCCACTGCGGCGACATCGGGAGTTAGCAGGCGTTGCTGGCGAACGTGGGAGAGATGTGGTTTCGGGAGGAGGAGAAGAGATGAGAGGTGAAATCAAGTTTGGGTGAGGATGATGACATACCTGGTAGTGCCGCTCGTCTGGCCAGTCTCGGACAGCGGCGTCAAGGCGCTCATCTCGCCGACAGAGGTATTGCTCTGGGTCCTCGACAACTGCGAGTGTTGCGGCTTCCTCGGTCTCGGTCGCAGGACGTGGTCGTGAGCCCCACCGTTGGGGGCAGACCCCGACGACGCCATGATGAGGATGGACGCGAGAGCTTAGATTGGGATAGCGAGAGCTCGGGAAGAGGGTAAGGCGGTCCGCGGGTGTATTTGGTCGAGGCGAGGACGATTTGGTGTTTCGGTGACTTTCGGTGATGGTGGTGGTGGTGGTGGTGGTGATAAACGTGGAGGATAGCAAGAGGCGATCGCCGCGCGGCGCCGGGTTGGAGGTGCAAAGGCGGATGCAAGCGGCGAAAGTCGACGTGTTCGAGACGCTTTGGGGATCGCAAAAAGGAGGAGAGCGAGGGTGGGATATTCAAGGTCGCATTCCAGGGGTCGTCGCCATTTCTCGGGTAGAGTCCGCGTATTTGGGATGCGTAGGTAAATACTGTACGGATATTCGTACGAGGGTTTGAAGCATGGCGGATCTCGGGCGCGTTTTGAAGCCGGGAGCGAGGAGCAAGGAGCTCAAGATGGCCCTGTAACCTGCCCGTTACCTGCTAAACGTTACTGTACAGCATGTATCCGTACTGTATTCCCCTCTCACCCCACTCATGCAATGCGCGCGCCGTTGGGAACAGCCAGCCTCGGCCATGTCACGCCGCACCCAATCACGTCCTCCAGCAGGCAGCTGCTGTACTTCAAAAACGGCAAAAGCACCTTCCTTCCAGTCAACACTTTGCACTTCCCCAGAACTCATGGTCCACGCAACAGCTCCTGCCCTGCATCGCAACCGAATTTACGTCACTTCCCACGTGATACGTGGACCCCAACGGCCCGAAGTGGGGGTAACCGGCATCGACCTGAGCCAATGAGGTGCCTTTAGTGTTTCCAAGAAGCCCGGCGATCTCTCGACCAGGGGGCAGAGGGGCGGAGGGACGGAGGGAAGCGGCGCCCGATAGCAGTTGTCAATTCAATTCCTCGAATCCCTCCGCGCCCGGCCTCTTCGGCTCCGGGAATTCCCATTCGAACAAATTGACTTTACTTTACCACTTGCCCGGTACACTGACTAACACCAACACCAACACGAACGTCATGGATGGATTGATCATGCGGGCGATACCCCTTCAAGCCTTGGATGGACCTGTATTGCAGCGCAGATGCTGTGCAGGGCACCCACCCCCGGGAGGCCATTCCCGCCCTCTGCTATGTCATGCCATGCCATGCCATGCCGCTGCCTGCTTGGCCGGACTCGGCGCCTGTCCGGGATAACGCCATCGCCCGATGAAAAGTCACCGTTGTTGATCTGCGCCTTGCTGACCTCTGATGTGCCTGCCACCTGTGGCCCCGGCGTCTCAAGTCGTTGTCGCCCCGACCCCGTGGCGTCGCTTGTCATCAAAATAGGCTTTAGGCTCGTCCCGCTCAACTCTGTGCCTCGACGTCACACGTGCGGCCGTCTAAAGAGAACTTCAAGCCATCCGACCAAGCTGTCCTCGTCCTGGCTGGAGCCGAGGGGCGGCGGGTGGTCTGAGGCCGGGTAGCCGCTGCGAGGCCCCGACAAGCTTGTGCTCTTTGACCAACAGGCCGGCATCGGTTTACTGTTCAGAACGAGGGTGCCGGCTGCGTCACTGGATACGGTGCCGTGGCCCTGCTTCAATGACGGCTCCTACAATGATAATGGAGGCAAAGGCGCAAGCGCCGGGATTCACCATGTCCGATGTCGCGGAAGGCACACAACCTACTGTCCCAAGTGTGACCTCAGACTATCGCTGACGATTCCCATATACCTCAAGAGCACCATCAGTGGCCGTTCGTCAACCCTAAAGTGAAGGAACAGTCTTTTATCAGGGTAGTAGGTGCAGGTGGCCACGTTCTATACCTCATATCCTGATGCGACGAAAACCCCAATGAATAGCGGAGCGAGTTCATGCCACATCGGAAATGGAACGGTAACAAATCCCATAGTCAACGCTGTCGCACTTACATTGCATTGCACTAGTCCCCCTACCTTACGGAGTATGCGATGCTTCGATGCCCCCCCCCCCCCCCCCTCGGGCATCAATCCTAATTGGCCTTCAAGGATATGACGTTGGCCCCCGTCGGGCCGGACCCATCACAATCAGTCAAAACTTGCGGGAACACAGAGATAAGAGATTTTTTTTATTTTTTGTTTTCATTTTCCCTCTACTGGTATCTGGTGTCGATTTCGATCTTTCCGAGCAACTCTGAAGTGATCACTTCTTTTCCTTTTTCCAATATCGCACAAGAACGGCATGCTTCCCTGCTAGCAATAACGACGCTGGAGGCGTCGACTTCATCAAGACGAGAAGTTCCAACAGGACTTGAATCGATTCACGATACACCGACAACACCCGTGCGCAGCAGCAACTGTTGAGGTCTCCCCGTAAACAACCAACCACGATCCGCGCCGATGGCCGCTCCACAAAACGAATCACGGCCGCAACACTCAGCACCAGTCGGAGAAGCTGAAGTCATCCCGGGCACGCGCCGCCTCTACGACGAGAATGGCAACAATCTGCCGGGCGACGCCTCGCTCCTAAAGCATGGCGACATCGTCCTCGTTCCCCAGCCCACCGAGTCGCCCAACGACCCTCTGCGCTGGTCGCTGCCGCGTAAGATCTGGCACTCATGCCTGGTGCTGTACATCGTCGGTCTCACCGCTGCCACCTCCAACAATGCCGGCTCGGGCGCCGACGGCGTCAACGAGGAGTACGGCATCGGCTATGACGCCTTTAATACCGGCGCCGGCGTGCTCTTCATCGCCATCGGGTATTGGACCCTGCTGAGCTCGCCGCTGGTGCATTTGTACGGACGCCGCTTGGGCTATCTCATATCCATGATCGTCAACATCGGCGGCCTCATCTGGTATTCCCGCATCACGAACGTCGCTGGCGTCATTTGGTCGCAGCTGTTTGTTGGCGCTGCCGAGTCGGTTGGTGAGGCCACAGTGCAGCTGTCTCTGCTAGACATCTGGTTCGAGCACCAGACCGGCAGTGTACTCGGTATTTATACCTTTGCCACGGCCATTGGCACATACCTCGGGTAAGTATAGTGCTTCTTGTTGTCGTTCTGTGTTGATGCTCAGGGTTGCTGAACGATTATAGGCCCCTCATCGGCGCGTACGTGTCCAGCGGGCTCGGCTGGCGATGGATCGGCTACGTGGGCGCACTCATCTGCGGCGGCAGCCTCATCGTCATTTTCTTCGGCCTTGAGGAGACCGAGTTCAACCGGGACCGCTACCTCACCGGTAACGGCGAGCGCTACCCCGCCGGCGACATGCACACCATGCCAGCGTCGGAGAAGACGTCGGTGCAGGCCTCGGCCAGGAACTCGGTCGACATCGAAGGGCACGACCCCACCGACAGCGGCACGACGACCGGTCCCACCCAGGTCATTGGCAAGGAGGGCCACCTCGCCGAGACGACGGGGACCGACCAGGGCTCCATGATGTCCGGCACGGCGCGCGACCGCATGGCCTTCTCGTACTCACGGCGAAAGACGTACTGGGACCGCATCCGCATCGTCACGCCGGCGCCGAACCTTCGCGGCACCGGCTTCAAGCAGTACCTGTTCCGGCTCTGGCACACGCTCCGCGTATTCACGTTCCCTGCGGTGTGGTACGCAGGCCTGCAGTGGGGCCTGCAGAACATCTGCCTGACATTCTACCTGACTGTGCAGGAGGACTGGTGGTACGGCCCGCCATGGAACTACTCGGCGGCGGCCGTGGGCAACATGAACCTGCCGACGCTGATCGGCAGCCTGGTGGGGTGCGTGTACGGCGGGTACGGCAGCGACCGGTTCATGCTGTGGATGATCAAGCGCAACAAGGGCGTCATGGAGTCCGAGTTCCGGCTGTACCTGATGGCTCTGTGCACCGTGGTGTTTCCGACGGGCATGTGGCTGTTCGGCATCGGCAGCGCTCGGGGGTGGGACTGGCCGGTGCCGTACGTCGGGCTGGGCTTCATCGGGTTCGGGTACGGATGTGCCGGCGATCTGAGTTTGGCGTATCTCGCCGACTCTTTCCCGTGAGTTGTTTCCCGGTTCTGATGTTATGTGGAGAGAGAGAGAGAGAGAGAGAGAGAGAGAGAGAGAGAGAGAAAAGGGAAGGGAATGTTTGCTGACAATTACCTACAGCGAAATGGTTCTCGAGGGCATGGTGGGCGTTGCCGTCATCAACAACACCATCGCCATGCTCTTTACGTTCGTGGCGAGTTACTGGATCGACTCGGGTATGGAAAACTGCTTCATCGCGCTGGGCGTGCTCAGCTTCGTCATCATGGGCCTGAGCCTGCCGATGATCGTCTTCGGCAAGCGGACGCGCCGCTGGGCCAAGGACCGGTACATGCGGTTTATCGATATCCGTGACGGTTTCTCAAAGTAGGGCGGACGAGTTAGAGAGCATAAGTGGTCCAGCTGGAGTGAAGGGACGAGAAGCAGCACAAAGAGATGACGAGGAAGGAGGTCCAAGGTTGCAGAGGGTGTGGTTGATGACGATGTACATGTCTTCACGATGCGTGCTTGTAACATGTGTATGGATCTGTTCAGGAGTAGCCTCACAATCGCGGCGTTACGGTTCTGGAGTTTCGTTTCGTTTTCACTTCTCGTTACGGATATTTGCCTACCGTACCGCGACAACATGTCCCTGATCTATTCACGCAGCAAGACAGAACATGAGACCGTGAACGAGAGCGATACACACATACGCAGATACATACCTACTTGCCTACCTCTAGGTAGGCATATGTACATGAAGGTATGTATTCATATTACAGGCTCAACAAGGCCAGGGAAGGGGGGAGGGAAAGGACCAACGGAAGTGGCAGGCGCTCCTGCTTGGTTGCCCAGTGTTCCAGTTTCATGCGGTGCAGATGGAAAGAACTTTCCTCCCCATCACCACGTGTCGCACCTGAATTTGACTTACACTCGCCTTCTATTGCGCCTTCCTGCCCGTCTCTCATGGACCATTGCCGAATATTCCATGCCAGTGTCTTTCTCCCATCAGCATCTACTCTCTTTCTCCATACTTCATTCCATCGGCGGTTTGTGCTTCCTTTGCTGCCAACCGATCGAGGGAACGTAGCGTCTAGCACCGCAAATGAAGCGGCGACCTGGTCAAACTTGGCTGGAGTCCGGCATCGACATGCTTACCAGACGCTTACGCCATGCCCGGCTCTCGAATCACCACGACCAAGTGCGGCATTCGGCAACACACCACCCTCCACCCCTTCGGACCCCCCTGTGGCCTGTCTGCTTCGACAAAGGACGCGCCTCGCAGAGCGTCTGCACGAGGGCGGGATTCGCTGAGCCTTGCGCCCAATGACGGGCACGATAACAGCGGTATTCCGACCTTGTTCTCGGACTGATTCTGGTCATGATTCGCTTTGACCCGGTAGTCTCTCGGTGCGGGCGACGTCATGAGAAGAGACTACTCAGAGGGAAAAGAAAGACTGCAGTCGTTTTCATGTGCAGAAGCATCTCGATGCATATTGCAGTCTTGCCCTGGCTCTGACGATCGATGGCCACAACAACCTGAAGATACTGGCCCGAGATGTCCCACCTAACACACATTATCTCGACATTGCTCACAGCAGTAAAAATTAACTTTCGTACTGATATCCAACAACTGAGTACGCGTTATGGCCGCCGTCGCTCTCGCCTCGCTGAAGTCAGCGAACCCTCAACACCGCACCGCTACGGCGGTTGGCTGCGTCGGCAAACCACCCCAGACCGCGTGCTCAACTCTATGGCCAAAGGCTACGATCGGCGTATGTCGACAAGCCCCGTGCATACCCGTTGTCTGCACTGGCAAGCGTCCAAGCACGAAAAGGCGTGTCGTTCATTGTTTGACGCCGCCTGCTGCTTCAGACCCGACGACATGGTAGCCAGGTTCCGCATTGTCTGGGCGCACTCGCAGCGGCAGCAGCAGCAGCATCCCACCATGAACTTTACTACCCGTACCCTCATGCTAACCCCGATCGACCTCACAGGCAGCTTCGGTGAAGCTGAAGTGCACGCCCGCTTTGTGCCCGTCGTACCGTTCGGCCGGTTAGCATAGGTCTTTGGCACCCACGGCCATTTGGCCGAAGTACCCTCCCTGTTCTACCTTCCCAAAGGAATCGTGGTGGAACTCTGTCGGTCCTTATCGGTCAGGTCACCTGGATCCAAGTATTTGGAAGATGCCTTGCAGCCGGATACTTTCCGACTTATCATGCCGCATGAGAGAGAGCAACATGTTGCTTCAGCCCGCAGCGTGAACCTGCTCATCCGTTTATCCTCAAAATGATAACCGGTTGTCTCTCTTCTCGGTTGATGGCTGTCACACTTGCATCCTGACATCCGCATTTGACCCAAGCAGGGGCACGTCACCGACATGCCGGAGAGCTGTTTGGATGTCGATGCAGACTGTTGCATCTGCAGTTGAAGGAGTCGTCTGAACCGCCCCGGGAGGCACCATTCTCATCCGAGAAGTGGGTTCATATTGCTGGGACCAGAACCACTCGGTTTGCGTGCCCTTGAAGATGGGCCCAGACCGTAGCCGTGGGCGATTCCCAAGCCGATGCTTGCTGACGCGCAACTTCAAGCATTCGAGGTATCCACGTCAAGCACTGGTCGGCGTTTGTTCCGTCGCCGCAGACAGACACTCTGCAACGCAAAGCCTTGCACGATGCGCTCTGGCAGAGAATTCGGTGCCGGCTCAAGTTCTCGACTTCATTTTAGGTTGACAAGGAATCCGCCGCTGGTTATCGTGCCTGGAAGAAGCCCTACAGGGGTATATCCTTGGCTGAGCGGATATTGGGGTCGAAAACTCGAGAGAATTAGCCGGCACCCGTCGCTTATCCCCATTGGGACGGGAAATCTCGTGCCTACCGCCGTAAGAGCACGACAGATACAGTAATACGCATTGTGTTCTCTAGGGGTCGCATCAATCCTGACGGTTCGGCCTTGTTCAGCGTCGTTGGTCGCTGCAAGTTGTCTCCGGCGCACTCCGTTCAGACACCGTGCAGACACCGAGAAAAACACCCGCCCGGGGGGCGAACAAGAACGAAGAAGTTCCGCTCCATTGACAATGAACGTCAGCTTTTTGGCCACACCTCGGCCACAAGGCGTGTGTGGTGCTGGCGAAACCGGCCGAAAGCATGCTGACCGCTGCGCCGGCAGTGCCCAGTCAAACTGCCCCATACCGACGAATGCCCAGCAGCACTTGAGTCTGCATCGTGGCGTTCCTGCTTACACAGCCATCTATGTCCTTTGTCTGGCGGCCAGTCCGCGCGCGACATCGCCCCCAACCCGGCTCTTTGATCAATCCCGCTGCCGCCTATTGGAAGTGGCTGAACGGCAAAACCGCCATGGCAGTCTCCTAGCGACTGAAGGGGTTAGACTCGAGCGGCGTCGTACGGATGTGTCTCTGACAGCGTCCTTGGTCATTGGCCGTGCTCGACAGGTGGCTTATCGGATGGCACCAGGCTGGCTTGGTGGAAGGCCGTTGGAACATGCACCAGGCTTCTACGGCGTTAGTCCTCCTCCCGTGGCACATCCCCCAGCTTTTGGCTACCAGACGGGCTGGGCTCGGTTGCTTGGCTGCCGGTGATGGTCGAAAGCGAGCAGGCCACCCGGAGACGACTCCTTCCCCCTGATGCAGCGACCAGCGAGGTCTTTGAACCTGAGCAGCAAGCAAGCAAGCAATGCATGCTACCGGGTAGACCATGGGACATGTCGGCTAGCTTTTCCGGCCGCGAGCCCGGTTGGAGACGGTCGCTTTCTGGGTGACAGACAGCGCGAGCGCGCGCACGACTCTCACCGCGGCCTTTCCGGAAATGGGGAGGGCCTAGTCGATAGGAGACTGACAAACACAGGCGATGATTGGTGGTCTGAGTCAGGACTTGGTCATTGGCGTCTTTTAGGCCGACCTAGGACGCTCTTTCACCTTCTTAATCTAGAACAGTGGTGGCACCATCGAGCTTGTTCCCCGCCTCCTGGTCACCCTGGAAATTGGAATTGCTCACCCGCCTGCCCATTGGTTTCCCACAGGCCGCTACGGCCGGGCAGCCTTTGATTCCTGTACGGATACCTAGCAAAATGTCGACATTCGGGCTACATTGGATGAAAATCCCGGGGCGCTCCCTGAACACATAGGCTAGAAGAGACAGCAATAAGGCGAAGTTGCAGCATCCATCGGCCATCTGTACCCACAGACTCAAGCAAAGGACGAACCGTCGCCTAGCATCCAGCTTCGATGGCTGAACCAAACCTCCCATCCGACATCGAAAGGAACCCCCCACCCCGCTCTCGGTCGAATTGTCAGTCAGCGCCCGCTCTGAGCAGTGGGAGCCGTCTGTGAATGGCCCCCCCAATTCGTCCATCAGACGCCCGGACAGAAGCCTGACTTCTGGCTGTCTCTCAACAGTCATTGGTCATGTAACACTTCCTTTACTTGCCCCCCCCCCCCCCCCTTTTTCCCTACGCAGAGCTCCACGGACCTAGGCTCGGTTCTTTCTCGCTGGCAGTTGCCGTGAAGTCGGCGGCGGCCCTCTTATCATTCACTGCGAAAACGAGAGCGCCCAAGGGACGGGATACGGGCTTGTTCTACCACCCATGTGCTACCCTCGCTTTCCCTGTTGAGGAAATTACGCGAAGGAACTTTTGCCTGCAGCTTTCACCACACGGGGGAACCTGGCGACCGGCCGACCAATGCCCGTCCAACAACGAGAAACTACAGAGTAGGCCTCGTCGAAAAGAGCGGGAGCAGCCCTACACTCCGTTCACTTCACTCACCTCGCACCTCAACTCTGAACCAGCCAGGCCAACCCAGGCCAGGACAAGACAGGACAGGACAGGACCGACGAACGAGCGAACGAGCGAGTGGGTTGAGAGAGAGGAACTGCTCCCCCCATATCTCTCGCACTCTCTCCCCCCTCTACCTCTCTTTACCCTCTCTGCTGCAGCCCGCACGCAGCACAACACGCACGAGACAAGACTGCTTTGCCGTCCGCCAGCCAGTTCGGTCCAGTTCTCTCCCTCCCTTTCTCCCTCTCTCTGGTGTGTGGTCCCATCTTGTCCCAATCCGACCGGTCTGTTGCTCCCGGCCTGACATAACCTGGGCGTGTGTGCGTGTGTGTCAGTCAAGCAAACCGACGGGTTCTCCAGCCGGTCTTTTAATATTTTCGAACCCATCCGTTACCCATACTGAACCATGACGCTTTCTCCTCTGCCGCTCTATTTTTAACCTTGGCAGCCAGAGCAAGAGCCAGACCTCTCTCTTTTTATGTGGCGACGATCATGGGCACTTTTGTTCCGTCCCCTCCCACGCTCTCGTCTTTCATTTGAAGGCCCGGTGGCACCCCCCCTCCATCTGACGGGCAATTGATGCTTGCCACCAGGGCAGCAACGTGCTGGGCTTCTTGGATGAATCGCATTCGACGACGACACGAGGCACCTGTCCTACCGAGGAGCTTTGACTTGTCCGAGTCTTGACATCTACCCAGCGGTCCGAACCACGGCTCCGTCGGGCTACGCCGAGCGCGGCCGACATGTTCAACCATTCTGGGGACAAGTCCCGCGGCGTTCCCTCTGGGTCAGGATACAGCGACAACAGCAACAGTCAAAATGACCATCACCATGGTCTATCCCTCAACACGTCAGGTCAACCATATCCCAGGTTTGGCATGCCCCAGAACTTTGGTACTTCTTCGACATGTCTTCCACAACACGAAGCCGTCCGGAGAGACTTCGACTCGTCGTCGTCTATGGACTGGACCTCTCCTGGCGGCGTACAACAAACGCGCTTCAACGTCCGATCCTCCATGAGCCACGCATCGCAGCAGCAGCAGCAGCAGCAGCAGCAGCAACAGAATGATGGCATGGAACTTGACGAACTCAACTCGCCCCCCGCCGGAGTCTCCAATTTGATTGCGCGCTTTGAGGGGATTCGCGCCGCGCCGCCAAGCAGTAACAGGGTCATGAGTTCAGGCAATTCGGGTGCGAGCCCATCATCGGCGCAATTCGGCGGCGGTGGCATCGGCACCAACAACCTGCACAACAACATGCACAGCAACAGCACAGCAAACATGAGTTCTCCCGCCCTGAGCAGAATCACCAGTCCGGTCACTCATAGCCCGGCCGCGCCCAATTTCTTTCGTGCCCCGGAGTCATATCGCCCTCCAGTGCCCAGGAGTACCAAGCCGGTCATGGGGCGCGCCCCCTCCAACATTCCATTATTCACGCCAGACTCGAGATTTGGCGATGGGAACAGTCGTGCCGGTGGTTCCTCTACACCCGCCCCACCACCACAGGTTCATCATCAGTCTCAACCATCTGCCGACTTTAGTCAACTAGATCCCTTCATCAATTCATCAGCCAAGACGTTTGCTTCTCAGTCAAACACTTACAACTTGTCGATGAGCGACTTTAATAACACGACGACAAGCAAGAACTTCGCTTCCCAGTCGAACACATCCTTTAACCCGCCTATGAACTCGTTCAACACTTCAACCAAGGGTTTCAACTCTCAACCCAACAACGTCTTTGACCAATCGACCAACAATACTTTCAGCCCGACAAACACTTATAGCTCCCCCACGAACGCTTTCAGTCCACCACCAAATGCAAATACCTTTAGCCCGCCGCCGAATTCGAATGCTTTCAGCCCGCCGCCTGCAGCTTTCAGCCCGGCACCTACACCGTTCAGCCCAGCAACGTCGACCTTTAGCCCGGCACCGACACCGGCCCCGAGCCTGATTCCTGGTACTCCGAGTGGGATGCAGACACCCTTCGGCCCTCCGCCCCCCACATCGTTCCCGGTAGGCCTTTTCTTTCTTTCTTTCTTTCTTTCTTTTTTTTCCCCTCGTTTTGCGTGACCTCGAGGAACGTCTTCAGTCTAACAGGCTTGTAGGGCCACGCTCGAGCACCCAGCGTGGCACCCAGCGTGGCACCGACGCCAAAATCCGCCATGGGTAGTCGGCCGTCACGGGAACAGGTTCCTGCCGAGGCATGGGAGTCCTTCAAGCTGACCATCAGGCACTTGTATCTGGAAGAGCGGCGGCCGTTGAAAGAGGTCATGCAAATCATGGCCGATCAATATGGGTTTCAAGCAACGTAAGTTTGCCTGCCTGGTCTTTTGCCACCCGGACGTACCGTCTCACAGTCGCAGGCCGAAGATGTATAAGACAAGATTCTCGCAGTGGGGATTCGTCAAGAATAACACCGAGGACGAAGTGAAGAGGCTGTTGTCGATGAAGTTCCAGCGCGATGCGGAAGGCAAGGTGTCGGAGTTTGTGCGGAACGGCAGGGTGGTCAACCTGGGCACGTATCTCAAGAGGAAAGGGGTGACCGAGTACGATCTCGTCGACTTTGAAACGCCAGCTCAACTTCCGTCCTACGTGCGATGTCGCACCCCGACACCGCCGCCCGCTCCGGGCTATCTGCGATCACCAGACCTGATCCGAGCGCAGGAGACAATTGTTGGCAACATGAGGAAGGCGTTCCTGCACTGCCGCCAGTTCGAGGTGGAAACTGACAGGCAGGTCGGATGGACGTCGATTATGCTCTGGGGCGCTGGGTCGAGCGACATGTTCGCCGACGCCAACAAGAAGTTCGAGATGGGCGAGCACGACGCGGGCGGGCATCTCCTGATGAGGGCCTTCAAGCGACTGGAGATGGACCTCAAGCAGCTGTCGCCCCAGGGTATCAAGGAGCTGCTGCTGGGGATGGTGCATCGCGACGCGGGCATGATGACGGCCATGTGCAAGTACCTGGCGGCCTATTCGACGACCAACTTCGAACGGTCGCATCCCCTGCGTCAGACCTTTTCCGCCCTGTACGAGGTGCAACAGAAGCACGGGCCGATTACGCTCTCGGAGCTGGTCTGGGGCTGCATCCCCACCATCGCCGAAGAGCTCGAGGCCATCTACGGACGGCGCCACCCGTACGTTGCGCGGACGTGGATCGATCTGGCCATCTTCTACAACCACGCCAACCCCGAACGACTCGAGAAACTGCTCATGGAGCTCCAGCCGCTGCGCAGAGAGATCGCGGGCCGTCACGGGCAGGGCAGCGCGGACGACCTCGCGCTGCGGTACGCCGTGGTGCAGCTGATGCAGGCAGCCTGGCCCAACGGCGACAACACGAGGTCGGAGGCGCTGGATCTGTGGGCGGCGATGAGGAGCGCCGGGCTCGTCTTTCCCGTGCGAGGGGCGGAACACAACACGTTCTGCTATCACAGTCCGCTCAAGGTGGACCCGTGGGACAGACGATGCAGAGACCGGTACGACGTCGGAACCCAGTTCTTCCAGCAGCATTGCGGCATCAAGGTGCTGCCGTACTTCGAAGAGGACATGCACTACACGGAACACGCCCCCGACTCTCACTCGGCGCTGGCGGCAGCTCTGGGACACATGGCGCCGTCCAAGTTTTCGCTCATCTGAGGAATGTGTAAACGCAAAACAGATTTTACTTGACGACGGTCACTTTGATTCGTCCGCTACGGCCCGACGGACGACGGCAGTCCCAACGCACGACGCAGATGTCGCAAACACACACACACACACACACACACTACATACGAGTCACGGACAAGTGACATTTCCGCAACCCCTTTTCTAATTTTATTGGTTCAAGATGATGGATGCTAGGTAGGATGCGACGGTCGCACAACGACAAACGAGAGGCGGTTGCTTCGGGCATGTCAGGATGGGGCTGTCAATGACACCTTGGAACGGTCAAAGATGAGGAATTCTGGATACTTCAGGCGTATTGGGATAAGGGCATAAACGCCATGGACTTGTATGCCATGGCCGGCGTATTGGGGAGGGGGCATTTCCGATTCCACCACACACAGCGAGCACACGTTTTCATGGAATGACACATTGTACAATAGCATTTGGGAGAGGAGCAGAGGAGGAAAACCTGATACCACGATACCAGAGGGAGAAGGGAGGACGACTGTAGGCCTACGGCAGCAAAAGAGAGGAGAGAGAAAGAGAGAGAAATGGGGAGACGATGATGAAACGATTTCACACAGAAACAGCGACGGATTTCCCGATGTGATGAATCCTGCGCGGCGCGCGTGACAGATGTGGGTGGTGATGATGTGTGGTGAGATGAAGACAAGGAGAAATTGTGGAGTGGGATGGACGGCGCCAAACCGAATGGGAGGGGATGAGAAACCAGCCATCCGAGCCGAATGCCCTGAACAGGCAGATCGACACGGCCTTGGGCCACGGATACGGGAGCCGAGGTGAACGCGAGGAAGCGGAGCGATGGAAGGGGGAAGGGGGAAGGGGAAATCTGTTGGAGAGGGGGGGGGGGGGGGGGGGGGGGGGGGGGACGGACCGACCTGGGACATGACGCGATACAGGAGAAGTTCCCACTTGGCTCGCCTCGTTTCGGCGGATTCCCGTCTTCTTCAAGTCAGTCGCGTAAGAATGCGGATACAGCAGAGTACAGATGCATGTTTTCGCGCTTGCAGTTGCAGATATGGCGGGTGTGGGCGACCGGGCAAAGTGGGATTGGTGAACTCTGGGTGGATGACTGATGAGCCGAAGGTCCCACGCATCGCATGTCGCCTATTTTTATTTTATTTTGGCCGCTGGGCCGTCAACTCGGGTTCGGCTTGCTCCGGGGTGGTTGGTGAAGGGGGAAGGGAGAGGGTAGGGGGAGAGGGATGTCCGGCTCCGAAGGGATCCGGAACGGACGTCTCTCCGACCGGGGGGGGGAAGGGTTCCATGCGCGTTTGTTGAGAAATTTGCACCATGGTGGATGATATGGCGAACAGAGGTGGGTGTCTGCCGGTGAAGGTGACCCACGTACTTTAGTCTGCCGGTGAAGCTGGTCCTCGCAACCGGGCCGGGCTTCACTGTGGGAGGGAGAGAGAGGGGGAGAGAGAGAGACACCATCCGTACAGAGTACGCGGTAGAGGGAAAGGGGGGAGAGAGACAACTGCATGGATGGTCTTTTCCGCGCGTATCATGGCATCTCCGCCAAGGCGGGATATCCGGAAACTCCGCGGCGCGCCCTACAACGCCGTCAGCGTCCGCAAACCGCAAATGGGACAAGGTCGGCCAGACTCTCAGTGGGCTCTTTTTCAGCTCGCGCGATTCCTCTCCTCTTGACCCACCAAGGGAAGATGAGAAAGTGTGGTCTGGCCATGAAAGGGGGGGGGGGCTGTACTGGGTGGGAAAAGCCCCTCCACTAAACAAACAATGGACACACTTGTTGGAAGCAGGAATGATGAATTGCCTGTTATGCAAGTGAACATGGATGGGATGGGATTGATTTGTTTCCCCCTGCTCCTCCTCCTCCTCCTCGTTGGTTCGGGCTGATGTTCTGCCGTTTAATGTTGTTCTTGACATGTGCTTTTTTTTTCACACCTCCCTCCATGCTTGGCTGGTGTGGTGTCTCTGTCCCTGTTTCTTCCAGGTGCGTCTTTGTGCTCTTCTTTTCAGTCAGTCGGGGCAGTCTTTGTTCTGGTCGGTGTCATCTTTGGTGGTGGGACGTCGACTCGAAAGAGGGTGAACAGTCTACAGGTACGCGGCTGTGCCAGACGGTCACACAGAGCGGGAATATCCGTGCTGGCTTTGGGGGGGGGGGGCTGGCGGCTGTTTGTTGTCGACTTCTTTTGAGAGCTTTTTTATAGGGGGGGGGGGGGGGGTTTGGCAGCGCGGAAACGCTTGATTCGAGCATGGGCCAGTGTTACATGGACAGGTTCCTCGGGGCAGACGGTGCCAGAGGATGGCACTGGCGTTAGACGCGCCTGAGATGCGGGACGGACATATGTGTGTGCGTCTGTGTGTGTGTGTGTTGGCGCGTGGCTGAGGTCCTGTTGGACTGAGAGGGGGGCTGTCCTCTCTGATCACTACGGCGCGGGTATGTATGTATGATGTCGGAGGGACTTTGTGGGCTGAAGCTCACGGGGCAGTAGCAGGCCTCCTGGGCCGGCTCGCGCGGACAGGTAGGTTCATCACATGGCGAGAGACGCAAGGCAACATGTCGAGCCAGAGGAGAGGAGAGAAGAGGCCTGAGACACGAGACCCGAGACCCGAGGCGGTGGGATATTGCGGAGAATATGCCCCCCCCCCTCTTCCTCTTCATTTGTCTTTGTCTCCTTTCATTTTTAATCCTCTTGCTTGGATACGTTGGTTCTCTCGAGACTGTTTTCTTTTCTTTTGGCCTTGATATAGTTGGGTTTCGGGATGGGACGGGCGGTCAATGAGATTGGACGAGAGGAAGGAAAAGGTGAGTATGCGTGAGGTGTGATAGTTTGGATGACGTTTCCGGATTAGCCGCCTCCTCGGGGCAAAAAAAAAAGGGAGGAGAAGGGTCACTGGTCAGGTCAGCCTAGGGTTGAGGCGGAGGCTGGAGCATGCTACTCGATTGACGGTCTCGAGGAGGACCATTTTGCGTTTTTGGATGAAGGTTTTCCTGGCGGATGTCGTTGTATGTCAGTGAGAGCCTCAGTGAGATCATCGGTGAGAACATCAGGAGGCTGACAAGGCGAGCAAGGGAATCCATACGGCCTTGTTGGTCACGTCGCAGTCCTCGGGGTACGGCGACGCTCAACCAGACGCGACTCGTGAATTGTGCGTCTGCGACTTGGGCTGCCTCCAAATGTCTACTCTGCGCATGCGGCGGCCTCTCAAAGGGGGGTGGGGGAATGGGATGGTTGTGCGAGCGCCACCATCTCAGCCCCCGTCTCAGCCCTCATTCCGATGAGCCGACCACAATGCCGCAGTACTCAATGTAGGCCTCCTTTACATGAGGTGGCTTTCCTTCAACTGCTTGCCACAGCCCAGGAGCAATGTCGTGGCGGCGGTGGCCCAGGAAGGGCGAGTCGAGACGGGGGCTGAGGCTTGGGCGTGACAGCTGCCAGTTTTCCCGCCCGGCGAGCATGGGCGAGAGTTTCCATTTATCGACTGTTTCGGCAGAGTCTCTCTCGACGCCACGAACTGAAGGCAGTGAAGAGGGAGAAGGGGGGGGGGGGGGGGGGGGGGGGGGCGAAGAAGACGCTGTCCAGACACGTCTGTTGAACAGGCAGATGCACCAAGGACCGTCAGAGAGTCAGGGCCTGGCATGAAAGCAGGACGCACAACGCACCGAGGGGCAAAAGAAGAGAAGAGACTCACTCCTCTCCCCCAGAGTACGACTTGGCTCTGAACCGTTTTCAGGGCCGTGGGCGTGGTCGGCTGGGCGTCAGTTTTCCCAAGACACGTCGACGGGCTAGACCGCATTCTGGAAGGCCACCCACTGGTCTCAGGCCCAAGACGAGATAAGGTTTGAGACGAGCTGCTTAAGCTCCCTTTCAGCCGCATCTTTTGGCAGGCTGGGGGAGAAGGGTCTTTTCCTCTTTCGGCGTATTCCCGATTCGGAGAAGGACTACGGTGGGCTCGATGAGAGTTGGCGTTCTTGTCTCTTCGAGACTCGCTCTCTTTCCCAGCACACACACACACACACACACCCAAACCACCTCGCCGGGTCTGGGAGGTCGGTGACCTTTGATCACAGTAACGCTGTTTCAATGGAAGCCACGGGTCTAGCGAAGGAGGGGGGGAGAGAGAGAGAGAGGCTGTGAGCGGGTGCGTTGTGGAGATGACGAATTTATCGATGATGGCGTCCACAAAACGCCATGCCGGTACCGTTCGTTGCTTGTGTTGTCGTTGGTATTAATACGCCGTGGCTTCCGATCTTCCCATCGTCGACAAGATGCATTCCCTGAGGCGTTTGGTGTGTTAGACTTTTGTACCGAAAGTTGAAGAAGAAGAACCCCCAAAACTGTCGTTTATGTCACTCCCCCCCTCTTGTTCCTTTTTATTCTTTTTCAGGCTGCTATTGTTAGATGACTTCGGGTGTGTGTGTGAGAGAGAGAGAGAGTCTTTCATCATGAGGTTGAGCAAGCAGGCGACGGAGCCGAACTACCAGGTCATCGATGCCTCCAGTAAGTCAACGCCCCCTCGTCCTTCTCCTCTTTGCAACGAACAGGTCGCTGACCCTCGGGCGCGTCCACAGGGACGGCGGACACCAAGAAGAGGCCGTTCAGGGTCCAGCTGTACTCCATCATCGCCCTGCTGGTCGTGACGCTCGGGCTGATCGCCGCGGGTGTGCTCATCAACCAGAAGCTCCCGGCAGGCTCCGAGTCGCGCTTCGAGCTGGGCGGCTCGGGCAAGGCCGTCGCGTCCGCCACCAACAACAGGCGCGCCGTTGCCGTGTTGGGACCGCGGGAGAGGGCCCTCCGCAACGCCGCCGACGCCGTGCTGGACGCGGCGGGGGTCGGCGCCGCGTGGAGGCGGCAGATTTCGAACAATCCCGAGGTCACCCCGTTGCCGACTCCCCCGTTCAACGGCGATGAACCGATAGAGCCACCGCCGACGCTGACTGTTCCGGATACACCGACGCCAACGCTACCACCATTGACTGATGCCGACACGCCGACGGCGACGCTGCAGCCGCCTACAACGACGACGACAACGCCTCCACCCAGCCCTACGACGACAACGACTCCGCCGACTACTCCGCCGAGTTCAACGACGACTCCTCCACCGAGTCCCACGACGACCACGACCAGCACGAGCAGTAGCATCTATACTTCTACGAGTTCCAGTTCCAGTTCCAGTTCCTCCAGCTCTATACCCACTTCGAGTTCAGCTTCGAGCTCTAGTTCAACCACTAGTTCTACTACGACTTCTAGCTCAACCTCGAGCCCCACCACAACTTCAAGTTCCACCACAAGCTCTACTTCGTCGTCCAGCTCTGTCACAAGTTCAAGTTCCACTTCAACTACCGATTCAAGCTCAACTTCTACTACAACTTCTGAATCGAGCTCAGAGACCTCGTCGTCGTCAACCACCCCCACCGATACCACCAGCACTCCAACAACCAGCCCAACATCAGAAGCCACCACATCAGACAGCACGACGACGCCTCCGCTCACATCGACAACCGCGACCGAACCGAGCTCCACGGATGGGTCCTCCACCATCACGCCAACGGGCGACCCGACTCTGACCAGCACCACTCCGAGCGGGACCAGCTCGCGCATCACCACAAGTAGGAGGAGCAGCAGCTTGACCACAAGCAGAACGACGCCGACTGGTTCCACTCCAACCGGCCGTTCTACCACCAACCCGGGGGGCACCATCCCAACCAGAACTACGCCTACCGGAACCAGCACCAGCCCGTCCGGCACCAGTCCATCCGGCACTACGCCTGCTGGTACCGGCACTTCGCCGGTCGGCACTACTCCAGTCGGTACTACCCCAGTCGGCACCACTCCGGTTGACACTCCGGTTGACACCCCGGTCGACACTACCCCGGTCGACACTACGCCTATCGACACCGGTACCAGCCCGGCCGGCGCCACGCCGGTGACAACTCCGACGGGCTCTCCTCCATCGGCGAGCCTGCCGGAACAAAACATCCTCTTGCCGTCTTCAACACCGCCAACAGACCCAACAGTCTCTCTGTTCGCGAGCTCCGCATCCGCCCAAGAAGACCCGTCGCCATCGCCCACGCCGAATTTTTCCGACCCCAGCAGCCCCTCCACGCCGGATCCAACCCCTGTTTCCGGATCTCCGACGGCCTCCCAGCCGGCAGCCCAGTCGTTTGTGACGCCTCCTTCAACAGGCGACTCCAGCACCCCTCAACCAACGGGCGTCACCCCGATCCCCGCCGGCTCCGCCTCCCCGTCCTCGCCATCGTCAGATCCAGCCCCGTCAGTAGTGCCATCCGGAAGCCAAGTTGCGACTCCTAGTCCGAATACGCCGGCGCCGTCGGATCCGTCAGCCATCGTGCCTTCCAGCGGTTCACCTTCTGTATCTCCGGACCCGGAAGGCAGCCAGACGGCCGGCTCGCCGGTTTCACAGCCGGCTACAGGCTCCCCGTCCGGCTCGGACGCCGTCACGCCGTCCGCCACCCCGGCGCTAGCCACGTCCGATATCCCGATCAACATTGCGCAGGCCTCCGTGTCCAGGAGCCTCTCGCCGTCCGAGTCCGGGGCATCCGTGGAATCACTTATTCAACAGGCATCGGACTCTCCTCTTTTGAGCATTCTCTCGGCGCAGCCAACTGCGTCCGATGCCGTTACACCTGTCAGTCAAGAAGCTTCTGCTTCTCCAATCTCGGCCGGTCCTTCGATCTCGGACGCCCCCTCAGCTCTGGCGGCAGCCTCAGACACAGCTGCTCCCTCGGCTTCAGCTGCTCCCTCGGCTTCAGCCGCCCCCTCGAACTCGGCCGCCCCCTCGAATTCGGCCGCCCCCTCGAACTCGGCCGTCCCCTTAGCTCTGGCGGCAGCCTCAGACACAGCTGCTCCATCTGATCCAGCTATTCCTTCGGCTTCAGCCGCCCTCTCAGCTCAGGCGGTAGCCTCAGACACAACTGCTCCATCTGATCCAGCTGTTCTCTCGAATTCGGCCGCCCCTTCAGCTCTGGCGGCAGCCTCAGACACAGCTGCTCCATCCGATCCAGCTGTTCCCTCGGCTTCAGCCGCCCCCTCGGCCGTGCAGACGCAGGCGGAGAACCCGAGTGATACCCAAGCCGTACCCTCACCGGCGGCGTCCCAGTCCAACGCTCCGCCGAGCGCCAATACGCCCGCGCCAAGTGTCACACCCCAATCCGACGCCGCCACGCCGTCTGTCCCCCCAGCAACGACCCCAGCAACAGCTACTCCTGCGTCCAACACTCAGTCGGCGCCCGAAACGCAGTCTCAGAAGGAGAGTTCCGCGTCCGCGTCAGAGACGGAACCGACGGCCACGGAACCGACGGCCTCGCCCACCACCGCCGACCCGAGTGCGTCGGCGACGCAGCCCGATGCCACCGTCGTCGTGCAACAGACCGCCGTGCCCAAGGCACCCAACGAGGAGATTGTGAACGAGAAGGTGACGGTCGGCCAGGCCATCGTCAGCAACTTCGTCCCCATCGTCGTCGTCCGCGGCTTCACCTCAGTGCTGTCGTCGTCGTTCGTCCAGGTCGCCGCCTTCGAGCCCCTCCGTCAGCTCATGACCGACTCGGGCGCCTCGGGCGCCGTGCTCGCCGGCTCAGCCATCACCCTCGTGCCCCTCGCCGCGAGCTACCTCTACGCCGACATCGCCAGCGCCTTCGCCGTCGAGGCCCTCGCCACCGACGCCTTCTGGTGCGCCGAGAAGCCGTCGCAGTACATCAGCTCGCCGT
Organism: Colletotrichum destructivum; assembly: GCF_034447905.1. NCBI lineage: Eukaryota > Fungi > Ascomycota > Sordariomycetes > Glomerellales > Glomerellaceae > Colletotrichum > Colletotrichum destructivum. The sequence continues at coordinate 1,808,195 of NC_085905.1, forward strand.
GCCCGCCGCGCCTCAGCGTCAACAGGTGGGCCGTGAACGTCGTCATCTCGGGTCTCGTCGCCGTCGCCGTCTCGCTCATCTTCATCGTCGGCCTCTGGTTCAAGACGCCCTCGCGCATCGCCGTCGACACGACCACCATCTCGGGCGTCGCCACCGTCCTCGGCCACCCAGAGGTCGAGCGCCAGTTCGCCGCCATCCCCAAGGACATGACCAACAGCCAGCTGGCCCTGCACCTCAAGGACAGCCGCTTCACCCTCGGCACGTACCAGGCCCAGGGCGGCGGCGAGCGGTACGGCCTCGTGCCCATCGACCAGCCGATGGGGGAGGACCGGCCGCGGTCCCTCCTCCAGCGCCTCGAGGACTCGGCCGTCGAGCGCAAGGCGAGCATTAACACGGCGCCCTGGACGCGCACCCGCTTCCACATCGACCTGCTCTTCGCCGTCTTCCACCTCGGCCTCCTCGGCCTCGCCATCGCCGCCCTCGCCAACGTCAACAACCCGCGCCGCATCTTCAGCTACACCTCGCGGGCCGCCACCGTCGGCGTCCGCGTCGGCGTGTGCTTCATCGGCATCCTTGTCTCGCGGTACTGGGGCATGGTATTCGCCGACGCGCAGAACCTCGCGCCCTATGCGCGCATGCACGCCGCGCCGGCCAAGGCCGAGGGCACCGTCACGAAACGCGGCTTCGGCGTGCCGCTGCTGGCCGTCGTGCCGCTCGTGAGGATGGGCTACGCCGTGCCCGCCGCCGTCGCCGTCGCCGCGCTCTTTGCCGAGTTCTTCGTCGTCGCCGTCAGCGGGCTGCCGTGGCGGCCGGGGCAGATGCGCGGCGAGTACATCTTCTGCGGCGTCGCGTGCGTCGTCATCGCCTCCTTCATGCTGGTCGCCCAGGGGCTGGTGTTCTACCTGCGCAGCACGCTGCCCACGATGCCGCGCCGCCCGGACTCGGTCGCCTCCGTCATGACGTACGTCGCCGGCACGACGATGAGCCGCGACTTCGTTGCCATGTCCGGTCTGGGGAGGAAGGCGGCCGATAAGGCCATCGGCGGCATGGGAAAGAGGTACGCGTACGGGCTGAAGGTGGAGGAGAACGGAAGGCAGAGGTGGGTTGTTGACGAGGTCGGGACGGGGTATGAAGAGAGTCGAACGAGGGCAACGGACAATACCGTGTGAGTGAGAGCGGAACAGCTCTCTTGTACTTAATGTATTTAGAATGTAGAGCGGATTTTAGAGACAATAATATTAGAGGGAAGAAGAAGAACCTAACAAATTCGTTTGACGCACTAGATGTTCAGTATCATGAATTGGTCTAATCCCCTTTGAAGCTGATGGGATTTAAATGTTTGGAAAAGCTCTGCAAGACTAGAATATCCCTCTTCTGCTGAATAAATAAATCCCAACCAGAAAATGTCGTATGTCGGCTCAACCCCGATGTGCCTTGCTGCTTGTGAAAGTCTCCTGGCAAATCCCAGAAAACCCGCTCCCAGACTGTTCGCACAACTCGCCTGCTTCACACAACCCTTGCACGCCCCCCATCAACGTGGGAATAGAAGCGTTCAGCCTGCCAACATGTTAGCCCAGTGTAGGATTCAATGCTATCAGTCAACGGATTGGTCTATAGTTCATACTTCCGCCACGGTTAACGCAAACTTGCCAAACTCCAGGAGAACTCTGGTAGCAGATTCTTCCATTGCAGCATTGGTATGCAAAGTTCGCTTGGCAGTCCTCGCGAGTTGCGAAATTTCCCGGCATGCAGTTCACACCTTGTCCGGGGAGGTTTTGGGCCAGGCAAGACGGAACAACGACACCCGCAAGTAGAAACAGGGCGAAAAACGAAGGCGCCATGATGCGAGAGAGTTTCGAATTACGAAATGGGCAATGTTCTCCTGGAGCTGATGAGGAAGACAACGAAGGAATGTACTATGTGCGCGAGCAGCTGGGGCTTTGATGGTATTTGGTTGGCAGCCGACACTGGTAAGTAGGAGGCATCTTGTTTTCAGATCCCATCTTATAGAAGGGCCGCATTTGCGGACTGAGCAGTAATCAACCCTGTGCTTGAATCGCCTGTCGAATTCGCTTTAAGATGAAGTCTTGACCTCGTGTTCGATTCATGACTTGCGCGCTCCTCGCAACCATTAGAACAGTTAGCAGGGGCCCATGTGTCCACCCATTGATATGCCGATCCACTGGCAGTGACAGGGCATCTATGAAATGGTGCCAGCTCAGCTGAGACAGCTCAACAGACGTGGTTCCAGGGGCGTCGCTGTCTTGAAGGCTGTTTGCTTCCAGAGAATAAGAGTGTGAATGAGAATCCGGAAACAAACCACAAACGGATACCGGGCGGGGAGAAGACCAGAAAGAGAACCTAGACTTGAAAACGAAAGAGAGTGTGAGAACGAGCGTGTGTGACAAGAAACAGATCAGTTTGTGTCGGCCAACTTCCGGCTGGGCTTTAGTCAGATTAGTACTAACATACCGCCGTATGTGTATCTATGGCTCTGTTGGGTTAGCAATGACCAAACACGAAAGCTAGCTGGAATAAAATAATTTACAGGTGGATCTCGACTGTAAAGTGCGTTACTGCAGCTCAGCGGGGCGCAGTCAGGCTGCACAAGTTATCGGCCGATCATCATAGACACTGTCAGAGGACATTACTCGCCTGCGGCTTACACCTGATAGCCCTGGTACCGATGACTGTCAGATCGATAAGGGTAGATGAATGCTTAGCAGTTCTTCTTTACGGCAACGAGGTTAATCCACATTTCTCTAAAGATGTAAGTTCTCGACATTATCCCCAGCTTGAACCCATCAAGTTCGGGGAAGTAGAAGTATATGGTCCACATTTCCCGCATTCGCCAAAAAGTCCTAGTGTCTTTTTTAGACTTGCGGCAATATTACATCCACGTGGATGAAGGCATATTCAATAAGCTGTTCGACGCTCTGCAAGCTATTGCCTTTGGACTGACACGCCAGACATCTCTCTTAAGATCTGTAAAAATCAACAAGGCGGGAGAGGCTCCTGTTGTGTTGCAAAATTTGCCGGAGCTTATTCGGAAAGAAAGACTGGGAAAATGCCTTCTAAAGGCACCACCAAGACATGTGCAGAAGATACGGGCTTGGCCAATGGGCTTCACTGGCAGATACAGCCGTCTGCGGTGCAGTCCAGTGGCATTCAACACCGCCACCACTTGAAGAACAAGATAGCACCCAATGGTAACAAATTTGCCATGAGAGAGAGAGAGAGAGAGGTCTACGGAATGGGTCGATCTGGATGAGCCAGCTTTCTCTTCTTATCCCACGTCTGTTCAGAGTTCCACACGTGAATCTAGTCAGCGTTCTTGCCGTAAAACAGAGTGGGATATAGAAACCACACCAGAGCGATGTAAGCCGGCGGCACAGCATAGGCTGCAGTGTACATCGTGATGGCCCGAGACGGATGCCTCCTCGGCATACGACCAACGATGCCAAGACTCCATAACCCAGACTTTTGACAGGTCTAAAGGGTCCCCATTCTGAACCCTGTTTAGCCTGACTATCGAATCGAGACCAAGAACTCTTGCTTGCCTGATCACACCGCAGGTGAACGGCATGATGTCCGTCCGAAAGGGTCCGTCCAAAGTCCTGTTCGTCCCGCTGCTGGCTTACTTAAAGAGATTTGCCTAGCCAATTCTTCTGTTGGACAGCTAAAAGGTCGCGTGTAAGGCAAAACGACCACCATATCGCATCACTCATCGGGCCCGGAGAAGACCAACCGAGACTCGACCACCATGGCGTCCCAAGATTCAAAGACCGACGCAGCTAACGGGGTTGTCCGCCGACCACGAGGGCCTGCTCGAGCTGGTGAACGGTTTCTTCCCGGGGGACGGAACATGAGGGAGGGGAAATATGGAGAATTAAGCGTTCGCTAGCGGGAGGATACGAGAGGAGGAGGACATGCGTTCATTAAAAGAAGATTCTTGTTCTGGACGGCACAAGAAGGTTGTCCTCGAAGGGAGCATCAAGCAATCTAGCCTGCATTCACAATAACTGGCCCCATTTACACACTTAAGGAAGAAACAGGGCGAAGACAACTCGCTAGGTATGTTTTTCATTGCCTGAAAAACGTTACGCTGCCAGCCAAAACCAAAAGGATTGCGCCGAGGGGGAATCGAACCCCCGGCTCCCCGACGCTGCATGATGGCAACGGAGAATTTTACCACTAAACCATCGGCGCTGTGCGAATCGTGATGTCGCTTGGCACGTTGCTTGGAACGCTGGTTGGTGACGACCGGCGGTGAGAAGCTCATGTGGGATCGAGTGGTTATCGTGCGTGGGGACGGAGGAAATTGTTTTGCGGACTTTGGGCGAGTGGGGCGAAACGACTTCTGGGGAGAGATGCTCCATCGACGAGTTGAGGCGGAGCGGCTGTTGTTGGACGCCGCTTTCGGGATGTCAAGGGGATCTTGAAACGAACTCTGCATAGGAAGAAGAAGGCTCTTCCTATTAAACGTCTCTTACGGAGAGTATCGGTCAACCATTGGCCCTTTCTGCTTCAAACATGTGCTTCAAGTCTACCTGCAGCCCCCGGTGAAAGTGAACCATGACTGATGTCATATATTGTGAGAAGCATCAACTGCACAATAGGCACAGCAACTTACTTGGGGTCAAGGGTCAGAGTCGGTACGAAAGAAACGCTGTCTTGATCTGAGATCAAATATCAGAGGCATTCTTAAATCCACGATTCCATAATGACGCCAGCGATGTGAAGCAACAACCCCCCTAGAAGCATGTTCCGAGTATCATCGCCGACACGATACGTAGTCTCCTTCCCTCCAGAATGCTTCCCAGACTATAGAAAGCAGATACGAGAACCAAAAATATATAAAAAAATTTGCAAATCAGAAGCCCTAAAGAAAGAAATCGAATGCCCCCCATCGAAAAGCCGCCAACCAAGAAACAAGAACACTCGCTATCCAAGCTCAATAACTGCCGACTTCATCGGGTTCTCTCTTGACCTGGACCTCCGTCGACATGTCACCCTCCTCATTGTCTGAATCGACCTCTTCCGCGTTTGAATCGATGTCCTCCTTGACCGGCACAAACCGGGGGAGTCGGACATGGACTGCGTGCCACGTCGTCCTCCATCGGATAACGATGGTCCGAATTTGCGCCTTGGCATCGTCGGTCATCAGAGTCCCTGCGCTTGGCATTAGAGACGAGATAGAGGATCGCTTGAGAACGCGGAGCATCTCGGCGCGTATGCGGCCACCACAGCCCTTCTTTGGAGCCATCCAGAGTTGCCCTATCTCCTTCGAAGTGCTGCGATGGCACTTTGCGAGCTGTGCCTCCAGTGCGTTGCGGGCATTTCTAAACATCTGAACGCCATCGGCTTCGACGTGTTTCTGGACAACATGGCTCTGCCTTTCTTTGATTTGTTTTCCTAATCAAATGTTAGCAATGTGCATTTCACATGCGGCACCAGGTCACTCCGCCAACGTACCACGGATCCGAGCAGCAGCTTCGAAACCAGGCCGCATGCCGCTGGAGAAATATCTCTGAACGATTCCCCTCTCCTTTCGCGCGGCCTTCTCGAATAGATTGATATGTTCTCCTACGTCGGTCATGTACTTCTCAAAGAGGTGGTCGAGTTTGTAGGTGTTCGCCTTCATCAACTCCCGGAAGGATTCCGGCATGCCCTCGTCGTCATGCAAACTCTCGACCCACTTCTTGAAGGCAACAAGACCACTGCTATGGATGGTCTTCTTGATTGTCGAGAATTTCTGAGTGAAGCCGGTTCGCCACTTATCCTTATGGCCTCTCCAGAAAGAAAGATCTCTAATCATCAGTCAGTAACGTCAAGGTCATCGGAATAAGTTATGAACATCCTTACACGTCGCCCAGCCAGTGGATCTCGGCCTTGGGCTGAGTTCTCCGAGCTCGACGTTTGAATACACCACCGTGCCTCTTCACACAAGCTTGGTAGGTAGACCAATGGGTTTCATCCTCCTTGCTCGAAGGGCGGGTGCCTGCCCAATGGTTCTTCACCTTCCACGCTTCTAGGAACCGCCTAAGATTTTTCATAGCCATTTGCGTTTCCTTTCCATTCTTTCCGAGATTGCGTTTGAGAGACACTTTGGTCAAGCTGCTCTTTCGCAACGGCTCCAAGTGAGACAGTTTTTGTTGGAGTTTACGGCGCACTGAGGTAGTGATGGCCTGTTGTGACGGTTAGCTGAATCATCCACTGGCCATGCTATGAATCCCGTAGCTTACCTTCCCCAGTTCTTTCAAAAACCCATCCATGCGGACTTGCAAACCGACAACTTCGCTCTTACTGAGCTTGGGAAGGTCGTTAACGTTGGCTTGCGTCCAGCCATCGGCGGCGTCGATCAGGACCTGGATATGATGAATGTCCGCGTCTGCCCACTCCTGCCTGTAAGGAAGGGAGATGCTGTTCAGCCAGGCCTTCAGGTCTGGAATGCCGGTAGAGCTGACGTCCGGGAAGCCGTCGATAGACGGTGTTTTCTGGAGCTCCATGAACGCTTCGCTGCTGACAGGATAAACCGACGACACGGCGACTACCGATTCCTCAGCAACGTTGATCCTCTTGCTAGGGTCGAGGAGGGTTTCCTTGATTCTGTGCTTCAGTTCCTTGTTTCGCTCTTGGATGCAAAGATACTTCAGTTCGGACCTGATGAAGTCCCTCTGGTGTTGGAGCTCATCCATTCGCTCCTGTTTGCCATTCGTATCAGTCATGCCAGAGCTGAGTCGCTGCTTTTTGGCAGCCCAACATGTGGCCTGGTCAGCGTTAGCCCGTTTACGGCCGGCGAGTGGAACATTCTCCGAGTCCTCTCCATCATCCTGGATCTCCGAGTCCTCTCCATCATCCTGGATCATGTTGCCGTGCTGTTCCATCTCTGCCAGAGCATCTTCTACCTCGGCCAATGCATCGACTTTCTCAATGATGTCGTGGGTAGGAAACTCAGTTTCGGCGGTGTCGCAGTTCATGCTGTCGATCTTAGTGACAACAACACATATGGATTCGTTCTTTAACATGCCGTCCATGTCCAACTGCGTGGCTTGGTTCTCGGACAAAATGAAATCGGCAGCGGCTTTGTTGTCGGCAGCTCGTGTCGCAGGCGTCACGACAATCACCTTGTCCAACCGATCTTGATAACTGTGGGCGATTTCTCCTCGAAACCCAAAGGCGTCGCTGGTTCCTGGAAGGTCAACAAGCTTAATGCCGTTGCGGAGAATAGGAGAATCGACAAAAGCCTCGACTTTCTCAACCAACGGCCAGTACTTTGGGGCGGATGACTTGTTTGCACTATCCACATACTGCCTCAAGAGCCTGATAAAGGCCCTCTCGCTGGCGGCCACAATGTGTTCCTGATGGTTTCCCGTATTGTCGGCCTTTCCGTTGGGGAAAATGTCCGTGGCGAGTGATTTTGCGTTCTGCAAGATCTGTTCCGGAGAGGATTTTCGAATGAAGGCGTCCGAAAGGCCGGACCAGCTCATGATGCTTTGGATGCTGCGTTCAACCTCGGCGTATTGTCCCGAGAAGTCCGAGGTTGGGTCATTCTCAAACAGGCTTCTCATATCTTCAAGATCTGCCTGCTCTTTTTTCAAGGCATCGAGCTCTGTCTTGACTGTGTCCCAACTCTTGAAAGTGATGGTGGCGCGAAACTTGTTTCCGCCTGCAGTGTCGTTGTTGTAGCCAAAGATACAAACGGCAGCCGTACATGCCGAACTTTGGCTCGTGGGCACAATTCTGTAGCCGAGTAGCGCATTGATCAGAGAACTCTTACCAAGCCCAGTCTCACCCCAGATACCGATGAGGATCTGGCGCTCATTCTGGAAGGTTTTGAGGGTTTCTGCAACAGATGGTTAGCAACACTCATGAAGAAATATGGCATAACGCTCACTCAGATTGTCTTCCCAATCCTCAATGCCTTCGATGAATTGTCGCACGGCTTTGCTCTTGAAAACAGTCTCCAGATGCTGGAGCTGAAGTTGGCCGAAAGCACGAGCCTTCTCTTTCTCATCGACCAGTTCTGCCATGTCAGTCAAGACAGTCGCCGTGCCCTCTGGCATGTGGCTATGAGTCGAAGCCATCTTTTCCGAAGAATTCATAGCCCAGCAGTATAACAAGGCAAGGCAACTGGCGCGACAGCCGAAGCGAAGTGTGATGACGGTACAGGTATGTATGTAGCCGTCTAGGTGTGTGTTTTGAAGCAGTTGAAATAGGGGAGCGAAAGCGCTGAAAGGTGGAAGTTGTGTAAGGTGGAAGTTGAGGAAAGCCGAGGGCTTGCTCTCCAAGAAGTTGGAGGCCTTGAAGTACCGAAGGAAGGAAGGGAAAGGAGAGGAAGAGAAGAAGCCGGCAACTGCACCCCGAAAGAGGTAAGTACTTGTAGCAAAAAGAAGGGGTGGTAGCTTCCGAGTGAAAAGGGATAAAAGGGGAAGGGGAGGTTGAGGCAAGAAATGAGCCGGTAAAAAGAGAGGCTGAAATTGTGGTATTTCTAGCCCGACGAAGAAGGAGACCAGAAGTTGAAGAGGGCGAGTTGTAGACAGGATACAGAGAGGCAATGAAACTGATACTCGGCGGGCCAAGGTCGAAGAAACACGGAGTTGACTGGGTATTGTTTTTAAGGTTAGGCAGGTTAGTTGAAAGTAAAGAGTCGGAGGTACAGAGCTTGATCGAGGGTTTTGTACTCGAGGTGGAACGATTTAGTAAAGAGAGAAACTAAACTGATGTTGTGGCTTGAGAGTAGAAGGAAGCAATTCCGAGTTTTGAGGTTGCCAGGAAACTAATTGGAGAGAATAATGAGGATGTAGAGAAAGGGAAGCGAGGCAGAAGAGATGAAGACATTGATCATCGAATTAATGGTGCTACTTGTTGCAAAGACGGATGCTAAACGGCAAGTGCCCATAAAGACCCGCGGTCGTTCTTACCGTTAAATACGCCTCTTCTGCCATCACGTATGAAATGTTAGATACCTATGAAGAAAGAGACTGAGTTTGCGATCATCATCGAGAAGTACGGTATCCATGGCATGATCCCGCTGGGGGCGCCTTGCCAGGGAACTAGCTGACTCTCATTAGCAGTAGAATTGTATCATCATCAACATGAATTGGGACAACAGACACCTGTCCATGATGTTACCACAATGGTCTGGCCAGTGAGGGAGTATGGAGTCCAAGCCGCCCATTGGTCTCACCAAAGCCCACCACCAGAACCATGGTCAAGCTACCCACCCACATCAGTAACTCACCGAGAATGACCTGCGAAAGCAACTAATTGCGGTGTATTTCTATGAGAGTGAGACGCCGACGCAACCACGCCCCGTTCTCGGGTATCTGAAAGTAAGTTTAAACCCTTCTACACGACAACCTCTTGCTCAGTGGCTTCTTCATTTTCGAACCTTGCGTTCGCCATGGGTCTATTCGGAACTCATCCCTGTGTTTAGTTGGAAGGCACGACTACTCACGTTCCTCTGCAATCTGTAGTCGACGGAACGGGCATTGTGCGGTCCTTCTTGTGGTCTGCCTTCGGTTGCAGCGTTTGTCTAGCGTTTTAGCGACCCGAGCCCGTGGGAGCGGAAGACTTGACGCCTTTCTTGCTCATGGGCTTCCGCGTTGGCTTGCGATCCGCGAGTCCCTGGGACGCCGAAACAGCCGGGCCCTTCTCCCGACTCGAATCCGACGAATGCTTCGTATTTGAGCCATCCAACAGAGATGGGTCGGACGGAAGCGTCGAACCCTCTGCGGACGCTGATCCGGGTCGATCCATGGCATCATTGCCCATGTAAGCCTGCAACTTCCAGAGGTGAAGTTGGACGGGGATCGATCGCTGCTTGCGCAGGAGGAACAGCGAGCTGTCGCGAAACATGGGCACCTCTCGCAGCCTCGCCAGGTACGCTTCGCTCAGCAACCGCCTGAGGTCATAGACGGGCAGTTTCCCCTCGTATTTGGCCCCCGGGACGTCGTACGTGACGAACGGCCCGAGCGACAGCGCCCCGCCGCCCGACCCGGCCTCGGCCCCCGCGTCCCGACGCTGCGGCCCGTTCTCAGAGGAGTACCACAGCAGGCTGCCGCGCTGCGGGATCTTCGAGGCCTTCTCCCAGCTACCGAGGCGCAGGAGGTACGACCGGCGATCATCACCCTCGCGGAACTCGGCCAGATGGACGAGGTGATTCATGACATTGCGGCGCATGTTGTCAAGGACGAAGTCGTCCATGTCCTCGCGCCACACCTGCGGCCCGCCCAGAAAGGGGCCCCCTTGCCTCGTGACGAGCAGGGCCTTCCACCTTTCGCCATGGGGGGTCATTTTCTTGGCCCCGCTGATGGACTTGAATAACGATTTACTGGCCAGCGCGTAGCCAGTGATTGACCGCCTAAGGAGTTTTTCGGTAGCTCTTTGCTGCGCGATGGGGGTCTCGGCCGTGGCTGGTGGTTCCTGCGAATCACGGCCGTCCGTGTCCGCGTCCGGTTCGACTCCGCGCTCCCCTTCTTTCGCAGCGTACATCACGTCCAGATCGGCGGGCGTCCACCAGAGCGCCTTTGTTTCAGGATGCGCTACCAGTTTCAGCTCTTGGAGGAAATATCTCGGCAGATGTGCGCGGGAGATCGGGCAGAGGCGGATGGGGGTCGAGAGGGCTTCGGCTGCGAGAATGTGTCAACAACAATGTGACGCCGAGGACCTGGCGGTGCGTCGACTCGATCGAGGGACTGCTGACCATATGGATTCGCCTCGAGCTTCTTGCGGAAGCGACCGGCGGGCATGACGTCCTTGGGCCGTTTGAGCTTAAGGGTCCTCCACCTCGTCCGGGCCTCCATCCACCGAGGGTCCATGACGGGCGAGATGGGCAGGGCGCCGACGGAAGTGCCGACAGTCTTGTTCAACGAGTCGACCTTGAGATCTGGTCCATAACCTTTCAGTCCTTTGGTGGTTTTGCGAGCGAGGTCGAGTCTCCTGAAAAAGGGCGATGGTCTCTTGGCGAAGCCGTCCGACTTTGTGCGGCATTGGCAGAACTGCGCCGGTGCGCTGCCCGGACGGCGCAGCAGGGGCCGAACCGCCGTACACCGTTTCATTCCGAATCCGCTCTGCCAGCTGTCGGGGCGGGAGGGAAGAGGCTGAAGGCAGGAGGAGGTGGGAGGTGGGAGTCTGTCGGCGGCGCAAAGGCTCGAATGACGTTGGGGTATCTGTTTTGTATCCTGTTAAGTATCAATCTTGGCGAGACTCGGGGAGTGACGATAAAGAGGCTTTACGCGCTTCGGGACATTTTTTAGGCGAAGACGCATGGGAAGCTCGGAGCTCGGGGGGTCAGTGCAACCAGTGCAGGGGGGTGGGGACGCCTAGGAAGGCAGCTCCAGCGCGAAGTGAGTTCTCTGCACGGCGCAACGTCACCCGCCTTTAGCCTTTCGCATTCCTCCCACCCACCTGCGAACCATATTCACCAAAATCACCCATTGTTCACGACACTTTCCATTGCGCCGCCGCAGCCATGAACTGCCAAAGAACAATACTCAGAGCCGCGAGGGCTATCCCTCGGCGCAACGTTCGAGCCTTTTCAAACTTCCCCATCTTCCCCATTGGAGGAGGAGGAGGAGGCGGCGGTAGCAGCAGCAGCAGCAACAACAGCCCACCCGTTGGAAGCATCCCCATGCCTTACATCACCGAGGTCTCGGTTCGTCGTCCATGACCCTTCAGCATACCTCCCTCCTCTGTTGGATTGCGAGAGCTAACCGATCAAGTCCAATGGCTGGAGGACATGTTAGTACCGAAAGCGCCCGCGCAGATGAACCTCCATCCCGCTGACAGTGCAGATAGCCGACATCTTCTCCAAGCTGTTGCAGGTGACGATGCCCACGACGCCCGAGCTGCTGTGCGCACAGCTGACAGACCCAGGAACGGATTGTGTGCCTCAACGGCGCCATCGATGATACCGTCTCCGCCTCGATAGTCGCACAACTGCTGTGGCTCGAGTCCGATAGCCCCGACAAAGCCATCACGATGTACATCAACTCGCCCGGCGGCTCGGTTTCATCAGGTGGGAACGCACTGTCCCCAGGGCGGCGTGGACGAGGCTGACGTGGCCAGGACTCGCAATCTACGACACGATGACATACATCAAATCGCCTGTGTCGACAGTATGCCTCGGTGCCGCGTCCTCGATGGCGGCGCTGCTGCTGACGGGTGGCGAGGCCGGCAAGCGGTACGCGCTGCCGCACAGCTCCGTCATGATCCACCAGCCGCTCGGCGGCACGCAGGGTCAGGCGTCGGACATCCTCATCTACGCGAACCAGATCCAGCGCATTCGCCGACAGATCAACGAGATCATGAAGCGTCACGTCAACAAGTCGTTCGGCCACGAGAAGTACAGCCTTGAGGAGATGCACGACATGATGGAACGCGACAAGTACCTGACGGCCGAGGAGGCCAAGGAGATTGGCGTCATTGACGAAATTTTGACACAGAGGGAGGAGAAGGACCAGAAGGAGAAGGAGTCAACCGACGAGCTGAAGACGAAGCCTTGAGCCCAAGGCCGAGGGCGAGCAGTGTCGTCGCCATGATCCAAGCACGTCGTGAGTGAGTAGCCCAGACAGGATGGAGTAGAGGTGCGCTTCACAGGAGCGGGCTATTACATAAGAAGGAGTCTGGAGGCAGCATGCGCGCGTTGTCCGGGTAGCGGCGCCCCACTCTCGGCGGATTCGGCTTGAAAGGAAAAGCGGGACTCGTCCGGGACCGGAAGCATTCCGGGCTTAGCGGAAATAAGTTGCTGGTGAATTGTTGAGTTGAACGGGGGGATACTCTGCTAAGTGTGATGTCCCCTCGTAGAGATAAACAGCACTAGGATTGAAATTATGTGGGAATAAGCAATGAGAATACTATCGACATTTACTTCGTTTGTATTAGCCCACGGCTCACCTTGATCTCTGCTACGGCTCACCAAGGCTCACCGAGGCTCACCTCTCCACCATGCACCGGCGCCGGTAGCTCACCTGCTCTCGACGCACTAAACCTGGGGAGATCCACCTTGTCAACCAATCAACAACAAGGTATTTCAATGCGGGGAGCTCTCGGCGGGGAGCTCCAGAGTTTTTACAAGCCGACATCGCCCAAATTTCCCCTGCTGGCCAGTGCAGTGTCCCCCCCCGAAAAAGGGCATTCAGTGATAGTTTCGTGGCCGTGTCCCTGTGACTGTCCCTGTGATCTCAGGTCTTTCCTTTCACCGCACCTTTTCTCCGTCTCCGTGACTCACTTGGGAACATTATTTAATCAAGAGCCGAGCAGGTTGCAATTGAATTGATCCGACTCTCAATTGACTGACTGAGATTCCCTCCCGCCTCAAACAAGCTTCTCTCCTCCCCTTCCCTCCCCATCCCTATCCGACCTCCCGTGCTTGGGGCTTCCCGGTGATCCTTTCGACGCAATGCTCTCCCGGTCCATCTCCCGCCAGTCGCAAGCTCTCCGAGCGGCGACGAGGCGTCCTGCCATTGCCGGCCATGCGTATGACATCTCCCCCAATGTCAATTGACGTCTCAAGGCAGGTACAGCGAAACGCAATGGCTAATCTTCTCGCGCAGCCGTCTCCTCTCCTCCACCGCGCCCCGACGCGCCAACGACCAGCTGAACAAGGTCTCGGCCAACATCACGCAGCCCAAGTCCCAGGGCGCTTCCCAGGCCATGCTGTACGCCACCGGTCTCACCGAGGAGGACATGAACAAGGCCCAGGTCGGCATCTCGTCCGTCTGGTACGAGGGCAACCCCTGCAACATGCATCTGCTCGACCTGTCCAACATCGTGCGCCAGTCCGTCAAGGACGCCGGCCTGATCCCCTACCAGTTCAACACCATCGGCGTCTCGGACGGCATCAGCATGGGCACCAAGGGCATGCGCTACTCGCTGCAGTCGCGTGAGATCATCGCCGACTCCATCGAGACCGTCATGAACGGCCAGTGGTACGACGGCAACGTCTCGCTGCCCGGCTGCGACAAGAACATGCCCGGTGTCGCCATCGCCATGGGCCGTGTCAACCGTCCCAGCATCATGGTCTACGGCGGCACTATCCAGCCCGGCTGCAGCAAGTCCGGCGAGTCCATCGACATCGTCTCCGCCTTCCAGGCCTACGGCCAGTACATCACCGGCGAGATCACCGAGGAGCAGCGTTTCGACATCATCCGCAATGCTTGCCCCGGCAGCGGCGCCTGCGGAGGCATGTACACCGCCAACACCATGGCTACCGCCATCGAAACCCTCGGCCTGACCATGCCCGGCAGCAGCAGCAGCCCCGCCGAGGACGCGAGCAAGAAGGCCGAGTGCGCCGGCATCGGCGCCGCCATCAAGAACATCCTCAAGGAGGACATCCGCCCCCGCGATATCATGACCCGCCAGGCTTTTGAGAACGCCATGATCGTCGTCAATATCCTCGGAGGCAGCACCAACGCCGTCCTCCACCTGCTCGCCATCGCCGACTCCGTCGGCATCAAGCTCACCGTCGATGACTTCCAGGCTGTGTCCGACCGCACCCCCTTCCTCGCCGATCTGAAGCCCTCTGGAAAGTACGTCATGGCTGACATGCACCGCATCGGTGGCACCCCCGGCCTGCTCAAGTTCCTCCTCAAGGAGGGCATGATCGACGGCTCCGGTATCACCGTTACCGGAAAGACGATGAAGGAGAACGTCGAAAACATGCCGTCGTTCCCGGCCGACCAGAAAATCATCCGCCCCTTCAGCAACCCCATCAAGCCTACGGGCCACATCCAGATCCTGCGCGGCCAGCTCGCTCCCGGCGGCTCCGTCGGCAAGATCACCGGCAAGGAGGGCCTGCGCTTCGTCGGCAAGGCGCGCGTGTTCGACGAGGAGGACGCCTTCATCGCGGCGCTCGAGCGCGACGAGATCAAGAAGGGCGAGAAGACGGTCGTCATCATCCGCTACGAGGGCCCCAAGGGCGGCCCCGGTATGCCCGAGATGCTCAAGCCCTCCTCCGCCATCATGGGCGCCGGTCTCGGCCAGGACGTCGCGCTGCTGACGGACGGCCGCTTCTCCGGCGGCAGCCACGGCTTCCTGATTGGCCACATCGTGCCCGAGGCCATGGAGGGCGGGCCCATCGGCCTCGTTCGCGACGGCGACATCATCACCATCGACGCCGAGCAGCGCGTCATCGACACGAGCGTTTCGGACGAGGAGATGGCGAGGCGGAAGGCCGAGTGGAAGGCGCCGCCGGCCAAGTACGCCAAGGGCACCTTGAAGAAGTACTCGTCCCTGGTCAGCGACGCCAGTTCGGGATGCGTGACGGACGGCCCGATTTAAGGAAATTTGTTTCCTGGATGCTGAGCGATGGGCAAAGGACAAAAAGGGGGAGGCCGGGGAGGCGACATTTTCTAGAGTTTTACACTTTGTTATACCATCATCATCTTCTTCTTGTACGGCTTCGGAAAAAAAAGGTAGTCCAAAAATGGGAGTTTTGCTTGTGTGTTATGTGGTATTATTACTCCCCGCTTGTGTACAAAAGAGATCCCAGCCGCGCGTACAGAAAAAAGAAATAAGATTCATCATCGCTTTTTGAAAATATCCGATTCGGAAGTGGTGGTATATGAAGCCGCAAAGATAACACAATACACACACGAAGCGTACAACATTGGCTCACCGCGGCGGATTGCTTCTCCAAACGATGAAAAAGAAAATGAAGCAGATAATCAAGAAACCGCTCGCATGCTGCTACTGCTGCTGCTGCTTTTCGTTGCGCCGGTCGACGATATTGGAAACATGGCGTGTTCAAGGCCCGCCTCTCTTCCTCCCGAGCTCCTAGCTATGCAAAAATACCCGCCGAACGTAAAGGAGAAAAGCACGATTGCCGCCGAAGGGTAGGCCATAATGTCCACCCTTATCCCTCATCTGTTTCCTCATGCGCTCGCGCTGCGTTTCCATGACTATTTGCGGCCGTTCCATGCCTCGATGAAGGCTTCCTTGTCCCGCAGCGTCAGGCCGACGCGCTTGTTGCGGCATAGCCTGGCCAGCGCCTCGCCGACCTTATCCAACACCCTTTGTTCCTCGATCGATAGCGAAGGGTCGGCTCCGCCGATGCGGCGTTGGGTGGCGGCGGTGTCGGCGACGACGGACGACGATACGCCGTTGGTCTGAGCAGCGGCGGAGTTGAGGATGCTCTCGGCGACACGGACGCGGATGCAGGTAGTCGGGCGGGAGAGCAGGTCCCAGAGAAACTTGAACCAGCGGCCGGGGACGGGGGTGGTGATGTCGGCCGGGGTGTAGCGGATACTGACGGGAAAGATGTGGACGTCCGGGCCGAGGGCGAGGAGGGACGGGGTGAATGGCAAAACGCCCTTTCCGTTGGTGGTGCCACCCTCGGGGAACACGGCGACGACGCGGTCGGGGTACTTTCGGAGGAGGGCGGCGAGGTCGGTGAGGCGGGCGCTGCCGCCGGGCGGGGGCGCGAAGCGGACGGGCGAGAGGGCGTATAGGACGGCGCGGAGGAGGGAGACGCGCTCAACGGCGCGGGTGTTGGGGTAGGAGATGGTGAAGATGGGGTCGAAGATGGCAGCGAGGTAGAGGGCGTCGATGGGGGAGGTGAAGTTGGCGGCGATGACGGAGCCCGGGTGCGGGAAGCGCTGCGGGGGCTGCTCGGCGAGGGTCCCCCGGCGGACGCCGTCGAGCTGGAGGTCGACCCACCAGATGCCGGGGATACCCATCATTCCCCAGAGAAGGACCTTGCGGACGGCGACGGGGAGGAAGGGGAGGTGCTGGAGGAGGAGAAAGTAGGCGGTGGCATAGGTGAGGAAGATGGGGAGGCGGACGCAAAATAGGAACGTGTGGAAGACGGAGGAGACGGGGGAGAGGCCGGTCTTGACGGGGATGAAGGGCGAGATGCCCGAGCCTTGGGTGTGTTAGTCTGCTGTACGGTGGTGGTATGATATATTCCTAGTAGATAAGGGTGGTGACGATGATGTTGATCTCTCTTACCTTTGTCGCGGAACTGACTGAACTTCTCCATCGTAGATTCAGCAGTAGTATGAAGCTTGGCGTAGGTAGGTAGGTTGCGAGGACAGAGAGTGTCGTGTAAGTCAGACCAACAACAAGACGGACGGAAGGACGATCACGGCGACATGGGAGGCCGATGAGAATGAGAGGGGATTGCGCTGCGGAGGGGTTCGGAAGATGGTCCAAGGGAAAACCCAACGGCAGCGAGTGAAAGAAGGGTTGGGAGCTGAAGGATTTTTTTTTCTTCTCCTCTCTTGCAGAGGGAGCGCCTCTCGTGTCACGGAATGAATTTCCTCTCCGTTGGGGGGGAACTCTGCTGAGTGCTGCGAGACACAAATTCTCAAGAGAGTGACGACGAGCTGGCGAATGAGCTTCCCAACGTCATGGTGCGGCGGTAGGCGGCCAAAGCAGTGACATGTGAAAAGGCCACACTTGCGCATTGACTGTGCGAAGGTGACCGCTTTCCTGATTGGGGAAACAGAGGCTCATTTGATGTGCAGAATTATGATTGGCGCGTGAGGAGCTATGGTGGGTCTAGGTCAGACTGCTAGGCTGCGCTTTGGCCTAAGGCTACAGTCTAAAATGATGACACTCCACGTGCGGTAGTTGAAACAAGAAATATTACATAAGCTTCTGAACTTGTCAGCCCGTTGCCCCGGCACCCGTCCACCCCCCGGCAGCCACCGCGTGTACACAATCCAGCGTAAACACTCAGACCCTGAGATGCTCCTCCACACGCCCCATTTGGGAAGCGCAGCAAACAAATCGCACGCAGTCACAACCCACACCCCTCCCCATATTCAATCATAGCCGCCGTGTGGGCTTTTCTGCTGATTCTACTGTCACCCGCCGTTGTTGCTGCTGTTGCTACTGCTGCCGCCGTCGCCGCATGCCTTCTCCAACTTCACAACGCCTTCTCCTACCGCCGCCAGAACCGGAGCGCTGCTCCTCGTGTCCCACATCATCATTCCCGTTGTTGCGCGTCGTGTCGATAGCATCCTCAACATGGACACCGCGGAGAATACGGTGCGTCACTGTAGTTTTCATTGTGCCCTCACTCCCGAGCCGAGCTTGGCTTGTTTTTCGCTGGCCTCCATGGCCGCAGGGAGAGGTGGCTGGCTTCGGCGATGTGAATGGAGAGGTGCCCCGGGCTGGCCGACGGACTGACTGACTGACTGACACTCTCACCTTTCACAGCAACACCACTTTCGCTCCTCCGTCATCCGTCCCCAAAGCAACCTCCCGCGACCCGGCACCATCTCGTCCGGCCTCGGCCTCTCCGAAATGAGCGAATCCCAGAACAACGCGCGCGCGCACCCGTCCTTGATACCGCCGCCCGCCTCCAAGGTCGGCTCGCTCAACAGCGCCATGAAGCGCGATGTCCCCAAGCCAGGTTGGTTCTTTCTTCCTGAGCGCCGATGGGAATGGTGGCGCCTGCTGACTGTGCCTCCCCCAGCTGAGCTGCCGGCCCTGAAGCACCAAAAGTCCCTCGCCGAGAGGGCAGGCGAATACCCGACGAGGTCTTCCTCAACCACCGCAGCGGCAGGTGCTTCTGGCATCGCCAGGGCGCGCTCCGTCAGGGGACACACACTGGCCGAGGTAGGTCCCTTTACAACCCCTTCCCACTTCGCACCTCATCCCCCGAACGCCACGTCGAGTCCACGGAGATGATGACCTCCGACTCCAACACGCCATTCGCCATTGATCTCCGCATCGACGCCCTACGGATTGTCCTTTGGATCGCGGTGCATGTCCTGCGCTCTGCATGGCATACTCTGCGGGCGGTGATCCGCAGCGTTCCGCGACCATATATGCTGCAAAAGCTGCTCGTCGCCTTCTCGCTGCATTGGAACCGCGCCGATTCCGACGAGACTAATAGCCGATGGTCCACTCTGAACCAACATCGCTCCCGACCTCGTAACCCGTCATCAGTATCCAGCCCGACATATCTGCGCAGCGTCTCCGGCAGGCTGCAGTTGTGGTTGGGGTTGCGGAGCGACCATGGCCACTCGAGTGGCGGTGTTCGACTCCTCCTGGACACCG
Organism: Colletotrichum destructivum; assembly: GCF_034447905.1. Taxonomy (NCBI): domain Eukaryota; kingdom Fungi; phylum Ascomycota; class Sordariomycetes; order Glomerellales; family Glomerellaceae; genus Colletotrichum; species Colletotrichum destructivum. The sequence continues at coordinate 1,827,209 of NC_085905.1, forward strand.
TAATGTATCGGAACGAATCCTACTGGACCGTCAATTGCGATGACGACGACGAAGAGACGGGCGACAGGGATGAGCTGCGTTGTGTACTGCCCATTGCTCGTTTGCTTTTGGCAGTTTTGCTTTTGCGCACGCTAACTCGCTGCAGCTCAAGGACCCAAACAACATCAGACCTCGAAACGCACCACCAACCTCCCGATATAACACCCCGGGCGGCTTTTCTGCCAGCGTCGGCCCTAGAGGCCACGAGCGCTCAAAGTCCTCCCTTGCTCATGCAAGATCAGTCAACGGACAGCCTCGGACTCGGAACGCGAACCCGCAAGCGAGACCACGCACGGCATACGGTCATCGATCAGAGGAAGAATTCGACGGACCAATAGAACAAAAGCATGGTACGAACTTGCATTCTCAGCGACTGAACTTTCTGCGACCCCTTGAATTTCAGCCTAGCAAGATCAGACTTGCCAAGTCAACATCGCAAATGAATTCGCAAAGAGAAGTTTCTCTCAGCAGCCGGTTCGGTGCACTATCCATCAAGGACGACACCAGTACAACCTTGGCGCAAGATGAAGATCAAGCGGTTTTCAGCCAGTTGGATAGCCTCAGCTCCGTGTCAACCAGGACGAGCACCGCCCACGTCGGTAGTGTCACTGTGCGCGCATCACGCAGGCCTCTCTCGAATCCGCCAGATCTGTCACCGAAGAAGAGACAGGCCAGTCACATGACCGACCCTGTCACACCTTCGCCAGATTTCAAGCGAGCGAGAGCCGTGATGGAAAGACTCGAGGAAACAATCATGACGATCAGGGATTCCAGATCGCCGGCCAGATCCCCTTCTCCTAGTAGACCTCCGTTCTTAACAAAAGATTCTAACTTGACTCAATTCGTAGGCTGGGATGTCGAGGGCAGGGTGGCCGAGCTTGACTCGCAGTTCAAGCAGGTCAAGGAGTCGATGAACGTCATGTTGTCTGACAAGGAACTGATGGACGAGAGGGTGGAGATGTACAAGAAGAGAAGTGAGCTGGGCCCATGTGTGTCACTGGTAAGACGAGGACTGACAAGAGGCAGTATCGGAACTGGAAGCGGAACGAGACAAACTCGAAGACCGCAACGGAAATCTGCAAAATGAGATTAGCAGCTTGCGTGAACAGATGCAGACGCTGACGATTGAGTCGGAAACGGCGAAGCGCGGCCACAAGTACGAGCTCGAAGACGAAGCGCGGAAGCATCGTCACGAGCTCGACGAATTGCGACGCGAGCTCAAGGACGAGTCGCAGCGGGCAGAGAAGAGCCACCGAGAGGCATTGGATGCCCTTGAGCGCCACTTCAAGGCTGAACTCGACGAGGAGCGCGGGCATAAGGCGAGGGAGATTCAGGACCTTCGCGCCAGGCTCGGAAACGAACAGCAAGACCTCCACCTCACGCTCCAGAAGAAGGACAGGGAAGCTGCCGAAATGAGGGCCGTGATGGAAACGCTAAAGGGCGACCTGGACCGCGAGCAAACACTCAAGAAGGGCCTCGAAGCGAGCATCTCGGAGCTCGGCGCCTCCAATGTCACACTAGAAGCCAAGATCAACTCTCTCAAGTCACACGTCGAGTTCCTCGAGTCAGACAGCAAAGCCCAATCCGACTCGTTCGCCAACATGGAAGCTAGACTGCAGGAAGCGCTCAAGGTGGCGGAGACGGCCAAGGAAAAGCTCATCAAGGAAGAGACGGAACGGCGCGTCCTCTTCAACAAGTACCAGGAGCTCAAGGGCAACATCCGCGTCATGTGCAGAGTGCGTCCCGTTCTAAACGCATCGGAAGGCGAGCCGGCCAAGGTGGCGTATCCCGACGAGAAGACGTCGGCCGAGATCGCTCTGCAAACGCAGGAGGTGAACAGCTTTGGCGATGTGTCGACCAAGAACATCAACTTCGAATTTGACAGGGTGTTTGACCCGTCTGCGCAGAACCAAGACGTGTTTGACGAAATCTCGCAGCTCGTGCAGAGCGCGCTCGACGGATACAACGTTTGCATCTTTTGCTACGGCCAGACGGGATCCGGTAAGACGCACACAATGTCTTCACCAGACGGCATGATCCCTCGCGCAACGCACATGATCTATGAGACGGTCACGAAGCTCAGGGAGAAGCAATGGACGTACAAGATGGAGGGATCCTTCATCGAAGTGTACAACGAGGAGCTCAACGACCTCTTGACGCCCAACGGGCGCGAGTCGGACGGCGGCAGGGGACGCAAGCTCGAGATCCGACACGACGACGTGCGCAAGCAGACGTCGGTCCTCAACTGCAAGACGGTCTCGCTTGACTCTGCCAACACAGTGGAGGTGATGCTCGCCGAGGCGCAGAACAACCGGTCGGTGGCGGCCACCAAGGCCAACGAGCGGTCGTCGCGATCGCACAGCGTCTTCATCCTGAAGCTCTCGGGCTACAACTCGGCGACGGGCGAGCGGTGCGAGGGCACGCTGAACCTGGTGGATCTGGCCGGGTCGGAGCGTCTCAAGCACTCGCAGGCCGAGGGCGCCAGAATGAAGGAGACGCAGAACATCAACAAGTCCCTATCATGCCTCGGCGACGTGATCGAGGCGCTCGGCAAGAAGAGTGGGCACATCCCGTACCGCAACTCGAAGCTGACACACCTGCTACAGTACTCCCTCGGGGGTAACAGCAAGACGCTCATGTTTGTGATGGTCAGCCCGTTGGAAGCTCACCTCAAGGAGACGGTGACAAGTTTGCGTTTTGCTACCAAGGTAAGTCGTCTGCAGAAACGGGCCGTTGCTTCTCTGTCTGTGTGTGACTGATCGCTAATGACACGTCACAGGTTCATAATACCCATATTGGAACGGCCAAGGCTACGAAAAAGGCGTAGAAGCCGGGCCGTCTGACGAAGGCGTTCTGAGATGGGACAGAGTCACCGCGACCGGCGTTTGAGGGTTATCTATTTCGAGTATTGGTGGGGAATGGGCATTGTTGTTGAAGTTGTATATCCTAGGAATACGTACGAGTACGATTTCGACATACCAATACAGGCCCAAGGGCAGTTTGTACACGTGCTAAATATGAAAAGGATGATGGTGTTGGTGAATGAAGTGTTGGGGAAAAGAAGACTGACATATACATGGCTGTGGTTGTGGCTGTGGCTGTGACTCTGCCTGGAGCTGTGGCTGGAGGTCTCCCAGAGTGAAGCTGTCAGCTGCTGGCTACTGGTTAATGGCCGTTGAGTGTTTGTTTGTACCTGCGTCATGCCGCTCCAGCCCCCACCAACCAAACATCTCTCCTCCCATCTTCATCTTCACATTTCCATACGGATACATCCATTCACCTTTTTGGGTCCTGGCTAGATTCACGACCGACCAAACGACGGAGCCAACACGGACTTCCGTCCACACGCTCGTTTGTCGCCTGCCGATCTCTGTTTGAAAGTAGTGCGTTTGCAGCTTCGACATTCACCAACCAACCCCGTTCCTTCGCATCGTTTTCCTGCATCCTTCATTTAAAGGCTCCCATTTCCGGCTACTCTGCAAGCCATCGCGCCTATAAAACCCCACCAGCGACAGCTCTGAAAGGCGATTCCGATTGCCAATCGACCACTTCGAGATCCGATCGTTATCTTTCCAAGTGTCCGGAAGCCGCCGTGGCTGTTCCGACACTACCTATACATGCGTCCGACATACCTCCCCGCCCGAACCACCCACCCTGCGAACGAGCCGGCCACGATGATGAAGTCGAAAAGAGGCCTGGGCGACTCCATCTGGGCGTCGAGGGGTAAGGCCCAACACGCCAGTGGATCGTCGTCCGTCTCTGCTTACCGACCGCGAACTTACCAACCCCCGTCGTCTTCGGTAATCACCCCCGCGGCACCGCAGCCTCTCTCGACGACCAAGAACAGCGGCGACTTTCGCCCGGCCACGAATGCGAGCATGAAAACACCCGCCAACAGCAGCGTCACGAACAGCAGCGACACCGCCATCGCTCCCCGGGAAGGGCCATCGGCGCAGCAGGAGTTCAAGCGATACATACAGATCGTGCGGCGGCTCAAGTGGAAGCTCCCCTACCTCAGCCACGGGTATCACCACGCCATAGCACGGCCGGGTGACCCGCTATACGTCGGCGAGACGGACGCCGAGGAGGCGGAGCTCATGTTCAAGCTCGACTTTTACGAGTACTACATGCTGCTGGAGCGGGCGCTAGTGCACCTGATGGGGGTGTTTGGGATCACGGTCTCGCGGGACGGGTGGGTGACGGCGCCGTGGCGGGCGAACGGGGCGGCGCAGACGACACAGGCGACCCACACTTACCACCAGAACGTTCTCGCGGCGCTTGAGAGGGAGGACAACCCGCTCCACGAGGCGCTGGGATCGGGGGAGGTGCTGTTTCAGCTGTCGAGGGCCAAGGAGCTTAGGAATCGGTGGAAGTACGCCGAGGAGGGTGCCCGGGCAAGGGCGACGGGAAGGGAGTCGGGGAGTGAAAGAGCGGGAACGGCGCCGTTGGAAAGCTACGACCTCGACAGGATTTTTAGGCACATCTTTGCTGGGTTTGATGCCGGGTATGTGGTCGCCGAAAGGAGGGTCGCCGAGGAGGCTGCCACTACCGCCGCCGCAGGGGATTCAGGGGCGGCGCCGGCTGGCGGTGAGCAGATTGTGGAGGACGAGTACGATTTTATGGTGGAGGCTATGGACTGGGAGGCTGTTTAGGGACCTCGGCGAGTGTTGTCCTCATGTTGATGAAGATGTTGGCACGAGAAGACAAAGGTTCAAAGTGAAGGTTTGGAGAAAACACACTAGATGACAGTCGGACTTGGTGTGTCTGATTAGAGGCTTGGGACGAAGTGTCCGGAGGTATTTGGGTTTGATGAACCTCTGGTGGTCTTGGAGAGTCGAACGGACGGCGTTGGGTGCATTGTTAGACGATACCCCCTCCTTTTTTCTTTTTTCTTTTTTCTTTTTTCTTCTTCTTCTTCCTTTCAGCTTGCTTAGATATAAACATTCAGAGAAGTTTTATATCTCGCGGTCCGAAGCGCCCTCTGGTGAGGGAGGTCTTGGTTTGTCGGGGGAAGAACGCCAAACACCTGTGGGTGCGGCGAGAGGGTGAGACATGCGTCTGTCTCTGGCGGAGAGACGGATTCGTCTCATGGTTTCTCGTCGCCCGAACTGGTGAACTCGTGGAGGAGTATCGCACTTTCGACGAGGTCCAGCTCGAGCTCCATGGCGAGGGGCCTGCCGGTGTCTACGTGTCACCGCGATGAGAGGATGTTCCAAGCACCCCCCCCCTTCACTCTCCATCGGAGACTTTGAAGGAACGGTTCGAGGCCATCGGGGCCTGCGTCCCCAGGGAATTTGCAAGCCGGGCCGGCATCCGTGGTCTCCGTGGTCTCCGCCAGCAACACAGTACGTGCTTCGACAGTATGGCCAAGCAGGGGAGCCGTCGGTGTAGAGATGCAGTACTTCGTACATCAACACCCTGTACGCGATCCTGAGCCTGTCGGGCCCGGATTTCCTGGGAGGTTGAGCTTTGCCACGCTTGTATCTGTACGCTGCTGACCAATGAATGCCGTATTCAGATACGATGTATGCGTGTAAGTCCTTAAGCTCCAGCACCACAGCACGTAACTTCTCAGGAGACCGGGGTCGAACGCTTAAAGCAACCGAATGTGAGGCTGGACGAGGCATGTCTATAATCCCCACCATTGCCGAACCGGAAAGAAATGCCGCCCAGAGCCGCAGAGCGACATCCTTCCCTGCATCAATGACGGCCTTAAGCTTTATCTGCCAGAATCCCCCCCCCCCCCCCCCCCTCCCCGCGCACATCATGCAGCCAACTGTCCTCGGCTGTTTGTTGCAGTGAACAAATCCCAAGTATGAAGACAGTGACCCGCGGAGAAAACACGGATGCTCACTTACACTGAACCACTACTAGCATTGAATGTAGACCTGGGAAATCGGCCACAAAAGCTTCACCTCTCTCCCCGCCCCTCACTCATCCCCCCTGGTCCCATGTTTCGATGACGGCCTTTAACATTCAGAGTTTCACCTTCGGCTACCCCACATGCCGCGCACCGTCTTCGAGCAAGTAATCGACCCGCGCGAGGGGGGCACCCGGACCAAAGAACGGCCCCCCCCCCCAACATTCTCTACCTCGTTCACCACCTTCACCATCTGCTCGCTTGGGAGATCGGCGCAAGGGGCATTGGGCAGGCGGGATGATGGAATAGCCCGAACGGGGGCGGGGGGGAGTCAGTCGTATTCGTGGTGCCTTTGACTCGCCTCGGCGGCGACGAACCAGCTTTGGCGGGCCTTGTCCCTCTGCGAGATACCAAAATACCACATCCATGTACTGGAAGGCGGGCGTTTCGTCCTGCTCACGCAGCGCCAGTGGGCGATGTTTTGAGTTGGCGCCAGTTGGGATGTCTTCTTTTGCGGATGGACCCAGGGGGGGAGGTGGAAGCGAACCTTTGTCCGCCGAAAGCGAGCTCCCGTATTATTTACCTATTCTATATCCTTTCCTGCCTTTGCATGAAGCCTAACAAACCCTTTTTTTTTTCTTCGGGTATCCTCATTAGTTTGGGTGGTCAGCTCTCGTGAATCTACCATCAGCATACACACCTATCATCTTACCCGGTCCCCCCCTTCTTGACCGTTTTTGTTTCGAAATTCCCAGTGACACTACCTACACCTTGGGGAATTTTCCGTCTTGATACTTCGAACGCCTCAGAGACAAGCGAACGAAGAACACCAAGTTCAAAAAGCAGACTGTCCGTCCGTCGGCATGTCCCTCGCCGCAGCAGTCTCGGCGGCGCTGCGCCCGCAGAGCTGGCCGACCAGCGTTTGGGTCCTCCTGCTGACGGGCCTGGCCTACGCCGTCGGCTCCCTCGCCTGGCGGCCCTCGTTCCCGCGTAACGCGCCGCGCCTGCTCAAGGGGTACCCCGTGCTCGGCACGCCGCGCTTCTTCTCGGAACGGGGCAACTTCCTGAGCGAGGGCCGCCGGTTCGCCGCGTCGGGCAACTGGAGCTTCTACTTTGGCAAGATGCGCATCGTCGGGTTGTCCGGGGACGAGGGGCGACGTGTGTTTTTCGAGAACCGGGATTTGGATTTCACAAAAGGGTAAGTTTGGGAGCTAGTCTTCTTTCTGCCTTTGGGATGCATCCTGGGATTTATCGCGTGTGTTTTGTTTGTGTATGTGATTGGGCTGTTCGTTGTGACATGGAAGAGAAGAACAAGCAATATGTGACTGAACTAGACTGAACTGATTCAACCGCAGATACGGCGCGCTCTTCAACGCCACCCCGCGAATCGATGTTTCCAAGGACCGATCCTCTGGAGACGATTTCGGCGTAAAGTTTAATTGGAACCTCGTGAAGCTCCTCCGCAGGGACGTCCTGTCGAACCGCCTCCCGCTCCTTATCAACGACACGCGCAAGTCAATGGACGCCATCGCCGCGCGCGTCGACCCGGCTTCCGGGTTCGGAACGAGCGACCCCTTTGAGGACCTGTACCAGCTCGTGTTCCAGCTGACGATGCGCATGGTCGGCTGCGACGAGATTGCCGAGGACCCGGCGCTGATGGTCCGCGTGCTGCGCATCTACGAGTCCATTGACGCCGCGTCGACGGCGACCAAGATCATGTTCCCGTGGATGCCGACGGTGGGCCACCTGCGCCGCGTCTACAGCGGCGCCAAGATGTACATGCTGCTCGAAGGGTTCATCAAGCAGCGCAAGGAGCGCGGCGTCGGCAACGACGACGCGCTGCAGTTCCTCATCGACAACGGCGACAGCACGGCCGAGATGGTGGCCTTCATGGTCGGCGCGCTGTTCGCCGGGCTGATCAACAGCGGCATCAACGCGGCGTACCTGCTGTGCTTCCTCGCGGCGGACGAGCAGTGGTACGCGGCGGTGAGGGACGAGGTCGACGGGGCGATCGCGCGGCGGCGGCGGTCGGAGGCGCAGACGCCCGAGGAGATACTGGCGGGGATGAGCATGGACGAGTGGGAGGCCGAATTCCCGCTCATCGACGTCGGGCTGAAGGAGACGATCCGGCTCACCATCACCGGGTGCGGGTTCCGGTACAACGCGAGCGGCCGGGATGTGGCGATCGGCGCCAGCGGCGAGGTGGTGCCGGCCGACGCCTATGCGGTGTACCACTTCGACACGACGCACATGAGCCCGGACTTCTTCCCGGACCCGCTGCGGTGGGATCCCGGGCGGTATCTGCCGGGCCGGGAGGAGGACAAGAAGGACCCGCACGCGTTCATCGGCTGGGGGACGGGACGGCATCCGTGCCTGGGTATGAGGGTGAGTCTCGTGGGCGCTTCCTCGCTGCGCTTTGCACTTTTGCCCCCCCCCCCCCCCCCCCCCCTTCATTTTCTCCCATGTTCTTCCCTTGATTTTTTTGACTTTCATCTGCTCTGTTCAATGATGATCCCTTTCATGGGAAGAGGGAGAAATTAGCTAACGAAGGACACGTTGGGGAACCAGTTTGCGAAACTTGAAATGGCCATCACGACGGCCCTGTTCATCGCGCGGTTCGATTTCCGCCTCGTCGACGCCGACGGGAAGAAAATGGAAAGGGTTCCGGAGAACTCGGTTGACAGGAACGCTCACGCGGCGTCGAAGCCGCGGGAGAAGATGTTTTTGCGGTTCAAGCTGAGGACCTAAGCTGGGGATAAGGTGGGTTTGTTTGTTGCCTTGAGCATGATCGGCGTTGTTGGGATTATGAAGACTAGATTGTATCGTACGCTTTGAGTAGCAATAATGATGTTCTTGAGACATATCACCTGCCTTTTTTCCCCCATCCGGGTGAGACCCGGGGTTGTGAGGTCGGTCCGGTCACCTTGTTCTCGCGTCATTTCTCATGTTGTTTGTCCGGGGAAAAGGAGTTGCCGAGTGAAATTGTCGCGAAAACGCGGGATTGTTGGACGAAATATCACAAGCCAAAAGCTCTCCATGTCGTTGGTCCAGTTGGTGACAAGATTCATTGCCACGCTCAAGCTCCGAAGCCGATGTGGATCCTCACCTCCGAAGCCGGGACCGCCGAACGCCGAAGCGGTAGATACCATTTCCCCCTCCCATTCCCCCCCCATCCCGCCGTTGCCCCCACCACCTGGCAGCGGGGCGCGGGAATCCCTCGAGCGCGCATTGGTGGCGCAGTGCGGTTTCTGCGACGTTCGCACATGCAACTCACTGACTGCTCATCCCATCCTTTTGTTTCTCTCCCATCTCGCTCATCGACCCAGAGCTGTTGTCTCGTGCTGGCTCTCATCCCCCCCACCGTTCGATTTTCTCTCAAGATTTCTTTTCCTACAACTTGTTTTCCATTATGGTGAAGACGGGTATCGCGTAACTTAATAGAGACGTGTTCACTTTCACTCCAGCAAGACCGTTAACCCCGCATCAGGCTCATCGAGCTCCTCAGCAGCCATTTGTCACACTCATCTCACCGAGACATCTCTCACCCGGCCCGCTATCCCGCCATTCACATTCTCGGCCTCCTTTTATCTCTCTTATTTTTTTTATCCCACGCTTCATCCCCCCCCCCTATTCGTGACCATCTGCTCTCATCCTCACACGCCCATTATTCTCCGACCCGCGACAACGGCGATCATGCTCAATCACCCGATCCCCAAGGAGTGCGAGGTCATCCAGCCCGCCTCGCCGCGCGGCCAGACGCAGACGCCGCTCTTCCTCATTCACGACGGCGGCGGCACCACCTTCGCCTATCACTGCCTCTCGCCCCTCGACCGCGCCGTCTTCGGCATCGCGAACCCGCGCTTCCACTCGGGCGTGCCCTGGGATGGCGGCTTGCCCGAGATGGCCGCCGCCTACATCCAGATGATTCGGAACACCGTGACCAAGAGCCCAGAGTACCCCGCGCTGGCGCCTTTTTCGCCGTCGCCGTCATCAACGTCGCCGCTGCCGGTGGCCGGGCGCGGCGGGAAGACGACGACGACGACGACGACGACCAGGAGGAGACGGAGGATTCTGCTGGGCGGGTGGAGCCTCGGCGGCCTGCTCTCGTTGGAGATTGCGCGGCAGCTCGGGGACGAGGACGAGGATCTCGAGATCGTCGGGCTCGTCGCCGTCGACAGCGTCTACCCCGTCTGGCCCGAGGGCTCGCGGGTCAAGGTCGGGAGGTTCATCGACGAGCTTGAGCCCGAGGCTAAGAACCTGAAGCTGGCGCGGCGGGCGATGAAGTTGGCCGGCGGGATGGTGCGGGCGTGGAAGATGCCGCGGTGCGGTGCCGCCGTTTCCGCGGCCATCGGCAGCGTCGCTGACCCCGAGGCGGCGGCGGCCGTAGCCGCTGGTGACGAGGCAACGGAGAAAGACTTTTACTCGAGCAAGGCCGACAAGGAGACGGCCGAGGTCGTGTGGGAGAGGCCGCCGCGTGCCGTGCTGGTCAAGGCCAAGGAGCATGTGCCTTTGTCCGCGGACGGCATCAGCTCGGTGGACGTGTGGCGCGGGGACAGGAAGCTGGGGTGGGATGGGTATTGTCCCGGCTTCGTTGTGACGGTCCTGGAGACGGAGGGGAACCACTTCGACATGTTCTCGTGGGGTTACATTGAAGGAATCACGGAAAAGATTGCCGAGGCGTGTCGGATCCTGGAGAGGCGCTGGTGAGGTGTGACGGAGATGTGAGAGAGACGCGGTCGTGGCGGATGGGAGAAGATGAGCATTTTACGCGGGTGACCACTTGAGCGTGGATACACGGGATCTTAGACCAAAGAAGATACACCATAGATAGGACGTAAACACAGTGTTTGTTTGACTTTACCAACAACCAACCCATTCCTTTCCAGTATCCTTCTACTATTTGCTTCCAGGTTATGGCTCAGATGTTGCGTTTCCCCTTATTGGAGGGCGTGGTCTGGTCGACCTCAACCAACCAACCAACCATGATACGAGCCAAAAGAAATAGGACGGAGAGCCCTGTATATTCAGAATGTGAACCGTGACGCCGTGTGCAAAAGGATTGAGCTGCAACCGCCGGGGTTCGAACCCGAGTCCCCAGCTGGTTCCCTGCATGGGAGGCTGGAATGCTAAACCACTGCACCACGGTTGCGTTTGGTTCTTGTTGAGGTGCTCGAGATGAAAGCAAAGGGAAAGAAGTAGGAAAGAGCGAGAAAAGGAAGGTGCTTGCCTGCCTGTTGGTTGTGACGCGCTGGTTGCTCCTTCCTGTTTGCTTCCGGGGGATGGACCCACCTATTCCGGCAGCCGCCCGGGATCCACCAACCCGGACGCACCGTTTCCCGGTCCGAGCTTCCTCACAGCTTCCGTTTCGGCGGCGGGAGGCTGTAGAAACGACCCCGGTTGTTTGTGCCCCCAGTATTTCTTACTTTACATTACAAATTCGGCAGGCGCCTTCCGGTGTCGAGGCCCCCCTTTTCCCTCTCAGCAACCCTTGGTCGTTGGCCCTTCTGAAAGGAAGACTCCCAGCTCCGCGGGGCACACCGCGCTGGCCCTTACTCAGTTCGCCGCTAAGCCAGCCTTCCCCCTTTCACCGACAAGGACAGGCGTCTCGACCTCCCGATACCTCTGGAATCTCGCTAAGTTCTCGCCGCCCCTGGTCCACGCCTCGAGCGGCGCCGTCAACACCTTGCGCGTCGCCCCGAAGGCGTACGCCGCGACGTACATACCCAGCAGCACGTATGCGGACCAATATGTCGTGAGAGTCTCGAAAGCAAACCACGGGTGCTCGACCATATGCTCGACGAGCCCAGTGCCGGACTGCTCTTTGAGGTCGGCCAATGCCGCCGTAAAGCCCCCCCGCACGCCCTCGTCGTTGGACGGGTTCTTCCCGGCGTCACCGTCTGCGCCCTCGAGCGAGGCGGCGAGGACGATGAAGGCGCTCGGCAGAACTATGGAGTAGAGCGCACGGACGAGGCGTGTGATGTGGAGGAGCCAGGTCGCCGAGAAGAGCAAGAGCACGAGTGCGCCTTGCGGGGAGCCGTGGTCCGCCGTCGCGATCCAGCTGGCGAGGTTGCCGTTGTTGTTCGTCGAGTGATGATTCCCCGGCAGCAGTAGTGGTCGACGTCGAGGCGGCGGCGACGATGAGTTTCGCCACCAGGAAGGTTAACAGGGACGGCTGGGCGATGAGCTGGAGAAGTCCTGGATCGGAGTCGGCCGCCGTAAAGGCGACGCCTACAAGGGCGGGGAGGGATCAGAATCCGAGGATGGAGACAGCAAGGGCGGTGTAGAGCCACGATATGGCGTGGTGGAAGATGCCCGCCATGTTTGGGTGGTTGATGGCCGTGGTAATGGTCTTGCTCGGCCTGGTAGGCTTCAACTTGTGGACTATACGTGTGTCAGAATCATGATGTCGCCATTGACTACCAGTTTGGGTACTAACCAAAGATATCAAGTCCAGCTCGCTCTCAAGCTAGCCAATTTGATGCGTTGAAGTGAGTGAGGTAAGTTGAAGTGAGATGTCAGCTACCCATCATGAATATTAGTACTCCGTGTTGTGTTTACTTACAAATTTCCGTGTGACCCAAGGAGGCCTAGCGGGTGGTGTTGTGCATGGGCTTTCCAACTCTCTAGCAACCACACACCAACCAACAAACCAACCACCAATCCGTGCCCTTCCTCTTCGTTGTTTGACGGCAATGGAAAGTACTGAAACTGAATAGCGAGGGTACTTGACTGAAACAGAAGAAGAAGAAGAAGGTGCAAACAAACCAAAGTCTTTTGTTTGTTGGTTGCACCCTTGCGCGCAGAAACAGCTTTCCCGGAAAATAGTGAAAGGCTGGGCAGCGTTGAAAGGCAACATGGCAGCGAAGGCAGTGTCCATCCGAGTCCGACAGCCGAACAGGCAGTTCCCTTTTCTACAAGTGGGCAATTTATAGACAGACTAGAGCGGCATCCGGCGAAGAAGCTTCATGGCCTGACGTGATTGGGGAAGGAGTGTCCACGAGGAAATGTAGCAAACGAGAAAATGGCAAAACGTACAAAGTGTCTTATGCCCCCCATATGTTGCACCGCTATAATGGATTCAATTTTACCCTACCACCATCACGATAGTCAGGGCAATGACTTGAATAAGAAATTATGAAAGCATACCGGTTCCTCTCATCACTTACCATAGCCCGAGTCACCTGAGCACGCAGCACTAGAGCAATATCTCGCGGATGAGCGCTCTCGGCAGTCTGCCTAGGCCGGCGTCGCAACCGGGCCCCCCTTACGGAGCTGGATCTCGGGAATTGAATTCCAGAAGGTACATGTCTGTGCCGCAGAAAACCTTTTGGACGACCTTGTTCGGAGCACGGCGTCGACCCAGAGTAGAAATAATCCGCATGCGTAAGATGAGGATGCGGAGTTGGGTGTGCAGAAGTGGCCCAGCATTTCGGAAACTGTGGCGGTCTAGAACTGTAAGGCCGAAAACCGGTGTCCAACATCTCCGAAACTCCGATCGGCTACTTGATTTTTACCCCGGCAGAGGGCTCGAAGAGGGATCGTGTTGGTTCTGCTGTAACCAGTAACTCCCGTTTTTTCCCGGAGTCCTATAGGTCTTTACGCCGTACACATATGGGGCACCAAAACCTAGTTCTAGGCGCAAATGATTCGCCTATCCGTAAATGGCGTCTCGGTTGCAGCAAAGTCGGAAGCAGTGGGACGGCACAGGACGCGTTAGTTGTCTATCTGCTGATGCTCTGCCCATGTTAAGGTATCTGTAGTACGGTGCACCCATCTCAGTCGTCCATGTAACATTCTGTCCATATGACAATACATCTCTGGCACGCAATCATCTATGTATTGGCCGAGTAGTGTCAACAGCCGTGTTGGAAGTCAAATCATGGAAGTACATATTATCGGCGGAGGGGAAAAAAAGGGAAGAGAAGAGATCTCAGCCATTGACCCACTGACTGATGTGTATGTACGTGCTAAGCGATGATGTCTTGATTGTAAACAGCCTAATGCTTACAATATGCTATCGCTGCCTATCGGTAAGTGGAGTCATCAACCAACAGTACGGATACTCTGTACAGTTGACCCTGGCCAAGAGTTGAAAACTTCGACGAGGCAACCATCAACCTTATTGGGACTTAACCTCTTTCGTAGTTTATTCAGTGGAGTCAGCTTGCCTTCTTTGTTCCTTGTTCGTGGTTGCTTGCTCGTGACAACCACGAGCATGGTGCTTTGTTACACCGGCCTCGAAACGACACGGTTCGAGCAGAGAGGCTCTCTTCCATCGGAAAACCACACATTGTTTCGAGGAACTCATAATATGCCGCGCCCTACACGGTCTGCAGCCGGACTGAGTCATACATGTATTCGTTGGATCTTCTGCATGACCACTACAATGGCAATGGCCAACCTGAGAGCAAGCCCCCGCTTGATCATCCGTCAGTCAACCTCTTGGCTCTAGTTCTTACAGGGAACCTTTACGAATGGATCTCAAAGTGGTCTCGGCTAAGAACTCAGGCCACTGACGCCCCGGGACTCCCACCGGTCGCCCCGCTATCATCTTATCAGATCCGCTGCTCCATGCAGCTAAGGCAGCCAAGCATCACAGGTTTTTTTTATCTGATCCGTTGCCAACCGAGAGGTTTCTCCCGTGTCCGGCGAGATGCGGCGACGGACCAGCCTCGAGACTACGCAAGCCTGTTGGCCAGCGCGGCGACCGCCTTGCGCGCGGGAACGCCCAAAGGCGGCCAGAAAGTGGCGTGTCGCTTCCCGGACGACGCCCGGCGGTCCACCTGGCCAGTCCGTTCCCAGTCAGTCAGAGCCTAGAGACCACAATACATACCACATCTGGACCTTGGATGGCCTTTTGCGCCGAGGCCCTTGCCCACTTAACCGACGGACCGCGATGCCAAGTCCTACAGGTGTGTGGATCGTATGTTGGCACAGAAAACAAAGCCGGGTAGTTAGGCACGCGCTTCGGGCCCCTGGATTAAGGTCTTGGACGAAAGAGACGAAAAGAATTTCTCTCGTGCTGTGCCGTATGTAGTGTCTTGTCTCGGCCGATGCCGGAAACCGACCGCGATGTTGGGCCACCGCTCCCCCTTGCACTCTGCTCTTCTTCCGGTCCTTCGCACCGCTGCAGGTCGCACGAGAAGAGTGGATTTACGTAACATGCGCAGTGTACCCTTCGTATTAAGCTTCTTTTGCGAGAATCCTTGCCTGGCTCCATCGAGGTGGCCTTCGTCTACAAAACCAGCAGGGCTTGCCGTTGCAACCTGTCGTTGTTTTCCCCGTTGCCCACGCGAAACCATCGTCTCCCGTCCAGTTTGACTTGCAAGCCGCATCTGGCAGCTTTGACTCTGTCCCAGATTTTGACCAGAGCCGCCGAGATCATGAGTTCTTCCCCCTTTGTCCAGCAGGCCGCGGCCGAGAGCCAGCCTCAGAGTCAGAGCCAGAGCCTTGACGAGAAGAACCCCGCCAAGGTCACGGCCGACGCCTCCGGGACCGACTCCGAGATCGAGAAGGAGGAGGCCCAGAATGGTGTCAAGAAGATCCAGGCCATCACGACGGCCTGGACGTGGAGGGCGCTCATCCTCACCTATATCCTGTAGGTTCACACGAGGACAGGGTTCCCTTTCGTATTTGGGGGGGGGGGAGAAAATGACACAAGAGTCAAGCTGACGGCCCTGCCTCTTCCTAGAATCTGGATCACGTCTTACACGCACTCCATGCAGCAGCAGATGAACAGCAACCTCGCTCCCTACGTCACCTCGTCTTTCCGCCGCCACGGCCTCACAGCCACGACCGGAATCGTCTCCGGCCTCGCCGGCGGCGTCTCCCAGCTGCCCTTGGCCAAGATCCTCAACATCTTCGGCCGCATGGAGGGCTACATGCTGGCTCATCTCCTCTGCTGCTTCGGTCTCATCCTGATGGCCGTCTGCAGCAACGTCGAGACGTACGCCGCCGCACAGGTGAGTTTCTTTCTAGCCCACCCAACATCCCCCACTTGCTCTATTCCCATAGACCCTGACCGATTCTTTAATCATAGGTCTTCTGGGCGGTCGGAAGCGGTGGCATCGGCTACATCCACACCGTCCTCATCTCCGACACGACCTCGATCAGGAACCGTATGATCATCTACACGCTCAACTCGACGGCGTACATCGCCAATGCCTTCGCCGGCCCCATTGTCGCGCAGCTCTTCGAGAGAAACAGCACGTGGCGCTGGGCCTTTGGATCCTTCGCCATCATCTTCCCCGTCTTCGGGTGCCTCATCACCGTCATGCTGTGGTGGAACCTGCGCAAGGCCATGAGGCTCGGCCAGGGCCCTGAGCTGAAGGAGAGCGGCCGCAATTTCCAGGAGTCCTTCATGTTTTACTGCAGGGAGTTTGACGGTAAGCAACCAGCCCCGGACCGGTGTATCTTCTCGTGGAGAGGGGTCGGCTAACAGCGAATCTAGTCGTCGGCATGTTCCTCATCATGTTCGGGTTCTCCCTCTTCCTGTTGCCGTTCAGCTTGGTCTCATACACGGCCAAGAAGTGGGCTGCCGGTCACATCATCGCCATGATCATCCTCGGCATCTTCTGTCTCGTCCTCTTCGGCTTCTGGGAGAGGAAGTACGCCTCGACGCCACTCGTGCCTTGGATTAACCTCAAGGACCGAACCATTCTGGGCTCTGCTGCCGTTGCTGGCATTATCAGTCTGAGTTTCAGGTAAGGAAGGATGGGAGAGAAGCCCCTTCTTTGGGTTTGAGGATGATATAGCTGACGTGTACTGCCAGCTCGTGGGATTCTTACTTCTCGTCGTATCTGCAGGTTGTCCACCGCCAGAGCCTGGCCCAGGCCGGTTTCATTGGCAACATCTATACTATTGCATCCTGCACCTGGGGCCCGATTGTCGGAGTGTAAGTCTTGCTTGTTCTCCACCCGCCGCCTTGAAGATATCCAAAATCTCACAAGCATCAGCCTCATCCGTCAGACCAACCACTTCAAGTGGATCGCGTGCGCCGCGATCCCGGTGGCCTGCTTGTCGACCGGCCTCCTCATCCACTTCCGCACGCCCGACACCTACATCGGCTACGTGATTATGTGTCAGATCCTGAAGGCCGTCTCCGCCGGCACCATCATCATCTGCGAGCAGCTGGCTGTCATGTCTGTCGTGAAGCACAACGAGGTCACCGTCATGCTGGCCTTAGTCGGACTCGCCACCTCGGTCGGCCGCTCCGTCGGCCGAGCCATCTCTGGCGCCATCTGGACCAACGAGTTCCTCGACTTCCTCGTCAAGTACCTCCCCGAGGACACCAAGGGAGAGGCGTCGACCATCTACGGAGACATCAAAGTGCAGCTCTCGTACCCCTGGGGCTCACCAGCGCGTGATGGCATCGTTCACGCCTACGGGGATGTGCAGCGTCACATGGTCATCTGTGGAGCCGCCTTCATGCCGCTGGCTTTGGGTTGCGTGTTCTTGTGGAAGAACATTAACGTTGCAAAGGTGCACCAGACCAAGGGTCAGGTGTTCTAGGGGGGAAGGACGGATGGCCAAGTGGCTGCACGTTTGCAGCGCCAAAGATCAGTACACTTAATCCGAGACATAATATGTAATTGCATTATGAAATCCTCAGAACAGTGTTGGTCTCAACATTCTAACAACTGCCTATTTGACTGGACGGGTGAGGTTTTGGAGAAGTTGACTCTACGATGCGGTAATTGATGGTTGTCTGGATCTTGCTACCAAGCAGATGTGTTGAGGGCGTTGCATACGGAATACAAGGGTTGTCATCTGGATCAAGCATGTTGCCAAGCATGAAGAAGTCTGGCATCGTAATGTTATGCCCGTGCTCTTGTTTATTGCACCAGCCATACTACTTCTTCATCACCCATGGAGCAACGCAGAGTATTCGTTGGTGATGACAGTAAGCATGTAGACTTGTTGCTGGCCAACCTATTAGCCACAAAGATTTTGGCAATGAATTACCAAATGACATAGCCCCTCCCCCCCTTGCCCAACGTTATCAGAACGGTCGCTGAGCCAATATGGGAGTGACCATGATGAATGAATGCGTCACGGACGCGCCGAGCAGAAATGAGAACTGCTAAAGAAGACTCACAAAGACATATTGAACTTCGCGTTTCTTGGGTTTTGCATTGGATACTGTGCCTTTGATGATCACTGGTTGAGCTGGATTAAACCGGCAATCATGCTTGTGAGCATTATGGTAGGGCAGCGAACTCTATCAATGTCGGTGTGGATGGGTTCCGACCCCTGGACGCACTGTTTGTCTTGCGACGAGGACGACGATAGAGGTAATGGCTTCACAACTAACTTAATGTGTCCTTGTTTTCACTCTGGAACCCTCACATTGACCCACGTTCTCAGCCAGACCTCACTCGCCTCATCTCTATGATCTAAGCCACCACGCCACACAATCAAAGTCCATCATCCTCTCACTCTTCATCTGGTAGTTGACCCGCTAAATTGCCAAATCAGGCCAGGATGTTCATGCCAAGCAGCCGCGGGCCTGGGACGGGGCGCGCGGGCTCCGAAACCGTGCGGTGTAAAGAAATAACGATAACCGACCGAAGTTTTGCTGATGCCTCTCAGTTGAGTGAAGGACGCCGTGGTCAGCAGCTTTCTTAATCAATCCTGCTCGTATTTCGGGACCCGACCTCCCCTCCTCCGACATACATCTCATTCCTCACTGCTTTCCGGACGTTGATCGGATCCCGCACCCCCCGCTGTCAAGTTGTGTTTTGGCTTCCAGCGTCACGGCGCTACAGGAATATCCTCCCCCCTTGTCACAGACCTGTCGCTTAGCGCATGATGGATGAAGACAGCCACTTGGACGGCAGTGGGAATGAGGACGACGCCCCTGAAGGTACGCCCGATGCGTCCTCGGCGAACCTCCAAACGACCATCCGCAGAGCTGTAGGTAACGTCTTTTGTGGGCTTTGAAGACAACCTACTGACCTGGACTGCTGTTAGTGCGATGCTTGTCGTGCTCGAAAGGTACTGCCCACCGCGCTGCCCGCGGGAGGCATGGGGCGCCTCCCGAGGTGCCAAATATCTCTGATCCGAATCCTCGAGCCACACGAAGAATGGCTCGTTACTGACTCCAAGCCCAAGCCGAACCCAGTGGGGTTCACAGCGATGGCCACTGACTGGTTTCCAGATTCGCTGTAACAGAGAATCGCCCTGTTCTTATTGTACACATGCCAAGATAGAGTGTACCCATGCGGATAACCGACCCAAGGAGAAGCGAACGAGAATCCTCATCACCCCACAGTAGTACGTTTGTGTCTTCTTCATTCAGCCTCCGGATCACAGTCCGGCCCCATAGACTCGGTATCGAGTCGCTGGGAGATGCTGGCAGACGATGGCCTGTCTCTGGCTAATATCGACCCCAAAGTGAAAGGAAGATCGACCAGATCGATCGCCGCCTGGAGATGGTCGTCCGCCTCTTGCAAGACATGAAGGTGAACCCACCTGCCAGTGTGAGCCGCGGCGACGGCAGCAGCCTCACCCTGAACGTACCCCAAGTCGAGGGCGCGGCAGCAGCAGCATCATCAGCATCGTCTGCCCATCTGCATTCGTCCGCATCAACACCCGCCACGTTAGCCAGCCACGCCCATCAGTCGGATGAAGGAGAGGGTGCCGTTGTCGAGGGCGATTCTTCCCTGGCCGCGCACTCCGTGTTCGCCACGGAGTTTGTGCAAAAGGCCGTCAGCACCGAGTCGCTCCAGGATCTGAGTCTGGACCTCGGCGAGACCCTCGAGGCCCTCTCCCAGATCGTCAACGCTTTGAAGCAGCCTACTGCCGCGGGGGAGATGACGTACCCTTTCGCAAAGCCAATCAACCGGCTTCGCATCCAGGGTCTCAAGCTGCCGCCTATAGAGAAGGCCATCAACACGATTCGGATCGCCAGGAGTGAGGACCCCTCCATCGTTGCGCCTTTCAAACCCCAACTGTGTCTTTGGTCTTTGCTGACTCGGCCCTCGTTTGGTTTCCAGGCCAACGACTCACGGGAATGGCTTGGATATACGACTTCATGCCCACTCGGCGCTTCCCGGATCTCTGCCTCAACGTCTACTTCTCGGACACCTACTCGGACTATGACTTTATCGCGGTGAACGGTGGTCTCCACTCTCTCTTCACAGACTACGCCGCGCAACTCCCGGCAGAAGAAAAAAAAGAGCACCTCGAATATGCAAGGTAGGCAAGGCATTTTTGGGCTGCAATGTATTGGTCTAACATCGCTAGAACATGCCGTGAGAACCTGGAAACCAGTCTCGTCAACCTCCCTCTTCATCTGCCGGCGTCATCGGACGTGATCGTTGCACTCCTCTTCGGTGTAAGCCAAGCTACCTACCCTTCGCAGGTGCCCACCCGAAAAATATCGTCAAATGTAGGATGAGCTGATCATATTTTAGACGTTTCATGCCATCGAAATCTCAAAGCCGTCTCTGGCCTGGACGCTGGCGTCAAAGGCTTCCGAGCTGTGCCAGAGCCTCGGATATCACCGCGTTGAAACCCTCAAAATCGCAAAGAGCGACGCAAAACCGACGGTGAACGGGATGCACTGGCACCAGTACCTCTTCTGGAACGTGTACTATATCGACAAGAGTCTCTCACTGCGACTGGGCCGGGCATCGACGATCCCAGATTGGCACATCACCATGCCTCTGCCTTCGGTGGAGGGCTCTAAGGACCACCCGATTCTGCCCTACCTTGTGTTGTGGATCAAAACAGCAAAATGCCAGGGTCAGATCTACGAGAAGCTCTACAGCCCGGACTCGATGACCCAGCCGTACCATGTCCGGCAGACGCGGGTCCACGAGCTGGTGTCATCTCTCCACGACATTGAAATGCGCACACAGGAGATCAGTGTAAGTTGCAGCAGCCCCAGGGCCATCATGACTTTGGACACTCCAATGCTGAGACTATCGAAGGCCGACTATAAAGTCCACGCAAAGGACGCCATAGAAGAGAACTTTGCGGAGTTCTACCTGTCGTCGGACAGTGTCCTGCGTCTATCGCTCCTCACCCTGGTCTACCGGGCCGCACCGAGTGTCGAGGGCTCGCCTACCACGTTCAGCCCCGAATGCATCAAGGCTGCACGAGCCGCGCTGGAGAAACACAGGGAATGCGTGGCGGTCATGCGCAAGTCCTCCAACGTCTATTTCTCGACTTATATCCACTGGTATGCCCAATCCAGCCCAGTCGGGGGGCAACTCACCAGCTGACCAACTTGCTCTAGGACCGTACTATTCTCTCCCTTTATCCCGTTCATCGTCCTCTTCTGCCAGGTGATCGAGACGCAGGACAAGGAGGATCTGGCCCGCCTCCACTCTTTCGTCGTGTTCCTGCAGGAGACGTCGTCCATGTCTGACGCGGCGGGCAAGATGAACCGCCTCTTCCAGGTCCTGTACAGCGTCGCCCTCCGCTTCGTGGAGTTCCGCGCCTCCACGCCGCAGTCCCGGCAAGCGGAGGCGAGTGCTGAGATGGATGCGTACCTGGCGGCCTTGGGATTCCCGCCAAAGGGGGCAGCGGATGGCAGACAGCAGCAGCAGCAGCAGCAGCAGCAACAACAACAGCCCATTACTTTCAACCAAAATGCCGCAGTTCCGCAGGAGTTCCCCTCGGTCCCTGTGATCGCGGGTATGGGCGTAGACGCCATGGACGAAAACTTGCGACCTGGTAATCCTATGATGTGGATGACCAATGCCGCCCAGCTGGAGGATTTCTTCTATTCGAACACGGCGATGATGGACCTCATGCAAGAACCCATATTCGATCCATCAAATCAAAGTTAGGCATTTGGGAGAAATCGAGGGTGAATGATAAGTGCGTTTTAGTATCTAAGAACGAGGTATGGATTCAACGGTAGACCTCTCTGTGATGGTTTACGCTGAGTTGGGACAGGGGGCATAGATCATAGACGCGTATGAATGAACACACCACTCCATCAGTACGTGGTTAAGGACTATCAAAAAAATAGAGTATCGCATCTCATACAGCCTTCTATCGATGATCATTCAATCCGAGTTTGCATAGACTCTGTTTTCTTGCCAGACGTTTCCCTAGTCGTTCCCTTCTCCAACCCTGAGAAAGGGTTGACCAAAGTTGATTTGGTATTGAATGGTGTTGAACCTCGGCCAGATATCTGGGTAGATGACGAGCAAATTCCTCCCCAAAAGTGACCCTTGCTAGAAGATCGTGATTGATGCCTCTGGCACAACTAGCGCCTCCCACACGCGTTCAAACCATGTATTCCTCTCATCCCGGCTGCCGCAGATGACTTCCAGCATCCCCACACGGATGTAACTACTCGTCGCATCTCTAGCGACAGCCAGGAAGAAATCTCGAGTGCGGGTCGAGAGCGCCCCCTTGTCCGTCTTGAGCCCCTTGACGTACAACAGTTCGGCCGGGAGAAAAATGCAGTGCCTGCATGGTCCCCGGCGAGCAGCCGGATCGTCGTTGCGGATAAAGCAGCGGTCCATCCGCTCAATCGAGGGATCGACCCAAAGTTCAGACTTGGCAGGCCCGAACTCGAGAGGTTCTTCTCCGGTTGCCGGGACACAGTTCTGCCACTCCCGCTGGTCCTCGCGCGCGTAGAGCAGAAACCTTCCATAAACCCTGTTTGTCCACCGTCTCTTCACGTCCCAACGCGAGCATGGTCTCTGGATCAGGATGGGCAGCCGCTTCGCCGTGACTCGGAGGAGTCCATAGGAGACGGGCCCGAACGGATCCGCACCCCCAGGAGGGCACGTTACCTTGGCGGACTTGGCTATACCGGGCGTCTTGTAGTCCAAAACCTCGGCGCCGTGAAAGACGGGGAAGCCCACTTTGCAGCCGCTTCCCGTCGAAGCCCACGACCAGGATGGAGCTATCCAGCCTCGCTTTAGGATGTTCTCCCGCTGGTGCCTCCAGTCGGCGACCGTGACGACGCGCCACATCAAATCTTGCTCGATATTCTTGCTCCAAAGACCGGCGAGGAACTCGTCGTATAACAGCTCTGCCGTTTCATGTGCCAACCCAGAGAGCGCGGGCAGCATGTCGCTCGTCTTTGTGAGGTTGAGGCACGTGTACTCGCTGACCACGCGGTGCCACCGCTCGTAGGGGTCAATCTTGCCGTCCTTTGTGACGATGGCGGTAGACGAAGCCGTCGTGTGGTTTTTAAGCAGCGCCAGATACTTTGACCGGGAACGGAGAGGCGTGTATGTACCCGAAAGGTCGATGACGTTGTGCCAACTATAGTGTTGTTTCCCTCCACACTCGCAGGAGTAGCCGTTTCCACAGTCAAAAGCCATCTCTCCGTAGTTGCAGTGGATGATCCGGCGTGAAAGGAGACGTTCTTGGAGGCACCATGCCCTGTTGAAGAGAGGGAGATACGCTTGGACCCGGTCATACTCTGACATGTTGTCTCGCTTGGCACCGATCCCGAGACCGATGGTGAAGTCGTCTTCGTCGGCGTTTGTGATCTTGAAGAAGGACGAAGGTATTGTCCGTGAGTAACACCCGCCTTGAGAGCTGTGAGACCAACTGACAGCGATGGTCGCGTACGAGTTGCAGTAGACGTTGACCATCTGCGCAGCTTCCTTTTCCCAGTCGCCCTTATCGTCCTGGATGATGCAGAGTGAATCGATCCAGAGGTAAAGAATGCCGAGTTTCCTCGTGATCTCTATCGCTTGCTGGAAGCTCGGCGGGAGCAGGCACCATGGTATGAGATTGAGTCTTCTCTTGAGGTTCTCTCTCTGTGTCATGGACTTGATCCTGATCTTCCCCCAGCAATGGCTGAGGCATACGTAGGTGCCGGTTTGACCGGCAGTTGTCTCAACTAGTCGGACGCCGGCCCGGTCTCCAGGTTGTACCACGTCGACGAGCCTTGTTGGGAGTTTCGTGTTGGTGCCTTTGCCGCATTTTTCGTGGCCCGTCTCGCAGTCGTTGAGCCAGTTTTGTACTCTTTGAAAACTAATAGGCGAGGCTGTGTCTCCCACCAAGCCGTTTGTGGGTTGAAATCGACGGAAAATGTTGACAGATCCGGCGAGGTTGAGAAGCCATAAGTAGTACTCGTTACCGTCAGGCGCGGCCAACTCTAGGGTGCCGCTATGTCTGACGGTCCATCGAACGATAGTAGAGGGCAGCAGCTTCCCATAATGATGGCTCGGGACGGCGTCGAGAATGGCCTTGAGAGTTCCGCAGCTTCCACAGCCATTGAAAGCTGACTTCTCTAGACCTTCATAGGTGAACGCTTTTCCTTGGACAGCTCTATGCTTTCCGCGTCGGATGATCTCCTCGTGTGATGCTTTCGATTGCTTAATAGTATCTGGAGAAAGCTTTTGTCGCAAAGCGTAGTCTGCGCAGTCCAGTTGGCAGCCCGCGGTGCCGAGCATGTCGAAGAAGTCGAACGACTTTGGATTTGTCATATTGCCGGGACGTAAGCCATTTTTGAGAGCTTCTTCTAAAGAAATCGGTACGATTTTGGTTGTCATAATGCGAGACAAGGCCAGCTGATCTGGCCTAATTGTCGAATCGTCCGTCGAATAGCTGTAGGGCTACACTGGTGATGTCGTCAAAATACAAGTAGAACCCGACGAAACACCTCCAACAATTTAGGCCGCCAGCCTTGTTTCTTTTCCGAATCACCTGAATTGTCAATCAAATCCTTAGCCAATAAGCGCTAAGTGCAAGGCGATCATTGGTTGTTCGCAATCGTTCTCAACCCAGAGGCACTACGGCCGAGCCAATGCCCCCGTCGCTCCTTGGCGGCACGACGCAGCTTGACCTCTCCGATTCGAAATCACCATTGTATGCAGAGACACAGAGCTCGAAGTTCCAGGCGCCCAGAATCAGAAACGTGAGGCTATAGTCCGTGGACTCCGTCTCGCCGTCCTCTGCGAAGCCCAAATCCTCGACACGACTGCGGACCCAGACAATGTATCCCGCCGCATCGTCCGAGCCCTGCCATTCGAGGTGCACCGCATTGGAGTTTCGGGTCTCGACACGGAGTTGAGTGGGAACTGGAGGCTTGCCCCGTCCGGCGACGAAGCTCCGGGCCACTGTCGGGATCCCGCCTCCGTCATCTGTCCATGTGCTGATGGACAAGCCATATTTGTGACCCGGCACCAAGTCTCGCACCGTTGTGTTTGTCCCCTTCACCCCAAAGCTAGATGGGGACGAGCCCGGAAAAGACTGGTCTAACAGCATAATCTCGTATCGACCAATCCCTAGTTGTCCCGGTAACTCTTCCCACTGGATGGCGACCTGTTGTGCGTCGGGTTTGGTGACGATGCTTCTTGGGCCTGAGGCTGTCTTTGGATGCGCAACTGCTGACGCCACTCTTGACCAGTCGGATGTAAGGTGATCGCCATTGTATGTCCGAACTTGATACTGATATTCCTGCCCTTCCTCGGTCCAGACTGAATCGAATCGGCTTACTGCGGTGCGAGACTCATTCCACGGGGAACCGTCGTCGGCGTGACTTCTCACGTCGTAGCCGAGAGCGCCATAGACCGAGTCCCAGGTCACGGCAATTCCGTACGGTACAGCTTTCGCGTCAATATTTGCTGGCATTGGGGTGGGCCGTTTAGGGATTTCCCGTGGGATTTGCAACTCATCCGTCCCAATCTCGTATCCGCGGACGAGGCTTTGAGAGAAGACCCTGGCGATCTGGAACTCCCCAAACGCGTCGGGATGCAAGCCGTCGTAGCTTCCACGAGAACAGTCGTAGCCGTCCGAGACCCCAGCCAGCTCGATAGGAGACTCCTTGGTCCCCCACTTCTTGACTGACATTCGCAACAGCCGGTTGTACCTGTCGACCATGGGAACCAAGTACTCTGTTCCGTCGACCGGAACCCGTTGTGGCACGTCGGCGATGGCGAACCTGAGCTTCGGCTCCGCGGCGCGTGCCCTCTCTATCAACTGTTGCATGGCGGCGATGGTGCCCTCGGCGTCTGTGACACCCCATCCCATGTCGTTGAACCCCAGCATGACTAGCATGTAGTGTGGTCTGAACCGCTCCACCTGGTCTCGCACCAGAGCTTGGCATTGAGTTGCTTGTTGGCCCCAAACCGAGAAATGATGAGAGTCGAAGTGAACTCCAACAGCGTAGCCGCCAAGGTCGATTGGAACACTGGCGTTTTCTGTCGGCGACTCATCTAGCAATGCCGGGGGCTGCGGCGGACGCGGCTCCTCCGGTGTCTTCGTCCCCTTGTAGGGGCCGACGAACCGGAAGTCGACCTTCTGTTGTGTGAGCCACTGCCAGAGCCTGTATCGCCATGTGAAGTCCCCCTCGTGGCCTTGGGACATGGAGTCGCCGACGACCATGATCCTGATTGACCGGACATCATTCTCTTCAAGCAAGTCACCCATTTCTGCGCGTTTGCGGAACACGGGCTTAGAGGTGTATCTGGGAAAGGGGGGAAAAAACCAGACAGGCAACTGTGGTTCCCTATCTGCCCATCTAATGTCTTTCAAGGTCCCCGTGAGTTCACGGCGGTCGGTTAGAGTTCAGTCGCAGACAGCCTTCATGGTGTCATAGCGCGAACGATGCTAGCGAATCGCATGGATGGACGCCAATTTGGTATTCCGATCTGGAATGTAACTCGTTTGTAATTCTCATCTGTTTGTTGATTCAGAATTCGACAGAGCCCTTCAAAATAGAAACACTGTCCAAAACCATAGTTTGTCACTTGAGTCAGGGTTGGCCCTAGCTCAGAGTTGACATCAGGTGAATATTTTTCTAGCATTGTGGCTGGGCGGGAGACAGACGTGGATCACGGCCTAAACCATCAATTGGACTTGGTCCATAGTCACAAGTTCTCGCAAACAGCGGGCACCACATCTGATATAGTGTATCAGGCAGTGGGCCACACCATTGGGCATGCCGTTCAATTAACGTGATCTTTGTTGATCTGTCTATTGTGACTCGCCTCTTACTGCTCTCCAGTACGTTGTGGATTCCAGCAACTCATGGCAGTCTCTAATTACCCACGGCCACTTGGAAGCAAAAGCTTCAGTGACTTCCCATCCTTTCGGGTCCCAAGGGTCTGTCCATACAATCAACCCGCCCCGTCCTTGAGTAACCGACTGAAACCCTCTCAAATCGCGGCAAAGCTCTCTTTTATCATACATATTCTCGTCATGACGCAATATATTATCTCGGACCTCGGGAAACGGCAAGATATCGATCCATGGGTGATGAATGACGGTGAGCTGTAGCTGGGTTGGTTCGAGGCTCTTAGGGATCAGGTCGTGCGCCGTTGCATTGCTATTTCCAATGACAAATCGAGACCGAGAATCTGGAGCCATTAGCTCACTTGTGATGCCCATCACTCTTGCGTTGATAATCAATGCCCGCGTTGTGTTGAACTGGATGAGGCTAAGCAGCATGTCAACGGAAGGCGCGCCAATGCTGAAGATGTAATCAGCTTCAGTGCTGAACTGAACAATAAAGTCCCCAGTGCGTTTGTTATCAGGCTCGCAGGCTGTGAAGGAAGCTAGAGTTAAAGACTCTGTTTCCTGCGGCGCAGTGGTGCTGGAGCAACGATGATTGCTAAATTTCCCCGTTGTTGTTTTTAATCGTTGCCCTTATTCCCAGCACAGTGTGGTTAGCATAGTGATATGAACTGATTTTGTGGCTAGACTAACGCCTGATTCTTTGGTGGATGCGATCCTGCATCTTCCTTCTTTCTTTTGGGTCAGTGGTGCCAGTCCAATCATTCCCTGGCCCTGCGAAAGCCTGTTGAGGCATGAGCTGGAGCGGGATGAACTGGGGAGGCATGGTTGCCGACGAATCTAAACCTGGAATGGAAATTTCGATGGATTGAGGATGTTGTATTTGCCTTGCGTCTCTGTCCGTGCTGCAAGTCTGCTGTCACTCTACTTTTCAATTACAATGACTGTTGGTCAGAAGATGAAGAGAAAAGCTAGCGGAAACACGCACGCGGAATCTAGCTCCAGATCAATTCTGACCAAGTGGCTCTTGCATGCTGCCGTAAGCTCCCCCCTCGGCCGCACCGGACAAGACCGGACTTACGGTTCTTTGTTGCTGACATGACGTGGTTGAGTGGGCCAACGGTTGGCACAGTTCACCTACTAAGGTTGAAGACAGATGTCAGTCGTTATCTCCTTGCAGATCACAGCGCTGCTATGCGATTAATTGCTCCGAATAGTTTTGATAGGAAGTTGCTTGGCTGAGCTAGGAATCAATCGACCTTCTACATCTTCAAGCAAGTGAGAATATCGGGAAGGAATACTCTCAGAGGCGACCGGTCTGTTTGGAGAGAGCCGAAATAGACCAATGAGACAAGTTCCATCTTCTCAAGAGCTGTAGCTCAATGTGGCTACTACTACACTGTTTCAAATGGTGACCACGATCTTCTTAGCGGAGACACCTTTGCGCTGTACATCAACAGCTTCCTGAATGCTTTCTAGTCCATGGCCAGTTACTAAAGGATCAGGCTTGGCCTGAAACGAGCCATTCGCCAGGGCTTCGGAGATAAACTTGCCCCAGATCCATTCACCAATGTGCTGGTTGGGCGCTTGAATGATGCTGAAAGCAACGACTACAAGGCAGTGTTAGTGACTCGTCTGAGCGCATCTTCGTGTTTGGATTATTGCTTACTATACACAGGGGCGAATCGTTCCGTCTTTTTTTCACTGGGGAGCACGCTCGCCACAGGGACTTTTTTGTTGAGTCGATCAAGAATGGCAGAGATGGCATCCAAGCTGGAGTCTTCGCCAATCGCGTCGTACACCCCGACGAAGTCGGTCTCAGCAAGAATGCTAGCAATTTTCTCAACAACATTCGGAGACCTATAGTCAAAGACCGTACTGGCACCCAGACTTTTGACGAACTTGTGATTGGCAGGGGAAGCCGTAGTGATGACAGTCACACCTGAGGCGGTCGCTAACTGAATGGCGGTTGCGCCAACGGAAGATGCGCCACCCCAGATCAAGACACTCTTGCCACTATTCTTGGGATTCGTGGTAGAAGGCAACGGCAGACCAAGAAGTGCCTTCTCATACAGGCCGGCGCATGCCGTTGAGATGGCAAGGGGAAGGACGACAGCTTGCTCGAATGTCATGAAGTCGGGAATAGTTGACACCAAAGACGCAGTAGCGACTAGGTAGAGCTGAAAAGCAGAGTTGGCGGGGTTCCTCGTCATGAGACCGTGACAATGTCTAGATCCACGCGATTAGCTTGTGAATGCGCCAGCATAGAACTTCTAGCAGAGATGGACTCACGCGATGACTCTGTCGCCTTTTTTAAACCTGGTGACGCCATCGCCAACCTCCTCTACAAGGCCGGCAGCATCTTCACCTAGGATAAAGGGGAACTGTGATAGGTATCTTCCATGTGCCCTGTAAAGTATTAGATCATGGAGATATAGGACTGGATCTGTAGAGAACAAACTGAATTTTCCAGTCAACAGGATTCTATTGACCAAATTAGCCCTAGAGGATCTCGGGAAGTGCGAGGAAAGAGAGACTAACAGCAGAGACTGCAAAGGTTCTGATAACGATTTCTCCAGTTCCCGCAGTAGGCATGGGTGCTCCATGAACGGCGAAAGGGTGCTGCAAGGGGGCAGTGATCCAGGCAGCTTTGTTCGCAGTCATTATGTTGCTAGTTGAGTTGATCAACGAAAAGATGTTGAGACGCTGAGAACTGGTGAGTAGAGTTCCAAATCAACATGTCAGTAAGGGACTTCGAAGATCTATTTATCATCATTGAGCATACATGTGTAATATGACATGAGACCGCAACTGATTTAGAATTAGTAAGAATCTCTGATGGTTCTAGCAAGCATGTAGACAGTGGCGGCTATGCGGCACGACTTACAAGGTTGTGACGTTTTCCAATCAAATAGTCTCGGCCAACGTTTAGCCCTTGTACACACCATGAACGCAAAGGTACAAATGGCACCTTTCTTTTCCCTCCAAGTGGTCAACAGCCCCATGGCATCATCTGGTCTGACTGTTTCGCCCAAACAAAGTTTATGTGTACATTATTCAGCTACCTCTTGTCTGTGAACCCCACTCAGCCATCCCTTTCCCCCCATATTTTAGGCACTCTACTGACGTTACTTCTGTAGCTCCTGTTTGGGGCATGTAATTACATGACGCACTAATGCAAGTTACTGATGTTACTAGCGTTGCGGGTCATACATGAGGCCAACTCCCGCTGGGCCGTGGTGTTAAGCCGATCAGTTTTCCATCAAACCTGTTCTGGATGATGCTATCTCCGGACAAACGATCCGAAAGGGAGAATATATACGTTTTTCAGAGTCGCCAGTACATACCTTAGAACGGCTCAGATCGGTAGATGTCTCCGTTGCTGCGGGTCTATAATGGGATTTTACACAAGTCATTAACTGAGAACTCAGGGCGAAGTAGAGTGAGATTACGCAATGGCACCTGCTTGTCATTAGGAGACAAGCGGTTGAAAGTTTCCGTTGCCAAAGAGCTTATCAAAATTAGGTAGAATAGGTCTGCACAGTAATGGTGAAGCAGGGAGACCAAAGGTACTAACGTGGGCTATTTAGATGGAAAGAGATAGAAACATTGTCGAGACAATCATAATCCATCCTTAGACCTTTTAGTTGTTTTCTGTGCATGTGCCGGTATTTCTTTCTATTTAGGCCGGAAAAATCATAAGCTCCAGTCTTGAGTAATGGAAAATTTGACCGAGGAATGTTTGTAATGAGATGGTACTGCGTAGACTTGTCCATCTCCCCTGTGTTGTAGGATAGGAATGAATCCTCGGAGTCTACGGAGTGGAACAAATGTAACATCATCCTGAGAATCAAACCATGCTTTACGACCCATCAAAAACGTGCAGAATAGTCCCTTTCGATGCATATTGAGTGATTTATCAGCACCAGAAACATACGGAAGCTCTTCGGAAGGTGTACATGTAGGCAAAACTCTTCCAACTTTTCTCCCCGACAAGTCTCGACCTGATTTTCATCCTTTGCCCTCGAAATCGTTGTAACCACTTGTCTATTCCTGACTTTTGTATTATTCTCAGACGGCCAGTCACTCTCTCGCTGCAAAATGAGTGTGCAAACCGTTATTGGTGTCGCGGGGATCTCTTCCAAACTGGCGCAATGCATTACGAAGGCATTGCAGCGTTATCAAGGTGTGAAGATCAAAGGCTTATGCCGTAGTCCAGAGAAAATCCCCCCGTCAGCTCTCAAAGAGTACAAGATTGAAGTGATCAAAGGCAACTTTGACGATGAGGTCGCTGTCCAACAATTCGTCCAAGGCACCGACGTTGTCATCTGCTGCTATTTTGGGGGCTCCGACCTCATGACTTTAGGCCAAAAGATCCTCATCGAAGCCTGCGCCAAAGAGGGTGTCCCGCGATACATTCCGAGCGACTTCGCAGTTGACTACGCCAAAATTCCCGATGGCGAACCGTTCCCCAAGGAATCCGCAAAGATCATCAAGAAATATCTGCTGGAGAAGAACGTTTCAGGAGTGCATGTTCTTGTCGGTGGTCTAATGGAGACCTTTTGGAGCGAATACTTCGAGATATATGATGCCAATACCCGAACAGCTTCTTACTGGGGAACTGGCGAGGAGAAGTGGGACTTGACAACATTCGAGACTGCGGCTGCTTACACAGCTGCTCTTGCCGTCGACAAGCAAGCCGTTGGAGTTTTCCTCTGTAAGTTGACCCGGTCGTTTCCCACCTGCAAGCGTCAGATCATCTAACGGGACCAGTTCGGGGCGATTGCAAGAGCGTCTTCGAAATCAAGGAGGCATACGACAAAGTTAATCAGTCGTCCCTCCAACTGAGACGTCTTGGGTCTCTATCCGACCTCTACGATACAGTCAAAGACATCCACAGGAGAGATCCAAGCAACCTCGCATCTTGGGGGCCCAAGTGAGTTTTACATGATATGTTTTCCAATGCTACAGAAGTGTGCTGATGCCCAACTCAGAGCCTTTATTTTCTGGTGCACGAATGGTGTTGCGCACCTTGGTAACGAACTGGACAACGAGAAGTATTCTTACATTGTCCCAGCCGATGTCGAAGCCTTCTTGAGAGCCCACAAGGACACACAGGTCGCTGTTGCCGGCCAGAAGATCGGATTTCAGGGATGATGATAGCGTATATTCCAAGCAATATTTCTGCATTTGGCTCCGGCATCACTGTTTCGTCTTTGACAGTGGATACAACTCATTCATAGTTCTTCTCAGGCTGTTAACGCTGCCTTGATTTAAGACAGAAAAATCCATGCAGTTTCTGTCATGCGTCGTTGCCATGCCGTTGATGAACTGCGCACTCTGATACTGGAGGCCTTTGCCCCTCACCCCCAGAACGAAAGCATCATTAGCGTAGCTACACCACGAGATACAAAAGGGAGCTTCTGGAGCCAGAAGCCCCAACACCAGTCTATCTCTCAAACTTGGCCGGTAGCAAATTCGTGCCAAAAAGTCCAACAGGACTTGAGGCCATGGTCGATGGAGTGATCCCTCCCTCAGCCGTCAGCTAAATTTCACTAATTTCTCCGAGAATTGTCCGAGTCAGATAGGACTCGTCAGGAAGCGGCTATCCGAGATGAGAATTCATTGGAAGAGGAGCAACTTTTTGAACCAAATCCGTATCTCGTAGTGTTTGTTGGCACGGATGCTGCACACCGCGAGGTCAACGCTGGAATCTCGGGTCAGGTCAACGGGTAGACAGACGCCTCACACAGTACCCGCCTGACCCAGTCTTAGCCCCTGTATTTCTTTAGGGCGTCAGTAGGTTGCATTAGCGCTAAAGTCTAATGGATGGACTTTGGTCTGATATCATCTTCTAGGTAGGTACCTAAGGTAGGTAGTCATACTAGCTGGGCTGGGGTGGGAAGCACCAAGAGTCAAGGATGTTGGCTGGTCTGGCAGGACCAGAGCTTGTGAGTGAAGTTAGTGTCTGGCTGGCTATGCTAAAGTCGTTAAATCAACAACAGGCACTTAATCTGGGTAAACAAGTAAATTTTCAAGATCGAAGGCATAAAAGATTTGGAGAACAGGGAAACATGACTATCATCTGGAGCATAACGACACCCTGGTATTATCGTCAGCCCTATTTAAGGGGGAAAAATCAGCCCGAGAGAAATTAGGGCTCACCATGTGACGGGAGTCATAGGTAAAACGGCCAGCTCCAGCTCAGCTTCACGGAGTATGTTTGGGGAGACACCAAACACCTCGGAAATAAATACAACATCGGTAGACAAACCCGAAACCTGATCCGGGTTCGTAGTTCCATGGAAAGGAGCAGGGTCATCATTACCCGAGCAAGGTTACTACTCAGTGAGGGATAATTTTGTACATGTTTGACTCGGTGCCCCAGGAAATTAGTTATTAATGGACTCTGCGTGTGGCTACATATTTCCCAGTCCTTCCGTTCCCCCATCCCGAGGCACTAGACTGTGTTGCAGATGCTCGTATTGACCGAGAGACAGCTTGTCCCGCTGATCCACTATAGATGCATTTCCTGATTGGCCTTAGAGCCGCACTCGCATTCGCCTAATGAAGCCTACAAATCAAGCCGGCAATCAATCAGCAAAACGGCAGCGCAGTGTTCGGCAAGCCTGACCTGCTTGAAGATGGTCCACTTCATGAAGGAAACTATATAGATTGAATTCATACGGTATTTCCTCCTGGTGAGTTTTCATTCTGTTGCCACCTTCATTGTGCTGAAGTTTCTCACTGCTTACACTCGTTCACTCATTGTTCTTACACTCATTATATCTTGTTTTCCTGGCTCTTGTCTCCCACACATTTTACTATGAAGATACTCACAGTTGTGCTTATCGCGGTGAGCCTCAACTTATGGGGCATGATTGGGGTCGCCAACGCCAGACAACCTCCCGAGAACCTGAATCTCCAACGCCAGGAAGATATCAGTCAAAGTGCTATCCCGACATCAGTCGATGGCATCCTCGAGAGCCTCACAAGCAATAACAATTGTCTTGGTTGCCAAGTGAGTCACCTGTAGATTCATTAACATACAAGATTTCTTATCAGAAAACAGGGTATTCTCCTTGTCCTGCGAACACTTGCAGGTTTCGGAGATGACGTCTTTGTTGGGGCGTTGAAGCAGCTTTGCTTTGCTGCATCTGTAAGTTCTATGCCTTGGTGTTTGTAACCCAGTGCCATCTGGTGAAGACTGCTGATCGGTTACAGTCCGAAGATGAAGACGTCTGCGACGGAACAATCACTCTTGAAGGTCCTGTGATCGCCTCGAGCCTTCGCGACCTCACTCTGGGCAGTAAGACAGCTCAGGTCTTCTGTACTACACTTCTAGGTCTCTGCAATTATCCCGAAGTCGAACCCTACACCGTTCCAGTTCCCTCACAGCGCACAAAAACGATCACTAACCTCAATGCCACACTCAACACAACTCGGCCTTCGGTGTTTAAAATTGCACATTTCTCAGACATCCACATCGATCCCCTTTATGTCACCGGATCCAATGCGAACTGCTCAAAGCCTATGTGCTGCAGGTGAGTCTGCCATGTATTTCAAGATAGTCCTACCCGTATTAATGTCTGTTGTTAACATGCTCTGATCCAGGTCTTACACTCCTGCCGATGAGCCCGGGAATAACGACTTTCCTGCCGGCCCGTTCGGAGATCATAACTGTGGTGCCCCTGTGAGCCTCGAAAAAAGCATGTACGAGGCCATCAAGGCGTTTGCGCCCGACTTTGCAATTTTCACAGGGGACATTGTTGACCACGCCATTTGGAATACATCTGTTGAGCAGAACTCAGCTGAGATCAGCATGGCGTATCATCACATGTCCGATGCTGGCTTGCAGATTTATGGCACCGTTGGCAATCACGAGATGTCTCCAGTGAACGCAATACCACCCGCTCACCTCGGCAGCGGCGCTCAATGGCTTTACGATGTCTTGTCAGATGCATGGAAGACTTGGATTGGGTCCCCTGCGAAAGCGAAAGAGATTGGAGCCTATTCAGTCCAGTCACCTAGGACCAATCTGCGCATCATCTCCATCTCTACAAACATGTGGTACACTCTGAACTTTTGGCTTTATCAAGACGTCCAAAAGGACCCCAGTCACCACATCCAGTGGGTTGTGGATGAACTGGACAAGGCAGAGAAGGCTGGCGAGCGTGTGTATCTTGTTGGCCACATGCCAATGGGGACCTCCGATGCGCTTCATGATGCATCGAATTACTTCGATCAAGTCGTCAACCGTTACAAGTCAACCATTGTGGGCATGTTTTTCGGTGAGCTCCCATCTCAGAATTCTTGTTAGCAACATGTCTTTGCATCTTTGTTGCGTTTTCTAACCGAGCTCTTCAGGACACACCCATTTGGATCATTTCCAAATCAGCTATTCCGACTACGAGCGCCGAACAGCATCCAACGCGGTCGCCGTGTCTTACATAGCCCCCTCAATGACACCGCTTTCCGGCATGCCGGCATTCAGAATCTACACTGTCGATACGGCTACATTCAACATTCTGGATATCGATACATATGTTGCCGACATGAATGATCCCACGTTTCAAGTCCACCCCGTATGGAAGAAGTACTACTCGGCGAAGGAAGTCTACGGTACCCTCGTCAACCCGTCCATCTCACCAAATGCAGAACTCTCTCCAGCGTTTTGGCACAATGTGACTGTGGCGCTGGAGAATGATCCTGCAGCTTTCGATGCATACTGGACACGTAAAACCAGGGGTTGGAACGTACCTCCCTGTGATGGCGACTGTCGCAGTTTTGAGATTTGCCAGCTTCGTGCCGCTCGAAGCCAAGACAACTGCTTCGTACCCACACCCGGAGTTTCTTTTGGGATCAGGGGGGAGAGAGGTGAATATTCCATGTCAGCGGAGTGTGGTCGTTCTGTGGCAAGAGAAACCATCGGGTCTCTCGCGATCAAGAAGGATCTGCTTAAGTTGTTGGTGAAGCTACTGAAAGAGAGTCAGGGACATCGGTGATTCTTGTCTTTGGTTTATGATTAAATCTTTCGACAATTCGTTTACAGATTTTATATGGAGTGGTGTTTTAGACGGGTAACTGTAGGGCTTGATGACTTCTCAAGAGCTACTTGTTGCTATCAATTCTCTCAGGTATAGGTACAGAATAGAGTACTAGCTGCTTCAATCAACTCGGCTACGTAGAGGGTGAGATGGAGTTGGAGTTCGCTGTCCCAAATTCTCCATTTTCGAAGTGCATGGTCCACAGTACTTGATTTCATAGGTGCATTATGCGTGCCATGCTCGATTTTTTGTTTCGGAATACTTTTGTCGTGTTTTGTCTTGAACCATTCATCAAGTGTATCAGGCTCAGGTGCTGTGTTGCGATTGTGGTTGTTGTCGTAATTCTAGTTATCGCCAGACAACAGTCCGGGAAAACATGGCTTCTAGCAGTGCGCCATTCTTACAGGGCGAATTGAGTACAAGTTTGGCTGAGATTATGATAACTTCACTTGGTTTGTATTGTATTTATCGTCGGAATGAACGTATCAATAACCTGGCTGTGTCACGTTCATCCGAGCCGCCTGACGGGATGCAACTTCAACCATCGCTTATGGTGATTGAGTCCCTCTCTTTACTTCCGTCCTTCTCGCACAAGACATGAAAACTCTCTCTGTATCTTAATCCTTTATTCCTTGGAGATAATGTGCGGGTTGGTGGGAGGACCGTAAGCCTCCACTGTGTCCTTCTTGGAAATGATATGGGGGTTTGTCGGAGGACCATAGGCCTCAACGCCGTCCCTCTTCGACTCGGGGGCGGGGATGTGAGGGTTAAGGGGAGGTCCGTAGGCCTCAGCCGTATCCTTCGAGATGATGTGAGGGTTGGTGGGGGGACCGTAAGCCTCGGTCGTCTGGCGTTTGGATTCAACAGCGGGGATATGAGGGTTGATCGGGGGGCCGTAGGCTTCGACAATGTCTCTCTTGGAGCCGACGTCCGGGAGGTGAGGGTTGATCGGAGGCCCGTAGGCCTCGACGGCGACGGGCGCAGCGCTGACTACTGAAGCGCAAGCCGCAATGGCGGCAAGGAGAATCTGAGTACGCATCTTGGGTAGAGGGAGTTTTTGTTTGTACTCGAAGGATATGGAAGAACTGTGGTGTGGTGGTCGTTCGATGTGACTCTGCGCCTCATGCACAAGAGGGTTTATATGTCTTCTTGCTCGAACGCGAGTCTACTCGCCTGTTTCCCTTCCTCGCCCGGGCTGCGCGGCTTCACGATATCAAAGACGCAAGCGCCCCATCCTCTGGCAACATGTTGTACGACACTGCACGCGCATCGCACATAATTCGAGACAAACGCCGTCGATGCAACACTCGAGATCCTTCGCTCCGATCCTTCATCACAAGATCATACCCAAGAAGGCATCTGTAAGGCTCTCGAGGGGAGGTGAAGTCGACAAGTCCACACATCACCGCTGTGACTGGCTGGCAGCAAAGAAATGGGAGGATATCGTCTAACCTGATCAAGAAGGTTCGGGAAGACCTTGGCCCCGACAGAGCCTAGAATCGTCGCAATGTCTGACTGGACATTCGGCAAGCGTGCCCGATGTTGAATAAGTCAATGCAGCAAGCATCCGTGCCGCTGCCCAGCTCGCTCCGTGGTTCAATATCTGCTCGTTGTACTACGCTGTTCCGGGCTTTGCCGCCGTGGGGTCGATCGCCAGCTTCTTGGCTGTTATCTTGCCGTTCCTTTAACCTCTCTTGATCGCCACTTGGCCAGGGTGTCAACCCCGGTCGTCTCGAACCCGCCAACCAAGAACAAGTCGCCAATCCGGCTGCTGCCCCCCCCTTGTAAGCATCAATCCTCCTACTGCGTTCAGTCATCGCCCGGCAGCTGAGGAAACGACCCCTCACTGTCGCACAATGAGACTGTCTCTATACTCAATCGTCATTTTCTTGGCAGATCCTTCAGAGTCTTGGCGGATCCTTCAACTAGGACTCTGCATCACGTAAAACGGGACCGCTAGACGACACTATTACGATGGGCACCCCGGAACCGTGCTCCAGATCCAAGGCTTGGTAGTTTCTGGCAGGTGGGATACCATCGAAGCCGGCGAACTAGCCTGATATCGGAACTGTCGGCAGACTATTTTTCGCCTTCTGCTCTCCATTGACGATTCGCCGCCGATATTCCCTCCGAAAAGCCTACCAGTTCGTCAAGATAGCTCTTAGCTTCTCCCCCTCTTCCCAGTTCATTCTTCAACGTCTCCCTGTTTCTCAAACGAAATGAAGGACCTTTACCAAAGTTTACCGGATCAAGACTCTTCAGAAGAGCTGCCAACTGAGGTACGAAAAGCTTACTGGAGAATACCAGTACATGCTGACATGTCTCGAAGAAAAGATTGGCTAATTCACGTCTCCAGTTCAGAGACGAATGGAGCTTCCGGTCAAAACTCATCACGGCTCTTAATGCCGTCTTTTTCGCCGCATCATGTGGAATCCTACTCATATCATCGACCTGGCTGAATGACCCCGTTCGCTTGATGAAGCGGGTTTCGCCCTACAGTACGAACTCGTTCCGCTCAACTCTCGCTTCGCTTGTACTGACTATGATCATCACCGCAGGCCCTATCCTAGACGATGTGCCCATCAAGCTGGAAACGGTGGAAGTAAAAGGAACGCTTTTCAACGACTACAAGCCACCACGCATATGGCGCGGGCCGCCAAGTGAGGAGGTTGACAAGGCCTGGGACGACATGGCCAAGATCGAGTACTTTGGCGTCAGTGGCGATGCTCTCAGAAAGATGGGCAAGGACCCCAAGATCTCCGTGTCCATACCGGAAGAATGGGGCGTCGGCCCCGACAAGTATCTCGTCGAGATCGACATGCAGCATCAGCTACATTGCCTCAACGCCGTGCGCAAGTATGCCTATTGGGACTACTACTATGGCAACTCGTACAAGAACGTGTGAGTCCTTCTCCGACACCCCTCAGAGACAGCCCTTTGCTGATCTGAATCTCAGCTCCATGGCCCCGAAGAGGCACCAGGCACACTTGGAGCATTGCATAGACATCTTATTGCAGGCGCTCACTTGCAACCCGTCTCTTGACTTGATCTCGCACAACTGGATGAAGACGCAACAAAACCCTTATCCGGACTTCAACATCAAGAGGCAGTGCGTCGCTCACGATCCCATCTTGAAGTGGCAGCACGAGAATGGCATCACGGAGCAAATCATGAAGTTCAAAAACCTACCGAGGCCGGAAAACTTTCCAGAAGTCGAGCCAGAGCCTTCCATTTTGTTAATAGGCGAGGACTTGGGCCACCATGAATGAACATAGCATACACAGTTAGATGCTGCTACATGAGTTTGGAGTATTGAAATATATTGTCACCTTGTGCCAGCAACTTAGTCTTCGATGTTGTGAATCAGCCCAAGTCGAGATCGTTGGCATGAGGAGTCGGGGCTTGGCTTGATAAAACAGAAGAAAGTATTGCCTTTGACGAAACCAATGACACTCACAAGCCGGCCAAGTAGATACTCTGAAACGGCAACCAAGAAAAACGTGATTCTATGATGTCTAACTGCACACACAGCCTGCTCAGGGTATGCTCCAAGAATACCTAACGCTCACATCTCTAACGTTCGGATCCAGGCTCGCACCGGCTCCTGACCAGATACACACCTATCTTTTTCTACGCCATGATCGTCTGGCCGCCATCTGTAGTCAGTCTCGACCGGACCTGGACCCGCAACGACCGATGAGCCAGTCTCTGAACCGCAACCGGCCTGCCTGTCCGTCCCTCTCCAAGACCGATGACCGCGCTCGGGGCGAAGACGAGGGCCTCTCCGGTATGCAGGCCGACGATCAAGGCGAACAGCTCGAGAACGGGGTCTTTCCCCTCGATTACCACGGAGCCCACGTCTTCCGTCTCTCCCCGCCCGGACGCCGTGACGGACATGGAGGAGACCCCTGCCAGGTGGCTGCGGAGCGTGCGGAGCCAGTCCGGGGATGTGAAGCGGTGGACCACCGTCATGGAGCAGAGGTCTAGTAGCTTCGTTGAGACGGTGGGCTCCTGGGTCGATATGATGACGCGCACGCCGAGGTGGCGCTGGAGGCGGATGGTCTCGAGGAGTGCGGCCGTGAGGGCCTGGCTCTCGCTGGACTCTTTCATGTACTTGTGGGCTTCGTCGACCGCGACGACACGTCCGATGGGCGATTCCTGCTCGAGGAAGAGAGAGAGGCAGATGTTGAACAGCGAGCACGCCATCTCCGCCGTGACGCAAGGGCACGACAGGTCCACGATCGTCAGCTGACTAGACTACGAGACAGTCGTTCAGCTAGCCGTGCTTGAGTTGGACCGAAAGCAGAAAGTGACCATACCTTTGCTTGCCAGTCAACAGTGGGTTTTCCAACGGCGGCGTTCCCCTTGCCCTTGTCGACCGTGCCCTTGGTCATGAAACTCTCCAAGGTGTCGAGGCGCTGGCTCAGAGGGCCTCGTTGCGCCGGGGTCAAGTCCGCCAAGTCAAGGTGCTTCTTGAAGGTGGTATAATTGAATCCGGATCCAGTGGATTGCTGGTCGATGCGCATGTCTCTGAGAATCCGGGTCACCACATGCAGGTAAAGCGGCATCCCCCCTTCTCCAACCGCCATGAGATCAAGCATGCGGCGAGTGTTGAGGTCCCGGTCGCTGAGTATGAGACGCTCAACCTTGACGCCAGGGATGCGGCCGTAGATTCCCTGTGCACGGGTCAGCATTGGTTTGTACCTCCATCCTCCAAGGATGACGGCGGTACCTGAACGGTGCGGATGTTCGTCGGGGCGCAGAGGACCCTGACCGACACCTCCTTGCTCGACGCGAGGAACGCGGCCTCGCACGGAAGCCCGCCAGAGTCGGATACGAAGCT
This sequence comes from Colletotrichum destructivum, assembly GCF_034447905.1. Taxonomy (NCBI): domain Eukaryota; kingdom Fungi; phylum Ascomycota; class Sordariomycetes; order Glomerellales; family Glomerellaceae; genus Colletotrichum; species Colletotrichum destructivum. The sequence goes on from NC_085905.1 coordinate 1,867,941, forward strand.
GTCGTAGTGAAAGACGATGCCCGTGAGGGGCGTCGGCAGCTTGCCCAGCCGGCTCGGGATGAGGCAGTTCTCCAAGAGGCACGCGAGCGTGTTGCTCTTCCCGGAGCCCTGGCTTCCGCAGATGAAGACGCTGGACGGGCATGTGACGTTGTAGAAGAGGCGGGAGGCCCGCGGCGGAGCATCTCCGGACCTATTGGCGCCGAAGAGGCCGAACTGGGGCGGTGGCGTGGATTGCACGACAGGGACCGTGAGGAGCGGGCTGCTCAAGACCTCGTCCATGTGCTGCTTGTCGGGGCCCAGGCTGAGATGGCTCATCTGGGCTTCGATGTCGTCGTTTTCTTCCGGGGACATGGTGCTGGAGGGTTCGTCGAGTAGACGGACGTCGGCGAATCGGGGTGAGTCCGAGGACATGATGTAATGAAGGCAGAAGTCAAATTTTTCTGAGATGATGATCCTCTGGGCCCCTTCTGAGAGGGAGGTGAAGAAAGTTTTATATGGCAGTTTGGAGTCTGGGGATCTTGCAGCAAATTGCAAACGCAGGCGGCTGAGTTCAAGACTGGCAATCCAAATCTGGCTTGAGATCCTTTGAGCATGGCTTAAATCTCATCACTTCAGCCATGAGCGAATATCCAGCTGGGACCTAAGATGCACCAAAGATTAGGAGACGTCAATGACTGGAAAGGAGGGAGTAAGGCAGAGATAAAGAAGGGCTTTGGGCAATCTGCTGAACGTGGCCGTCCAAGTGCATTAGACATTAGGAGAACATAAAGGAGCAAGCTGCGTTGGAAGAACGGATGAGACAAAGAATGGATTTACTTTGGTGAGATGCTTGAGTGAGTTCTGCAGGATAGACGGTGAATCCTGTCCCAGAGGCCTAATGGGGAGGAAGGATAAAAGTGCCAAGAAGCGTAAAAAAAAAGGATCGTTGCTCTTACATGCGTGGCGAACAAGGAAAGGAGGGAGGAGGGAGGTCGCGGTTGTTTCAACAAGCCTTTGTTGTGCAGTAATATTGATGGTTATTCTGTAAGCTTTCCAGGAAGAGAGAGCATGGACTTGACATAGAAACTCTTGGTTGCCTCATGCACTGCAGTTACAAGCTTTACCTTAACTAGGGTGTGTGTCTAGGCCAGATGCGCTCCTAGGCAGGGCCTGTTCTGGCCTACCCTACTAGGCATGGGTGGATAGCTGTACTTGGTTGTAGTCGACTTCCATCTTTTCAATCCATTACTGCAATAGAGCACTGCGTCTACCTCCAGCACAGAACATTTAGTTGCTTGTATTCTACGAGGACGGTAAATGAGTTGCGGAAGAGCGAGTTACATGGTATTCTCTCTTATAGAGATAAAAACTCTGGACAGCTGTTGGCAGCAAGGCCGCGCAAGAGAATTGGCGAGTCGAGCCTCGATGAATGGTGACAGGACCCGAAATGAATAGAGGACGTTACAGCCTGTCAAGAATGCTGGTCTGGTTAGTTGCCATGGTCTTGTAGGTCTGGCTGATATCGAAACGCCAAGTCGAAGGTCAATCGGTCCTGAGCACAGTACTTTCACCCGGCAGCTTAACGTACCTATTTAGGTGCCTCTCCAACAAATTCAATCTCTGTCTCTCTCTCTCTCTCTCTCTCTATCTCTCTATCTCTCTATCTCTCTATCTCTCTTTCTCTCTCTCTATTTCCTACATCTCCCAAGCTAAAAAGATGCAGAAAAGCCAGAAACCATCGGACATGATACAGGGTAGCCCAATACCCATGACCCGTTCCACGCTGACGATATCGTGCCAAAATGGCAGCATGTCACCGACCCACAGCACAACCCCCCCCCCCCCCCCCCCCCCGCGATGCTAAAAGCAGCCCCTGGAGCTACTATCCAATCAAACCTTCTCCCGTCTAGGCGGTGAACCTTCCGAGCCCCCGTGCCGGCCCCGGAAGGGTCCGCACTGCAGCCCCCACACGACGCGGCAGAATCCATCCCCCTCCAGACATAGATAGCTCCGCCTCCAACATCCAAGCTTCCCTCGTACACTCCCAGCATTAACCGACGACCTCGAGGAACAAGCCCATTAACATTTCTATCCACCCTCTGCTACCGTCGCCAGCCTCCTATTTTCATCTCTACCTTCAAACCATAACGGAACGCACCCGCAGCATCTCGCATCGAAGCCGCCCACGATGGCGCCCTCCCTCCGCGCTCTCCTGGCCCGTATCACGACCATCCTCCCGACATCCCAGACGCCCTTCACCTCCCCCTCCTCCCACGACATCACGGCCGCCGACGCCAACGCCAACTTCAACGGCATCGCAGTCACCCCCTACGAGCCCCTCTCTGGCGCTCCCTCGTGCCCGATCGACGGCCCGCTGAGCTGCCACAACGCTACGGGCCCCGTCAACGACGCCTGCTGCTTCGTCGCCCCCTCCGGCCGCCTGCTCCTTACCCAGTTCTGGGACGATACCGTGCACGCAGGCGGCGCTGAAGAGGACTGGACCGTCCACGGGTTATGGTGAGTTTTTTTTTGTTTATCCCCTTCTTCTTGTTAGTCGCTTTTCCTTCCCTCTGGTTCCCCCCTCGGGGGCAGGGTAGCGCTATCTATTGGGGGTAGTGTAGTACTGGTTTTGCGGGAGAGCATCAGATGCTCCGCCGAGATGGGATACATCGCTGACACGTCCGCCGCAGGCCCGACCTCTGTGATGGGAGCTACAAGGCGTACTGCGGCATGACGCCGCACTTCAACAACATCACCGACATCCTCCAGCACTACGGCCAGGGTGACCTCCTGGCCTCCATGGAGAGGTACTGGGTCGCTGCATAGTGAGTCGCCGCCCTTCCCTCTTTTCCCCCTCAGCCCCCCCTGGTTTCCGTTTATTCTTCCCCTTTTCCTATTACATCTTCGTTCTCATCTCCTGGCCGGCAAGCCGCGGACGTCCGGCGCCTGACAAAAGAAACCCACTCCCCACACTAACACTTCGGCCAGCGGCACCAACAACCATCTCTGGGCCCACGAGTACAACAAGCACGCAAGCTGCATAAACACGCTCTCGGCGTCCTGCTACGCCGACGCCTACGCGCCGGGCGTCGAGGTCGTCGACTACTTCACCCGCGCCTTCTCCCTCTTTCGCCAGCTCGACACCTTCACCGCCCTCGAGCGCGCGGGCATCGCGCCCTCGCACTCGCGGCGCTACCCGCTCGCCGACGTCCGCAGGACGCTCGAGGAGCTGAGCGGCGGCCGCGTCGTGCTGCGCTGCCAGGGCCGCGGCCGCGACGTGCTCCACGAGGCGTGGTACAGCTACTTCCTCCAGGGCAGCCTGCAGACGGGCCAGTTCGTCCCGGCCGGCGGCCTCGGCGACCACGGGGACGCGAACAACTGCGCTCCCGAGGTCAGGTATCCGCCCAAGAAGTGCAAGGGCAACTGCCCCGGCTCGGAGGACCTGTGAGCCTCGGAGGGCCGGTGGTGGCGCATGTTATGTAGGATGAGAGGGGGAATGCTGTGGATATTGCATCTTTTGTCCTGTGAATGTATGGTAGGATTCGGAGTAATGGTTAATTACGGGGGAGGGGGGCTGGGTTCTTTTCGAAATGAATGGCGTTTTTGGGGCAGGGAATGGGAAGGGCGTTCGTTTGGGTTGGCTCATCTAATCGTACATGATTCCATCTATCCAATACTACCCAGAGTTTGTTATGTTTGCCCAGCGGCTCACCGGCAACTGAGCTGTCACACAACCTGCCGCGTAACAGAACAGGACGGATGTCTCGGTGTTGCCGCTGTGCACGTTTCGCGACCAACAAAAAGACCACACGCAATATGCGCTCGCTCCTGACGGCGGCGGCAACTGATCGGCAATCGACGCCTGGTGTTTCAGCCCTGTTGGGCCTTGTGGTGATTGCCGACGAGGCTGCACAGTACAACTACGAGACACAACCATGTCGTTTGAAACCGTTGTTGAGAGATGAGGTGAAAGTTTAACCGTACCGTTTGGTGGTGACGTGCACTGTTGTGGCTGCTGCGACCGCAAACTCAATGACAGTTCATGGACGACGTCACAAGTGGCATTTTTTCCACAGATGGACACAGCACCGAGCGATGGATGCCCAGCCGCACGTCCCGTCGCCCTCATCGACGGCATCTACTTAGCTCCAGGCACGATGGACTGATCCCCTTTAGGCCAGTGGTGTCAAAGACACCTGTGCCACCCGTGTCAGCCTTGCATGCAGCTGTGTCCTGTCCAGAACACGCTGCGAAGGCAAGAGGAGGTAGGTACGGATACTTGGGGGCCTGTATGTACAAGTAACGTAGACTGGCGATGCGCTGAAGAAAACGGGTGCATGCCTTATCGGACCGACCGCTGGTGCTAGATCCAAAGCGGCCTAGGCTTTGTGGAGGTGGAAAGTAAGTGGTGGGCTGAGAGTGAGACACAGCACGCAGAACTAGCATGACTGGCATTGCCTTGCTTTCCCTCGAGCGCTGGTTCGTCGTTCGGTATTGGTGATGGAAGCGGGGGTGGTGGTGGTGGTGGTCTTGTTGCTGCTGCTACTTGCTACTGCTGACCGTTTCCCTTGGCGCTGTCATCGACAACGATCAGAGCAAGGTTCTCCTCGGTTGCTCGGATCGCCCGTCGAACGCGGGAGCTCTGTGGTGTTGGTGATATTCCAAGTACTTTGAAGACTCCATCTCGGCAGAGAAGAAGGATCACTGCAGCGGGCTTCGTCGGTTCCGGTGCCACGCGGGCTAGGACAAGCAAGGGACGAGAACACATTCTTCTTCAGCCCTGCCGATGTTTGTCCAAGGGGACGGACAGTACAAATCACAATGTAACATGCCAACGAGAACGACTACGCTCCATGACCCGATGCTGCAGTGACGGACATAAGAGGATTCGTATGCTCTTGATCCGGCTGCTGACATGACAAGTGCCCTTCCATCCCATTCATCGGCCACGGGTGGGCCGGTACGACAGCAGTTCTCGTGGGCTTGGGCAGGGGGGCGGTGGGCAGTCGTGGCACCCTGAGGCAGTGCAGCGCTGTCGAGTTAGTTGCTGCACGTTTGCGTCGATGGCTGCTGAGGCGGCGGCGGCAGCTAAGATTATCGCCTCGTACCGCTGCCTCGTTGGCCTCCGCTACGGCCTACAAGCGGGAGACTGCCGAGGAGGCAGATGCCGTTAGACCGTTGAACGGAATTTGCTGAACGTTTGATGTGGGCACACGCCCATTAGTGTCGACTGGCGACTCTGTCGAGACATCGAATCGAAGTCTGGGAAATGTGACGGTCCTGCAGCGGGTTGCTGACGTGAACTGGCCTGCCCTGCCAGTCCAGTCTGCTAGCGGCGAGCAGCAGCGGCGAAGGAGGGGTGGTGAGCCGGCCTGGTGTGTGCGGCCACCCGCGGGCCGCGAAATGATAGGTCGACTGACGCGAGTGGAAGCTTTGTGGAAGACTTTTTGGAAGCCTTCCCTGATGTGTTGTCGTTGCTGCTTAGGGCGATCTGGGGATGACAGGCTCAGGGGTGATTGGTGATGGTGGGTGAGCGAAAGTCTCTGGAAGTCTCTCCCTTCGGGGGGGCAAGGGCGCAAAGTGAGATTGCTCGCCAGCATCAAGATCGCCAGGCCCGCCGCATCTTCATCGTAGGAAGGGGGAAAAGTTGTCGTTTGGACTTTGCTGCAACAGCCACTGTTTTGCATGGTTCGAACTAAATGGAACTGCCTCCCGTCGAATGTTTGGTTGTTGATTGTCGGTTGGTTGTTGGTTGCGTGAGAAAGGCTCGATCCTGTGTGTTCCGGCTTCTTCTGCCCTTCCACTGTCGTCGAGTGACTGACTGATTGGAGTCGTAAATTACCTACAGAGTGTTTGTTATGGGAACAGACGCAGCGCACGTTACCGCTCGGAGACGGTGCCCTCCAATCATCTCAATTGTCGGACGATCACCATGTTGTCGAGACCAACAGAGTTCATGCTTTTGCTGAACTACTGGGAATTAGCGGCCTCAAGAATAATGGGTGCAGTTGATCCGAGCCCCATCGGGAGACGAGACGGCCAGCGTCGAGAGGGGCTTTCGAGGACGCTGACCGACTGCTCTCAACTTGACAGCATAGAGGAGGAGTACATAGCACGTAGGAAGAAGAGGAGGAGGAGCAGATGATCCCCATGGGCCCCACCCCATCAGTGCGCCGTGTTTGTGGCTGTCGGGGGTTACGCACAGCAAGGGATGTCCCTGGTACAGCCGTTTCGTATGGCTCTATTTTTCGAGCATCACGGTCTCAGCAAGACGAGCGCCAAGGATCAAGAGGAAGCAACGACGCTGCACAGGAGATTTGAGTGGAACACGGGGATTGTTAGCAACATCACGGCGGGGGGGGGGGGGGGGGGGGGGGGGGGGGAGGGCTCGACGCAAGCAGATGGATCGTGGCAGAGGTGAGACACAAATGCCGACGCCGAGGCTCAGAGAGCAGAGCCAGAGCAGACAATGAATGGCCCGGCACAGCGTCCGCCAATGGCCCCAATAAAACAAAGACACGGCGTGGCGCACCAGGGCATTCGTCAGGCGCTCATGTTGCCGCGATGACAAGTCGATAGTGGGCAAAGACATAAGGGGGCGGAGGGGCGGCGGCGGTGTCGGCGTCGTCACGAGACAGCCAGCCGAGGTGGCCCCCCCTGCTCAGTCAGCCGTCAATATCGTGTCATAGTGTACGGATATACATGGTATATCGGTATAGACTGTCGCCGGAGAAAGACTGGACATCCGTACAAAAGGAGAAACGGAGGAAAGTTGCCAAAGTGAGGCGAAGGGGAAACCCAACCTGTGGGATCGACTTGGGCGATTGCGAGTGGAACGTACAGATCCTCACTCAGTCGGGTACCGCGCGAGAGAGCACAAAAAAACAAAACAAAAAACAAAACAAAAAGCCGCCTCGGCTTCCAGCAGCGGACTTTGCAAGAGTCCGAGTATGTTGCAAGGTCAGCAGTGTGTTTGTCAGGGAAGAGAAGAGGGTGAGTGCTCTGAGTTCTGAACTGCGGACTGAGGTACATCCATACATAGGTACAATGGCGGTGCGACGTTGCAGGCGGCGTCTTCCGTGTTTGCCGTGTCCTGGGCTCCTGGGCCGCCTTGATCTTGATGCTGCTTGCCATTGCCCAGCCCCCGAAGGCGTTAAGCCAACCAACCCACTGGAGTAACATCCCACTGGAGGCGGCGCAAGTTTGCAACAATACAGGGCAACTACCCAGTACCGTACCTAGGTAGGTAGGTACACAAACACAAGACTTTACTGTATAGTATAGTATAGTGAACTGGCCAAGCAGCCAGTTCTAGTATTGCCACGGATTGCAGGATCCATCCCATCCCATCCCATCGGCTGCTGCATGCATTGACGGAGCAAATTTGAAGAAAGAAAATCTCGAAAAAGTGGAGGAGGGATGGGATGGTTGTGGATGGATGGATGCCTCGAATGTTGAGCGTGAGGTAAGGTGAGAGTAAGAAAGATGGAACCAAATCGGGGAGAGACGAGGCACACCGCACACTCCCACAGTAAGACTGCGCTGACATGTCACTGTAGGGAACCATTCCAGCCCGCCCTGCTCCTCGACCTGCCTGGTTTCTTGTGGATTATCACCGCCGTGGTCACTGTGTGCCCGCACAGTATGTCCGATGCTTTTCTTTGCCTTGTCTTGCCTCTCCCTCCTCCTCGTTTCCCGTCTGTGCGCCCAGAATTGTCCACTATGCCCGGTATACACTAGCGTTCTGTCCCTAAGCAGCCTAGCGGGGTATGGCCAAGCCCTCCAAACAACCAGTGAAGGAGCCTTCCTCCTTACCAATCCCAGGATTTGCTGTGCTGTGTTGTCGCTTAGCCTACCTGCCTTCCTACTACCTCCTAGGCACTTACCTTGCTACAGAGGACAGTGTCCTTTGGATGTCCCTCTCTGTCTCCTCCCGCTCTGCCTTTCTGCCTCTTTTCCTACTCCACCTTACTTATCCATACCCCCCTGCCCCTGCTGCCCTGTCTGTCCTGTTGTTCCCATCCTGTCCATCTTTTTCCCTTCCCATTTCCCTCCGTCCCAGTCCACCTCTTCCACTTTCTCCCTCTTCCGCCCACATACACACAACTCACTCTCTCACACGTCCTCCTACTTGCAACTCCTCCACCTCCACCGACCCTCACCGAGAAACCCATCCGGTCCCCTCGTCGAAAACTCACCACCTGGGACTTTTTTGGGCTTTCGAGGTGACTCGACAACATCGCCGTCCAGCATCCGATACTTGGGCAGACTTTTCCCAAGCGATCGCCCTTCTGCACGGACGAACCGAAAAGGTCGTAACGGGCGTCGCTGCCCCGGATTTTGGCACCATCCTCCCCCGCGTTTCGTTCCCAGCGACTGCATACAGAAAGTCCTAAAGGGCCGAATACCCTCTCCATCCCTCGCGTCGCTCTCCACGAATACCCTCCAAGACCTCTACCACCTCCCTTATCAATCCTGATTCCCCGCAAAACTCAAACCGTCAGCCCGTTCGGCCTTTCGCCCATTGTCGATGCCCACGCCCACGTCGCTCCGCCACCGCTTTCGCTCGGAATAGCCTCTTCTCACCCACCGCCTCGGGAGCGACCATCGACGACACGAACCCTTCACACCCTACCCCCCCTCGCAAACCGTCACGACGTCTTCACCACACGTCGCCAACATGACACAGGCCGTCAAGCGGGCCTGCGACGCCTGCCATCGTCGCAAGGTCAAGTGCGACGGCGTCAACCCGTGCCGCAACTGCCACACGGCTCAGCTCTCCTGCACCTACAATGCCATCCCACAGAAGAAGGGCCCCAAGGGCTCACGCGCAAAGGTCATCAGCGAATTGAGGGAAACTCAGCGACAGACCAGCCTGTCCGCCAGGGTCCAGAACCGCATGAACGGAATCCCGAACCCTCCTGGCCCCGCGGCCCTCGCCCCGACCCCCGGCCTGCTCTCGGCCGATCTCGTCAAGGATTGCCTCGAGTTCTACTTCGCAAACCTCTACGAGAAGATGCCCATCCTCGACCGCCGCCAGATCGACCTGCAACTCCCCTACATTGAACAGAACCGCGATACCTACTGCCTCATGACCTCGCTGTGCGCTTTCATGATGCTCCAGCCCGGCATGTCGATGCCCCCGGGCGACCCCTACAACCTCGATGTAATGCCCGGCGCCACCATCGTCGCGAGTCAGCTGCTCTTGGACGAGACTTTGCAGGTGCGCAAAGGATACGACTATCTGGAAAGTATGACTTTCAACACCCTCGCCACCAACTTCTTCGTGTACGGATGCTACCACGGCCTCGAACTACACGACAAGGCTTGGTTCCATCTCCGGGAGGCTGCAACCATGATGCACCTCAACGGCATGATTAAGGAAGAGACATATCACGGTCCACAATGGGACAATGCCGAGTCGTCTCGCAGGAGGCGCCTTTACTGGCTGTTCTACATCATGGAAAGGTAACAAGAGCTCCTCCTCAACCCCGTTCCCGTGCTTCGTGTGCTAAATGGAAAATCGTGCAGGGCCCACGCCATCCAGCGCCAGCGACCTTTGACACTGCAGGCCTCCATCAACCCCCCCAACTCCGCCGACGACCCGAGCGACCCCCTCAGCCATCAGCTCAACAGCTTTATCATGCTCGTCAACCTCTTCCGACCCTTTGACGACGCCTTCACCACCGTCTGGAACAAGACCCGGAGCAACCTCTACGTTGCGACCCTCCAGAAACAATTGAACGAGGTCCTGCCTACATATCTCTGCCAAGATGGCCAGCTGTCAGACCTGCGCACGAACCAGCAGTGGCTCAAGAGCACCGTCTGGCAGTTGACACACGGCAACATGAACTCGCAGAACGAAGAGAACATGAACTTTAATTACCCCGTTGATCTGTCCCGCGAGCTCTTGATGACCTTGGCGTCTCACTTCCCTGGACAAGGCATGGAGTTGATGGGATCCGGTTTGGTAAGTTGTTCTGCCACAGTCCGTTTTTGCTTGCGCCTGGCTGACCACAATTTGCAGATTGAAAAGCTGTTCGAGATCAGCTGCAACATGACCGATTTCCTCGCTGTGCAACCCGCAGCCCGCGACCCGTTCACTGTCGGCCCTCGCGAGCAGCTCAACCAGACGCTCAACATTGTCGCCGTCCTCCGTCACGGCGACCATCGCTTCTTGCCCCTGCTCCTGAGCAAAGTTGCCGAGATCATGCCTCGCCTGACCAACCCCATGCTGCAGAACGCGCCCGAAAACTCGAACCTGGGCAACATCGACATTTTCGATGGCTTTGGCAATGCGGGCATGGCTCAGCCGCCTCCTCAGATGCAGATGCAGATGGACACCGAGTACGAGCGCAAGTTTCCTTCCGCCGACTACGAAAAGAAGTACAACATGTCGGACGTCAACAGCAGCAGCAGCGAGACCAACACCGTCGCTGCCTCGTCCACGGGTGCACCGTCCGTCCCTCCGGTGACTGCTGCAGATATCAACTCGCCTTTTGCTAGTTCACCCGCCATCATGTCTCCACCAATGGAGTATCCCCACAACGGAATGAACGACTATGGGTGCACTCCGATGCCCGATATGGTCATGAGCCCGATGGGCCAAAACGCATCGGCGATGACTGGATCAAGCACCATCAACACTCAGCATCAGCGCCAGCAGCAGTCGCATCACTTGATGCAGAACCAATGCATGACACCGCAGCAGCAGATGCAGCCCGGCATGAGTCAGCATCATCCTCACAACATTCAACAAGGCAACATCAATTCACCGTCGATCCAAGGGCAGCAGCAAGGCCTGGGATCGGGCTCGATTCCGACATCACATCCCATGGGTCCGGGTGGGAATAACCTGATGAACTCCATACCCCGGCAGCAGCCGCAGCGCGCTAGTAGCAGTTTCGCCATCCAGCAACAGCCGATACCACGCACCGTGGGCGATTTCCATGCTTTGCAACGGGCAAACTCCGACATCCCGGGTCTATCCGGCATAGCCACGGAGATGGATTTTAACACGCTTCGTTGAACGCATTTGATGGTTTGGCGTTCGATTTATAAAATTATTTGGAGCATTTGGCCTACTGCCACGTTCTACTTACCTTTTTTTTTTTTAAACAAGTCAGGAGCACCTCGACTTTTCTTCTCTTCGGCCCATTTTCTTCTTTTTTTTTTACGACAACAGTTCGACGATTCCTGCGATGTTGCGCGCGCGGTTAGACACCGCGGCCCACCAAATCTTTGGTGGATCGCAGCGACACAAAAAAAAAAGGGGGGACCTGGAATTGGATCAACATCGCGAAATGCGGACTTTTTGTACAGGTTAGGGTCGCGCAGGAGCTTACACCTGTCGATTGGGGCATGGGACTGGGTGTTTTGGGGCGTACTGTTTTGGTCGATTATAAGCAACATCAAGAGGAGGACTTGAGGGTATATGAGCATGGCTGGCGTGAAAGTGGGTATTCTGGCTACGGCCGAAGTTAGTGTGCAGAGGCAGCGATACGTTTGTCGACTCTGACTCCGTCACGATGCACGAACAAAGGTTGAAAAACGTGTTTGCACGCAATTGGCAGACACATGTCTTCCTACCGAGACTAGAAGAATGAAGAAACTTGAATTGACATCTCTACCCTTTACAACCTACCTGTACGGCAAATATGATAGCCAGCCACCCTTTCCTTTGCGTACGACACTTCAGAAGCCATGATCAACCACAATCGTATGTGTGTCTCTTGAGGAAAGGGCGTGGCAAAGGTCTTCCTAAGAAGCTCGAGGTTCCTTATTAGGTATTGCTAAGCAACCTTGCTTCACTGGTTTGACTACGGCTCTTCATTCCTACGGCTGGTGTGAGGAACCGCTGGGCAACGACCTACGTCAAGGGCGTTCAACTTGGCGGGACGTACGCATTCTGCCAAGGCATCAAGAGAGATCTTTGCCCCGATTAGGAACTCGGACGTCGATGTACTTACTGTCTTACTTCTCAACGCCTGTTGGTGAACAAAGGTGCTTGATTCAGATCCTCCCAAAAAAACCAAGACATCCTGAATTCCGCTCTTTCGTATTCCGAAAAGAGCAATTACGTGTACCAACGCCCCGTTGGAGACAGCTGGAGAGACTCGCGATGCTGGAAAGTGTCTATCGAGTTTGCCTCGGGCAAAGGCTCTGGGGCTGAGAGAGAGGCGGGGGATGTGTCGCTGTTCTATCCTTCGGCCAGTGTGATGTGACGTAACGGAGGTCATCATGATCGAGATGCGAGGATTGCTGTTCCGAACGATGTCTGGACATGTCGATGAACGTGAGCACCGAGAATTGTATAAGAAGCAGTCAGTTTCCTCGGTTCAGTGGCCTCTCACTTCTCTTCATCATCAACCGATCTGATCACTCTCATCATAGCATACACAAACACATAAACACAAACCAACAACTCCTCCCCCCTCAAACCAGCGTCCAGAAAACCACCCGTAAACCAAGACCAGCAAGATACTGCCGTCAACATGCGTTTCACCGCCATTGTAACAGCCCTTGTTGTGATCGCAGCCGGCGCCGTCGCCGCCCCGGCTGGGCCCATTGACGGTACGTCCCGCGTCGTCTCCGTTCCCCTCCTCCCCCTCTTCCCTTCCCTATTGTACTCAGTTCGGAAGAGCTAACTTGGCCGCGATGTGCTTATCTGGAGGAAAAGAGAACGTCGTCTCGCAGCGCGATTGCAAGAACTCGGACAACTATCAGACGTGCATCGAGACGGGCTGCCCGATAGGCGCGCCGGTCCAGGCGTGCATGCTGTGGGGGGCGAACTGCTACATCATCCACTGCACTTAGGGGGTTGCGGAGCCTGAAAGGAGTAGTCGTGGGGTTGGGCTCCGAAGTGCGATGGTTTGCTTTGGTTTGTTGTTGTGATTTCGAGGGCTCTTCTAGGGTTCGTTCTGTCACTATTTACCACTTTGGAGCTGAGGAATCGGCAACTGTGCATACAGCCAGCTGCAGGTTCGATGGTAGACCAGCAGATGCGTATCTGCAGAAATACACTCTTTCAGTCATGTACTTGATCACATGTTGATGTCAAGTCCACGATATCACTGTTTTGTCTTTTGACCACTGGTCATGTTGTATTTTTGAGTGTTGGTGTAGACGACCCTGCACCAGGTGTCGATGACGGGGGGCCAGGAACTCGCGGTTTTTGATGGTGGGCAGCTGCATCCCGTCCCTGTAGACCATCTCCGTCGGTGTAGTGAGTCTCGTATCGCATGCAACGAGAACCGGGGTGAATGCTTCGCAGTCCTGGACGGGCTCGCTGCTGTTGAGATACACGGACGTGAAGGCGTCGGCCAGCTCGGAGTAGCCGATCCAGATTATCGGTCACGTCCGAAAGGCTCCGAGGTGCATGGGATACTGCGGCTCCATCAAGAGAACCCCCCCTTTATTTTCATCCGGGCCATATGGGGAAACACGTGTTCCCTGAAAATCGCGTGCGCGATGTACGTGTAGTTGCCGGTCGGAGCGAGTTTGTTCATGGAAAACGGAGGCACCATGGCTCCCGAGCTTTGCTTCAAGACGAAGTCCCCCCGAGCCACTTGTCCGACTTCGTCGATCTCGATGGTCTAGTTCCAGCCACGCTCGCAGACTTCAAAGGTGTTTTCCTGGTCCACGATCGGTCGTTGTAGGTAGGTACTCATCTGCAGGAACTCCGCGGCGTTCTCGCTCGGTGCCGTGTAGTAGTCAAAGAAATAGGGGTCGGATTTGTTGCTGCTCGTATTGTTCCAGTAGCTCAGGGACATCTGGCCCAGGTCCTCGATCTTTCCCCCTTTTCATCAGTCCGCAGTGTCCTCTAACCGAAAGTTCGAAGAGCGGACGCCGGGGTAGGTTGTGTTATGGGCCTCCAATTCAGGGACTGCGGCCAGCGTGTCGGTCGACAGAATGACAGCCAGCAGAGATGTCCTGGACCATCGACGTTAGGTATCTCGTTGATGAGCTGTGTGAGATCGCGAGACTCACCAGCAGGAAAGGGGCCAGCGCCGCAGCAGTTTTGGCTTTACCGAGAAACTCCCCGGTTCACTAGCGAAAAGGGTGTCTCGGGGGCCGCAAGCATGTCGTCTATGGTGGCGAGACTGAGAAACCTTGTCCTAACTACTGTCAACACCTGCTCGCGGAAAGCTGAAGACACTGCTGCAGCCACGCTTGCCTTGGCTGCGAAGGCTAACGCGGTGCCGTACCGTAGGATGGATTAGCTGTTCGTCGTCACGGACAAGACGGCCTTGCAGAGACTGATAATATATATGGTCGGCAACCGCAAAGGCCAAGCTGACTATCAAGAACATATACATGCTCAAACAGGAGCTCGACAGGTCTCGTTGCAAAAGCGCCTTCTTATCCCACCAGGTAACGGTGCTGCGAATCGTTGTCGGACTGCTCTGGGCGGAGACGATGTCCGAACGTTCGTCATCAAGGATCAAGCCCTCGCAATAGTCTTGCTTATTTTTGGTAAATACGCTAACATCGCTTGTTATGAAGGTCGATGCCACGTCCAAGTCTCCGTATCGCGAGATGTCTAGCGAGTTTTAAGCACTTCTATTCATCTTCGTTGTTTCAGAAGACATCTTCAGCCTTTATTTCGAGACTAAGGAGGGGATTATGAAGTCTTGAGGAGATCTTGGTCGTTCCAGAGACGAGAAGCTCATCCGATTGCGCTTTCCAGAGCCTGGGGGCAAGCAAGGCTTAGCATAGATTGTTGTTTTTCCTGCAGCTACCAATCAGATACTAGTTAGTAATCCGCATTGTTACATGGTATCTATACGGAAACGAAATCGATAGACTGAAAGCTGGTTATGCCTCATAAGTCGCCTACCTAGGCACACATTTTATCATGCAGCATTGCATGCCCAATAGGGAGTGATTGTATTCACCCTAAAGCTATAACTAAATTGGCTATCTCAGCATCTGCTTAGTAAGTTTCCTGTACTACTGTAGTTGTCTTAGCTAATGTAAGGTTGCCTTCTCCCTACCCTTTTGACAGATGTTACGGCCAATCTTTCAGTTCTTAGTATTCCCTCTTCTTCTTCTTCTTCTTCTTCTTCTTCTTCTTCTTCTTCTTCTTCTTCTTCTTCCTCTGTTTAGCAACGCTCACCGGCTTGATAGAAAGCCTCTCCTCCGACCTCGGACACTTCGTGAATACTTGAAGAGAGGGGGTTCTCCGGTAGTACGGACGGAAATCTGATGCACATCGCCTACAGGCCAGGGGACCATTTGGGGGTAGCTTTCATGACATCAAACGCTCAGCCCGCAAAATTGTTGCGGCCCCGGGATTTTCGCCAGGTTCTGAACCAATTTGACAATTTGTGGTTTGGCCAAAGGTCGCTGAGCGCGATGAGAGACGAGATGATTAGGCCTGCCTTATCAGCTAGCTTTAATGTCTTGAGCTTGGGAAAACCTTTGGCAAATTGTGTGATGCAGTCGTTGTTCAGAATCTTGTCGTCTTTGTTGGCGCCATAACCTACCATCGAGTAGACGAATTTGAAGTGCTTCACCTAGCAACAGACGAATGAGTAGAAGGTGAGATCGCTGATATGCTGCCTGTAATTTTACTCGCGGCTCTTTATGAGCAAAGATATCGTGAAAGAAGGAAACCGGCCGTGGCATTCTCGGCTTCAAGGGCATGATGGTGCCGAGGTTCAAACGGGGTCCTCTTTATTGTGTGAGAACGAAGTCGTCTCAGTTCATGATATGTATCGTGTCCTATTCAGAGAAGCATTGCAGTCTCTCGTGCCATTCAGCATTTCCGCGAAGTCCAAGCGACGGATGCCCCTTTTGTACCTTGAACGATCACTCGTCTTCGCTATGTGTATTTCAGAGCTGTGGATGGCACCATCCTGGTTTGGTTCAGGATCACTGTCCTTAAGATCATTTGACTTCTTGTACTGCTATTGACGGGTTGCAGAATTTGCTTGATGTCCGCGCATGGTCGCTTGCCTGCCCACATCCGGTACCGTTCGTCTATCCAATTTCTGCACTGGAGGATGATATGTCGCACCGTCTGTCTTCCGCGGCCGCATTCGCACTCGCCGGTATTGGCCTTGTTGATGTCTTAGAGACAATAACCCTGCAGCGCGATCTTGCCTGTGCATATCTATGTGATAGCGGAGCTAATCGCTCTGTGCGTCCTTTTGTAGATGTCCAGTGTCGACTTTCCCGGTCGTACCCAAGCTTGTAGAGGTCCTGGCCGTACTTGGACTTATCCCAGGACGTCTCCCACTCGTCGTTCAATGCCCGTCGGTTGATGGTTTTCGTGTTTGCCATGAGCGTCCGTGAGTGCTCCGGCTCCGGCGGTAGTGTGGCGCAAGCGTCCGCGTTGGGGTTGAAGCCGGCGACTTCTTTGGCTGCTTGATCCACTATTTCGTTGCCTGGAAGACCGACATGCACCGGGTAGAATTGTCCAAGTCCCATGGACTCTCGTCTGGCCGTGGTGGCAAGGCCATGCCATCTGCCAAGAACATGCAGTCATGGCATCCGTTCAGCTACGGTCAAGGAAAGGATACCGTAGCAAGCCAGCTAGATGCCGCCATACTTATCGAAACTTTGCTAAGGCGTCGGGCGCCCTCTGCCCGTCGATGTCAATAGGTCCCTCCCCAGCGACGGAGAAGCCCTTTTCTTGAATAGACGGAGAATGCGGCCAAGCAGGGACCTGGGAGAAAAGGAGGTACGAAAACAAAACTCAGTCGACTGGGCATGTCGAGTCCAGATGAGGCGGCTTCAACGCTGACTGACATCTCACGTCAGACACCATCCGCATCCGCAAGTCTTTTGGTAAGGACATGTCTCCATCCTCTGACACTGTCCTGATGCGCCACTCTGGCACGTCCGACTGTCTTTTCCAAAAGCCCGCGAACCTCGTCTTCGTCCTCATCTGCTTCACCCCTGTAGAAGAGAGCTGCCTACACTCAGGAAAACATATCCCCTATCAACCATACACCTGTTTCTCACAGACCTATCGCTGTTTTGTCGCTCAATTCTGCTTGAGATCCGTAATTGTTTGCCTCGCTTTCGCAACAATAGTGGGGTAATCTTAGACTTTTAGGTACACTAGCCAACAAGCGAGCAGGACAAATTCTTCACAGTGGGCCACAGGGGCTTCATTGCTATAATAAAGCCAACACCTACTTAAATTTAAATTGATTCCTCATTCGCTGCTGCCCCGTATTCAGTACAGGCCTTACATAGGGTTGCGTCGTCCGAGTTTACACCTGAAGCCGGCGACTGGCAAAGAGGGCAGACGTGGAGTCGTCCCGGTACATACCTCCAGGGATCCAGCAATTGCGCCTCTGCTACCGCTAATTAGCCATAGCCAGATCTTCGCGTCGTGGTTATGCTCGGTGCTTCCCCTCGTAGGAGCACGGAGCTAGTCTCCTACTGTCGTTAATAAGCAAGCCCATGTGGCTCCCTACAACCTCGAGTGCTTAAATTCCGAGTTCTCCTTCCAATCCTCTTAACTCTACTACGCGTCGTTTATTTAAATGTTCTTCACATCTATTTCGCTACCTCGCTAACTCTGTTCCTTTCCTCGGGCCTAAAGAAAAAGTGGAAATATAATGCGCCCTAGGATTCTACAACCCCTAACCCTCTATTTATGGAGTTTACTTCTTGCTTGGACGGCAGCACACAGTTTGCAAGACCGCGGCTATAGCGACAAATTCGACAACGTTTATTATGTCACACAGGGCGAATGGGCATGCAGCAAGCTCAAGTTGGAACGTATCCAATTTGGGATCAAAGAGGCACATAGACTTGCTGAAAAGTCTATTAATGTACTAAAAACTAGAGGTTCGGAAACATCACCTGCATATAGCCTGTGGTTTGGAAAGAGTAAGTTGTTCTTTCTTGTTATTAATCGTATCTAGTTATTATCCAAGCTAATAGAAATCAGGTAATGCTACCCCTCGAATGGTAGACATCCTTCTTAGGCAACACTACCGAACCGCCTTGTCACATCTATCTCCTTCGACGAAGCCGACACGGTTTTATGTTGACAAAGTCCCTAAATTCAGGGCGATTAAAGACAACAAGAAGCCAACGGTCAACTCTATTGTTTATGCATGTCCTCCTGATAACGACTCAGCCAAGATGTGTGGTCCAGAGAACCCAGCTACTGCTATCTATAAGCAAGGTGGCAAATCTGCAACAAGAGGCCCAACTATACTAGGCTTCTGCCCCACCTACTTTAAGCATGGGGTCTTTGCTAAAAACATTAACATGGTGGACAATTATCGGAGAGATCGCAAGGTTGATAAGCCATCAAGAGGCTTCCTGTTACTGCATGAGCTTCAGCATATCAAAGGCAACGTTTCCCGACCCTCCTGCCGAGGACGTAAATAAGCCGGACCCCACCAGTTCTAATAACAGCAAATGCTATTCCCCGGAATGGTGAGTTCTCCCTTCCCTGCCCATATTTTGTTTTATTTTTAGGCAGCATGTAAGCTAACTCTTATCTTTTTGAAGCTGTGCGAAACTCTCTGATTCTGACAAGATCCGAAATGCTCAGAATTATGCACTCTTTGCCCTTCATGTTGCTGCATTCCCAATAACTGGGAAACCAATCACGTGAGGTGATAGCTACCTTTTGCCTTTGTCAAGGGGACAGCAAAGCTCTACGGCTCAGCTTCTCCCTTGTACCGCGAGACATCATGTCCGCAACTTCTCTGCACGTCCTCGGGCAGCACATTTTGCCTGTGTATTGACAGTATGGCTCCGCCGGTGTTGCAGATCAAGAGGGTGTTGTCTTGGGCCTGGTTGTGTCTCGCCTGGATAATGGTTCAGGGATGCTTCGTTCTTTGAAAGTATTAGTAGGAAACAGAACAGTAAGGGAAGTGACTCACATCTAAAATATTGAAAGCGTGCAGCGTGAGAAGGACCAAAGCGGTGCGGTGACTTAAAGGAACACCACAACTCTCTAAGGCAACACAAGATGCCTCCTCGATCGGCACAAAAGTTGTCTCGATCAGACTGCTTTCGTGTGTCTGATCAGACTTACTTTTGGCTTAATCGAAGGAGTAGACTCTCCCGATCGACTTATGTTATCACGTTCAAAGGTAAATCATAAGAAAGGTTCTAGTACAATCCATAGGACCTGTGTGAGAAGTTTAGTGAAAAGTAAGTTGTTGTTCTCGCTAAGTCTGATCGGCTCTGCCCCCTTATATCCTTTGCACGATCGGATCTAGCTTACATAAGTACATCTCCAATCGAAAAGATTAGAAAAGGTATCTGATCGGACTAGTTACCCCACCCCGTTCCAATATGAAGTAGAGAAGCAATAGAATAGGAATAGTGGTATGATTGATGTTGATGTGGTGGTGAGGTGGTTCAAATGGGGGCGTATTTAAGTTAATACAATTCTCTCTGTTTTTCTTGAACCTACAAGGGTAGGCTACAGCATCATACTCTCAGACAACTTGATTTTCCATCCTTGATCAGACAACTGGTCCCAATCCCGCTTTCACACTTTGATAGTTCTTGCTTAGTCTGCGGTTAGTTGTCAAGTTTCTGGCAACCTCTGGATTCAGCATCTGTTGTAGCGAGTGACTGATGTTGTGGGGAACATGACCAATATGCCAAGAGAGTAAACCCCGTGGGAAAACTCCTGCTGGGGGTGGAGCCATCCTGGACTTGCGGTGAAAGACATGTCCAGATGCGTCGTGAGCTGCGTGAACGATATAGCTTGGCCAAACAAGCTGCCCCGATTCCGAGCAATCGGGTTGGGGTAGATGCGGATCAGGATTTTACCCCGCAACCGATTTATAGGTCGTTCTCTTGATCTTCCTTGGTCGATTCCTCGTATGACATACACGATCTTGGCAACCTTGCCTGGAGCGTATGTTTGAGTGGAGATGACCTCCGTTGGCTTTCAGGTTACCTCCCTCGTCCCTCGTGTTTATACATGAGGCCAAGTCTCTGTATGTCCATGTGCCGGCAGGATGGATACTCTTGATGAACAACATCGCGAAGTACTTACGGAAAGGGGAATATTCGGAAATACTGGCACAACCAGGGCATCGCCTTTTAGTCGTCTTGGTTGCCTTTATTTCGATTTTTCTGTCCGTACAGACCCCGCCATCTTGCATCGGCCTTATTATGGAGTACCCAAGACCGGACTGCAGTCAGTTGACTGACTCGGCTGTTAGCCACGGCTTCTGGGCCAACGTTCAAGATGATTCTCGTTGAGTTGTGGTTTCTTGACAATTTGGAGCCCTGACCAAGACACTCGCGGTATAAACGTTCACCATTGACTCCCATCTCTGCTCCTTAGTAGTCAGTTGGCAAAGAATAGGCCTTCCAAACGTGTCGTCTCCCGTTCCGTATAGTATTTGGGAACGGCCCAGCATATTAAGCATGCGTAACGGCATCCTCGCCCTCGGTGCGCTGGCGGGCATCACCAGTGCTCGCTTCATCCCCAGGCAGAGTAATGGCACCGAACAGATCCCGGCATATCGCAATGCCTCCCTCTGCATAGATGAGCGTGTGGACGACCTTCTGGCCCGCATGACGCTGGCCGAAAAAGCAGGCCAGATGTTCCACGCCAGGACATATATCGGAAACGGCACTCTCGACAATACCCTTGACGGCAACCTCGACGACCAGGTCCTCGAGGACATCAGCGAGAGGTCCATGACGCATTTCGTACTCACGGGAGCTATCGACGACACAAGAAACACAGCTGAGTGGTACAACAACCTGCAGAGGCATGCCGCCGAAGCCGGCCTCGGCATTCCCATTACTATCTCGGTGGACCCTCAACACGGCGTGACCACGCAAACGGCCGTGTCGTTCGTAGCCAAGGCCTTCTCGCGTTGGCCCGATCCGATGGGCGTCGCCGCCCTGCGCTCGCCCGAGCTCACCCGCAAGTACGCCGAGGTCGTCCGCGAGGAGTACATGGCCGTTGGAATCCGCCAAGCTCTTCATCCCCAGATCGATCTGTGGACAGAGCCCCGATGGGGCCGTGGCAGCGCCGGCTTCAGCGAGGATGCCGCTCTTACCAGCCAGCTCGGCGTTGAATGGATCAAGGGGCTGCAGGGCGACAAGCTCGGCCCTCGTTCCGTGGTCGCTACTACAAAGCACTTCCCCGGCGGTGGTCCCATGGAGAACGGGGAGGACTCGCATTTTGAGTGGGGGAAGAACCAGACCTACCCGGGCGACAACTTCGACCATCATCTGATCCCCTTCAAGGCGGCTATCGCCGCCGGTACCGCCCAGATCATGCCCTACTATTCCCGCCCCATCGGCACGCAGTGGGAAGAGGTTGCCTTTGGCTTTAACAAGGGCATCGTCACGAACCTGCTCAAGGAGCAGCTCGGCTTCGAAGGCATCGTTGTCACGGACTGGAACATTGTCAAACAGCGCTTCTGGGGCCTCGAGGAGGCTTCCGAGAAGGAGCGCACGCGGCGTGTGATCGAAGCTGGTTGCGACATCTTTGGCGGCGCCGACGGCTTCCCGGACCTGATCGTCGAATTGGTCGAGGAGGGAGCCATCACTGAGGAGCGAATCGACTATTCGGTGCGCAAGCTCATGAAGGAGAAGTTCGAGCTCGGCCTATTCGATAACCCTTACGTCGACATCGAAGCCTCTGTCAAGACCGTCAACAACCCCTACTTCGCCCGCCTCGGCCGGGAGCTGCAGCGTCGTTCCCTGACCCTCCTCACCAACGACGGCATCCTGCCCCTGCCTCCCTCTTCCCGATCGGCCAAGTTCTACGTGGAGGGAATCCCCGAGGATGTCATGGAGTCCTACGGCCTTGCCGTGGTCAGTACTCCCCAGGAAGCCGATTACGCCTTGCTGCGACTGCGCTCGCCTTACAAGCCCACCAGCATCGTCGGGCCTCTGGGCGAGATCAACAACGGTACCATCGAGTACAACTCGACGGAGAAGGCGCGGCAGGCCGAGATCTACGGCGCCGTTCCTACCGTGGTGGACATCAAGTTCAACCGGGCCCCTGCCGTACCGGAGATCGTCGAGCAGGCGTCCGCGCTGCTCGTGAACTACGGCTCGACCCCCGATGCCTTCCTCGATGTCGTCTTTGGCATCGACGGGTGGGCCCCCGAGGGAAAGCTGCCCGTTGAGGTGCCCCGATCCCAAGCTGCCGCGGATGCCCAGCTTGGGGACGTGCCCTTTGACAGCGTCGACCCGTTGTTCAGGTTTGGGCATGGACTGAGATATACTGATGCCTGTACAGGCGGGTGTAACAACAGGCGATAGAGCCGTGGACCGAGAGCCGTTTTAAATCTCGTTAGAAAACACTCCAATGCCCAGCTTTACTGTGACTAAGATAGTAACGCCTGTGGGACATTTTCTGAAAAGAAAAACAAAAAAGGGAATCCCACGTTCTTCACTGACAACTGGAGGCGGAATATTCAGCAGCGTCACGCTGAGTCGGTAACTCACAATGGAGAACGAACCTTCAAAGCCACTTGTAATGTCAAATACATGTCGCTGTCGTGATCAAGCAGTCTATGGCAGAAAACAAACAAGTGACCAAAATACCGAGCGACAAATTAGAAGGGAATTACTCGAACACATCATTTCGTTCTCCCCCATATATATCAGCTTTCTCGAGAGTGTGACCATGTCTATTTCATCAATGAGTTGATGTCAACGGACGGCGAGGCGAAGAATGACATGGGCTTGAAATGTTGGCCATAGGTTGAGATGCATGTGCTGTTTCTTTCTTGAATAGTTCAACCCAGTACGGTGCTCTTTCGAAGGAACGCTGCCAGGTCTACTAAGGGCGGACTCAACATATTGCCTGTTTCTAAGTTGCCATGGCCGTGACTTTCCTAGACGAGCATTGTCTGTTTGCCGACTTCGAGTGCCTACCGATTCGACAAAAGATTCTATCATAAACTACGATTTCGCACTGATCTGACACATACGACCATACCCATTGGAAAACTCGGGATCCCGTCCGCTCTCCCATAGATAAGCCAATGAGGGCCGGATTAGTAGTTGGGTCGGTGACGACCAGCGAATACCTGGTGTTGTATGTTTTTGCTTTTGCCTGCTACTATGAAGTCGGTAGTTCCCAAAGCCTAAGGTAAGGGATAGAGCCTTAAGGAGCTAGACGTTATCTTTACTAGCGCCTACGCTAATAGTGTAAACCTTGTCAGGCAGGCAAAGGAGATGCAGTACATTAACGGCAGCCAACTGGAGAGTAAGCTAGACAAGTACTTCAGGTCCAGCGAGCAAGTCGAGGACGCGCGCCCGACGACTCGGTCTATGACTAGGCATAGTCAGCAGCCGAGAAACTAGGCCCATCGTCCATCCTATCAATGTAGCGCATCCGTTATTATTAATACCAACGGTTGCACCTATTCAGACAGCATTTATATATAGTACAATTGACATGACAAAATTCTCAACACCTTTGATCTCCTGGTTCATGATACTCTTACTTAGAGCTGGCAATATGTGGCAATTGTAGCTGATTCCAGCTGATTTAGTTAGACGCGCCTAGATTCCTATATTCATCAGCTTTCGGAACCTAAAATGGTTTGAGAATGGACGGAAAAAGACGTGTTATGCTGATGTCAAAGATTTGTTTCAGATCTTGCACACCAGCCCTTATGGATTGTCATGAATGCCAAGTAGAATCCTCCCAGCTGCTGTCACCTCGGCTTTGAGAGGGAGGTGAGCACTGGCTTTTGTTTCGAAGAACATTCGGTTGTGACTCAAAGATCCGATGAAAGCTCTGGAAGTAGCCAAGATGGCATTGACACTTTGATGCCTTTGTGACCCATTTATTTACAGTCGTCTTTTGTGAACAAAACTGTTTGAATCTCTCAATTCATAATGAAGGTATTGTCTGAGCACCACAAAGCAGCCTCGAAATTCTTTCGAGGTACATTTCGATCGAACAACGTCGTTGTCCAGAATCAACGAAGAAGCTGGAAAACGAGTATCATTTGTAATACGATACAAACACCCTTCTACGCTTATCTTTATTATCTTAGGCACTGCTGCGTACTGTTCTAAGTTCCTCTGCTCTAATAGCCTTATAGAGCAGTTCTACAATAAGCGCTTCCTCTTTAGCACGCTTAGCAGCCTAGACAGCCTAGGCCTAGGCAACAATAATTTGCTCACGCACAAGGTCGTCAAGCACAGCCAGGACGTCAAGTTCCAGGAGACAGCAGACAGCGTCATCAAGACGACCATTAGCAACAAGTCCCCTGCCAAGCTCTGCAGGCAGCTCGTCTGCTAGGCGCAGACGACCTAATAGACCAAAAAAAAGAAAGAAAAAAAAAGAAAAAAAGAAAGCTAGCATTGATTGCTCATACAACCAGTGGCATCCATATCTACATTCTGCTCTCGCAGACCGCCCTCATCATCTCCAACATGAAGAGGTCCTGCGACTGCCCTCACTGCCAGAGCTTGATCAAGTCCAGCTACTTCCCGTCGGCCGTGTCGGAGTACACCCCGCTCAGCGACGGCGACACGGAGCCGGAGGTCGTCGAGCGGGACGTCGAGGTCGGCCATTAACGGCTGTCGCTGTGATGCCATCAACGAGTCGACTATGTTTATGGCTTTGAACCGGAACCCCCCCCCCGGGGGGGGGAGGGTAAATTGGCATGGGAAGTGTCAGACCTCGTTTACATAAGGAAGGTCTGGGTGGGACACTCCACCAGTTCTTCCCCTCTGATGGTGGCTACTCTACTGCGTAGTCCTTGACTACTATCACTTTCAGCCTGTATTGGCAGTTCTTTGTCTCTGTTTTGATATATTCGACCTTCGGTCATTATAGGAAGATTCATAATGTTTTTTCGTAGACAGAGTGCAGACTGCGCTCTGTCCACTCATTTGAACAGCATACTAGAAACAAGAAGCCGGCAGGAACGAACTAAATACTTCCACAGGAATGAACTAGATACACAATGAACAAGCCTGCGTATGTAGGAGCAGCATCGCATGCGTTAAGAATCCTCGCCTTGGAGGGCAATGACCCCCCAAGCGTTCGGCGTCATGTTGACCGAGTCGTTCCAATCCCCGGCCGGGCCCAAGCTCTCTGTGCCGAATGCCTAGATAGGTACTTGAAGCTAGGAATTTGACCGGCCGCGGTCTTTAGGTTCCCTTGCGAGCAGAAGCTTACCGGGGTCAACTATCTCCCAGAAACGAGAAACGTGAAACGGCAACAAGAACAGCCCGGCTTCCCGCACACTCGGCGTTAGTCGACATGATCGCCGATGCCTCTCCAACTTGGCCAGAGCTCCTCATCCCAGGCCCCAGGATTCAGAAAATAATCTTCCACGCGTTTTGCTCCGAATTCCCACCTAGCCCTGGTGATGCACTTTTAGCAGAGTTATACATAGTACTAGTATATTGTGTGGTGATCTACGGTGTGGCGGTCAAAAAGTGCCACTTTTTGACCCAAAACGTACCTGGCCTGGCCCGAGCCTCTCTTTTCCCAGGGGGCGATTTCCAAAGTTCCAATTGAATTTCCGCCAAGCCCACAATCATGGATCCCCTGGTTTCTCTTACGTTTTACGACTTACATTTTGCGGCGGGACTTGCACGGGTTTTCCCGCGATCGAAACGGGCCGTCTAGGATGAGCAAGACACATCCGCAGTACGAGATGTTTTTTGTAAGCTTTTCCTGCTTTCTTGGCTCTCTTGAGTTGATATCTCGGTATCGCAACGCTAATGCAGTCAGCTTCCTTCCCGGCGTGGCCCATGATGGCGATGAGCCTCGCTTGCTGTTCGAAAGGAGACCGATGTCTCGGGCTGATGCCTGTTCCCCCCCCCCCCCCCCGGCCTTTGGCCGACAGCTCGCCACAATTTCAATTTCCGCATCCTACGCACGCGGGTGATGGGGTTTGCCAGCTTCCGTCCTGCTTCGGAAAGCAGGCCATCGCTAGTCCCGGTTCCGCGTCGGAGAGGGTTCATGAGTCGTGAGCCGGTCTCCCTTGGAAGGGCTATTTTGCAACATGCGCCGTCCCGCACTATATCTTGAGTCCATCTCAGGTATTTCAAGACTAGCTCGTTGCGACTGCTGATTGACTTGTTGGAACCCGATCACTCACCAGTCATATTCGTACTCATTTTCTCAACAGCCCTCAGGGTCACAGTTCCAGTCACGATGCATACCAGTGGCCTGCAAATTCTCGCTACGGCGTTGACTGCTGTTGGTGTAAATGGCCACACTCTTTGGTCCCGGCAGGACGCCGACTACCAAGCCCTTGTCTCATCACTTTCGAGCACCGCCAAGGTGTTCTATAAGGGATCTGATGACTTCAACAATAGCACGACGCGGTGGTCAAATTTGGAGATGCCAACGGTGAACGTGGTCGTGAGGCCTACCACTGAAAACGATGTTGTCGAGACGGTAAGAAGAATCGTCTAATTTTTTATTTTTTTCATACTTCCTATCTACCATTCCTCAGTCGATATATGGCTAATAATGGAATCGGGCGGTTTGGCGCACAGGTCAAGTTTGCCAACAAGAAAGGCCTCCCCTTCCTGGCCACAAACAGTGCCCATGGAGCCATCACCACACTGGGCAAGATGAAGAGCGGCATCCTGTTATCCCTCGATGAGCTCACGGGTGTGGAAATTGCCGCAGATGGCCAGACGGTGACAGTGGCCGGCGGAACCAAGTCGCATGTTCTCTCTCACGCGCTTTGGGATGCTGGCAAGCAGGCAGGTAAGTGTCCCTCCTCCTACACCCATCTAGATCCCGTATGTGCCTCTGATGATGCTAACATATGGCGGTTTGAAGTCACTGGTGCATGTGAATGTGTCTCGTATCTCGGACCCGGCCTTGGTGGTGGCCACGGATTCCTCCAGGGCCGCCACGGGCTGATTGGCGACCAGTTCCGTTCCATGAACGTTGTGCTCGCCAACGGCACACTCGTGACGATCAACGAGACCGCGACCCCGGACCTGTGGTGGGCCATGAACGGCGCGGGCCACAACTTTGGAATTGTCACCAGCGTCACGTCCCAGATCTACGATGTCGAACATCAAGACTGGGCGCTAGAGCTGATGAACTTCAGCGGCGACTTGGTGGAGGAATTGTACGAGGTGACGAACAACGAGATATTGAAGAACGGGACACAGCCGGTGGATTTGATCAACTGGAGTTACTGGATGATGAGCCCGGATCTTGATGCCGAGAAAGTAAGTCCAGCCCTCTCGTCTCCCTCGCCCCCCCAAAGTGTGCCAAGGCTATATCTAACTTACTCTCTCAGCCCATTGTTCAAATCCTCCTCATGCAAGAAGGTGTCACCGCGGTCGATCCAGCCTATACCGCCCCATTCCACGCCCTCGGGCCCCTCTCCAACTCGTCGGAATCTGGCGTATACACCGACCTCGCCAAGTTCGTCGGCGTCAGGACCACCGACGGCCCGTGCCAAAATACCGGCGCCAACAACCCGCGCTTCCCCATCTACCTCGAGACCTACAACACCACCGCCCAGAAGCTCGCCTTTGATTTCTTCGCCAACAGCATTGTGACCAACTCGGCGCTCAGTACCTCATTGGTCACCTTTGATGACTATTCCATGGAAGGGGTCAAGGCCAAGGCAGATGATTCGAGTGCGTATGCGCACCGCGCTCAGAATGTGTTGGTCGGGCCGTTGTTGCAGTACATGCCCGGGGACGCGGCGCTGGACGAGGAGGTTGCGAGGCTAGGGAACGAGTTCCGCCAGATTCTCCACGAAGGCACAGGACGTGATTTTGTCCCCGTGTATCTGAACTATGCGTTTGGAAATGAGGGGCCGGAGCAGTGGTATGGGCATGAGGAGTGGCGGATGACTCGCCTGCAGGAAGTGAAGGCGGCGTATGATCCCAATGGCTTGTTTAGCTTTTATGGACCTATTGCTTAGGTGATTTGAGGTGGGGGGAATGTTAGATTATGCATAGAGCTTTGGTGGTGAGTTTGGATTCTTTTCGCTTTGCAGGGCGAGTACACTACTTATTTCGGCTCGGAGGGTTTGGTTAATTCAATGTTAAGACTATGAACTTGCTCGAAACACCACGCGCTTTCCCTCGGAAAAAGTACGAGGATAATCTCGCAGATATGAGTCTACTCGAAGACTACTGACTTTAGAGTAATAAGGAAGGTGACTGACTATCTGAACATGATATGGGACATTATAGAAACCAACACCCAACTCTTGGGGGGGGGGGGGTTGGCATATGCTGACCTAGATACTCGTCATATGAACCACGGGTAGGAAATTGAAATACAACCGTCATATTCGCGGAAAGATTCTCATCCTAGCCTTGAGATGATCATAACAAACAAACACTGGATTGAGAACAGACGTCTTATTTCCACTCGCAAAAGACAGTGATCTATCGACCATCGGCGCCCTCACGCAGAACCCGGCAGCTTCAGTCCTGTAAAGTCCTCCAAAGCCTTCACCACCGCTTCCTGCAAGCCTACGTCTTCGGTAGCAGGCAACGGCTCGCCCTTTTGCTTCTTCGGATCAAAGTACCGACCCGTCTCTCCACTCACATCGTATTCGCCCTCGGCCAGCATGACATACGTCTCCAGCCCGTCTTCCATCTTGTCAGGCGCCTCGAACTTTGTGAGCTTGGTGGGCACGTAGCCCGGGTGCATCGCCACCACCGACGTGCCCTTGCCCTGCATCCTCTTCGCGGCCGCATTCACGAGGCACATGACGTGGAACTTGGAGTTGCAGTACGCTTCGAAGTCGTTCCACTCCTTCTCGCCCCTCCCGAGCCAGAAGATGTCCTTGACCTCCGGCTTGGCCTCGCGATGCAGCACCGACGCCACGAATACGATCCGTTTCGGCGGGGTCAACAGGCAGGTGAAGATGTAGGGCGACACCAAGTTGACAAAGATCTGGGCGGGCACGCCCGACTCGGTCTCGCGGAAGGGCCCGTACAGCAAGCCGGCGTTGAGGACGACGGCGTCGAACTGCCCGACTGCGTTGGCCTGCTCGGCGAGGGAGCGAGTCTCGGACGTGCTGGTGAGGTCGGCGACGAAAACGCCCGCGGCGCCGGGGACGAGCTTCTTGGCCTCTTCGGCGCGGGCTGCGTTGCGCGCGTGCAGATAGACGGTGTGGTTGCGCTCGACGAGTTGACGGGCGGCGCCGAGGCCGAAGCCGTCGGTGGATCCGGTGATGAGGATGCGGCCCATCTTTCACTCGGGTGACTTGCGATGGTTTGCAGGGGGTGGGATTGATGTTGTGTTGGGATGGAGTGATTTTGATGACCAGGAGCTTAAGAGAAGTGAGCGAGGGTTTTGTAGAGACCGATGGTATGTGGAAGACAGTGAGTGAGATGTGTGAGGTCCTCACGACTTCAGGGAGTGGAGTTGGGAAATTGGGAAATTCAATCGCGGCGGAAGCAAGAAAAATCCTTGATGGTAAAGTGGATCTGTTCCGTAGCAACGATTACAAGAGGCATTTTGCGCATCATCGGCTTGGATCGGAGTAAGAAGTGAGAGAGGTCGGACGGTGAGCCGACCCGGCCGAGTTGATATTGTACCATGTACTAATTAGCCCGGGGTATTCTCAAAGTATACCGTCTCCTAGATGTATCCGTAGTGTAGCCCGTGACACTTGGATTTCTACGGATACTGTCAGGCTGATTTCCGTCACCGGCTTGTACCTACATTACAGATGCCCGGGACCGCTGACAAAGCTCTGCGAAATCCTAACAGTGGGCTCATGATGGGGTCGCCCGTTCCGTACTGTTTACTTCAAGCTAAGGAAGGGAAGAAGGGAAGCTCAAGTCTGCGTGGATATTATCATATTATGCAGCCAAGGGTGGCTTGGCTTCTTTTTTCTTGGTTCTTCATAGCCTTGCTGTTCCATCTCGGCAGGCAACGTGAAGTGAGGGGTTTCCAATGGGGCACCTTGTGGGAACCGGCGGGGTTAGGCTGACAGCCCCGCTGAACCCCGCTGAACTCCGGATGGCCCGGGCAGAGTCCCGGCGTCGCTTTCGGGCACCGGCCCCGGCCCGTGACTCGCGGCGCCACATCGCAAAGCTAATAATTCAGCGCTAACAGTTGGATGCAAGTAGGGCTACAACCAACCGCATCATCACTGGTACAGCACCGCTGAGCCCCGCTGAGCTCCGGGTAGCCTGGGCACAGCCCCGGGACGCAAGCACCGGGATCGCATTCGGGCACCGGCGGGGTCAGGCTGACAGCATTACGTTTAAAATGCTTCTCCAAGCTCCACGGCACGGCCCATCGTTCGGCTGTACCCTTTCATCCGCACTTATGCTAACCGAGCTTTGGCATATCTTGTCAGCCCTGCCCGCACCCCTGAGTCGGATCGTGACTCGTTACGATTAAAATGCTTTCCCCAGCTCCACGGCACGGCCCATCGTTCGGCTGTACCCTTTCATCCGCACTTATGCCAACCGAGCTTTGGCATCCCGCACCCCTGAGTCGGATCGTCTGGGCACCAAGTAGTGGGCCGGAGGATTTTCCCAAACCACTTGGGAGGGTACCTATTGTTACGTCCTGTGGCCTGTCTATTTCCGGTTCAAATATGCTACCTACGCGCACAGTACTCAGTACTCGTTGCGCATGAATCGTGGGTGGGTATCCCGAGTAATGAGACTGCAGTGAGCAGTGGATTTTGGGTGGATGCATTGCGTGCAAGACCCTCGTCTGGCAACACATGGGCAAAAGCAGGGAAAGGGTTGGCTGGAACGACATCTCCTGCTTGGCAGAGCTGTTCAGTGAACGTGTGTGACTGTGTCGGGCCGGTCTCTGTCAAGGCGACATGAACAGTCTCCGTTTTACAAGGTGCAACTTCTAATAAGGCTGCCTTCAGGAGTCTTGTTGGATTTGGCATGGTACTGTGCAGACCAAGAAATGTCTCGGATAACTGCGTGAGGCATTTGACGCGCCCAGGTTCTCATGTACCTACCTCGTCGTTTTTAAGAGTCTTGTAGTGAAATAAGTAAAACGAAGAAGACCTGTCAGTGTAAAAGTTCACACGCTTGTTCATCATCGTCAACGCCAACATTCATCATGTCCCACCAAGGCATCTTCCGCTACCTGCCTCCCAACGCAAAGCCTGCCTCGGCCAAAGAAGCCTACCTCCTGCCCTCTCTTTCCGAGTTCAGCTCCATCGTCACGCTTCCACTCACAGACCTCAAGCCTACGCTCGACCTGGGCGATGCCTCGCCTTATAAGCTCTCGGTGCATGGGTTTACCGCTCGTCGGCACCACTCGGCTTTGCACGCTGAGCCATTCGGCCATGCGAGCTGGAAAGATGAAAGGGCACTCAGGGACGTCCATTTTCCCGAGGTCGAGGAGTTTGTGAAGAAATTGACGGGCTGCAAGACAGCGGTGGTGAGTGCGGCGGTTGTGCGGACGCAGCCGTACAGTGAGGGCACCGGCGATTCCAGCTCTTCAGCAGAAGACGGCGGGAAAGGAGAAGGGGAACGGGAGGAGGAGGAGGAGGGAGAAGAGGACAGCAGCGGTACTACTCCCAAGTTCCCTCCCATCGTCGGCCTCGCCAAGTCCAACACCGTCTCCCCCGCCCCCAAAGTCCACCTCGACCTCACGCCCAAGGGCGCAAGACTGCACATCCGCAAGTACGCCCACCAAGTCACTTCGGCGGCAGAGCACGTCATCACGGCGGAAAACGCTCTACTTTCCTCCGGGGTCCGGTTGGAAGATCTCAAGGACCACTACCACGAGGCCGGCGTCCCGCGCTTTGCGCTGTTTTCCATCTGGCGCCCGATCAAGACGGTCAAGCGGGATCCGCTGGCCCTCGCACCAGCCAACAAGTTTCCAGAGGAAGATTACGTGGTTTCTGCCCAACTGGAGCCGCTTGACCGGACCATCCCAGCTCACCTGTCGCGCGTCATTGGTCCCCAAAGTCCCGACTCTGCCTCCAACTCCGCCTCTACTCTCGCTCCTTCTTCATCCGAGGAGACCACGTATGATACCGAGGGGTATTTGGCCTACGCACCAAAGATTGGAGAGGAGGGTGGAGCGCATGACTGGCATTTCATTGCAGACCAGGAACCGAGTGAGGTCCTGGTGATCCAGTTGTTTGACAATGAGATGGAGGCGAATGCGAGGGCACCGCGCAAGGATGGAGGGAAGGGAGGATTGGGCGTCGGCGGGACGGTGCATAGTGCGTTTGAACTTGTGGGACAGGATGGCGCGGAGGAGGCCCGTGAGAGCATCGAAGTGAGGGTTGCGGCCTTCTGGTGAGGCGGGAGTCGGGACATGGATGATATTGGAACTGTCTACCTACCTAGGCAGATACATAACTTGGCAACAAATTGTAAATCAGTTTCCCGTGGAGTTGTCACTGTTGTTATATTGTTTAACGCCGCGTCGCCGTCCCCCATACCTAAGGGCAAAGGGCGCCCGCAGCAATGGGTTTCCCGTGGAGGAACGAGTGACAAGTGAACATGAGGATGCAAATTATCACCACTGGCCAAACAAACCCTTTTACGGATACCGATTATGGATCTATTCAACCCTCCTGCTACTGCTCCGGTACCGCCTTCTTTACGCCAAACCTCTTCCCCAATACCACAAATTGGGCCACTGTAATGGCTCTCCTCAAGGACAATGCGTCCTGCTCCTCAAATGCCCTCTTCACCGCCTCCTCGGCCGCCTGCCAGTCCAAAAAGCCTAGCTCTTGGACATTCTCCTTCGTCACCAGCTCGGTCACCTTTTGCCACAACGGGCCTCCGACCCAAAACTTCCTGGGCCCCATGTACGCCTTCTTGCTCATGTTGTAAATCTCATCGGTCACAAACGGCTTCACCGCCTCACGCAGAATATGCTTCTCCCGCCAGGACTTGGTGCCGTGGTGATATTGGATCTTGAGCGCCGGCGGAATGTTGTTGACGTACTCGGTGAGATGATGGTCCAGGAACGGACAACGCGACTCGACTTGGTGTTTCATGTCGACGTTGTCACCGTTGTAACGCAGGATAAAGTGCGGCATGAAGGTCTTCACAAACATGTACTCCGCCGCGTGGAATGGATGCCACCGCTTCCGAATGTTCTCGCGCACGCGGCCGTCGAGGCCCTCAACAAGGGCCGTCTCTGGCACCGTGTCCCCGTGGGCATGTCTGGTCCACTCTGCGAAGGGAAGAGAGCCCACGCGCGCGATGGAGGGAACGACGTACCCGTGGTTCATCATCCTCTCGGAGGAAGCGGGGATCTGTGTCGTGAAATCCCCAAAGATTCCGCGCTTGCTGGCGGCCACGGCCGTCTGTAGCGCCTCATCACGGTCACTCGCAGAGAGTTGCTCTTCCTGCGCCGCCCACGAATGATCGGCCTCGCTCAGCCAGTCGGCGCGAAAGGCGTCGTAGCCCCCAAAGTGCTCATCCGAGCCCTCCCCGGTGATGACGACTTTGATCCCCTGCTTATGAACGGCCTCGGCGAGCGCGTACCGTCCCATTCCGTTGAGATCCGGCAGTGGGACCTCGGCGTTCCACACCGTGTCCTCGAAGCGCGCGACCAGGGCCTCTTCGTCCATTTTCACCATGTGAATGTCCACGCCCAGCCATGCGGCCGTGCGGTGCGCCACGGCCGACTCGTCTGCGCCGGTACCCTCGTCGAACTGCACGGTGAAGCACTTCATCTTGGAGGGCACGGTCGACGATTCGGAGCCGAGGTGGTGGCCTTGCTTCATGAGGTGGGCCACCATGCCGGCCACCGAAGACGAGTCGATGCCGCCCGACAGGTAGACGGCCACCGGCACGTCGGCTTTGAGGCGGATTCTGGTGGCCTCCAGGAGACGTGTGCGGACGTTCTCCGTGAGTTCAGTGGCGGAACGAGAATCAGGGATTGTCTGCGAGGAGGTGGGCTTTAGAATTGATGTGCCATATTGGGACAGATGCAGGAAGAGACTTACCTTGTCCGGATACTCGACGTCCCAATAAGGCACCTGATACTCTTGCTCACCAGGCCTTGCGACTAAGTAATGTCCCGGGAGAACCTATAGCACATCATGTTTCATCAGCACTTCGTCATCTCTCCCCACGCCTCATCCACAGAGTGACCAAAAGTCCAAGGAAGAAAGAAGATATACTCACCCTGTAGATACCCTTGAAGTAAGTCTCGCTTCCCACCCGCCAACTCTGTTCACGCAACTCCCGCACGCCCCACTCCATTCCCTTTCCAAACCTCAGAAAGCTCTTCATCTCGGTGGCCACCAGCAACTTCCCGTCGTGCCATGTATAGTACAAGCTCTTGATGCCATACCGATCCCGTCCGGCAATCAGCCTCTTTTTGTTCTCGTCCCACAGCACAAAGGCAAACTCGCCGCGGAGGTGCTCCAGGAACGAGAGGCCGTAGTGTTTGTACAGGGCGATGACAATCTCACAGTCTGAAGTTCCGACAAAATGGAACTCGGGTGAGAGGAGATCCCGGTAGTACTCGTGGTTGTAGAGCTCGCCGTTGACGACGGCGGAGATGGTGGGCGTGGCGGGAGGGTGGGAGTCATGGAAGGGCTGGTTGCCGGTGGGAGAGAGGTCTAGAATGGAGAGACGGACGTGACCGAGGCCTTTTGGAAAGGGTGGTGGTGTCAGGAAAAACGGCTGTCGACTGGACGCTTCACGAGGGAAGGGCAATACTGACCGACCTGGTGGTTCTCACTGTACCATGTTCCTCTGGCGTCAGGACCGCGATGGACGATGATGTCGAGGCTGCTCTCGAGCTCGTCGACGACCTGTTTGGTCTCCTCGGGGCTACGGTGGGAGGAGCCGTGGCTCATGAAGGCGCTGATTCCGCACATGTTTGCTGGGTTGGAATGGCCTCAACAAAGCGTACCATGGAAAAATCGACGTTGTGGCCTCGCTATTCACGCCTCTGGCAGCTAGTCAACATCAAACCCAGTAGAAGATATTATTATACATTTCACGAGTCATCTACTTATCGATAACACGGGCATGTCAGATTTAGACAAGCTACTCTGAGTCGACAGCAGATGCCCTAACACTCGCGCTCGCTCTCTGAAAGTACTTTGGTAGTGTCCACAAGTTCTAAACCAAGGTCTTCATGGAGATGGAGGCACTAATGCTGCGTTTGGCCGTGAGCACAGCATGAGATTTCCACCTGCCCCCCCACTGCAAAATGTCAGGGTCTTTCCTCTTCCACCAGTGCCTCACCGGAAGTCAGCCAGCCGAGCGCGGCACAGCGTCGGATCACGGAAGCCTCCATCTTCGGATCGGAGGAGAGTGTTTTGCGGACGAACAACGGCTCCCAATTGCTACAAAGGTACACAGTAGAATGTACTCTGTACAAAGCAGGGTGCATCTGGAACATATTTGTGGACTTTCCGCTAATACCTTGTCAAAGTATGACAAGTCGTGATGGCGTGGGGGGGCGGGGCTGAAGCGTGTGTTATGGGTCCAGGAGCTTATGCCATCTCCTGGACCTAGACCGTAACCATCGGATATTTCACATCTTGATCCGTAGTGTGTTAAATCCATCACAAACTCCCATAATGGGCCTAGTGGGTCACGTTCGACTGCATCCTGAATCCACTGTTAAAGCTTCATATAGTACAAAGCGTTGTCAGCCCTTTGGTAATACGCAGGCGAAATGTAACTGCTCCGCAAGAAATCGGTCCTACTTGCGATGTATCTGATCGTCGCGGTCCAGAGGATGGGTCCAGACGACTTGGCAGCCTGACCAGCCTTCGAGCCGTCCCGGGCAAAGCCCGGGGCCCCGTCCAGGACTTCCGGGCGTCTGGACCGTTACATTACCTGACTCGTATACTACTTTGGTATGATATTTTGACACACTATGACGGCCATACTGCAGCGTACCTTGTAGTGCTTATTTGCAATAAGAAGATGTGGGTTTGTTGAGACTGGCCTGTACCAAATGCCTCACCTCACAGCGCATACCTCGGCTCTAGCCCGGCCACCGGGGCTTTGTACCATTGCGTATAGACTTCTGGTTTGTTCGTGCATGTGGGATTCTTCAACGCTCATCAGCACGAGTTTTGGGCACTGATCGGCAGATTCAAGGAACAATACGAAGACTTTTCCAGTCTGTTTACAGGATCTACGCAACATGACAGGCGACAGGAGAAGCGCTCTTACCTAGCGCCAAGCGTGATTTGTATGCCTCGGATGATACGTTGCGCTTTGAGTTTTGGCAGGATTTTATACCATGTATTGTGTATCCACAGAGTCGATTAGCAGCTCCTGAAGACAGGGGAGCAGTCGAGATGCAACAGCAAGGCTGCAAAAGAAGAAAAAGAAAAAAGAGCCAAGCCACGCAAGTCACATTTACACCGCGGCCGCGGCGGCTGATTCTGACTTCAGAATTCGCGGGATTCATCCCGACTAACTGTTTCCATCAGAAGGCGAAGATTGTATGGTAGCTGTCCCGGGGCCCGAGCCGGTCTAGTCAGTATTCTTCCGCTCCGCTAACTCTGGAGATACTGTTAGTCAGTTGGTACTCATCACCAACCACGTCCGTCCTTGATTACCACCTACTTTCCCATCCAAACCTTACGAGAACTCACAAGGACCATCCCACCAATACCAACGCACTCTTCGCCTGCGCAGAGTCAGGAGGGCTCTTGCGAAGAACCAATGGCCACCGTCACCGCTACGGTACCAGACCTTTCTGGCGATAACCTTACCTCCTGGTTTCAAGCAGAGCACAAAACCCTGCTAGATCTTTTGCGAGCGGCATGGGGGATTACGCTGGTGAGCTATACAGGGTCTGAGGATGTGTGGTTTCGTTCATACAGTGAGAATGGTGGGAATAGGTATGGGATCCCCTCCCCAGCTTCGTTCTTAGGTGAGCCAGTGAGCGAGTTCAGGAGGCTGATAGAATGAATCAAGTTGGTGGCACTCTCACGCCTCGGCGACGCAACCCGTGCGCTCGCTCTATGGAATTCAGCCGCGCGAGAATGCCCCCGAGGAGAAGGGAACGGTAGTTTGGGGGCAAAACTCGGTTGTTTTCGAGGGTGAGGGAGAAGGTGTTCAGGACATTGTGAAGGTAACTTTTCGTCCCCCTCTCCCAGCTTCGTCAGAACGAATCGGCATCATGGGAAACCAGGACTACGGCTGACAACTTTGAAGCAATTCGATCTTGCCGTGTCTTTCCACGAAGACACGATCAGCATCAGTCTTCAGCACAATCCTGCTGTTATTGCACCCGAGCAGGCCTGCATGATAGCGGCAACAGCGGCTAGAGCAGTCGCACAGATTGTACGCCACACCAACTCTATCATCTCAGACCTGGACCTCGTCAGTGAGGCCGACATTGCTCGCATCTTGCAATGGAACTCCATTCCATACAAGGAGATTGGGCGTGCGCAATGCATCCACCAGGTCATCTCGGTCACAGCCAGCTCACAGCCCTCCACCACCGCCGTTTCCTCCTGGGATGGCGACCTCACCTACGGCGAACTCGAACGCCTCTCTTCTGCACTGGCGGTGTCTCTAAGGCACTTGGGCGTTCGGAGAGAGGTCTTTGTGCCACTTATATTCGATAAGTCCAAGTGGGCGATCGTGGCGCTGCTTGGGGTGCTCAAGGCAGGCGGTGCATACTTCTTCTTGAACCCTACGCATCCAGTCGAGTATAACAAGACGCTGTGTAAGCCATTTGATATCAAGCTGGCCGTCTGCTCGCCGAAACACCACACACTGGCGCAAAACTTTGCTCCCAGGTTCGTGCAGTTGGGAAACGAGGCCGGTAAGAACCTCAAGGTCTCATCACCAGTGGACGAAACCCCCCCCGAAGAAGAAGAAAGCCAAGAAACCCCAAGCCCCTCCCAAGCAATGTACGCAACCTTCACCTCAGGCACAACTGGCACCCCGAAATCCATCACCACCTCTCACGACGCCTTTTACCACATGGCCATTGCCACCGCCTCCCCTTGTGCCTTGCACATCTCGCCATCTACCCGCATGCTGCAGTTTGCCTCGTACACGTTCGACGTCGCGAACAGGGACATCCTCATCCCGCTCATGTTTGGGGGCTGCGTGTGC
Source organism: Colletotrichum destructivum (assembly GCF_034447905.1). NCBI lineage: Eukaryota > Fungi > Ascomycota > Sordariomycetes > Glomerellales > Glomerellaceae > Colletotrichum > Colletotrichum destructivum. The sequence continues at coordinate 1,905,864 of NC_085905.1, forward strand.
GTACCCTCGGAGCGGGAGCGTGTCGAAGATCTCGGCGGGTTCATCGAGAGAACGGGTGTCACGCTGGCGAGTTTGACGCCGAGCATGGCGGGAACGCTGCGGCCAGCTTCAGTTCCGAGCTTGAAGAGACTTGTGCTCGGCGGAGAACAGATGACAGAATCGCACGTTCAGAGTTGGACAAGTGACGAAGACAACAAAGTCGGGCTCTTCAACGCCTACGGCGTCAGCGAATCCACCGGCATCGCAGCTCTTGCGCGGGATGTACAGCCTGGTGGTGGTTCCTCGCCCTCCAACATTGGCCGTGGCAACGGTTCCACGCTCTGGGTTCTCTCCATGACCGACCCTTCCCGCCTCGCTCCCGTTGGCGCTTTGGGTGAGCTCGTCATTGAAGGGCCATCTGTTGCACGCGGGTACTTGAACGACCCGGGGCGCACGGAAAGATCCTTCCAGACGGAGCCAGAGTGGAAGAGGGCTTTTCTTCAACGGCTTGTTGAGAATACGGATGGAGGCGAGAAAAGTGATGAGAGGTTCCCTTGGACAAGAGCGTTTCGGACGGGTGATTTGGTCCGGTACAGTCCCCGTCTGGACGGAACGCTGGAGTTGGTGGGCAGAAGAGATCATCAGGTGAAGGTCAATGGGCAGCGACTAGAGTTGGCGGCGGTGGAGGGGCATGTTGTGGCTTGTACGCAACTCGACCCGTCCACAGTGCAATTTCAGCATGCTGCCGTGGTGGCCGTGAAGACGAAAGGAGGAGGGGGTGGCACGAAGCTTGTTGCATTTCTCGGCGTCGAAACCTCCCGCAAGTCGTCTGCAGCAAGCCTCGAAACGAAACTTGAAGGAAGCTGGGGCTTACAAGAGGTGATGCAGACTCACCTTTCGCAACGGATGCCCGCGTTCATGGTTCCTTCTGAATTCATGTTCCTTCAGCATATGCCGCTCACTTCATCGGGGAAGATAGACAGGGTGTTGCTTCAGGAGACAGCGATTCGAGGACTTTCCGACCGTCAGACCAGAACGTCTGGTGGTGGTGGTGGTGGAAAAGCTGGGAGCGAGATCACCACGGCCGCGGAGAAGATTCTTGTCCAAGCTTGGTCCAAAATACTTGACATCGACGTGGAGAGCATCTCGAGGGAAGACTGTTTCTTCCGACGAGGTGGAGATTCGATCGCAGCCATCAAACTCGCCGCACATCTTCGCGAGAAACGGATTCAGATGAACGTTGAGGATGTCTTCAAACATTCCACCCTCGCTGACATGGCCGCCCTTCCTGTCCTCGCCCAAGGCGTCAACGCCAGCACCGCCCTCTCCCAAGCATCACCACAGCCATCGGTTGTCCCGCCTCCTTTCTCGCTGCTGAAAGCTCCCCAATCAATCATCCCAACCATTCTCGAGGAAGTCGGTCTCTCAAGAGAGAAGATTGAAGACATCTATCCGGCAACACACATCCAAGCGGGCCTCATCGCGCTTACGGCACGGCATAGTAGTGCGTATATCGGCAGCTACACCTGGCCCGTACGTCATGGAATCTCTGTTGCACAGTTCAAACAGGCATGGGAGAAGGTATGGCGGATGAACCCTGTTCTCCGGACCCGTGTTTTGCAGGTTCCAGAGGGGGTGTTTCAAGTTGTGATTGAAAGTGGTTGTGATATACCATGGACAATGGTCGACGATGTTGACGAATCAAGCTTATCGGTGGAAATTGCTGTTGATGGGAAGAGCCCTCTAGTGCGCTTCTATCTGAGCAAAGAAGCCTTTCGGCTGGACATTCACCACGCGCTCTTCGACGAATGGTCCTTGGATCTCCTTCTGGCGCAGGTTGAAAAGGCGTATGCTGGACAACAACCTCTGCCTTACCGACCCTTTTCACCATTTGTGCAAAACCTCCTTACTCAAGAGCAAAACGTCGCCGCTGAGAAGTTTTGGAGGGAAGAGTTTGCCGGCCTACAAACTGAACGCTTTCCTCCCGGCAGCAGCAACACGTCCTCCACCGCCGAGAAAATCATTCTCGAACGCAGCCTCTCTCTCGACCCGACCATGACGAGTGCCCACTCTAAATACACACTCTCCACGACTCTCCGTTTAGCGTGGGGTATCATACTCTCACACCAGACTGATTCTCCGGATGTGGTCTTTGGCGCAACAGTCACGGGTCGGAATGCGGACAATCTCGAACTCACAGGACCCACGCTTGCTACGTTGCCTGTTCGTATCAAGGTCCCAGGAGACCAAGCCATCCACAAGGCGCTGGAAGAAGCGCAAAGGGGCTTTGCCAATATGATGGCACATCAACAAACGGGCCTGCCGCGGATTCGAGCAGTGAGTAGCGAGGCGGCTGACGCGTGTGGATTTCAAAACCTCCTCGTCGTCCAGCAGCAACAGACGGCAAAGATGGACAACCAACAACACTCTTCGCAAAGCAGCAGGATTTTCGAAACTTCGGCAAGCACAGGGGGCTCAAAGTCGCCCGACAACGCAAAGGCGTTTGCAAGTTATCCGCTTGTCCTTACTTGCCGCCCCTCCCATCACTCCATCACCTTCACCGCCGCCGTGGACCCTACCCTGTTGGATACGGACACCACACGCGGCATACTGAGGCAGATGGCACATGTTGTGCAACAAATTCTGTCCTCGATTTCCTCCTGTTCCTCCTCCTTCGAGGCGCATGATTTGCGAATCAAAGACATCGATCTCATGCCACGGCAGGATGTGGAAAGGTTGAGCAAGTGGAATGGCATTCTACCAGCGGGGGTCGAGACGCCCATCCACCACACCATCCGCAAGAGAGCCGATTCGCAGCCGGAGAAGGTGGCGGTCTATTCCCATGGTTTACATTTGAGCTATGCACAAGTAGAGCGCTACTCGAACTTGTTCTCGCAGCATTTGCTCGCCGCGGGTGTGAACAAGGGGGACTTCGTGCCGTTGTTACTGGAACGCTCTCCATGGGCGCCGGTGCTGATGCTTGCCGTCCTCAAACTCGGCGCAGCCTTTGCCCTGCTTGATCTCTCACACCCGGTCCAGCGACTCCGCACGATGTGCACCGTGCTATCGGCCAAAAGAGTCGTGTGTTTCCCTCACCATCAAACGATGGTGGAGAACGATCTGTTGCTGCCGGAGGTTATCTTCGATCCGGAGGTTATCACCGATGTCTCCAAAAGCACCCGACGAGATGCTCCCGCTGGACTGGCAGAGATAGACATGGATGCCCCAGCCTGCGTCGTCTTCTCGTCTGGCTCAACTGGTCTCCCAAAGGCCATCCAGCTCCCGCACCGCGCGCTGTCCACTTCGGCGTATCACCTCTCCACCACCGGCCATCTCTCTCAATGCTCCCGTGTCTTCCACTTTGCCTCGTTTGCATTCGACCTCTCCATCGGCGAACTGTTGTTCTCACTCAGCGCGGGTGCGACGGTCTGTGTGCCGACCGAGGAAGAGAGACGAGCGAACCCGTCCAAAGCCGCTGGAGATTTGGGCGTGACGTGGGCTTTGCTGACACCCTCCGTGATCGGCCTGCTTGACCCCGAAGAGGTGCCTACGCTGCAAGTTCTGGCTTCGGCGGGGGAGCAACTTACGACGCAGATTGTGGAGAGATGGGCAGGGAGGGTGAGGTTGTTCAACATGTATGCGCCGGCCGAGTGTACCGTCATCTCGCACATTTCACGCATTTTACCAGGCGCAGATACACCGCCGGCGTGTATCGGTCGCAGTCCCGGCGCCGTATCGTGGGTGGCCAGCCAAAACGATCATCACAAGCTCGTGCCGATTGGGACCATTGGCGAACTGCTCGTCGAAGGCCCCGTCGTGTCGTCAGGATACCTCGGAGACGCCGAGAAAACGGATGCTGCGTTCCTTTCTCCTTCGAATCCACCCTCATGGCTGACCCAGATCCGCGGCGAGGCTCAGAGTGGATACAAGATTGGCAGGGTGTACAAGACGGGGGATCTGGTGAGGCAAAGAGAAGATGGCACTTTGTTGTTCCTCGGACGCAAGGATGATCAAATCAAGCTACACGGGCAGCGGCTAGAGGTTGAGGAAGTGGAACACAGCATCACCTCGCTGTGCTCGAGTGTCCGCAAGGTGGCGGTGGATTGTGTCAAGATCACGGAGAAAGAAGGAGGGAAGAGAGCGTTTCTGGTTGCTTTTGTCGCGCCGCATGAGTTTGAAGATTGGGGAGAAGTCGGAAAGGAGAGTGGTGGACTGGAAGTGATCCAGGACCCCAACGACAACTTCTACACCACCATCGAGAGCCTCTACACCTCTCTCCAGGACACCCTACCCTCATACATGCTCCCCTCATATTTCCTTCCCTTCTTGAACATTCCCCTCAGCTTGTCCGGGAAAGTGAACCGCAAACTGTTGCGGGAAGAATCGACGACTCTCCTCGGCAGTCAGGATCACAGGGAGAAGTACCAACTTCGCACACGCACAGCCCGCGAGCAAGCGGGAGACGGAGAGCAGGTTCCTCTCACGGAACATGAGGCCCAAATCCTCCAAATCATCGCCCAGGTGTTGCATCTGGATGCGCAACAAGTGCCCATCAACGGCAACTTCTTTGGCATAGGCGGTGATTCCATCTCGGCCATGCGTGTGGCTGCGCTCGCTCGACGCAAGGGACTTCGGCTGGGCGTCGCCGAGATCTTTAAGCACCAGATCCTATCACAGATCGCGGCTTCTTGCTGTCCAGAGTCAGACACAGACAGCACCTCTCGAGATTTGTCCGAAAGCTCGTCGACCACCGACAGCACGTCTCAGGATTCGTCTGAAAGCTCGTCGACCACCACCGACAGCGACAGCGAAAAGGCCCTGGGATGTGAACTACCGCCTGGTCTGCCACAGGAAGTGGCGCAGCAAGTGGAATTGGCTCTCCCCGCGACAGATTTCCAGACAATGACGCTGTACAACTTTTACTCGCGCTATCTGTGGGTTTCGCTTCCGGACACCATCGACACTGAAAGGTTGCAGCAGGCGTGCCAGATGTTGACGGAGAAGCATTCGATTCTGCGGACCGTGTTTTACACAACCACCACCACCACCACCACCACCACCACCACTGCCTCCATCGTCCAGCTCGTCCTCCGCAGCCTCTCAGTGGGCCTGAAATACCACGAAGACATCGAGTCATTGGAACAGCACTTCACCACCGATTCGATGTCTCACGGGCCCCCGATCAACGGCGCCGAAGGATTCCAGGTGCAACTCCTCTCACTCCGTGACGGGCAGAAGAGATACCTGGCACTGAGACTTCCGCACGCCCAATTTGACGGCCTGTCCCTCAACATCCTCATCGACGACCTGTCGGCCGCCTATGATGATAATACAGGCCATTCTCTAGCTCCCTGCGCGCAGTTCTCGGATCAGGTTAAGTGCGTGACAGAAACAAAGACGACACATGAAGCGTACCAAGTTTGGAAAGACGTCCTTGACGATGCGGAGATGACTAAGCTGGATGTCCAGATTTTGCGCCGAGGAGATGGCGTGGAGAGACAAGAGGAGGGTGAGGAGGAGACCGTTCAGGAGGAGTTGAGCGTCGTGACAGCCATGACCGAGACTGCGCCGTTGGTGGCGCCAGCGGGTACCACGATGGCTACGTTGGTGAAGCTGGCCTGGGCTCTCACGCTCTCAAGGCTCTTCTTGCCAAACCAACCCAACGAGAAGAGGCCGGAAGGCGGAAGGAGTGTGGTCTTCGGTCAAGTCATCCACGGCCGCTCACTCTCGCTCCCCTACGAAGACAGGATCGTGGGGCCGTGTCTGAATATCATTCCCGTCCGGGTTCTTCTACCACCCGCCACACCCAATCTGGACGACCCAGTCAGCACGCGGGTGCTTTTGGAGCAGATCCAATCGCAACACATGGCCACGCTCCCGGTAGAGAACATGTCCCTCTCGTCCATTACGGAACACTGTACCCACTGGGCACCGGGGACACAGTTTGGGAGTTTTGTGAGGTTTCAGAATTTTGAGGATGATGACGGCATGCGATGTTCTCTGAATGGAGAGAGCTGTGAGACCGGGCTATGGAGTCTGCCCAATAAGCCCTCCAGGACGGCGAATGTGTTGATTAGGCCGAAGAAAGAGGGGAATTTGCAAATTACATTGACGGTAGGGAACATGGTGTTGGGCCAACGGGATGCGGATCATGTTGTGGGATGCTTGAGGGAAGTTCTAGAGAGTCTGGCAGGAGGGGAAAAGGTCATGTGAGAGAGTTTCATTATTTAGGCTAGGCTCACGTTAGACAGTGGGATGGGTTGTTTAATCTTGTTGTTATTGTTATGCCTTCTGTTAGGAAAGGTTTGCCCGTCAGACTTTACGCGTAACTTAAGAAAGGCTTCATCATGGCGCCTATTACGCCCACACCATTCTACACCCTACGTTCTCACCAATACAACCTTTCCTAACGGAAGACCCTTTAGAAGTCTCTTTTTCAGTGTGTTGTCCTTGTGTGTATCTAGCGAAATCTCATGTACTGCGATCTGCGCGTAAATCTGCCCATAACCCTGTACCTCTGAAGTTCAGTAATGCCGATCAGAAGAGCCGGTTCCCTCTCCGCTTTTAGGCAGAAAGGTGGGTGGACCCCTACGTCTGACAGGTGAATCAGCTATTAATTCAACACAGAAACCCTAACTTCAAAACTCCATCATCCAAGCACACACAACTCTTCAGGAACAATCTTGACGGTTTCCCAACAGACCAGCCAAAATGGCGTTCCGCGTTGCCATCCTCGCAAATTTCGACCCGGACGAACAAGGTGGAAGCGAAATGTTATCCAGAATCACCACTCTACTCCGTAGCTCCCGAACAGGTGCTACTGAGATCACTATCCACGCCGCCATCCGCGGCGATGCCTTCCCGGACCCGTCCGAGTACGATCTGGTGATTCTGACAGGAGGACCATTCAACCTGTTGAAACACACCGAGGAGAATGAGAGACCGGAGTGGGTGCGGCGAACACTTGGCTGGATCCAGGAGACTGTGAAAACCCACGAAGCAAGTGGGCTCAGTGAGCCGGGTAGTAAGAAGAAGAAGAAGGCCAAGTTACTGGGGATCTGCTGGGGTCATCAAGCCATTGCCTTGGCCCTTGGAGGACGGTTGGGACAGGTGCTGCAGGAGAGAGGCGGGCAGTTAATCGGTGTTGAGACCGTCCCTCTCACTTCTCAAGGCGCTGCTTTCTTCAAGTCTGAATCGCTTGTATGGACCTACCTACCTACCTACCTACCCAACCAATACCCTCCCAATCTTCCTACAAACCAACAGAAAGACTAACATGTGCCTCTATCTTTACTATAGGACATTCAAAAAAATCACGCCCTTGTTGTAACCCACCCCGGGCCATATCTTACACCTGTCGCTTCTGGCTCATCATCTTCTTTTCAAAACGAGGTTCTCCTCTCCCACAGCCCTCCTATTCTCACCTTCCAAGGCCACCCGGAGATGGACGCCGCTCTTGCAAGACTATTTGCCGGATTTGCGACGGGAGGCGCGTCGGACCGTGGAGACTGGATTCCGTCGGAAGGGCTGAAGGGTATCGACGACGTACATGATGGGGAGGCGATCTTGAGAAGGGTGGTGGCGTGGGCGAGCGAGTAGCGGAAATAAGCGAGGCTGAATTGGGGTCTGCTGAGGGTCATATCAGTGGACGAACGTGTCGGACGTAGGATCCACCTTTCTGCCCAGAAGCAGTGAGGGATCCAGCTTTTCTGACTGGCATTAATAACCTAGCTATTACAACATAGTAGTGTGTGTGCGCGCCTAGGCTGCCGTAGCTATAACTAGGCCGAAAGGGGAAGAAAAGTCATCGCGCGAGTCAGAAATCAGCGGCGGAAATGGTACAGGACGAAGCAATGACAGAATGTGACTTCGCATGGAACCATCTCAACCCCTAATGCATTCATGAAGAGTCGGTATTAGCAACTTTCAGTATGCCTATCGCCGGGAAAGGCCTCTGAAGCGTATGGCGATTTGTAAGTCACTGTCTTCACAAGTGAACGCTCCCCTGCAATGGATCCACAGCGTTGCGCCAGACGCCTTCGATGAAATGACTACTTAAGTGAACCACTTTCCCTCAACTTCAGAATCTGACTGCAACATCACATTATCCGTCTTTGTAACATCCGCCTCTGTAACACTCAAACAAGTGTTGCTCCCCATCACCATCTCCTTGGAAACCTTCGCCAACGCAATCATGTCACGCTACGCTGAAGCCCACGCTAAGCCAAACGGCCCTGGCGACGGGCGCCCGACGGCCCTTCAAATCATCAAGGATGAGGGCGTTGAAGGAAAGCTCAAAGGCGAGGTCATTGTCATCACTGGTACTTCTTCCGGCATCGGTATCGAGACCACTCGCGCCTTGGCTACCACCGGCGCCACCCTCTTCCTCACGGCCCGAAACGTCGCCAAGGCCCAAGCCGCCCTCGCTGGTATCTTTGAACCTTCCCGCATGGAGATAATCGAGATGGACCAGGAAAGCCTCTCTTCCGTCCGCACCGCCGCCGCCGCCATTCTTGCCAAGACCTCGAAAATTCATCTCCTGGTGAACAACGCTGGCATCATGGCTATCCCCGAACTCCGCCTAACTGCCGACGGCCATGAACTCCAGTTCGGCACGAACCACCTATCACACTTTCTGTTTTACAAGCTTTTGGAGCCTGCCCTTCTTGCTGCGGCCTCTTCTGACCTCCCGTCCCGCGTTGTTAATCTCTCATCTTCCGCCCACAACGTCCACGGAATCAACGACTCCGACAACTACGACTTCCAGAAGGGCGGTTATGACGCCAGTGTGGCCTACGGCCAATCCAAGACGGCCAACATTTACATGGCCAACGAGATCGAGCGCCGCTACGGGTCGCGCCACCTACACGCCACGAGCGTCCACCCCGGCATTGTCCAGACGGGGCTGACCCAGCACATGCCTCCGGATGCCTTCAAGGGGATGGAGTTCCTGTACCCGACCATGAAGAGTGTTGAGCAGGGTGCCGCAACCTCGGTGTGGGCGGCTGTCGGCAAGGCATGGGAACACGACGGCGGCAAGTACCTTGTCAACTGTGCCGTGGCGGAGCCGTATACGGAAGGGGATGACAAGTTTTCTGCGCTCGGGTATGCCCCGTACGCCTATGATGTGGAAAAGGCGAGGAGGCTGTGGAGCGACTCGCTCAAGATTGTAGGATTGCCGGACGAGGAGTAAGGGACCAAGAAAGACCTGGTTCTCAGTACACAGTCAAGCACATGACTTGCTTTGATGAATCCATCCCTTTACTAGATCATGGAGCGATAGGATTCCTGATACTTTTGTGACTTATCCATATGCGTGATCGATTTATATTCGACTTGAGAAAGACTGATCTTCCAGCATTGTCGCGATAACAAAACAGAAAACCTTGCTCAGCTGCGCCCGTTGTGGAGGAGGCTCCTGATTGCTAGACCATCGATGGTGCCACCATTGTGGCATATCGGCTACCTTTTCGATCCAGAGAGGCGCATAGGTTCCTCTCCCCTCTTCAGTCTCCAACGATTACTAGCCTCAACTAACTCGTCGCATCCCTCGACTGCCCAAGACCACTTCTCAAGAAAGCCGGGTGTGGCCTCCCAGCTCCGGATGTCGTGTGGCTCGCCCCAAACGATGAGTCCCTTGCGGCCCGCAGTGACCTCGTCCTCGTCACGTCCTGTCGTGAGGGTCATGGTCGATTTGGGCTTAGGTTTGGGGTCGGAGACTGTGATGGCTATAGGGATGCCCTGTCGCTCTCGAGCCGGCGTCATACTCATGAGCTCACCGATGAGGTCTTGTAGAAGCTCCCATTGGTCGAAGCTTCCTTCGCGTCTTATCAGATTGTCACGGAAGCAGGGAAAAGGAAACAGGTTGATGTACAGGGAGTGTAGGCGGGTCTGCTGGAGGCGGGTCGGGACGAGGCAGGGTGGGATGTTGGGATTCAGGGGGTAGACGGATGTGTCGTCACGGTAAGGACCGCTGATGGGACAGGTAGTTGGGGAGGAGGGTTTATCGGTCCATCCTGTGAGAAGGGTGTTGAGGGTGCGCTTGTTTGAGACGAAAGCGCGGAAGACGTTGTATTGGACAAGATGGAGGAGGTGATCGGTTGAAAGGGGGAAGATGACGGACGGTGGGGTTAGGGGCTTCTGGGAATGGACTGTCGAGGCGGGCTGTGGCCCTCGAAGGACACAGGCGCGTTCGGTTGTGAACGCTGACGCGCCTTTTGAGGCTGGCAAGGCGGCCCGGGAGGAACAATCATCGGGTTCGTCGAGGCGCCAGCGCCTGACATGGAACGGCCGCGACGTCTGAGAAGACCCCGGGACTTGCTCCTTGATCCGCAGTCCTTTGGAGCTTATGAGCTGAGCAGGATTTGAGGCATTGACGGAAGTACTCACGGTGTGCTCTTTGGTTCTTCCGGTTTTGGAGCTTCCTGCGCTGCTTATTGGCCTTGACCTCGGCGTCGGCATCGCCGTCGACGTGGTTGGACTGATGGCCGACCCTGTTCGCCTCGCCCTGACCCAGAGATGAAGAAAGAAGAGTGACAGAGTGTTCCATTTTACTGAGCCACCGAGCCTCCAGATTCCGTAATGATCTTGTCGAAACATCACTGGTAAGTAAAGCAGGAACGCAAATGGACCAGACGAGGTCTTTGGAAGTCGAAAATATGTCGTGCACCGACCAACGTCAATCAACATGAGCTAGACAGGGGCATCGCACTATGCGTCAACCCCCCCACCCCGTGGGCTAGACTCAATGAGGGAAAAAGGTCATCGGGGCGGGGCCAAGATCAACCCAAGGGAGGCTCCGGACATGTTATTAAACCTTAATAAGAGACACACTAGACCGAAAAAGGGCAAACTGTCATCACAGCGAGTCATAAGTCTGGACTGGAAAAGGTTAATGGCAGTTCACGATACAAGATTATTAATCGATAAGGTCCGTCTTTGAAGTATCATCCAGAGGACGGCGTTAATTGAAGGATTTACAGCTATCTCCGGAACTGGCCTCATCCCGAAGTAAGATCGTGGCAGAAGTTAATATTATGGCAATAACTAGCTGATGTCAGAAAATGAGGGAGCCGTCCTGTTGCGCACTGAAGTTAAATAAGAAGTTGGCCCAATGTTTTTTTCCATCGATTCCTCTGTCTCCAACAACTACCTTCAACAGACCGCCTTTAACCACTCACTGCCTTCTGCCACAGTTCATACTTCATAAGAAACCCAACAAAAAAAATACTTCACGATGGCAACTAATTCATCCTCGTCGGATATCAGAAAGTCCATCAAGGCTACAGCCGAAACCTTCTTGGCATCATTCGAAGACGGCTCAACTCAGAACGATCCCGCCATCATCAACCGTACCCTCGCACCCGACTGCGCCCGCCACATACTTCCTTCATCCGTCTCTGAGGTCCTGGGCCTGCCGGCGGACTTCAGCATCGACAATGCGACATTCCAAAGCGTCTTCGCAAAGGATATCAAAGTCCTTAAGTTCCGCAATGGCGTTATCTCGAACTTGGTCATCGACACTGAGGCCCGCCTGGCTGCGTTCACGTCCGTCTTTGACGTTGTGGTGATAAGCAGTGGAGAAACATTCCCGTCTGAGGCCAGCTTCACCTTGTACTTCAACGAGGATGGTACCAAGATTACGAAGGTGATAGAGTTTTTGGAAAAGGATTCAACTGTGAGAATGGCAAACGTCCATAAGTGAAGTCTGTTCAATTTATAGTTATAGTGCAGTCTAGGTAGGCTCCTTCAAGTGGTATACATTGAGGAAGATTTATTTGCACTACAGGTGGTGAGTGTATGAGTAAATGCAAAGATTACTACCAGAGCATGTTGTCGTGAAAGACATGTGTTTCGTGGGCCACTTTGGATGGCACCACAATGTATCTATATCACGTAATGGGCCTCGGACGTACTTCAATCTGGTCATTTTAAACAAATGACCCCAGAAGAGAAAATGATCGTGCATGCTTTGTGTTCTGGAGGTAGAGTGCATATGGTAGAAGCGAATATTGTAGGGGTGTGTGTAAAGAATAAATTAAACTAATGTAGGAAGTTGCTGGGCACTTGAACTGGATGCAGTAGGTGAGTGAGTTCAGGGAGAGCTTGGTATTGGCACGACACTTACCTGAGGCTAGAATGTGGTTACGATGATCGCTCTCGTCCCTGTGTACACCGAAGCTGTGAGTCTGCAAAGGAAGAAGCCCTGGCAGGCAGTGACGCAGAAGTGTTGGTTGCTAAAAATTTTGATGCCAACAGGACCTTCGCCGTTCGTTGCTGACAAGCTAGAAAGCTCGTATAACGTTCCCGAGCACGGTTAAGGCAGGTGTGTTGAAGGACTACGGTCAACTAATCCAGTGACGCCTGTCACCGTTGTCCTGGGACGAGACAAGCCAGTGAATTTTTACTTCTGGTCTTAATGATCGAGCTTGTTCGAGATGCTATCGAGGCATCTTAAGCATGCACGTGTCATATGAGCCGGAAGCTCAGTTATGGTATTTGTTTTCGGCCCCAAGTGCAAAGAGTTGGGGTATGCCAAAAGTTCACAAATTCTTTAAAGATGACTTCTGGGCACATTGCTCGGCTATCTTGGACTTCCACCGGATATTGCATCTCAAAAAGCCCCGACGATAGAATTTCAAGGGTTTACCGAGGGGACTTACACATCTGGCGTGTTTGAAGATTCGTCTACAGCGCGGATGTGACTGGTTGGCGAGCGTCTATAAAGTTGCGCTGATAAGAGCAAGTTGTGACATCTGACGCTTGGCTCTCTGAATACAGTAAAATTACATCAAAAGCTGTCAGCTTACCAACTCGAGATAAATCCCAGGCATTGTTTACTCAAGGATCTGACCGAGTTTTGTAGCCATATGATGTAGTTCTGCCGGTGTGTGGGTGTATGAGACGCTGCGGGACCATTTGTTCGCTGTGCCGGGTTGGGTTGGACGCAATTATAGTCTTATCGAGAAAAGACAGAATTTGGCTGTCTTTGCTTTGGCAAAAGAGCAGGCCCTTTTGGTCGAATCAGGACGAAGTGACCTAAGCTCTCAACCAGGTCCCTTTCTTGAAGAGCTATTCCAGTCGAAGTGCAGTCTACAATGCTCGAGTTTCGAGGCCAAAAACCTTCAGAAAGCTCGAGCGAGGTATTCGCATTCAGGCCAATGTCGTTTACGGCTAATTCTGTCACTAGGCTCTGCTCGTAACCGTCGGCAACTTTAAAAACTTGCATTTTTAAGAGGCACTCGTCAAACTCAACATTCCGGGGCGTTATTTCCTCGATCAGCCAAGATCTTTCAACTTGAGAACGTGGTGTGTTGTTAGAACTCAGCCCTCATTGACAAACTTTGATTTGGAGGGAACGCTAGAGCTCATTTGACTAGGTAGCCTTGTCAATGGCGGCAGATGTTGTCACTCTGATCAAGCCCTGCAAATAGAGCCTCCCGTGACGACCAGTTTCTGAGTTCCCTTCGCGCCAGGAATTCTAATATTCGCAGGTCTCTCGGCTTTCCCTCGAGCCTGTCTGCTAGGCCCTGCAGGTCTCTACTGATCGCCTCCTGCAAAACCAGATCCCGATCCTTGAAGTCCCACTGGGCCTTGCGAGCGCGCTTGAGCTGTACGACAGCGCCAGCCATCGCCATCGCAATTATAACAATGGCAAAAACCGCGTTGGAAGCGAAGATCGGAAACTGCTGCCCGGCTCGGGCCTGTTCGGCGGATGACCGGCCGTCGTATGCACCATAAGTTCCGGTAGCGTGAGAGGAGGCAGATGTGTGCCGAACCCGCTGCGTAGGCAACGACCACCCAAGACCGTATTTCTCATAGAGCAATCGCTTGTGTGGATCTTTGAGGATCTCGTGTGCTTCTACTACCAGACGGTAGCGTTCAATCCTGGTAGCGCGCGAAACACCCATCACCTCTATCCCGTTCTGGATGTAGAGGTCGGGGTGATATAATTTCACCAGCCGGTGGAATTGCTCCTTCGAGTAAGGCGTGCCAGGGCTGGCCCCGAGAATCTCATGGGGTGATGGGTGAGAGCTCCGAGGCCAAGGGGCCCTGTCGTAGCCCTGCCGGGGGTTACAAAGCTGGGGTTTCTGCCGGTCCGAGTGCACATATCGTCGATGGGCCTTGAGAAATGTGTGCGGTGTGCCGCTCCACTTGATGACATGGGCCATGGCGGGTTTTCCAGGATAATTGATCTTGAGGAGGCAAAAGATTTGGGGGTTCTAGTACGAGGTTCGGCTTAGGTAGTTGTCTTTCACCGACACATATTCCAACAAAATTGGCCTGAGGACGGGAGCAACTGGAGGGAAATGGTGAGTGGAAGACTATTTCATTGATTTGGAATACCCACCCGCAAATGCGGAAAGCTCATTATCGTGTTGGAGAAATCGCGGGGTCAATCTGCGCATACATGCTCGAATGCAGCTCCAAACCCTGTCTGATGTGAGCTGCACCTGTGAAAGACAGCCTGTTGGTATGCAGCATGAGAATGACTCAACGTCTCGAACATCTCAAGAGTCGGATTCTAGTCTAAATATAGGCGACATCTTCTTCAGATTTTAAAATGATCAAAGTATGGATTTCAAAGACCGTAAACCAAGCGCCAGGCCTGGTATTGTAAAGCCACAATCGACTCATTCTAGCACCAAGACTAGGAGTGTTAAGGATAATTGAGGCCCCATCCATCTAACACAATATATCTCACCAATGAAATGATGAGCACATGGGTGTTTTACTAGTCCCTCTTTACCGCGCGACGTTCACTAGTTCCAGGTAATCGCCGAAGTGGGTGCACACACGCCATGCCATGCCTAACGCATCGTCAAGGGCGCCACGGACCGGTCCATGCATGGGTGAATGGGACCAGGCCTATTCTATCCTCTCAGTGTCGACCGATGAGAACGTAAGTCCTTATTTTGTTCAGCCTTGTAGCCGTCAAATCACCGCGTCTGGTGCGGCAATATGAGCAGGTTTCGTGCTTCAAATCTCCACACCTATCAGGGTGTCACCAGCGGGCAGGTAGCCATAAATCCCAAATGCAGAGTCGTAGGATAATTAAGAGAAAATAAACGCGCACGAATGACTGCCGCTTGGAAATTGCCAGGCCCAAGTTCTTCCCTTCTTCGTTATGGAGTCCAAGATCGTTAACAGCCTACTGCTCGTAGGCGATTTCTGCATCTCTCTAGTGGCTGTCAGTCTCTTCGGATTGGCGTCCTCTAGACATTACCGAGAGATGCTCTGGGAGAAGGGCGGCGTTGAGGGCTGGAACTCTAACCCAAACCACCGGGTGTACTTTTACGCTAACTATGAAGAACCGCCAGAAATTCCGCTGATTTGGTCGCAACAGTAAAGCCCCTCGTTGCGTAGTGTCCCCGAATCACGAAACTGATAGCAGCTAACCTTTTCTCTTTCAGACTCACCGATGGCGCCCTTGCCGTTGGGTTGCTGTCATTGACTATTCTGATAGCCCGCGTCATTATGACGATACTGGGACAGATGTCTCGAACTTTCTCGATGATATACGACATCATCCTTACATTCTTTTGGATTCAAACGCTCGTGTATCAGGCATCCGGCGATTTCTCAGACCCCAAGCATCCGAGTCCTCACCCTTGGTACTTGTCGCGATACTGTCAGAGGGATATTGCCACGGCGTGTCGGGTCGCGCAGGCAAGCTTTGCGTTATCGGTGCTTGCAGCACTCCTGTGTGGAGGAAGGCTTGTGGCCACCGCAGCGGAAGCAGTGTGTTTCTACTACCGCACCAATCGGGAAATCAGATACCGACTCGTCTCGATGGATCCTGAGACCATGGACGAGGATGATGAAGCCTCCCTGGAGGAGGAAATGGCCAAGGAGAGGGAGCGGTACCTTTATCGAGAAGCACTGAGTCCCGTGCTTGCATTCTTTCCAGAGGACTCAAGATATTAGAATCTCTTGTGTCATATCGCCATCGTTGTCACACATTGCAACATGCCATTGGCCAGGAACGCAGATCTCGGATTTCGACCATCTAATGTTGGCTTCAGCGTCATCATGAATGGGCGAAACATCTTTGTGTTGATATTTTTGGGGCCAATAAGTCTGGTGGCAGGCCTTTGCAGTTTTATTGCAGCAACAAAACGCACAGAGAACCTAGCAGGAACAAAGTAAACCATACTGTCAAGACGCTCCTAGTCGTCACTTACACATACCCGAATCATATTGCAGACAATCAATGAATGCGCTATTCTGCAAAGATCAATTGAGTCAGATTTTAAAGATGACTGGTGACTCTAGAGCTTTAGATTGGCGTACATGCTTTTACAGCAAAACTTGAAGGAAGAAATCAAAAAAATCAGATATGTATGCATGTCTACAAATGGAATCATGGCGAAAGAAGAGTTTTTAAATACAAATTGAATTTGTCTATGTCTCGGACCGAGATTCGGACCGGACCGGGACATTTAATATGGTGGCATCCTGCTGCCCATTGTTCAAGGCTATCCAGAGGCGCAAATTCTCTCTAAGAAGGCAGAACGTGGGACAGATCGAATAGGTCGGAGCAACCTCTCACGGTCAACTGCCACTCTGCATGTCTTTGTTATTAAAAGTTGGAATCGGCATTAGCAAACCATTATACTGATAGGAATCTCTCAATATAAGACTTTCGCTGTTGCTTAAATGCTACCCATCTGATCATGAACTCCCACACTCACTGTCTTTGAGTGACACCGATCCACATGGAATCGGTTATTCCGTTTCCTACCAACTTGAAAATAGCAATGGGAACTTTGGGAATTTTAGGGCTTCAAGAGGGCTCATATATCGTAATAAAAGATTAGATGGTTGATTCTTAGTGCATTGGAAACTTGGCTTGAATTGAGGGAAGAATGCTGTCAACTGAATTTTACCACCTCTATTGTTTTTGTCGATTTCACCGATGGTCGCGGATACCAGAAGAGCGGTGCTCAGTAGAAAGTGACAATAGATTGTGAGTTAAATTCGAGTTTTGGCCAGCTGATCAGATCATCACAGGACCGCAGTTCGAAAATTCCCATAACTAATAGAACATGGGTGGTTATCGTATTAGCCTGCACAGGCAGATTACCTCCGAGCTTATCGACCTCATTGGTGAGTTGAAAGACAGTCGAATAAGTCTTTGAAATATTTATGCTCTAAGTAACGTAGCGGTTACTTTCTAAATGAACATACTGCATTTGGTGCCGCTCATCAATTCCATCTACCTGATGGAACGATGCTGTAATTATCCGAACACCGACTTTGTAAACAAGCTGTTTCTCAAGGCATCCCCAGACACCTTCAATAATCGACGAGGACAAGACAGCAAAGACAGAAGCCTTCGCGCATTGTAACAGGGAAAATCTTGGCATTCTAATAAGTGATGTTTACATTGGCTTTTTCTTGCGGCAATGGAAACTGTGCGTGGTCTTGTGTGAAATTGTCTGAGTGATTGCCTCTGTGACAACAGCGGCCGCGGTTGAAAATTGCAGGTAAGATCGGCACCTTATTCCCGAGTAATTTGACAAGAACACGAAGGATCTATTCCAATGTCTGTAATACAAGCCATAACTGTTGAACCAATATTATGTGGACAAGGCAAAATCATCAATGTCCGAGAGGACGACTGGCGGGCTGAATATGGCCTGGATCAATGGTCGAAGTCCAAGTGTACCATCTTGCTGAAAAAGATAACCGAGTCTCATGAGAAAACTGAATCTTATCGCCTTCTATGCCCCTGATCTCTCAACAAATCCAATCTCATGCCCAGGCGGCCCTGCGCATCCGGCGTTGTTGACAATCGGTGCCAGTATGCAGTGATAGTGTCATGAGAAAAGAGGAATACTCGTCAGTGACAAATGAAATTTCCAATCCAATTTAAAAGACATCATTTCGGCGTTGTCTTGGATGTTATTCCGGTCAGAAAGTCCAGCTGTCAGCTATGGCCATTGATATCTGATGTCACCTTGGCTTGATGCACTGAAGGATTTCTAAAAGCCCAAGATTCCGTAAACTCGGACGAAAGTATCATTTCGTCACTAGAATGAATAGAGTCTTCGCTCTGGCTATTTTGTTTTGTTTACTAAGCGTTTGACAGCCTGCTGTCAATGACAGAGACGGAGGAACAAATGAAGAACCTCGAGACGTTCTCGATACATAAAGGACATGTTTTATGAAATTTAGGATAAGAATTTGGCATAGCAAGGCACAAAAAGATGCAGGCATTGTTGATACTCCGATGGTGTCTTGCCGCATTTCCGTGGCAGTGGTCTAGATCGCGCCAGGACGGCTGGGAGCATGGGTCTGAAACCCCGATCCAGGCTTGTGGTACACCGAGCCTGAACAAAATACGTCTCCAAAGATGGGCTTTGCTTTCGAGAACTTTGTCTCGGTTGTTTTGCTTTTCAAAATGCTAAATGAAATCCGAAGCGGGGCTGCTGCTTGAGGCTGCGCTGCAGGCCACGCACACTACCTCAGCCCGCAGCAAAAGGCAGAAATGCTGCTTTGACGTTGGCTAGTTTCAGCTTGGCTGCCCGAGAATGAGCCGTACGCGAATGTCTGACTGAACACTCTTCCTTTCGTATGCAAGTAGTCGGAGGAGAAGAGCAAATCAGCATTTGCCCAGGAAGAAGCAGCCTGATCCCTCCCGTGCTCCTCGGATCTTTCGGCCGGTGGTTGGGCGGCAATCCTCCCCACTCAAAACCCACTTATGGCCGGGCGGGGGGGGCCGCCGCCCTATCGGGCTCGGGCCGCTCGCCCCGCCCGGCCCGACATCCTCTTGAGACACCGTCCATACTCTTACCACCAAAGGAGCTATGAACTTGGGCAGTTTTCCGGCCCGTGCGATAAACCCTACAGATCCCCCCGGCGGACGGTCATTCAATGCACCAATTCGTTCGTTTAGCCGCTCACTGCCCAATGCTGCTGGTGGTGCAGTGGCAGTGCTCGGGATCGGTCTGGCTTCTGTGCGTGAGATGGGATTTCGGGGACCAAGCACTAGGCAATCGACTCTCCAGCTACTTTTAGATCTACTTTGGTAAAGCATATTCTGAGGGAGTCATGTAGATGCTCTCCACTGATCAGTGATTGAAGCTACGTGCCGAAAAGCCGGGGAAAATGCCATCGTCATCATTGCCTGCTCAGATCACAGCTTCTCAGACCGCATCTTTGGCTGGAAACGGCATGCAATACAATTTCAGGAGGGCATTTGGATGCCACGCATAGCTACTCCGCCGCCCTTAAACTTCAACCCCGCGCGCCTCATCCAGTAACCCGCAACCTTCGCTGCAACCTTGGAAGCTAAGGTCTGCATGGACATTTGGGAGCTCCAAAGCGCCGTGGCTGCATTGATCCGGTGCTCGCTTTCCGTCGGCTGTTTTGTTGATCCATATGTAGTAAATCCCACATGAAGCTTATTAAAGGTCGTAAGGTTGATGTTACTGTTCCGTAAGAAGAAGGCTGCAAGAGGTGGAGAAGAAAGTAAACAAATTTGGAGATTCAATGCAAGAATGAGGGGACTCGAATGCTAACTAGCAACGGTATCCTGCTGATGTGTACAATGTTAAGACATGGGGAGCAAGAGCAAGGCTCCACAAGCCTCCGATGCCACGTGGTCTCGAAGTTTGCTGTTCGTCGGAGCAGCAGTGGCACACACCTTCATGTCATAGACCTAGGCCTTTTCTGACCATTGGAGTCTAGCTCGGTTGTCACCTCAAACCGGGACACTTCCCCAGCTTCTTCCGATGTTGCCGCCGCCGAGAGATCCCTGCATCGGATCAGGCTTTGTATCTGCAGCCTTGAGTTTGTTGGGACTGCATCTCAGCCTCATGATAGCTCCACGTCCACGCTAGGAACATCCTCTTGAGGTCGTGTCCCAACACGAAACCCCTCACGGCATCCTGCACGAGTGCTCCTATCACAGTTTCATCGAAACCTACAATACGACGTTCTACAGCTGTCTAGATCATGCTAAGATCGCCCCTCACGGACATTGGGCACGAATCTTCGCGAGCCTTTGACTTCGTCTAGCGCCAAGTCAAGTCTGCTTCAGCATCTGAGGCTGGCATCTTCACATGTGAAGATGAAACTCGGGCAAATGTGCCATTGGCGATGTTTCTCAACACCCAGGCCAATCGTTCGTTCGCGTTGGGACATGTTTCCGACTCTGTGGCCATCACAGACGTGTCTTGCGGCAGAAATCTCCGACTTCAAAGGTCAACGCTATTACCCTGAGGTTCCGATACGGTCTTGTCGTTTCCCCGCAGCCGAGTATGCAAAACCTTCGCACCGATAGCCAAGACACATAACATTTGGAAATCGTTTGAGTTGAGGCTTCCGTTCTTCAGATTACGCCTTGCAAAGCCGAAGTTTCAAGAGAAGCTAAAGGAAGCATGATTACTTACTCGACAGATCAAAAGGTATAAAGACCCAGTGAAATTGCCCTCAGAGTGAGAACTTGAATTCAAAAAGCAGCAGGTTCTCAGTCAAAGGCCAAAAGTTCTCATCACTCACAACAAAAGCACAACATCTTTTCAACTCATTACAACATACTTTACTTAACTTTTAAATTCAAAATGGGCGATATTCGTAGCTCTGAGAGGGACAGCAACGTCATTGCCCTTGTCGAGGCTATTCTTGGCCACAAGATTGAGAGCCAGCCCGGCTCCTCGTCCCAGAGCACCATGGACGACTACGAGGATCTCGTTGACATGAGCAAGGACCACGACTTTAGCAAGGACGGTCCTCGCCCCGATTCTCCCCCCAAGAACCCCTGCGTCGGTGCCGTCAACCCCTTCGCCCTTGCTGAGGCTCTCATTGGCCGCAAGATTGACCGCCACTCCATGGCCGCTGCCCAGATCCTGCAGAACGTCTTGCAGACCGACTACGACGAGCTGTTTGACATGCGCCACCACTCCGTCCTCTTCGCTGGTATGAAGCTGAACGAGAAGGAGAGGAAGGCCGAGATGTACGATGAGAAGGAAATGAAGATCCTCAACGAGCGGGACCTGATGACCCCCGACTTCTCCGGTGTCCGCCGGCTCGATGACCTCGAGAAGGTCGGCCTCAAGGACCTCAAGGACACCAGAGTCAAGGTTGCCCGCATGCAGAACGGCAAGCTTCGCCTGGTTCTCCATGCCCACGACCTCGGCAAGACCGTCTCCAACCGGGAGGTCACCATGTCCATCAACGAGCTCGTCACTCCCTTCAGGATGCAGAAGGGCCGCTGGCAGCCACCCAACGCCTCTTGGCGCGACATGTACGACTACTTCTTCCAGAGCGTCAACAAGCGCCTGATCTCGGACATCACCATGTTCCAGATCGGTGACCGCCGCGAGACCAACCGCCAGTTTGACGACCCTACCCAGGGCTGCTCCAGCAACAGTTGGTTCGTCGCCGCCCTCTTCTCCGTCTTCTGGGCCGACCCCTGCGCCATCAACCGCGCCACCCGCGTCCACACCCACAGCAACGAGAAGAAGCGCTTCCTGTCCGTCAAGTTCCACGACAAGGGCGGCAAGCAGAACAGCAAGACCGAGACGGTCGACGTCAACTACGAGATCCCCATCAACAACTCGGATAACGAGCCCCTCTACTGCCGCTCCAGCGACGGCGCCGACATCTGGCCCTCGCTGTACGAGAAGGCCTTTGCCAAGTGGATCACCCAGTCCAACTCGGAGCAGCCCGACATCACCCAGACGCACTGCGGTGACCCCATCAAGGCCATGGCCCAGATCAACGGCCGCACGCCTCACTACTACATGTGCGACAACCACTCCGCCCACACCATCCTGGGCCTGGTCCGCTCCAACAGCGTCAACAACAAGACCATCAACCCCATGACGGCCTACACCTACGCCACCGGCCGCGAGTACCACGGCGCCAACCTCGTCGCCAACCACGCCTACTCCGTCCTGGGCTACTGCGTCATCGGCGACAAGCAGTACATTGTCCTCCGCAACCCGTGGGGCGTCACCGAGCCCCAGGGCCTCACCAGCTACACTGGCCTTCTCGGCCGCCTCGAGCCCGAGATCTGGAACCCCGCCACCCTTCTGGACCACGGCGGTCTCTTCGCCCTCGAGGCCGACTCGTTCAAGAAGAACTTCTCCTGCATCGGTGTCTCCAAGTAAGCGCTGTAACATGAATGAACGGTCACTTGCGGGAGACGGATGTCTTCAGCGGTGGGATTGTTCAGGCAGCCTTGGTTTGTGGAGTATGGGTTCGCGTGCTTATCTGTCATTGTTGCTATCTATCTCTCAACAGGCTCTTGACTTGAGAAGCCTGCCAAAAGTTGTATTCTGCCGCTGCTTTTATCCGCCTTTCGTTACTGGGGGTTGAGTCAGGGCAGCTGGCAATGTGACGGAAAAGCAGTGATAGGGTTAGCGGACAGATCAAAAAGTTGGTGTACTTCGTAATTGCAGAATACGATCTCAGTTGCCATCGAGATGTTTTTGGGGTTGATTTCATCGTGAAGAGCATTAAAATACAGGCTAATGACTCCCCATCGATTGTCATGGCCATCTATTTAAGCTTGTCGCGGCTCATACAGGTCGATAAGCCTTTTTGAGCCAAGGAGGCGCCTCTTCCAGTTTCCCCTTTGCTGTCGGAGGAAGGAGTTTCGCCACGTTTTAATAATTGACGTCCGTATCGTTTCTGATTTAAGTCGTGCGAATCCCGAATGACTTGAAAAAGATTTCGTCTGCTTCCTGAAGCGTGACACCGAAACCCTAGTTGGTTACTTGGCCTAACTTTGCACCCACTACTATGAGTTGTCGGGAAGCGTTGAGCGGAGTGTTTTCATTCTCCGGTGTTTTTTCTCGTCTTGCAACTTCGCGGATTTCGCATTTCTGGCAGAACTACTGCTGTCTCGGTCTTGAGCTCACGAAAGGGAGGTTTCATTGGTTGAATGGTGTCTCGTTAACGGATTTCAGGCACTGAAAATGTGATTCAAGTGGCTCAAATTGTCCACTTCTGCCACTCCGTCATGTGTCGAGAGAATTCGGCATGCCCTTTAAGGTTGTGTTTCTCATAGCTGGACATTCCGGCCTCGAGCGGGACACGGCGAGAGTCCTCGAACAAAGTCGCAATGTGTAAGGGTGACAGAAACTACGTGTCAAGAAGGTGTCCTCGATACGAATGTCAAAAAAAAGAAAAGAAAGCTGTTTTAAATTCGTTGCTTTGGAGACGTTCATGTTTATAAGCCTGAAAAAACAAGATGAAAAAGGAGAGAGATCCTATCAATATGTTTTAGCCCAATCCACCGGAAATACAACCTCCTCGGATTGTTGCCAACTCATATGGTTGGCGGATTGCTTCATTGTTTGTTATTTAGGTAACAATCTATCTTACATAGCTACAAATAGAGCTTATAGGTACCTGTTAAGATCTAGCGAAGAAAAGAAGGAGTTTAACATATGCAAATTTGGGTGCGCCGACTTCCAGGGTTGACAGTAGACTGCAGCAACTGCTATCTTCAATGACTCTATAGTTAGATTGCATCTACTCTATTAAGAAACAATTTACGATTCTACAGTAAGTTATATTAAATGCATGTCCTAAAATATACTGTATATTTTGCACAGCTGCGTAGCTTAGTGCCAGAAGAGCAAAGCAGACCTTGTGTTACGTGTTAACAGTGGTCTACGCATGTTGATTCCTCAATAGATTTATCCTTGTTGTCCACAGAAGCTTGCTAAATAGGGCTTTAAGAATAGAACCTAGAATACTCTCCAAAACTTCAGAACAATCGACAGACAGTCCTGACTTATGAGTACCTTTACAAATGTACAGAGTGAACAAGGTAGTAGAACTTTCTTTCATTTAGAGAAAATAGCCAAGGAATCTTTTGTCACGTTCCTTTAGTGCAAACTTCAGCTTGCTGTACAAATATGGCAGGAACTGTTTATAGATTAACAAAGAAAGACATATGACTAGGGGGTATTTGCTCGTGTTGCTGGCTCCTGTTGATGTTGATTCTTCAGTCAACCAATGTCTCTATCAATTCCTTTGACTTTGAATGATTTTAATGCAGTCTTAGAAAGAAACAGATGCAACTCATTGTCAACACTTAATGGTCACTGTGTCTTTGTTCTACGAACTGGAAAGGAGCATGGAGAATCTGGTAGAATCTGGGGTACATGACTGTCCGACTCACAAGCCCTCCTGAACTAACATATATATATATGGTGACTTCACTCCTTTTTACACTCACTCACTTCCCTCTCCACCCCCAAAGACAAACAGCAACGGCAGGATGACTATTCAGCCCCTCTGCGCCAATCTGGAACCTGAAAAGACGAATTACAAGAAGGTCAGCAAAATCGCTTGCAGCAAATGCTTTCTTGTGGTGGTGGGTGATATACGACCAATCCTCCGGCGTTGACACGTGTCTTCCTTTACTGATTGAGATACATGCAGTACTATAACTCCGAATGCCAAAAGAGCCACAAGGCTACCCGCAAACGCAATTGTAAATCCTCGTTGAGAGCTAAAACTTGGCAGCCCGATTGGGTCCTCAAAAATCGAACAACAGCCTTTGTCGGTGATGGACCTCAGCAGGTGTCGTACGGAGGCAGAAAGTACCTCTGGGGCAACATTCCCGCCATCGACGTTCTTCAGCTCGTAGCCAACGAAGGCGAAGCTTCTGGCGAAAAGTTGCGCCTCTTGTTTGCCGGTAAATGTTCTGTCATTTCATCAAACGTTGAACACAAACTGAGTCGTCGCGGACAGCTTCAGGAGACCTTCGAAATGTCATTAAAACCATTGCCCAGCTCCCCGAAAGCTATACTCAGACGGTCGAGGTGACTATGAACGACCGCGATCTTGACATTGTGGCATGAAATGCCATTTTACTTCTCATTGCCCTGGTGATCGAAGATTTCGACGCCTCTGCCGACTGCATTATTCACGTCTGGTACTCCGCTTTCCTACGCAAGTCTGACCTCGACATTCTCCAACAGCGGATCCGTCCCTTGATCGAGGAAGTCTGCCACAAGCTAACGGGAAAGTCTACTGACAAGCTCCTGGCAAAGACTTGGACATACGGCCAGCGTTCCGTGAGGCTCGTGCTGCAGAAGTCCGCTTGGGATGCTCTCCTGGCCTTCACGGACAAGCCAAAGGATCTGACGATGGAGCAGGCAAGAACACTTCGCACCACTCTTGCCGAGGATCGGATGGACTTCCGTAATCGCCATCTCTGGTTTCAAACCCCTTCTCATCGGGTTGCAATGGTTCGCTTTCGTGAAGACGGACTTCTGCTTCCGTTTGGAGCTTCGCAGGTCGACTTCCAGCAGCCCAATCCGTGAGTGATAGACCGGCCGCATCCACTTCCACAAGTGCAACGGATACCATTACTGACACGCCGGACAAGTACTATGTTTCAGGACGCAGAGAGCTGGCCGATGAAGGACGACGCCGACCCCCTCCATGGTTGGTTTTCGAAGGAAGTCCAGGAGACCTCGAATGGACCTGCATCGGATGATATCTATGGCAAACTCTTTGTTCACACCCAAGCCCTTCTTTTTGTCTTTCTCGGAAGGCTCCCGGGTTTACAGGCCTCATTTCAACTGTTCCAGATGGACGCTTCTGATGTCCCTGGTCACCTTGAAGCCGGATCATACACCCGAATCGAGGTAAGCAAAAAGTGGGATATACTGCTGCTGAATACCACGAACTGATTCATCACGCGTAGGTCTCCAACATCTCAGACACAGGCTACCTAGGGATCCATCGCACGCTCGGCTGCATGGTTCCTCTGCTCCAGAGCCCTACTGTCAACCGTCACGCGACGGTGATCACCCTGGTCATGAATGCTGTGGAAGAGAACCTCACCGATTTGGAAAGATTCTCTGGCATGATTCCAGGAGGCGCAACATGGATGCGAACCCTTCGATACCTGTCTCTCACAAACAGACAGCTAGAACCCAAAGATCCCGTCATCTTCAAGATCCTGGCCGCTCAGGACTGCCTCGCGAACCATGGTGTCGTCTTTTCCCGGTGAGTAGGCTGTCTGCCGGTCTCGTTCTCGTGATGAAGCTCACTGTGTTTCCAGGTTTCCTCTAATGTTCAAATTATCCGAGGCGCCTCGGATCGTCGGGGCCGCGATGAAGGATGAGCACACCGTGATCGAGAAGTGGCCATTCAGATTGAAGCTGCAGCCTGGACAGCCCGGTGCCCAAGCGGAGTTTAATCGCCTTGTTGGTGGGGGAGTCCCGAGCAAGGAGTTCTGCCTGGAGTGGAAGAGAGTGTGAATGCCATGAGGAAATGAGTGTGACTGGCCTTTTTTATTGCCCTGGATATTATTACTCTGCATGAACGCGTTCCCACCAGTGGTTCTAGGTTGTACTCAATTCAATCTCGTTAGACTGCATGATACTCTCTCGTCTATTGATGCTTCATGGATGAATCTTGTGACGTGCACTCCTGCCAACAGGTCCGTTTTCATCATTGCTGCTACTGATGCTTTTGCAAAAGGGGGCGTAAGGCGATACTGCAACAGACCCGTGATGCTATGACGTGTTCTTACACTGCCATGTCACAAGAGCTCGTAGCGAAGGGTCGGCTTTCAAAGGCTCAAGAAAATCTCTCCCTGACTCAACCAGCAACCAGGGCTTTCCAACTTCATGGGCAAGACTCTCCACAGTCGGCAGCAGAACAAAACGCGAATTTCAACAGAAGAGATTGATTTCCCGGCCTAGTCGTTGTCGTACCAGCTATGGGCGCCTCTCGAGACGCCGAAGAGCCATCGGTCAACATTATCAGATGAAAACATCAAAGCTTCGGGGGGGCTGCCCTCTCCTTGAAGTACTCTGAGCATTTTTGACTTTGTAATTGCATCGGATCAAAGTTAATCTTCACCGTCAAACGTCTTTGATGTCCTCATGTGACCCTGCATAGGATTTACGTGGTCGGACTGATCCGCCCGACCATTCCGATTCATCGCCTACGACGTATATCAAAACACTGTACATTAACCACATTTCTTCGTGGGCGCCGGTAACAGAACTTTGCTTGCTTTTGGTGTGGTGTCGGCAGTATTCGATTTGTTTGCTTTCTTAACCACCTCCAATTTGTTACATACCGGTTCCCCTCTTATTTGTCGCGGTGATGAACAACAATGCCAATCACACATGGCCCGACGCCGTCACCGAGTTGAGGCTGCGCAGCGGCATCACGACAGGCGACACTCTCCTCCCCAACTCGATCACGGCAAAGGGGTGGCTGGCTTGCGTTGCGTTCTCTTTATTGAACGGCCTCCTCGACAGGCTGTTACGGTACAACCAGAAGGATCCCCTTCGCCGAGCGCAAGTCACAAGGCGTCGGCGTCGGTTGGATGTATGGGAAGAGAGGCAGCACAGTGGGCTCGAAAAGCTTCATGAAGTTCTGTCGGATATGGACATCCCAGAGGTGGACTTGAATACGGTGGACATGCATGAGTGGCTCGACTACGCTTTCTATCGATCATGAAAATGACGTTAGGACCGGCAAAATGCATCACGGATTAAGAAAACGAAAGCCCGAGTTGGACAGTGAGCCGGTAAGTTGCCTATCAGTCTATTGAAAAGGTAGCGTTATCTGACATCATTGAGCCCAGCCTGCAAGTTAAAAGGCGGCATGCTGGAAGGATCTCAAGAAGATGGCAGCTATAGTTTTTGGCCCCCTGCTCCCTCTCTAGAGCCCCCCGACAAGGTTAAAGGAGGCCATATGTCACGCCTCGACAACCATAGTGCGCTGCTCAGATTTCCTGAGATTGCAGTCTTCGGTTGTAGGGTAATAATATCGGTCGCAGAGCTTAATCGCCCCTCTTTCTATGCTGGACCTGAGTTACGGCCAGACGGACTAGTTTTCCATTTCAGCCTAGATGTTTAAAGCAACAAACACAAAATAGACACTTGTCCCATTTTCAGATGGATCACGAAATTGTCGTAACCTCTTGCATGAAAAGCCGAAATCCGCATAGATGAGCCGGGTAACCAAATTTCAGTCTGCGCGGTTCCTCGAGGAATGGTCCAGGAATACTCTCGTGAAAATGGAAACTTTTCCAATATACACACTATTAATAATTCAGTACAAAGGCATTATACGGACACCTCAATCTCAAAGATTGTGATGACTCGTTAGTTTCTATGAATGCTCTATGTGCAATGAGATTGATAGGCAATACTGCTAAAAGAACTCAACGTTGAAAATGAAGGGAATACGTGTATTGGGTTCGATAGTCAGACAGCCTAATGATAAGAACAGTCTCACGCATTTGCAATTGAGACTATGGATTGTGTGAACATTGTCAATTGGAGACATCCCCAAGACGCCTGTGCATATTGCATATTACAAGCAGACTTGACATCTCGCCTCACCATTTGGGAATCTTGGCTGAAAAGTCTGGCTGAAACCTCTTCATATAGGTAGTGTCGTCCCGTTTCCGCAACCCGCAGTCCAGGTACTGTTGATGCAGACGCGCCAACTTCTCCCTGTCGAGCTCAACTCCCAGGCCAGGGGCAGTCGGAACATTGAGGCCGCCGTCGGCCCATTTCAAGGCCCCTTCGACGACGACATCCTCGTCGCGGCGCTTCCACGGCCAGTGGGTATCGCAAGCGTAGTCCAGGTTGGGCGTCGCCGACGCCAGGTGCGTCATGGCAGCGAGCGAGATGCCCAAGTGGCTGTTGGAGTGCATCGAGAGCCTCATGCCCCAGGTCGCGCAGATGCCGGCCAGCGTCTGGGACTTGCGCAGGCCGCCCCAGAAGTGATGGTCGGAGAGGATCACCTGGACGGCGTCCTGCAGGATGGAAGGCGGGAGGTGGGAGAAGGCGACGACGGCCATGTTCGTCGCCAGCGGCATCGAGGCCTCCTTGGCCACAGCGGCCATGCCCTCGATTTCCGGCGCCGGGTCTTCCAGGTACTCGACTATGCCCTCCAGCTCCTTGGCCACCCACTTTGAGGTTTCGACCGTCCATGCGGCATTGGGATCCAGCCTCAACGGCACGCCGGGAAACGCCGCGTGCAGTGCCTTGATGGCCTTGACCTCCTCTGCAGGAGGATAGACGCCTCCTTTGAGTTTGATGGCCTTGAAGCCGTATTCGTCTATAATCTTCCGGGCTTGCTTTACGATGCCAGCGGGGTCCAACGCCGCGCCGTACTCGTCATCCGCCTCTCCGGGGTGGCCTGCCCACTTGTAAAACAGGTATGCAGAGTACTGGACGTTGTCTCTGACGCGGCCGCCGAGGAGGTCGCTCACGGGGACACCCGCCAATTTGCCCTGGATGTCGAGGCATGCGACCTCGAAGGGAGAGAAGACTTTATCAACAACAGATGCTGTAGTCACCATGCCGGCCATGCCGTCGCCGCCCGTGCTGGAGTCGCCTACAAGGGAGTCGACACAGATCTGGTAGATTGAGTTCGTGTTGTATACCGAGAGACCCTTGATGCGATCGGCGGCCAGTTGCAGACGACCGAGATGAGTTGAGTCGCCGTAGGACTCGCCTAGCCCGTATCCGTCATCCGTGACGACCTCGATGATGCTGCGGAGGGCGAACGGTTCGTGAACACCGACGCTATTCAGCAACGGCATGTCATGGAACGCCACTGGCGTGATGACGATGTCCCGGATAAAACCTCGTTGAGGCATGGTTTCTTCTGGCTTGTCCTCGCCGTGAATCTGATGGTTTGTCCAAATGCCAAAGAAGAGTTTCGATGGGGGTTGATGGTTGCTTTAACTTCTGTAAATGGTGATTAAATCAGATGAGGAGATGGGATGTTTGCGCGGCTTGCATTCGGCAGTCAATCAGTAGCACACCTCTCGTGGACAGTAATCCGTCGCGCTTTACAGGATTATGAGCGGGCTCAGGTCTTTTCCGCCCTCAATTTGTTTGTCCGGGGGTTTGGACAGGGATAGACACACTTCTGATATCCGAGAATCTGGGGGATCTGCAGACGGAAAAGCGGATCTAGTTGGAGATGCTTCGCGGGGAAATAGATGTGTTCACTATCCGACTGTCTCGTATCAGCGAAACAGTCTAAGCTGTGCTTGCTATCAATTCTCACCACTATTAAAAATACCAGAAAAGGTCTGATCTCGGTTTCGATGCTGTTTCCAATAGGTAGCTGTCATTATCAAATGGTATGGTTCAGTATAGCGTTGTTGAGAGTTAGCGGCGGATAACTCGTTGTTGCCAGTCAACCTCGGCTGGCAAAAACAAGTCAATGGGTCTCATTTGAACGACGAAAGAGATGGCTTCTTCGTATGTTTGCTTCCTTGGGAGACCTAACATGGTATTTTGGTTCATAGATCCCATGTAGCATGGGCAACTTCGATCCCTAAACTACTTTGACGCACACTCGCCTCCTTGGGGCACAGTTTCAGCATTGAATGAATCTTTGATGGCAGAAAATAATTATATGGTGTGGCTAGTATGTTGCATTTTACAGCTGATACCAAGTGCTGGTAAGCATGTTGTAGCTACGAGTCGTATTTGTTCCCACGTTTTGCCTGGTTTCGGACAGACATCATGGGAAGCAGTCGGAAATATCGCAGTAGCCTAAGCCTCCACGAACTTCTCATTGGGAACCTTCATAGTCTCCAACACAGTCGACGCGTTTCGAGGCTCCAAACTCTTCTTGACCGGGTTCGGCGCAGAGAAGACCTCCTCCAACTCCTCGAGAGTACGGTGGTTGGTCTCGGGGAAAAAGAAGTATATGAACACAGCCTCCATGATATCCCTTAAGACAAATGTTAGCACGCATGCCCAGCGCCGGCCCTCGCAGTTGGAAGAATAGAGGTTAAGCGATCGATAACATACCAGAAGACAAATACCAAGTAAAAGTAGTAGCCGATTTTCTCAAAGGCGGGGCCGGAGCTGTAGGCGAGGACCAGCGAGATGGCCGATGAGGCAAAGTTGCCGACGGCGGTGCCCTTGGCGCGGGTGGAGGTGGTCAGCGTCTCGGCGATATACATGCTCTGCTGCGCGGTCCAGCCGAGGGAGAAGATGACACCGAAGAGGAAAACGAAGGCGATGGTAGCGTTGGCAGCGTTGGTGTTGGTCTTGTCGTCAACCGCCATCTTGGACGTGCCGGTCATGACGGCGAAGGTGACGGAGCAGAAGAGAATGCTGTAGATCAGGAGGGGCCGGCGACCGATACGGTCCGTCAGGCGGGCGCCGATGATACTGCCGAAGAGGCCGAGGATGCTATTGACGGCGTTGAGGGCCAGGACCTTCTTCTCTTCGTCGATGCCGGCAGTATTCATCATGGTGACGAGGTAGTAGCTCGACAGCGAGTTACCGGAGGCCTGAGGATTTCCCGTTAGTATATTCCGTAGCAGAATGTAACAAATCGCCGAAAAGAAATACCTGTCCCATGATGGCCATGCCCAGGACGCAGATGAGTCTTCTACGGGCTGAGTGGGTGTTCCACAACTCGCGGTAGTCCCACCACCTCTTGTCGCTGGCTTCGCTGGAGATCTGGGCCAGCATCTCCTTCATCTGCAGTTGTACGATGGGGTGGTCAGGGTCGTTCTCCCCGTGCAAGGCCGTCAGGATCTTGGCGGCCTCCTCGTGTCTGTCGTTGGCGACGAGCCATCGGGGCTTTTTATAACGTATCAGCAGGAATGTCAAGTGGTCGAAAAAGAGGTCGAAACACGTACACTCTCGGGCAGGAAAAAGACAAAGATCACAACGATTCCAGATGTCGCCTGTTCATCGTTAGCCGAATGCCAATCCTCAACCGGGGTAGCGGGGAAACAATACAAGTTGGCACCAGACAGGAACACGCCAGCCGCCGTCGCCGGGGATAAAGGAGGAGCCATAGGCAACGAATCCCGCGATGAAGGCACCAACGGGCCTGAGTGGGTGTTAGTCTCGTGGCATGTTGTAGATATGGCCTGCTGGAAGCACTCACCACATGCAGTTGTAAAGTCCAGTGAGGGTTCCTCTCCACTGTTCCAGTTGTCAGTCGACCAATTCTCTGGAAAGCTAACTTATACCACGAACCTTGGGATGCGCCAACTCGCTCACGTATGTAGGCGCAGAAACACAGCAGAAGGACACCCCAAATCCCAGAAGAAACCGTCCTCCCAGAAACTGGGGAACAATATTACTCGTAGCTCTGTGATGGATATCAGCATCGTGTTGTTGCGGGGTGCGGTGAGGATCGTTCTTACTGGACACAAGTGCCCACCTGAGTGATTGTCAGTCTAGGTCAAGAGGAGGTTGTAGAGTAGAGGCAAACTCACGATGATCAAGACGGCGCCAGTGAACATTCCCCAGCGACGACCGAGAAGGTCGTTGACAGGTCCCGTGAAAGCGATGGCGCAAACTGATCCCACGTTGTACCTATTTCCGTCCAGTCAGGAATCAGAGTCCCCCTCCCCCCACTATGGGTCTATCGTTATGACTTACATCATGAACACTATACCGGTCGATGAGCCCGAGGTTTTCCTGTCATGGCGTTAGCATACACAATTCACGTTGCATAGCTCGATGCAAACAAGTCACCATCACGTACATGTTGAACGTCCGCTGGTACGACTTCATTCCGTTGAGCGAGCCCATGAGAGATCCGTCCTGTGAGGTTCACCGTCAGCTCAAGCATCCACATATCACGACCGGGAGGTTGAAGCTCACATATCCGTTGAGCGCACCACAGCAGTACGCAACGAAGAGGACTCCGTAGAGATGCCACATGGACTTTGTCCACGGCGAGTAATTGCCGTCTTCGACCTCGTGGGCGATCTCGTGGGCGGCAACGGCCGCCACCACGTCGGGGGGCGCGTCTTCCGTGACATCGTTGTTGTAGAGGTCTCTTTTCTCGTCGGCGACCGTGGAGGTCTGCTTGGTAGGGTCGACCATGACGGGCAAGCAACAATCGCAACGTACGTCAGTCGCTGCTGGGAAGAGATGAAAGGTGTGCGACCACAGGAGTCTTGGGGGGAGAGCAATCGATCAGCCTCTCTCCCCCGGATCGACGCGCTCTTCGCCTTTTATAACAAAGCTCCTGATCCATCCTAACGGTTCGCTTACTCGCCGCGTCTAGGCCATATTACCACATCTAACCCAACACGATGGCGACGAATGCGTGTGTGTGGTCACACCTGTTTGCTCTCCGCCCGCTTGGCAGCTGCATATGCACGTCCATGGCTTCACTCTGGCAAAAAAGAGAGACCTTGGGGCCATCCCCGCAATTTTGTCTTCCCCAATTTACCCCGGAGTCTGCAGACTGTGCCATCCCCAAGTCGATCACATGAGAAAGGGGACTGGTTCATCGACGGGCGGACTGGACAAATCCGGGTTCTGTCCGGCGCGGTGGATGCAACGTCTCACGGTGGGAAATTGAACCGCATCACCGAGAGGCGTCGTGATTGGAGGGGCTAACTCGAGAAACCGCTCTGTGTCCAGGGCTTCGGCGATCGTTGGCTGGTGTGGGTTGGATGGCCGGCTCCGGATTCCCCGCGCTTGACTAAGTGAAGGGCAGACGGTTTTGTTAACAGTAGCTCTAGCAAGACCATGGTACTCATCCCCCTATCCCAGAAGAGTATTTCTTAAAGCTGCAGTTGGCAACAATCCAGACTGCTGGGATGAGGCTCCATTTACCCAGTTTTCTACTTTTCGCGCCATGTCAACCCGTCTTGATGGGCGGAACGGTTGACCATCTCACGAGAAAGATCCTTTGGGACGACACACCATGCACTGTTGGCGACTGTAGCTTGAGGCGCGCTACTATCCTGCGTCTTGGCCGGCAATCGTCGGGCTTCGCGGTGCCGGCCGGGGAACCGGACCGAGCCAGGGGGGCTTAACACTGGCTAGGTAACCAACCACATAGGCTTGATTCGGACAAGCATCGTCTTGGGTGGAGGGATTCTGAACCTTTGCTGCCAGTCTACATTCCTCTTGGCATGTCATATTTTTACCCTAACAGAAAATTCGGCAGAACAGAACAAGAATGAGCAGCAGAAACTCCAGCAGTCCTGTTGGAACCGATGCCAAAAGCCTAGACGGGCCTAGGCTCTTTGGAGAAGCCCCGCTATCTGCAGCTTTCTTCTCCAAGGCTCCATCCAACACGAGAGAGACGAACAGTCTGACGCTCGTTGGATGCGTTGACTTGGCGGAGGAGTTGTGGACATGCCTCTCGCCTCTTGAGACCCGAAAGACCTGGCTGGCCGTGGGTCTGGAGGATTGGTCAACTCCTGGCCTCCCAATCCCGACCCTTGCCAGACATTTAGTGTACGTTCTCCTCATTTTCTCCAAATTCAAGGCTCTCGACCTCAAGTACAAAATCCTGAGTTGTTGGAGGTGTACCCATGACCCATGTTTCTGCCTTTATCCTATTCCAGTCCTTCAATGAGAAGGGATGCTTTTTGTACACGACTATGACGACATCAACTGCTGTCCCTGGTATCTTTCTCATGCGGGACTCATTCCCAAGACAGCATGTCGGACTTTGCACGGCGATGAGTGGCTGCTCTCCCTCGGCCCATCACCCCGCTTTGTCTTCCCACTTTCACCCGAACCCCCAGCTTTGTAAAATAAGGGGAAAATGGGTTATGCGGGCCTCGACTCACTCTGATTAGTGGAGCTCATGGTCGGTCTTCACCTGATATTTGCAGCGCTCCCCCCCAGGGGTTGAACCACCGCAACGCCGGTATGACCTGACCGAGAATGTGTATGACCTATTCTCCAATGCAGACTCTGCAGCTTGTGGAGTATGAAGGCATCTCGTTAGATGTTTTATGGCAACATGGCTAGAAATTCTGCACAACGTCATTCACCAACAGACTATCGAAATTGACAGAATATTTACATCCCAGCTGAGAAGTCTACCTGTTTTGAGCGAATGCTTCAGTTGGATTATAAGCAAAGCCTTGACCGGCCAACGACCTCGTCATCATCCGCAGCTTACGAAATGCCAATTTGCCCTTTGCCCCTCTTCGTTCGTAAGAATACATCATCTTATGGCTGAGGGAGTTACTCGAAAATGTCACTCCATCTGCGTACTTTATTCTCCAGCCAACTGCGCAAAGAGCTGCTAGCTGGGGGGCGCAGTCGACCCTTCTATATGACTTCAGGAAATCACTCCGTTGTTTTGGCTTCAACTTTGAAACCCATGTTTGCGTCTTGGAACAGGAAAAAATGACATTTCTACTTTGTGTGCGTTACATCCACAGACTGATGACATGCGTGAGCAGAGGCGCCGTTGACTATATAATTGACCAGACCTTCACTTCCACGCTGTTTATGATCTTCGTGGGATATATTTGACCCATAAAACCTCCATATCCGCTGAATTCAGGTGATCAAGGCGTATCGTCTTTGTCGTCGATATCATCATCCAGCAAGAGGAACTATGTGGTGATAGACACTCAAAAAGTTAAGATCATTAGGCACTAGTTGTAGATGTCTCAGGTCAATTCACATAACCACGCAATGCATCAACGGAAGGCAGCTCTCACGTCTGCCAGGATTGCCTATGTTGAACGGATAAACAAACGCTACTCTATGAGTCTAGTCTGCTTTTACGGAGAAACTCGACTGCTGGTATCAAACTCAATGCAAAACGTGTCATCAGCCAGTTTCAAAGCGACATGTCAACCTACAAGACCATCCCCAAGGTCCGGAAGCAAACCCGTCGTTCTCCGTCTTGGCGAGGACATCCAGTTCAACCACAACTACTATAACGATGTCTTCGCGCAACGCTTCGACGTCGTAGCCAACAAGGATCGTGGTCGACCACCCTACATCAAGGCCCTTGAAAATAAGAAACAGGATGAATTCCGCCCACACTTCCAAACGGGCGGCGAGATGGGCCAGTGAGACGACGAACTCGTGTCTCTCCTCCCGTTCTCCTCCCGCCCTCCCCAGCTTCGCCTCGGCCGGACCCGGTACCCCAACGGTGCCGGCGCCAGCGAGGAGGCCGTCTCGGACCCCGCCCCCTTTGTGATTCTCTCCGTCTTTCGCAACGTTTAGCGCTCACAGCAGGTCGCGCGTACGTACGACCCGGACGAGTATCTCGTGATGCACCTGCTCCTCAGCACCATTTCGTGGAATCCGCGCGGTCACGTCCTCGGCATCATCGGACTGAGCCATGTCAGCAAGAAGCTGGCGTACAAGGCTCTCACGGCATTGGGGATGGAGATCCATTATCACGAAGTCGTACGGTCAGCGCCCGAGGTTGAAGAGGAGTTGCAGGCGACGCTCCACCTGACGTTGCACGCGCTGATGGGGGCGTCGGACTGCGTGACGTTTCGCACGCCGAACATCCCAACCTTGGTCAATGCAGAGGCGTTTGCGACAATTAACACTAGGGTGCGGCTTGAAAACACCGCGCAAGGGCAGGCTATCAATCAAGAGGCTCTGATTGCGGCGTTGTCGAGCGTTAAGCTCTCTGCTGCAGCCCTAGATGTGCATTATCACGAGTCTCGGGTGTCTAGAACCCTGGCTGTTATTTAAAGTGTGACCTTAACTTGCCACAATGCAGGGGCGGCTTTGACGATGCGAATGAATTTTGAGCTGAAACCTGTGGAGCACATTCTGCAAGGTTGTGAGGCTGATGGTAAGTCTGCGGGGGGGAACCTTTGACGCCAGTTTATCGAGAAGCTTTTGAGCTAGTTTTATACGAGTAGAGCGAAGTATCTCTGGAGAATTGCCATTCAATGTTTTGATACATGAGATGGCCTGACCCTCTCAATGATAGACACGATATGTCTCACCACACTCTTCAATGAACACTTCCAGAACGGACAGCCATCAGCTTTTCTTTGGTTGCCACAATATAACTGTTTCTGAAACTCTGATTTCACCACGCGTTGCGACGAGGTAGCGTTACAATGTATTCAGAAACTTGCTATGCCTGAGAGTCGCATCGGCATTCAGTTCCACTGGTGTTGCCTCCCAAACATGCTGGTATTCCTTAACTGTCGAAGTTTGACATCAAATACCTAAACAAAAAGTCGTGGCCATGTTAGAGTCTTCTTCTTGATCTAACAGAATTTCGTGTGTAACTTCCAAGGTTAGCAAAATAAAGACCATTGTGTCAGAAACAACTCACAAGGCGAAAATCAAAAGTAAACACGCGAAGCAGCACCACGTACTGCAGTTTACTGTGCTACCACTTCCTAAAGAGTTGGATCACCTGAGCTATGGTAAGCTGGAAGTCTGAGACAGACATTTGACGAGGGCGCCCCAATCTCACGGTCTTGCCTGTTTTCTTCATTGCATCCCCCAGAACATTCTGTGACTGACTACCTGCGTTGATGTAAAGGGGAGCCAACACCCCACCAAAGACAGGAACAATATCGCGAGCTCCAAGGCCCCCAGTTGCCTGGAACACTGAACATGTCCAACTTGGAGTAACCACTTTTCTGTTGATGTTTCATGTTGGATACAAGTCTGGCCCTCAGAGCTTCATCGTTCTCCCGGGCAACCTTCGTTCTGATATCTTGCTGGCACAACAGAAAAGAGCCCCCTCAGTCATGAAAAGTAAGAGAGAATTTTCGACATTGATAGCATGAAGTATGTGTCACGTCCGTATTTCAACATAACGCCTCACAGAAAAGACTATTCATTATCAAGGTTGCCATTTCCGTGGTTACCTCCGTTCTGCTTCCGCATCTTACAGATCATGCTCTCCAAAGCAAGCACACGTTCATCTCTTGCGGACATTAGCTATACGCTATAAGTCCAAACACCGCTCTCCTCCCCAATTGTTCCTACTTTAAATGCTCCCGCTAATCACCCGTCACGACACAAGAAAAGAAATCTAGAAGGAAAAAGTCGGCGTTGTTGATTCAGATCCCAAGTCCATCTTCGGGGGCGTATGGAAGACACCAATCGACCCGAGATATCTATTCATCATCCAGCAAGTGGCATTTATTACGGTACAGTCTTTCAGCAACTGCTTTACTTCCATCCTGGCACGCTATAATATGAACACACAACAGCTTTTCCCCGGACGTCTGCCGTCCTCCTTCGCCTTCATCGTCTCCCTTTGCGTGTCTTTTCACGCCGTGCACAAGGACGCGCAAAGTGACACATTACGATCACCAAGATGTTTTCCCTTCTTGGAGACATTCTGGTACGTCTGTCCTCATGCTGGGGGCCTTCCTTAGACCTCAGGCCAACGATTCACAACACAACAGGCCATATTCGTTCCGCCACGGAAAGCGTTACGTCCCCATGTTTGTCATGACCTCGAGCTCCAGCTGCCCACCTATAACCTCCACGTGAGCTGGCCCGGCGCCTCTCTCGCGCCCGAAGGCCAAGCGCATGACCGCCTCGCCGTCGTCAACTTCATGCCCGCGGGGGTGACGCACTTTAATAAGATCTTTATTTCACGGACAGCCAGAACTAGAGATACTAGACCAGTATGGCCGTCATGTCGGGCAAGTTACTCGTAGCGAAAATGGCAACTCCCCAGGCTCCCAACAGCATCATGTCAGACAAGCGCAGGGAATCACAAAACACGTGTAAGAGTAAACTATCCATATTACGTACCACCCGTTGATAACGCCGTCGGCAAAAAAATGACTACTAGCGATCGGCTATTTAATAAGCTTACCTGCCGGGGGCTGACCCCGTCCCCAGCATTTCCCCTCATTGCCGTTCGTTGCAATGCGGAGGAAAACAGGAGCAAAGTGGGGGAGTCTTTCCCACGGCAAACCACAACTGTGGTTCTACAGTGCATTCTGGTCCGATCGGACTCGTACGGCCTCCGGGCCAAGCCTCTCGGACGAGATATCGGAGGTTGTGATAAATAGCTATCTGTCCCGCCAAGACTGCTGTTCCCGGTTTGTGGGCCGGGAGGGCATCATGAGGGGGATGGGATCCCCTTCGGCGGTGAACACCTCACCAGTTGAGGCACGTCAGTCTTGACATGAGATCCTTCGCCTCTTTCCTGAAGCTGGGCGCTTCCCCACAATGCCCACTGCCGAACAATCCTGCGAATTGAGACATCGATCTAAGAGCCGAGGAGCGCTTCGTCGGCGCGAAAGCCAAGACGCAGTGAAGAGGGTCACGATATCCGTCATCAAGTCTCCTCCCACAATCATACGTGTGCCTAGAAGCCGTACTCCTGGAGGAGATAAGACAGGCACCTTTCTCTAGTACTGGACCATACCGGGATGACTACTTAAGAGAAGATGTGAGGCCCTCAGGATTGGATACTTAATGCAGGAACAGCCTCTTTGTGTCACAACCTACTGTTCACCACATCACTTTGTCATTTCTAGGGTTCTTTTCGAGCTCAACAACAATGGGAATCCAATATCTTTCCAGAGCGCTCGTCGTCGTTCTAGGCGCGAGCTCAATAGCAGCGTCTTCCCTACTCCCCCGCCAGAGCAATGGAACCAGCGGCGCCACCAGCCCATACTTGGACGCTGTGTCAGAGTACATCGACTCCATCGTCGACGACCTGTGGCCCATCAACAAAGAAATTCATGACAACCCGGAACTCGGATATGAGGAGGTCAAGGCTCACGATCTCCTCACTTCCTTCATGGAGTCTCACGAGGGATGGAACGTGACTAAGTCCATCTACAACATCAGCACTGCGTTCGTAGCCGTGTTTGAGGGCAGCGGCGATGGGCCTGTCGTGTCCTTCAACGCCGAGTATGGTGAGTTGACAATGCCAAAGCGCCCGAGTGAGACCAAAGCAAGTGTTGATAAGTCGTTACAGATGCTTTACCAGGACTTGGACATGCTTGTGGCCACAACCTCATCGCCACGGCTTCCATTGGAGGAGCTCTCGCCACCGCGGAGATCATGCGTGCCCAGAACCTTCCAGGCAAAGTCATTTTGTTCGGCACTCCTGCTGAAGAGAGTAAGATTACTACACTCCGTCACCTTTGATACACGATGGAAGCTGATCCAGATGTCCAGGTCTTGGTGGCAAGGTCAAGTTGCTCGAAGCGGGCGCCTTCAGAGACCACAACATCGACATCTCCCTCATCACCCACCCCACAGCGGGAGGGGACTCGCCCTACATGATCACCACCTCCACGGACCGCTTCGAAGTGGAATACTACGGCAAAGAGGCCCACGCCGCGGCCCAACCCTGGGAGGGCGTCAACGCCCAAGACGCACTCATTCTTGCCAACAATGCCATCGCCCTCCTCCGCCAGCAGACCCGGTCCACGGACAAGATCCACGGCATCATCACCTCGGCCGGCACGCGCATCAACATCATCCCCGCGTTGGCCCAGGCCTCGTTCCAGATCCGCTCCGCCGACGACGAGGCGCTCGAGGAGTGGACGGAGCGCGTCATGAAGTGCTTCGACGCCGGCGCGCTGGCCACGGGCGCCGAGCTGAACGTCACCATGCGCCCGTACGGGTACTCCAACATGGTCTCCAACGACGTGCTCGCTTCTTCGTACACGAGGTACTTTACTGAGCTGGGGGGCGAGCTCCCCGATGCCGACGTCGACAAGCTGCGCGACCCAAGCGGTAGCACCGACCAGGGCAACATCAGCCACGACTTCCCGACCATCAGCCCGTACTTTGCCATCACCAACGAGAACGGCAGCGTTCCGTCCGGGGGAACCCACACTGCCGCTTTCGAGGTTGCGGCGGGCAGCCGTCCAGCCTTCGAAAAGGCTATCATGGTCGCCAAGAGCATCGCTGGCGTTGCCGTCGACGTGTTAACGGTTGACGGCATGCTTGAACAGATCAAGGAAGAGTTTGAGGCCACGCAAAGCAAGCGAAGAAAGCGCCGCTTCGTTCACTGAGTCTTCTAGTTTTACGGTCTCAGCTAGGTACAACCTAGAGTAAATTAAATTAAATTCTTGGTGTGCAGCACTCTGTCTGCTGGTTTTCAATGGATCTTGTGTACGATAGAGCATGATTAGATGAAAGCATTACGTTTTTTAGCGTTCGTTTTCAAGGACTTTTTCACAGAAAAAATGTCCTAGAAGCCCAATGTAACGTTTCTATACCCAGAGATGTGCCTCCCATTTCGGAGGATGTCATAAGCAACAGATTTAGGGAATGAAAAATCAGAAGCGTAACCCATCAAGTGCAGGCTAACCCCATGTCTGCCAAGAGCTAGGATGTTCTATCTTTATTCCAAGAGTATCAGCTTGTTTTGCATAGCGCATATTTTAGGTCTAGGAAAAGTAAATAATAAACAGTGGTTAACCCTTCTAAGTTTGGTTCTGAGAGGACAATCAAGGTAGAATACTCTTGAGACTAATCACGTAATGTAGACAAGCAGCTCCTGCAATCCAAAATGGCTAGCGAAGCACTTGTGCTTCACGGCAAATTCAAATATCGGCCCAAATCTCTTGAACTTCCCAAGTGACAAATTTTACCAGTCGTGCTCATCCCTTGGCGAGAGTTGGCTCAAGTCTTCTGTGGTAGGTGAGAATGAACCTGACGGCTACGACCAGAGATCCTCAGGGCATCTCTGCGATGCAACAGGGGACGCGACAAGCCATTGATCCATAACCCTCCGGTCTCAGGATCACTAATAGAGTCAAAAACTTGAGAATATCAAACAAAATGGATATGTAACTCACCCCCATCCGTTTCTCTCGAAGCTAAGGATAGAACCATGCGTTAAGCCTGCTTCGGCAACAGTTTGACTGGAATCCAAGGAAACATATGAATTATTTTGCGGCTGCTCCTAGCTCTGGAGTTAAAACTGAATCTTCACTAGAAACGTTATGACTTACTTTGGAGACAGAAATATGGTCCCAATCATCGGACCAGCCTTGGCTTTTGATGGTATATGCAGCCAGTTCCGCAATTGTAACACAAATAGGGATGTAAAATACCCCAATGCCCATGACTATGCCGTTTCCAAGGTTGTGATCTTTGAGAAATACGAAAACAGACTCAGCTGGGAGCCGATCTACGCCGATCTCCTTCAAATCAACTATCCTAGGTGTTCCCACCCAGAAGCAGAGGTGAAAGGGACGTACATGCTGCCTGCAAATATCATAGATCTTCTGTCGGTCGTCGGAGAGCTTTCTGGGAGGCAGCCAAGTTAGGTGATCGCCGAGAATCCAGACCTCAGTCTTCGCATGGGGATAGGTAACTGCGTTCCTATGCACGGAAGTAATCTCAAGGATGAGATCGTCAAGTGTCATTTCGTGGTTGCAGGATATTTCCAGAGGTCGACTAGGACCATCTTGAAGTAACGACCGCGAGTCCATGATCCCTCTCGAGCCATGATGGTGAAATGTTTCCATTGTGGCCACCTTGATGTAAATGTTTGATAGGGAATCTCTGGGAGGCAATTGGCTGTCGGAGCCTCTCCCTAGATGCTTCCGGAACAAATTTGAGTAGATGTCGCCGTAACCTCGTGAGAATGCCCACTCCTTTGCAGGTTGGCCATAGATTGTATCTATGGCGGTAAGATAATCATTGTCTGTGTTAATCATCGCTTCTGTGGAGACTCCGGCGTGATGTTGTCTAGAAGCAGGGCCCACCAACACTTCCATGAGTTGATTGATGATTTCCCACTGCCCCGTCACAGACGCCCAGATCAAGGGCGTTCTTCCATCTTCCTTATCGGCTTGAAATGGGTCTGCACCCTTTTTCAGAAGCTGGGCGACCATTTCTTCATGACCATGCTCGGCGAAGTAGGACAAGGGACTTCGTCCCCTGAGGTCAGTGATTTCGGTCGTGATCTGTCTTGTTTCAAACACTTCAACCAGCATCTTGTATGCCCATTCTTCGTGCTGATCTGTCGATATCACATGGTACAGAAGGCTCTCTTTCGCGTATGAAAAGAAATGGTGAACCTCCTCCCTAGATTTGAGCGTTGCGTTTCCCTTAACAAGCACTTTGCTGGCGTCCACGTCCGTCTTTTTTGATGAGCCTAGTAGTCGCAAAGCCAAGTCTCTGGTTCTCGTAGAATGATTGGTAACCGATCGGATGATGTTGGAGGGAATGGGTGCAGCCTGTATGTTCGGGGAGGATACCTTCGCAAGTTGTCTCTCGAAGGTACTAAACGTAAGATACGTCACGATAATGGCCGTCATCTCAGCGTTTGCTTTCGGTGCCGTCAGTTGTTCTCCCTCAATTTTGCAATCGTTGTGAAGGAATTGGCAGACACTGTGGTGGACAAGTCGGACAGTCAGTTCTTCCTCGTCAACCACCAGAAGGCTTCCACAGGACGCCATGGCCGAGCGCATGTTGTTGATGACGTTTTCCGGGTTCCACTTGGGGTTTCCGGGATCGATGCTTAGGGCCTCTTTCAACTCTTCTATCGTAAGAGGACGGCGAGAAATTGAGATGAGCCGGAGAATTTTAGTCTGGAGCGGCCGCGAATGTGGTGAAGCTGCGTTGAGTATCCTTTGAAACGTTGCAGGTAGACCTTTAGGCAAATCAAGCAGTGCTTGCCTAATTTCCTGGTCTGTATGCCTCTCACAGAGCGAGTCGATCTGGAGCGCCACCCAGAGAAACATGCCATCAGCTTC
Source organism: Colletotrichum destructivum (assembly GCF_034447905.1). NCBI lineage: Eukaryota > Fungi > Ascomycota > Sordariomycetes > Glomerellales > Glomerellaceae > Colletotrichum > Colletotrichum destructivum. The sequence goes on from NC_085905.1 coordinate 1,949,236, forward strand.
CTCCAGTAATGTCTTGCGAATATCGACAATAATGGCCGGGTCTCCTATGTTAAGCCGTTCTGAAGTAAGACAATCCTCTAGCGTGGCGTTGATGAAATCGACCATCTCGAGATGCTGCCGGGGCATAGTAAGGGTACTTCTGTTGAACAGTTGTCGGATGTCCTTATCCAGGGAGTTGCCTGCGTCGAGCCTGACCGAGATGCAGACAAGTAGACTGAATGCATTTTGTAACTGACCAAGGGTAGAGCAAACAAGTGACCGCTCGCGTTGAGTGCACTCGTCTAGTCCATCGAGAAGAAACATGGGTCTTGTGCCCTTAAAGTCGCATCGTGACAGCATCTCTACCATTTCAACGATAGTCATCACTGCTGGAAGGTCCCCTTCTTGTAATGTTTCTTCGTGGGCGGAGGGAGTCTGGTGCTTGTCAAGCACCTGGCGGGCCAAGGAACCAATGATATTCCGTGCCTCTAAACTTTGAGCAAGGTCGTGTCGACAAAAGAAGTAGGCCACTGTGATCTTTAGGTTCTCGGTGGCAAGATTGAGGTCATCCACGATGTTGGCCATCAGGACCGATTTCCCTGAACCCAGTTTCCCCGCCCAGATCAGTGTGCTCGAACGGGGGCTTGCTTTCCAAGAGTCGTACTCTTCATGGCGACTGAAAAGGGACGTGCTGCCAATCTTCCTCGTCTGTTTCCAGGTAGACTCGTGGTCGTGTGCAGAACAGGCGTTCAGAACACGAAGCCTATGCTTCAACTTTTGTCGTTGTGCTTGCGTTTCTGAGAATTTGGTCGATAGGGCTCTGAAGCGGGAGTTTTTAGACGATTCGTCGTCCACCTTTTGGTTCAGCAAGAGGTTGACTTCTTCTCTGATGTTGCTTGCCCAAATTTCCAGTTCAGTTTGAAACGTCTTCATTTCGGGGTCGGATAGCGACGCAGCCAGCTGTCCGAGGAAAGACTTTTGCGTGAACTTAAGCAAACGGTGGCAGAGCTGAACGATGAGGATAAAGTATTCTGAAAGATAGGACGCTAGGTTTTTTGAATGAGGGTATATGAGAGCCAAGGTCTGGTATCGAGGCGCCGAGCGGCCAACGGCCATGAAGAGAAGTGACACAGTCTCGAGGTGAGAAGAGAAATTGGCCATGAGCTACTGGCATGTCAGGAACAGAACCTGATAGGTTCTGGCTCGGGTATACAAACAAGTAGTGACATTCGCACCGCAGTCCAGACACCGCATGCAACGATGTTCTGAGAGCCGCCCACCAGGACGTCGCCAATCGAAGCGAACTGCTTTACGGCCTGGAGCACGTTGGTGAGTCGGGGGCCGAAGCACCGAACTCCTCGGCCCTTTTGAGCTGCTTGACGGTCGATCTCGGCAGTGAGTCGCATAACATCGCTGCTGTCAGGTGGGTTAGTGCGACGATAAAGCCGCTGTTTGTTGAACACGGCTTTTTGGTCGCTTGTCAAGTCGGCTTCGAACTGCGAGACCGCCTGTGCGAGACGGAGTTCTGCATTCCATCGGGAAGAGGCAGTGCTTGGAACAAGGGCCATGGCTCGGGGTGAAAATCATAAGGTTGAGCTTGAGGCTGGGAGGAAGCCGGCTAGATCATGATACGAGAGGTATAGACACAAAGGTTGCCCTTGCTCTGAAGCCTGGCTCTGAAGCTCAAGCATCCTTGCGATGGGTTCGAAGAAAAGAGAGGGGAAATTCTGGATCAGGCTGGAAGCTGAAATCCGGATGTGATGGGCATGTCAGCACATGTGGCCGGGCTGGTTCCACGGCATGAAGAAGTGCCTATTGTGGCTGTGCTGCTTGTGACGCGAAGGCTTTGCAACTGAAGCGATATCATTCGCTGAATCCCATGTTCAGTCAACCTGTTAATGAGTTCCTGTTCGGTTTCGCCAATCCAACGAATCACATCAGTTCAGGCTTGGTTGCTGCTGGTCCTACACTCCCGCCATCCGTACGAAACCAAACTCCAGCGGTCAAGTACGAATCAATGCATCTTAGGGCGCGTACTGCAAGGTCGTGCGTAATGCAGCTACCCGATCGTTAAACCACACATAGTACATGTAACACAACATATCGTTTTCACCTTAGAGCAAGTTGTGTAAACCCTCTCTGGCCATTTATAAAGCAGAAGACTCGGTATCAAGCGGACAAGCTGCAGATCCAAGCGGCCAAATAAGTGAATCGGCCTCATATCAAACACCCAAACCTAGACCGAGGGAAAATCTGGTGAATAAAACCGCAGCCATTCCTGGATAACAAGCAATCTATACTGCTGTAGTAACAAATTATTTTACACCCTATCGGGCTACGGCGCCTTCATGCCTAAGGTATCGTGCCTTCATTCCTCAGGTTGAGTCAGGTATGACTGTCTACTTATCTGCAGGGTACCCGGAATCGAATTTATAATAACACTCACTATCCAACTCAACTCACTTCGATGGCTGCCTCAAGTTTAACCTTGATTTTCTCATTCACGTGGCTCAGTGTGTGAGTGAATCAATTTCTTTTCTTTGGTTCAATTTGATAACTCACCACGTGGTAAACTAAGTCGTTGCAGTTCTATGTAACTTCGTTACTATATATAATTCTCTTCATCTTAGCTGTGTCCAACATCTCGGCCAAATATCAAAGCTCGTAAACAACATTGACGCCAGCTGCAATCGCTCTTCTGCCGCAGAATTTTTTCTCACGTAAAATTCGAGCTACACTCCGCCCCCAACAACTGATACAACACTACAATCCGTGAAAATGTCTTCCTGGGAGAGCAACAATGTGGTTCTAATAGAGAACAGCAGCACCCCCGAGCAATGGGGCGATGCGACGGGCGGTTGCGAAGCAGGAGAGAAGAACGGTCCCACGGGTACCGGCGAGAACGCATCCAACACCAAGGGAGGCCACAAGGACCAGATTTCGGCCGCATGCATCAAAGGTGGCAGGCCTTCGGGCAGCGGCTTTGGCCATCATGCTGGAAGTAAGAAGTAACGTAAAGATATACGCCCAAGGTTTAGAAAGCCAATAGAGAGGTCCTCGTGCGGTTCTTGGCCAATCTGTCCAAGTCAGTCTAAGTGAAAGCTTCATTTAATCGACTAGTAATCGAAGTAAATCAACCACCTATCCGATTGCTGTTCTCTACGGCCTCTAGGGGGAATAGTGCTGTGTAGGATTTGCCATGTTGCAATAGTAAGGAGTTGGGCGGTTCTAACTGTATTTCAACATTAGTTCTTCTCGAGAAAAGCATTTTCTCAAGTCCATGGACTCGGTAGATAGTCTCGAACAACAATTTCCACTAAGAGCTTATAGAAACTAGGGCTGGGCTTCTAGGATTGGTAACAGGGACGACTTGATTACAGAGCAAATAATTCAGCCCTGGCCTGAAAGAGTTTCTGGACGGGCTCTGTTTGCGGAACGTTCACATCCTTGGTCCTTCATACTGGCAAGGATGCTTCAGGCCCAAGTACCCAACTACCTACATTTGCTACATTGGAGACCGGGGGGCCACGTATAAAGTGACGGCCGAGGCTCAACTCGATGGAGAGCCGACAACCGAGCGTGGGAAAAGACTGCAGTGAACGTTCCACATTCCGGAAATCACAAGTACATCCTTGCGTCCATGTGGCGAGACACCTCTAGCGCCGGGACTGCTCAGTCACTAGATTGAACCACCATAGGTCTAACCAGTGGTCACAAGTCTGGCTCCGAAGACTCGGTTCCAAGGCGCCAGCAGACATGGTTCTAGGCCGAAAGAGAGACCGAGAGGATGGGGCCTCTCATAGTCTCGCTTGGCCCTTTATGGGCCTTTTCAAATGCACAATGGCCCAACACGCGTGGAACTCCACCTCGCAAAACCCCCGCTGTGGATGTGAGCTGGGCGGTTTGGGTTGACGGATTGGTCCAAGACACGCACAACCCTGACTCGCGGCGGGGGTTTCCTAGCCCGATTAATCTTATCAGATGCATCTCCGAGGGTTCACGATGCTTGGCACACTAGTTCGTCTGCTAGCAAACCTTGAATGGGGAAAACAAGAGAAAAAAACCTGTCCATGGGATGGGAATTCCCCATTGTCCTGGGTTTGCGTGTTACGTTTCCTCGCCTTCCCGGTCCGATCCGACCTCCTCGGGGGCCCTATCGCCGGGGGTCGGTCAACGCCCGACGGTTACCAATAATTGGCAAAGAAAAGTCGGGCGGGTGCTGTCTTTAAGGTTATAAACGGTAGCATTCCTCCTCGAGTCGTACTCTGTTCCATCTGCCATTCCTGCCATTTTGACTGTTATCAGACGGTTGAAACTCCAGCAACGATGACGACCCGCGCAGATGTCGAGTCCGAAAGGGAGAAGTTGCCCGAAGACCTCGTCAATGAGGTCCCCGAGTCGTCAAGCTCCTCGACCGCCGAGGAGGCGAAACCGAACCCCCCGCTGTACTGGAAGCTCATCGCCGTCGTCCTCATCTCCTGCATCAGCTTCGGCTCCTCATGGAGTTCGGGCATCACCGGCGCCCTCAAGTCGACGCTCAAGAAGGAGCTCGACATCAACAACAAGCAATTCTCGCTGCTCGAAGCCAGCGAGGACTTCATGGTCACCCTCCTGATTCTCTTCAGCGGAATTCTGACCGACAGGATCGGGGGAGCCGGGGCCATGTTGTATGGTATGCTTGCTCTGCGCACCCACCCCCCTCCCCCCCTTGCAGCAATTTTCTACGAAGGTGGGTTTGGCGAGCGGAGACTGACGGGCGATAAACAGGTAACATTATCTACTCCATCGGCTCCATCATCGTTGCGGCTGCTGCTCAGGTCCGCTCTTTCAAGCTCATGATCGGCGGCCGGGTGATCCTCGCTCTCGGCGACATCGCGACGCAGGTGGCCCAGTACAAGGTCTTTAGCTCCTGGTTCTCGCCCAACAACGGCTTCGCCTCGACCCTGGGCCTCGAGCTCGGCATCAAGAAGATTGGCGGCTTCGTCGGCAAGTCGTCGGCCAACATCATCGCCAAGAATACGGGCAACTTCGCCTGGGTCTTCTGGGTGTCGGTGTTCATGAACGTCTTCACCAATGTGCTCACCCTCGTCTTCTACCGCTTCAACGGCATCGCCCACAAGAAGTTCGGCAACGTCACGGACCCGGCGACGGGCGAGAAGCTCACGGAGAAGTCCAAGAAGTTCGAGCCGAAGAAGGTCCTGGAGCTGCCTTGGGTCTTCTGGACCATTATGGCCTTCTCGCTCTTCCAGACCAGCACCGCCGTTGTCTTTACCCAGAACGCCACGGAACTGGCTGAGAAGAGATTCAACACCGACTCCATCACTGCCGGTTGGTATTCAGCGACTCTGCAGTACGCCGGATTCTTCTTGGTGCCGTGCATTGGTGCCTTCATTGACATTCTGGGCAACCGCATCACCTTGCGTGAGTAACCCGTCCATCCGAGTAGCGTCTGAGCCAAACCACTGACCGACCACACTAAGTCGCCATTTGTGGTACTGGAGTCTTTTTGGCCATGGGCCTTGTCAACTGGGCTACCGACACCAAGGGAACGGCTGCTGCCTTTGGCATCTACGCGGTTGCTTTCACTCTAGGCCCTACTACGATCATCGATAGTATCCGGACCTCCATGTGGCATGGGTCAACCTTTGGCTCCGCGTATGCCGTGAAGGTCGCCATGAACAATGCGTAAGTACTACCCAACGTTTGGAGAAGCACGGCCATGGTCATGAAGTCTGACAAACTTGCAGTATGAACATCATCGTCCGTGTCGTGACCGGCGCCATCCAGGACGCCGACAACGATAGCTACGACCATGTCGTCATCGTCTACGTCGTCCTCGCCGCTGCGTCGGTGCTGGTGTCCATCATGCTGGTCGGACTGTCATGGTGGTCTATTGACCTTGGAAACCTACAGTGGACGAGGAAGCAGCGCATCAAGAACGGCGAGCTGTGGAACGAGAGAAAGAGGGCCTTTTACGAGGACAACGGAGCGCGCAACAAGCTCATCTCCAAGAGCTGCTTCGGCGCCTTGATCATGCTGATCCTGGGCGCTTGGTCGGCGTACTTCTGGGGTGTCGCCACTGGCAACAACTCATAGAGACAAATTTTCACGGCCGAAATGAATGACCTGGAGATCGGTGACAATCGAAGTGGCAACGCCCTTGAACTTTGAGAGACATTTTATAATAGAATAGTTAACGAGTCCACACATGCACGAACGAATAGAACGTCCTTCCAAGGACCTTATTGTCCCCAAAACGTGTCCGTATCGCAATGCAAAAAGTGTCGATAAGCTCTACCATATGTAGCAGAAGCGATGTTTGCCACGATTTTCTAACAATACCAAACAATTTGGTTACCTGATGGAGCACCCATGTGTGTTTTCACAGAAATGGGATGTCTTATGCGAATGATCGTGAGTCGTAAGTGAGTTCATGCCACGGCGTTCCTTGACCGAGTCGGCTCCGACAGACGCGGCCGAAGCATCGCCTCATTCAAGTCCCACTCTGTCGTTTCCCCACAGCTCTTATCTTCAGCTTCCTAATTGAACTTGTCGACTTGGAGACCCCTCGCGAGCATGATTTGAGGAAGCTTTGAGGAAAGTAACTGGTTCTGGGCTTACAAACTCTCACAATCCTCACGTTCTCGCTCTAATAGCCAAGTATCTTCGCAATGGGCTACGGAGTCTCTCCCGAGGACCTCCCGGTGCCTGGCCGGGATACGTTCTTCTGGCTGGGCGAGATCAACAAGGCCAGCGCCGTCATCAACTCGGACGAAGGGCTATTGGACCGAGCCGCGGCGATTCGAATCGCCAGCGGCCTCCAAAAGTTACTGGACTCCGGCAACGAGCCCAACGCCCCCCGTCCGAGCCTCGTCATCACCTTTGAACCTCTGCTCATCCAAGCAGCCGGGGTCGAAGCCACCCTCCTCCACGCTGGGCGGTCCAGTCAGGACATGCTCACTACCGTTTCGACCATGGTTCTCCGCGATGCGGTGCTAAATCTTGCCTCGCAACTTCATGACACAACTCGGCGTCTGGTTGACATGGCCGAGACTCACCGCACAACCCTCGTGCCGAACTACACCAACGGAGTCGCGGCCCAGCCCAACTCGTATGGCCACTACCTACTAGGCCACGTTGCGGGACTTCATCGGGATGCAGAGCGACTGAGGCAGTGCTACACTCGACTGGACCGTTGTGCCATGGGCACCACCGTGCTCAACGGCACGAGTTGGCCGCTGAACCGCGAGCGCATGGCCCAGTATCTCGGTTTCGCAAAGGTCGTCGACAACGCCTACGACGCGGCACAGATCAGCGCCGCCGAGATGCCGGTCGAGCTCGGGGCGATCGCGTCCCAGGTCGCGCTCCACGCCGGCGCGTACATCCAGGACGTCATGGCGCAGTACTCCCAGCCGAAGCCATGGATCCTCCTCCGCGAGGGCGGCGACAACACGTACGTCTCAAGCGCTATGCCGCAGAAGAGGAACCCCGGCCTGCTGAACAACACGCGGGCGGAGGCGTCCAGGGTCGTGACTCTCGGCGTCGGCCGGGCTGTTCAGGGGCATAACTTACCCCCGGGCATGGTCGATGCAAAAGGTCTGGCGGACAACCTTGCCGTGCTCAACGGCGCAACGCGGGTTCTGCGCGACTGGCAGCGCATCCTCGACGCGCTCGTCATTGACGGCAAACGGTCGCTGAAAGAGCTGGATCTCGACTGGACTGCCTCTCAGGAGCTGGCGGATGTCCTGATGCGGGAACATAAAGTGCCGTTTCGGGTTGGACACCACTTTGCGTCCGAGGTTGTCAGATACGCGAAAGCGGAGGATCTATGCCCGAGCGAGTTCCCCTTTGCGGAGGCGTCCAGGATATTCGCAGACACGCTGAAGCACACGAACCTCGAGAACGACGGGTACCGGTTCCTGGATGAGGCCGAATTTCGGGAGGCGCTGGATCCTGCTGGAATCGTCAACCGAAGAGCTACTTCCGGAGGCCCGCAGCCCAAGGAGATGGAACGTATGATAGGCGGCTCGAAGAAGATCTTGGAGGATCTCGAAGTCTGGGTCCAGGAGCGACGGGCACACATTGAGGACTCGTTGCACGAATTAGACGTGGCCTTCAAATTGCTGCTTGAAGTCTGAGCGCTTCAGAGGCATATTCAAATAAATTTCCGGTTCTCTTGTCAGTTTTAAGCGGTTGACGGGTTTGCAACAGACGACGATGTCGACTCTATGTCTCGTCAGTCGAGCAATAGACCTCAACTTGAATAGCAAACCAGCCACCATTTATATTCTATTCAATGTTTAGTGCGTCAAGGAATATGTCAAATGACCTTGGTAGGTCTTCCAGGTCTCTGTCGAGGAGACAAGGCAGGAAGACACAGACAGTTGTCAGTGTAGATAAGGCCAAATTAGATACAGTTGAGACCCCGTCTAGTTGAGTGGGGATATCCCATCGGGTGCTGCTTGACCCCATTTTCGCCAAGCCCGAAAATACCCACTAATTATCCACTTTTACTCCGCATTCAAAGGGATACATGACAGTACGTCATGTACCCCTATGATTTCCGACCTACTTTCACCACTAAAACCACCATTTTGGTTAATGCTGTGATGTCTTCTAGCGATTCTGATGCTTCTGACGCTTCTGTTACTTCTATACGCAGCTGTATAGTAGTTGAGGTCCTTCCGGAAGACCTTACTACTGCCTGTAATACAGACTGTACGCCAGAGCGCTGTGACGCAGCAACAGTCCGGCCCCACGAACCTCCAGCTGCCGAGCATGGTCTTCCGGGCTCCTTCCGGCCCTTCAACGTGCCGGCCCGGGCCCAAGAGGTACGGCAGCTACCTGCAAGCCCGCTAGAACTATTCGTCCAATACGTTCCGCAGGGCCTCGTGGAGCAGTGGGCCCAGTGGACGAATGCGGCGCCGTTATCTAAGGAGGGCCCTAGGGCCAGAACGTCTAGAGTGTATAAGTGGAGGAAGACTTCAGTAGAAGAGATCTACCTCTTCCTAGGGATCCTATTATATATAGGAATTCATAGGGAATCTAGATTATCAACCTACTGGTCGACCCAGCAGCAAAAGGAGGATCCTATCCACCTATTTACGCGGTTTATATCCCGGGACCGTTTCCAACTACTACTCCAGCGACTACGGATATTTAACACTGCTGAATTCCAGCCCAGCCAGCCAGCCCAGCCCAGCCAGGGCCGGGGTCGGGGCCGGGGTCAGACCCAAGATCAAATGCCAGATGTATACCGGAAGGTTAACCAGTGGTCATCCCACATCCAAGAGACTGGGGATTCCCTTTATATACCTGGTTCAGACCTTACAGTTGACGAGGCTATGGTCCGATTAACAGGTCGATCTCTTGAGACAACAACGATTCCAACGAAACCTATCCCAGCTGGCTATAAGATCTGGATCCTTGCCCAGTCTGGCTACTGTGTACGGTGGCTGTGGCACGTCCATGGAAAGGGCCCATACGCATTAGTCCCCCAGGCCCAGCCCGCCCAGCCTAGCCCAGCTCAGCCCGGGTGGGCAGCCCGGTCGACTGGGACAGCTGCTGGAAAGCTGGCTCTATTGACACCAACGCAGCAGGTAGTAACTACCCTTATCTCCCTACTTCCAGCTGCAACCTACCACGTCTTTCTTGACAACCTCTTTGCCTCTATACGGCTCTTTCGTACCCTACGGAATCAACAGGTTGGAGCTTCTGGTACCTGCCGGAAGGATAGTGGGATAGATGAGATCCTAGTTGCTGAGAAAGAGACTGAAGGACGGGGTATCCCCTGGGGCGAAATACACTGTATCCCTACTTTAGATGGAGAGGTAAGCTGCCAGCCAGCCAGCCTAGCCCTGTCCTACCCTGCCTAGTCTAGCCAGCCTACTTACCTAACTAGCAAATAGGTCAACCAGTTCACCTGGAAGGATAATGCCCTTGTGCTCTTCCTGTCAACTGTCTTCCAGGACGGCCAGGAAGTTATCCGCAGCCGCCGCCGCCCAGCTGGGAATTCCGCTGCTAAGAAGGCTGCCCGACAAGTCTTTGGCCCAGACGTCCGCAAGGACCTTCCAGTCCCTAGGGCAATCGATGAATACAACCATAAGATGAATGGGGTTGATGTAAGTGACCAGATGAGGTCCTATTACCAATACAGCCACCCTATTCGTCGAGGGGGCTGGCAGTCAATTGCCTGGAATTTCCTACTAGAAGTGTTAGTTGTGAATAGCTTCCTACTGCAGCTCTGGGGCAGCCCTAGGTGGCAGAAGGTGAAATCACACCACCAATGGCGGCAGTTACTTGCAGCCCAGCTTATTCAGCAGTTCGGACCATTAGCACAAGGGCGGCAGAGGTCACGGCCTAGACGGACTATAGATAAAAGGAATACCTCTATTCCATGGGAACAACATAGAAAGGGGTCGAGGAAGGTTAATTCGCCTTGCTCTTATTGTAGTAATCTAAGGGCAGTAAGAGCCCGCCAGACCCTAGGCGAGATCTCTGGGAATAACCTCACTCGGAAAAAAACACGGAAGGGCTGCTTAGACTGTAATGTACCATTATGTATTGATAGAGATTGCTGGTACCTCTGGCACACTCAGAATCTATAGGCAACAGAGGTATTTTAACCCTATTGGTTAACTTAATAGATTCACAACCCCTTATTGGCTCTACCCCGCTCTTGGCGAAAATGGGGTCAAGCAGCACCCGATGGGATAGGCTCATGGCTATAGAAAAAATGCCGCAATTTTACGCTTGAGGCATATAGGAATCGCACAGATTATGAAAGGAATCATGCTAGTACAGGGCAAGGAAATAACCGTTAGTCAACCAAAGATACTGTGACTCCCTTCACGAGCATTGCCAGTTGAGAGCTCCGCTTTCGCTTTGGAATCTTGCTAAAAGCCGAAAAGAAGCTATAATGTTCGTCCGTGATGAGCTTCTCGTTTAGCCATGATTACAAACGCCATTAAAGAAAGCTTGCGTCTTGTCCCCATATCGTTGTCAGCACTAACGATCCCGGCTCTTCGGCGACCCCACGCGGAGAGCGGATGCCGGATGTGTCAAGTAAGGTGGGCGATAGGTAGATAGGCAGCATGCCGTTCCGCCAAGTTTCTCGGAGCGGTCCCTCATCGTGCCGATTATCTGATAGGCAAGTGATACCATCCTTGGCGTCATCACGCAGTGGGACTTCGTCACCGACATCCCCTAGCACTCCGACCTAGACTATCCCGCTCGCCTATTAGTGAGAAAACTTATGTCTGGGCTAGCTGGGTTGACCTCACCCTAAGCCTAGTTGAAATGAGTAGATGTAACCTTGTCCCTCAAGATTGCCCTCGGCTAGAGTCTGGGAGGAATGTTATATGTAGCTTCGGTTCCCCTGGCATTCTTGTTTGGTGTAATCACACCAGCCAAGCTTGGCAAACAAAATGCGATTCTCGGTCACATCTATCGCCTCAGTGCTGCTCGGTGCCACCATGGCCTCGGCAAAAACGACCACGTACCAATACGGCCCTAACGTTCTCCAGACGTACGACGTTTACATCCCGTCCGCGTCCGCAAACGAGACCATTGCAGCCAAGAAGCACTGGCTCGTCTGGATCCACGGGGGTTTCTACCGCGACTTCGCCCAGAATTCGACGGGCATCAACGCCGCCATCGCCTCTCTCGAGGCCAACAGCTCAGACGTTCTCGCGACCCAGGTCGCCGGCATTGCCTCGCTCAACTATCGCCTCTCCGCCCTCCCCGGCGTCCAGCCCAACAACACCCCGCCCAACGAGCTGCAGAACGCGAGGTGGCCGGACCACCTGACCGACGCCGTCGCCGCGCTGAAGGACCTAAACGAGCACTACCCGATCGATGGCAATTACGTCCTCTCGGGACACTCTGTCGGCGCCCAGATCTCCTTCTTCGCCGCCCTCGAGACCCTTAACGACCCTTCCGTCCCCAAGCCCGCGGTCGTCTTGGGCATCAGCGGCATCTATGACTACCCGCAGCTCCACGTCACCCACCCGAGCTACGACTCTCTCGTCCTCAACGCCATGAGGCAGGACCAGCTGGTGGAGGCGAGCCCGGCCAAGGTGGACGCCGGGAGGTATGCGGCCCTGGACGTGGAGGCCTTCGTCTTGGCGCACAGCAGGGACGATGGACTTGTTCCGTGGGATCAGTTGGAGGCAATCGAGGCAACTTTGGACAGCCTGCCCGAGTTGGAGAGCAAGACCCATGTCGTCGAGCTCCAGGGCGCCCACAACGACATCTGGCGGGGAGGCGTGGCGCTTGCGAAGGCGTTTACGGAAACCCTGGCTCTGTTGGGAGCGCGCCCTTGATATTTGGCGGCGGGATAAGTTCTTGTTTTATTAGCGAGAGACGTCATCTTGTTCGTTAGTTGCTTTTCCTACAGCCAGTTGATAGCAATATTCAGTTGAACGGCAGGACTGGGATAGGCGTCAAGGTAGAGCCTGGTGAAGAACATCGCCTTTCTCATCCAACACGATGCCACTTGCAATTTCTTCTTGCCGGCGAAGCCCCATACTGGCCCAAGCTACTTCCCAGAAAGACACACACATGTGAGTGAATCGGAAAGACACGAGGTCCCATCTCTTTTTGATGGCCGCTCACCCCTTTGTTCCCTCCCCCACATCCACCCAATCGGTGGTATCGTTTCTGACCACCACTACATCGTCGTCTGTGTAGTCTGAGGCCCATAGACTAGCTTTTGACGACATTAAAGAAGCGGTTGGGGAGACCGGATGACCGATATCAATCTCCGAGCCTGGTTCCTCCGAACATGAGTCCGCCGAGCATGATTCCGAACCAGACTCTAAAAAGTTCGTATCGCTTGATGACCGCTCCGATCCCGAAGATGGCCCCGGAGATGAGTGCGAGCCTTCGCCATCCCCCGGGACTTTCGTCCTGTTGAATCTAGCCGGGAGCTTTCCCTCTACCTAACGTATGTTAGTCACAGCGAAGGGATGCACAAATTATTACTGCACCTACGGGCGACTTCCTGGCTTCTCTGTCGGCTTTTTTCCGCGACGATCGCTGGAGACGCGCTCGTAGATCGAGAGCTTCGTTGTTCTCATTGGCGCGTTTGTGCATGTCCAAAAGTTCAAACCTCGTGCGACGGGTTTTCTTGTGGTCACCACCCATGAGCCTGCTCTCGGCCTCTTCGACCTTCTTCATCATACTCAGGCCCTCCTCGTAGCCTGGATAAAGCTTCGGTCCATGGCCAAAAAGAATCAGTGCAATCTTCTTCATGTTGCGCAGCGTCTCGCGGTTCTCCGCACCCAGGACGCGACGTTGTCTCTCCAGTAAATCCATTCTTACGTTGAGGGCTTCGTTTCTGTCCCCCCAGTTTCGAAGATCTGTTGCATATAAAGACATTGTACGCAAAGCACTCACATCGTCTTTTGGCCATGCTCGAGCTAATAGCTTTTTGAGTAAATCATGCCTTTGCGTCAAGCCTTTCAATGTTTCAAGACTTTCGGTAACTTGGCTTCTGCGGCAGGTAAGATAGCTGTTTTCTATCTTGGATAGAACCCCAATCTCCAACAAGTGTTGGCACTGACGGGCGGTTTGGAAGGCCTCTTCTCTCCTTTCCAGAGCCATGGTTAAATAGCCCATCTTCATGTGGACGTTTGCAACGCTACCCATGGAGGAGAGGTAGGAGATGGTCGTAGCTGTCGTTTTTTGCTTCTCGAAGGCTTGCTTTCGTATCTCGAAAACGGCTGTCAGCTCGTCCTCGGCCTTGGTCCATTGGCTAAGACTGCTGTAACAGCGGCCCAGGTTGACTCTTGCTTCGAGCGTATACGGATGGTCGTCTCCACGAATGTGTTTCCAAGCCTCAACGGAACGCTTTCTCATCTGGAGAATTTCTTGTTTGTCTTCAGTTCTTTTGACAAGCGCGCATCTGGTACCCAGCAGACTGTCATGGGCCAGCAGTGTATCTGGGTGATGTGCGCCCAACGTCTTCAGCCTCCCTTCGTAGACCTCCCGCCGCAGGTCCAACGCCTTCAGCAGCTGGCCGTCCCAATGGTAGCTGTCTGCCATGGCATTCTTGGTAACTAGGTTGTCGAGCTGCTCTACCTCAGATGCATTCTCCCGCGTCTCGGATTCCCGAAGAATCTTTTCTCGCAACTCCAGGGCTTCTCGCCGCTGGTTCGTGCCGTGTAGGTATTCCGCAACTTTTCGTCGGGTGCGTAACAGACGTGGATCGGTTGAGCTTAAAGCCGCTTGGCGACGTTTCATGGCCTCTCTAGCAATCTCCATAGCCTCTTGCTTGCGTCCGGTCATCCAAAGGCTGTCGGCGAGGTTCATCATCGCCACGCAAGAATCGTCCCCTTGCTTCTTTCTTCCAATATATTCTGCGTGAAGTTCGAAACGTAACTCGAGCGCCATGTAATGGTTTCCGAGCTGAGCTTCGCATGAAGCCAGCTGCTCCACTGCTTGCAAAGAGCTCGGAAACTTCCGTATGGTTCTTCCTCTGGTCATCAAGGTCTCGTGAATCCCTCTCGCCAAGACCCGGGCATCCCAGAATAGTCCCGTTGCCGAGCATGCTTTTGACATTCTCAGAATCATTGCGGTTTTGATCTTGAAAGCCTGATCGTCCTGTGATCGAAGCATTGTTCCAACCCTGTCAATGTCAGACGCCCTGATATGCGGCACGAGAGCATTCTCCAGCTCAAACCCTGAAGGGTTGTAAATCCACGTCAGAGGCGTTTGTATATCCACAAGTGCCAAGGATATCAGTGAAATAGCTACGGATGCGTACTTTTGCTGTTCGCAATTGGACAAGGACTCTCTGCATATGGTGTGCACCAATCTGTGAACAGAATACTCCTGCTTCTGCTGCGACTGGCAGGTTATCAGGCCGTATCGGCACAGTATCTCGAATGCCGCCTGGACGTTAGGCGTATCCCAACGGGGGCTCTTCTGGTCCAGGAGGGGCAAAAACTTTGCCCACGTAGGCGCAAGTTTCATGTTCTCCCAGGCTTTCTGGAAGAAACGCTTCTGTATCCCTTCATTGTGGAGGAAACTCAGTGTTCGAAGGAGTTCGACGGCTTCTCTTGTGCCTCGCTCAGGGAGTGACTGAATTCGACAGAGGGAGATGATGAAGGTTGTCCACACAGTTCCTGAATGGCCGGACCATTGCATTCGTTGGTAGTCGTAGTCGAGGGACACGGAAGGTGACTCTGCGAACTCTCTACAGTATTCGGTGTAGGTACATCGCTTGTTGAAGATGTAGGAGCCAGCCTGAGCAATAGCTAAAGGCAGGCCACCGAGTAGGTTCACGGCGAGAGCCTCGGCGGCTTTAAGCTCTTCCGACGTCAAGATCGTATCCGGTCGCTTGTAACTCATCAACAGCTTCATGGCATGGTCCTTGTTCATGGGTTCAACTTTGCAGAAGGTACTACCGCAGTTCGCCAGCCGCTCGTCGGTGATTGTGATGATGATAACACCCGGCCCGCTGGTCGGGATATACTTTTGAAGTGTCACGTCCGATGCGTCTGCGTTGTCGAAAATCAGCAGCCACGGTTCCCTTCTGGCGCCCAGCCACGCCCTTGTGAGGCGTATTCTGTGGTCAAGTTCGATGCCGTCCCAACTGTTCTGGATGGCGCAGATTTGAGACATTTCCAAGAAGTTGCTGTCGGCAGAGACTCGGTTGCTGGCGTCCACATAGAAGATGCTCTGAAACCTATTCGTGGTTGTCAGTACATGGTCTCAGTTTGAGTACGAGTACAGACTTTTGCTTGTTATCTGCTATTCCCTTCAGACATATCTGACTCTTCCCCGCTCCGGCAAGACCATACACGACTAGGGTAAAGGGTGTGTCTCTGCCGCTGGTAGACCATGTGTCACTGTTGCTCGTAAGACAAGAGGGGATGTCGTGCCGTTCCAATAGCCTTGAAGACAGCGCCGGGCGTTCATTTTGAAACTCTGGCCAACGGCTCTGTCGACTTTCGGGGCGACTTTGGGAGGGGCGAGAGTCGCATGGGAAACGCTTGTGAACTAAACCAAAAACATATTCCTATCGATTAGCCATTGCGTTGAAGGTCAGTTGTGAGGAAATTGGAATCGTAGAGCTCACCAGGTTCAGTACTCTCCCCAAGCCGAGTCCCTCGTTCGGGCGGAATCTCACACAAGATAGCTTTGGCATACGCTGCAGCCATGGCTGCCGCATATGGCTGCCAGTCTTTGTTCTTATGCTCGTCCGCATAATCGCAAACACCACGAATGACACCCACAGGAATCCGGTTCATGGTGCCGGCGGCCTCCATTTCGAGGCCGATGACACCGTACTTGTCCCGCAGCTCATTCCTCTGACGCGAGTTCCGCATCAGCTTCTCCCCGGAACCGATAGGGCCGTACCAAACTCGGGTTCTATCCGCAGACGGCCTCGTGTCGCGTATGATCTCCTCTTCGTTTCCGAGACCGTTGATCTTGTACAGCTTGTCATTGTGAATGCCGGGGTCGGCAAACGTCCCGGTCGCGTGTTCCTTGTGCTTCATACCGTCGTAGTGTTCCAAAAGAGCGTCAGCGTCATGCGGCGCCCTGAGCTTGATGCTGCCGATCGCAGACCTGACCACAGTCTCCGTCTCGGCAAGTACGTGCCCGAAACGAAGTGGTTGGAAACCCTCAGCTCCCGTTTCTTTCCCCAGGTCGTACGCCACCAAGCCTGCGCTGTTACCCACAGGAAGGGCCACGAGGACATCGCCGAGCCGGATGTCGCGCGGTGGATCTGCTCGGTGGTCAGGAAGACCGGCGGCGACCCCAACCAGGAGCCCGAACCAAAGGTTGGGGAACGACTTCTTCAGCTGCCCCGCAAGGGCGGCTGCTGATCCCGTTCCATATTCCTGGCCCGCGGGAAGCGTGGCGACGACAACGTTGTGTCCGCACATGGTGCCCGCATGGAAAACGTAGTCGTCGCCTCGTGCCACGGTGAACCGGCCGTGATGTCGCTCGTCCAGCATGTGCAAGGCTGCCTGAGCCTCGATCTCGAGAGGGGCGATCCATGCTACAGTGTAGAGAGCGCGGTTCAGCTCAGCCATCGAGTCGACGGTGTCGTGCGCACCGACTCCGATTTTGTGACAGACTGGGAAGATTAGGATTGATAGGCCGGAAAGTTTGTAGGTGAGTGAAATTGTTCCGCAGCCTGATTCGTATGAGCTTGCCATGTACCAAGACTGAGCGAGCCACTCAGAGGCACATGACCTCGGCCCAATCTGGAGGAAGAGCGACATCCAGTCTGGGTTGGTCGGGTTGGGCATTGCATGCGGTGCATCTTACATGTCTGATATCATGTGATGCGTGTCCTCTTTTAGACCTCGTGCATGCAAATCGCCTCCCCGATCTACTTTAGACAACAACATGCTGGCTCATCATCTGGAGGCCTAGTTGTCTCACCTCAGGCTTCCACCCGAGCCTCACTCTGGCCTTGTCGATGACATGCCATCGGCTCATACCCGAGCCGAGAGCCTCACAATCTGCCTCAGATGTGTGTGAGAAGGGGGGAAAGAGGTGTATGATTACGCTGTACCATACAGGACAAGACGGCGAGAATGAGCATTGTTAATCGCTCGAATGCGCCGCCCAAAGCCAGCGTGAAACCTGGAAAACGAAGAGAGGCCCTGCTCCACCATGACCTAGTCTCACGAACATCCAGAACCCAATGGAGATGTCATTATGTGCAAGAGAAAACGCAGCTGGTTGACTATGTCGCGACAACCCTCTCCCATCTACAAGAGCCCCCCCATGCATACACACACACTCCGTGTACACACAACAGCCTATCCATCCATCCATCCATCCCCTTACCACCCGTGACGATGCATATCCGACGAAAAACCCCGTTCCCTCCGTTTCTCTTCCGTTGTTGTTTTTTATTGAATCTCGTGAACTTCGCCAACTTCCCCCCTCCAAAAGACCATCCTCCACCCCCCCCCCCCGGCCAGTTCCTCCGATTCGCGAAACGCATCGCAATCCTAAACTCCGGCAAAAGAATTTCCATTCAACGCATGCGACGACCCATTGGAGACCTACGTACGAAAGAGAAAAGGGAAAACACAAGTCGTCGAATCACACGTTTTAACGGCCTTGCCCTTGGCTTCCTGATCCAAAATCCGGCTCCGGGTGGGGCGACTTCTTGTCCTTCCTGGCCTTGATGACGAACTCGGCCATGATCTGGATGTGGTCGGCCGGGAAGTGGTAGTTGGGGAACGCTGGCACCCGCTTGAGATATGTAGCGTCGGGCGGGCCCAACAGATCCACCACTTCAAGCGTGTTGGTCGAGTACCACAGGTAGTCGATGACATCCGAGAAACCAGGCGTGTAGTTGGTGAAGGGCATCTCGTCGGGCGTGTTTTTGATGTGCGCGTAGGCGTCCCGCAGGCTGAAGGGGTGTTCGATGCCGTCTCGCGTGAAGCTGCCGTACTGGAAGCTGGACAGCTCCTGGTGGTTTGGCGGGACGCGGCCCATGGACAACAGCTCGTAGACCGAGCTGTCCTCCGTCGAGTTGAAATCTCCACACACCAGCAGGGGGATGTCGGTGTTGTTTCGGTATTCCTGACTGGGACCCGGCTCTTTTGCTGGTGGCGGCGGCTCGTCCCCGTCTTTGCCGGTAGCAGAGAAGGTAATGAGCTTCTTGTCCTTGAGCGCCGGCCAGCGGACGTACTTCTCGGCGAATTTCGTAATCTGCTCCATTAGGATACCCGTCTGGATAAGCTTGACGTCTGCCAAGACGGACTCCCATGCCAAATGTCCGTTGACGAGGATGATACGCGAGCCTGTGGCTCGGCTTTCGAGGAAGACAACGACGGCGATGTTGTCCTTTGGCATGACACGGTTGAAGACGTCGTGCTGGTTCTTCATGTCCGGGCGGTTGATAGCGATGGCAGCGAACTCAATGACCTGCTTGTCGAGCAGGATCCACTTGCTGGCCTTGTAGAATGTCGCACAACCGTCGACTCCCTGTGCATCCTTCTCGGCCATTGTCTTGGCGCGGGTCTTGGGCCAGTGCACTCCCTTGTAATCCATCTGCGCCAGCTCCGGGCTGAATTCCTCCTTGAATGCCTCGGTCGAGATCTCCTGCAGGCACAGCAGGTCGGCATCCTTCTCGCGTAGCTCGTCAAATATGCAGGCCTTTCGGTATTCCCAGTTCAAAGCACCCGTCGGCGTGTATCCATACGTTTGCGGCGTCGCGTACTTGTCACACAGAACATTCCAGGAGAAGACCTTGACCCTTTCCAACGTAGGCGACACATCTTCTTGAACAGTAATGTACTTTCGAGGGGAGGGCGGCAGCGGCACTGGGATGGATTAGCGACTGCACATAACACAAGATCAACGCGCAGGCTGTGCGTACCTGGAGCTTGCTCCTTCAACAGGTTAATCAAGCTCTTTGTGCCCTTCTCCATGATCTCTTGCTTCATTTCCGGGTCGATAGGGTTGCCCTCGATACCGAGGACGTCCAGCAGGTGTAGGGAGCCCAGTTCGAAGGGGAGGGTGTGGATCTGGTTGTCGAAGAGGAGCAGTTGGTTGAGATATGTGCACATGCCGAGTTCGGCGGGGAGGTCTTTGATCTGGTTGAACGACACGTTGAGATAACGGAGCTGGCGCAATTGCCCAATGGCCGCGGGTAGGGTCTGTAGTCTATTGGAGGCAATGAAGAGATCGTGGAGGAACTGGTAGCGGAAGAGGGCCGGAGCGAGGTTCCGGAGCCCTTGACCGCTCAGGTCCATGTTGTGCCAGTTCTGCCGTTCCTTGGCGTTCTTCTCCACGCTGTACGGCCGTCTCCTGTCGTCCGCGTCGTCGTCGCCGTTCTTGCCAGAGGTGGGGGAGGGACCCGCGATACCACGGTTCTCCGAGGCCTTGAGTCTGGCGTAGTAGTGCGGTTGGTTCTGTTCGGTCATGGCGCGGTGGGCTTGCTTAGACTCTTCGTAGAGCCGCAGCTGCTCGGCCCAGTGTTCGGTCATCTGTTGTGCTTGGCCTCCCCGCGACGCCCCTCCCTGGCCGTTCTGCAAGCCGTTGGAGCTGTATGGACTCGAGTTTCCCATGACGCCAGAGGAGAAGGCCGAGTGGTGGCCCATGACACCGCCATTGCCGTTGTGCGCAGCATGTTCGGCTTGGGCAGCCTGGTGGTGCTGGAGGTGAGTCTGGTGGTGTTGTTGCTGTTGCTGTTGGTAGTTGTACAGCATGGGGATGCCCCGGCCGCCGGGGCCCCCATTGATGCGGGAGTTGTGGCCCTGCTGGTGATTCTGTGAGAACATGCCTAGCAGATTGGCCCGTGGGTTCGGGTTAGATGATGGGTTTGGAGAGGAGTCTTTCGCGGCGAATCGGCCCAGGAGCGTGTTCAACAGTACGGCGTCGGTGGCGGCGGCGGTTTCTTTCGATAGGAAGGAGTTGAGGTAGAGATCTCCGACAGGGTGGTCCAGATAGCGAGTACCATCGGCCATCTACCTGGCATTCGCGGTGGGTTGGGTGGAGCGGTTCGGATTGGTGCAGTGCCTCGGATTAAGGTGCAGACGAGGAGAAGGCACTGGGTGGGCAGCAGCAACTTATGTGAGATTGGAAACTAGGGAAAGCCAGGGTAGCTCGCGTTTGCGCATGGGAGTCGAAGACCGGGTCCAGTTGCATCGAGTATCGGTTCAGACAATGGAGAGCCCCGGCAGCGCAAGGTGCTTGTGCTATCCTCTGGCGCCCATGAACCACGTCCAAGATTGGGAGGGTGTGTCGGGTTTTCGTGCCTCGTGAATGCGTGGAACGGTGTTGGTTGTTCCTCGATCTGATGATGCAGTCGGTTAGGGGAGGAGTCTGGTACTGGGTTGGAGAGAACCGAGTCAAGCTCAATCGGGGAGAAGGGAGGGGGGTTTGACAGCGTACGTTGAGGAGGGCAAAAGCTGTTCGAGGGTTGTTCGTGAAGCGCTATGGGCGGCGGGAGAGTGTCTAGATAAGAATGTGTCTCGTCAGTAAGACCAGCTTCGAACACAAGACATGGGAATGAGGCAAGATCCAATAGCAGAGGGGCAAGGAGAAGGAAGAGAAGGAGTTCGAGACGAGTAGGAGTAGGGGCTGGGTTCAAATCGAGTTGCGACAAAGGCTCGGCACAAGCAACAGCACCCCAGACGACCCTCAGGGCGGGGAATGGGAAATGGGCGGATGACATACCGTAACGAGCGGGCGCAGTGCAATTCTTGCAAAATCTCTAAGGCAGCCAATGGATACTGGGACTGAAAAAATGCGGTCGGAGATGCAGATGATCCAAAGATTGAGTCGTGGAGGGAGGTCGACGGGATTGACTCGATCTTGACGATAGAGCACAGATACAGGACACCACGCCTGGCGAGAGGTGAGAGCTCTAGCGTCATCACGTGACGTGAAGGCATGCACGGGCCAGGCGGCAAGGCCCACCAAAAACATGAACGTGACCTGAAGGACAGTGCGGTTTGACGGATGGTGAAAGAGCCAGTGAGTGAGTGAGGGAGGAATTGAGGGAGTGACTGAGTGAAGAAGTTGTGGAGTGGTCTGACGGCAAAACATACAGGGTGACGAAGCATCTCGAAATAGCCGCGGTCGTGATTCCAATACTGGCCGACTATGTAGGTGTTTGTGACAAATCTTGATATGCATAATCGCTCAGGAGAGTGAGTGAGTGAGTGAGTACACGGATTATGACCCCGTGTCTACTGGTAATTCCATTTCAAGACTCTAGGGTCTGCCTGCCATTTGAAGATTGCAATAGTCCGCCGAGCTGAGCATCCTCGGAAAGTCCAATATATGATAAAATGATATTTGCGAGGCCGTATACTCGCATCCTCTTTCGCGGGTTTCTAACACTTCATCGGATCACAAAACGATGGCGATATTTCCAAAGTTGTATGAGGTTTGAAAACGCTGAGGATATCAACAGCAAATCAATCACCTTCCGAGGATAGATTGGGGGGTTTTGGAACGAAGATGTCAACATTACTTAGAAATGATGGACCATTCCATCAACAGGTCGGCATACTTGCAGCCCAAGCTTCTATCGAAGATTTGGAACCTGGCAATAGCAAGAACTTGGCCCTGAATAGGCATTAGACTTCACAGGTATCTGAGGATATAGTTTGATGTCAGGTGGGAGACTAGATTCGCCTACTTTACCCGGGAGGCTTTTTGGTATGTCAATATCTGACAGATAACGACTGTTGTCTGTGTTGCAACCCCGAAGTGCCTTCTTTAAATATGGCAGAAGGGTGTCACAAGTATAATACTCCCCACCTGCAGCGACTCTAAGCAAAGCCGTATGTTGACTCGCCCCCTAATCCTATGGTTATTGTGGCTTGGAACAAGCTTTTCTATTGAGCTGGGGACACGAGTATGAGACACAGTCTTATCATCCCATTACTCTGTTAGTAGAATCACGGTTGTTTCCCCCCTTTACTGCAGTAAACTCAAATGCAGTCAAGGTTTCTAGTTAATTGTAATAAATAACAAAATACAATAAATACTGTGTGTGTGTGTATGTGTTTACTTCTTCTTAGGTCAAGTGACTGGAGCTGATTGTCAGGGGCGCTGTCAAGAATGAAGAGGTTAACTGAAAGATAAGTGTGAACTGGTGACTGATTCATCTCTGGGTTCCTTTCTTTAAGAATATTATTAAGTGGCCCCTTACATAGACTTCGGAGACCCATGGAGAGACGCTTCGGGGGGGGGGGGGGGGGGGGGGGCACTGGTGCCCCCGTGTTCTTCCTAAATGCCGACCTGGCCCCAAAGAGGTCCTTAGAAAGCCTCTCGCATCTCTTAAAAACTTCCATCCATAGCCCCGAGTACCCTCAACCTCTATGGCTCCAGTTCCACCTTTCTGGGCCCATGACACCGATCATGAGGGGCAGTACGCCTAGAAACATGCTTTAGAGGCCAATTGTCTCTACTTTCAATTTCCACTAGAAGCATCCAAGGTCTACATCAACTGTAAAAGTCTGGTGCTTGTTGAAGGGTTTGGGTTGGAATTTCTACGCTATACCAGGCTTCATTTCCGCAAGCCTAAGGGGCTCCCCACGGTCAACCAAGGGACATGGAGCCCATAAGATTATTCAGTCTGAATACCGGCACTAACTCATCGAGTTGTCAGTAGCTCGATATGATATATGATCGCCAGAGTGTCTGTTGGTATTGCAGACAAGTTGAAAGATGGAAAGAAGCATGTGTTTATAGATCTATGTGTTCAAGCACCCCCCCTCAATGTTGATAGTGCCCACTTGAGCACGTCGTTACAGGTGAATGTTCTTAACGTTCTGTGACTAAGGGCAGCAACCTGCAATAAGTTGAATTAGTCTGAAGGTCTTGGAAGAATCGTACTGAATAGTGGCCAGCAGCAACTCTTGCAGAATTATGTCTAAATGGGAGAAATGCTGGGCCGGGAGTATCATCCCTCAAAGCGCCGACCGAGATAGACATGATATAAAACAATGCATTTAACAGCGAACGACATAATGACATCCTGTTGTTTCTGTATGGGAGTTCTTGTCTTGAACCAATTTGAATTTTTGTCCTTGTCCCAGGAACCAAACGAACCCAAGATCCCGAATGAGGAATCAGGACCGTTGGCCCTCTTTGGAGTTACTGGTTAAAGAGGTATGGCCAGGCTATAAACGGAACAGCCGATCGGTACAGAATGCCTGGGCGCTCGTTCTTGAATCGGAGCACATTCTTGTAACTAGAAAAGGGGCATTGGTGAATACAAGAAGGAGTTTGGCCGTGGTCGCGATGGCTCGCCGGACGGCGCCTTCCTCACTAAGACGGGCCCAGATCTGCACCTGCACTTGCACCGTCCCTTGGTCTCGCAATCAACAAGACTGCAACCTTACACACCATAACGAACAAATCTTGGAATCTAGTGGTTACGAAACTCTCAACTGTCATAGTCCCCAAATCGAATCTTCTTCCAGTCACCGGGTTGAACCGCCTCTCTCGCTTTACCACGCATCAATCAAGCGCCTGCCACTGCCGCGAAGCCGAGTGTCTGCCAGGGCCGAGTTCGCCCGCTCGCCGACGAAGATGGAACATACCCCGACCGGCCTCGCTGAACCTTGAGTGAAGCTGATTAATGTATGGACACGCCGCGACAATGTTCGTCGCCCGAAGGAGAGGGGGATTTGGACAACATGAACCCATGGGACAACTGAGACACTCGCGGCGATCGACCGGTCGACCGGACGCTCGTTATTCGATTGCCCAATCTAGCCAAAGAACGACAGCCGACAGCGATCCCAATCCCACTCGGCCACCAAGGCCGAGTCGGGAGAATTAGACGGCGGGCGACAGACGAAGGACGACAGATGCAAGGGTGCCAGCGTGTCGTTGTCTTCGGCTCTGTTGCATGTGTCATGGCAGGGCGAAACTCGAGCCTGGCAACAGTACAGAGTAGGATTCACCCTGGCTGTGGGCAGATCCCACCGACCGGGAACCCGTCGACGCGTAACGTTGTAGTCGGGCCCAAGACACCCCCAACAGGCAGGTGATCGCTGTGTACTATCAGTATCAGGTTAGGTAGGTCAGGTCAAATCAGGTCCTCCAAGCTTCCAAAGGCTGAAGCTGCGGGCGAAACCATCGAAATGCCGCCAAGCGAAGGTCCCCCACGCTCTAGAAGCCCGACAGAATAACCGGCCCCCAAGAAATCGTCATCATCTCGACCAAGCACGGCATCCTGCGACTGCATGCACCGTCGCGATTACAGCCAAGTCATTTTCCATCCCGTCGTGGCACGCGACACAGAGCACTGGCCGAAGAAACAACGACGTTGAACAACCCACCTGACAGACATGATTCCCTCGCACACGGAACAAGACGAAAGGGGACGCGGCAAAATAGACCCGGCAAACATCACTTTCCCGCGCTCCATTTCTACACGTAACCAACCGAGAGCATCGCCGACAAGAGGCCGCGGGCAAATCCAATCCATCCATCCCCTCGGTACTATTTCTCGACGGGAACCGAGGCAAGGCGAGACGAGACGAAGCGAAGCGATGCGACGAAAGGAAGACCAGCCAAGCACGCGGCGCTCCCCTCGCCCCCTCGCCCCTTCGACAACCCTGACATCCTAGACAAGGCCCGGCCTGCCCTGAGCCGTGAGCCCTGCCGTGTGTAACCCGTACTCATAGGCTGTCGATGACTCGACAATCTGAAAAGAGCGCCTGATGCCACGGAACTCATAGCAAACGAGGCCAAAAAAGGGCAACCCGCAGATCGTCAGCGACTTGCCGTCTGCTCTTCCCGTCCCCTCACTCGCCCAATGCTGCATACAGCCCCTACTTTCCAGAATCGTTCTCCCTCTGACCCTCTCATTTCATCCAGGCCGCGTTGGTCCGTCCTTGGCTTTCGGACAAGAAAGTGCTCGTCCCGATAGCGAAGGGAAACACGACTCTTGTTCAGCTCGGCATCTTGCCCTTCCAGAACCAAGCGCAACCCCAAACCAGCCAACCAGGACCCTTCAGTTGTTACCGTCACTTCAGCACCCCCGGTCCCATCTCCACCGGGGAACAAGCGCCCGGTATCCCGCCGTCTCAAGATTTCAGAAAGAACCTGGTCCAGGTTCTAGAAAGGATGGGGCCGGCTCCGGCGCATTTGACTCTTGACTCTTGTCCTTCGGTGGGAGGGCTGTCAGGGAGGTATCCGTACTGATTGGACTTGGCTCTACACCGGCATGCTGCTCGTCTAGATGTTTGCACGTCAGACCGCCGCCGAACCTTCGGCGAACTGGCGAGTCGACCGCAGCTGTCATATTCTGGTGGCGTAAAAGCCCAGCGAGGAAGAAGGAAAAACGGGAAACCCCCCTCCCTCTTCCCCTGGACAACGGATGAGCAGCTAACCCATATGTACCAAATACATTATACACATGATTCGGTAGCGGTTGACTCGTTGCAATCAGCGGCCCGGTCCACTCAATCATGAGAACGATCAACACAATTTTCGTACCCAAACGTCAAGAAAACCGGGGAATACTTGCGGTCTTTTCCTCTTTTTTCCTCTTCTTTTTTTTTCTTTCTCGTCGCCCTTGTCTTTGAGGCTCCGCAACGACGTCGACCGACTCGTCGTCGGTCATTACTCAGTTTTCAGGTGCAACCTCGGAGTTCAGTCCATACACGCCCTCTGGGAAACGATTCGATCCTCTGCCACCGGCCCCGACACGGAAGACTGAATGCCTTTTTACCAGGGGCCTGGTTCTCGGGGGCATCGTCCATCGCCTTCACCGTTTTACTCTACAGGGGACCTTTGGCTTGCCAGGCTTTTCGTTGGCGCCTGATCCGTAGGCTCGTCGAGCAAGGGCGGACGGCAAACGACGCGATAACGACTCCGCAACGGCCACCGACTTCCACAAGTCGATGCACAACAGTCTTGTTCGGCCCAGTGCCTTCTCCCCCGTCTAGCCAGCCGTCGGACTCGATTTCTGTTGTTCCAGTGATGTCCGATCATCGAGTATCGAGTGTCAGGTGGTAGACGTAGCCCGGCAATCCAGGCCCCAAAGTTTCGAGGCGCATCTGTGACTTTGTGGACAAAAGAATGACAAGAGCCAGAAGCCGGGCTACGTGGTTCAACTCCCAAGTGCCCCCCTTCGCGGACAAAGAAGCAGGGGAAGGGTTCGAGTGGGTTTGGGACAGATGGCTACGACCGTCGACACCGGGCGTCCCGACGAGCTGGATAGGGGGCTGAGGGAGGCGTTTCTTGGTCTCGTTCCTTGTTGTGGGACAGCCGACTACCGCAGCCACTGTCGTCCCCTAAGACGGACTAGACAGACTGGACCTTTGGATAGCGGATAGTGCCCAAGGAAAGAAACTGGAGACGGGGAGGGGGGAGCTGACGTCGTCGACATGGACGACGATGTACGGATAACAGACAGGTAAATGCCGACCACGAGGCGACGACCAACATACCAGGTTTTGTACGGTGGAGGAAAGGACAAACAGTCTGTACACATCATGGATACTTTGGCCCCCCCCCAGCGCTGCCGGTTTAGTGGCTCCTGTCAGGCCGGAGCTAGCAAAGCTGGAGAGGAGACATCGTGGAGTTGTGGCCATTCGGGCCGGGTCCAAGTGGGAGCTTTGACGACACCAAACGGGGGGAGGGGGGGATACGGACAGACAGACGAGACGCTCTAGGGCGCCAAACAAAACAAACACGCACGCACGCACCACCACACAAGACAACAAACAGCCGTCATAAAGATGGTGGTGGCTCGTGAACTCCCTGGGAAGAATCGGACACTGGCGAAAAAGGGGCTAGTGTACGTTGTCATTGTCATTTAAGCAGAACGGACGGCGCACCAACATAGGCTACGCAGGCCAAGGCGAAGGCTCCGACGTGGATCTCCTTGTCGGGGGTAGAGGCGACGATACCACGTTCTGCGGCAAAACTGACAAACACGGGAGGGGGGGGCAATTGGAGGGGGCCCTTGATTCTCTGATTCTACCCCTGGTTGCCTCATTTCTGGACCTGGAGCACAAAGCAGTAGCAGCAGCAGCAGCAGCAGCAAGCAGCAGCAAGCAGCAAAGCAAGCAGTTGAGTGCCTCGGCCGAGCTGCGTTTGGGTGCATCGAGCTGGGACGACGTGAGACGTGTGGCGTTGGGCGGGAACGCAAACTTGGGGAGGAGGACTTGGTGGATGTTGATGATGGTTGTCCAGTCTCGAAGAACAAACAAGACAGCAAGCACACAGCACCCAGCACACCTAGCACACCCAGCACCCAGTACGGCACGAGCAAGAAGCTGCATCCAGTTGGTGTCCAGTGCTTCCCGAAGACAACTAAGATAGGCACAGCAACGCCAACAGCAACAGCAACAGCAACAGCTTCAGCCTGTGCGGACAAGGCAGAGACGGATGGACGGGGACGACGTGGGTGCCCTGCAATGCATGGTCCGGTACCTGCAGCCAAGTCGAGCAAAGTACGGGTACATCGGTACATACCCGTACACCTTTGCCCTGCTCGCCGCCCACTGCGGCAGCTTGCAAGCGCTGCAAGGTACAAGACGGGCAAACGAAGCTGTGGTGGATATTGACGACCCTGTCCGTCCTATTCTCGAACTGCGTTCGTTTGTTTCGTCAGAGGGGGGAAGGGGGGGAGAGGGGGACGAAGAGAGATCAAAAGAGAGAGAAGACTATGAGCTGCTTTCTTTTGTCTCTGCTGTCTCACCAGCTCCCCCTCGTCTCCCGTTCTGTTACCCCAAGCTCCAACAGAGTCAGTGCCCGCCGAAGGGACAAGAACGGATGCAAATGATGCTTCTTCTGTCCTCTCGAACTGGACTCGTCGTTGGAAACGAACGACCAAAGGTAACCCGTCTACGGGTCTTCATCATCGCCCCCTCCTCATTCCATTCCATCCAAAGTAGCGTTCCATTCATTTTCGATTTGGTGTATTTCGACTCGCACGCCCCCCTGCCGCACTGCTGTGCCGATGGGTACGAATACAATACATCGGTGCCCTGAATGTAGCCGAGGCCATGACGCCTTTGCAGAAAGGTACGTACGTGCAATAGGTACATCGAGATCGGTACGCTAAGCCCAGACGGCCCAGTAGGCTTCCCGAGCAACCAGGTGGATTTGCAGAGAGAAAGAGAGAGAGAGGGAGAGAGAAGACAGACACTCAGACAGACACACGGAGAGATAGAGAGAGAGCCTTGACTGCAGACGAAGTACTTGTTTTCTCTTTCTCTCTTTCTCTCTTATCTCTCTCTCGGTGTGTTTGAGTGTGTGTGTGTGTGTGTGATTGTGTGGTATCTGAAAGTTATGCTGCTTGGGGCAAGCCAAATTGAACAAAAACACATGCTCCCCTCCCCCTTCTCTTCTGTCCCCCCCCCTCCCCGTCCCTTTCTGCATTCTTCTTCCCCCCCGCCCGCCCTGGTAATACATTTTATTCCCCCTCCACTGAGAGAACACACACCCCTCCCTCCCTTCCCCTCCCCTCTCCCCTCCTATCATCCACCTCCCCGTCCAACTACCCCTTCCACTTGGTACCTTAGCAGTTACCTGCATCCACATCTTCTTCCCTCCCCCCCCCAGCAAGCAAGACAGATTCGCAGTGTCAGGACTCTCCTTTTCTTCTCTCTGCTCTCTCTGGCCCCCCCGTCCCCTCGTGTCCCCCATCCAGAGCAAGAAAAACAAAACAAAAAAAAAGTCACTCACCAGAACCCACCCCGTTGTTTGACCAAACCCAAACGAAGAGACACACCCCCGGCCTGCCCCCTCTCCCCTCCCCCCGTCCCGTTGGAGCTGGAGCTGCCACCGGCGAGTTGGGTCTCGTCGTCGTCCTCCCGGCCCCAGAAAGTCCAGGCAGGGCGTGGAGGACGAGGAGGCGGACGAGAACCCAAGAGCAAGACCAAGACACGCAGAGAGGAGGACCAGGACCACACTGACCCATCCGACCAGAGCCACTACGACCACCACCAATACCAGCAGCAGCAATACCACCACCACCACCACTACTACTACTACCACCACCACGCGCACAACACGCACGCCCAACAACCGGGTCCCGAGCCCAAGGGCCCCAGAAATCCGCTGCTGCCGTCGCCGCCGCGGCTCCAGTTCCCGACGAAGCAGACGCGAAAGCGGATGCGCAAGGGGAAGCATAAGGGCAAGTGGAAGAAGATTCTGCAAACATGTCCCAATACATGTACACCAGCATCGCCCCCTTACCTCCCGTCTTTTCTCGCATCGAAGCCTCCAGATCCAAGACGGCCGCGACCTCTTCTTCCTCCTCCTCCTCCTCCCCCTCCACCATCACCACCGCCGCCGCCTCCGCCTCCACCTCCAGCAGCAACAATAACAACAACATCATCACCAGCAACAATAATAACAACAACGTCAACAACATCAACAACAACAACAACAACAGCGGCAATAGACCCACGACCGCCTCGCCGACGTCACCCACGTCGCCAACGTCCGTCGCGACACCGCCCACCCCGTCGTCGTCGTCCTTCTTCTCCTCCCTGAGGGCGAACCCGTCATCGGATCATCATTCACGCATCCCGTCGAAGCAGAGGTCGAGCCAGCAGCTACACCAGCACCACTTCAGCCAACATCACCCATCGGCTCGTCTGCAGCAGCACATCCGCACCTCTTCGTCTTCCTCGGCCTCTCGCTCGTCCCACGAGACCTCGACCACTCCCACCTCGACCACCCTCTCGATCCCCCAGGCGGCCTCCCCCACCGACCTACGCACCCCCGCGTCGCCCACGTCGCCAAAGAGGCTCACACACAAGCATCACCACTCGCTTCAAGAGGCGCGCGTCGTCGCCGCCGCCGCCACCGCCGATCATCGTTCTTTTCCCGTCCCTCCTCGCATTCGAGCGCCTCCGCGCCTCCGCAAGGAGAGCAGCAGCTTGACCTCGTACGCGAGGCACGCGCTCCAGTCCCCTCCGACGCCCCGCATCGGTCTCACTCCCAATGAGCTGAAACATGTCGCCATGCTCGTCGACACGGATACCTCGGGCCGTCATCTCACCGCCGCCAAGGCTGCTGCCTCCGCTGGCATCCCCTTCTCCCGGACCGAAAGCCTATCGTCGGCCGCTGCCTCGACGGCATCCATATCGGCCCGGACGATGACCTCGTCCGACCCCACGGCGTCATCCTTCGACCCCTCCCGCCCCTACGCACTGCGGAATGGCCGCACCTACCTCTCGGACCAGACGCTAGCCTACCCGCTGCCCGTCGACCTCCAGGAGATCCACCGCCAGTCGCTGCGCACGCTGTTGCTGATCCAGGTCTTTGGCTCGCCCATCTGCTCCGACTCGTTCGCCAACTCGCCGCCCAGCCGCGTGCTCGAGGTCGCCTGCGGCTCCGGCTTCTGGAGCCAGTCGTGCCACCGCCACTTTGCCCAACGGGGCCACACGGACATCGAGTTCACCGGCCTCGACATCGCGCCCATGGCCGCCAACGCCGGCGACGTGTCGCGCGACATGAAGTGGCGCTTCGTCCAGCACGACATGCGCAACTTCCCCTGGCCCTTTGCCGACGGCGAGTTCGACCTGGTCATGGTCAAGGACCTGAGCCTCGTCGTCACGTCGCCGCACTCGCTGCAGGCCGCCATCGAGGAGTACCACCGCGTGCTGCGGCCCGGCGGCACCGTCGAGTTCTGGGACAGCGACCACCAGATCCGCATGCTGCGGCCTCACGCCGCGCCGCAGTCGGACGAGACGGAGGACGCCGCCACCGTCGCCTCGCTCGGCGCCTACCCCATCTCGGGCAAGACGCCGCTCAGCGCGCCCCTCAACAACTTCCTCGTCGAGTACAACAGCTGGGTGCACCGCGCCCTTGAGGCCCGCAACCTCAGCCCCGTGCCCTGCACCCTCATCGGCCCCATGCTGATCCAGGAGTCGGAGGAGCTGACGGACATACACAGCAAACGCCTGGCGATCCCGCTATCGGAAGTCCGCTGGGAGCGCGAGGGCGTCGGCGGCGTCGTCACCAAGGACGGCAAGTCCTTCATCAACTCGGGCAAGGGCAAGGGCAAAGGCAAGGATAAGGACAAAGAAAAAGACAAGGACAAGGACAAGGACAAGCCCGACGAGCAGAAGAAGACGTTGACCGAGGCCCAGACGGCGCTCCGGCGAACGGCCCTGATGACGGTCGTGCAGCAGATCCAGAGCCTCGAGCCCATCCTGCGCGACGTCAGTGGCAAGAGCCAGGACGAGTGGGACGGTTGGCTGGGCAAGATGATGAACGACCTCATGAGGGAGAACGGCACGAGCTGGGGCGAGTGCCTCGAGGTGGGCGCCTGGTGGGCACGCAAGAAGGAGCGGTGATGCAGGGACGAAGAGAGAGAGAGAGAGAGAGAGAGAGAGAGAGGGGCACAGGGGAGGTGCTTTATAATGTCCAAAGTTACGCACTGCATGGAACGGGACGGGAGTTTGGCCGTGTTGTCTGGCATGTGTATGTGTGTTTGGGTGTGTCTGTGTGGAGGATGTTTATTTTCTATGTGTGCGTGGAAGAGAGGCCGTCGCCATTGGTATACGGGGAGGTTTCACGGAAGCCTACCAAGCTCGGCTCAAGTTGTCTCGGCCGGTCTCACCGCGCCGTGTCTCCTCCCATCCGCGCGTGGTACGGCCTCTCCCTCGCCTCTACGCACCCGGGACGTATCGCTTCCTCAGCGTCCGGTACCGTTTGAGATAATACCTGCGGGAACCCCCCGAGTCAGTCAGCGTTCCCTCACCCGCGCCGAGCATGGGAAAGAAGATGGTGTAATTGCGCCAGCACCACAGCAAAGTACAGCAAAACAGCCAACATAGGAACAGAAGCAAAAAAAACAACCCAGCAACAGAAAGATGACCCAAAAGGGAAGAGAAGGGAGGGGGGGGGGGGGAATGAAAACGACAAAGCCAGAACCGAACCGGACAGGAAATGAAGAAGGGAAAGAGGGGAAGGGAAAGGGAAAAGGGGGGCAAAAAGGGCAAAAGATCCAGTTCATCGTCGAGATACCCCATCATCATCATCATCTACATCTACATCTACATCTACATCTACGTCATCATCTACATCTTTGTTCAAGTCGTCCATCTACCAGAATGCTTTTGCGTGTGGCCATGTATGCGCCCCTCGTGCCTACTTGTCGTGACAATCTTTTGTGTGGTGTGTGAGAATAAAGGGAGGGACACTAATACTGATGATGCTGATTCTGACAACTGGGGGGAAGGATGGATGAAGGCTACGTAACAAGACTTCGTGCGTGGCATGCGTTTTCGGGACTGACGTGTATGTCATTGTGCAAAATGTGCTCTCTCGTTCATGCACTTGCACGAAGCAGGCATCTTGAAGGGCTGTTGGGATGGGCATGAAGATGAGTGTAGAGAGGGGAAGATGGAGGACGATGACAGCCCGAGAGGATCTCTTCTCGGGCCCTTAGATCAAGACGACGCCTGGTGTGGACGGATACAGGAAGCCCCTCTAGTATTGAGTCGTGAGAAAGGGGGGGTCAATGGCACATAGAAGTTGACGTTCCCCAACCACGAGGACCGACCATACGCATGACTTACAGAGCCTCGATTTCTGCAAGGGCGAGTTTGGAGTGTCAGCAAGTGTTCTATCTGCTTGTCGTCCCTGAGGCGGCTCCAACGTGATATGGGGAGGGGCGGGTGGGTTGGGGAGGAGAGACGCGGGCCAAGAGTGAGTGTGTTCAACATATGAGATTTCAGTCAACAGAATTGAGAAGAAAAAAAAAGAAAGAAAGAAGAAACCACGTACCCTTCTTGACGTACTCGGCCCGCTCGATGCCCCGGCGGATGGCATCCTCGTCGCGCAGGGCGGCGTTGGCGCGGAAGGCCCCGTGCAGGCGCGGGCGGAAGTAGTCGTAGCCGAGGGGGTACTCGCGGCCTAGGTACAAGAGTTCTGTTCAAGTCCCCGAGAGGAAAAGGGGAAGAGTCAGTGATTGTTGTCCGATGCTGGCTGAGGCGCTGGGAATAGTGGTGGTGGTGACAAGATGGATGGGGTCGTATAACAGAGAGACAGAGAGACAGTGACAGAGAGAAAGAGAAAGGGGATGCACACACCCTTGTAAATGGCAATGACCTGCCGCCGCAGCTCCGTGTTCACGGCCGTCATGTTGGCCTGGCTGCGGGATGCCTGTGAGATCGAGGCGTCGACCGGTAAGCAATATTGTGTTGAATGCGACGGACTCTCTCACTATGTTCTGTTTGGCGTGTTGGGTGAGTTGTTCTACCTGCTGCAGCCAGCGGATTTCCATGATGTACACACATGTCCATGATGAGATGTCGGAAGCTCAGCTCGGTGAATGACGTAAGCATCGTCTGGGCTCCAATGATTGGCCGGAGCTCGGGATGATACCATCGGGAATCGACTCCCCCGTTTACTCCGACACGAGTAGCTCTCATCTCTCTTTTTCTCTTTCTCCCTCTCTCTCGCCGCCTACTTTCTGGATGGCCGTCTGTCCGTCCGTCTCTTCGCCTTCCTGTATCTCCGTCCGCTCCCCTCCCTTCCAAACACCGAGCAGCAATTCCGGAGCTTCAACCGCATCCGCATCCGCTCTGCCGTCCGTCCGTCCGTTCCCGATCACACACCTCACCGACACCGGCGCCGAATCACTCAACGCCTGCCTCTCTCTCCGTCCCCCTTTTCACCGAGCGGCTTTTCACAGCGACCCCCTCCTCAAAATGCAGGCCGCAAGACGGTTCGGGAAGCGGCTCCCGCTGCTGTCTCCCACACGCCACGCGCCGTCCATCCGAAAGATAGCCTCCCTGCAACGTGAGCCGGCGCCCCCCTCGGCGCGTGCCCAAGATCACGACAGACGAGACCGGTACCCCCCCGCCGATGCTCCCCGCCAAGGGTCCCGAGTCGAGAGTTCCGACGGCGACGTCCTTCTCCGAAGAATCGGCAAGTGCCTCTCGTTTGGCTGCACCCCTCGGCAGACCGCCGACGCCGCCGCCCTCGTCCGCGACATCGCCGACAACTGGCTCGCCATCCAGATGACCCTCGCGGCCCGCAGCCCGCAGGTGCGGGACCTCGTCTATACCGGCGCGCTGTGGAAGGACAACGCCGACAAGATTCTCGACCCATCAACGCCCCGGCCCTGGAAGGTGAGCAAACGGTCATCCATTGCCCCGCCATTGCCCCCCTGAAGCCGACCTCCCATCTTTGTCTCCCGCATTGCCCTCCCACTCGCTGACTTATTCTCACCCGCCAACTAGGGCATCGGCCGCCACGCCCAACTTGTCCGCGTCGGCCAGGAGGCCGCCGTACGCTTTCTCGACTACAGCCTCGCGACAGCGCCCCCCAGGTATCAAAAGATGTGGGAGAAGCTAAGAGACGAGGGCGAACGGAACCACGGATATGAAGTACCTCCCCATCTGGAGCTGGCCGATGTCTGGCTCTCCCATGTTGACGTTCGTCCCCCCCCCCCCCCCCATCCTCCTACCGTATACGGCCGGGGTCCCCCAGTCCATCCTGGACACTCGCTGACGTTGCTGAGCAGAACCGCGTGCTGCAAACCCAGAATGTCAGCGCTCTCGCCCGGCTCGACTCCCACAAGAGATTCCTCGACCATGGCGAGTTTACTTTGACCGTCTCTATATGGTCACACAGGTACATCGCCAAGCTAGCAGATGCCACCGTCTTGGTGACGTACAACACGAACATGGCACACCGAAACGAGACTTTCCTCAACAAGGAGCTGCCGCGCATCGCCGACCTTGGGCTGGACCCCCCAAAGGCATATCACCAGGCCATGCAAAAAGGAGAGGCTGTCTTGTGTGCCGTTGAGAAACTGGAAAAGGAAACCTGGGACAGCGCCGACGCTGTCGAGGATTTCGGCTCTGCCTCCACTGACCAATGATGCCCGTCCGGTGCTCCCGACTGACCCGAGTTTCCCCCCTTCCTTCTCCCGGCACGCTGGCACTTCGACGAGCATGAAGGGGCATGCGTATGTACAATATTGTGTGGCAACACAACACAACACATCCATGGCGCTTGGCCCACCACATACGTAGGCTAGATTATAGATCCTAGGGGCCCGCGACGGGAAAAGAATGGGGGGAGGGGAGGGGCATCGTATGGCCTGCCGAGGTGAGACAAACACTTAGTGGTGTAATGTAATCTCTGGTATGCTGGATGGGGCCGGGCGGGCTGATTCTCGGCGCACGGCAGCGTCAATGGGGACAGAAACGCCGGCGGATGCCCGACGCCAAGTCCCGTCCGTCCCAGGCGGCGATGGGGACGACGGTCCACGATGAGAGCGCGATGCGCCGACACGCGATGGCTTGATGGTTGGAAAGAGAGACTTTGATGTCCTCCGACCCCAGATGCAACTCGTGCCACGGAATCTCAGCGTCTCAAGATCCCCCCCCCCCCCCAAAAAAAAACCCAAGCGTGCGATGGTTCTGTCCGGGGAAACGGCTGCCGTGAATGCTCAAGAGCCTCTTCTGCTGACGTGCTGAAGGCAAGCTGCGAATCACCAAACACAAAATGGCCGTCACCCCTCATCGAGTTCCCAGCATGACCAACATCATTCGGCATTAGCAGAGCTATCCAGAAGAAAGATACTCCGTTGAGCCCAGCCATACATGCCCAGACACCACTAGCACCAGCACCACCCATTGAGGGTAAGGAACAGCTGCATGAATTCGTGAAGGGCGCGCCACTCACTGTTCGGTGGTGTCCAGCTCTGTAATATCTGACCAAAATCCACCACGCAGGCAGCTGAACAATGTTAGGGGCAGCAACTCGTGATTGGTACGGATAGGACTTCCCACTGTTCCAGCCGGCAATGGTGGGTGGTGGTGGGTTTGTTATGCGTGACCTTCTCTCGTCTCCGTACGCGTACGGCGGCACGGAGCCAACTCGGTGTCGGTGGGACAAGAGTAGTCTCTGACTCTCTACTCCTTCCCACCCTGAGAAGGGTAAAAATTCTGTTGTTTTTTTTTCTTCCCGTCAAAAAAAGAGAATTTTTCTTTCGGGGGGGCAGAAGCTCGGCCTCAGTGTCCACTGTCTGCCGCTGCAAAACTTCGAAATTGGCTCTAGAGGGGGGGGGGGGGGGCCACAGACGTCAAAAAGCCCACCACGAGATCCGCATCGCACGGAGCCTCCTCGCGCTATTACGTTGTGTGTCGCCTCACGTCCAACGCCCGGGTAGCAAAGGCCTGCGAAGTCGCCAGCGAAAAACCAGACCGCCTTGGACCCCTTTTCCCACATTCGACGCCACAGTGCGACGGCCAGCGGGAGACGGAACTGGGTCGACGTTGGACCACCCCGCTATGCTTAAGCAGCTGCCAGCCGCAGAAATACTATGTACAACGGTCTGCAGGGCACCAATCAGGACATGCCGGTGCCGTAGACCGCCAAGCTCGCGATGGAGGGGAAGCCAGGCCAGGAGGCGGCGGGACGACTTGATGAGAAGGGAGGGGAGGGGGGGGGGGGGAGAAAAGAGCCCTGAGGTGCATGAGAGGCGTGTCGTGCTTGTGCTGCAGGAAGCTGGCGCCCTGAAGCTTGTTCCCGCCTAGCCGAGCATCGATGCTGTAATTGTAGACCAGTCAACGCGTAGCAGCCCAAACACGTCGAAACCGTGAGTCTACATGTCATACATGACTATGCCTTCGGGTCGTCATCCAGAGACTGATATGATGTCGTGGTAAGTAGTTGTCAAGTCTTTTTTGGCTGATGAACATGAACATGCAGCGGCTGTGTCGCATGGCCACCCCTTCCATCACACGCTCGTCCAACTTTAACAACAATAAAGCTCAGTGCCACTGACTCTTTTTTTCTTCTTTTTCTTCTTCTCTCCCCCCCCCCCCCCCTCTTGTCGCACAATGCTCCTCCATGACGGCGAATCAGGTGCGGACTACTTACTGCGCGTGCCAAATTGCTCCCCACGGCACCCCGAGTCAGTAGCCCACTTGGGGTGAGTCGGCTGTGACATGGGAGGTAATCTGGCATGAAGGCGCGCCGCCGTTGGGAGCGGTCAAATGCCGACAGGAAGATCGACTCGCTTTACCGCTCTGCGCCTAGCTCCATTTCCCCTTCTCGCTGTCACGCTCAATATGATCAGAACTTGGAGGGGCACAGAGGAGGGCCAAGTGGGGGAGGTCGACGAACACTCGAGGTTGCATCTGCCAATTGTCACTCTCGTGACTTCTCGAGGACTTGGACAGTTTTCGTCAGCCCCAGGAAAGCATCTTGATCGGAGGATAATTAGCTAAACAAGTGGGGATGACGGCAAAGAAAAGCTTGACCCTTCCTTGCGAGCACACCTTGGAGTCTGGACGTTGGACGAGCTCGACAAATGGCGGTTGTCAGTGCCGTCTGGTCCGCCCCGCGAGTTCCGTTGACTTGGACGAGAGCGAGCGTTGGGAGTGTACACACACTACTGTACCGCGTAGGGTGATTCGCGTTGCTTGGTTGGTTGGTTGGGGGCCAAGTGAGTGTCGGAAGCGGTCAGCAGTCGACGCCCGTTCAGTGTCTCGCCGGCTCGTCCGGGGCAGACGAGGAATGGTCTCAGTCGACAGCAAGACAGCGTTCCCCTCAGCGGAAGCACACTGTCCTGGGTCGGTTCCTCCCATTAGATGGGTTGTTATGTTTCGGGTCGAAAGGGATCGTCACCGCATGGGGCAAGACGACAAAGACGAGGGCGCATCAGAGAGGTCAATACGGCTGTGTCCGGGGCCTGCTACGGGGCGAAAACAGCGATCGCGGGTCATTGGGCTCCAGCTGTCAGTCAAGCCATGTGGACTATATGCAAAGCAGGGCAAGGCAGGAGGCTTCTCTGGGTGACTGTGAGAGCTGACTATGGTCTGTCTGGCCGTGTCTGGCGCGACAACAATAGCCAGGTGGGCTGTGTGTGGTGGTGGATGGCGCCTCGATAGATAAAACGCCCAGACAGCTATGCATGCGGCATTCCGTGACTGGCCAAAGATCGACGCAGAAAACCAGACCCCAGGGCCCATGGCCACGCTTGATAGGAGGGGGCGCTGATGAGAAGCTGCAGTTCTCTTGCAGCTGCTGAGGCACCGAAGCAGTGCTTACCGAGTATCTGTGGACTCAGCAAATCCATGTGATGGTGTGTTGTCAACCAAGAGACAAGACACGACGGGACGGGTGTGCATCGCTGCATGCTGCATATGAGACTCACTCGTCTGCCATCGAGATGTGGAGTGATGGGTTAGAGAACGAGTCCAGGCCCCACTGGCGATGCTCCCCCGTCTGTCTCGTCTTGATGCCATGGCAATGACAATGGCAGCCGGATAATGGCTGCCCTGGAATTGGACGCTGCCCGCGGCGGTGCGTGGTCATGCTCTGTCAAGGCTAGCGTTGAGCCGGTCGACTTTAGAGTAGTGGGATAAGCCGCTAGTGCTCGTGGCATCGTCGCCAGTATCTCTGCACGAAGCTTTTCACTGTGTGAGGGGTTCAAAGGGCCATGGCTCTCGGCTGCCAGGTCTCTCGGTTTGGTCCCCATGCTTCGTTCCGCGTGCGTGCCTCGTGCCTCACACGGGCAAGCGTTTTGACGTGACTCCTGGTTGTGGGCGTCGCACTACAGGTACACATTGTGGGACGACGGACCGCAGAGCGGTAGAGAGGCAGAACGCACAAAGTCGCACTGTACGAGTAGGGGGTGGGGGAGCATAAAACAACCTCGGGACAGGGCAAGAAGTAGTGAGTGAGTGCACTGTGTGGTCCCAAGACAGCGCTCAATGGGGCAATCCGAACGTGAGATTTTGGGGCGAATATATTTCCGTCGGATTGGCGGCGGTGCATGTGGAGGTGGCCGCTGTGATCGTCGCTATGCGGCTGGGGAACGGCGATGGCGATCGATCATTGGCGGTTGACGTCGAAATTCGGCAGGGGCGGACAGGCGATGGTTGTCGTGGTCGTGTCCTCGTGGCTCGCCTTCCTTGCGATAAGAGATTTTGAGTGCGCGGGGGTGGTTGGAGGAGCCGGGGAGAGCCTGGTCAAAGTCTTGAGGCGACAAGGAAGCGGTGGTGTGAGAGAGTACATCGTAGAAGCGAAGGCAGAGAGTAAAGCTGCTTTCAACATGTGCCATGACGACGGCGAAGCAAACGGGCAAGGCACGATGCGCTGATCTTGGAGAGATGCTGGACTTGAGAGAACGTGTCGCCCTCAGGCGATGCAGATGTCGAGGATGGCGCCGAGTCAGTCGGAAAGTATTGGAATGGACAATGAATGACAGGCGCCGGGTGAGAATTCAGGAGAGGCATTGATTATTTGGAGAGGCGGTGCAACATCTCTACCGACTTCTCCGCCTGGGAGGGTCGAGTCGTTCGTTACGCGAGCAGCGATGAGGGATACCGGCGAGGATTGACAGCATGGACAGCGTCTCGGTGACGAGCGACAGAAGCCCGTGAACCAGACGAAAGGGACAGCAAGAGGGAGAGCGACAGAGAGAGAAGACGAGAGAAGACAAGACGACGGGCAGCCGAAATAGGGACGAACGACGGGGATGTCCCCA
Organism: Colletotrichum destructivum; assembly: GCF_034447905.1. Taxonomy (NCBI): domain Eukaryota; kingdom Fungi; phylum Ascomycota; class Sordariomycetes; order Glomerellales; family Glomerellaceae; genus Colletotrichum; species Colletotrichum destructivum. Next base: position 1,989,149 of record NC_085905.1, read on the forward strand.
GGTCCGGCGGACATGGCGGAGGGCGGATCGTCATGTTAGGCTAAAGGCGGAAGAGTGAGTCCGGGGGCGGAGGTAGACGAAGTGTCAGCAGTGAAAAGAAAGGAGGAAGAAGAAAAAGGAGATCCAATATCTGTGCCTGTGTCCGTGTCCGTGTGCTTACCGAAGGATCACGACGGTCAACGGGTGTTCCATGCGAAGAAGGAAGTAGCAGCAGCGCACAGAAGTTGCAAAGCAGGCGCGAGGCAGACAGGAAGGTGCAAAACAAGGCAAGGCAAGGCAAGATAAGGTGAGGCAGGTGCGAGGCACGAAGTTCGGTTTTGGTGCATTAAAATCATCTGGCATTTTAGGGAAGGCACGACCACGATGCAACAGCAGCACCTGCTGCTCTTGGACCCAACAATGGTGCAAAATGTAAGATAAAAGATGCAAGATGCAAGAACGAGACGGATACGCGGGTATGCCCGGTGCTCTGTATTTGCTTGCATCAGTGTGAGTACCAGCATCTGTATCTAGATCTGTATCCTGTAGTATCAGTATCAGTATCTGTTATTGCTCCTGCCGCTGGACGCGGGATTGATTTCTTGCCTTTGCTTGCGTGTTTTCCGTCCCGTCTGGGTCCACTCCACAGCGTCCCGGGAGGCATGCTTACTGCCTGCATCCAGTCACTCGACTTTGCCTTGGGTACCTTAGGTACCTAGAAAGGTACCTACCTACCTGGGCAGCAAGACTTCAGCAAGCTTCAGCACCGGTGGTCCCCTGGAACCTCGCTTTCTCAGAACCCCCAGCCCCAGCGCAGTGCAGTCCCGAGAAAGTGGCTTGCAGCAACAACCCGCCTGGCGTTGCGGCATCATCGGCCGGGGTCACCGCGAGGTAACTCGCGTGTCATGCGAAATTACCCCTTGGCCCGACCACAATTTGGCCGAAGAGCAAGTACTCACTGACTGGGCTGCCCAGGTTGAGAGATCCGAGATCCTGATCCTTATTCCTGATCCTGATCGAGAGAGGGGGAGAAGCCTGAGTCTGAGAAGAATTTGGCCCCGTCGAGGACGAGTCTGGCCACTCAGAGACGAGTAATTGCGGACAGTCCCATAAAAGTCCCGCAATTGCGGCGCCACATCTGGTCAAGGAGAGGGGGAAAACACGGCTAGGTACCTGCCTCGGTACCTGGGTACTTCATGTGCCTGAGGTACGGAGAGCTCCGCCAAGAGCCAGACAGTGCGAGGCTTCCCGCTCCGCAACAGCCACCATCCCTGTCTATGTCTTTTTTCTTCTTTTTTCCTCCACAGGTACTCGCATTCTCGATTAAAATAAACTCAAATGGAGCGAGACAGACAGACGCCTGGCTGTCCTGCCAATGTCAGTGTCCCAGTCTTGGTTTGGAGACAGAGAAAGGGGATGTGATGCAATAACAAGGTGGTGCTCCGTAAACCTGAGCAAAAATAGGAGGGAGAAAAAAAAAGGGGATCGATACCCTCTCTCCCTGTGTCCTCCATTCCATCCTACCTACCTACTTCTCCAGATCACAACTCGACATTCAGCATAGCATCATTCATATTTAGTGTACGGATGGATACTCCTTACTTCACACTCCGTACAGTACAATACCTATTGCCAGTCCAAAAGTAGGACAGGCCACATAGCTCGGCTCTTTGCCGAACCCGTGCCGTATCTGAATCTGCGCACCATCCAGTGTGCAGCGTCCAGTGTCCAGCATTCAATGTCTAGTCCCCAGCGTCCAGCCCACTGAAAGAAGAGCTCCCCTACCCCTTCTGCGCTTACGCCGCTAGCTTCTTCTTTTTCACACATACCTACTACTACTTCGTCCACCCTCTCTATCTCTCCCACATCTCCTCTCTTCCTCCTCTTCCTCCTACTCTACACTACCTAAGTAAACTAAGTAAAGTTGGTAGCGTCTCTCTATCTGGGTACCTGCAGTACTACTCTACTCTACCCCTCTCTTTTTCTATTTTTTCATTTTTTTCCCTTCTCTTTTGCTTTCCTTACCTTATTTCCCTTGCCCGTCACTCCTTTCGAAAACCCCACCCCCCGAACCTTTCCCGACGCGAGTAATCCCCCTAAATCTCTGTTCCGTATCGGTACTACCTCAGGTACCTCGCAGTACCTACTCCGACTCACATACCCATAAGGTACCTTACCTTCCTACACATACCTGCCTGCCTACACAGACATACTTTCCTTTCCTTTCCCACCACACACAAACTTCCGCCGGTTCCCAGACCCGGAAAAAACAACAATTCAGCCTCCAACATCACCAGAAAACATTGTCGTCAACATCATCACCACGACCACCACCACCTCCTCCTTCCCCCCGACTGCCCGCCGCACCCGACGACGCATGAGGCCTCACGGAAATCCCCGGAGAATCCGTCGCTTTGCGCTCCCTTTCGCGTCGAGTGCCTAGTTTTCCACCCCCCAATCCCCCCCCCTCCCGGTCGCCTCTTGAGACGGGATCCCGATCCGATCCCTTCGGCCCTCCTCCAGCATCCAGACCAGTCCAAGTCGTGCTGCTGGCGCCCCCCGACCTGCCTTAACCAGGCTCCCGGGTCGGCGGACAGCAGAAATCGCTGCAGCGCATGCCTCGTGCTTCAACTTCCTCCAAGCGACAGCAAGGCGCCGCCAACCAACGCGATACCAGGCACGAAAATGGCCTTGTAGGCCCCGCGAAGCGACTCTCCAACAAAAAGAGCCAGCCCTCTCTCGACGCCTCGGCCGCCCGCAACTCCCCTGACCAGAATGCCGCTGCCTCGGTCCTCCCCTCGTCTCTCTCCATCGGCAACGGTAACGCCCCCTCGTCCTATTCCAACGGCAACCGCCAGAAGACCCCGACTCGCGCCGCCGCCGCCACCGCCGCCGCTCCTGCTCCCGCTCCCGCCCGTGACTACGACGACGACGACGACGACGACACCATGGCCCCCGTCCACCGTAACCCCGACGCCAACGCCAACGCTGCTGCCAGGCGGCCTTCGCTAGGCGGCTGCTCCGAGACGTCGTCCTCTGACTCGCTCTCCTCGAACCTGCCCAACGCTGCCCTCGACGCGAGCCACCGCCAGATCGATGTCAACGCCACTAAGAACGCCGATGTCCATCGCGACCCCGGCGGCCCTGTCGAGTTCGCCGCCACCGTCCTGAGAGCATTGCCCCTCTACGACACTCTCGCCATCCTCATCCTGCTCATGCAGGTGCCTCCTGTCGCCCTCTCCGGCATCTACATGGTCTTTACCTTTCTTACCTTCGTGCCCCCCGTCACCACCAGCTCCGGGATGAACATCAACCTGGCCGAGATCTTTGACTACAACTCCACCATGCCCTCCCTCGTCACCGTCCTCTGCATGGACGTCTTTATCCTGCTGGTCTGGCTGTTCCTGTGGCCCACCATGCAGCTTGCCATCCTCGACTTTGCAAAGCCCGTCATCGCCGCCACCCTCGGCGGCGGATCCAATACGAGGGAGGGCGCCTCGAGAAGCGTGACTACCTGCTTCTTCCTCGTCATAGGCTCGCATCTACTGCGCGGCTCTAGGTTCCACTGGTCACGCGCCGCGAAGTTCCTCCCTCCCAACTGGCGATTCTCTCCCGACTCGGACGACCCCTTAGAATCCCTGAGCCGCGGCTTCGACAAGAGAGGCCCGCATGGCTGGATCAAGAGCGTGCTTGCCATACATATCCTGACCCAGGGCATAGTGCGGTATATCAGGGAGTGGTATTTGAGGAGAGAGAAAGGGAGCTCGTCGGCGCACAGCATAACGGACCCGGAAGCAGGCAAGCCCTACGCCAACGATGCGGCAGCCGACACGGGGTTTGCCACGCCCGACAGCGACACGACCTTTCAACAAAACGCAACAGTATCATCTACAAAAAAGAAAAGAAAACAGAGCACGCAGGTGCGCCTGCAGCAGCCGCTGTGGGCCGCCCTGGCGAGCACCAAGATCGTCATGGTGAAGGAGTACGAGTTATCCCACGCCACATCCGAGTCGGCCGGCTCCAACGCCACCGATATCCATAATCTGGGGAATGCCCCCTTCGACAGCCAGGCCGAGCAGATCTGGATTTCCTACATCGGCCACGACGAGGTCTGCTTCAATACCAGTCACTTCCCCGACTGCCCGAGCGCTGCTTCTGCTACCGCCGCTGCCGCCGCCGCCAACGGACACGTCCCGCGGCCGGCGGGAGTCGACACATCGAAGCCGTTTTACGTCCGAGTGAACAACGCATTCTGGCAGCCGACGCGCATCTTCCGCATCCAAGACGAAGAGCAAGATGAGCAGCCCGGCCAGCACCGGTGGTGCGGCGACATTTACGGGCTGCGGCCGTTGTCCAAGTACGTGTGCGAGTTTGTCGACACGCGCACGAACCGAGTCATCTTTTCCACCAGCATCCGCACCTCGTTCGCGGCCAACAGGGACCAGGAGGGCTCCATCAATCCGCCCGTCAGCACGCCGCAGTCGCTCCGCCCGGACTCGCCGGCGACGACGCTCAAGAGCACCATCAACGCCAACAACGAGCGCCTGGCCGAGGAGAAATCGAGGCTCAAGACGCTGCGCAAGGAGTGGAAGAACAAGATCAGCTCGCTCAAGAAGGAGAACGAACGGCTCGACAACGCGATCCAGTCAGCCGGCGGTAACGACGACAAACACAGGCAGAAGATTATCCAGCAGGAGAATACCAAGGCCCAGTCAGAAAAGGAGATTGCCCAGCTCGAAGCGGATCTCAAGGCGTTTGAAACAGCACCGGAAGGATTCTACGAGCGCAAGAAACAGACGGAGAAGGAGTGGACCGCCGAGAAGGCCGTCTTCGATGCGGCGTCCAAGGAGTTCAAGGAACACAAGGCCGCCATCGCCAAGGCCGTCAAGGCCAAGGAGGACGAGCAGGCGAGCATGCAGACCAAGCGCAACAAGATTGCGGCGCGCATCGCCAAGGTGGACAACGAGCTCGGCCGCATCACGGACGCCAACAACCGCGGCCTCGACGAAGCCGAACGACGGCGCCAGGCGCGCGCCGCGTGGCAAGCCGAGACGTCTACGATTGAGAACAACTTCCGCGGCAGCATCGCTGACATCAAGACGGCCAACGCTCTTAAGCAGGAGCAGGTTAACGCTCTGCTGCAGCAGCTCCAGGCGTACCACGAGCACATGAACTACGCCACGGCCGCGTCGATGCCCTTTGAGGTCCACGAACACCACTCGGCAGCGCCTCAGGGGGCGGTGACAGCGACATCAATGTCCATGTCGATGTCGACGTACAACCCGGCCGCGCCCGCCTGGACGCCGACTTCAGCCACCGCGGCCCCGCAGTACATGATGCCTGGAGCGTCCATGTGGCCCACGTCGATGATGACGGGGTCCGGGTCGGCTCTGCCTCTGCCGACGAACTCGACGCAGTCGGTCTGGGGATACCCTCCGCCGCACCACAGCATGGTGTCACTCAAGGCTAGAGGCCGGTCGTCATCGATGCTCAGCGACGTATCGGGATTCACGCAGTCCAGCAATGGCGACGACGAGTTCCTGTCACTGCACAACACGCCCGCGCAGCAGCCGATGGCCCAGCGCACGCCGGTGACGTTTGCCTTTACGCGGCGTCAGCGCAGCGACGGCGCCGGGTCCGGCGGCAGCAGCGTGCACAGCGGCAGCGGCAGCGGCAACGGCAGCATGCGGGATCCGCAGAGCCCGGCTTGACGCGGTGGCGGTTGTTGGTCTACGGAAGAAGGGATGTCTGTTCTGTTTCTTGCTATTTTTCGGTAGTCGACTTTTTTGGACTGATGTGCTGGGAAACGAGTTGTTTGCTGAGTCTTCGCTGTACTTGTGGCGGCGTCTGTCCTCCTCTCTTTGTCATTGTGCCGTTCTCAACCACATGTGGGGGGGTTATGGCAATGGCAAAAAGGTAGACACGGCGGCGGTCCCGGATCGGATACCGGTAGCGATCTTGATCTCACGAAAATGGAAAAAAGAAGTTGTGCCTTTGTTTACATTCTGAGCCTCTGTTTTGCTGTCATTGTGTCGTGATATCCACCTGTGATGTGAGAGGACTTGCCTGAACTTCCACCTAACTTGGCTAATGGAACTCCGAGAGGGGCCGTTCATTCCATCCCTCGGCATGGCGGCGACCCGGATGGTTGTGTCGGCGGACGGGTGGGTCCGTCTCGGGGCGGTCGGTTCCGGGTGGCATCAGTCCTGGGAATCGTAAATGTTGCGGGTCACTTTCCGACTCTCGACGTTTGCCAAAGAAGCAAAGCATTATGCCGGCGTGGACTTTGGGGCTTAGGTGTGCGTAATTTCATTGCATACTCGAATGGCTCGAGGAAGGGTACCCTCCCCCCCCCCCCACCCTCGGCTTGTACACATGCTTTTGTCTGCTGTCGAGAACTACGTTGCTTGCGATAGGAGAGATGTGGACAAGGAAGAATACATTCAAGAAGAAAAATACAAATACGACAGTGGTGGAATGGGAACATGGGGGCCGACGGCGGTAGCGTCGTTTCTCGGCGGCTACGCGCATATGGGCTGATGCTTGTATTGGTGGACAGGGCCAAGGATGCTGCTTCGGTATCGCGGTGGCTGGCTGGTTGGTCGGTCATGGTTTCTCTTTTTTATTTATTTTCGTTATCGCTGGGGATGCACATTGTTGCTTTTTGGAAAGAAAGAGAGAGAGAGAAAGAGAGAGAATTAGGACTAGAAGACCTGATTTGCTGCACCCCCTGTGCTTCTCACAAGCGACGACAATGGCCACCGACGGCGTTTTAAACATTTTTTTGCCCTCCCTGACTAGCTAGCATCCTTAGTCGTAACGAGATGCAGCGCCTGGCCGGGTCATGAGGGAGGGGGGACTGGCGACCGGGGGTGTGAGGCGGGTTGGTTGGACCGGGGAGAGGGACTAAAGGCTTGGCTCCGATGGGCATGATGAGAGGTGCGGCTTTCGTGTAAGTTAGCGCGGCCATTGTGACCCCTCTTCCTCTGTTTGGGTGGGATTTTGCATCCTGGTCTGATGCTAACGGCGGGATGGGTTTGATGGAGGGAAGAAACACGGAGGAGAAGGAGAGAGAGGGACAGACAGGAGCGAGGTCATACAAAGACAAACAAGACAGACGCCTTTTCTCCTACTCACCCCCCTATTAGCCGTATCGTGCCACCCGTAGCAGTAGAAGAACGAGCGGTCTGCATGTCGCTTCGTCTATGCTGACAAGCCTTTTTGACGAACCTCCGGCCTCGCATGTTGTGGTTGAGCCTTCGACTACCTAAACGGGGGGGGGGGAACAGCACTTTCAACTCTTGTTGACTGCCTACGCCTCACAACCGCGGGTGCTCCGGGTTCCGTCCATTTTCGGTACTGATCCCTACTTGCAACCCGCCTCCGGCACTGTGTCCACGGAGTCGACGGGACTTTAGGCGGGGGAGAAGAGCCGAACTGGCGGAGCGCAGCGTTTCTACTGCATCCGCACGACAGCGAAAGCGAAAGAGAGACAAAGAGAGACAGACATACCAGGTTGTAACTACATACTGTCACCGTCTCAATTATTGCCAGCCTTACCCTCCCGCGGCATCCTGGACCAACACCGCTTCATCCCCAAACCGCCCATCTCACCCTCACTGAGATGAGAAAAGCTTGAGACGAATCCCCAGCAAAACCCCCCACGAGACACCGAACGCCTGGCTACACGAAGCAGCCGCCTGCCTGTGTCGCCCTCCCTCTTCGTGCTTTCTCTGGACGGCCGCCTTGCGGATGCCGGGGACTCTCACTCTCGATCCCCCTCCCTCGTCTTGAACCCCCGCCCAGAGAGAAAAACAGTCGAGGAGTCCACGAGGAACCTGCACGCTCTTTGACGTCCCGGTCTCTTTCACTTTTGTGATCCACTTTCCGACAGATGACACCGTCCCTGCAGGAAAACCACAAACCCTCGCGCCAAGACTCGGTAGGAATCGTCCTGCAAGACGACCAAAACGGGTCGAAACACCAACTACAAGTCCCTCAACTCTACTTTGAAGTCGTTTCGAACGATATACACCGCATCCAGTGAAAAGGGCTGAATGACCTCGTTGTAATGGGCTTCTTCAACCGCAAGAAGGCAAGGAATACCGCCCCCGACCCGGTACCGGTGCCGAGGCCGGTCAAGCCGGGGTCCTGCGTGAACGCCGGGGCTCAGTATCACGTTTCGCCGCCGCCGCCACAGGTTTCTCAATATGCCACGTCAACAACTCAGACGCCGACGTACTGGCATACTCAGCCGCAGCAACCGGGACAACACCAACCCCCGCCATCTCCGTATTACCACCAGCCGCCTCCGCCGCCGCCGCCGCCGCCGCCGCCGCAGCAGCAGCAGCAACTCCAGATCCAACACCATCACCCCCAGGGATGGTCTCAGTATCCCCAGCGCGGGCAGTACGCCACGCCCATCGTCGTGAACCAGCACCACTACAACCTCGCTGCGCCGACGTCGACGGCGCTGGTGCCGTCCCTTCCTCCTCCCGCCGCCAACACGAACCCCTACTCCTCGTCCCGCAACGCCGCGACGTGTCCCTCGGGCCTCGACCGGTTCGCCGGATCGATGGTGACACTCGCCCGGGACTTTGCGTCGCCGCGCTTCCTCGAGGAGCCCAATTTCCACCCGCACGCGACGCAGCTCATTAACTCGACCGCCGCCTGCGTCGACCAGATCGCCGGCTGCTTCAACGATGTCGTCACGCTGATCGACCGGGAGAGGCTGGTCGGGAACGAGAAGGCCCTGTTCTCGTACCAGAGCGGCGGCGACAAGACGGTGTCGCATAGTCCGCCGTCAGGGCCCGGGGGTGGTGACGGGCGGAGGGGCGCCAGGGAAAGGGAGAGGGATAGGAAAGCTAGTGGAGGCGACGCGAGGAGGAAGAGCAGCAGCAGCAGGGACAAGGGACACTCGTTGGCGTCGTCGTCGTCAAAGGTGCAGACGACGGCCGTCACCGCGTCGGTGGTCTCTGGGAACTACTTTGCAAAGGTCGAGCTGTACGCCAACTCGAGGCTGCCCCTGAATCTCCCACCGCTGAGACTGTAAGTCTACAAACCCCCCTCCGCCCCCTGACAAACCGTCAAGACGACCTAGGAGTGCCCCCAGAGAAAGTTATACTGACACGTATCAGATACATGCCGACCTGGCCCCTCCTCTGCCTCGCGGCGCAGTACGCAGAGCGCGTCTACGAGCAGCCCAGGGGCGCGGAGCGCGACGCCCACGTCTCGGCCGACTGGAAGACGGGCACCAAGGCCATGGTCATCAAGTCGGTGCCCATGGACCACATGGATACCATCGTCTTCGCCATCCGCGGCTCCGCCACCTTCATGGACTGGGCCGTCAACCTCAACGCGGCGCCCGCCTCGCCCGCGGGCTTCCTCGACGACGAGGGCAACTCGTGCCACGCCGGCTTCCTCGCCGTCGCGCGCAAGATGGTCGGCCCCGTCGCCGCCCGCCTGCGCCAGCTCCTCGAGGAGGACCCCGGCCGGAGCGCCTACAGCCTGCTGATCACGGGCCACTCGGCGGGCGGCGCCGTCGCGAGCCTGCTGTACGCGCACATGCTGGCCGAGTCGCGGCGGGCGGCGAGCGAGCTCAACACGCTGACGGCGCGCTTCAAGAGGGTGCACTGCGTCACCTTTGGGACGCCGCCCGTGAGCCTGCTGCCGCTGCGCCGGCCCGAGCGGCCCGAGCTGCGCAAGAGCCTGTTCCTGACGTTTGTAAACGAGGGGGACCCCGTCACGAGGGCAGACAAGGCGTATGTCAGGAGTTTGTTGGAGCTGTTCGCGTCGCCGGCGCCGCCGGGGCAGTCAGGGCAGACGGGTCCCGCGACGGTCGCTGCTGCGGGGCCGAAGGACAGGGAGAAGAAGAAGAAGAAGAAGGAGAAGAATAAGGGTGAGGAGGAGGCGGGCGCGAGGGGTAGAAGACTGGCGGCCAGAGCGAGCGGGATGTCGCTGAGGCCGAGGGAGGGCAGGGTGAAGGACCCGCCGACGACGACCGGGAGCGGCCGGGATGACATGAAGGGGAAGCCGATCTGGCGTCTGCCGCCGAGCACTCTCAGCTCGCCTGGCCGGATCGTCGTGCTGCGCAGCGGGGATCCGCGGGCGAGGCTCAAGGACCGGAAGACGGTGGGCGAGCGGCTGGACGAGGGGGTCGTCGCGCAGACGGTCTCGGACGAGGAGCTAAGGGGGGTCGTCTGGGGGGATCCGGTGTGTCACGTCATGAGGCTGTATTCTGGGAGGATCGAGACGCTGGCCGTCGGGGCGGTTACCGGGCGGCACGGTTGAAGGAGACGGTGGTGGACGAGGTTGGAGGACTCATGGAATAGGCGTTTGGGTCTGGGTGACACGTTTCGGTTTGGGTGATACCATTGCTTGGCTGGTTAGAGTGTGTAGCTTGGATACCGTGAATGAACTCATGAGATATGACTGAGTATCTGAACTGAAGAGTTGCAAGATGCCGGATGATGGATGTTGTCAAGCTTGAAAGTCCCAGAGGACAATCAGAGCTTAGACCATAAGAACGAGACTAACATGCATGTGTATGAATATGTCATGTTATGACTAGGGAGCCATACAAGTCGCCATTTTTGGTTTGGTTCATGAAACGGCTTACAAGTTATAATTCTAGCTTCCTACGCTGCGGAGTGGTGAGATGTGAGACGCCAGTGTAGACAAGCCTCAACGCCGTTCTATTGTCATACCAACGAATTGATCTTAAGCTTCAGCGTTCAGGGAGTTTGAGATGTATATGTCTGTGTTTATGTCAGATCATATAAACAGAAGCTCTCCTTCTTTGTCTAAAGGTAGAAGGGATGTCTTCCCGGATCTAATGCAATCCGGTCTCCGTCACATGTCGACAACCAACACTTCGTGTCTTTCTTATTACGGCCTCGCCAAACACGCCCAACGACATTCTCAGTCCACCCGCTGCACTTCGCCGTCGACGACAGCTACCTTGCGCGTCAGCCACTTGTGCTGGCGCAGCGTGAACAGCGCGTACACCTTGACACACGACACGTAGTAGTGGACGCCGACGACGAGTGGCAGGATCAGCCAGTCCCTCGGCACGCGGCGCATATGCGGCAGCATCTTAAGCGCCTGTTGGGCGTGTTGCCAGATAAGCATGGCGACGGCGACCTTCCAGCGCGTTGGACCGTCGACGAAGACCAGCGCGCCCAGCTTGGCCAGCGTCCAGATCGGCGCCACTGACCGGAGCACCAGCAGCACCGCCAGGAAGGGGTGGCGCCAGACCCAGCCCTCCCAGAGGGCGCGCAGGTCGCTGCGGAAGCTGTTGCGGCTCCAGCGCACGCGCTGCTGGACGAAGCCGGCGAAGTCGGGCTTGAAAGTCGAGTGGACGTGGGCGTCGAGCTGGACCCAGGTGGCGTAGCCGCTGCGCAGCACGAGGCACGTGTAGCGCTTGTCGTCGCCGCTCATGCACCGCGTGCCCATGAAGGTCTCGTTGAGGAACGGCTCCCGCAGCCCTTGGAGCAGTCGCGTGCGGTAGACGGCGGTGCGGCCCGAGAGGCAGCTGACGGCGCGGCCCCAGCGCGTCGCGGCCGGCACCTCGCCGGCGTAGCGCATGTCGAGGTACATGTCGGCGATGCGCTCCCACACCGTGGCCGCGGCGCCGTCCGTGGGGTACATGTGCTGCCGCGTGCCGACGCCGCCGATGGAGGCGTCGGCGAAGGGCATCTTGACCTTGCGGAGCACGTCGGGCTCCCATATGACGTCGCTGTCGACGAGCGCGACGAGGTCCGTCGAGGCGGCGTCGACGCCCGCCGCCAGCGCCGCCCGCTTGCCGGGGACGTCGATCGGCATCACCTCGACGCCGGCGCCGGCGTACTCGTGCGCGACGGCCATGCAGCGCGTGTCAGTGACGTCGATGACGGCGATGATGCGTTCCGGCTTGTTGGCGATCCACGACTCGAGCGCGAGCCGGAACAGCGCCGGGTCCTCGTTGTAGACCGGCGTCACGATCGTCGCCGTGGTGTCGTAGTCATTCTCGATCGGCCGGTAGAACAGCGCCGAGATGCGTGTAAGGAACCACATCGGGGAGACGGCGATCGAGCCTGGTCTTGTGTTTCGATGAACGGCTCTCTAGAGGGGTATTTAGTTCCAGGAGGACGAGTGATACCTATGGGAGTAAACAGGCGTTGGAGCGCGGAATATCTGGCTTGCAGGCAGGCAGGCACAGTTATTCATGGCTTACGACAACAAAATACATGCAAACCAACGTGTTCAGCCAAGAGTTTCATTACACTACCCGGTTATAGTAGTTCCAGTCAAGAGCTATATACATGCGTTGCTGAGGTAATTGTCCTCAGGGTAGGTGTATAATGTTGGAATATATATGTTGAAGGCCCGTGAGCAGTCAAGGATATACACATAGCCGACATAACATCACTCACCACCCATGTTTTCCTGTCCCCTGCCGCCTAGATGGAATAGAGTTACTTCGTTTCTCGCTAGTTGAGATTGCTATGACATTGACAATTCCGGAACACAATAAGGTTGACAAGGAAATGGGAAGTTGTCGGAGGCGGTTGCAATGACCGAGTCGCTTTCACTAGGCCGAAAGAGGGATAAAAGCGGAGAATTTCAGAAACTCTCGCCCGGCGAGGAGGGATGGGAGACATATGAATGTGGATGAGCAAGGCTTTGAGTTGGTGAAGTTGAGATATAGTAGAAACAGGGGTTCCACTTTTTATACAACGGACGACCCATGTTCAGAACAGAGCCCAACATTGGCGGTCGTCACCATCGAGTCAAGAGGCATGGAGGATTGAACCATCTGGGGGTACCCTGTAGAAGCAGCGGTTTGAATTGTTCGTGTACCAGTACAACCAGTTAGTGGCCACTGAAATAGACTTCGACCCCCTGGCCCTGATGGACTGAAAGTCCGCCTCGGGACCTAATTCCAAAATAGGCGCAACTGAATGTTAGTTGACAGCTGCATTCTGGAGTCAGAGGCGACCAAACTCCAGTCATGCAAAAAGTTGCCATGCCAAGGGATCATTGGGTGGGCAGCATCAGTCGGGTTTGGCAAAAGTCAAAGGTTAAGACAGACCTTGGTGAGGTGTATGAATTGGGGGTGCTGTTAGTGTTATGTTAGGCTAGACCTTTGAAGCTAATATCATCACAGGTTTCTTCGTCTGGAAGTAAAGTAACTAGTGCGTATCAATGATATGCTGTAAAAGCAAGTCTACAGTTCCAAGAACTAAATGGGTGGTAGAACAATCACACTTGCGCATTCACATCATCAAACGACAAGTTTTTCATCTTGCCTCTTAATAAAACGCCAAAAGTGTTGTATTGTAGATACAAAAACCATGGACGAGTCCCTTGACGCAAATCAACAGACAGACACGGCCTGCTCTTAGACCACTTCTAAGTGGTATTCGGTTCTAGTACGCTATTGCTTTCGATAATTTGGCGTGCGACACGACACCATCTCCGGTCACAGAATAGTCGGTGTCGACTTGCCCACTGCTAACAGCAGCTTCTCCGGCTCCTCGAGCGCGCCACCGCGCCGGCGGACCGCGTCGAGCACGGCGTCGATCTTGTCGGGCGACGGCACGGCCGGGACGCTCGACTTGAGCCGGCGGTTGACCTCGATCGTCGACTCGAGCATCAGGTGGCCCACGCCCAGCCCGCGCGCGAACTGCAGAAACGCCTCCGTGTCCTTGGGCAGGCACGCGCCGCCGTACGGCACGCCGCCGCGGGTGCCGTAGAGCGGGTTTCACATGCCCTCGGCGCTGCGGGACACGGCGGCGCCGACGAGGTGGCCGTCGAGGCCGACCTTGGCGCAGATGGCGTGCACCTCGTTGAAGTAGCTGATCTTGACCGCGTTGTAGACGTTGTTGACGTACTTGATCATCTCGGCCTCGGTCGGCGTGCAGTGGACGACCGCGGCGCCGAACGGCCGGTACAGCTCGTCCATCGTCGCCGCCGTGCGCGCGTCGTTGGCGCCGACGACGGTGATCCACGGCCGCGCGAAATCTTGCTCGTTGCTGGCGGCGCGCAGGAACTCGGGGTTCATTGCCAGGCCGAACCCCTGGCCGAGCTGCTTGCCGGAGGCGCGCTCGAGGATGGGCGCGATGTGCTTCTCCGTCGTCGTCGGGGGAACGGTGCTGCGCACCACCACCGTCACGAAATTGTCTGTTGTCGCGAGGCCACGGCCGACGTCGAGCGCGGCGGTTTCGATGTAATCGAGCACGACGCGGCCGTCAACTGTCGGCGTCAGGACGGCCAACATCACGATGTCGACGTCGTCCCAGTCGACCTCGGACACCGTCATGGCCACCAGACCGGCGCTACAGAGCTTCTCGATCGTGGCAGAATCGATGTCGACGAAGCGAACTGCGTGCCCCTTTTCCGCGAAGCCCTTACCGGTTGCTTGGCCGACAACCCCAGAGCCGATGACGACGATGCGAGCCATGACGGTCTTCTATGATATAGCTGAGTAAATATGAATGAGTCTAGATCAAGCCAGAAGGTCGATGGAAGTCTTGATGTGTCACGTTTGGGCGAAATCTCACAAGACATAGCGAAGATGCCAGGCGTGCCAGGCCAAGCCGACCCACTTGAACTATAAATCATGCGAAGGAGAACGTCCTCGGGCTTGACAAATTGCATAATGGCGTCGGTCGGTTTCCAAGCGCAACGGACAGGGGAAGAGGAGAGGGTTAATCGCAAGGTTCAGTGCTGTATAAGGTATTATAGGTAATTTAGTACCACCCATGTTTGGAACAAGTTATTTAGAGTTGATCTAGAAGTGAGCTAGGATGACAGGGGAAAACTCAGTCATGGTCCAGGTGATTAATGTCCAACTTTGTTTGTGTGTGTCTCTTGAAAGGCACAACAGTCTGCAGCTGTTAGACTAGAGATTGCGATGGGAGTTTCGTAGCCTACAAAGAGCTTGGACTATTCTTATGTGGCATCTGGATGAACAACTTTGACCGTCAACAACCCCCCTCCCCACCTCCACTTGCGTTTACCTCGCCTATCAAGTGCATATAGAATAACGAAACTCAGTGCGCCCATGATCTGGTCCCGACGATGCCGAAAATTATCGTCGCCCCCGTCATCCACCAGCTGGCAATCCCAAAAGCGCTCTGGAGATCCTGTTTCAAGACTCCCCAGAGAATCCCGAATAGCATACTCGGGGGGAAGAACGCAAGCCCTAGGAGCCACCAGATCCTCTCCCAGTCCCAGTCCTCCTTGTAGTAGATCCCCCACGCCTCGACGACCTCAGCGGCCTGCATTTGCTGCTGAAAGAGACGGTTGCACGTCCTCTTCGGAAGCTGTTGCAGGACCAATGTCGAGTCGGCCGGGATGTCATCCGGGTTGGTGAAGTAGTCCATCATGAGACGTGGCCCGACGGGAGGCGAGAACTTGGCCGGGATCGGACTACATTTGTACTCTGTCCCTTGCGGCACCACGAGATCGGTAGGTGGGAGGCAGTTGCATGGCTTTGCCAACTCACAGATGTCTTGGTGGCGCCTGATATCGATATATCGAGAACCCCCGTATCCCATCTGGAGTTTCAGAGTGTTAGCACAAAGCCCAAACATTCGCAGGAAATTGCAAACATACCTTTATAAAGTCTATAGAGCCAATGGTTCTTAACGACCAATATCGCCGAGCTTTTCCCCTGTGCTTCTGATAGCTTTCCAGTAAGTTACGAAAAAGTTGCTGGTCGTTTATCACGTTTGTGACCAGTTCCTGAATGAGTTCGTTTCCGTGTCTTCCTCGTTCCGCGCATGCCAGAAGATAAAGGGTCTCTGTGTCCGACCCTCCTAGTTCGATGTCTTCTCGAAACCGACTTTGTCTGGCGTTCCGAACAACTTGCGGTTTCTGGCCGGCAACGCCATCACACGTAGATCTGCTCGCCTGTCCAGAAACGCTCGAAGAACTGGCAGATGTATGTGAGGAGGCGCCGAGGTCTGGCTGGTTCGTGGACGAGTTCAGAAAGGTTTGAAGAGCTTGCAGCGCCCCCGTCTCATGCTCCACATAATCATCATAAAGCCACTTCCCTCGTCTCTAAGAAAAATCAGCAAACATTCTCTATGATGACGAAACAAGAAACACGGAGCTCAAGGGCTCACATTCTTCCAACGAATCCGCTGATGGCCGGGGGGAACATCGCGTTCTATCAGCCCGGTCATGGCAAGAACTTCACGTGTTCGTCTGCCGAATGCCGCCACGTAACTTTCGTGCGGTTTCGGCGGCTCCGGCGGCTCCGGCGGCTTCACGCAATGTGGAGCAGGGCTATCAGGATTCAAATCTGCGGCTTTAGGTTCCAAAAGGAGTTGGCCGTCTGTTGGGGTAGTAACCATGTTCGGTTCCAAGGTGCTTGGCACGATTTCCTGAGAATCCACGCTTTCAGAACTGACAGCACTGTGTCTACCCTCCGATCCGGTCTGTGTCGACGTCCCACCCTCACAATCGGGCAGGTCGGATGCGTTTGACGGGATCATGGAGTCCATGGGGTGAACTGCTTCTGGCCCGTGACCTGCAGGAAATAGAGAGTCTTCGAAAACTGCGCCGGTGCCGTCGTTGTTGCCGCCCGCCCAGGGGGGAAGAAACCTGAACTCGTTTTGAGTCAGAGTAAGAAGCATGTACTGCCGGGTCGCTTTCATTGGTATACCGACTTTGGGTAGGAGGACATTCTGTTGGATGGAACTTATGAAACCCGTCAAGCTATCTTGAAACCCACGAAGGCCGAACTGTTCCTGTGCCGAGAGCCAACCCTTGTCGAATTCCCTGCGCAGATCGGGATACTTGCTAAGTTTTTCCCGCAGGTCGACATTAAAATTCGTGAACCCTAGGGAAAAAGTCGTTGATATGCGACTCAAGTCTTCGAAGATGGTAGGTGACACAAAGGGGCACATGAACTTCTGCACAATGTTGAAGCCCTTGTGGATCTGGCCGAAGGGGCGGAAGACTGGGGTGTCGATATAAGTAGCTCTATAGTCGTCGATGCTCTCCACAAGGTAGCTTTTCAAGTGCTCCTCGAGTGCTTTATCAGCGATATAGCCTGTGCTTCTATTCAAAGTTCTGCGGAAATGTTGCGCCACGTCCTCGAGTTCACGGAATGCAGCGTCTTCAGGGGGACCGTTCAACGTCTGTAACAAGCTTTGCAGAAGTTCCCACTCTGGAATGCGCAGATCTTCAAAGATGATTCGGCCTAAAATTCGTCTTGGGATTTCCGACACTCGCTGGAACATGGCATACGCGGCATGCTGGATAAGCCTGTTCAAGTAATCTCCAGGGTTATGGCGCTTCCGGCCGAATACAGTGTAAGGAGCGATCTTGTGGATGTCTCGAGTATCAGCCGCTGCTTGTTCCAATGCGAGCTCGTTCACAAGGATCCGGAACGCAGAACGAGTTACGTCGTCCATCAGCAAGGTAAACCCAAGCTTCAGACTCTCTTCCGGCAGAGCCTCGACAAAGACAGTATTGTTTGGGCTCATAAGCCACTCTCGAAACACGTCGCGCTACAGCTTCCGGTCAGTGGATGTTTTTTGAAATCTGGTGCACAATAAGGGCAAGTGTGGAACCTACAACCACGCGCGCACAGTCAAAGATGTTGGCTACGGCTACCAGAGTCCAAATGAGAGGGGCTGAGTCAATCATGACTGGTCTGTTCTCGATGATGAGCATTAAGCGAAGAATACCAACGCGGTGACGGGCCGGGCAGTATTCAGGAATTTTCCGGTGGGTAGGAACTTGCTGAGCAGTGTGTTTGGCTTTGCGCTTCCATTCCGTGAACCTCCGGCCGACATGTGGTTGGACTTCATGCAAGGTTCGTGAAAGTAGTGACAGTTTGTCTGGGCGGCGCATACCAAGCCATAAGTCTTCCTCTGTCAGTTTGAGCCTTTCGCGATCGCTAGAGGAGTACTTGGGGATCTCCTCGCCATCGTCTGCTGAATCTTCACTACATGTGCAGACATCGTCATGGCCAAAAACGACACTGCCATCCACGCCGTGCTTGTCAGAGGCGGTCCACCAGCCGATTATACCAGGCGTTAGGGCGACGTCTCTTATTTGCGAGACTAACTCTTCCCCCTCAAAGGGTGGTGTGAGGTCGAGGACAAATCTGATGCCCTGAGGGAGCTTGTTGAGGAGATTTCGTTTTCGCTGGATACGGGATTGATAGTTCGCGTCGAGCATGCCGGCAAACTTGGTCGATCCGGTAGCCCGGAGATTGTGGGAGGATGCGCGGAAATGTACCGAGCTCCACTCATGACCGAAACAATCATTTTTATGATCGTCAGCTGATAAACGAGGAAAGTCAACAAAGATCAGGGTATCGCCTTTGCAGAGCTCGCTCTCGATGTTGTGGAGTTTCCAATGAGCAGTATACCGCCGAGCAGTGTACTGCCGAGCAGCATCCCACTGAGCAGCATCCCGCTGAGTAGCATCCTGCAGAGCAGCCACACGAGCGCGAAGTCGGATGTTTTGTTCAAACAAAGCATGGGATGAAGTGTGTTTTTTCTTGGAAGAAGGAAGCGTCCGTTTGGAGGTGAAGGTCTCGGCGTTGGTGTTGACGCTTTCAGGCTCATTTTGTTTCAGCGGAGCCTGATCTGACCGGGGAGCATGGGCGAGAGACTGACGGTCTGTCTCCGTCTCTGGCGATTGCGTTGCTTTGGTTGTGTTCGTAGCCATAGCAATGAGAAGAAGAATAAAGCAATGGACCGGAAAAGACCGCGGCAGATCTGAAAGATTGTGGGCCTTTTCGTTATTGATAGTAGCTATTCGAGGTCGTCACCAGCAGTATCGCAGTCCTAGGATGTTGTTTGACAGTCTGAGAAGGCGGGAAACAGCAAGTGAAAACATGAATAGATACAGAACAATCGAATTAAACTTATTGCCTGAGATAACGACTATGAGATTGCCAGCAGTGTGGTGGAGTGGATGGTTCTGTCAGATATGTAATGTGTGCGGTTACGAGTCTCTTGCCTCATGACTTCGTTTGTCGAGGGGAGGGAGGTAAGATACGCGTGAATTTAGATTTGGGTCTAAAAGACGGCTGATTTGTCTGTCGTGTCTGTAGGCGCCTGTCTTGCAAGCCTCAGTATCACTTATGTACCTAGTTCCGTTGAGCTAGCCGTTTTCGCCCAATGCGCATTTTCTACTTTGGGATAGCTAACGTGCTGAAAACTGCCTTCAGACTGTCCCGGACAGCAGTCACGGTTGCGGACGCCATGGAGTGCCGAGATATTGGCAGATTAGACGAATCCGTCTTGATCGTTTCTGGCCTTGACCCGTTGCGTTCAAGGGTAGGGAGGCAGGCTGCGTACGACCGGGAGGTGGGCGAGCACCATAGACCTCCAAAGTCCCGAGTTGAGACTAAATCCGTGATAGAAAAGATAGAAAGATGAAGCTCTCTACAAGTTATTACAGTTCACTTTAGCCTGTTCTCCCAAGTGCCGCCCTGTTTTCTTTTATATGAACCAGCTCCAGACCGCCGTCCGAGTCTACAAATCTGATATCAAAATTGCATTGATTCTTCGGCGATCCGAGACTCGCCGTCACTTGCAACTTCCCGCAGGAGCGCCCTGGAATCGTAGTCGAGGCCATGGGCGAGAGTTGCCAGCGAGGTTCCTTTCCATGCCGGGCGCACCAGCCCACGAGTCTCCGAAATCGACACCAGACAGAAACGCAACCCCCCAGAAGCGCTCCTAAGAGCATTGATAAGAGAGCCCAGTTGATTTTGACCTGAACCACCCATTGTTTGGTCGTCCCAACAAAAGGCTCCGTTTGTAACGAGCGGTTGCGCATCCACTTGGTCAGGCTGGCAGCAACGTTTTCGAATGTTTTTGCAATGTTGGCCGAAGTGGCCAGGCCTTGTAGCACGGGCGGCTCTCCCCCATAAGTTGGATACGCAAGCATCTCGTTTTGTCTTGGGGGGCGATACTGGGAAAACTCTTCTAGAAGCCATCTTCCGACAGAGCCAACTGTATCAAAGGATATGTTGAAGGGTTGGTCATCGTCCTCGTGGAACCCAGTGGTGACCGCGTACCTTTCTCTGGGAATGACCAGTTGTAAATCCGTCCTCACCATATCCCGTGGCCCGGAGTAGAGAGAATAGTTGGTATGCTGATCGTAGGCTTTGTAAGCATCAATGTATGTGTGATTATTTGGGGTAAAGGAGTCGAGATTGCGGGTTGAATCCGAGTCCAAGAGGGTCTCATTCAAAATGCCTTGCTCTACGGTGGACCGATAAGTGTTGTACAGAAGAACAAGGCACATTCTTCGGCGGTTATTTTGCTCTGTTCCCAGGGTTGAAGTCTTTCCCGGTACTTCACGCTTGCTTGCAAGACTGCGTTGGAGATGAAAAGCGTCTTTGAGTCCGTAAAGGAAAGGGTTTGGCCTGGATTGCACGTTGCCCTAGCTGTCAACTCCGCTCCAATCATAAAGCTCGAGGCAGTCTGGTACTCGTCGTCCCGTATCTTGTCGCCGTAGATGGAGGATCGGGCAATCCCATGGTAGTTGGATATGCTGACGTCTATGCCAGCGATCTTATACCTAGTGTACGGATATGTCTTTTTGTCGACGAAGATAGTCATGGCTGGATGTAGGAAAAGTGTGATGGCGCTGTCAGTCAGGCCCGCCTTTCCGCTGGACTGAGTGATGTGGCACGACACATCGTGGCAGGCACTACAAACCGCCAGTGATGCATATGAATCCCATGTGCAATTCCCCGTTGGGCAACTAGATCCTGCTGCCAAGGTTTGGACGGTGCTCAGGTTCGAAAAGCCTTCCCAGACGGCTGCGAGAGCCCCGAAGTCGTACTGGGACCGCATGCCCTGGACAGCGATTTGAGGAAAATCAGGATGCGCAGAACTTCCGATAGAATATCCGTAATTATGGATCCCAACGTCTAGTCTTTTGATTCTGCCTATTCCGGCCACTGCCGAAGAGGCCCTGACGTCCATTGCTTCTCCCGAGAACGCGATGACAGCTTGGAGGAAGGGTTCAAACCACACCAGCAAAACGGCTGAAATAGCTCCAAGTGCAGTCCAATTTCTGCAATTCTTGTCAACCAGAGAACCACAAGCAAGCCATAAACAAAACTGCAGTAATACCTCAGTTTAGACCACAATAGCAGGCGAACGCTTGCCCAAGGACCGCGGCTGGTCTCTTCGAAGCGGTCAAAACCATCACGTCGTCATTCCTCTTCCGATACCAATTCAATTTCCCCTGTTTGATGCAAGCGCTGATTGTGAACCCAAGTGATACTCGAGATGTTGCTCCCAGGATGGAGACCATGGCGTTGAACGATAGAGGAAATGACCACTGCGTCACAGGCTTGTTCTCAAACAAGGGCAGGAGAACGACAATGGCAGCGAGGGAGGCGATGCTGAGTACCATGGCGGAAATTTCCAACGTCCAATTATTCCCCCCTAGTCGCAGGAATCCGAGGTTAACCCTGTTTTCTCCTGGGGACCTGAAGGACGTGTCCTTGACATAGGCCTGGGAACCTTTAGACAAGTTGCCGCCAGAGATGAGTCTCTGGCATGCAGAGGACTCTTGAGCGGGGACAAAAGAAAGCAGCTGGCTCGACCATTGGATTTCGAACGTTGCTACTGAGAGATGAAGCTGATATGAGAGGCTCCTCTCAAGATGTCCGATACGAGAGAGTAATCTCGCCCAGCTCGAGTAACGGGCCAACATTGGCATCGTTGGCGCGGCATTTCGCTGACATTTTGGAAATCAATACGCTTTGACTAGGGTACAGGCAGGATGAGTGACAAGAAGATGAGACGCTTTTCAGCACCAGTGGCATTGATTGTGTGATTTGTAAGGGACTGGTTGGCTGTCTGGGTCGCACAGTAGACACAGCCGTCTGATACGTCACTCTACCTTGGATCTATCAGAACGCTGAATCTTGAGCCGATTATAATCATGATTGGCCGCCTGCTGCTTCGAAGAAGCCTTTCAGTAATACATATAACTAACTACCTAGAACGGTCTCTCATGCACGCCTAATCCGGGCCTTGTTCTCAAGGCAAGGAGCCGCCGCAAATTCCGAATGACAAACCATCTATGTAGACTACACGGCGTCTAGTCAGCAGCAGAGCGTCCTAGGGGAGGCAGCCTTGCCCTCTAAATCCTTAGACCTCCATGATTGCTGAGATGTATCTCATCCGATCAGGAGCTTTGCAAGCGAGTGGATGCTATTAGCCAGTAGTCCGCTCTGACTTTATGTAACCGAGGCCTATCATATGGGACCTTTCGACGTTGTAAGGGATTCGTCAAAGGACTTAGCCAAAGCGAGCAAAGGGAGCCACCATGAAGCAAGATGATTCAGTAGTATGACAACATTCTCATTTGTCATCTCGTCTCTAGACTCTAGACTATGCCTTAGTGACTACACTCATAACATCTTGGCCACCGGCTACACGGCAGCGTAAGGACTCCACTTACCTCTACGGTCAATGACTAGCGGAGGGGGAAACCTCTAGGGGCCTCGGTCAAGCCGTCCCGTGCGTGGGGCTCGCTAGCTTTTCCATCAATAATGAAATTGTTCAACCGACGGGGTGGAGAGCGGTTGAGAGCACTTTGTAAAGACTTCGATCAATGCATACTTGAAACCAGTAAACACTGATCGAGGGGACAACTGATGGGTCTCTTTTTCTGGAACAAGACTTGTGTTCTCAACGGGAAGACCGACTCTTTAGGCTAATTGTGCTACAACGATGCCTGATAGCCAGTTGAATCCCGTATTCTTCCACGCTGATGCTGCCTTCGGCCAGACCGATGGGCGGTGGGTGTCTCCCAAAACTACCTGGTCTCCTCGGCGCACCATCCCAGGCTTGATTCTTCACTATTGGCGACTCCCATGAGGCCGCCCCAGTGTGCGTACGCGTCCTGGTACAAGTGAACCCATCGCGAGGTTCCGAGGCCTGGTTATTTACCAATGCTTTAAAGACAGTATACATGGCGGCACCGTCGAATCTGGCAGCTCTCATGTAGACAGAGACATCACCCTACAATGACCAGCATGTCACACGACTTCCCGATCCATCAGTACAAGGCCGGCGGCGGCCACCCCAGCGGCCAGCGCGAGGGCATCCGGGAGAAGCTGGACGAGTCGATCCTGGGCCACCTCGCGCGGCTGTTTAACCGGTACGCCGGCCCGAACAACACGTGGCACCGCGACCAGATCGGCATCTTCATGCAGCACGTGCAGGCCGAGGACCCGAACGGCCTGGCGGGCTACCTCGTCGACAGCGACGAGCTGTCGCTGCCGGAGCTGGTGCAGTACGTGACCTCGCCGTGCGGCAACGTGCTCGAGGTGGCAGCGCCGCAGGATCTGAGCTGGTCACTGAGCAGCTACTTCATCAGCTCGAGCCACAACACATACCTCACGGGCAACCAGTTGTCGAGCGACTCGAGCGTCGAGGCGTACCGAGACGTGCTGCTCCGCGGGTGCCGGTGCATCGAGATTGACGTCTGGGACGGCGAGGAACGGTACAAGCCAGGATTCGAGTCGGACACTGCGGCGGCGGATGGCGGCGGCCGGCCCGAGAAGATCAGTCGGAGGGACCGCATGGTGATGAAGGTCGGCCGGTGGGTCATGAACAAGTTCGATCTGGTTGACCCGGAGGGCCGGACCGTCGACGAGAGACTCTCGGACATCATCCAGGCCGAGCCGCGGGTGCTGCACGGCTTCACGCTCACCAAGGAGGTGCTCTTCCGCGACGTGTGCAAGGTCGTGCGGGACTACGCCTTCATCACGTCGGACCTGCCGCTCATCGTCAGCCTCGAGGTGCACTGCTCGCCGCTCCAGCAGAGCGCCATGGTCGACATCATGGAGGAGACGTGGGGGGACCACCTCCTCCCGGCGCCCGAGGTCGAGCCCGCAGCGCTGCCGTCGCCAGACCAGCTGCGTAACAAGATCCTCATCAAGGTGAAATACGTGCCTGACGTCGACGACGACGAGAACAAGAACGGCACGGGAGACGCCAATGCCGGAGGTCCAGGAGACGAAGGCGATGGCGATGACGTCGACGACGAAAGCGGTATGCTCGAGGTCGTGACGGACGACGGAGCCGAGAAGAAGACGAAGCGCGTGCCGCCGCCCAAGATCACGCCGCGGCTGAGCCGGCTCGGGGTGCACACCCGCGGCGTGACGTTCCGGTCGCTCGAGGCGCGCGAGGCGTCGATGCCGAACCACGTCTTCTCGCTGTCGGAGCGGGCGGCGTTCGCGGTCCAGCGCAAGATGCCGCGGGCGCTGTTCGCGCACAACCGGGACTTCCTGATGCGGACGTACCCGCACGGCATGCGGCTGGACTCGTCCAACTTCGACCCGGTGCTGTTCTGGCGGGCGGGCGTGCAGGTGGTCGCGCTGAACTGGCAGTCGTGGGACGTCGGGATGGTGCTGAACGAGGGCATGTTCGCGGGCTCGGACGGGTATGTCCTGAAGCCGAGGGGGTATCGTCGGAGGGCTGGCGTCGGCGGCGAAGACGATGACGACAACGACGACGACGACGACGCAAGATCGGATATCCCGAGCAAGACGCTGGACCGGGTGGCCGTCACGGTGCTGGCGGCGCAGAACATCCCGCTGCTGAACCGGGGCGACGACCCGGCCCGGTTCGCACCGTACGTCAAGGTCGGGCTGCACACGGAGCCGGACGCGCTGGCGGCCATGGTGGGCGAGGACGCGAGCGCGGAGCAGGTCAAGCAGGTCGGGTACCGGGGCCAGACGGGGAAAGGCCGGGGCACGAGCCCGGACTTTGGCGGCGACGAGGTGATTGAGTTCCTCGGCGTCGAGGGCGTCGTGCCAGAGCTGGCGTTTCTGTCGTTCGTCGTCATGAACGACGTCGTCGGGCCGGACGTCATGGCGGCGTGGGCGTGCGTCCGGCTGGACCGGCTGAGGCTCGGGTACCGTTTCGTGAGGCTGCTGGACAGGGAGGGGATGCCGAGCCGGGGCATCCTGTTGATCAAGACGGAGGTTGCGGAGGCGGTGGCGGCGTGAGAGAAGGAGGAGTTGAAGGCGTTGTTGTTGGTGTTGTGGGCGAGCCCTTGAAGAGGCTGGAGCTGGAGTATGCCTTTCTCACTGCCTCTCTGGGTGTTGGGTGGTCTCTCCAGACTTGACGTTTGCGAGCAGACTCAGTTCCAGCGATGAAAAGTCTAGTCGAGTGATGGAAAGCTACCATCAAAGCCCAAGATGGGGATGGAACGCGGTCGACAAAAGCCGGATCAGAGCACGCACTCGATATAAGACATCTAAACCAAGTACTTCTCCCCCATACGAAGATGGACTCAGCATCCAGTTGAACAACACCACCAACGAAGGCCCCCCTGAACAACAGCAATATTAACGGAAGGACGATGCTTCGAAGTTAAAAGGATACTGGAGCTTCTTATTAGTGCGCAGAACCGATGTGCTCGTTCGTTTGCCACAGCTCAATGCTTTTGTAGCCAGACCACGGCCAATATCTATCCTATCCCATCCGTCCCCCCTTCCTCCCCTTTCTAACCTTGCCCAAGTTGTGCCGAGTCGCCGATCTGTTTTAACGATACCCCTGTTCCCACCGACCCGTAGCCTCCAGGAGACCCAAGAGCAAATGCCAATTCTTATAGTATGAGAAAGATGGAGCCTAGGGGAAACGAATGCTTCCCCAGAGTCTAATAGTCGTCTTCGTCCCCCTCATCGTCGGACTCGCCCTCGTCCGCCATGTTCATGAACATACCGTTCTCGTCGTCTTCCTCATCGTCGTCCTCTTCGTCCTCGTCCTCGTCCTCGTCGACGACGCTTCCCCCGGACTCGCCCTCGGACTCGGACACGACGGGGTTCCGCTTGCGGTGCGTCATGAGTTGCTGGGCCAGCGACATCTTCTTGGGCGGCGCCGCTGCCGCCGGTTCCTCCTCCGAGCTCTCCTCCTCGGACTCGTCTTCCGCGTCGGATACCGGGTTTTCGCGCCGGTTGCGGGCGAGCTTCTCGGCGAGGGACAGAGGCTTCTTGTTTGTGCCTCCTTCGTCGTCGTCGTCGTCGTCGTCATCATCACCGTCGAAGTCGCCCCGGCCTTTGGGGATCTCGTCGTTGCCGACATCTGCACCACCCTCGTCTTCATCCTCGTCCTCGTCGTCTGAAGGGAGCACCCCGGGCACGCCTCCCGGCAGGTCTCGCCGTCTTCGCCCCCTGTGTTTCTCCTTCTTCGTCTTCGTCGTCGTCCGAGAGCACGACGCGGCTGCGGCGGCTGGTGCTCTGTGACGGCCTCTCCTCGACGTCCTCCTCGTCTTCGTCGTCGGATAAGACAATAGGTCCGCGTCTGCCTGTGCCGCGCCCCGAGTTTCCGGCCTCTTCCTCCTCCTCCCCGGATTCTTCGCCAGAAGAAGAAGCGACTTGCCGTGCGCGTCTGCGGCCCGTCTGCGGTCGCCCCTCGCCGGATTCCGGTTCGGGACTCGAAAAGCGAGCCGCGGGGGGCGAGCCGTCGATCAACATGCCGCCGTCTTCGTCCCTTGGAGGAGAAACCCCGCCAAAGTCGGAAGCGCCGCCGTCTTCTTCGTCGTCGCTATCTTGGCGCCGGTCAATCAGCAAGTCGTCGTCGTCCTCTTCCTCGTCGCCCGACTCTCCGTCGATCGTCGCGTCGTCGATGCCGTCGCTCTCATACTCGTTCTGGTCGGATGAGTCGTCGGACTCATCTGACCCCTCTGATCCGTCTTCGTCGTTGTTGTTGTTGTCAGAATCGTCCTCGGTGGCGGCGGGCATGTCTCCATCGGCGACGCCGTGCTTCGCCAGCCACGCTTCGAAACGGTCTGCGGCATCCCAGCCGAAGCACGTTAGCTGCCAGTAATCGATCTCGCCGAGCCGCGCAACGTCCTCGTCGTCCATAAAGTCCGAATCCTCCTCCCTGATCTCGGCGATCTCCGCCATGGCGGCCTCGTAGACTTCGGCCAGCCCTGCATGCTTCTCCGCAAATACACGATGTTTGTCGACGTCGGGCCAGCAGTAGACGAAATGCAGATCCTCGCCCGAGTGGACGTTCTTCCGAAGCTGCTCGATTTCGTAGTGGTGCACCTTGTCCGAGGCGCACCAACGCAGCCTATGCGGGATGCGTCTGTCGTTGTGCCAGACGAAGTCGAAGACGTTCTTGAGGTCGGGGAACGCGAGGAACAGCCTCATCTGGCGGGGGTCCAGCTCGGAGGTGTCGAGGGCCAGGTTGACGACGTTCTCGGAGAAGCCCGGGACGCTGATGT
This sequence comes from Colletotrichum destructivum, assembly GCF_034447905.1. Taxonomy (NCBI): domain Eukaryota; kingdom Fungi; phylum Ascomycota; class Sordariomycetes; order Glomerellales; family Glomerellaceae; genus Colletotrichum; species Colletotrichum destructivum. The sequence continues at coordinate 2,016,350 of NC_085905.1, forward strand.
TGTGCTCCCACGTCTTCTTCTGGCCGTTGAGGTGGACAACGTCTCTCTGTTTGTGGAAGCGCACTAGGCGGCGCCCCTCGCGGATGGCCAGGGTGTCCGGGAAGGCCTTCAGGGCGAGCTCTCGGCTCTCGCGGTGGACGGCAAGCATGGCGCTCGCGGCGGCGATCTGGTTCTCCAGCGTCGCGCTCTCCCAGATGCTATCCTGCTTCGGCGAGCAGACCATCTGGAAGGAGAGGACGCGCGGGAGGAGGGCGAGGTCCGGGCAGAAGAACTGCCAGATGCGATGGCGCAGCTCGATGGGGAGCCTGCGGAATTCCGGGAAGAAGGCGCGTGGGGCGCGACGACGGCCCTCGCCCAGGATCGATTCGTCGTCCGAGTCCGAGTCTGACGAGTCGTCCGAGTCGCTGTCGCCCGATTCGGAGGCTTCGACGTCGAGGAAGCCGGTGCCGTTGGCGTTGGCATTCTCGGATCCGGAGTCGCTGCCGGAGGATTCTGAGTCGGAGGCGTCGTTCTGCACGAGACCGACGCCGTCGGGGCCTGACTCGTCTGATGAGTCGGGCATTTTCGGGAGGGCCCTTGAGATGAGTCGAGTTTCTGAATGGTAAAGATTGAGGTTGTTGGGCTGAGAACAGATGAAAGGAGTACGAGCGAATGGCTGAGTGAATGATAATGAGAGTGAGAATGAGAATGAGACTGAGGCTTGGAGTGAGGCGCGACTAGCCAATCGCCTGCGCTGAAAATTGATGCGCACTCACGTGGGGCGGTACGTACTACAGCAGGGGCCACTCCGCTCTTTCTCTCCGAGTCACCGAGAAAAGCCCCATAATTCTCTTCACCGAGCGTGGCTCCGCTCTCACCGACTTCTCCTACCGATTTCTCTCACCGAATAACCTGCCAGATACCACACAGCTAAGAGCAAGAGCATCCAGGAGAGAAATCATGGAACTTGATACTGAGAGCTCAATTGGAAGACTTGAAAAATCGATAAAATCATTAAATAAATTTTTAAAGTTAATAAATTGCAGCAATGTCTCCCAAGCCAAGAGCAACACCGAGTCCTCCTATGCTAGCAGCTTCACCACTTACACTTTCCGGCGGCTCTACAATTCTTCCTCTCCATCCTCAAATATTATACACCTTTATGCAACGGCAATTCTAATACTGCAAACTATACTTTCTTACCTTTTGTTCGATTAAAACCGGCCCTTGCTCGGACTGAGGCGGGTCTCCTGCGCTCCGTAAAGTTTCCCAAGCCCTCGTTCTTCTCCACACGCAAGCGATGGTGTCCACATCGTGAGCTCCATATTCTCAAAATTCGAACCGGCTGTCAACTCACAGAGACATCACATCTCAACATCCCCGATGGCACAATTGGCTAGCGCGTCAGACTGTTAATCTGGAGGTTGGTGGTTCGAGCCCACCTCGGGGAGATTCAGTGGTTAGATTCCACAGCTCAGTTGAGAAATTTCCTTTTACTTTTTGGCGACCTTTTGCCTCTTGCTACTTCACAAGAGGTGTTATCTCGTCTGATTTGGTGTATTTTCGGACTTCGTTGTTCATAGAAGTTGTTAGGCGGTCTAAATGTTCTGCCTGGTGCGACTTTCTCAGCTTCAAGGGTCTTGCATTGAACGTTGTTTACTTTTACAACTTTTCTTGCATTCAAAACTTGCTCTAGTACTTCCCAACTTCCCCTAAGAAAAATGATGTAGAAACAACGTCAAAGTTTACAGCTGTTTAGGCTTTAACTTTTGTCCCAACAATCTGAATACCGGTTGTGGACAGAATGGACCATTTCAATAACCCAATCCATCACCCTATACTCCCAACAGTCCAGATGGTGTAAGTGGACGAGACACAAACAACAGTGGTAGCAAGACGGTATCAAAAGCACAGAACAGGCCAATTTGTACCCAGAACATCACAACCAGCCCAGCGTTGAACCATTCTTGCAGCCCATCACAGTTTGGCGCCCCTGCCCACGGCCGCGCCAATCTCCTGCCGCACAGCCAAGTCCGAGATGATCTCCTCACTGCCGCCCCCGACGATGTTCACCCTCAGGTCCCGGCCGATCTGCTCGATCCGCGCGCCGACCCCGCCACGCTGGTACGCCGCGCCGCCAAAGACCTGCTGCGCCTCCCTGTTCGCGAGCTCCAGCAGGCGCCCGCCATGGACCTTGGCCAGCGCGATCCGCGACGCCAGCTCGGCGCCCATGCGCCCGCCGTCCGCCCGCTGGGCGTGGTACGCGATCTGCTCGAGCCAGGCCCAGTGCGACTCGATGTAGCGCGCCATCGCGACGAGCTTATGGCGGATGCTCTGGTGGGCCATCAGGGGCTTGCCGAAGGTCTGGCGGTCCATGGCGTAGGCCCACGCGTCTTCGAGGCAAATCCGGGCTTGCCCGTTCATGAGCACCGCGAGGAGAAAACGCTCTCGATTGAAGTCTAAGAGGAAGGGTGTTAGTGAGCCAATGTAATAAAAAGAACGAGAAAGAAAAAGAAGAAAAAGAAGTGAAAGAGGACAAAAACACGCGAACGTCGAGACAAGATGAGCAGAGCATACTTGTCATGATGTAGCGGAAGCCGGAATTCTCTTGCCCAATGAGGTGGTCCGCGGGTACTCTGACGTTCTCGAGCGTCACCCATGTACTGTCCCCTGCATTCCAGCCGGTGTTATTGATCTTGCGCCGTGAGATCCCCGGGAGATCGAGAGGGATGACGAGGACGGAGATCCCGCCTGTTCCCTGCTCCCCCGTCCGAACGGCAGTTGTCATGTGAGTCGCTCGCAAGGCGCCCGTGATCCATTTCTGTTCAACACCCAGGCGTCAGATCAACCTCTTCCGTCATGGCGGTCTCGGCTTACCTTGTGACCATTCACGACGTAGTATCGGCCATCATCCGTCTTGACCGCCGTGGTTCTTAGGTTTGCTAGGTCTGACCCACCTGTACGACGTCAGCAATCTGTCAAGAAGGTTCGAGGTTGCATTTTTGATTAATCAACCGGTAGGTTCTGTGCAACCGAGACAAAAGCTTGTCTGCCCGGTAAAGATCCCTGGGAGCCAGCGTTTCTTTTGCTCATCGGTGCCGTGGTGGATGACCGGAGGAACCCCGATGGTCGTGCCGCCGGAGAGGCCCGCCGACACGCCGGCGGCCCATATCTTGCTTAGCTCATAGCCCAGGACAAGGGAGTGGAAAGTATCCCATTCTAGGGACAGAATCGACGTTAGCAGAAAACATTCTCCAGCCGAATAACGGGAGAGAAAAAAAAAGTCACCCTCAATGGGAACCCCGCCCGGCAAGGGCACACCTCCCCGGTACTCGCCCGGCAGCTCAGGAAACGCCAGGCCCGCCCGGGCGTACCGGAGCCGGGCCTCGTCCGGCACGTGCCCGTTTTCCTCCCACTCTTGGATATTCGGCGCGATGTGCTCGTCGACGTATCGTCGAACGTGATCGCGCACCCGTCGATGGGATTCCTTGTAATACGGCGAAGCCAGGGCGTTGTACCACGACGGTTCCGCAAACGGAGCGCGGTTGCCAAACGGCTCCGCGACGGCCTTGTCGGAAGGCATTTCTTTTTTGTACCTTAGTGATATTCTCCAGGGGCAGGAGGGGAGAGGGTGCCGATGCTTGTGATATAGCAAGGGTCGAGAAATCGCGGTTCAAGACCCCTCCTTCGATTCGTGATGATTTCGCGGCACACGTGTGTGTCGGATCCCGGCCGAGGTTGAGGGCGACATGTGCCCCGCACGCCGTGAACGATGGCGACTCCAACTTGTTCCTAAGCTGACCGCAGCCTGGTAGTTCCGAAAGCGAGCAGGCAGACAGCCCAGTCCTGCATGGGTGTTCGGCGTATCAGCGTACTCTATGCGAGTAGTCGTACCTTTGTTAGGAGAAGAATGTCTCACCCTGTTTGGATGAGCTCCCGACATCTTGACTGTGTGATGCGGTTACACGCCCTACGACAACTATGCGCTTATCCTTATCTCCATCCCTGTCCAAGTCATGCCAAAGACGACTACCGAGCGTGATTTTAGTCTCCAGTCTTCGCATCACCTCCTCCCTCGCAATGAGAACAACATCTGGTTCCCCATACAGCATCGCTCCTCGGCACGGCATCTGTTCTTCAAGTCTGATACGCCCCGTTTCCACGGGCCCTGCCGTGGTCAATAGGCCGCCCAGTTTGCGTATCCATCAATGCTCGCTCTTATTGACGGAAAAGGAAATTCCGTCGCCGCAAGTCGCGGGGGAGCCCTTCGACTTTGCTCGAGTCAGTCTTACTGGCGAAGGAGTGTCTAAATAGGCAGTGCGCTCAACGGCAACAACCTTAAAGCTGGCCTTGGCCCCGGCTTGCTTCATCGCACCAAGACTTTGCGGCCTGCCATGGGTTTGGCGCCCAAAGTAGCCGTCATGCGCGATACTTCATTCCCTGCAGTTGCGTAGCGGGAGACCAAGTTGAAGAAACGAGGAATAGACACGAGCTATGCTGGGCTTGAAGAAGAGACTTTTAGAGTTGCAGTTGCTTAGTCTGACTTACATACCAAGAGAACCCGGAGCTGCAGCTTACTGGTCGAAGGGACACCCACTGACTGATTGACGATGCTACCGGCAGGAGGAGAACAACATACCAGTCCCAGCAAGGGATGCAGGAAAACCACCACGGCTTCCGCGGTTCCCTTCAGTTCTGGTTGGCCTTGATATTTCCCTGTATTTAAACTTCCAACAATGCTGTAAGCACTGACATCACGGTGGAGGAAGTCGAACCTTGGCCAGGTTCTGCCACCCATAACCGTCTCTTTCGATGCCATACAGAGAACCTCGCTTAACTCATGAGACGGACTCGTGGGAGACGCCACGCCTTCACACCGTCGTGTGGCTGAGGTTGTGTTGTACACCCTTATCTCGCCCACCTACTTTTGCATAGGTAGATTGCTAGATGGATTAAGGTTCCCGTTACTCTCTACATCATCATGCCTCCCAAAAGATTGGTACAGACGTAGATTTCTTCGGCGGAAACTTCCTTCATGCCTTGTGTTGAACTCTGCTGATGTTGGGTAGAGCCAGCCTATCCGGCGCGACGTTTCAGAACGTGCGGCCATGCGCTCCCCCCCCTCTCCCTTTGGGAGCCACACTCGTATTGGTTCTAGAGCCTTTCTAGTGCCATGGTCTCGGTGTTTTCTGTTCTCTCCGGTCGATCATTCACTCCTCTGTCTCTGACGATCCGCTCAACTGTTCACAAGACTCAACCCCGCCTATGTTGATGGATCGTCCTCTTCAGACATCCAAGACATGTCTAAAGGCATGCACGGCATGACGCCGGAGGAGCAGGCGGCCTTTAGAGCCGCAAATCGCTCCGGCGAGGTCTACACGATCCACGGCGTCTTTTTCGGCCTCGCGATCCTTTCGGTTTGTGCGCGGCTCGGCGCCGCCAGGCACTCGGGGCGGAAGATCGGCCTGGACGACTGGCTTGCCGTGGCCTCGTTGGTGAGTAATGAATGTCCTTGGGTTACCATCGTGAACCTTCTTCATATGCTTCCTTTACACTTTGTGTCCTTGGCGACGGCGTGTTTCTTCCGGACCGCAATCGACTCACTGACTGGCACAGTTCTTCATCGTTGGGGTGTTCACGGGCACCATGTTCTGGCTTAAGTTCGGGCTGGGCAGGCATGAGGCCGTCGTACAAGAGGAAGACCCCTTGAACATCATGCATTTTTATCAAACCATCTACGCAAACGAGATACTGTACCCGATGGGACTGGCGAGCGCGCGGCTTTCTCTCGTGGTCTTGTACCAACGCATCTTTGGGCTCTTCAGCGCGCGGTACTATCTACACGGCCTCCTGGCCTTCATTGGAGCGTGGGCGATTTATGCTGTAAGTCCGCTCTGCCCGTCTCTCCTTGACATGATTCTGCGTTTCTCTTAGAGCGGGGGTGTGTTTCTCTCACAAGGTCTCATTCCACATGAAATGCCTTGCGGGCCATGGGCGGCAAGCGACATTTTGTAGGATGCCACAAGCCCGATGCTGACCTCCATCGCCTATACTAGACCATACCGACGATTGTTGCGTGCACCCCCGTGCAGAACTTTTGGACGACGCACAAGAACTGCATTGAGCTCTCTAACCTCTACATCAGCATCGCAGTCGGGAGCATTGTGACCGACTTCGTGCTGATAATCATCCCGATACCATACGTGATGAGGCTGACGATGTCCCCGATTAAGAAAGGTCTTCTCATCTCGTCGTTTGTGTTTGGAGGCTTGTAAGTATTGTTTGCTCACCCATACACGTCTACAAGATTGGAGGGAGGAGTCTCCCTCACCACCAGTCAAGTACCAAAGACCAAGGCTTACTCTTGCTGTTGATGCATAGCAACTGTTTCATAACAATTATTCGACTGATCAAGGTGTCGACGTTTGATTACGGCGATCCCACCTGGGGAACCGTGGATCTGATGATCTGGACGGGTCTGGAGGCCTACTGGTAAGGCGGCCCTCGAGATTGTCAAAAACAGAACTTCAAAAAAGTTTCCCTCAAGGCCACCTGAACTAACTTGAGCAGTGCCGTCATCTGCTGCTGCCTACCGACTCTGAGGCCTTTGCTCCACATGTATCGCTGTGGAAGCAACTTCAAAGACAGCGAACGCAACCCCGGAGAGATGAGCCACCCCGTGTATCTGAAGATGCCGCCCAAGGTGGCCTCCCGCTCGTCTGAAGAGGCCCTCGAGGAGTACAACTTCGTCAAGATGAGCCTGGCCGATCTTCAACAGTACAGCAGGCGGTTGACCCTTCAAGCTATCCCTACCCTACCGAACCTTCCCACCCTCGATACCATCAATACCCTTTCTGAGCCCCCTACTACTGTGGTCGACAGTCAAACGTAAAGCCAGCCTCGTTTCTTGTTGCTAGAGATACCAAGATACCTATTGTTTAATATAGACTACAAGAGGTTAGAATTTCTGATCGATTTATCCAACAAGACTGGAATACAGGACGAAGCTTTGTCTTGGAAGAACAGGTTAGAAGGGAACAGCAAGTCTCTAGTAGTTAGCAAGTACTCTGATATCTGATGTCGTTGAAAGAATTCGTTTTGCATGGTTCATTCCTCCATCCGTATCATCTTCCTAACGGCGCCATCCTGTTTTGGTATTCTAGCTTCCTTTTACTTGAATTTTTCTGACCGGTTCAAGGCAGACATTGTTGATGGCAGAGAAACTGATGAAGTAAAGAAGAGTTTTATTAGATTCTTCAAGCATTTACACCCTGAGTAACGTAAGTAGCAATGGTTCTACTACGGACGGGACCTAAATTCCTGGATATATGCAGTGAAATAGGCAGGGGGTTTACTCGCTGACCGCGCCAGATAATTAACTGATTGCAGCTCTGTCAAAAGAGTAGTATCAGGGAGCTGGGCGCCCCATGGTGCTTGCTCAGTCACGTAGGTTCTTCTACATAATCGTTGACCGGTCTGTGTCTGTCAGACCGCAAGACAGCTCGTGCAAGGGACATGATTCGTTGGGAAGTGGGTTCTTGACATGGGAGTAGGTTGCATATCCAGGCGGAGAGCACGAGTGTGAAAGGCTCTCGGCAAGGCCATTCCCCTCTCTCCACGAGGTCGAAACAAAAAGGCCCCTTAAACGCTAGACAACAACAGTTTCCACTTGGAGGTAGATAGAACAGTGAGTCGATGAATGAAAAGGAAAAGATGAGGCTGAACAACTCATGACTAACAGAGTTTTGATTCTTGAGGTCCTCAAGTAGTGGCAGTTTGGCAGCTACAATCGCCAAAAGGCAGCCCCGTTGTCTTGTAAAAAGCGATTAACTACTTATCAAGCTAGTTACAAGGAGGCATCGCTCATTCAGAAAACTCCTTGTCGCTTGGGAGCTGAACACGGTCCTTGGCCACCGAAACAGGGAACACGGGAAGCTCGCCGGAACGAGAAGCTCGACCTTTGGATCAGGCGATTTGCTCACACGCTCGAGCACAACGGAACCGTCTACCATTCCGTGCTCGCACCAAGGAAACTCATCGATCGGGACACGAGAATGGGCCTGTCTCTTCTGGGATATCATATGCGGGTGGCAAACAGGGACACCATGCGATCCAGTGGTCAAAGTAGCTTATACGGGATGCCGTGCAGTTCGAGTCCTTGACGCTGACTGGGTTATTTTTTACGACATTTCGTCCCACATCGGTCAAGCTACGAAATCCGCCAGCCAGTCATCAAGACACAACCAGGACTTCATCGGTTGCGTCAGCCCTTCAGGCTGTTCTCCCCACTGGCTGTTGTTCTGTTGCTCCGAGCTCATCTCCAACGACCCCGTCGCCCATAGGCCCTGGCTCTTGTATCGGCAAGGCTAGACCTTTGGAACCCATGTCGTTACTCTTAAGAGCCTGATGGATCCATTCCCTAAGGGTCGGCCGTCTAAAAAGTCCTCGCCAGACCCCTACCCCCTGGCTCCAGTCGGTCGAGGCTCCACCGGCGCAAATCAACTAGGATGGGGTTGAGTCGTTAGCTGGTTCGACTTTACGGCATCTCATGGATCAGCAGGCAGTCTAAGCGTGAAATTGGGAACTTTTCCTGTTGGGCGCTGTGCTCAATGAGCGGAGTTTGGCGGAGAGGGGGCATCTGTACATAGTAATACCGGTGGTGTGGATATCTGTCTGTCCATCAGCTTCTAATCGTATCTGAATCTGATCTCGGGACAACTGCGCCACATACAGAAGCACAAAACACGGGGCTTGCATATGCCTGTAATGCCAGTAAGTCACTCCCTTAGCGATAGAAAACACAGGGTGTAGTCGCAGCCAGCAATCGGCAAAATCTGTTTTGTGCATCTTGGCTGCGGTCGAATCAAGAACTAGTCGGAGAGTACGCTGGAAAGCGTTGATGCACAGATTGCTCGCATCTATACGGCGCGGCATCATTTGCTACCTAGATGGTCCGGACTGCCGGGTGCCACTGGCCGGTGTCGAGTAACGGGAAAAGAGGGCGTACCAAAGATACGTCAGGAGCCGGAGCAATCCAGGCGCGAGTTCGATCGGATGTTTGCCTGCCAATGTCGCCAGTCAGAACCTAGAATGACGAGGTGGTGATGAGGTCGGTTTAGCTTGAGAGTGAGACTACCGCGGCAACTTCCATCCCTTGTTCAGGCCAGATGGATCTTCACACGAGATTTGCGGCGCACCTCGTACTATGGCGCAAAACGCATTACAATATCGACACGAGGGAGTTGCTGCTCTGTTCTTGGATGATGCTACGCACGCTGGCCGCCGGCGACGGTTTCAGTCGACGAGTGACGCTTTACCGGATCAAAGACCATGTAGAGAAGGAAAAGGGGGGGGACGCGAGTCCGAATCACCGAGTGATAAATACCCTTGTGCGGACTTGCAGCTGACGAGGTTGTATTCGGCGTGCTGTGCCGTAGGCTCGCATGAGGTAGTCAAGGGTCGTTGCTGCGCGAGAAAAAGTCTGATCGACAGGCGATATGACCAAAACTCGAGGGGGGGTGCATGATCTCTCCCAACAGGTCGTCGATGAGGGAAATTCGGCAGATGGTGAGTTGTGCTGGGCGAGAGTGAAATGTAGTGACAGACTCTGTTAACCGTGAGGTTTCTCTTGAACCTGCCAGTGCTCTGTGAAGATCTAGACACGTCTGGCTGGCGGGACGATCAGGATGCCAATGATTGCGTAAATTAATAGGATGATAAGCCTCTCCAACAGTGACCGAGCAACCCTACCCTCGCGAACAGACCAGAAATGTGCTAGAACCCCCCCCTTCGATTCTTGATGGCCTGTCGTCAAGTGGCGGCGGTTTCTGAGAGACGCGGTTGGTGCGCCAGATAACTTTTTGTAAATTACATACACACTTGCAGGGGTTCTCGGTGGGTTTACGGCATAGTTTCCCGTTGCCTCCACTGCACAGAATGCTTAGCCTGGCCAGTCGAGATGGGGAATGGTCGCCTCTTGGCGTTGTTTCCGGAGGGGTCCGGGGAGGCGTCGTGCTCCGTCAATAGGGAACAGGACCGGCATGAAGAAGGTCGTCACGAACGCGAGCCACCCACCCGCCGCCCACCCGCCGCCCACTGTGGATTCTCGGTTGAATTACACGTACCGGGGGGGGGGGGGGGGGGGGGGGGGGGGGGAGGGGGGAGGGGAGGAAGGGTGTTTGTTCTCCACCCTTCAGCCTTTTGTACAGAGTACAAAGTACAGAGGACCCCTACATCCCTGGTCGGTTAGAGATTGGGCCGTTCTGGCGAAGGGTTGGCATCCCCCCTACCCATGACGGAGGTCGATGAGGGACTTGGTTCTCGCCAGCGTCGCTTTTTGTCTAGACAACCGGACAAGAACGGGGAGGGAAGCATCCCGGTTGAAGAATCAAGGCTTGAGTAAACTATTGCAGAAGAGAGGGGACGTCAAGAGTCTAGCCGAGTCTTTGTCCGGGCCGAGGTGTGCGGTTGTGGGAGAGGGCCACAACCGCAACGCAGAGGCACAGACACTGGGGACTTCTCGATCCCTCCCGCTCCCGCTTCTCCCTGGAACCGCTGAAGGAAAAGCGCCCGTCGACGGCTTCTCTAGGCTCTTTTGTTTGTATGTGTGTGCGGACGAGTTTTAGGCCGCAGCGGCCGTGCCCGGCGAGGTCTCCGGTGATCCTCCCGCCCCCAGGGTGTAACTGGCCAGGCGACCCTTGCCGGTGGCCCCCCCGATATCAGCCGATTCTGCATCCCTCTCTCCCTCCCCCCTGGATTTGTCCATTGGTCAAGAGAAATCTGATTAGAGTTTTTGTCTGTGAACAAGGCAGTGGGGTGTGGTTCGACGAGTCTGGAGCTGGAAGCCCCTTGGCCGAGGCGGTTTTCCTCACGAGGCAATATTACTGCGTATTCGATTGCAGTGTTACTGCTTCCCATTGGCCTGAAGGGTTTCATTTGCCCGCTTACAGCTCAAGCTTCACTGTGTCTACGTTGTACGCTCCCCGTTCATCTCACTCGAGAGAAAGGTTCTGTCAAAGCAACACACCCCCTGCCCTTCTCCCCCCGCTTGTCCCTCCAAACTCCTGATCACCAAGCCGGCCAAAGACAGACAGATAGACACACAAAAGGCAAGCCGGACAAAGCAACGCGCCACAGCAGCACAAACCAGACACACCAGACACCCGGGCTCAGCCAGCCATGTCAGACCGAAACGGGACCCCGCTCCCCGTCATCATCGTCGGCGCCGGCGTCAGCGGCCTGCTGCTGGCCCAGCACCTGCGCAAGACCAACGTGCCCTTCCGCCTCTACGAACGCGACGCCGACTTCACCACGCGCGGCGTCGGCTGGGGCCTGACGCTGCACTGGTCGCTGCCGGCGCTGCGGTCCCTGCTGCCGGAAGACCTCGTCGCGCGGCTGCCGGACGCGTACGTCGACCGCGCCGCCGTCGCGCGGGGCGAGGCCTCGGCGTTCCCCTTCTTTGACCTCAGCACCGGCGAGCTGAAGGGCGCCGGCCCGCGGGCGCCCGAAAGCCTGCGGATCAGGGTGACGCGGGAGAGGCTGCGGCGGTTGCTTGCGACGGGTGTGGACATTCAGGTAATGTTGTCTCGTGTTTCCTACTCGTACGTAGTCGTTTTGCATGTTACTCGATGAATATGACGCCCAATGTTCTTCTTTTTCTTCTTTATCTTTGAGATGTTGCACCAGACGTCGATCGCCGTGCTAAGCAATCTCGAACACGCAGTGGGAGAAGAGCTTCGCCAAGGTCGAGGAGAAGCAGGATTCAGTCGTCGTCTCATTCAGCGACGGCTCGTCGGTGGCCGGCCGAGTGCTCGTGGCATGCGACGGGAGCCAGTCTCGAGTCCGGCGGCAGATGTTCCCGGACCAGTACGAGGGACACCGGATCCCGGTCCGGCTGCTCGGCCTCAAGTTGCTCCTGTCGCCGGATCAAATAGCGCCGATTCAGGAGCTGGACCCTTTCTTCTTGCAAGGGACATCGTCTCGCGATGATACGTTTGTCTATCTCAGCAGTGAGTTCTTTTTTTTTTTTTTTTTGATCCTCTGTTGCTTTCCTTTCACATACCATTGTCCCGTGGCAGCCAAATCTTTTCCGATACCCGGCCAGGACCGGGGGGGGGGGTGTCGATCATTGTGCCTCTGAACCGGGATAGTCCTTGGTTCAACAACACAACCCCTGCGCTTGGGGGGAAAAGTATCAGATGCCAGTCGGGTTTCCTCCCCCCCTTGCAAGCGAGCTTGCGGATGCAGCGGGAAACGAAGCAGAACAAAACTAATCATAAACTCTGCGCGTTGCAGTTCTCGACGCCCCCGGCAACAACGACGAGAGCACGGGGGAGTACAGCTGCCAGATGTGCATCTCGTGGCCGGACCGCCCGGGGTTCCTGGGCAAGGCAGCGCCGATAGGCTACCCGCAGACGAACGACGGCAAGATCGAGCTCATCAGGTCGTTCGCCGAGGGATGGTCGGAGCCATTTCGTGGACTCGCGCTTGGTATTCCCGCCGGTACGGATGTGAAGCACCTCGACCTCTACGACTACGCGCCGCCCAAGGGACTGAGGTCCAAGGGGAGGGCGGTGTTGATGGGTGACGCCCTTCACGCTATGGCGATGTGTAAGTTGTTTTCATTTTTCATCATCGTTAAAAAAAGGGCTTCAGTGTTTGCCCCCTTTGACTATTCTTCTCCCATATCCACAGAGGTTTGAATCGGTTGGTTGACTGGACTGACTGACGGTGTGAAACAGACCGAGGTGAGGGCGCGAACCACGCCATCATCGACGTGCAGGACTTCGCCGAGACGGTGGCGCCCGCTTTGGACGCGGGCTTCGCGGAGCTGCGGGCCGCCATGGACGTCTACGAGGACCGCGTCGTCGCACGCGCCCGGCCCGGCGTGCTGGCTTCGCGCCGGGCCTGCTTGGACGCGCACGACTGGCCCAGGATCGGCCCCGCGAGCCCCTTACTGAGCAAGCGGGAGATGATGCTTCAGTTTGATGAGGAGTAGTATAGTAGGCTATGTGAGATGCCAGGGACAGACGGGATTGATCGTTGATTTACGAAGACTGGGAGACGCAACTAGAGACGAACCGAACCCCCTCTTGAGAATGGGGATCAGCGTCGTGTTGTGGGATGTATGGGGTGATTTTCATGGTTATTGACACGTAATTGTGCCCCCTTGCGCAGTGGAGAGTGATCCACACGAGTCAGTGCTTCTAGAAACCGGGTTCCTCTCGGATCCTTTCCTTTGATCCCGATCGGTGGTATCGTCCGCCGTGTCTTTAAGCGATCGAATGTTCTGCAATGGGAAGTGATCGCTGTGAAATCTAGCTATTGCTTTCGAGACACCCCCAACGCCTTATCTTTCATCTATCAAGTCTAAAGTCCTCTTTCGTTTCCTCAGACATTTATCATGTACAAGACTTCAGGAACTCTGCTACTCATGTGACGTTGATGCAGATGTACGCCTCTCAAAGGCCCGAATCCCGTGAATCCCTCTTCCGCGGCCCCGTCATGTCGGACTTGCCCGACTTGGCCTCGGCCCCGTCGTCGACCTGGACGCTGTACGTGACGGACTTCATGATGTTCCCCGGCAGGATGTTCTCCTCGCTGCCGTTGCCGGTCTTGCTGTGGTTGGCCGAGGCGAAGACGCTCTTGTCGTGGTTCATCTCGCTGAGCTTGTAGCGCTCGGCGCCCTTGAGGTGGCTGCGGCCGTGCGAAGAGCCGCCCGAGTACTTGGAGCGGTAGTTCTTGGCCTTCTTCATGAAGACGGGCGCCAAGAACGGCAGAGACGAGACGATGTTCTGGGCACAGGTTCTGTTAGCATGAAAGCTCCCTCTTCCCCCCTCCCCCTTCCCCCTCCTCCTCCCACTCTCTCTCTCTTAGGATGGGGGGGGGATATTGTTTGAACTCACCCCCACGTTGAACTCAATGGTTCCCCACAGCACCAGCATCGTCGAGTTGCCGTCGCCGTACTGGATGCGGTTAATCTCGAGGTAGCGCAGGATGGAGCACAGCGTGGTGAAGAGGCCGAGCAGGAAGATGGCGATGAGGCCGGCCTTCTTCTCGACGCGGACATTGAGCCGCAGCAGCACCGGGATCGGCAGCACCGCCACGACGATGTCGGACACGATGGTGACGACGGCGTACACCGTGAAGGACGGGCCGGGAGGCAGGCAGGTGCCGTCCTTGAGCGGGTTCCACGACTTGTCGACGGGCGTGCAGGCGAAGACGAGGGAGAAGGAGCAGGCCAGGTGGGCGAGGAAGACGAGGACGATGGTGGTCCAGACGACGCGGCGGTACGTTTTCTGGTCGGTCCCCTTGAGCAGGCGCAGGTAGCTGATGAGGAGGGCGATCTTGAAGAAGCTGATGCCGAGTTGGTAGAACGGCCGGCCGGCGAAGTTGATGCGGGTGTACGTGACGAGGTTCGCCCTTGGCCGCAGCTTGACCGGCAGGCCGAGACCGTATCTCGTTTCTAGACAGGGGGCATGGGAAATCAGAGGGCTGCGTTGATGATGTTTGGGGAAAGGGGAAGGAAAGGGGGGGGGGGGGGTTGAGGCAATGCGGATGTGTGTGTAAATAACTCACGGGCGATGGTGAGGCCGGAGTAGATGAGGGCAAAGGCCATGGACAGCGCAGACATCCAGTCGTCGGCGGCCAGGCCTCTGGCCGTGTGGCGGATCCAGAGACGAGAACAGACGACGGCGACGGACAGGAAGGAGAGGACGCAGGCGATGGCGATGATGGTCTCCCACTGCGAGATGGCCTCGACCTCGGGCGTGGCGTTGAGGACCCAGCCCATGGTGGCGGCTGCTGCAGTTGTCTCGTCGGACCAACCCCCGGACATGCAATACTAGGACGTTGAAACCGCGTCTTCTTTTCTCCTTTTCTCCTTCTCTCCCTTTTTATTGTCGCGTCGCCGTATTGCGAGACTGTGGCTTGCCGACGGGAAGAATCACGACCAAAACGCCCTTCTCCAAGACAGCTCGAGAGTGAGACGAACGAGGTTCGTAAGGGGTGGTTTGCTGAAGAACCAGGAGAAGCTAGTGGAGTAGGCTGTCGGCCGATGAAAACAGAGACAACAAAAAGGAAAGAAAAACAAGCCCGCAGGCAGCGGAAGGCAAAGGGGAGTTGGGACTTCTGGGACCGACGGGGATGACTGCTTCTCGAATGTCCGCAGTTCAGGGAAGGGGGAACACCTCCCGACTTTATCACGCATTGAGAACCGTCATACGCAACCAAAATATCCACAGGGGATCGAGAGATTGATGAGCCCAGAGCCGGTCGCAGCTGTGCAGCCCCAGGCAGTTTGGGAGGAGAGCTGGCCGCATGCCGCCTGGTCGAAACCCCTACCATATATGAGAGGGCGGGTAATAGAGTTGGGGGATGCTTTACCAGTCCGCCGTCGACCATCTTAAACGCCGCAAGGATGGGCCACGTCGGGAGCCAGATTTGATATGGTTTGGGGGCCTTTGAGAGCTCGGTGCTGGCATACGATGTAATGTCCTGGGTAAATATCTGCATGGTCCAATGGAAGGGCTCTCTCTAGCAAGGGCCATCGAGGTTCATAATGGATCGACTCCGAGCGTGTGGATTGCACCTCTGGGGTCGTTATTCGAGAAGGTCACATTGGGGGATAGAACAGAGAGGAGTGAAGGGGACTCGGCGTGAAATGCTCCTGGCAGCAAGTTGCGTGCTTGGGAGACAGATCATCGAGGGCCGTTCCATTATTCCCCCTTCTTCGTCTCGGTCTGGTTCCTTAACACATTCCCGCGGCTACAACCCGGTCTTTCACGACGAGGCTTTCATCCTGTCGTTCCGGAGACACATCCAAATGGGGGCAGTTGTGGTTTTGGCTATGAGATGGCCGTCCGACCCATGGTGAAGACGGACTTATGGTGCGAAAGTCTACCATGGGCAAGGGTCTCATGGCGGTCCTTGATTGAATGTCACACTTTTTTTATTTACGCTAGACAAGCGGGCAGTAAAACGCGGAACGAACCCTAA
Organism: Colletotrichum destructivum; assembly: GCF_034447905.1. Taxonomy (NCBI): domain Eukaryota; kingdom Fungi; phylum Ascomycota; class Sordariomycetes; order Glomerellales; family Glomerellaceae; genus Colletotrichum; species Colletotrichum destructivum. The sequence continues at coordinate 2,032,325 of NC_085905.1, forward strand.
GCGGCATTACGTTTCTTTACTTTTCTGTAACTGGGAACTTGCAAGGATCGGTGGAGGGGGGGGGGGGTGGGGGGGGGGGAGATGAAGAGTAGTGTAATTTGTACATGCTTGTGCTGCTGTGCCGCCATCTTGCTTCCAGGCGAGGACGCGAGGCAAAAATATTTCTCCAAGGTGTGTGCGTCTTTGTACATGTGTCCGTTTTTCTATTTGTCTGTCTGTCTGTCCGTCAGGTGTGTGCGTCTCAAGAGGTGTGCGTAAATAACCTGATCCCGGGCAGTCTGGGCAGATGAAATTAAACCCCTTCCATTGGGGAAAAGAATCACCATCTTGGCACTTTGACGTCGGCTGGACCGTTCCGTCTTGTCGCCTAGCCATTATTAAAAAAAAAAAAAAAGGGCCCCCGTTGGGTCTCTCTTTTTTGCTCGCATGAAGCCCGCCGTGACAAACACAGAGGGAGAGGAGAGAGAGACGCGGAAGAACTCTCTTACTTAACCATGAGGTGCCCCCCACCGGGATCATGACTCGGATGCTTAAAGATGGGCAGATCTTTGAGATATTTTGCTTAGCCCGCCACTCCGAAAGAGCGGGCTGGGCTGGCGAGAAGGGCGTACTATGTACAGAGTACTGCACATTAAAGACGAGCTGGCATTGGCTGTCGATCACGGCGGATATGAATGGGACAAGGCTTGGATGGGGCTTTACGACGGGGGGCGGCCTCCTCCATTACCGACACTCTCCGTTTCACGGATACACTAAATCACATTTTGCTCTAGAGCCTCGAGGGGAAGCAGCCCGCAGATCAAGGGCGGATGGTCCCCCCCCCCGGCTCCTCGAACTGGGGGTCCAGGTCGTATGCGTGCATGCATCGGCCGGCCGGGGTGTCAGCCCCCGTGTTCCCACTCGAAGCCTCCCGGAGGGGGAGGGGGGGGTTCCTGGTCCTAGCTTTTGACCGCGGCATAGGTGTACGGATATCCGGCCGGGATCGGGGGACTGCGCCGTACGGCACTAGGACTGCTTGATTGCAACTTCACGGTGTGTTGGACCACCCCTTCCGATGGTATCATATACGGCCGCAATGGGTTGCATCTCATGGCGTCGAATGCTGCTGCTGCTTGTGCTGACATGGCATGACATGGGTGCGGTTGTACAAAGACGCCACCAGCAGCACCAGCACCACCACCAACGAATTTCACCTCTCTACCCACCTTCGACTTGGTCTGGTTCTGATTCTTCTTCATCATCTTGGTGTTGTTCCTCCCGGCGGGGTCCATCATCTTGTCGTTGCCTTTTCCCTCCCTTTCATTACTGCCACCAATCCCTTCCATCCCGCCCCCCCCCCCCCCCATCCCCTTCCAAATCCTCCTCTATAGTCTGCTTCTTTTTTCCATTCGACATCTGGGCAGATCGCAACGAGATCACTCACCTCCATTCTCAACCTTTTTTGTACTTCTGCGTTCCCGCAGCGGCAACCTGTGCGTGCCTCGTCGATCACCGGGCAGAAGGGACGGAATAGCATCCAGCGTTCTTGAGCCTCTCTCCTTGGAATACTGTATCACCGAGACCCGGTGGTAATATCGTCTCGAGAGACCACCTTGACCATGTCCACGGACGATAAGCACCCCAAGGACGTCGTGAGCTCGGCCTCGTCCGACTCGCACGCGCCATCAAGCAACAACAACGTCGACGCCGCGTGGAAGTTCCTCAACTCCCACCGCGATGCCGGCGACGGCACGGCCTCGGTCGACATGGGCGCGCTCCGCCGCAAGATCGACTGGCGCATCGTGCCGCTCATGTTCCTTTGCTACACCATGCAGTTCCTGGACAAGGTCATCCTCAACGTACGTCTCTCTGACCCATCGTCCTGTCGGGGAGGCGCTTGTCAAAAAAGGGAAAACGAAAGTTGGTCTATACTGACATGGTAAACAGTACGCTGCCGTCATGGGTCTGTCAAAGGACTTGAAGCTCGTCGGCAACCAGTTCTCCAACATTGCCACCTTTCTCTTCGTCGGTCTCCTCTGCTTCGAGATCCCCAACAGTGCGTTAAACCCATAGTCCCTCACCATTCTCTTCTGCATCGCCGGAACAACCAAAAGATGGCCAGAGAACCGACTGACTGACTCCCCCCACCACCCCCAAGTCTACTTCCTCCAGATGGTCCCCGCGGCCAAGTGGCTCGGCCTCAACGTCGTCCTCTGGGGCACCGCGACGGCGTGCGGCGCCGCGGCGCACAACTACCAGACGCTCCTCGTCTCGCGCGTCTTCCTCGGCATTTTCGAGGCCACCATCGGCCCCTCGCTGATGCTCATCAGCTCGCAGTGGTACACAAAGTCCGAGCAGGCCCCGCGCTTCTCCTTCTGGTACCTCGGCCTCGGCCTCGGCCAGATCCTCGGCGGCGCCATCTCGTACGGCTTCCAGCACGTCCCGCCCCACGCCGCCCTCGACGGCTGGCGCATCATGTTCATCGTCCTCGGCTGCGTCACGGTCGCCATCGGCCTCGCCACCCTGCTCTTCGTGCCCGACACGCCCATGAAGGCCACCTGGTTGTCCGACACGGAGAAGGTCGCCCTGCTGCGGCACGTCAGCGTCAACCAGACGGGCATCGAGAGCCGCAAGTTCCGCCCGAGGCAGATCCTCGAGGCCCTGATGGACCCCCAGATGTATCTGATAACCCTGGCCGTCGTTCTCGTGCGTACCGTCCCCTTCTTCATGTATTGTTTCTTGCTTGTTGTAATCGTCGCCATCGTCGTCGTCGTCATCGTCGTCGTTATAGTCGTCGTTATCGTCTTTGTTGTTGCTGTTGCTGTTGTTGTCCTCCCCTTAGCTGACAACTCTCAAAGACTTCTGTGTCCAGTGGCGTCATCACGACATACTCGGCCACCCTGATCCGCAACCTCGGCTACGACCCGAAGCGCGCCGCGCTGATGAACATGCCCTCGGGCATCGTCAGCATCTTCTTCACCCTCCTCGTCGGCTACGGCATCCGCCACAAGTCCAACCGGTGGGCGTGGATCGTTGTCTGCATCATCCCGGCGTGAGTCCGAGTCCCCACCCCCCCCCAAAACGATGATGACAGGATTCTCCGTCACGAAGGACGAATGAAGAGCAACTTACTGACCGACCTCACGCAGCATCATAGGCGGAGCCCTCATGTCTTTCCTCCCCGTCAGCAACCGCTCCGGCTGCCTGGCGGGCATCTACCTCGTCAACGCCATCGTCGCGCCCTTGCCCGTCTTCTACGCCGTAAGTTGAAAAAGGGGAAACCCCTGCTCACCCCCCTTGATTCCATTTGGCATGTCCTCGAGAGCTACACCATTGACACGTCGTCCCACAGTGGACCGCGGCCAACTTTGGCGGCGCGACAAAGCGCGCTTTCGCCGCGGCCATCGTCTCGGGATCCTTCTCCATCGGCAACATCATCGGCCCGCAGACCTTCCAGGCCCGGGACGCGCCCCAGTACCGTCCGGCCAAGATCGCCGTCATGGGCACCCAGGCCGGCTGCGCCCTCGTCACCCTCGCGCTGTACGCCTACTACCGCCTCGAGAACAAGCGGCGCGGCGCCGTCGCCCAGTCCGAGGACGCGTACCTGGCGCCCGAGGTCTGGCAGTCCATGACGGACAAGGAGAACAAGTCGTTCCGCTACACGTACTAATGGGTAAGGGGGGTAAGGGGGACGTGCCGATGGCGTGATTCGGCAGAACAAACGAAAGAAAGTAATTATACCCACAAGTTGGCTACTTACCTACTTGACCTAGACCTATTCGTAGGAAGAGTTTGCTGTACACTTTGAAGAATCTGTTGCCGGCCAATGACACCGGGGCTTTATTGATGACGATATCTCATATCAGTAACCCCCCTCCTTTTTAGTTTTATCTTTTTTACCTTTTTTTTAAAAAAAAAAAGATTTTCCAGTTGCGAGCTTCCCTTTCGCGTAGTCCTCCTTCTGTCAGACACCATGCCCACGAGCTCCACTCTTCAAAAAAAGCTTTCGACTGGCTCTAAGCTCTGTTGTCAGTAGCGTTTGATAACGTGGGGAAATGTTGCAAACGGGATGGGAGGATGAATGGATGGGAAACTGGGCGGGCGTCAGTCTGAAGGTTGGCCTGAGTCTGAGCTGATGCCTGAATGTAAATCTGACTTTGATTCTGATTCTGATTCTGAGCCTGAGTCTAAGTCCGGATCCGAGTCTGACTCTCTGACATCAGAGGACTGGGTCACTATCCAACGCGTTGCTGTTGGGCCCGTCATCAGGGTCGAATATCTCGTCTTCTCAGGAACCTCGTCACCGATGCAGAGAGGAGGGAGAGGGTACCGCGTAACTAGACCAATCGAGACATGAAACCTGCGAAAAACCAAAACTCTAACCGGCGGAAATTATATTCCACGGTTTCTCTTTGTACAAGCGTCCAAAGCGGTGCAGGAAGTGCGTCTACTGTAAAGAACAAAGGTGTGCCGCACCATCTCCGAAGTAAATCCCGAAGTGGGTTTCGCGATTTAAATTTTCCTATTTTTTTTTTTCGTTCTTTTTTTTTTTTTTTAAATTTTCCCCGACGACTTTAAATTTACGCTATTATAGTACAGATAGCCCCCCCCCCCCCCCCCCCCCCTCCAGCTCATTCCCCCGAGTCATTTTAAGTGGCTGCCTAAACCACGCAGATACTCTAGATACTATCCGTGCGAACAAGGATAGTATCATGGCAGTTGTAACTTGTCGGATATTGGGCGACATGCTAATACCAGCGGCTTGGGAACGGAGACAACCCAAATTTTTTATCAACGGTCAATTCTGGCGCACATAATATCAGCAATGCGTCATTTCACGGGGGTGACCTTGATGATTGCTCCCCCCCCTACAACGGCACAGGCTGAAAGTCTGCCTAGGTTCTACTCTTCACCAGCCTCTTCAAACCTTTCCCCAGCTTTGGTTAAACGCCCTGCATTCGGGGAGATTGCTGGGATTCTGCAAGCAATTGGAGACCTATACGCGTATTTCAGTGGCCAATTCTAAGCGCTACTCAGTAGTTCCCTGCCCTGCATTGACTACGATATACTCCGCTAGACTACCCACTCCAATGGCTCAGCAAAGCGGCCTGACAAATTGCCCAATATTGAAGTACCTAATGCGTTAAGGTGGTGTCTACTGTGGTTGCAGGCAAACGTTCTTGCCCATGGATTGGGTAGCCTGTGGAGGTGCAGCCACAATCAACTCGGCATGAGTCCGTACGCAATTCGCGCTACAGAAGGCGCCAGTTCGATCTGACAAGGGCAGTGCTAGTCAGCCCAAGAGCCTGCGATATACCTGACCGGCGGGCTAGGCTTAGCGCGTATACTCATAGTACGCAGTAGTTCCTCAAGCCAAACTGCTCTTGTCCTTGCTCCAGCAGATGAGGTTCCCGCAAAGCAAACACGTCCAAGTCGTAACCCGTTCAGTGATTGGCCCTCTCGAGGGCAGGTCGCAGGGGCGGGGCCCCGTTCATCCTGGCGCGCCCAAGGTGGGAACGGTTTAGGTTTCCCGGTTTCGAAGTCCGATCTACGACGAACTCAAAATGGACGAGGCGTCCAAGCCCTACACTTGAAGATAGGGCCGATAGTTCGTCGATCATGGGGATGGGATCACGAGGACAGGATGCGAACGAATCACGAATCGCGATATCCAGAACTCTATGCGTCGCTTAGGCGCCAGCCGTGGCTCTCGTCCCGAATCAACTTCGGATAGAGCACTGGCGACGGGAAAGGCCCAACAACTGACGGCTTGGTTCAAACCATTTCTGCCGAAGAATTTCCATGCACAGGGCATTCCGTAGGAACCATCGTCTTCCCCTCCCCCCTTCGATGCGCCCAACGAGCCGGGCTATCTGCATCGCAATTGGTACGGACGGCGTGGATCTTGCGATCCTCGTCCTACTCGACCACAGCGAATACTTGTTGTTATCATGTCTCTATCCGGTGCGTGGTAGGTTTCGGTACGCTTGGGAGGGGGGGGTGATTGAATGGGTAATAAGGAACCACCATAGGTAGACGAACCGGCAGTGCCTGACCGAATACTTTCTCGTCGGCTTGCTTTGAGTTCTACGCAGCACGATTTGGCACTTCAAGGGACATGCTAGCAGCGGATATATAGATATATATCTACGACTGACGCTGCGCAGTTGGTCTTGCTGTCGGCTGCTTTAGTGGTGCCCATGATCGTGGCAACCGGTCGGCCGGCGGATGCACATAGAAATATCTCGGCGCCCGGTGGACCCGCCCCGGGGCTAAAAGACGGCGATCGGGGTCGGCATCCCACCGGCTCGTCTCCGCTGAGTCATTCAGTATGATGATTTCTCCCCAGCGGACCAGGTCAGTTGTGAGCGAGTTTGTGCTTTTGGCTTTCCCTAACAGGCTTAGCCCGAACTTCTTGTGGCTCAGCGCTCTTCTCTCTCCCCCCCCCCGGAACAAAGCGATTTCCATGCCCGACCACCCAAGCATCATACACACACATAGACACACCAACCCACATACCTATCTCGCATCTTCTACTCCGTTTTTCGGGCACTCTGTCTTTTCTTAGATCTATCAAGTCCACAAAAAAGCCTAGCCTCCCAGTGCGATGGATCTACGTGCTGCTCGCCTTGTAGGTATTCGAAATGCCCTTCTCCTGCGACCATGAAGGCTGCGGCCGCTCCTATCTCCGCAAAGAACACCTTACGCGCCATAAAAAGGAACACACGACTACGCCTTCCTTCTCGTGCCCCTCATGCAGTACCAAGTTCACAAGAGGGTATGTATGCTTTGAAGCCGGTTATCCCCATCTGCGCCGGCCCCTCCCCCCCTTCCTCTATCCCCCTTTTCGTCGATTTCCCACCGCTTTTGTCAGCGGCAAGCCGCACTTATTCCCTATGCCGAATCCCGGTAGCAGCAGAACAAAGGCGCAGTTGTATTAGTCCCGAGAAACTGGGCTGACGAATTCCCCCATCGACGACTAGAGATACCCTCCGCAGGCATATGGTGCTCCATGGCCCGTCTGCCCCGCCCACGCGCGTGGCACAGGCCTGCGTGCCGTGCCACCGGACGAAGACCAGATGTGACGGCCAGCAGCCCGTCTGTTCGACTTGCAGCGACAAGGGCAGGTCGTGCGAGTGGCCACAGCCGCGGAGCGTGTCGTCCTCCAGATCCCCCTCCGGCTCCGTGACCGCCTCAGACACGACGCCGAACCCCATCGCCCTGCCCGAGCCGATGGTCACGGCCTCAGTGCCACCGCCGCCGCTGCCGATGACGATAGGCGACACGCTCGACTTCAGCATCCCCGGCTCCCGTTGCATCTTGGACGAGGGCATGAAGCTGCAGTTGCAGAGGGTCTACTTCGAACACTTCCATCCACTGTGGCCGTTGCTGCACCGTGAAGTATACGAGACTACGGCCCAGCCGAATTTGCTGATGCGGTCCGTCTTGACCGTTGGCCTGTGGTTTTCCGGGTCGCCGGGGTCGAGAAATCTCGCCATCAAGTTCCACGATCATCTCTTAATAGAAACCGGTAACAAGCTTGTATGTGTTGTCCACTTGCTCCTGTTAGCCTAACCCCCTTTTTTTGTTTGGTTCTGTTCATTTTCGCAGGAGCTCGTGTTATCGGGTTCTATGGCAAAAAGATGCTTGAGAAATATATGCCTCGAACAGATTGGCGTCCCAAACTTCGCATAGATAACTAACAGTTGTTGTCCAGCTCGAACTTTTGGAACTGTCGAGGCAAGGCTTGCTATCACCCCAGCCGGAGATACTGCCCGTCTTCCAGGCCATACTGATTTGCACCATCCTCGTACCATACCGGGCCGATTATTCCAGGGACAACGTGATGATGGCGCACTCCATGCTCCTCGAGACGTTCAAGGCCTCGGGCGTCTACGACCAGTTCAAGATCAACGCCGGGTCGCTATTGTGCGGGCACAGCGCTTACCCCTGGATCTTTCGAGAATTATACCAGCGGTAAGTTTGGAACTTTTTACTTTTTCTGCCATAATAGATTGAGTAAGGAGCACATAGTAGTAGCAAAAGCCAAAAAGCTACACCACCATGTAGACAGCGCTTCGCCATCCCGTGTAACAACGTTCTGCCAAGTCATGTGCTGACCTCATCTCCCGCCCCCCCACGCAGTCTCGCCGTCTTCCAATTCAAGCTTCACCTGATCCTGCAAACAATATTCGTGACGATGCACCCGGTGCTGCGGCTGTCGAGAAACGCGGAACCCGCCCTGCTGCACGTCAGGCTGCCGCTGCCGCTGGGCATGTGGGACGGGCCCACGGCGCAGTGGTGCGGCATGGTGCCGACCGACCCGGCCCTGCTCGACATGGACGGTGACGACGACAGGATGCTGGTCAGCCGGATGTGCGAAGAGGCGACCCTCACGATGGACAACACGCCCCTGTTACCGTTGCTATCCTGGGACCGCTGCCTGGGAATGGCCATCTGGTGCTGGTGCTTGCGAGGGAACGAGAGCGACAAGGAGTTTATCGAGAACATCAAACCCTTTGTTCTCGACCCCTTGAAAGGAGTAGATATTTTCTCGATTCATAGATAGTCCAATTTTTTTTTAATTTCATACAGAACTACACAAACCGCCGTGAATGATTTCGATGGCAAAACACTGTTAGCGTACGAAACCTCGCATGTAACTACGCTCTAAACCAAATGTCCAAGTAACGAAGCAAATGCATCAACGGTAGATACTGCAAGGCCACAGCTGATTGGAAGCTCCCAAAAACACGTTTAGAAAACTCTTTACAGCCATCATGCGGTGGGCCTCTCCAATCTTGGACGCCGAGGCGTGTGCCGGTGGGATAATGCTGAATTGGCCACGACTGCTGAAGTGATTTGACGAGCTGATTAAGCACCAGGCTACCGGTCTAAGGCGATAAGCAGGGCTGCGGCTTGAGTGGGATGGAAGGGGCTAAGTCGGCGCCCATACAGGTTAAGTGTGGGATGGAAGGGGGCCACATCCGAAACTCTGAAATCCGTTCTTATATCTCTCAAACGACTGCCAGAAAGTATGGACGGATCCCGTCACAGGAGCCCGTCGGCGTATCCGTCCAGAACCTACCAAAGTTCGAAACCTTACAACCATACTCTTATCATCGACTCCGGGGACATTGGAACAGCCGCACCACCAGAACTGATACCATGACTGACTTGGCCAACCATTACGAAGACTGGACTCGGGCTCTCCAGCTCGCTAACCTACTTGCTGTTGCACATCTTGCCGGTACTGGAACGCAACCCTTTACTAGCCGCTGATGTGCTGTCCAACGTATCTGGAGCTGACAGACCGTGTGTAGGCTACCAGTTCGCGTCCGACAAGATTGCCTTGCACAACGTTCTGCAGCTGGAAGACAAAGACATGGTTGTCAAGCATTGGTTCCGCGGTTGGGACTTTGGACGAAAGTACGGTCCCACAATGGTCTGCGGAACGGCTGGGGTATTTGGCTTTCTTGCCTGGAAAGGTACTTGGATGCGCTCAACGTTTGGCCAGGCTATATGTTGTTTCAAACTTTAATCATTATACAGAATCCCTTTTACAAACTTTCTGCTGACGAGTGTGCTTCTCTTAGATGGTACCGCTAGCCCTGCCTTTCTCTACAACCTCACCGCATCGGTCCTCTCGATCTTCGTCGCGCCGTATACCCAGTTCCGAATCTTCCCTCTGAACGACAAGCTGTTGCGAGAATACAAGACATGTGTGGGAAAAAAGAAAACGGATGGAACCTCTGACGGCGTGAGCTTGGAAGTCGTCCGCGAGTGGGCTGCCGAATGGAAGAGACTGGACATGCACCGGCAGTTGCTGGCATACCTTGCTGCCATCTCGGGCCTGGTTGCGGTGCTAAAGACTTGAGCCCCGAGGTTTTGCACGTCTTTCTTTTCTTCCTGCGGGATCTTAGAAACGGAAAAACTGATCAGGAGGTACAAGACTCTGCTGGAATTCGGTGTCTGTACATCTGTCTGTCTCTTCATGACTCCCGGACTGGTCCAGGATTGATGCCACTACATGACTTTACCCCGTTTTTGGGATGCTAAAACATGGTCTGGAGAGGGACGAAAAGCACTAGCCATGATCGCTTGCAAGGAAAAATATCTGTATTCAGGCACAGAATCATGGTGCCTAACGTTGATTCATGGCGAGTAGAAACTCAATTTCACAAGGCGGGTTGGAAAAGACCGATCGTCAACGGGTTTTTGCTCGCTAGTATCGAGCCACCAGCACCAACGCAAGTTGACAAAAAAAGTTGACCTTGCAGTCTTGAGTTGCGCGGCCATATTCTCTTGGCGCTCCTTGCGAACACGTTGCAAGCAGGCTATCAGTCGAAAGCAGATGTCAATGCAAACTTGTCTTGAAGGGCTAAATCCAGGGTCCGTAGCCAGCGGTTCAAGGCGGCCTGGTGTATCTCCGCCCGAAAGTGAGGGAGAACTAGACACGGAGGCACTTGAGGCCGAGCGAAACAATGGCTCGGTTGTTCCGGAGCCGAACGGATGGGACGGATGACCCCACTCCGGTGAAGCTATCGTGACGTACCCAGGCCCACTAGGAATCCTTGGCCCTTGTGGTTGCATTGTGTTCCAAGTCAACGCCAATGTTTTTGTTTGCTATGAGATTCGACATAGTCTTCCAGAACCCCAATAAGTTTCCTTGTCTTAAAGCTAAGATACGCATCAACCGAAGATCCTCGCCCGTCTAGTGACACGAAGAGACGCACCTGTGCAGCCGTTATCAACCTATGTGTAACAGACACTTGGATAACGACACAGAAACACCCAAGCCGTGCTTCTCACGCACGGTTGAATCTTTCTATGTCTCTGCTTAAAATCTCGGCCAGTTTTCACCACTTGACGTCGATTGTCTGCGACTAACGCCGAAGTCTGGAAGGGGCGTCCGCGACCTCATCAAGAAAACCATTCGATGCGGCTCACTTTCTATGCTTGTTTGTAGACGCGCACCACGATTACAAAAACGGGACGGTAAGCACCTGTTTCTCGGTGCTATGGTAGATACGCTTTTCCTATCAAATGAGTGGAGGACACCATCCTGACTGCGCTTGGCCGCGCCGCGTGCATGCGCGATTCATTTGTCCTTAATTAAACGACTGAGCCGCAGTGCGTGTGGAGGTCAAAAGTTTGCTTCAACTTCCCTGAACTTACTGTCAACTTTATGGTATGGACAGACGGGCCTGATTCCGCCGATTCTCGTAAGCTTTACTGAAGATCCCGATATTCTTCTTATTGACGCTGAGATTGGAATCTTCAATATGTCTACAACGATCTTAGCTACTAGACTTAGGATTAAGATTCAGGTCATGCCAGCTGCAACGAAAAACAGACCAATTTGACTAGAAGTTATTGAAATTCTACGAATTAAGCACTCCCCCAAAGTGGCGAGTGGATATCAACCATCAATAATGGCATTCATTTTTCATTCTGCTATTTCATACAGACTCAACAGATCGTCAGCTGACATAAAAGTAAAGACTCTGAAGCCTTGTCCAGGCGGATGCATTTACATAGAGCCAGGCCCGACCGCAACTACACTGGTTCGAGTAGACCCTCGACACACAGTGTCACGACGCTTGATAACCAATCCCCGGAGGTGCTAGGTAGTTTTAGGAGATCCAGGTTACTTCTTGGAAAAAGGTGTTACTAATACACTGAGTGTCGTTAGGTATTAATTGCCGAATGCAGTTGCAGCCAGAACAAAACCAGCATGGGCTTTTACTAGATTGAATCACACTTGATAAAGAACTGGGGCGTCGCATTCGGCCGAGCTGTTCATAAATATTCCATCTCTGCTATGAACTGACTCCGAGTTATACACTAAACAAGAAAGACATGTCGGAAATCCCTTGGCACATACGCTGCAACTTCGGTCACCTGGGCTGCTTCTTGTGGGTGATAAGCATACCCGCTTCCTTCGATCCTTCAGGGCGGCGCCCCTTAGCCTACCCGGGCCTAGTCCGCCACATACCCCGGCGAGAGGCTGGAGCGGAGAAAATGCAACGGCGCGCACCGTTGCATCCGAGGCTGCATTCCAAGAAGCGTGAGGGGGGAGGGGGAAGGGAAAAGACAAAAAGAAAGGCGGACAGAATTGTGATGTGTTTTGCGACGCAGGATCCGGTTCCTTTGCCTAGACGATTTCCTATCAAGGCAGGTAAACATTCGGTTCTGAGATCATGTAGTGGAGCGGGCCGCCGTCCACTAGTCGAATCCTGCCTCCATAAGAGAATACAAGCATCTTTTTTTGCGATGCTAAGTCGGAAGAGGCTACGACGGCCCTGAAGACAGGACCCCTACCAGTCGCTTGCGGGAACGGAAAGCAGCCACATCGTCGTTGTCCATCTTGGCCATGTCTTGGGCATCTTGGCTGCGGGAGGCAGTGGGGTATACCCGTCTGCCGCATTGCGCCCCTGGCTAGTTACATTTCTGACTATGTCCGAACCGGAAGTCGAGCAGTCAAAAGCCTCATTGATCGAGTCGTGGTAGGTATGGCCACCGTACTCGCAGGCAACGGAGTTTGTCTTTCTTTCTGGCCATGATCATCGGCCCTCATGATGGATCTGCTCATTGCCCGTTCTTTTCACCGATGAAGATTGCTCAAAGCGGCCTCAAGCAAAGAGAATGGCGTTGAGCCTCGAACTGACTGGGGCCCACGTTGAGTAATCACTTTTGCCAGGTGATGTTCGTTTTCGACCCAGATGATTGTCGTATGCCCAGACAGCGGTTGCCATCCTCCTTGATGTCCCCTCTCCCGTCTCCCTTGGAGTAACGGTATTCCCGCGGACATCGTTGATGCATATGAGTTTGTACAGACGTAGTCCAGCTTAAGTTAGAGTGGCCGAAACTCTATGCTGAATCCTTGTGAAGAATCCTACACTAGGCAGTTTGGTACTCCTCCGAGATGTAGGGTATCCATCCGAGGCTGATGGATCGTATCAAGTTGTGGGTCCTGCACAACGATCCTACACGACTGTGGGTTGTGGCCATACAGCAGTTGTAGAATCGTCGAACGACTCCATATTCCAGGCACTGCGTGTTTGTTGTCCTGTCCCAGCAGCTCCGCGATAGGCCGCAAGTGATAGCCAAGACCGAGGAGGAAGCTGCCTCCGCAATCAGCAACATTCACTCGCAAATCTGCTTTCGGGATAAACATAGACTACGGTAATCTTCAAAGACACCTATAAAAGGCCGCCCGCCGGCTCTCTCAAGCTCTTCTGAATTCCCGACTTCATCATCTCATCCTCTCATCTCCAACCTACAGACTTCAGACAGTTCTCAACTGTCCCTTCTCAATATGCACTTCCCCCAGATCCTCCTCGGCTTCGCCGCCACCGTCTCCGCCATCGACATCTACCTCCACGTCGGAGGCGGTTGCGGCGGCAACGCCGTCCTCTGCGGCAACATCAACCCCAACACCTGCTGCAGCGGCTCCGGCGTCGACATCTTCCCCACCGTCGGCTTCCGTGGCATTCCCTACGAGTGGAACCTCGAGACCAGAGGCCACTCGGGCGGCGGTTGCAACCAGCTGAGGGAGGTCCAGCCCGCCCGCAACACCAACTTCATCTGCCTCTACTCCGGCGGCTTCTCCGGCGGCGGCTACGGCTTCGCCGGCCGCAAGCGCGACGAGTGCGCCAGCAGCGGCAGCTGCACCTCGTTCCAGAAGCCCGACACCCTCCTCCTCGAGGACGGCGGAAAGTGGAACATTGCCGACTTGGAGGATGCTCCTCTTAGACAAATGGTATGTGTTGATCGAGTCCTCCTGATATTCTCTGAAGTTCATGTTCTAACACACCCGATAGTTAGCAAAGAAACCCTCACCTCCTTTCCCTTCGCCAAGTGACAACCTTGTGTTTCCACTCGAATAGTCACCCTCTCCATTTTTCTTTGCCAGTTTGACTAACTTTCTGTCCAAATTCTAGCCTCGAAATTGCTGCTGCCGGCGCCAACTCTACCGATATCCCGGAGGAGTTCAACGCCTACAAGATCACCGAGTAAAATGTCAGGCAAGCAACCTTCCGGTTGTGATATGGCTGCTTATTTCGGGAGGGATGTGCGGATGGAAAGTCACGCACAACCTCTTTTGCCCCAGGATCCATTGCTGCGTGTTTGCCGCTCTCGCTCTAGGATTTCGTCCTCACTCGGGCCTAATTGAGTATAGTCGCGCCATGTTGCCGGTAACCCGAAAGGGCGTTGAGAAATAAGTAGTCTGTCAGCCAGTTAATGAAAATCTAGACGATCTTTCCGTTGGCAGATGCTGTGATAACTGGTCTGTGACAACGGGTCCGTCTGCTTGTCATGACGTCCTGTGAGAATCAGTAGCTCTAGCTAGAGACACCTCTTTGGCAGTCCCACATGCCTGAGAAACACTTGTTGGTTTGGGATTGACTTCAGCTTCGCTTCTAACACACTACGCTATCAATACAAGTTATGACACCACAGTCCTTTGCTATCGTCCTGCCAGCTACGTTCACATCAATCGTCCGATGCTTCTAAAACTGCTCCCATTTGTGCCTATGCCCAAGAAGCGTGCTGCACCTACGTACAGCTGTTCGTGTGATGCCGCCAAATCCGAACCAAGTTTCTCATTTGCATCGTGATGCAAAAATCAACGAGAACGGCAGAAATTTACCAATGCACCAAGCAACATGCTGATGGGGAAACTCATCTAGCATCTACACACGTTGTGAAAAGCTCCCAAAAGGCAAAAGTTCTCCCCGAGGTGGGCTCGAACCACCAACCTCCAGATAACCATCGCTGCCGGTCTCGTGAACCAGGTCGGATAGTAACAGTCTGACGCGCTAGCCAATTGTGCCATCGGGGATTATGTAATGTGTCGATTGACGATGGGGGCAAACTGGGTTGGCGTTATGGATGGATCAGACAGACAGAGAGTGGAGATGTGAGCTAGGCTGATGGGTCTTGGAGGTCCATCGTGAGTTCTTCGGCAACAAGTGCACAGTGATTCTGACCGATGCTTCTCGAGGAGTATCCGGGCGCAGGAAATCAAGTCCAGACACACACAAAATGCATGTGCAGTAGACTGTGACATGAACCTTCAAAAACAACGTTAGATGACAATTTGTCATTTGAGAATCGAAAAGTTTATCTACGAAAAGCATGGAGTTGCGTTGAGGCCAAGTTTGAAAGCACTAGTACGCATACTAAGGTTGGGTTTAACAAACTAAAGTAATCGAAACTTGATACCCCAAGGGCCTCGGCTGTTGCAAATGTAGGTAATCTCGGCGGTTGATCACTCCAGCGGCAAATTAAACTATGCAATTGTTGTACCATTCTACTGCAAGCTTGCCATTGCTATTCTATCAACTCGGTGTCCAATTTAAGAGTAGTGGAATATCACGCTGCTATAAATCGTTAAGGCCTTGCATGTCTCCGATGTCTGGGAAGTTCAATACAAGCGATTAACAGTCCCCTGGAGAGTGCGGACAACAGTAGCCAAGACAAATGATAGTATGCAAAATATTTGTCTCTTCATATCGCTAGAAGAAAAGAAAAGTAAAGCCCCAACAGAACACGCTAAATTGTCTTTCCTACATCAGGCAGTGCCAAGCTAGACAATCGCCAGCAAGCCAGTCTTTGGATGACAGCCTACATACTCGAAAAGCTGTTGCTCCGGCTTCAGCACCAAGACCTCGTGGAACAGCCTCAGGGAAACATTATTGTCGAGCTTCTTGGCGTACTGCAGGAACCCTCCAAAGATCTCGAGGTGTGTCGAGTGCTGCTTGGCCCACGCCTCAAGCGAACCGAGCTCGTCGAAGAAGGCCAGTCCGAAAGTGCGGTCCTTGTCAGCCTTGCCCGTCGCCGGGTCGATGAGGTCCATGAAGCGACAGCTGTGACAGCCGACCTCGCTACCTTGATCCCGTAGGAAGTCCATGCCTCTGATCAGCACGGGATGCATCGTCTCCTGGTACAGCTTCCGCTCCTCGGGCAGAGTGTCGGACCAGTCTTGGCCGGAGCGGATGACGGCCAGGTTCTGCTTGCCCGAAACGCGTACTCTGCGCGGTGTCTGTGTTTCTTGTCCGTCCACCCTGACATCGGTGCTGTGCCCGTTGACACCGTTCGTATCGGCTCGTTCGATCTTCTCTCCCACGAGCTCATCGTTCTGGGCGGCCGCCATGCGATCACGCATGCTCCCCCAGTATACGTGCTCCCTGATGGGACCGATCACTCGCTCTCTCATGTGTGCCGCGCCCTCGGGGACCTCGTTGTTGGAGAAGACGGTCTCGAACCGATCGATCGTGGGAAAGAAGATCTCGAGAAACCATCCGTGGCTCTGTGATTCGACGTCAAGAGTGTCCCACCATTGTTGGAAGCCCGAATCGCGGGCCCACTTCTCGTACGCCGTTCTGCTGGGCCAGTACGCAAGATGGACAACGTTGTGGTATCCTTTGTTATCGGTCACGGACGCCCACTCGGCGAACTGGGGGCGGGCTTCGGGGTCGACGGACTTGGAGGTGGTGAACTGCGTCAACTGCGCGATGGCAGCTCCATCTGGTCTAGCAGCAGGGGCGTATTGAGCACCGATGACAGCAAACACAAGGTCCTTTGTCTCTTTGGGGAAACCGGCACTGTACGCCGGGAAAGGGGGATTGAAGTCGGGTGGTGTCTGAGCAGCGAGCCTGCGGGGGCATTGCAGGTGCTCTGGGATCGCGGAGACAAGCATCTTGTTTAATAATGTGTGAGACGGGATTGGCAGCAGGGGAACGACAACTGACGACTTCACAGTCAAACTCGGGGGAGCATGCTTTTAAGCCAGGCTGGGAGTACGAGTATTCGGGTGGGTGAGAAGGGTGGTCAGTTCGGTCGACGTGTGTGGCCTGGTAACTCAGCAAACATGGCGAATTCATCCGCCCCCTTTGCCCAACCTGCATGTGCAGGGATCCCAAACAAAGAACAATGGATAAATGTTGTCTCCCCAGTTGGTTCCTAAGCATTATCGAAAGCCACCCATACATCCTTGGCTGACGACTCCGTCCGGATCCCAGTGTGGAATGGTCCGGAACAAGGGCGGCATTATGGGATGAACTATTCGAGTAATCCGACTGGTCTATGGCGATTGAGCATGGCCTCAGCTCACGCTGCGATGAGGCTATCATACAAGGTTTTTTATCTGTTTTTCTCGTGGAGAAAAAGTGTAAACCAGACTTTGGCCCATATTAACTGTCCCTGAGTACTCGCTTTACATCAAGTAAATGAAGGTCCGGTCATCATCTAAGCCAGGAAGTACATTCTGCAGCGAGTAGTCGACATCTGAAGGAGACATGAGCGGCAATCGCGTCTTATGCAACGTTTGAAGGGGGCCCTGGCAGGGATTATGAGTGACCGGGAACCCAAGTGATGGTCCTCGAGACGCATGGTCCCCGTCTGCCGGGGGGGGGGAAGGGGACAAAATGGCGCCTTTTCTCAACTTACTGTAGCCACAGACGCGCAGAAGACACGCGCAGATCCATATTGTAACGCCGGCACTAAGGAATAAACCTTTCTCTCACGATTCAGGTATGGATGGAGAAATCTGAATGAAGTCCCCCTTTTTCCACTTCAATGGGACGACGGAATGCAACGCAAATTCTCAGAATGGCTCCACGGACAGAACTTCTGCTTTGGATCGGAGAGCGCTCGACTGGATTAGGACGGAGTGGGAATCTGTATAACTCGTGTCCAAGCCCCTCTACCCCCAGCAAACTTTGGTTCCCAAGAGACGAGAGAGAAAACCAGACAAAAAGGGAGGCCACACCATATCAAAGAGGGAGGGGCAGCTTGCGGACGAGAGACCACCGCAACTGCATAGCCCGCGTCTGACACACCCCACCACCCACAAGTCCACGAGTCTCACGATCTGACATCATGGCGACGCCGTTCCAGGTCGAAGCCTGGACTGAGTACGCCATTGGCTTGCTCGTGCTGCTGATACGCATCGTTTACCGGACGAGCATTGTCGGGACCAATTGGGAGGGCGATGATTACTTTGCCGTCATTGCTGTCTTCTTCTGGACGGTGCGTAGGCTTATGCACGCCGGTGTGCTGTCTGTGTAACGATGTAGTCAACTGACACCTCTGTTTCTCAGGGCGAACTGGTAATGCTAGAGTTGATCGGTGAGATGCCTTCCGCCCCCCGCCCCCCTTCATTTCCTCCCATCGGCTAGGAAGACTCGACCAAAGCTTAACTGACTTACGTCGACCGTTTGCAGGCCAATATGGTAGCATTACCGGAATGAACGACGCGCTTGCCCTGACGCTCTCCGACCAGCAGAAAGAACGAATCATCATCGGCAGCAAGTGTCTCGTGGCGGGATGGGTGCTCTACGTCACCCTCATCTGGTGCCTGAAGGCATGCATGCTGTTTCTCTACCGCCGGCTCACGTATGGTTCAAAATCTTGTCACTTGTTCTAGACGGCTTGTGGGGGAAGACTGCTAATTCGTTTTACTGGTTGTCAACAGGCTCAACTTGCAGCAACAGAAGATGGTCCTCATCACCGCCGTCGCCTGCGTCCTTTGTTATGTGGCGACGATCCTCGTGATACTGACACGATGCATGCCGTTCCACAAAAACTGGCAGATTTATCCGTATCCAGGAGGTAAGCCCTTCGCAAATCCCCTCTGAATCGCTGACTATGCTTACCGGAGGGTTGTCCTGACTAGACGCGTGCGCGCTGAACATTCCCAACTACATCGCGCTTGCAATAACCAACGTCACGTATGCTCCCACCGTCCCCTACGATCAAAAACACGTAAGGGGGAGTTTTGCTAATGCTCAGCCCAGGACCGATGTCATGATTCTTTACATCCCACTGCCATTGCTATGGTCTGTTCAGATGCCGTTGGCTAGGTGCGTCGAGATTAGAAAAAAGAAAACGGCACAAACCGTTGGCCAAGAACTGACCTGGACTCAGAAAAATCATATGCACCATGTGGCTCTGCACCGGAGTCTTCATCATCATCGCCACGCTCCTCAGATGTATCCTCTGCCTACAGGACGCGGAGTCGATCAACCTCGGGACCATCTGGTCAATCAGAGAAACTGTAAGACCCACGCAGGCTTCACGCAACCTCTCCTTGGCCCAACCCCCCAGCAAACTCTCAGCGCGTTCTTGTATTTCTGTCAAGCTAATCCCGTTCTTTCACCCCCCCTGGCAGTTCGTGGGCATCCTAGCCGTCAACGCCCCGGTCCTGGGTCCCTGGATCGCCAAAAATGCCTCGGCCGTGCGGTCCCGGGCCTCGAAGAACCGCTCCAAGACGGGCGGCGACCCGGATTCGGCCAGTCACATCGTGACGATCGGCGCGAAAGAGAGCACCCACCGGCTCGAGCGCCTGGGAAAGGACGGCCGCTCGCTCAGGGGCCTGGGGTGGACCGAGATCAATAACGATAGCGAGGAGCGCATCATGGAGACGCAGAACGACGTGTCTGTGTCGGCGAAGCGCTCGGACGAGGTGGTGGGAAACGGCGGTACTATCCACGTCAAGACCACATTTGAGGTTTCTAGGTTGGCGTAGGAGTGAGTGGGGGATGTAATGGAAGAAAGTGTATAATCCGCAACTTGTACCATATAGATTTAGACAGACCTCTCTTAGAGCGACTATTTACGCGAGCTTCAGACTTTACATTAGTTACCAACTTTGAGAGAAGAAAATCTTTGACCTGATGTCATCTGCTTCCTGATTCCGAAAAAAAAAAAAAAAAAAAAAACCCCCCGGTGAGGAGGCAAAAGGTCATGCTGTACCGGCAGAAACAGCCTTTCGTCCCAATTCCCGTCCAAACCAGCTCCATGTGGGTGGAGAGAGGAAACAAGCCACCCGAGTCAGAGTTAGCAGCCGTCGTTTGTGGTATAATGTGCTGCCTATCTTAGCTCCAGGGTCTCCATCTACAGAGGGCTAGCTCTAGCAACAGATGACATGTTTTCCTGGCGTGGGATTGTGACACTGCAGGGTACGCATCGTACTTTGAAAAGTACAAGCTGGGGGCCGAGACAGGCAACTCGGTGCCAGGGCTGAACCGTATGAAGCAGTGAAGAAAGTCTTGGGAGGCCGGCAGATGATTAAGGTCTATCGGAGCGGGACTGCGGATGACTCCACCCCGCAGCTCCGCAGCCCGTCTGATTGGTTAAGGCTCAACGACAACCCCCGTCCTTGTAATTGTAAGTCACCGATAGTACATCATGGGCGAGATTCGAACATCAGGACGATGTCGCGCCTTGCACGAGTAAGAATCCTGGTCGAAGACTGGCTAGTGTCATCCATGGTGGTTACTTAGCTGGCAGGTATCAGACTCTCAAGGACCTGTACCAACAAAGCTGTCAAATCGCGTCAGACATAAGAAGCGGGCCAAGACTTTTTCGACCGAAGGATGGACCTGACTTCGTGCGTAGCATTGCAGACTCTCGGAAGGCTGCTCAATACAATATGAGAACTTCGCCTGTGCGTCACTCAAGAACATGTGGCATTAGTCCGGTCCTTAAGCCCCCCCCCCCCTCCCCCCCTTTTTACAGCGGTTCTGTTCGACAAGGCAATTCGATGAACATGCAGATTCTTGTATGTCCAGTTACTCGAAGTCACAGGGGCGATAGGCCGACGGATATAGTGAACACTCCTCATGCAGAGAGAGTTTAGAGCTTACTTAGTGCTTCTCTATATGTGAGGCACCTGAGCTGCGGCGAGCACTCACATCCATTACAACACTCAACCCTGACTTACGGGAATAAATCTCGCTCGAACAACTTGACGGCCATACTTCTCTTGGAAAAACCAGTTCCATCAGTGGTGTCTTGGTTAATCCTAGAGAAGAGATAAGTGTCCTCCTTGCTTGTTACCTATGGCCTGCTCCGTTGCTCCTCTGATAAGTCGCAGCTATGGAGGATCTACCTTAACTAGCTAACCCATGTATGGCTCATGGTCGAACTCACATAGCAACTAAGAGACTCCTGGACGATCGACACGCGCTGGTTGTATCAGCAAGGAGGTTGGTAATTTGGTATACCTTCCTGGAACCAATGCGGTTACTCAGGGCTAGATTTGGATGGCTCTGGCCTGATGCAACATCTCCCAGGGTAATGAATTAGAATGAAGAAAGAAAAAAAACATCAAGATCGTCATGGGCATCAACCACCGCCTCAAAGGCTTTCCTCCCAGTTCTATCTCGATCTTCATGTTATTGCTGATCACATGCACAGGCATTCCTTCCTACGGCAACCAAACTTTGCGCATTGAATGCTTCGAGAATGATCTTCATGAAGACAGGAAAAACTTTGATAGACGCGATTGTCAGGCCCAAGACAGCTTTCATTTTGTCACAGTAATACAACCCACTTCTTTGGGCTAAAGATAGACATGGAGCTTGGAGCTTAGGGCTTCTCGAGATATTGGTGACTGTTTCCAGGGGCTTTAAGAAACTTGATCCAAGAACCGAACACGAGCCGATCGCCACATCTCAAGATCGAGCTCGTAAAAATAAAAAGTCTGTCGCCTTAGGCTTCCCCGGCCGGCGGGGGCGCGGCCTGCTGCAGTCCATTTTCGTTATCCTTGCTTCGCCCGCGATCTCCGCCCGGGCTAATGTTGATACCTTGGAACACACGTCAGAGAGACCGAAACTAAGAGAGTCGGGACGACGCTTATTCGCTTACCAGACTTGCCGCCAACGGAAGTGCTGCCGTCGCTTCCTTTGGTGATGCCTAGGTTGCCGCCAACTGGTAGCCGACAGACAGACAGTCAGTCATGCTGAAAGAGAAACTGGGTCACGGGACGGGACAAGACGGTCTCACGGTTCTGGGCTTGGCCGTCGGCGCCGATAGTGATGCCGGCGTTCTCCTTGAACTGCTCGGACTCTTCGACCGCCTTGGGCTGCCCCTTGGCGGGCCCAGCTTCCTCGGCCGGGCGGGGTGCGGGGGACTGCTGCCCCTCTCCCGCCGGCCTGGCTGCCTCGGTTCCCTTGCCCTGCCGTTGAGCCTCTTTCGCAGCCTCCTTCGCCTTAGCCGACTCGCCGGGGTTAGATCCAAGCCCTTGCTCAGCTTTCGCAGCTTCGCCGGGGTTGGCTCCTGGGCCGCCCTCTCCCTTGCCGCCACTAGCTCCCCGCTGACCGCCCTCCCCAGCCGCTTGTCCAGGCGCCGCCGCCCCAGCTCCCGCATTCGCGGTGCCGTTTGCCTTTTTCTTGCCGCCGTTGGCCGCGTCCAGGAACGCGTCGAGTGCGCTGTTGCCCGTCCCGCCGTCAGGTTTATTGCCTCCGAGCTGGACTCCGCCGATGGTCAGACCGGCGTTGTTGTTGGCGGTGCGATTCCCGGCGACGTTGCCCCCGGGCTGGGCGGCCTGGCCGTTGCCTTGGCCTTTGCCGCCCTTACCCTTCCCGCCGAGCTGGAGCCCGCCGGCACCGCCGATGCTGATGCCGCCGTTCTCGAAGCTAATTTGCCTCTTTTCGACGCTGGGCCCGTCGACGTCGGGCCGGACGAGTGCCGCGGCGCGGCCGGCGGCGCTGCCCTGTGATCCATGGGTTAGCCTAGTGAATCGAGATAGGGATGAGTAGTCACTGGATAGATGATATGCTTCGAGCCGGTATTGCCGTCATGTCGGTCGGAACGGCTTACCGAGAACAATCTGGACTGGCTTTCTTGGCGACTGCAAAGCCCTGTCTCGCCAAGCGCCAAGATGACAAAGGCAATCGCGGAACACAGCCGCATTGTGTCTTGAACGAATCGGATTGAGTTACTCGTGAGTAAAGTAGGTTTGAACCGTATTAGAAGAGCGCTTCCCAGCAGCAGAGAAGTGAATAGAAGATTGAAACAAGACGTCAAGAAGCATCAAGCTTCAGTTCTACTAGATGGAGAGACGAGAATCCAGAGTCAAGATACCTGGAGAAGGGACGCAACGACATGGTGAACAGTCTGGGGAAGTAAAGGGTCGGGAAAGGGGACCGGCCACATGGTCTCGCATATCAAGCAAGGAACGACATATGGAATCAGACGTCGTCAGAAGTGCGTTTCCTCATGCTCTGGCGGAAACATGCGTCCTCTGCTGGCCTGCTGCCTTCTCACAGGCTGACGTGGTCGTGAAGCCGGGCCGCAGAATGTGGTGTCGAGGTCTCAAGGCGTACGAAGTCCTCTGCTGCAGGGACGTCCCTAGTCCTCGGCCGAGCCGATATTGTCTCTTCCACCCCTCCAACCTTGAACGTGTGGGCAGCCGATCCAACCTGTCGGGTTTTCGTCATGGTCCATGGGAGGCCTTGCGTCTCGTCACCTTGTGATACTTCTATTGCGCCCTGTGCAAATGAATCTGAAATTGCCCAGAAATACTAACCTAACTCGAAAGTTCAAAATTAACGATTCCGGGGGATTTTTTTTCGGATTTAGGAGAGGTGAGGCCTAGTCGCATCTGACGGGGTATAGGCCACACAAGCACGGGAAAGAAGGTATTCAAACAAACGTCAGGTGGACAAACAAGAACAGGAAACAGGACGAGAGTCGAAGGGTGGATCGAGCCCGGGCGCGCGCATGATGACGGAGGGGTTTTGGGTGACAGCGAACATCGGACGGCGCCGCAAAGTGGTCGTCTGAAGCCCAGGTTGACGCCGTTGGAGCGCCGGGATTCTTTCGCTGCCGCCTCCACCGTCTCGGCACGCCTTGGCGTCGCGGAGCTGTGGCAGCGCGTGCTATTAATGGCGTTGTCAGGGAGAGGGGGGTCTCGCCTGCGTTTACGGCAGTTGTGAGGAGGGTGTCTTTTTTTCCTTTCTTTTCTTGGTGTATTTCGGTAACAAGCTTCCCCGGACAGTTGGACGGGATGAAACAAGAGAGTTGGGTCTGGACTCAATCGGGGTGTTTCTTCTTTTTTTTTTGGTTTTGTTTACCATGTGTCTTGTTCCATTGTGGTATCTGGCGTCATGAGACATTGAGACATTACGAAGTAGACTGTAGAGCGGCGCACATGACACTGAGAAAGGTGTAAAGAAAGGAAACAATGGTAGATGTACAGAGATGGGGGCGGTGCCAGAAAGATGATGTTGGAAGGGTTGGGAGAGGTTGTAGAGGTATGTCGATGTAATCTTGAGAGATCGTGAGATCTCTGCCACACTTTCCAACCCGTTCTTCATTCCATCTCATGGGTTATGCCCCCCTCGCCTCAAGAGAAAAATAGATAGTAACACCAAATCCGCCAACGTCCAAGAGAAAGGTCGGCCTCAAAGTGAGACCCGGACACACCACAAAGCACACCTCACTTTTCCCCCAAATTCTCACTCCGGCTTCCGTTTCACCACGGTTCACGTCAAGACGCTGATGGATGGCTGCATATCGTCGATGGGGGAGGGGGCGGCGGCGGTACGGTTCCCTTCGCACTGTTTAACAGGTGCAGGCACCGGTAGGGGCCATCTCCAAGGGCAGGTAGGTGGTGCGGTAGATGGTGCTGGTCACCTCCTCGTCGTCATCGTCCTCATCTTCGCCGGCCCCGTAGAAAGAGCCCTTGCCGCCGGTCGGGTAGGGGGCCTTGGTGGGCTGGGGGAAGCGGGTGTCGTTGGGGTGGTGAGGGGGCTTGGTGAGAGTTACGGGGTGATGGTAGTCTGAGGACCAGCCAACGGTGTCAGGACAAGTGCCATGGAAGACGGGGGCGGGAGTGGATTGGGAGGCCGAGACGACGGCGGCGGAGGTCGTCAACTTGGTCTGGGCCGCCGAGAAACCGCCCGTCGCCGTCGCGGTGGAGTTCTTGGAAAGGGTCTTGCTCACCGTGACAGTGACGGTGCTCGGCGGCGCGCAGGTGGAGGGCGAAGCCGGGGGCAGCGTGGTGGCATCATCGGTGCAGTCGGCTCCGGAGATGGAGAACTTGGACGTCTGCGCGTAGATGACGTAGACGTTGGTGCCGTTGATGGCGTTGCTATTTGCTTGTTAGACAAGGAGGGAGGGGCCAGAGGGGGGACTCGTTTGCGTCTCTTGGGATGTCATCACGATGGTGATCCAACCCCACCCGCCTGCTGCATTTGCTTATGCTTTGCTCCGCCTTTCATTTAAAAGGATGTGAGACGCATGACTCGTTTACCCCCTGCCGAGAGATAGGGCTAATGGGGTACAGCTCGGGGGTGGTGGTAGGTGGGTAGGAGTTTGAGGACGACCAAAGATAATTTGCAGAAAAAGACCAAGAAAAAAACACAAAGATAGGAGGGAGGGAGATCTCACAATTGGTAACCGTAAGAGTTGAGAGCGGAGCACGGCACCTTGACCGAGGCGGCGCCGGCGGCAGTCTCGATGTCCTGGGCCAAGAGGGTGTAGGAAGGGGGCCAGTTGACAAAGTTGACGAGGAAGATGCTAAAGACCGACGGGTCCGTGTCGACCGTTTTCCAGGTCAGCTCATAGCTGGAGCCCTTGGTGACGGTCGAGTTGAGGGACGGGCTGGTGAACTCGATGGCCGAGACCAGGGGGGCCGCAAGGGCGAGGGCAACGGCGAAGAAACGCATTTTTTTTGGTAGGGTCGGATCCGGATTGTGATAAAAGAGTGACTGGGATCGGTGAAGAAACGGAGGAAAGCTCAAGAGAATGTCACAAGAGGGGGAGGAGGGGCATCGCGGCCATTATGTGCATTTTGGGAGTTGAAGGGCCATGGTCAAGATCACCAAGAACGGGGGAGATTGCTAATAGGCAGCTGGTCTCCAGTCTGCCAAACTCACTCTCCCGTGCCGCAGGAGATTCCATGGCAGGACTCAGGAGTTTGTTTGCTTGTGTGTGGGTACGTATGTCCCCCGGATCACATCGGCCGGTGAAATTTCCCATTCAACGACCATGGGGCAAAGGATAATCGTATATCTCATCAAAGAACGCAAAAGGTGGCGTTCGTTGGTTGAGTCCTGTTGGATCCCCAAACCTCTCAGGTGCAAGGTGCCAGGGGGGGGTGAGGGGTGAGGGGGGAGGGGGGGGGGAAGGGTTCGTGATGGCGGACTTGTCACTCAAGACAGAAGCGCAGCGCGGATGGTACTTCTCGGAATGGTTAGGATGCTTTCTGTCTCTTGTGTAGCGTTAGTCTAAGCGAGAGAGAGCCTTACAGAGAGTCGCGCGGCACAGGCTGGGCCGAATCTCACTCTCGCGACTCTCGTCTAGTCTCTAGGCCTCAGCCGCCTCCCGTCGTTGAGTCTTGGTGTGGCTGTCTGATAAAGGGGTTAGCTGCCCCGAGCCAGACCACACACGGGCAACATCTGACCACCCCCCCCGGCTCATCGGGCGCCCGGCAGGGGCTGCGGTTGGCTTTAGGGCGTTGCCGTAGCCTTCATTTCGTCTTCCATTTCATGCTAAATGCTTCCTGTCAGGTTGTTCCTGCATGCCGCCGTCAGGAACAACACCTCGCCCATTGGACAACAACCACCCCCGGACTCTTCTCGACTCTCTCTCTCTCTTCCGACTCTGTTCCTGCGTCCAATCTTGCAAAACCTGCGGGTCCACGGCGCAGCAATCCGACGGCGTGCGCGGGCTGCCGTCGTTGACCCAGCTGGAGGAGCCCTCTCGACTCGCCCGAGTCTGCACTTGGACTGATGCGGCATCGCCTCATGACAAGACGGGACAAGAGTGGCTGTCATGTCTTGTCCCCTCCTCCTTCGTCTCGCGAGAACCGTGACCAAAAGGCCGTCCCACTCGGCGTGGGAAATTGGGGGATACGGGGATCCGGCGCCTGCGGTGTAGGGGACTGCGGGTGTACTAGGAAATTCCTTCATTTTGTACGTATTTGCGACCAAGATTTTACAGCTTTCTACAGATCACTTCTCTTGTTATATCCCTACTTATCACGGAGAAATCGGCGGGAAATAGGGTTCCCCGCCAGCGCATTTTGCTTTCTGCTCGGGCTCATTTCCTCTGCCTCGAGGAGGGGAGGAGAGGTAGGTGTCGCGCGTTGTCTCAGACCTGATCAACAGCGAGGGGGGTCGGTGGGGGAGAGGATTATGGACCCCAAGATCCGCCCGTGAATTATGAGGGGAAATGCCTCATTTCCGTCTTGGCGAGGGGACCGAATTCGCTTTGCCCGACATGGGAGATTGACGACTCTCGGCGCCAACGGCTCAACGCGTAAACGCTGACGATGTGACGTGAAGGTGACGGGGAATTCAAGCACGCTTCACGGTCCAACCAGAAGATCCAATCGCTGGGGTTCCTTCGGTCACCGCACTATTGTCCGCAAATGTTCTTCTTCCCCAGGAGCTTGGGGGAGCCAACTAGACGCATCTTACGCGCCAAGCACTCCTCCTCCTCCTCCTCAGCTGTCAAGTTCAGCTCAGCCTAATTCGGACTGCATGGCGCTTCCTGCAGGAGAAAGCAAACACATTGTACACATGACTCTCATTTTTACGACAATGTCAGCACTGCCAGAGGCACAGCATGTTGTCATCTCGCAAAGTCCTGACGGCGCGGAAAAGCGTGTTCCTGCAGATGTGGACCGATCAAGCTCATGGCCGGGGCCTCTCCGTCCACGTGTGAGCACCGAGACTAACATTAGGCCAATCCGCATTGGCATCCAGGAGATAGATGATGATGACAACATGAGTGAGATTGGTCTCAATCCATAGGGCGGAGGCTAAGACTGTCTGTCTCACTGGTAAGACAGGGATCGATCGGTCCACTGCACCATGGAATTGAGTTGAGAGACATGCCGCCCTTTTGGCTATGCAGCAAATGAGTCTCGGAGAGCATCCCAGAAAAATTCTTCGCTTTGTTCGAAGCATACATCCATGCCATCACCCTATTTTTGTCCCGTTTCTTTCTTCTTTTCTTACTTTCTCTATTCCGTTCAACTAAAATGACAATCCTGACGTGATGATATACAAGAGCTAAATGAGCTCCTTGAAGGGAAGATTGAATTCGAGATATCTGTACTTTTTGTCACATTCTCGATTGATTTCCAGTCTGTTACGAGTCGATACGAAACGCCGCAGCCAATCCATCATAGAAAACACACACTCACCTCAGTCTGGGCTATTGCACGAATCTCATCGCGGCCATCATCCGCCTTTCTCCTCATACAATTTGCTTCTCACCCCTCCCAGTCTCAGTCAACGCCTCATGACTTGCGCGTGACGAGCTCTGCTATCTTAGAACGAGCCCTCTGACCACCCCGCTGTCGCTTCGGATGGTGTCCCTCGGGCGCGATGTACGTCGTCACCTGCAACCTCCCGCCCTTGACCATCATCGAGAGCCACATGTGCGCCCCACGCGACTCCTCCAAGCCCCGGTGGGAGATGATCTGCCGCAGCGAGTCCCAGTAGGCGTCCACGTACTGCCCGCGCCCGTGGCCCGTCATCCACGCCGTGATCGCTGACGCGATCGCCTCGTCGTCGGCGCCGTAGTGGCACACGGGGATGTAGAACTTGATGTCCGGCACCCCCTCGTTGCGGCCGAGCCCGATGTCGAAGTAGTACACGAACGTGCCCCACAGCCCCGCCGTATCGACGCCGTCCGTCGCCGCGTTGTACGCCGGCGCCCTCGGCAGGTCCCTGTCGCGAGGGAAGTCGGCCGGCAGGGCGCAGACGGCCCGCATGAGGTCCCAGACGCCGTCCAGCATGCCCTCCTCGACGGCGATCCTGCCGCCCATGGTGAGGACGGTGCGGACGCTCTCGAACGAGGTGCGCGCCTCGACGCAGTACAGCTTGAGGCGCGCGTCGGCCGGTCGGACGTTGTCGATGCCGAGCCACAGCGGCGTCAGCGTCAGCCCGAGCTTGGGGGCGACGTCCTTGACGAACGAGAAGACGGTGCCCATGCATGGGCTCTCGGGGACGGCTGTGGCGATGGCGTCCTCCCAGACGGCCATCGGCGTGATCCCGACGTGGCCGAGCTTGCGCGGGAAGAAGTAGGCCTTGGGGAGGATGTCGTGGCCCAGGAACTCGAAGCCGAGGCAGACGTTGGTCATGACGGGTCGCTCGTTGGTCTCGAGGTATTTGTGGTGCGCGGCGTCGTAGAACTTGGCGACGAAGTGGTTAAACAGGCTCATGTCGAGCGAGGGGACCTGTGGCGTCATGGCGTAGAGCATCTCAGTCGCCGGCTTGAGGTTCAGGGGGTCCAGGTACGTGCCGGCGAACCGGCTGAAGGGCTCCATGACCATCCGGATCTCGGGCTTCGTGTCGGCTTCGTTCCACCGCCAGCTGTACTCGATGTGCGTGTTGTCGAGGGAGAGCCCGCTGTCCCCGCCTGCCGCCGCCGAATCGCTGGACCCAGGGGCGGCACCCAGTCTCGGGACGACCTGGTGGTAGACAAAGAGCAAGGCCTCGTACTGCTCCTCCAGGCTGTAGCCGGCGTTGCGGAAAAGGGTTGCGAAGTGAGGCCCGGCCATGTTCCACCAATAGTCGCTGTGCTCATCCCGCGGCGGCAGCCACTTCGAAACGGACGGAAAGACCAGCGTCTCTTCGTGTTCCGGTTTTGACGTTGACTTTGATTTTGACTCCGTGGCACCGGCTCCCTTGTACATCCAAGACTTGGTCTTGCCTCTGAAGGGCTGTTTATTACGGTCAATGAGTGGGCGTCAAGTGCATCCAGGTGTACAGATGCAACTCACAGAGTCCCACAAGGGAAACTGGTCGGTCGAGGTAGCCTCCATCATGTACCACGCGGCGGGACGGAGACTCTGAACTATTTACTAGGTATTGCAGTAGAGGAGCGGTGAGTTGAAGTGAGAGTGTCACTTTGGTGGGCGTACATGGAATCTCAGGGTACCAATTGCCTCTCCCGACGACGGACGACCTTTCCAGTAACACATCTAAATGGCCGAGGGGGAACCGGCCGTTTAAAAAGTAATCGAAAGAGGAAGAGACGCAACAAGGTTAGGATTTGGTCTGAAGTCAATCGATTTCAGAAGGGAACAACGACAATTGGTTCCGGACCCTTTCAGTCAACTTCTTAATCAGTGCACAGAATTCATGCAGAGAGGGGTTTTCTTCTGTTGACCATTGTAGAAAAGCAAGGCGGGCCAAAGTCAACGAGTGACCTGGGACGCAGCAGCCTGTGAAGATGTCAGTCAATAGGGCCCTGATACATACTGCAGTGTTATATCAAAACATCGAAGCAGAGAAAACATCTTTTGTGGATTAATGTAAAATATAGCTGATAGATCTTGGCGTGCTCAACCTGCGCGAAAGGGTTTGTTGTTGTTAATTGAAGTGTGCACGTCTACATGTTCCTCAGCATGGGAGTGCTTCTAGGCCATTGACTTCATCATAATGTGCGACCCTGCGTTAAAGAAGTAATGAAGGCTTACAGGTACTTTTCGATCTTTCTTTTCTTCGAGAAATGACTTTTGGTTCATAAAGTTATCTTTGACGTGCTGCCTTGATGGGCAGGGGATGTTGGTCCTGACGAACCCGAGGAGAGGCCATCGCGAGTCATGACTTGGTTTCAAGAGCACCCAAGAGTCTGCAGAACAAAGCGCCGTAAACTACAAACGGCCATCAAGACAACATCATCGGAACCTTAATGTCGCCAAACTCGTAGCGTTGTTCTCAAGTAGGCCATCCATAACAATTGCATCTTGTGTGCTCGTGGCTTCCACATGGCGAGCAGCACGAGACTCAAAATGGATAATATTCTGCGACGAACTCGTACCGAACACGAACTTGTCTGAATGGGAAGCGGCACAAAGATGCACTCTTTTTCAGTTCAGGTTCTCTTATTGTTTGAGTTTGGTCAACTGAAAGCTTCTGCCCTTCACGTTTCGTTCGCGCGGACTGTAGGTTTGGCCCAGGACGAGGTGCTGCGAATCGGAGTTGTTGAAAACATGAGGAAAGAGAATTAACCACATGGTCGAAATGATACCGGGCAACCATTGCATCTCATCCGAGGCCTAGGCTGCCAGCACGGTGAAAAAGAGTCGAACAAGGCAGCAGGTCGATGAATTGAATCGAATGAGTTACTCTCCTATGTAGGTGTGCGTTACTAATGACAAACTGCGGATTACCGACCCATTACGACCTGGGTCGGTTCAGCGTTTATCGTGTTGTCTAAAAAGCGGCCACCCCATGATCCCCAAGGACGAACAAAGCATTATCGACCCCAGAAACAAGATCAACGGCTCGAATCGCCCGAGTCCATACCCTGACTCAATAGCCCCCGCCATGAGCGATGCAGAAATAGGCCCCGTTAGGATGTTTCCTACCCCCTTGCCGAACGCCATGAACCCGTACACCGGCCCCGGGTCGTCCGCCAAGATGGACCCGAACTTGGGCCACAGGCAGGGAAACCCGCCCGTTGCCAGGCCGAACACCAACGAGAAGGTCATCAGGGGCGCGAGGGAGGACGCGTATCCCCATATCGCGAAGCTCGCGACGCCGGCAGCGAAGGACGAGGCGAAGACGAGGATCAGCACGTTGTTGACCCGGTCCGAGACGTAGCCGAGCGCGAGTTGGCCGACGATGACGGCGAGGTTGTTGGCGGCGAGGAGCAGGGCGCCCATCGTCCCCGAGAGGCCGAGGGCCGTCGCGTATGTCGGGAGGTACAGCGAGGGGATGTAGTAGCCCAGCGCCTCGAGGAGGTTCGCGAGGGCGAAGCAGTAGAAGAGCGGGTTCCGGAAGAAGCCAAAGTCGATCCTCCGGAGAGCCGCCTGTTTCGAGATGGGCAAGCGGCCCCTGAGGAGGGGGATGACGGGGAGGACGACAACGAACTGCGCGACGCCTATGGCGCGCAGCGTCATCTGGTAGCCGTACCTTGACAAGAGGAGATCCATGAGAAAGGGGAGACCGACGCCGCTACAGCCGGCGCCGGCGGACATGATGCCAAAGGCGAACCCGCGGCGCAGGATGAACCACTCGTTCAGCATGCGGAGGATGGGGTAGTTGAGAAGCATGAAGGCGAGGCCGTAGAGCGCGCCCTGAGTCGCAATCAGGCCCGGGACGGTTGTCGTGAAGGAGGCGGCGATGAGGGAAACGACGCAGCCGAGCCAGCCGACGACGATCATGTGCCTCTGCCAGGCCTGAAAGCGGGCGACGAGGGGGAGGGCGACGGGACCTCCGAGGTAGTAAATGCTGGTGGCGACGGTGCCGATGACGGCGATATTGGAGTCGTTTTGGAAGTCGGGGTGTTTCGAGTAGTAGTCCTGAAAGACGCCGTAGGACACTGGGAAACCTGACGCAGGGAGAGAAGAAGAAGAAACGGTCTGTTAACAAAGACTCTCTACAAGATCTTCTGGACGAGGTAGAACTCACCCCAGAGAACGGCCTCGACGACGAAGGCTCCGAGGAGAAACTTCCACGCGGGCATCCCTTCGTCGGCACGCGGGAGGCTCTGGGCCATGTAGCCATCTTCGTTTTCGTCCTGGCTGCTCGTGAAAGCCTCCAGCTGCGTGTTGTCGGTCTGTTCCGGCATGTTGTTGAGATGGTCGACGACTGACAATCTGTGAAAATGAGGTGACGATGGCTGGGATGATGATGTCGCTACTAATCGAAGAGAGCGAAAGCCACAGAGAGAGTGCCGGTGAAAGGGCGAAAGAACTGACACGAAACCCTAGGGTGTTATAACAAAGAAGCGCTTAAATTATTCTTACGGCCGTTGGTTGTTTGCTCAACCCCATGTTGGCACATTGTCGAGCCGGTTAATTGTGTATGCGGCCCTCTAATGCAGTCCCGTTGCAATATGACGCGAATGGCGCAAACTATCATGCATGTTGGATGTCGTTGGTTGTCAACAAAAACTCGATCCATGTCACCAACCGACCAGCGGCCGGTCGATCTGACTGACGAGGTCTCTCCCGACTTGCATTTGACCCAACGGCCGCTCTTATGAGCATCATGAAATTCATCAATCGTTGCAAAGGTGGTGGGTGCTCTATGTCCGCCGTTTCAGAGACTTTGAGTGTCTGCTTGGGCAGATGATCTAACATGCGTGTTTGAGTGAATTCACTTTACAGAAGTGCCGTGACCACCAGATCTACCACACAGCATGGCAGAAACTCGGTGTAGTAGTAGTCATTGGCTGTGGCATCAAGAACTACAAATGTTTACCGTCGGCAGCGTTTAAGAGCAAGAGGGGGGCCGTCACCAGGAATCACTAGATCCGTTACTCATCATATCACAGCCGTAACTATCAAAAAAATCCATGGCTTTCGTAATGGGTCACGCTCAGAAACATTTTCCGCTCGGCTGCAAATATCTTCAGTTCGGATTCAAAACGCTGCAAGCCGTTCATAGCCAAGCTTGGCCGTAACGAAAAAAAAAGATTCTGGCACTGCAAGTAATGAGAACACCAAGTGAGTAGAAACTTTCTCGCATCGCTCGTCTAGCTATCTCGTCTAGAATCGAAAGGTAAAGTAACAACAAGAAACCGAGGAGAAGAACCCAACTGCGTCCGCATCTACGAGACAGCACAGCCAGCTCTAACAAAACTCCGGTCACCCTGCCACCGGAACGCCCACCGCAGCGCAGTTCGCGTCGAAAGTAGCTGCGGAGCCCAGGTTCGTGCGCGTCGTGTTCTCGAACGCAAGGCGGTTGACATTGCTGCCGTCGACCTGGTACGGGGCCCACGTCTCGTTGCCATTGAACTGCAAAAGACCGGCGTTCGGGTTCTTGGCGAAGGCGGCCCAGGCGCCCCGGAAGTAGAAGCCCGTATCGGTCTCCTGCGGCGTGCTGGTGACCGGGGACTGAGGCGTCGTGTCGAACAGGACAGGGAGCTGTGCGCGTCATTGAAAATCAGCCTCTCGAGACCAATGCCTTGGCTGGTCTTTGCAACGGGCGAAGAAGCGCAGAAGGGTTAGATGTTACTCACCTCTGATGTGTGCCAGGCTCCGCTGCTCGGTGTTGTGCTCAAAACCATGTTGGGAAAGTTTCCAAAGTAACGATACCGCCATGTCGGATGGCCCGCCGCTGCCGCCCGCGTCGCCCTCCTCGCCGCCGGACATTCAAAGGAGACGAGGTTGAGCCCGGCCCAGGCCGTCTCGTTGAACGTCGGGGCCGCGAGCTTGAACAGGCCGGCCTCGTTGTCGTCGTTGCCGACGATGTAGCCCCCATTTGCCGATGCCCGACCGCTGTAGTCGGCGAAAACGAGCGTGTCGTCCACGACGGGCGCGAAGAAGGTTCCGCCGGGGGCGCCAGTGCCGCTCGCCGTGATGCCGTTGACGATTTCCGCCGGGGTCTTGAGGAGCATGCAGTTGTTGACGGTCATGAGGTCCGTCTGGGCGTCGCCGCAGCCGACGGCGGCGGTGATGCTGAACCACTTGGCGTTGACGGACTGGTTGGTGAAGATGCCGAACCCGTTGGCGGTGCCGCTCATGGCGATGAAGCCGTTCGCGATGGGGTCAGACGCGAACGCGTACGAGTAGTAGTCGACCAGGGAACCCCCGGCAGACTGCCCGAAGAGGGTGATCCTGTTGACGTCGCCGCCAAACTTGTCGATGTTCTCACGCACCCATTGTACAGCCATTCGGACATCAAGAAGGCCGAGATTCGGGGCCGAGGCGGGGTTGCCCGGGAACCCAAAAACATTGAGACGGTAGCTACGTTGTGTCAGGTTAGTGGTGACGATCTCGTCCACCATGGTTCTTATCAGGTATAGTTACTTCAAGGACACCAGGACGACATCGCTTTGGTCCGTCATGAACTGTCCGTTGGTTGCGGGGACGCGAGAGCTTCCTGCAAGCCAAGTTGGATTAGCCTAGCCCCGTCTGCAGGATCAACATGCCCGCCCGGAGGCAAAAGGCTCTACTTACCCAACATGAAGGCACCGCCGTGAATCCAAACCATCACGGCCTTCTTCTCCTCGCCCACCTGCGGCTTGGTCCACACATTCAGCGTTAGGCAGTCCTCGCTTTGAGAGCCAGGGTCGGCGAGCACCCCAAGCACAGAAACGGCCGAGGTGGGAACACCGAGGTTGGCGAAGCCGTCGGGGATGCTGGCGTTGACAGTTGGCTGCATACATTGGTGTCCCTGATGTGGGTTTCGTTAGTGTTGCTCTTCAAACCGCAAACTCCTCCACCCGGCGGCAAAACGATGTCTGATGGCGCTCAACTTACAAAGGTAGAGCCGTTAATCGTCGACGAGCCGGTAAACTTGGCAGGAGGCTGGAAGCGCAGGTTGCCAACGGGCGGTTGGGCGTACGGGATGCCCAAGTACTCGGAGACCTAAAATGATATTTCCGTCAGTGAATATGTGTTCCAATGGCGCTGCTTTGTGTAGTACTAACTTGAGAAGCAGTGGATGCGGCATGTCCCTGGACGAGTCCGCTGGTGGTCTGGACTGGCTGGCCAATGACCCAAGAGACGGCCCGGATGGGAGTGGCGGCGACGAGACTCGACGACAGAACCACGACCCCCAGAGCGTCGATGATGGTGTTTCGTACCCTCATGGTGAAGTGTTGATGAGAGAGTGTAGTGCCAAGACCGGGGTGCAAGGGCCGGGTGCCCCAGAAAACCGGGAAACTGGATACTTAAAAGTGAGTGGGATTACGAGAGGAACTGTCAGGATCGGATTTGGGAATCCTGATGAACAGGAACATAGTATACCTATAGAATGCAGACGAACCAGTCTTAGGTTTCCCGGTCGGCAGGAGGGAAGAAAAATGCAGTAGCCGCTGGTCAAGACGGCTTGTCCTGCTCTCCTATCCTATCCCTTCCCCTCCCTTCCCTCCCTTCTTCTCCTCAAACCTGACACATGCCGCCTTGACGATCCGGGCACACTGCTCTGGCCGAGAGGAACATCAGAGGCAACAGTTGACTCGGGGAGAACAGTCACACCTTCCGAACCCGGTGACGCCTGGGCTTTTCCAGTCGTCCAGGCCGAGAGTGTGTCAGTCTTGCAGTAGCGCCGCAGCGCGACTTACCAACATTGAGATGAACTGTGAGACGGTGGATGCAGGGGTAGCCGGTTGCCGGCAACTTGGTCGGCGTCGGGGAGGTTCCACGCGGAGAAAGTTTGTCGTTTGTGATGTTTGTGTTCCGTTTCCTGTTTATGCTTTGCGTTCGGCGAAATCACTTGTCCCTCGTTTTGTTTCGTCCAACGACTGCGCCATAGTGCTACTACAAAATCCGCCGTGATGGTCTAAACATGAAGTCTGTATGTAGCCATCTTCTCTGCCTCTCACAGCTATTTTTCTTTCTTTTTTTTTTTTTGTATTGACTACTAGCTAGTCAGGTAGACTTTCTGCCCAATATTGAAAGATTTCATTGGGCTCTGACTTGCTTGTCGCAACCAACGATCTTCATAACCACGCTTTGATCTCTTGCCCACTATCCCAGCCCAGGTGCGTTGCACGGACTTGCTGCCGCCTTGTTGGCACTACGGACTGCCACTTGCTTAAGTAGATGAAGGGCTTGATGTGGTGGATGATGAGTCGCCCAGCACAGTCACGCCAAACTCTCGCCGCAGCGTGGAGATGACGATGCCCCATCCGAGCCATCCTTTCACTTCTCCCCCACCACCCGAACCCTTCTTCTCAACCCCTGCAATACTCACAATATGTCAGTGACGGCAATTGGTGAGATCCGAGCCACCGCTACAACGTATTTCAGATGCTGTACTGTCACCGCTCGACGAATGAAACGAAGTACAAGAGCTTCAAGTAGATCAGATCGCGAAAGCGAAGAGCGTCTTGGCTTGCGCCGTGCTCTAACTGTGGTTATTTAAGCTTCTCGGCCTGCGCCTAGTCTTCCCTGATGCGGCATCTTGAAGCGCCAGGTCATCACATTGAAAAAAATACAGGAGAAAAGGGCAGAATACTCCGACCTCGCGCCATTCTAACTACTGGTGATGTTGCGCCTTTTCGGTCAAAGCAAATACCCCTCGGTTTTTACCTGTCCATCAAAGCAGCACGCGTGACATAGCAGAAAGTCTGAGGGGTTTACACATGGTAGTCTTTTTTTTTGGTTAGGTGAGACTATCTCCATGATGAGTCCGAGAAAGGCCCCCCTCTCAATTCCTAAGTCATTCTCTCGACGGACTGGGTAAGGGGAAGGAAGTGTGGTTGCACCAATCACGCTGAAAACACAGTAGAATATTGTCATCGTCGTATGAGATACCCGAAAACTCTCAAAGTTAAACTTCAGACAGTTGTTTCTCTAGCTCTAGATACCTCCCCCTAGTCACAGTCATGTGAGTTAGCCTCGATCTGTTTTGCCTATGCATCAGCTTCTCAACCAATGCTACAGAACCAACTAGCATACATCTCTTATGCTACTAATCTCATTCGCTTCCCATATTT
Organism: Colletotrichum destructivum; assembly: GCF_034447905.1. NCBI lineage: Eukaryota > Fungi > Ascomycota > Sordariomycetes > Glomerellales > Glomerellaceae > Colletotrichum > Colletotrichum destructivum. The sequence goes on from NC_085905.1 coordinate 2,069,459, forward strand.
CTTTAAGTCCCTGAGGACGTAAGATCATCGGGCTCAGGAGAGATTTAGCCTGGTGCTCCATTCAAAATATGTCGCAGGATATAGGGCGTTAATTTCTGCCTGCAATTAACAGTCGCAACAGTTATAAGCCTAGCTCCACTTGCTCTTGCTACAACAGTCAAGTGTATTATTATGCTAATCTATACATACACGTAAGGCCTAAGGTTTGAGTCCTGCAGTGAGCAGCTGCTCCACTTACATTTTAGCAAAGCATACCTACTATATAATAACAAGGTTCTAGGAGAGTTAGTTCTACATTTGCTAGCTAGTAGGCATAAACTAGGGGGTGTGTGGTGGAAAATAAGGTGTTGATAGCGGGCAGCAATTAACGGCGGTGTTTTTGCTACAAAACAGATGTTGGATGATAAGATTGCTGATCGTTCTTAAGTCCAAAACGCATGGTGCTCGTCACACCGCCACATCCAGTCACCGAAGTCTTTGATATACCTTTGTCAATTCACGACGTAAACTTCCATGCGTAACAAAAGCTCGATGATTGCGGAGGATCAGCTCTTTCCTATTCGCCAAATGACGACATGTGGATGGCTCGCTGGCTTCGCCATCACACCGACTCAGTATGCAGTTGTCTCCCCGGCCAATCTCCCCACCCCCTGACCATCTCCTATTCATCAACGCAGTTCCGGCGTGACTACTGAACAGAGAAGTTCTTGCCCTCATGACTCGCACTGGATCTATAGTCAAAGGTCCACATCCCATTCGACAGCGCTCAAGAATACGATGCAGACGCAACAGGCGTTTGCGGCCTCTCATACGACGGTGGATCGGACCATCTAGTAAGGGAACAGCAGGAACGGAGTAATTGATGGATAAGTGATCTCCAGAAGAATGCCTGACAAATGGCCGACGAGCAGACGACGTCGGATCCTCTTGTTCGTTATCAGACCCCCGTCAACGATGCCGAAATCCCCTGGCGAGCACAGGGTTGATGTTTTGCGCATTGGTTTAACTGGAGCTCGGGTTCGTGCAGTCACTTGAGGACCGAAATTTCGGGTCTTCTGCAGACCGATCTCCGGCCTTTCAAGCCACCAAGTGTTAGACCTCCAAGGTCTTTAAAGCGGTCAATGAAGCATTTAAATAGATCAGCAGCTGCTCTAGACTAATTCTCTTCTCGTTCCAACTTCCTCGATAACGCATCTCAAGCTCCTGAAAAGTCGTGCTTTTCGCAAGCTTTCTTTCGACCCAAGCACCCCTCACAACTCGCAGAACAATGCAGCTCGCCGTCGTCGTCGCTTTCCTGGTGCCTATGTCCCTGGCGGCGGCGCCCTGGAATCTCTCGGGCACCTGCTCCTCTGGCCTCACTTGTGAGATCGACACCAAGTACACCAGCCCGAAAGTTATCTGCGGAAAGTGGGTCGGGAAGTTCTCCGGCACCGGCACCAACGGGAAAACAAGCTGCACGCCCGCGGGAAGCATGTGCTCATATAGCTGGACCTGCTAGACGTGGGTCGTCTTCAGGAGAAATGGGAGGTGAGAGTCACGCTGCAAAAGGGGAATTGCACCGAGTTTACCAGATTTTGAAGCTGACGTTCTAATTCAAGGTCAGTTCCAGCAGGAATAGAATGGGATTCAACGGCGTCAGAACGAAGGTTTTAAACTTGCTTGCAAGGACAGCTTGATGTGCGAATTATAGTTCACTGCGATATTCCTTGCGATTTGTGCCGTTTCCGAGGCCTTGGGGTAGTACTTATTTTCACCTCACTTGACCAGTGATGTAAGCCGAGTCGGTCAATCATGGCCGCGGGATCACGGCCAGGCCGGGGCTTCCTCATGCCGGAAATGTGAATGCTTCCGGGGCCGACGGGCTGTTACGTTACCACCACTAAGAGAACACAGACAGTCAGTAAAAGCGGGCCAGCAACTGGAGAGCCCAAAATAGCACAACTCACACTGAAACGGTCGCTGACCCAACGGCCACACTCACACCCACACATGACGACAGTCGCTTGTCGTGGTAAACCAACATGCTTCAGATGCCTGGATGAAAGCATGGCTCATGAGTACACATGTTGTAATTGGAAGCTCTCATCAGTCCGTCCGCGTCCATGTTGATGAAGAATGTTTACTCGCAAGGCTGTGTCATTTTCCCCCTTCCTCAAACAAGTCACGGTCTGCGAAAGATGGTGGGGTGGGGTGTTTAGCTCCTGGCGTCGTTCAGAAAGAAAACAAATCTTTTGTAACCGACAGCGAGCTCAACGACTGTTGCAGGCCAGGAGCGTAGGGATGGGACTCTTATATTAAGAAATGCTTTGTTAACGCTGAGAATTGCTGCTGTCACCGGCTTGCAGATAAGGGCGGCCACGAACCACAGTTATACCAGCCACAAAAGCTGTGCAGGACCTCCTGGAGTTGGCCTCTACCACTTTTGCAGATCTTAATGGAACTCTCAGATAAACCGTAAGTCGACAGACCAACACCCGTGCCGTTACCCGTTGGTGAAAGCCAAGGGTGATGTTAGACTGAGATGCTTGTCCATCGTACATCTCTCCAGGTCTGTATTTGATTCAACTGATCGAAAACCAGCTGCATCTTCTCAGCCCAAGGACTTCCGTCTAGATAGCGCAGGCCCACACGAGCGTCTTCATTAATGTGGCCACCGCTGCAATCTACCTTCCAGTAGCAGGGTAATACTCTCTCTACGCTTTTAACCGTTCAGCTGCTTCATGGATTGGACGAGGGAAAAATGGGGAGGGGGGGGGGAGACGGGAAAAAAAAAACAGGTCCTTATGAGCGGGACCGTTTCTCGGTAAGTAACCGCGCGCAGATGTCCACCTAAATCCCGTCGGCCAGCGTCCTCGGCATGTTTTTCTGGAGGTCATGAACCGGGATTTATACAACACTGTTCCGCAACCAATCAAATCGGAGAATACAGCTGGCTTGGTGAAAATATGAAAAGTTGCCATGCAACAGTAAGGTTCAACAGCGCAGCATTCATGGGTAATCCTTAGTCAACAATAGACATCAAGCTGGCATACCGCCGCCTCGAATCGCTGATCAATGCCTCATTCATCGCTGCCGCGAAGCCGAGTTCCGCTTTGGTCCCCGACGAGTCTTTGCGTCGTCCCCCACGTGTGGCACCATAACTCTCATCAAAGTGTCTTCATCAAAAATAGCTACGCCGACTGCCAACATCTTCTCAATGGTCCCGGCTATTTGAACAATCAGTTATCCGCCAGATATATCAGGGTTGCCAGCAGCGCAGTCAGTAACCAAACGCACAGTGTTCTATTTTCTATGTAGCAAAGGATGTGGTAGTGACCACGTCCACTGTCCCTCTGGAAATACGACAAGAATAGGTTTTTGTCGCAATGACGCATATACTCCATATCCTCGGATCAAGAGGTAGCCGTAATTCAATTAGCTGATGTATAATGAGCGGGCTCGATTCGCGGTACATCAGTTTACCATTGTAGTTGCTGGATCGGTCATTGTAGAGTTCCTGCTGAGATGGGTCCACGGACATGATTCTAACTAACATTGTAGTTCCCTTTCCAGTTCGTTTTGGGCAAAGAACGCCGTGCGCTCAAATGGAACGAAAGCTTCAACACGACAGCCCCCACAAAATGGCATTGCTGGTGGAACGGGACCTTTGTGGATTGCATGATACCTCTGCCAAGTAAGACACTTGGATACATTTGAAGGAAGGAAAATAATTCACGTTAATCTAGGTCCACTAGAGAGTGTAGGAGGGAGTTGGCAATCGAAGCGGTACGTGATGGTCTTGCCAATATCATGTGATTTGGTGACGTATCACGCCTTTGAATAGACTGTTGTTAGCAGAGAGCCACTTGAATGAGCTGAATTAATGGCGCAAAGTGATGCTGTATCCGTGTGACGTTGTGTGTGTAGAAGATTTGAATTGAACGGTGATGGCGGGACAAACGGAGACAGACCCGCGCTAACTAATTGGTCGGCTGTGCTGCCAACATAAACGTCCGCGTACTCAAACCTTAACCCCCAGACCCGGCGTCTCCGATTCCAAGATAAATAGATGATGTTGTGGAGTCTGATATTCATAAATTTAATCTTAGTAGCGTCGTTAGGTGACAAAAATGTTTGAAAAGAGGCCTCGTTGAAGGCCTCGCCAAGACGACAGACTGAAACATAAAATGATGAAGGCGTCTCCTACTGTCGCTACTTCTGGATCATGGCTGTGCCAGTATTTTCACTCAGAACTACTCTCGACCATTCAGAACGGCTCTTCTTGTTACTGCCCCAATCCCTTTTTTCAACCTTGCAATTGAGCCCAAGTAAGAGAGGCTTCAGTTGACGCGACATGCAGTTTAACGTTGTTACTGGCCTTGCCGTCCTCTTGGTCATCCAACCGGTTTTCGCAAGAATATGTATGTTCGGCGCCATTCAATGCACCTGTAAGTTTTATGCTTGAGGATTCATATATTGATTACATTCCTGCTGAACATAACTCTAGACAACAGTGGCCGACGCTGTGCCAAGTGGTGTCCGCAACAAATCAAATGTGAATGTGCCGGATATAAGGAGAACTACGGCGACCTGGTGAAAGCACAATGCATCAGTGAATTTACGTGGATGGGTCGTCACAAATGCGGCTAGATAAGGAAAGGTACCGACCGACTAGGTACGACTGGACATCAACAATAATCTCGGGTGAATATTTAATAGCCAGCTAGAAGCTTTTTACAAAACTGTGATTGCGACATATATTTCAAGTAGTCACCAGGGGGCAATCTTGTGGCAGTTTGCTAGGCCACCATCTTGTCAGAAGCATTCTGATGTAGTACGCTTGTCGCAAGTGTCTATGGAGCTTTCTTGGGCAATTGCGACCCATGTAGGTTATTTCGTGTCACCCTGGGCCTTGCCCTGGTTATAGTGGACGTTGAGACAAAGTGACGACGCCCGCCCAGGGTATTCCACAGGCTACACAGTGACAAGCCGAAGAGGCTTTGAAACGCAGATTCTACGGCATGGTGCGGTAACAGCGGCGCAGTATTAATTTCTGCGGATCCTCTCCAGTTGTAAGCCGTGAAGCCGGCTTAATCAAGGATATTGTTTCCGCCTGGTAGTAGAGAGTTTAGGTTCTCAAGACAGTGGATTTCATAACCCCACGCGGGACAATACAAGATGTAAACAAGTCTGTTCCATTTGACGCAGTTGAGTAATCAAAATTTTCTCTAAAACAAAGGGGTTAAGTTATCCCGTCGGGCACATTCACAGTCTAGCTGAAGAAGCTTTGCCGGATGCGGAACAGGTGTCATCAAAAGGAACAAACCTATGGGATTATTAATCACAAATGTTGCTTCCAGAATTTTGACATCACGCTCTGCCGTAACTTTAAACTAATATACTCTCCACTCTGTGGAACTTACTGGGGAAAGGTAGAACTCTGAAATGCAAAAAACGGATTGACAAAGGCACTGGGTCATTTAAAACAAATCAAAACCGAGGGACTCATATCTGTGCAAAACACAGTTGGCATAAATATTCACCTTGGTGTCAAAATGCCTCGAACAAGCTGATCAACTCGGCTTCCCAAAAGCCATACTCTCCAAAGCAGCCCTTGTTGGTGTCTTCTCAAGACCTACAGCCGACAACACATTGTGGGTGATGACGAAGATGCTCTGGCATTGGAGCGTCTCTCTGACTTTGATCGCCATAATCATCCCGTCCCACCGGAGGCTGTGATGATGTGGCTTTTGCAGTGTAGAAGATATAATTCAGGAAACATCGGTGTTCTCGATGACTTATCATACAATAACCTGAGGGCGGAAACATTTTTTAACAAACGTTTACTTTCAATTTTCGGCTATCAGATCAAACTCTTGGTTTCCGAACGCCCGCTCCTGCGGACGTGGTAGTAAAAACCAGCCAGTGTCATCGCTTGACTTTTATTGCAGTGTACCAACCATGCGGGAGCACGGGGTTTGTTCCCCCTAGAGTAGCAAATAGAGAGGGAGAGTCGGATTGAGAGGCACGTATCTAACTTCTGGCCGCACTTATTTGTCCAAAGGCAGGACGGTGATGGACGGGGTTTCCCAGATATCCCAGTCCCCTGAGACCTCTGGAAGCCCAAAGGGCCTCAGAGCGGCGATTCTGAATCTGTTGCCAAGGTCAGTACAGGCTGCAACCCCTCCTTCGTTTCCGGGGCATATCATACTTGTACGAGCCCGGCTGAACGCGGGACCCGTCGGCGAAGCGACCGAGCCAGTTATACAACTTGGGAGTTCCTCGGGACTGGGAGTAAAGGGGGAATGAGAAGATGTCATCCTCATTGTCCTGGCTGGGATCGAACGAGGTTAGATCCGCTGTGCCGTTCCAGCTGGTGGCCGAGCCGACGAAGCCTTTCTGGCCGGGCACCGGCGGGTAGGACCACTGGGCTTCAGTATAGTTCCCGGAGAAGACCTGGAGACTTTGGTAAGCGTTTTGTCTGCTTTTTCGAATTAAACCGGGAGGATATTAGTTCAACGTACGTCCCAGCGGAACTCGGTAGTTCCCCAAACAAGCATGGTGTTAAGCCTCGGGAAGTCGCGCGCATCTCGGGTGAGGTTGAAAGTGAAGCTGGTTATACTACGTGAGCTCGTGGGGCCTTGATGTCTGCAAACTGGGGGACATACTTGGACTTTTGTTCGATCCTGGTGTCCGTTACGCCGGACATGAGGAAAGGATAATTCCATCCGTAGGCCCAGATGTTCTCAATGGTTTCCCTGAGGTCACACGCGACACCTGCGGGTGCGATAAGTTACTGTCGAACAGTGGAACAGATGGGTCGCAGGAAACTTACCAAAGTAGGGAATGCCCAGCTCTTCGCCGTTGCTGCCGCTAATAAGGACCTTGCCACTGTACACTGGCAAGGCTTTTTGGTTGGCGCCCTCTGGGACGCTGAATGAGAACCTATGCCACCGTTAGACCACTACGAAGGCTTGGATGTGGGTGAGATATTCATAGGCAAAAGAGACATACTCGACAGACGTGGTCTCGCCCGGCGCCACAGTGATCTCCTGCGGCAGCAAGACCTCGGGCGTAAGCTTGATAGGGACTGTCTCGGCGTACAGGTTAATGCCCGGAACGAAGGACCGCACCTCGCCGGGCGTAGAGGGCTCGTAGGCCTCGTACCCGCCGGCGTCCTGTAGGGAGAACGTGTACGTGACGGCTTCGTCACCGCGGTTCGTAAGGTCCACCGAGTGCGTCCCCGTGAAGTGCGCAGTGTCATTGAGCTCGAACTTGCGGCCGTCGAAGCCCAGCTCGGTAGTGTACCCCAGGACCCTGCCGGCGTCCACGAAGCCGCCGCCGACCTGGGTCGTGGGCGCCCAGAACCCGTAATCGGTGGCGCTGGTGGACCAGTCGGCCCAAGGGACGGCGCGGGCCGTCGTCGTGATGCGGGCAATGAGCCGGCGGGCCCACTCCGGGTCGTCCTTGTGCGCCGCGCGGCCGCCAAACCGGCCGACCCAGAGGGCGGCGATGCCGGAGATGTAGGGCGTTGCCATGCTCGTGCCGCTGAGGACGCGGTAGCCATCGGTCGGGTACGTGCTCAGGATGCGGGTGCCCGGGGCCGCGACGTCGGGCTTGAGGGCGAGGTCGAAGGTGCTGCCCCAGGACGAGTAGCTGGCGGGTCGGCCACCACCAGCGTTGCGGATGCCGACGTAGTGTTCCGTGTCTACGTCAAAGGAGGCCTTTACGGTGCCTCCGGCGAGGATGGTCTTGACGATGGCCTCGCCGGCATCGGCTTCGACGGCGCCGGTGAGCCCGACGCGGCCGGAGCTGACGGGGCTCTTGTAGATCTCGCCATCGTTGTAGAAGAGCACGAGCTGTGCGCCGAGGGCGGCGACGTTATTGTGCTTGTCGGTTGTGGTGCAGCCACCGAGGCGGACGAGCACGATGGTCTCATTCAGCCGGGGCGTGTCTTTGGGGAGGGGCTGGCAGGCGTCGTTCTCGATCGAGACGTTGAGGGAGATGGGTGTGATGGGCCAGTTGACGATGGTGTTCGGGAAGAAGCCGGAGCCGGGAACGTAGGCGATCTGGGTCTTGTTGGAGGTGCCGTTCAGGTTGAAGTCGGCCGTGAACGCCTGGGCGGGAAAGACGCCTGGGTCGGATGCGGCGACGGTCAAGACACTCTCGCCGGACGCGCCGCTGGCCATCTGGAACGGGCCGTCCTCGCCGGAGTTGCCGGAAGCGAAAGCCACGACGACGCCCTTATCGACTATCCTCGAGGCTACGACGGCGAGGGCGTTGGTGGTGAAGCCGCTGCCCTCTCCGACGCTGGCACTGATGATGTCGGCCTGCGATGTGTGTGAGATGAGTTGGTTCTAGACGTTCTGTGGAAATATTTTCAACTCACACCAGAGTCGAAGGCCTTGAGGAAACCTTCGATGACGGTCTCTTCGTTGGAGTAGCCGGTGCTGCCGAATACCTTGAAAGAAAGCAGCTTGGCTTTGGGGGCAACTCCGACAAACCTGGTAGCGTCAGCTGTCTGTCTTCGGAACGACATGGGGACTAGGGTAGTTCCTTTACTTGTCACTCTTCCCGGCAATGATGCCGGCGACGTGAGTTCCGTGACCGTACTGGTCCATCGGGTCGCTATCCGGCTGGGCCGGCACGTTCGGCCAGGCATCGCCGACGAGATCGTAGCCCCCGGTGACCGTGAACTCCGGGCCGAGGCCGCCCCCGAGCTATCGAGAGTCAGTATTGTCCTGCGTTAACCAAGTCGGGGCATCATCGTCTTCTCGGAGAAATACCGCGGGATGAGTGTACTGGACACCACTGTCGACAATGGCCACCGTGGCCCCCTCGCCGAGGATACCGTCCTCGTGCAGCTTCTCGACTCCCGTGAGCCCGTGGACCGAGTAGTTCACCGCGGCGGCATCGTCGCTGAACGACTCGCCCTCGACCGTCGGCAGGATCTGCAGAATCTGCGCCTTGTACACCGAGGCGACGACCGCCTCGCCGTCGCCGTGGCCGTCGAGCGCACGCTGCACCGAGTCGGGACTGCACTCGCTCTCGGTCTCGCGCTCGCACTCGACGGTGACGCCGGGGAAGATGTCCGAGTCGAACTCCTTGACGACGCGGAGCCCGCGCAGGCCGCCGGCGGATCTGGCGGCGATCCTAGCGGCGACGCGGGCGACGTGGACGCGGGACTTGTACTCGACGATGTACCGCTTCGGCGCCGTGTCGCCGGGGCCGGCCTCTTTGGCAGATCGGGATCGCGGGGCGAACTGGTGCAGCGCCTCGGCGGCGCCGGCGGCCCCGAGGAGCGCTGCGAGAGCTGTTCCCGGGCGCATGATCGCAGGTCGGAGGTCGGGAGTCGTGAGGGTATGTCGATATTGAACGAATTGCAGGGTATGTTTACACAAATACCCAGAGAGAAAGGTGAGAAGGAAGAGGAGACGGAAGCCGTTCAGCTCACGGCGAGAGGCGGAGACCGCTTCTGAAGTACACCATCACCACCAAGGATCGCGGCGTGACGTTCATGTCACCTGCCCAATAAGGCTCCCACTGCATATTTCGACCTTCGCGACGGATGTTAATTTGACGGGTCGAGGCGGGAGCGATCCCCCAAAAGAACCCGCGTTGGGTTGCAGCCGGAGGGATGATTGGAGGGAGTGTATCCATCTAATACGGAAGAACAGGGTATGTTAATGGATCTTCGGTGTTTAATAGTGGACGAGAAAGTGGCATTTCGGACCTGGCGGTATTAGATCCATGGCATTGAGAGACCAGCAGGGGGGACCAGTTTTGTATCCGCGTGATGGGGCCGTGGAGCTCTGCGTGGATCAACAACCCGGCTTCCATTAATACGAGAGTCAGTGCCGCCTACGTCATGACCATAGAGCTGCACATTGTGGGATCCCGGATGGCGCCTTTAAAGAGACAAGTCTATCTTGGCTTGGTTTGAACCTTACGAGGTTAACTTGTGCATGCCTATGCCTGTTAAGCGGGGTCGGAGATCTCGCGTTTCTCTTGAGTCAACGAATGCCCATCTCTATCCACTATCAGCATGGGGACCCTGAAGTCTGCTTCGACAAGAATCCCTGCGTAAAACTCGACCAAAAATGTGAGACGGTTTCTGCGGTCTTCAAGATGAAATCAATCTGATTACTTAAACGCTGTAGAGTGTCCTTGTTACAGGAAGTAGATTGAACGCCTTTTTATAGCAGCTCATCATGATCAACTCATCATGCTCAAGTTCATACTGATCTGTCCATTCTCATCCATCGAAATTCCTCACCAGACTCCCATCTCCTTGTTGATCAATACGTACAACTCTGCCATACAGTCAATGCTTGCTATCCTAGCAGCCTAAGCGTTCTTGACCAGAATGTGCAGCAGCAGAGACGTTATGTTGTTAAAAAGCTTGTGCATCCAGCGCATGATTGTAATCTTAGCGACGTTGGCCCTTTTGTGATCACTGCTGTAGTTGTCTATGAAGCTGGTTTGCAAGCCCTTAACAACATAGATTCCTCCGCGGCAAGGGGACTTCCACAGCCCATCAAGGACTAGCCGCCTAAGAAGATGATATCCTTAGTGTTCTTGGAGGTCTACTTGGAGTAGTATGGCATGTTGATTTCCATAATATCCAGCTCGACTTTTGGGAAGAAATTGGTCTGAATTGGGTACGAACTGCATAGTCTGTATTGCTGCGCTGAAACTCTTTTTTAGCAGATGACTACAAGTCAGCAAGCGCAAGTAGTAGCCAATGGTTCCTTACTATTCTACAGCCTAATATAATCTTCGCCCTTGGCCAGTTTATCTGCCGAGCCAACTGCTGCAGTTATTCTAACATTTAATCAAGTACTTCATTATGAGGACTTCTATACCTAGGCTCTACTCTCTAGTAATTATAGGTCATTAACAGTAGGGACCATGACATGTTGAACAGCCAAAGATATCTGCTGGGATATATGTAGAGAATAAAGAGTGGTTTATAAATAATAAAAGGAGACTTCCTGTTGGAACTAGGGATACTTGCTGACCCGAAGTTGATTTCGTCTACAGCTTTTAGGTGGTTGTTGAGTTTCATGGCCATGTCAGACGTCTTAAGTTTGGACAACGATGCGCTGCCACGATTTATGGTCGGGTGAGAGCGCCATTGGATATGGCCGACCACCCACCATCATCTTTAGGGTCATCCAATATAGACGGTTCGTTGCGCAAGCAATGGAACAGGCCATACTATTCCTACAAGTGGTCGAAACGGGACCAAAGAGATCTGCACTTTGTTTGTGGGACGCCCGCCGAGTTGTAACAACATGAATCATCATCGTCCTCTCGTGGCTTTGGGAAGCTCATGAATTCAGGATGCAGGGTTTTGTAATAGCTCGAGGTCTGTATTAATGCCCAAGTGAGATAGATGTCTTTTCCTTGAAAAATATGAGCACAAAACCAGCGCCAAAACACCACAGCGGTCGTTGCGTCGTGTCGACGAATTTATCCAGCCACCATCACCCATCGAAGGGGCCTGAGGTCCCATAATCAAACCATCCCGTCGCCCCTTTACCACCCAGCCCGGAGGTGGAAAAACTGCAATCAAAGCCCGTTCCAGACCGATCCCCGGAGCACAGAAAAGTTCCCCTGGCGATTGCCGACCTGGACGCCGTACCGTCCCTCCTCCAGCCTCCACGCCTTCGCCGCCTCGTCCCAGTAGCTGCACGCCACCTTGACCTCGACCTCGAGGACCACTTCCCTCGACTCTCCCGGCTGCAGCAGCATCTTTTCGAACGCCTTGAGCTCGCGCGCCGGCCTCCAGACAGCTGTTCCCTTGGCCGGCGTCACGTACAGCTGCACCACCTCTCGCCCGGCCCGGGACCCCGTGTTGGTCACTGTGACGGAGACGCGCAGCTTGGAACCACCACCCGTAGAAGTAGAAACAGAAGAGGAAGAAGAAGGGGGAGAAGGCTCGTCGACTACGGCCACCGCGAGGTCCGAGTAGCCGAACGAGGTATACGAAAGCCCGTACCCAAACTCCCACCTCGCCCGCCTTGTCGCCTCAGCGTGCCGGTATCCCACTCCAAGACCCTCGGCATATCGGAGACAAAGGCCACCGTCCTCGATCTTCGTGGCCGGGAAGTCGCCGAAGCTGGGCGCGTCCTCCAGCGTCCTGAACCACGTCGTCGCGAGGCGCCCGCTCGGGCTCGTCTCGCCCGCCAGGATCTCCGCCGTCGCCCGCGCGCCCTCCTGGCCCGGGAAGTGCGCGAGCAGGACGGCGTCCACGTCGTCGACGACGGCGCTGACGTCGACCGGGTTGCCGCAGTGCAATACGAGGACCGTCCGGCCCCGCGAGGCCGCCGCAACGGCCTTGATCAGCGCCGTCTGGTTCGCCGGCATGCGGATGTCGTCAAGATCGTACCCCTCGGACTCGTACTGCTCGTTGCGCCCGGCGTAGACGATGCTGACGTCAGACTTCCTGGCGAGCTCGGCGGCTTCTTGGATGGCGGCCTCGTCGGAACGGTACTCCTCGAAGCAGAGGGCCGCCGCGTAAGGCGTGGGCTCGCCCTGGACGAGGTGGTCCCAGGACCTGTTCGAGAGTCTGATGGTGTAGGCCTGGCCCGCGTTCATTGGGATCTGCACCCTCGTTTCGAGTTTGACGTGGTTGAAGATGAACTGTTCTGTGGCGATCTCCTTCTGGGGCCCCGAGAGGACTTCGTGCCCGTCCACAGTGAGGGAGAACTCGCCCGTCGCCCGTACGGCGAGGGTGTGTTCCCCCGTCGTCTCGGGCGTCAGGTTCGTGCTCAGCTCGACGCGGGAGCCGGGCACCTTCAGCCCAGGCTTGAACTCGCCCAGCATCCAGACCTCGGCTTTCTCCTGGAACTCAGTCAGGATGGGCTCCGGCGCGTCGCCATTGTAGTACCGGACGTCGATGCCGTGACGCCCATCGTCCGAGGTGAGCTGCGCCGTCGGTGCGAGGGGGATGACCCGCCGCGTCCGGACGCCGGCGTGATATTGGACGTTATCGTCACCGGAGAATGTCTCCTTGAGGACCTCGAATGGCGAGTGCATGTACTGCGGCTTGCAAGAGGCACTCCCGCCTCCGGTGACAACTGGGGTCCCGGCAAACTCCCCGATGAGGGCGATCTTGGGCGCGTCCGAGGGGCTGATCGGCAGGGCCCCCCTTTCGTTCTTCAGAAGCACGATTCCTCCCGCCGCGAGCTCCCTCGCCAATTTATTCGTCTCCTCGCTGATCTCGGACCTCTCGGGCCGCTCGCCGTGGCAGCTCCGTGTCCGGTTCCGGAGGTCCAGCATCTTGAGTGCCCGGGCGTCGATCTCGGCCTCGGTGACCTCACCGGACCGCACCGCCGCGGCCAGCCTCTTTCCCCTGAACACGGGGAACGGCATCTCGAGATCGAGGCCCGCCTTGATGGGCTCGGCGACGTTGTGCACGGCGAACCAGTCGGACATGACGATGCCCTCGAAGCCCCATTCCTTGCGCAGGACGCCCTCGATCAGGGGGCCGTGTTCGCTACAGAACGTGCCGTCGACCTTGTTGTATCTATCATCAAGCCAGATAGTCAGCATCAAACCTCCAACAATACTCATTTCCACAGCGAAGAAACTCACGCAGTCATAATGCCCGTCGGGTTCGCCGTCCGGAGCAAGTGCTGCCACGCCGCCATGTACACCTCCCGCAGCGTCCGGCCGTCGACGCTCGCCTGCACGTCGTAAAAGTGCCGCAGAGTCTCCGAGTCGTTGCACACAAAGTGCTTTGGACATGAGCCGACGCCGCGGCTCTGCACACCGTTGACGATGGCGCCGGCGAGCTGCCCGGACAGCAGCGGGTCCTCGCTGAAGCACTCGAAGTTGCGGCCGGCGCGCGGGTCGCGGTGCATGTTGATGGTCGGGCCGAGCACCACCTGCGCGCTCTTGTCGCGGGCCTGGCACGCGAGCTGCTCGCCGAGGCGGCCGAGAAGCGTGGCGTCCCATGTCGAGCCGAGGCACGCCGTGTTCGGGAAGCAGGCCGTCGTCATGTCTGCCGTGAGCCCGCTCGGACGGACGCCGGCGATGGAGTCTGCGACCTGGTGGTTGGTGTTGAGTTTCTGGAGTCCAAAAACCTGTTTCATGAGTGAGACTTACTTTGATGGGAGGAATGTTCAGTCTGGGGACGCCTGCTGCCGTTGAGAAGTCCCTTCCCGAGAGCAGGGTGATCTTCTCATCGAGGGTGAGCTCCGAGAGCAGAGACGTGAAGTCTCTGTCTTCGACTTGAGACGTCATGAGGATGATGAGTGAGAATGGGAGTGAGAGTGAGGGTAAAAGTGAGGGTAAGAGTGAAAGTGAGAGTGAGAATGAGATTGAGAGTGAGTGGTGCTGTACTAGATGGAGATAGAGACTCTAGACTCTAAGCTGACTCGTGATGATAAAGTTATAATGATGACAACGACCGATCAAAGTCTAGGGCAGCATGTGCCTTTAACAATGAAGCAGAGCAGGTCGAATATGTGATTGTCCACTCCGAAAATACCGTCAGAATATCCGCGTCCGTTCTTCTCCATCTGACGATGGCAACAGTCGGCCAATCGCCCCCCCGACCTGACCGACCCCGGAATCTCCCCCGCGAGATCGATCCCCGACTAGGGCAAAACTTTCCGTCAAGTCCTACTCGACCCCACACTCAGCTCCAGTTGCCTCGGCTTTTCCGAGTGGCACGAAGACTTCCCCGACTGTTGCCGGCCTTCCGGCGTCAGCAGGAATCTCCGGGCTCCATGCACGCTATTTAAAAGGCTGAGTACGCGTTCATGGCAATCGTTTCCGGCAGTTGTCTGGATCGCACACGTCTGTCAAGCCGTCACTTGGTTTGCCATCTCTCGGGACGGGACTGTTGAACTGTCTATGTCACATCTTCAATTCGGCCATCAGACGGACGAGGCAGTCAAAAGCAGGCAACAGCAGGACAAGCAATGACACACCATTGCTAGAGTCTAGAGTCATGTTCACGTTTTTCCTCTATGGATATGCGAGCGTCTGTACGATTATCTATCTGCGGTCCGGCTATTGCATCGCCCTCGGGTCGTCGAGGGCCATGAACAGCGAGTTCGTTCCTTCAAAGTCGGCAAACTGCATCGCGAACCCGAAATCCATCTCGTTGTCCAGGATGTTGAGCGGGCCCCAGTAGTGGTTCAACTGGAGCATGGCGTCCGCCGGCGGCATCGCCGGGATCTGCTGCTGCTGCTGCTGCTGCTGCTGATGCGGCGCCCCAGCCTCAGCCCCCGTCCCCGGCGTCGACGAGGCCGAGAACCGTTTCTCGGCCTTCTCGATGGCCTTGTGCAGCAGCTTCGCCGACCGCAGCGCGACGACACACTCGTCCATGGTCTCGAGGATCTCGATGGCCATCGCCACCAGCTTCAGGAGCGCCGGCGCCTCCGCTTCCGTGGCCTCTTGCGTCACGTACACCAGAATCATGGACGCTGCGAAGACGGTGTACGTCGTGTTGTAGAACCTGGGGCCGGGGTGGTTAGTTCGGGACAGGACCCGGCAGCTGGCTCTGGTGATGGGGGACAACGTACCAAGTTCTGAAAAAGTCGTGATGTTGGTACGTCTGGTAGATGATTTCGATCGTCTGCTTGGCCGCCTCGAGGCACAAGTGTATACCTTCCTGCGAGCCCGGGATGGAAGCTCTCTCGGCCGATGTCGATGTGAGAATGATCGACCCAAAGAGGAGGATCCTAATATTGAGGAAGCCTGTAATCTGCATTAACAACTCGGGATCGCGATGCAGTCTGGTCTAAAGACAGCAAACACTCACGCATCGTCAGCACGAGCCTCTGCCTCTTCATCCACTGCGCCTCCCGGACGCTCTTCAGCGACCGCGGCTCGACCGAGGTCGTCGGACGGATGGCCTCCGGCAGGTCCTCGGCCCACCGCTGCAGGTCCTGGTCGATCTGGTGCGCCAGCTGGACCGTCCGCGGCACTGTCGTCTCGGGCAAGTAGATTCCCAGGCAGATGCTTCTGATGATCTTGGAGTAGTCCACCATGCACTTGATGATGGCGCACGACGGCGGGTCCACGAGCTCCGAGCCCCCGGCGGAGGACTCGGGTTCCGCTTCCCCAATGACCGGGAACAGCCGGTTGTGGTATAAGTCCGCCCCGAGCGTATCTGGTCTACCCATGGAGAAGGACATTTCACTGTGACAGGTCAGCACATCGGACGCCTATGAAGTTGATCTCCGCTCTGTCCTCACGTTTCTAATGAATATAAGCCCCTGGAACTACTGTTAGTGAACCTCGCACCTCTTCTGATTTCATCAGGTTTCTTACCACCACGTCCTCGACTCTGCTCTAAGCAGAGCTGGTTCCTTTTTGACATCTGCCCCGGGTTCTCGGTTGATGCCCATTGCGAGTGCTGTCCTAACCGCGAGTCCGACGTACATGTACGACCCTAACGCAACACCATGTTAGAAGATCTCGCGTAACCTGACCAAGACACATGACGAATTGCTTACAGTGAGCGTTCAACTCGTTTTGACAGACTTTCGCCTTGGAAAACAACATGTCAGTCTCACAAACAACCAGCGCCTAACGGTCCATCAATCAACTCACAAGAAAGAAGTAGCACTGGACCATCTCCAGGTCAGTGACCATCCCCAGCTGGTCGCACCGCCTCTTGGCCTCGTCGAAGAACCTCCGGCTCCACTGCAGGTTCCCGACCCCGTCCACCGGCTCGTCCTCCCGCACGCCGACGAGAGCGCCCAGGGACAGGATGCTGTAGTACAGCGCCACGAAGCTCGACGGCTCGCGGATGTCGCCGGGCCGCGCCCACAGCTCCTCGCAGCGGTCGAAAAAGAGCTTCCGGTCGAGGATCGGATGCACGTAGTGGATGCTGGAGAAGAAGCTCTGCAGGAAGTGCCGGCACTGCGGGTAATGCGTCGTTGGCCGCGTGGAGGACCTGGCCTCGGCGGTGGTATAGGCGGCGTTGGCGGCGGCGACGGCGGTAGAGGAGGACGCGCCGCCAGGGGTCTGGGTCTGGGTCTGGGCCTGGTCTGCGGCTGAGGGGGACGAGAAGGCCGGGTTGTGGAGGTTCGACAGGAGTGTTCCCGCGTCCGAGCCGAGGTCCGGCGAGACGACGGGCTCGTCGTCGTCGCCGGTCCGCTGCACGTGGGAGAGCAGCGCCACGGAAGACGAGCTGCCGTAGAACTCGACGTTGCGCGTGTGGCGGTTGACACCCGAGATCTCCTGGCCGGCGGCGTTCCGTGACCGGGCGGCGTTCGAGGGCGACCCTCCGGCCGCGGTACTTCGGGACAGCCGTCTCTGGAGACGGCGGTCGTCGGGCGAGTATCCGTCCGGGAACTCTGGGGCGGCGGTGTTGGCGATCACCGAGGCGTTGTCATCCGTCGACGGCGCTTTCACGGACTCGGCGATGGCCGAGAGCCTCTTGACCTGTTCTTCCAACTGTCTCACATATCTATAGAGGGGGTTGTTACGAGATGAGCCATGCCTCTAGGTGAGGGTTGTGTTGAACCAGGGGTTGCGTACTCTGGAGTGAAAAGCCTCCTTGACATGTCCTGACCTTTGTAGACACATGTCGCATTCCGATCTGAATTGGACCCCGTCAGCCTCACAAAACACACACACACACACACACATACACACATCCAGATGAGGGATTTGACGCATTGCAATCTCCGGTTAAACATACTCTTGCAGTACGTGCAGGGGTACAGCTCATCGCACTTGTTCTTCTTTGCCCTGCAGAGGTCGCATGCTCGGGCGGCCCGGGGGCGGCGGACCTTGATTCCCGAGTTCTGCGTCGTGCGTTGGGTCTCGGCGCCGGCGTCCATAGATAGGTAACAGGGGGGCGGGGAACAGAGGAGGGGGGTAACTAGATCAACAGCATCAGGCCAGAGTGGTAACTTTTCCTGACTTTTTACGATTCTCGGAACACCCGTGTTCGAGTTGATTGGAGTTACGTGGGCGGGGTGGGAAAAAGCTGGACGTTGTGCAGAAAGGTGAAAAGTTGTTGTCGTCGACACGCATCCGAAACAGGGACGACTCGCGCCAGAGATCGGCCTCCACCCCCGCACAACAAACGGCGGCTGGCAAGCAGATGCGGGGAATGTTTTAGTGGGGTGAAATCGTAGTTAGTGTGTGTGTGTGTTGACCTAGACTAGACCAGGAGAACCAGGGAAAGAGACGGGGTCAGTCATTCTTCAGTCGAATGCTGATGAGCTTGGTCAGCAGCCCCTGTACCCGTCTTCTCAGGGGTTTCAAGTGGTGGTTCAAGCATGCATTGTGCTCTGTACAGGAGGCTATTATTGGAACGGCCAGGCCGAGGGCGACTTCAGAAGTGGTTGATCCAGGTTGACGACTCTAGAGCAACCCCTCATAAATGGACTTACAAAAGGGGGAATGGATGATTCCAGCATGAACCGTACTCCAACACGGTATCGGCACGCCGAATTGCTCGTTGGTTCCATCATATTAGACGAACCTCATGATCTCGTTCACCTGATCCCTTGGAGTTGAGGCTCTCTCTGTTAACTTTACAGCCAGCATACAACTCATCTCATCCACCGGCAAACCCCCGCTCCCATTTCCATCAGCAATCACTAATCACAAACAATCCCTGCGGGGTCGAGCCGACTCCACCTGTTGCCGGGAATTCCGGGCTGTTTTACGTCGGCTTTGCCGCCGATGTCGCATCGACTGAGAAGGGCCGAAATGTGTGGGATTCATCGTCACAAACAGCGTCGATCAACCAGCAACCTGCATAGTCTTGCTCCAGACCCCTAACAGTTCACAACACAAGAATTCAAAGTCGGAAGTAATTGCGGCGAAATGCGTCAAAAGGGTTGTCCAACTATACGTGCTGTCTTTTGTACTGAAGCAGGCTTCACGACAACTCCGCTTACATGTAGGCATTCGTAGAATCTTGACAACTCGAAACAATTGCAACCAAAAAGAAACCACCCCACTCCCCTGTGAAATGAAGCCTCTTCACTCCGTATCCGCAGGTCCTTCATTGAGCTTGTACTTCTCGAACTTGCGCGCCGAGATGCCCAGCTCGAACATGATGTCCAGCTCCTCAAACGTGCGGCCCTTGGTGCCCGGCACGTCAAAGTAGAGCACGAACAGCATCAGGATGCCCATGCCGAAGAAGATCCACCCAATGTGCCCGCCCATGTTGAGCTGGTCGACGTTGAAGAGGTACGGCAGGACGATGGTCCAGATCGTCGACACGACCGACGAGAAGGCCACGCCGATGCCGAGCGACTTGGCTCGCAGCTTCGACGCCGACACTTCGCCCGCCACCGCCATGGACGCGCCCACGGCGGGCCCGTACGAGATGGACGTGAAGACGAGCGCGACGCCGATGACAAGCAGCGACGTCTGCGTCTTGGGGAACGCCGCTGCGACGCCCATGGCGAGGTACATGGCGACGCAGACGCCGATGCCGAAGAACATGAGCGGCCGGTGCCGCAGCCGCATCATCAGGAACGCGTTGACGAGCGCCGAGACGACGCCAGCCGCGACGCCGACCTGCACGAGCATCAGTACCGTGGCGCTCGACAGGCCCGTCTGGTTGAGGAAGTACGGCGCGTTGGACGAGAGGACGGCGCCGATGACCTGCGGGACGTAGAAGCAGATGAGGATGATGCGGGTGCGCCGCCAGTTGGTGCCGCGGAAGCACTCGGCGAACGAGGCCGCCTCGAGTTGCATCCGCCGCTCCGTCTCAACGTTGTCGATGATCTGCGCCAGACGCGCGTCGATGTCCTCTGTGGGGCCCGAGAGCTGCTGGAGGGCCTTCCGGGCCTTGTCGTGCCTGTTCTTGAAGACCAGCCATGTCGGGGACTCCGGGAGGAAGGGCAGCCCGAGGGCGATGATGCCGGGGAACGCCCAGGCTGCGGCGAAGACGACCCGGAAAGCGGACTCGTCCATGATGGCGACGCGGGAGAAGCTTGTCGAGATGGCGATGAGAAGGCCCAGGTTCTGCGTATTGAAGCTGTTGGTTAGAAATGTCGTTCTTTGGAGGGGGTAGGCAGCGGGAGGAATGTAAGAAGAAGTTAGCTTACCATCATGATGGTATTGACCGAGAGGGCCATGCCCCTGATCGGCAGCGGCGCGATCTCGGACACATACGTCTGCGTCGTCGTCGTGAACAGGCCAACCGAGAAGCCCGCGATGATCTTGCCGCCGAGGAACTGGGGGGACGTCTTCGAGACGAAGGTGACGGCGATGCCCGCCGCGGCCACGACCGAGGCCAGGAGAATGACGGACCGACGGCCGAGCCAGTCCTGCATATAGCCAGCAGCGAAGGAGCCGAAGATCATCATGACGTTGTACATGGCGCTCCAGGCCGACTGCCAGTAGGCCGGGATGATGAGTTGGCCATTGACTTCCGTGGCAAAGGTCTTCCTGCGAAGGGGAGTTGATGCTTGTTAGCCGAGTTCTATGTAGTGATGTGTACTAAAGGGGAGAGGGGCGTTATGAGTGTGCAAATTCTACTTACTGGAATGCCGGCATCGCCAGACACACGGAGAGTGCGAGGTTCTCAAAGCCAACAAGAGTGGAACCGACTGAGAGAATGCCAATGTTAGTCTTCTATGCCGAGACGTTTGTTACTGGGGAGGGACAACTTGCTGTTGGCGTAGAGAGTCCAGAAGACGATCTTGGGGTTCTGACGGAGGCACTGCCACGCGCTCATCTGGCGGTCCGTCTCCCGCAGCGCGTCCTCGTTGTGTTGCACGTCGATCTTGTCAACAATGAGGCCATCCTTGCGGGGTTCCTCACGCGGTGAGTCCATATCGAGCGATGACTCAACACGGGGTCTGGCCGGTGGTCGACCGCAAATTGCCTCTGTCGTCGGCGGAGTAGTAACGCCGACCCGGGTTCGTTCGAATTGTGCCTACGATCCAGCGTAACGCACAAACAGAAAACTGTACAAAAGTTGCAAAGAAGGTTGGCTGCTGTGTCGGATGTCGAGCTCTGACTTCTCAACGGACGGGATGTCGGTGACTCGAGTCGCCGATGATTGATGGATGGGGGGGGGTTGGAATATCTGTCACTATCCAGGAACCCCAATTTACAGCTGGGTTGATAGACATCAGAGAGTTATATCAAGCTTTGACCGGCTCGAGGCCTCGACAACTCACTGACTCTGGGCAACGCTGGCCCCGGGATCGATCCGGGCGACGGCCGGAGTTCCCGGCTGTACCCCAGACTTTCTTCAACGCTTTGAGAGGGGGAAGACAACGCGGGGTCCCCGGATAGTACTAAGCTGCATTTGATCGGCATGTCAAACTAGTGAATGGGGCCTGTCTGCTGCACGCTTGACACGTACACATACAGATATGAAGGGACAAAAGCCGATGTTGTTCCCGTAGCCCGACGGTTGGTAATCTGTGCCCAACATTTCACTCTCGCTGACAGTTCCACCGAGGTGTGCTACGGATCATCCGAGAGACGTGAATTGCGTTTCGGATCGATCTGGACTTTGCGCGTGGCAGCATGGTTCAAGCGTATGTAGACTCCAACTCAATGGAGACTGGGCTTCGGCAAAGGGCAAAAGTAAAGTGTGGTTGCGTTGCGTAGTTGTCCACGACAGTCCGAACCTGCAGCCAGGCCGAAATTAACTTGATTGCATTGCCCTATCGGACGACTCAGACTCGCTCGATCAGGCTGTCCAAGAATTCGAACCCTTCCCGCTGCAGGTTCCACGTTTGGGATCCCACCTTCATCCTGGCCGCGAACGTGTGCTCCTCGCCCGGGATCTCCCTCAGGCCCGACCTCACCCCATTTTCCCTCAGCACCTCCAACAGGCCTTGGCTGAGCTCGAGGGGCACCATGGTGTCCGCCTGCCCGTGCACGATGAATGTCGGCGGGAACGAGGCGGTGATGTTCCTGAGGGGGTCAACGGCGTCCCAGTTCCCATCAGGCACGATGGCGTTCATGACCTTGCCGCTGGCGATCTGCGTCATGGCGAAGGCCTGTCTCGGGTCGTCGAAGTTGGGCGGCCCCTGGGCCTGGCCCTCGAGGGAGACGCCTCCTTCAATGGGGACCGGGTCTTCGTCAAAGACCTTGTTGAGGAAGTCTTGGGTTAGACCTGGGGGCAGCCTAGCGGCGACGTGCGGCAGAGGCTTCTCCCAGAAGGGGTGTGTGAAGTTACTGGGCCCGTACATGTCAAATATGCCGGCCACGGGCCGCGGCACTCCAAAGCCCTGCGCGATGGAAACGAGTATGTTAGCACGGACTACCCAAACTGCCGAGTGCTATGTCTGATGTATGGCATGTGGGCGACGACATACCAAACCGAGGGCTAGAGTGCCACCTGACGACGTGCCGAACGCAAACACATGATCATTGTCGACGGCGTACGATCCCTCCTGCGTTGTGTCGAGGACCCTTTGGAGTTGGCCGCTGTACACCCACTCGAGGAGATCACGGCAGTCCCTCATCGGACCGTTCAAGAGGCTGATCTGGGGACACAGGCGGTGATTGGGCGCCAGCACAATCCACCCTCTGTCGAGGCAGTCGGCCACCTGGTCCCTGTTGACCATTTTGGACGAGCCGAGCATGAATGCGCCACCATGGATGTTGATGACTACACACAATAGCCTCGTGAGTCTCTAGGTCACTCCAGTAGAGCTGGCCAGGGTTGTAGGGGAAGCATACCGACCGGGTGTGTTGACTTATCGGGATTCCCAGGCGGGGGCAGATAGATATCCACATCGATCTCTTGTTGGCCTATGGCCTTGTAGACCGCTCGAAAAGGGGTTGTTGGGCTCGCCATGACGAGAGACTCGGTCACCTCGGCTCGTTGTGGGAGGTCCTTTTGAGGCGTTGTGCGGTTTGGGAGGGGGAGATTTTCCCTTATGCACCCACACAATCTTGCGGAGAGAAATGCAAACAAACACAGCCGTTGGGAGTCCGGGGTAACAATGTGGCGGGGACAACCTAGATAGCTTAACAAAACCTCCTTGAAATTGGGCGGCGGACCTCGATGCTCGTTGGAATCTCCCACCGAGAGCCGGGGCGTCTGGCAGTTAACGGCAGATGAGTTGTGTGGCAAGAGGAGACGACGACAACAAGGCAGCGGGAAATCCGGAGTTGCATCGGGTCTGTTCCGGCTCGTGCCCGGGAATTCCGGGGTCCCGCACGGACGAGCCGAGGGGTCTCCAAAGGCACATACCAAACCGGCGGGTCCGGCGGGCGGAGCTGGACATCTCCCCGCGCTGTTGAACTTCCTTCGTGGCATCAACTTGCGGGGAAACGAAGCTCTGTTAAAGGCTGGACTGGCGCCTCTCGCGTTTCCCCAGATGACCTAGTTGACAAGTTGCCGCTACAACAAAAAACAACCCCCCCCCTCCCTCCCTTCGCTCTATTCTCAAATCTCCAATTTCCAATCAAGATCCAAGAACTCCCTCCCCCTTGAGCAAACCCCACCCACATGCTTTGACGTCAGAAACAAGCATTATTCTCTCTCCCCGATTCGTTAGACACATCTTGCCCACCATGAGCATCCCCGTCCATTCCACACCCCCTGACGCCAGGACGAGCTACATCATCGACCAGCTCGAGGGCGAGCGCATCACCATCCCCGGCAGCAAGGGTGTCTTCCGCATCCTCGCCTCTTCAAAACAGACAAACGGCGGCATCGCCGTCTTCTCGAGTGGTGCCGTCTTGTCAGATGCCCCCGGCTTCCACTGGCATGCCGAGGCCCACGACGTCTTCCTCGTGACCAAGGGTTACCTGAAGCTATGGAACGGCGACAAGTGCCGCATCATGGGCCCCGGCGACTTCGCCTACGTCCCTCCTGTGAGTTTTCTTTTTTCCCCCCAGCCCAAGGACTCTTTGGTCTGCAAGCCCAAAGGACAGCATCCATCTGACCGTGATGCAGAAAGTCGTCCACAACCCCGAACTCCTGGGACCGCACACCGAGACCCTGGGCCTCGTCGCGCCGGGCGACTGGATCGACTTCTTCCGCTACGTCGGCGAGCAGTACCAAGGGCTCATCGTGCCGGAACACGACGACCGCGACCTCAAGAGCCTGCTGATCCCCAAGGTCATGGCCGCCAAGGACCGCTTCGACGTGCACTTTGAGCGCAACTACGCGCCGCCCGAGGTCGCCGACTGGCAGGACTCGGAGAACGTCCTCCCGGCGCCCCTGGAACCCTACTTCCTCCGCGCCAACACGGGGCCCAGGTACATCCTCGGCGGCGTACTGTCGCGGCCGTTCATCAACGCCTCGCAGTGCGGCGGCAAGTTCTCCATCACGAGCATCGAGTCGTCGAAGTTTTACGAGGACTCGCCCCTGGCGAGGTGGCTGACGTTCCCGACGGTGGACCACTGCTTCTGCGTGCAGGAGGGCGTGTTGAAGGTCCTGCTCAGGGAGTCGGGCGCGTGGACCGAGGTCAGGGAGGGCCAGACCCTGCTGGTCTCGGCCGGCCAGGCGTTCACGCTCGGGTACGGCAGCCGTTTCGTGAGGGCCATCGTGTTCACCAACGGACCGGGCATCGAGGCCTTGATCCAGAACGCCGGCCAGCCGCTTTCAAGTTTTGTCCTGCCGGATGAAAGCGTTGCGTGGGAAGAAGACAAGGTCAAGCGGGCGAGTGAGGCCTTGGGCGTCGTGACTGAAGCGTTATAATAGTGCTTCCGAGGAATACCAGCTTGTAGTTACATTATACCATGAAATAAACCATCAAGAACAGAATCAACCAGCTGTGGTTCAGGGAAACACAGGACGTCAGCAAGTGTAGCTGGTCAAACCCTGGAGCCATCTAGTAGCCAAACATCGTGACAAGATTCAGAGCAGGCTCACATCAGCTAGCCATGTGTAGGTAGACTAGCTGATTCGCCACGCTACGTACCAGTCGCCCGTCTCATAATAGCCCTATTGATAACCTTGTGAAGGAGTGCTGGCCTCTTTTTGCGAGAGAGGTTGTCAAAAACCCTTTAACTCACTCAATGATCATGACATGCTACCTAGGCATGTTTTTCCCCGCCGTTTTGTTCGCGCCATACATCTTTTCACGACGGTTTTTTTCTCTGAGGGCTCTGGCTAACCGCAGTTGCTTGGCTGAGGACAATGTTTACTTGCAACAGGGCTCAACTGTCTCATGAAGAGTTGGCACTCGCGCGCCACTTGGAACTATAGAGTAGGACAAGGGTTTCGGGGTTGTCTTGGCGAAGAGACACAAACGAGCCAGGTTGAAAGTCTCTACAACCCAAACCAACACCATGCATGGGGTCGAGCAACTTTGACGAGAAGCATTTGCCAGATGTTGGTCGTCGATCTACACATGATAGACATAAAAATTTCGCCGCAACTTGACCCCCCTGATCAGTGGCACAGATCATTCAACCTTGGCTGTCGACATTTGGCTCAGAACCTTCTGGGCGTCTTTGAAAACTAAAGCTATACCTAACTTTTATACAGATTCCGCCTCAAATCTCGCCCTCAATCGATCAACTGAGGACAACATTCACACTACTGTCACCTTTTTTCTTATGTAGTGAGGATAGGCCGCAGAATTCGTATCTATAAGTGACCTCCGCTTTTGGGGAAAACTTGATGCAAAGTGAAGGGTACGCTGGGAGCTGTATAACCAAGTGAATGAAGCTATTATGAGTTGGTCTGCAACACTGATGTAAGCAGATGTGCCTGATGAAGGCCGGGATGGCCCAGACAGGTAGGCCAGAGATGCCTGAACCAGTTGGGGATCTTTCACGGCATCTTTCATCACTCCATCGCTTCATTCTCAACTGCCACGGTAGTGCCTTCACAGCCTTGATAGTGCTTTCTGGCCTCTATCCTCGCATCGTCTTCCAAGACAGAGCAACAAATTTCTGCGGGCGTTCAAGTCGACCTTATCTTCCCACGCAACGAGAGGTACGCGCCGAAGCGATAAACCCCGGCCAGCTTGGACACCGTCTGGCCGTCTGGAAGCTTCTCTGTCGGTCTCGGGTTTTTGAGCGAGAATAATGCTAGACCGAGAAGCCATTTTCACAGAACCCAAGAACCTGGGAGCGAGAAAGCGCCTTAGACAGAACCTGTGGTAGAGCGGACAACAACAGGGCGGCCCCTGACCAGAAGATTCTGCTCTGGGCCGGTTTCGGATGTAGTTCCATGGAACCTTTTGGGTAACACATTAGACCACGTTAACCGTGACAATTGTAAGCGAAAGGCTAGTATAGCACGAGGTTGGATTTCTACATCTGATTGATAAGCAGCACTTAGTTCGTCACAAAGTCATTATCATACGAATGTCTGCGACGACAAGCCGTTCCCACTTCCCCCCGTCTTTAAGCCAGACCAACGCTAATCGCAGCCAACGCAAAGTCCATGAACCCCGCGTTGGTGTCCAGGATGTTGGTGTTGAACTCGGCCGAGGTCGGGTAGAAGTTGCCGGACGGGCCGAACTCCAAGGTGTATCCGTAGACCTTGTTGACGCCGGGCTTGGCCCAGAAGCGGGAGAAGGCATAGTCGTCACTGGCGCCGGAGGTAGGGTACAGGCCAACGGCCTGGATGGCGGTGTACGCGCGGCCGCCGACGGCCTTCATGGCGTTGACGGTGGCGGATGCGACGGCCCTGATGTTGGCGAGGTCGGCGGCCGGGATGTACTCCTTGTAGGCGGCGTCGCCGACGGGACCGCGCTTGCCGTCGTAGGCGGCGTTGAGGAAGTTCATGGCGGACGAGGTCGTCTGGTCGTCGTCGTCGCCCCAGCTGTAGAGGAGGTCGCCGACGGCGGAGTGGATGTCCATGAACCACCGGATGTTGGGGAAGGAGTCGTAGACGGAGACGAGGTTCTTGGTCTCGGGCTCGGAGGCGGCGGCGGTGCCGTAGAAGGTCTCGGACCTGGGCGAGGTGGAGGCGGGGGCCTCGGACGGGTCGAAGTACTTCTTGAAGTTCCAGAGAAAGTCGAAGTTGCGGTTGATGTCGACGCCGATGGAGGTGCCGCTCGAGCCGGACTTTGTGTTGCGGTTCTTGCGCCAGAGCGAGCCGGACGACTGGTCGTAGGCGACGCCGTCGGCGTTCACGAGGGGGAAGAAGACGATGCCGGCGGCGAGCACGCTCTTGACCTGGGCGTTGGTGTAGGACTTCTTGCCGTAGACGAGGCCGCTGCCGGACTTGTTCGCGGCGAGCAGGTCGGACACCCAGTAGATGATGTTGTCGGGGCCGCCGCGCTCGCGGGCGTGGACGGCGGCGCTGAAGTACAGGTGGTACTTTGACTTGTCGGTCCCGGCGCCGACGTAGTAGGCGTACTGTGTGGCGCCGTTGAACGTCTTGGAGGGCAGGGTGAGGGAGCCGATGCCGTAGTTCCTGACGAGGGCGTCGGCGGCCGACTTGATCTCGGCGACGTTCATGATGCTGGCGATGGTCTTGCCCGTGGCTTGCGTTCCGAGACCGACCGGGGAGATGGTTCCCGCAGCGAAGCGATCGCCGGTCCCGATGGGAGCGTCGGCCCTCTTGTCCAGCGTCCTCCTGTGGAGCGAGATTTCCGGCACCATCTCGTACTCCTTGGACAGATGCTCGATCTGCTCCTGGGTCAGCCACGCATGGAGCTTGTAGTGGCTTCCATCTTCGCTGGGCTTAGCGACGGCCCTGCAGCCAAAGTCGTATGTGTCGTTGCGGACGATATCCCTGCATGTGGTTTAGTTGATTTTTTTTCTTCTATTACTTGTTTTCATTCTTCGAATAATAATCCAAAGAAAAGAAGAAGAAAAAAAGATTTCCAAAACAACTGTTAGATGAAGCCTTACCTAAAGTGCGAAGGCGTCGGCCCTTGGAGATAGACGGGCAGAAGCTCACCGAGCACTACTGTGCTCTGAAGAATCAGAGACGCAATGAGAGAGTACTTCATGGTGAGCAAGCGAATGAAAGCGAGGACGAGAGCGGGACATGGCCAAGAATGCAAAGACGGGGGGGACTAGGCCTGCTTTCATAGTCTTCCCATAACGTCCATCAAAGGCTGGCTGGCTGGCTAGCCGTCCCGGTCAAAAGAACTGATTCTAGCAACTGGTCAATCAACCAAGCTCCCTGCCCACTTACGGAGAAACTACCGAGTGATTATCGCAGCTAGCTAAGGGTCCTCCCCCCTCCCCCATCTATGCCACCTGCTGCAAAGAGCGTAGCGCGGTTCTGATTTCGGTAGGTGGGCGAATCATTTATATGGTTGCGGCACACATCCTGTGCGAAAAAGCAAGAATTGCCTAGCACGGAGGACTACAAATACCACCTTCCTCTCCACAGCATCATGCGGTTGTTAAGCACCTCCTCTTTGCGTTGTCGCTCCCGATGTTTGGTGGGCCTATTGCGACGATTATCTGCGGTGGTGTTAGTTTCGAGCGGGATTTATCTTGACTAATAAGTTGCGGGGGGCATTCTCTGCAGAGAGTGAGCTGTTGGCCGTTCAGATTTGGTCCAGAGGTTAGTTCTATTAGATGCACCCTCAGTCCAACCTTGATCTTGCGCTAGAAAAAGGACTGCCGCCGAACTAACCCTGGACAGCTACAAGGGGGGAGGCTGAAGAACAGCACAGGGGGACGTTGCGGCAGCTATAGCGGGTAGCAACAGCTGCAGAACCAAGCTTTTTAGTGGCCGCCTTGGACAGTATGCTTGGTTGAAGTTGGGCTTGTATGCCGTAGACGGTGAATCGGCCAGTTGTTCAGACCCGGGCACTCGGCCAAGTCTCTAACTCCAATTCCCGAACTAAGGACTGACGACGTCACGTCTTCGAGTGTTTCCTTGTTAAGCTTATTGGCCTTAGTCGAGGCTCAGCCATGGCTTAATGATAGTTCAGATGATGCGGCTTTGTTTTGACGGGTGGGGGTGTGGCTATTAGTGGGGGGGGGGGGGGGTCTTGGTGGGGGGTCATCTGGCTTAGGTAAGTTGCAGGTACAC
Organism: Colletotrichum destructivum; assembly: GCF_034447905.1. NCBI lineage: Eukaryota > Fungi > Ascomycota > Sordariomycetes > Glomerellales > Glomerellaceae > Colletotrichum > Colletotrichum destructivum. The sequence goes on from NC_085905.1 coordinate 2,098,311, forward strand.
ACACCCAGTTCTCTTTTTCGAGTATTGCCTGGAAGAGGAAACAGTGCCAGAGTGTTCGAGTGGGAGGCGAAAACAAGATGGAAGACAAGATGGGCTGGTACCGGAAAACCCTTAGACGATGAGAATACTTATAGTGTCACAAACAATGAGGGTCTGGTTAGCGACCCTATCGATACTAACTTGTATGATAATCCAGAGACCGGATATATGGTGTAGAGCGATCAGGATGATGTAAGGGAGAAAGAAGCACGCATAAGCACATAATGCTGTTTGTTACAGTCTGTTGCTTCAGAGCCCTCAGGATAATTATAAACGGTGACTTGAACCACTTGAGGATAAACAGCGCATTGATAGAAAATTTCTTTAATTACACAAGCCGATGACTGCGTAAGCACGGCACATTCTGTGACATCGGGCCTGGCCATACCAAAAGCCACTCCAAAAAAGCTCAAATTTGACCCCCAAACTTTCAACAAGCCTGTCAGTCGATGCCCAACACATCTATGATTCGGTTCTCTCCGCCCATTGTCCATAGACGTTTGAACCAGCTGCCGTCCTTTTCAACCAGCTCTTGCGGAACGCCTTGCTCCACCACCTTTCCAGAGTCGAGGATCACCACTCTGTCGAATTTCATCACCATGTCGAGTCGATGGCTTATCATCAAGATCGTATAACCCTTGAACTCGTTCCATATGATCTGCTGCATCTTCTGCTCCGTCTCGGCATCGACACTGCTACTGAACTCGTCCAGTATGAGAAAACCGCCACAGTGGTTTCCTTGACCAGTGCTGGGCGTTGACTGCAGCTCTATGTCGTCCTTACCATTCAGGGGCCTGGCCGAAGCCACATACAGATCCCCAGCACTCGCCGAGAATTCACGCATGCGCACACGCTTACGCAAGACCGCTCTCGCCAGGCTGTACAGTTGTTTCTGGCCCTGACTGAGAGTATCAGCGTTCATCGAGGCCCCGAGCCCGCCTTGGTCGCGGACCAGTTCCCAAAGCCGCACGGTTTCCAGCACCGCTTGGCACTCTGCATCGGTAGCAAGCGTGAATGGGTCAAGATTCACTCTGAAAGACATGCCATCAGGGAAGAATACGGGATCTTGGGGTATCGCAATCACGCGTTGGCGCAAAGTGACACGGTCAACGGTGTGAAGAGACACCCCGTCGATGTTAATGTGACCGGAACAGGACGGTAGAGGATCCAGGAGTCGCAGGAGAAGTAGGACGAGGGATGATTTACCGCTGTTCATGGTGCAAGTCAGCAAACCCAATCCTGTGTTGATACCAGTAGTCATAAATACTCACCTGCCAGTACGTCCGCAAAGTGCGACTTTTTGGCCAGGCTCAATCGTAAGCGTGATGTTCTGAAGAGCAAGATGACTGTTGTTCGAAGCTGCGGTTTGCACAATCTCGTCCGGCGTCAAGTCCTGACGATACCTCGAAGCTTGTCAGTTACATTTATCGTAGGTTCCCCCTTTGCGTGCGTCAGGGAGGAGGGACTAATGACAAAAGATTCACTTACGTGTACGACGCCGATACTGCCTTGATTTCGACCAAGGCTTTTTCCGGCCATGAAGCCGGCGGGACAACGTCTTCGCCCGCCAATGCCTCACGCGGGGTGTTTTCGGAAAACGATTTGAGCCTCGCCACGGCGCCGATGGAGGTCTCCAACAACGTATACTTTTCAACCAGGTTCGCCAGCGTCCTCCCAAAGGACATGATGGAAACCATACCCGCGCCGGCAAAGCCTGCATTGGAGCGCAATTGCGTCGAAAGGGTCACCACGAGCACAGCTATCATGGCGACAACAATGCCCAGCACAAATGACAACCAGCGCTGTACCATACTCAAGAGGTATTCGGGCCTCTGGGAATCGTTCACCAGCGAGCTGTTTAGACGCATGGCTTCATCCGTCCACCCAAATGCGCGGAAGGTGACCACACCTCGAATCGTGTCTATGAAGTTGGTGCTTGTGGAGGTGGCAGATAAGCGGAGTGTTCATACAAGCCCGTTCCTACGGAGTGTTGAATACTTACTAAAGAGGAGCCTTTGCTTCCAAGTCCAATAGTCGCAGCTGACGAGAAGTGCGCAGGTAGAACCTCTGGATACCATACACGATGGCCATGATGAAGGGGTACGAGATCATCACGAAGGGGGATGAAGTTGCAATCACAGCAGCTGCTCCCAGCCCCACCCACACTTGGAGTGACGTGTTGGTGAGGGCCTGTGGAAGCTCTCCATCGACGAGGGTCATGTCTTGCGAGAACAAATTCGTCACCTCCCCCGTATCCGTCGTCGTGAAATAGCGCAGGGGCGCCGCGAAGACGGCTCGGAGGGCTTCTTTGTGCAAGTTCGCTCCGGAAACCCTGATTATGACGATAAACCCAAGAATCGCCTCCGCGATCAGGGAGCCCAGTCCCAAGCACTGAAATAGGGCGTACAGGCCGACGTAGAACGATGTCGAATGCACCGGGCTCGTGGAGGACACGTCTTCGCCCCAGTATTTGAGCCAAATGGTAGGGGAGTTGTACAAGAAGCCGAAAAGGATACCGAAACCAGCAAAAGTGAGCATCCACCATGTCCCGATGTTTCGGCAGTAGAACCCAAACACCGCAGCATCGCCCATGATTCGGGCGGCATCTTTGGTCTCCTGACGATTCTCAGGTGCTGTATGATTGCTGTGAAGCGTTGGACTATCCGTTTCTGGAGTTGATGCCGGTGCAGTTTGTTTGCCGGGATCCGAGCTGTCATCCGCACCAGATGGTCCTACTTCTGCTAAGCTTTGGATGGTTTCTTGCCCGCTGGCAACAACACGATCAAAGCTGCCGTTTCTCGCGAGAGTACCGTCAGCCGCCAGCGCGATAACATAATCGGCTGACCGGAAATGCTGAGTGAAATTAGTGCAGAAAACAGCGTTCGCACTTCTCTTTTTGAGCATTCCGTCGGGACCGAACACACGTTGAAAGACGTGCTGCTGTGTATCAGCGTCGAGGGCGCTTAGGACATCATCGAAGACAAGGAGGTCGTATTGACCGTAAAGAGCTCTCGCAATAGAGACCCTCTGTTTCTGACCTCCACTCAGACTGATACCATCGCTACCGACCTCTGTTTGGTCGCCGCGGGGGAGAAGGCGAAGGTCTTGGGCAAGCATGGTAGCCTCGACGACAGCTGCGTATCTCGACTCGTCCACGACAGTGGAATAGCCAACAATGTTGTCCCTTATAGACGCGTTCCAGAGGAACGGAGCTTGTTCGCAGTACCCAACAGCGCGGCAGTTGATGTTCAAAACAGTTTGGCCTTCTGCAATGGGGGTTTCGCCGAGTAGTGCCTTGCAGAACGTGGATTTTCCGGAAGCAACTGGGCCGATTACCATGGTGAGGCCGGGAGGAATCACGACGTTGATATTTTTCAGCACAAGCGTCTCCTCGGTCCAGCCAAAGCTTCCGTTGATTATCTTGGCAACTGGCGACGTTCTTCTTGCCGAATTCAACCCTTTGGGATCGATGAACACGTCGTAATCTCGAAAGTCATGCCTCGATTCTTGCTGCAGAAAAGACTGCACTCTCTGCAGGCATGTAAAAGCGGCGATTAACTGGGGAACCAGCTGGAAGAGCGTCGACAGCGGCTCTGACAGCAGGAGCAGATACGATATGGAGGTGAAGATTGTCGTGACGTCCAGATCTCGAGCGGTAACGGCCAAAGTGATAACGGGAGCCAACAGAACAGGTGTGAATCCAATGCCCACTGAGGCGACGAGGAACCATCGGAATCTGCCTCCCACCTTCAACTCCTCCAGCCTCAGCGAGTTTATGGTGTCCTCGACCGGGGCTTCCAATCCTGATATCTTTAGGTTTTTCATGTTACCGATAACGTTCGCCGTATGACCGATGCGCACTTGGATCTTCTGCATCCACGCCAGTTGCCGGGGCCCGATATATCGCATCAGGACGGTGGAGCTGGCAACGCATAAGGAAATGATAACAATAGGTACGGCGAATGAGGCCCCGAGTTTCTTTTGGAGCAGCCAACAGGCCAGACCGGCTTGTATTGGATTGGCCCAAAACTCGTGGAATTCCATCAGGCCCATGCGGACTCGCTCAATGTCCGCGCTCATCAATGTCAAGGCAGCCGAGTTATCTGGTGTTGAAACCTTGGCCTGAATTGTCTTCCGGTAGACCGCCGCAGCTAAATAGGCGCGTATCATACACAAGAGCCGTTCCTGGAAATACCAGTACAAGGCATTGGCGATTGGAATGCCCGTGTAGACGATGAATGCGGCGCCTATCAATCCGTAACCTCTGTTGGCAACTTGGCTGGTCTCCTGTTCCTCGAGATTGTGCAGGAGAGCCTCCAAGAGAAACGGCTGACAGAACGCAAGCCCAAGGAGAGCGATCCTAGGAGCAACTGGCATCAAGAACGGGACGATCAGGGTGCCTCCAAGTGCCCGGGCAAGGTCGTGGCTTTTCTTTCGAAAACGCTCTGGCTCCAGTCGGCGAGTGGCCTTCTGCAGAGTCTCCACTGACAGACTCTTGTCGAGAGGGAAGAGATCCGGCACAGCCAAGACTTTTTTGTAACCGGATACGAACAGCGAATTCAGCCATGAGAAGGTCGCAAGTCCGAATAAGCCGCTCGTCTCCTCTGGACTGTGATCTTTGCGGTCCCAGCGGAGCCATGGCAGCTTTTCCCACGATTCCGACAAGATTAAGACGATCTTCCAGACGGCAGCGGCGGTAAATGTTCGTGCGATAGTGATCTCGAGATTGGTGCCTGCGGATAGCCACAGTGTTCGGACTTGGGCAGCATCTAAGAGGATAGTTGAGATCAAGAATGTATTGAGCAGGACGGAAGGTCTCGGTGAGCGAGTATGCTCAAAGAAGCTCAATCCTAGCATGCATAGCGCTGCAATAAAGCTAACGATAGACGAAACGATTGATAGCTCCGTTGCCTGGGAAGCAACGTTGAGAATGAGATTGACCAGTTGTAAGACTGCGTAAATGGCAATTGCAGCCTTATGGTTTGACCAGTTAGCGCAAGTGACCGGTACATTTGATGGCCAAGAGACATACAAGCTTGATGCATTGGAAGTTGACACCGCCCACGACCTTTGGTCTACAGACTAGGACTATGATTCTTGGAATTGAAAGAACGACAAACAAGGTAGACGGCAGTATTGTCAGGAAAATCCTCTCGAACTTGAGAGTAAAGTCGAAGTCATTGCGACAGCCTTGGACACTTGGCCCAATGGAATCGTCACTTGGACACGACGCGAAGTTCATCCTGATGGAGCCAAGGCGTGTATGGTGATTCTTGTTCAAGTCCGTAGTGATACCGTATTCCCACAGTTTTGGGCCGAACGGTGGTGTTTGCGACAGCAAAAATTATCCGGGTGGGTGCAGTACCAAAATCTTCTCTTCCAGCTCAACGGCGGTGTTTCACCATGACTTCGGGTCTGTGTCTTCACGGGTAACACTTGCCGAAGTCACCCGTCGGGCAGAAGCGCAACGGGGCATTCTTCGCGTTTGCGTTCATTAGCGTCTTAATTAGCCTCCCGGGATATTTGTCCGACGTTGACATTGCGAGTCGTGATGCCCAAAAGGGTACTCGTTACGTTCAATAGCATCTTAATTAGCCTCGCGGAATATTTGTCCGACGACGACATCGCGAGGCGAGACTTCCCTTACCTCCCCACAGATCCAACCTTGTTGCTTTCTAATACAGGTACTACTCAGGGTCATAGTAAGGTTATGTGGACATCATGTTCCTAGTTTAAGCTTTCCTAGTTTAGACTTAGGTTGGCAGTTACCAGTTTTGAGACGTTTGGTTTTGGTCTACTCCAGTTCCTATTAGTTGGTTTTCTTTTAGAGTTGCGGAAGACAAGGTGGAGCACTCCGTTGGGAAAAGGCTGGTTTTACCCCCCTTGCCCACAGCGGCTACAAGTACCAGGCTAGGATTTGTCGTGCACTAGACAGGGGCATCGTCCGATCAAGAAGATGGGGTGATGGATGGCATTCACCAAGCGATACCATGACATGCGCATCATTTCAAGGGAGGGGTTGATGCAGGCCCAGGTGAAGGAAGTTGCTGACCCCACATGCACGCTTAGTAGCTGACAAAATCTATGACATACACTGTATCTCTCAGTAGAGTGTAAGCACTGCGGACCAGGTCTCCTCCTCCGACCTACCTGTGTAGTCATGACTCGGATGGTAAACAAGGGCAGCGGTCGCACACCGGGATGGTCTCTCATGGTTGTGCATGATAGTCACACTACAGAGTAAGTTCTCTGTGCTGTCGGAATCGGCGAATCAGTAAAATGCCGGTCGGTTAGTCCGTCGGCAGCACGCACAGGCCCGGCCGGCCCCATGTTCACTTCTGCTCCATAACTCTCGCAAATGCCCCACCATCGGCACCTACTTTGCGCAGGCCCCTATCCCAGCAGGCGCCAACAAGAAGCAAAAGCAACAACACCAAGGGTACCATCACCACTTTCGATCGAACTTGTGAATGTTGCCAACAATTTTGCCAACAGAAAAGATGTACAATCTAGTAGGTTTTGCTTTCACCCTACAAGTGTGAGCAGTGGAGCAGCTCCGCCCAGAAATCGTGTACCCAATGCCTGCTTGCCTCCTGGCTCAGGCCTACTTTGGTGCAGTCGTACATGGTAAGGTTTGCCTACAAATTAAAACATCAAGGTTGGCCCAAATGCCCCTGCCCTTGTCAGATCAAAGCGAAAGCGATCGGGATACGTTCATGAGTACGATGTAGTCAGATGTACCCATGCCGAGTTGCGTATGGCTACACCTTTATAGCCTCTCACACGATGTACATACCGGAAAGCCTTTTTGCCTGCAACCTTACGGAGGCGCTCCTGGAAATCATCTTCACTTGTAACCCATGATGAACCTTGAGCCTCGAGGGAGAATCCAATCAGGTGCTGAGAACCTTGAATAGCAAGAAAAAGTCATATCGGTTCGGATTCCACTTGACTCTGTACTCGAGTCAAGAGATGAACGTGTATTACTAACTAGAATGTCCTATGGATAAAGCCTTGTGATGTACAGGTAAAGAGTAGAGGTAAGCTTGAAAGCAACGTAGCTTGAAAGCAACGTAGCTTTAGCTTTGCACGCCATTATTAGCTTTAGCCTGCACCAAGAGGCTTCTAACGTTTTCCAGCCCTTCATGGGATGGAAATGTACGAGAGGCCAAATCATCTCTCTCCTCTTTCGCCGTTGTCTTGATCGTGGTTCGGACTGGCACTTTACATTCGAAATGCTTTTTAGTAGCCAATAAAGAACGGTATTTGTCGCCATGAATTTGATGCTGGCGAAAAGTAATTCGAGTCGCTGCGGCAAAGACAGATATGCATTTCTTGAAGTTCAATTCGTTTGAACCTATTGACTACGTTGCGTCCTGCATTTCATTTTGCCGATCGTCAATCATACAGTCGAAAGCGCCATCTTGGCACGAATCTTTCGGCCAGGATGTTCAGGCAAGAGTGCGAGCGAGCGCCCGACTACGAGGCTTCGGGTTGCTGAACGGTGCCCCACTAAATAGACAAGGAAGTGAAAATATGCGAATGCTACTTAGCGTAGCGCTTATGTGGTAAGTTTATATCCCACCCGATACTGCGCAAGGACAACCTGGTTGGCCTAACCCACTCCGGGTTCATTAGCCCATTTCAACTGATTGACTGCCGAGAGTGAACCTAAAAAACACCGGAGAGTGTGGCTGCTCCTTCAAATCCACCTCACACAGGGGAGGGTGGGGGAAGGGCAACATTTGTCTGCAACGGTAGATATACTTACATTTGATTGTATCTTCCTGAGTTAAAACTGTGGAAGCGGCATACATCACATATTGATCCGCTGACCAAGGAAGTAACTTCTACGTCACTGCGCTGGCGTAGGGTAGTTCGAGACTTATCTTTTCTCAGGGTTGACCTGTCGTTCCGCTGAAACACAAGTTGCCTTCAAGGAACATATTATCAAGTTATCTGCACTTGTTCGGAACTTGAATCGTGCATCGTTCAATGGGTCTTCTAACTTACCCTAACCAAATCCAGAAGCACAGTAAGTTTGACTGCATAGGCAAAAAACAGAAAGATATCCTGACAGAAGCCAACCAGGGACTTCAAACAAGGTTGTAGGTGGTTTGTACTAGCGATGGTCTGTCAAAAAGACCAAGGTGCGTCATTTAATTTAACAGCGAAGCTTTTAGAAATCATGGTAAAGCTAGAAAGAAGCAAAGAGCTAAATATTTAGAGGAAGATTGTGCTGTCACTGCATAATAAGCTAACCTTAACAGAGAAAAAAGAGTAAAAAATGATCAGCAAAAGTCTTTCAAACTCACTAATGTATGTTTGGAAACGAACTAAAAGAACTTTGATAAAAAATGTTTATTGAATCATCAAGGCTTCGAAACAAGTTTGTATTGCAAACTGTTCTCTTGAGCTTCCAAACAATTAGCCACGAGTAATGCGAGAATCAGTCGTTGACAAAGGTTTCCCTTGTCTGTTTCTTTCCATTTAGATTTTGCTGACGTCGATTCCACCAAAAACTATACATGCCCTACCAAGTCACAAGCATTCCTTGAATATCTGTCCAGTTAGCATTTGCTGGCGGCGAGTCTATCGAGAATCATGCATGCCCGAACAAGTCACATGTATGTGAGGGGTTTTCCTCGCCTCAGGCCTTTGTCAGGCATCCATCCTTGTGTCAATTTTGTCATCCCCCGTCGTCATCTCTGTGACTGAAGAGTATGTCCTAACAACTCGTGCTATTCGAGCATTCTCTTTCCTCACGTTGCTTAACCTCGTAAGCGTTTGCGACTGGTCAGGCCCTTCACAGCAATGAAAATATGAAATCTCTAGCAAATTATTCACGGCTGACAGCCGAAAGCGAAATGGAGTTGCAGCTTGAAGCTGAGAAGCTACCCATTACTCGATTTTCCTTTATGTCAGGTTTTCGATTGAACCCGATTGAATTGGCATGGCGCTCTGTGTGCTTTTTCATGTTTGTCACCGGTGCTATAATGATGGTGGCAGCTCTGAGATGGGCCCCGTCAGACAAATACTGTGCTGCGCAGCTTAGCGTCTGGTGTAAGTTCGAACATTCTTTTTTTTCTGTTTTTCATATCTTGCGTTTTGATGTGTATATGGATTGTTACTGATGAATCTTTCAGCTCCACTATTGGAAGCCGTCGAGTACGAGGAGCGTGACTTCGAAAGTAGTCTTGCCTTGGAGAGTTCGGGCTTCACTGGCCCTCCCACAGCAGAGATGGAAGCCAAATGGGAAAGTCTAGCTCAAGGTATCATCCAACATCCCACGTTCGCAACAAATAAACAAGTTTGCTGATGTTTAGTACAATCTTCTGTAGTCCCCGGTGTCTTAATACCCTCCGAGCGTGTTCCATATCTCAACAGAAGCGTCGACCAAGGCTTTGTTCCGGCGATGGCTACTTCTCCTTCCTCGGGCTACGTCGGTGGAGTCGAGGTATTCCATCACCTCCACTGCCTCAATATGCTGCGACAATACATATGGAGAGACTCATACCCTGAAGATATGATCCCGAGCCTACTCAAGCATAATTCGCCGGGAGTTGCCCGGAATCACACAAGTCATTGTATCGATACACTGCGACAGGCTCTGATGTGCACCGGCGACGTTACCCCATATCTGGTGTATAAGACAAAAGGATCATCTATTAAGTCGGAGGGTCCTGTTAGAGAAGATTTTCAAGCGTCTCATAAGTGTAGGAAATTCCCTAAACTGTTGGACTGGATGATGGAAAATGGGGTCGTAATCTCATGGGAGTCGGTAAGCGAGAGTATGTAGTAGGTCGATATTTTCTGATAAACGCTAAGACTTAGTGTTTTCCCAATGATGAAAATTTCTGAGAATGTGAGAAATACGTTTTGCAAAGTCCTTAAGTTGTTTGTGTTGAAGTAAAAGCCATGCCGCTTGCTGTCCTCGGCCTGTTCTACACTAATGACGGCACCTATCCAATGCTAGACACAACCTTTGGAAAGAAAGTAATGTCCCTCCTTAATAAAATCCTTAAGTGTTACATCAAGGTGTAGTCCTCAGAGTGCTCAATTTGAACGCTTTCTCGTGAGCAGTTTGGCGCCAAGCCAAATGTAAGAATGTTAATGAGGTTTCCTTTTGACTAAGAAATCGACGAGACAAGCCGAAGATCGAATTTCAAAGCACTTTAACATGATGTTGAAGAGGTTGAAGAGATTCATGTCACGCAAGGCATTTGAACAGACATGGAATAAACACTTCCGTAACATTCAACTATCTTAGACATCCCCCTTTTAGCGATTGATGTCAAATCAGCCCAGCCTATCCTCGACGTGTTGGAACAAGAAACATGAACACTGTCTCCCTGTACACTCAGGTTCTAAATCCATGTACGACCACTCCAAGAATCTTATCTAACTGTCCAATTCTCGTCAATCCAGTCTGAGATCTTGTTAAAATCTCTACACTTGTGGTGCGTATTGAAGTCTGCGCGTGCACCCGCAGGTCCACCTAGGCGAACCATGAGTGGGGTGACGTCAGCAAAGCACATGAGTGAGATGCGCAGAGCTTCCAGGCAGTGATCAACGTGTATCCGGTTTTTCAATGGGTCGTTCGATAGCCCGACGGGGGGCTTGTCGTATTTGCCCACCTGCCACCAGGTGTACACCCGGACCATGTTCTACGTAGAGAGTGGGTGTGTCAGCGATCAGATTCGACGTGTTATAGAGAGAACTGATAGTGTGACTTACCAAGCAATGGAGTTGGTGGAAGACTTCAAGTAGTGCGACATAACCATCGCCTACCTCTTCGGGAACGTGCTTGAGATGATCCTCTTCAGACCGATTTAGGCCTGAAAGTCTCTCAGGGGGGATTTCGACCGCGTGCTCTGTCATTGAGTCAGTTGGCGAGCTCCTATGTTGGGGTGGAGGAAGTATTGGAAAAGACGCACTGTAAGTCAGGTCGAACCAGGCTTGCTCTCTCTCCGGAGTCGGAAGACCACGGTAGATGCTCGTTGAATTGAAAGCGTCGTTAAAGTCCATTGAGACATATTCGACAGCATCAAGTGCAGGAGCTGTAGATGTTAGAGCCCGTTCGAGGTCTTCTGTCGCACTACCCAAATTTGCGAGAAGGCTTGGATGGCAACACTTACACCACATGGACAGTTGGCGCGCACAGTCCTGATCGCTCGGAGCGCGCAAGACAGAAAATATGAAACCGAAAACCATACTAAGGATGAGGATACTGAGAACAACGAGGGAACTCCCAAAGAAACTGGGGATCCGCGATGTAGTTTGTTGATTCCATTGTAACCAGCGGAAGCGCTGCAGAAAACCTCTTCCGCTCCTCTGATGGTCGCCAAAGTCCTCAACAGATTCAGAGTCTCGGCTGTCAGTAGACACAGGGTTCAAATCCACGACACTCCACGACACATTCGTGAATATGGCGTGGATATGGATGCTGACTAATAACTTCGATGTGGAATGGGTGGAAATGGATCCATTATGGAAATGGATCCATATTGTGGAATGGGTGGAATGGAAACCTACTTTGTCTAACAATGGTAATTAGTGGGCCGCATCCATGCCTTGGTGACGTCGATGTTATTGTCACTCGTCCATCAGAATCCTATCTAGCGACCCGATCAAACCGGCACGCAACCAACTCCGTAGTGTCTGACAAAGCCCAATTGTGCTGGCATCTAGCCTATTGCGGCTCTTGGTCACCATGCGGCCAGTGGTCGAGAATAACCTCTCGCACTCGGCTGACATTGGTGGCACAGTAAGCAGATCCAAGGCCATCCTAGACAACCGGGGGTATTTAAGCCGCCTCATGTGCCAGTATTCGTAGGGATCTGTGACAGAAGCATCAGCATCCTCGATATCACGCTGCCACTGCCCGTATTCATCAAGATCCAGACCGCCAACTGAGGACCTAGGCGATTGAGCAGGGGATTGAATTGGCGACTCGGTAACAGAAACCCCCCCGGCCGTCAGTCCTCGCTTCTTTGTGCGCCACGCTGTGAACTTGTTTCTTGAGGTCTTCAGCCGCTTATTGGCAGGCAACTCAATCTCTGGGTCATCGACCTCCAGGTCCCTATACTCTCTCTCCCAGAGATCCTGGACCATCTCCTTCGCCTTGGTAATCCATAACTGTCTTTCGTCGTCGTCTCCCCACAAATCGTCAAACAGTGCCCACCGGTAGGCAGGATGAAGAACTGCGGCGCCATAGATCAAGGGGCTATCGTTCAGATGCTCGTAGTATTCGTTCAATTTGAGCCAGCCCAGATTGATGTTGACAGCGAGGTGATGGCCGTCCGGAAAATTGGCGACTGCTCTTTTCGCGGATTCGAGGGTTTCGAGAAGAAATTCATACGCGTGAATAAGATCCCAGCTTGTTCCTGTACAAATCAGCTGTTAGAATAAGAATCGGGCCGCTTTTGAGAAGTATAATTAAGGCTTACCAGACAGTGGAGGGTCGATCTCGTTTTCCTCGACCTTTCTCCGGTGTTTTCCCTGCCCATCACCCTCAAGGCCTCTCACAACCAGCTGGAAGTCAAGCAAAATGTCGTAAAGAGTCCCGAGCACATGCCAATCATCAGGTGTCATGTGATTCTCTTCCTTCAGGAAGAAGGGCAGCTTGGAGCCCTTTTTGATGTGGCCAGCTCTCGTCAAGTTGACCTTCTCCCACTCGTTTGACGCTCTCTGGACAAAAGAATTATAAAATGGCCTTAAGACGAGAGCGCGCTCAATCATCGAGAATTGAGAAAGCCACCGGGTAGCATTGTCGACCACAACTCCAACTGGACGGTGTTTCTTGAGCTGAGCGTCATCAGAGAGTTGGCTCTCGATAGCCTGTACCTTCTTGAGCATATCGGTCCACGTGTCCGATCTGCTCACCTCCTAGGTATTCGTGAGTATAACAAATAAAGCCGGGGATTCAGCCACCTACAACAGCAAAGTTATGCCATTTTCCAACAGAGCCTCGCCTCCTCCAGACTTCATGCTCCTTCGCTGCCGTATGAAGTCCTTCGAAGACCTCTTTCTCGAAAGCATCCGGGTTCTTGCCATACAGCATCTGTTTCACTACTATGTTGACAACGTGACCAACGCAGCGAACCCATCGCTTCTCCCACTCGAAGCCGAATTCTAATCCAAGCTCCCCCATCGAAGTTTTATTGTTACCGGCATTATCCAGTGTGAAATATCCGACTTTATCGCTGATCTCGTACTCTCGAATGATCTCGATGATCTGCCCGGCGATATTCTCGCCTGTGTGCCTCTCTGTAAGCTCAGGCAGTCCGAGGACACACTTCTGTGGCCGATTGTTTGAATCCCGAAAAACACATGTGATGCCGTATAAGGCGTGTCGGTTACCAGACTTCCAGCCATCGTACTGGATATGGATCTGTCCCGGACTCTTTCGCAAAGCGTCCTTCACTCTTTCCATGTTGTTAGTAAATTCTCGCTCTGCGATGGCACGCACGGTCACGTCAGTAATGTTGGCTTTTGTGATCTCCACCGATGGATTGAGGTAGTTGAAGATGTCTCGAAGATCTTGATCGTTAACGATCGAGAAGGATTGGTTAGAATTGACAATCCAGTTGACAAGTTTCTGCTGGAATACAGTTTTGTCAAAACGTTTGATCAAGGTATTGATCAAATCTTGTTCCTTCGGCTCCTTCGGGTTCAACTGTAGAATTGTTGCAATGGACTGATGTGCTTTCTCAGATGCCTTGGCAGGCTTTTGCCTCTTGCCTGTCGGATCCATAATGCCATTGTGGTCCGCGTACAGGTGACCCTCCGCATTCTGCAACCCTTTGATGGCATAACTCTTTGGCCTCGGCCGCTTTTGCTTGATGCAAAGGCAACACACCCATCGGCGTTCCCCTTTCTGGGCATGCTGGATATCGTAGCCGAACTGATATACCCATTGACGCACTTGGCCGTCTCTCTCCGTCAAGGTCCAGCCTTTGTAGAGCTGAAAGAGTCGTTGATTGTCTTCTTCTGTACGTTCTGGAACGGGTGTGGTTGACTTGGTAGGATGGAGGGCGGCCATTTCGATTTGGGGAAATAAGGGCGTGAGTAGTAGTAACCCCCCTAGAATAGACTTGTTTGAACTTCGTGTACGGGTAAAACGGGGTGGAAAATTGTTGCTATTGCGTTGTCGTTGGCGATAGAAAGTACTTGGGGTATGCGCTATTTCACAAGGAAATCCAGGTTTTTTCAGCCCCCACCTAAATCTTCAATCCTTTCCACAATTTCCACATATGGAACATATGGAAGGGGTTCCGTGGCGTGAATATGGAAAGGCTGAAGCCTACGTGGAATGGAATGGAATGGACATGGATCCATATTGTGGATCCATATGTGGATTTCGTGGTATGGATTTGAACCCTGAGTAGACATGAGAGGTTTGTAAGACGGGCTCTTGGCTTCCATTGTGGGTGAGATTAAGGACAGGTTTGATTCAAATCAGCGTGATATCAAGTGAGGGGAGAAGTTACGTGCAGGATACAGGTGTACAATAGACTGGTCTGGTAAGATTGGAAAATGGGGATCTTTGAATGATATGAGAGTGGCTTTCCGCAAATCGCACAACTATGTGTATACAAATGCTTTCCTTACTCAAGCATAAGAGCCCTGGCAGCAATTGGAAGTAGGTTTGGGAGCCAAAGCCTTGCAATGCACAAATGGAGAACCTTATGCCTCTGAAGCTTCCGCTATGATGAAAGTGTGCTTATCTGGTTGTGAAATTTCCTTCTGGAATAGACCATGTCAGAAAGTGGAAGAAGGACAGGGATAAGGCATGCAATTGCTCTGAGAAAGACCAAGCTCTTTTTACTTTGAACTAACTACTACATAAGGAATAGTCTCAAGAGGTCCTTTTTACTAGCTTGTTTTATCCTGTTAGTGAGTTGAGTAAATATTTTACTTCCGTGAAGTGGGGTTAACTTTGTAGCCAGCTTGTCTGTTTTTTTATTTTTTTATTAGAAGACTATTGAGTTTTGTCGCCCTGCCTACTAGCGTTCTTCATCAGGTAAAGACTGAAACAGGGAAACACAAGTAGTGTGAGAGGTGATTAAATCAGATGCAACAAGGGTACAGGTTGGTAGGTAGTCTAGGATATGTTGTGAATGCAGACTGAAGGTGTATAGCAACCTAGTAAATTCACAGCACAAGCTTTGCTTATGCATCTATTGAATGAGTCAGTAAAACCATGTGCATTTTAGGCAAAGTTAGCTCTAGCGTTAGGTTTGACAACATAGTTCTCAGCACCCTTGTAACAGATAATTCCACAATTGAAGCTACGGAAGTTGTGCAATGATGAAGGAAAAGAGTCAAGGTGTAGAGCTACTCTGGCTAGTCAGAGAAATCTTGGAAGACGAGCATCAGATTCTCAAGGAGACCAGCCTCGTATGATGAGATGTCCTCAGAGCAATTACTTCTGTTGTAGTCAGTCTTACGTTCTGCAATTTTATTATAAATAGGTGATACTGCGCTCCTGCCTCTCTCGAGAATCTCTTCTCATCACAACAGCCTCAACACTCAACAGAATATCAAAGTATTAAGATCTTCCAGTTCTAAATTGAACACCAACCCCTACAGAAAAAATGAAGTCCGCCATTCTTGCCATCATTGCCACCCTTGCGGCTTCCGTTGCCGCCTCGCCTGTCTCTGAGCGCGCCATTGGTAGTATTACCGTAAAGCGCTCTGACATCTTGAAATCGGGCGCTTCTAAGCGTGACGAGGACAAAGTCACAGAGGAGAATATCTCTGACAGCGTCAACTACATCCTGAAGCTGTTCCTGGATGGCGACAAGCGTCCCGACGCTTACCAGGATGAGATCGACGCTGCTGATCCCAAGCAAGTCCTCGGCTAAGAGACTCCGGAAAGGACAGAACCGCCGTCCATGCGGTAAGTTTCTGGAGAATAGTCCCCGGTTTGATATTTTGCTACTCTTTGGGATTTTTCACTGACGAACCCGTGATTGCTTTTTCTAGGAAAGATCCCTCGTGCTTTACAAGAGACTCTAGACCGTGAAAGATGTTTCAAGGACTGCGCTGGACACTGGCGACTTTGGTTCGAACGGCGGACTGCCAAACCGGGAGTAACTTACTCCAAAGTAGTAAAAGGTGGCAATCTCACTTTAGTTACGAAGTCTTGCTCTGGGGGCTTAGCTATATGAATTGAGACCAACCGATGACACCACAAAACACTTGAAATGAGCAAGCACGCCCTGCTTGAGTGATGTGAATTTGCCGGCTAGCGACTTGTTGAGTCTCTAGTATCTTGATGTGTTTAATTGATTTAACATGATGTCTACTTGCTGACATTCAGCGTCTGATCTGGTAAGGAGTTGCAAGGAGAGTCGTTGCAAGTTTTATAGTGCTTAGTCTAGAATCTTAAATTTTGTTCAAGCATATATTCGTGCAAGGTTTACCAAAACCCTAAAAAATGCTTGGTTCTTCCGATTTGCAGCTTTCTATCACGCAGCCGGGGAGTGATTGTTTACATTATCGTCCGAAGCATGATGGTCTCCCCCTTCTGGCGCCGGAAGCCTCACCAAGAGCAGCAACCCCAGGGAAGCGGCACAAAAGCAAGCGCAACCTAAATATGGCAGTCCGATCCAGAAGCCACCAAGATCCATGCCCAGACCAAAGAGACCAGCAAGCATAGGCTGCGCATATATCATCCCAGCCGTCTCGATGAGCGACGTGATTGAATATAGCTGCGTTCGATGCGCGCTATCCACGTATAGCGCACAGAGGCTGCGCGCATAGCTGCCCCAACCTGAACCCAGTGATAAAAGTACAAGCCCTCCAGTAAAGGCATTGACATTTGGCGAAACAGCCAAACAAAAGCTTCCAAGTAGGAGTATAGCAGAAGACACTCTAGCAAGAAAGAGGTCGCGTTTGTTACTGCTGCTAAAGCGTAAGGCCTTTGGCGTTTTCGGTGAGGACAGAAGCTTCGAAACGCCTGGCAAGATGGCGATAATGACGACGATGACACTGAACCCGTAGAAAAACGAGAGAAACCCCGTTTGAGACGTTGAGATCTGGTATCGCCTCGAGGCGAAGATGATCATAAACTGATATGTAGATAGTGTGATAGGGAACAAGGTAAGCATTGTCACTAGTAGGAGGACTAGAGACGGCAACTTAATAAGGCTCAGGAGCTCCTTGAGCTGGCGAGGTCTGTACTGAGGGGTGCTGATGACGGGCTCATCAGCCATAGTGTCTAGCGACGCCTGGGCTGCCGGCCGTGTCTCCGGGATGAGGTGGATGGTATAACCCATGGTGGCAAAACCGAATAGCGAGACCCACATCACCGGCCACGGCCCGGTCTTCTCCATCATCCACCCGGCGATTATAGGGGAGCCGAGGTTTCCAATCATGGATGACAAATGGGCGGCCATGAACTTTCTAGCTCTATCAGCGCAGGTCAGCAAGGTCCAACACGGCACGGGGGGATGCCATATCAACCTGTTCTCAGAGGTGGTGATGTCAGTGAGCATGGAAAATATCACAGCGGACACAACGAGGTTGCCTCCGCCGACAACCTGCAAGGACGACCCAAACCACATGGCGTTTAGTGGGAAAATCCAAGGAAACGCGCACACCAAGAGGAACCATAGCTGATCCAGCATCATCCCCAGCACAGCTAACGAAAACACCATCTTCCTTCCCACCCGGTCGGCAACGATGCCCCAGGGAACGGCAGACGCCGCGGCGATGGTGGCCTGCAGCGCGCTATAGATAGCGAAGACCATGGCGACCCTACTCTGGATGGCATCCTCCTTGCAGCGGTCCTCGTCGATGGGTTCCAGCACTTCGTAGTGCTGCCGACACACAACATCCTCGACCTGGCGAGTGGCGGGAATGGTCCACAGCCCGGCAGAACCGGCGCAAAAGAGGATGATGACATAGAGAATAGTGTCCGTGTTAACGACCGTTTGTTTCTTTGGCACGTTGACGGCGGCGGTGACATTGATGGGGATATCGACATCGCTACGATGTGCTACGTCTTTCCGAGGTTGGGCTGAAGGCTTCGAGCCGTTGGAAATCAACGGGGTTAATTCCGAGGTGGCGTGCAAGTTGTTCGGTACAGCATGAGGCCTCGTATCGCCGTCGTCGTCGTTGTTAGCGGAGGGGCTTGCGTGAGGAGACATTTCGGCCGCGTGCAATGCAGTCCTGTGGCGTGGTTTGTTTTGCGGAGTGTAACTGTACAGGCTTTCCCAAGGAGAGAAACAGATGCACTCCAAGCGACAGGAAAGTACCAATGTGGACGATGGAAGGTGAATCCAACTTCAGAGAAACTGTGTGGAATTCAAGGACATATATAGAAAACGGCATTCCGAAGGATGGGGGATGGGGAGGGCGACTGGTTTCGGTCTTAGTTACAGAGATGGAAAAATTACTTTCATGGCGAGACTCACGGAGAACATGATGTCCCTAGCACGTCCATCCCCACAGCGGTGGGCTGAATTCAGTTGCCTGGCTGAATTTGGTGCGGGGTTTCCATACAGAAATTCATGATAAGCAAAAATCACATGTTTCTGTGTCCAGCTACTTGATAGAGATGGCACTCGACATAAGGCGTCCAAAGGACAAGGAGGCCCTTTTTTGCGCCTCAATCGTAG
Source organism: Colletotrichum destructivum (assembly GCF_034447905.1). NCBI lineage: Eukaryota > Fungi > Ascomycota > Sordariomycetes > Glomerellales > Glomerellaceae > Colletotrichum > Colletotrichum destructivum. Next base: position 2,116,979 of record NC_085905.1, read on the forward strand.
TTTGGGACACATGGAACACCCTCAATACAAACCATGATAGACTATTGGATGTCTGGCTGGATTGCGACAGGAAAGCAGGGACAGCGAGTTGATGGGCTGGCGGATGTGTCTCTGTTGGTACAGCCATACCCACGACCGCTGCCTCCAGTTTCCTGCAGCGCAGAACTTCCCGTCATCATTGTCAACAACCACCACGGAAAATACCGCATTTGCCTACTCGTACACTCACTCAAGTGAACCTGTGATACCAACCCAAAAAACTCCGTTGAGCCAGTGGTCCCTCAATTCAGTATAGATTAGTTTGTATTAGTCTTGTTTCCATTACGTTCTGTGTACTCCTCTCGTAATTCTTAGCATATGGGCGTCCTATTTTTGTGTTAAGCATAGGAATCCTGGCGCGTGGTCAACAGCTTACAAGTGAAAGCGTGTGATATTGCAGGATGGGTAGTGCCGCTACCTGACTGTTTGAGCGGCCACATTACTGCATGACTGTGGCTCGACATCAAGCCCATTCTGTCGGTGGTACACGGACAGTTCGTTACCCAGCTTCATGAAAATAATGTCTACGCTGACCTCAGCACCTTGTGCCAGCAATATCAAGGTCTTAATCAGTTACAGTTCGGCAGCCAGGATAGGTGCTTAACGGATATGTTGTGAAGCAAGGCAAGTGCAGACAAACAGGTAGTTAAAACTGTCTTTTCAAGACTTTAGGGAACATGGTCAAATGAAAGGCCGTCGTCAGCACCACCGGCTTGATTACCCCTTCGCGCTCTGTAGAACACAGCCAACTGCCATCAACTCAACCAAACATGGCTCTTGTATTGACCCCTACTTGCGGCTGGACTTGCGGTGGCTTACCGTCTGCGCCAAGTCTTCGCAGGCACAACGTTGGTGACCGTTGGTTTCTCGCTTCATCGTCTGCGGCCCGGAGAATTCGCGCTGTCGATTGCAGCCGTCATGTCGAAGGCTGTCAGAAGAAAGCTTGTCTTTAGATAGTAAGCCCCGCCTGAACTGTCCGTCACGGCGCCCTTTGTCATGCGACCGGAAGGTGTCCGATAATACCATCGAGCCTAAGCTCATGATGTGAGTACAGAAGTGTATAAAGGTGAACTACGGGGATCTCTAATTTAAGGAGCATATTATGATCCTAATGGCTGACCATCTCTTACCTAAGGTGTTCATTATCCCCTCCATCCCATGTTCCAGCCCCTATCCAAAAGTCCGCCAAAAATCCACTTTGATCTGAGACGAGGGGCTGCCTAGGCCGCTCGCTCCACCGTACAACAACTCCGCATAAAAGTATCTGGTCGCCTGTTTTCGGCCGGTCATATCAGCCCGTTCCGAACGCGCTCCGTCTGCCACCCCGTTTGAATGTTCTCGGCTGACCTTATTATTGGGTTTCACTTGAATATTATCCCCATGGGTATGTATACTTGTTCCTTGTTCAGATATCCGCCATATGCTGTTTTCAGTGCTAGGCATAGCACTTATGCTGTGTTTTCTACTGGTTTTTTTCATACATACTGTGTACCTGTGCGACCTCAAGTGTGATCGCCTTGGCCACGTACCTTGGTTCAGATATCCGTACCTGATTGGTTGTGACGTTCACCACTAGCGGACTTGGAGATGTTGGCGTCGGACTTTGACTTTCACACGTCTCCACCCCGCAAGCTTGCTTAGCTTACTCCAAAATCGTCTTCACTATGACACGATGGGATCGCCATGATAAAAACCATGCTGGCTCTTTTGATGCCTAACTCTCCGTCTCATCCCAACCTACACACACACACATCCATACTTTTTCCTCAGTTCAGACTTACACGAGCTCGCCGATCATGTCAAAGAACATCCTTGTCATCCCTGGCAGTGGTAAACAGGGCCGGGGGACTTGCTCGGCCTTGACGAAACAGGGGTTCAATGTCCATGCTCTTGTCAGAGACCCAGCTTCCGCCAACAGCCAGCAACTCCAGAAGATGGACGTGACCCTGCATAAGGGTGACCTCGACGACATTACTTCAGTCCAGGCCTCAATGAAGGACATCCAAGGCCTCGTTTTCTCGATTCTCGCACACCCATTCGACGAGCAGCGCCAAGCCTCAAATGTCATCTCTGCCGCGGCCGAGGCGGGTGTCAAGCACATCGTTTACTCCAGCGTTGCTCAAACCGGCGAGCACGAGAAGTTCCCCGGTTGGGGGGAAAACTTCCCCCTATCTTGGTACTGGCTCAACAAGCAGGCCATCGAGGATATGGTGCGATCGTCGTCCGTTCCCGCCTGGACTATCTTACGGCCGGCATTTTTCATGCAAAACTTCACCCGACCAACGTGCGAATTGATGTTTCCTGGTCTCGCCGACCACCAAGAGCTCCGGGCTGCCTACACACCCGATACCCGTCTTGACCTCGTCGACGTGGTGGACATTGGGGTGTTCGCCGGCGAGGCTTTCCGGAAGCCCGAGGACTTCCACGGCAAAGCTCTGGCCCTTGCCGGCGAAAGCCTCACTTTGGCGGAAATCGCGACGCGACTCTCAACCATTAGCGGCAAGCCAGTAAAACCCAGATACCTCACTGAGGCCGATGTCGAGAAATTGAGGCGTCAGCAATGGCTGCCAGTCGAAAGCTTCGAATGGCAACGGGAGGTCGGCTACCAAGTCGACATCGATGGCCTGCGCCAGTTGGGGGTTCCTCTGCGAACGTTGGATGACGCCCTCAGCAAGGATAGCCTCGGTTGGTGAGGTGAGAAATTGGCCTTACCAGAATGGCATGGATTAGTGATCGAATAAAATTCAACGCCATAGAATTCCGGAACTGATTAGTAGTGCATATAGAATTCAATGGTTAGAAACTCTACCTTTACCTGTACTTCTTCACCTACTTTATAGCTTGGTTAACCTGTTGTTTCGAAGGGCATTGAGAAGCTCTGTGTGAAGAGCACCATATATCTAGGAAATGAAGAATGAGCAATATTTGATATCTTTGAGGTCTACCTATTGCCGGAGCAAGTCATGTTACTAGTTATAACAGCCCAGCGGCGGTGGTGGTGGATGTCGTTGAAGCCGAGCTGGAGGACGTGACGGTTTTCCACTCACTCCTGACCTCGACGCAGTACGAGAGCTCCTGCCAGTTGCCACTATCAAGCGTCACCGAAGGGTTCCAGCGGGTAAGGTCCTCCGGGCTGATTGCGAAACGCCAGTCACGTAACCGGAGCAATGCCTGTCATCCAGAAGCTCCCTTATCCTGCTCTGATTGCAAGCTGGTCCTTGTCTGAATTGGTGTTCTGTAAATGGTTCTTCAGCTAAAGGAGCTCTGATGTAAGACTTGGGTCATTAGGGGGCTGTTGGACTGGGGAGAAGAAAAGTGTATGGTAAAACGAGTGACAGCACGCGGTTAGGTACGTGAGGTAAAGTGATACAAAATGAGTGTAAATAGATGAAGCATAGGAGCTTTTAACTAGAGGTATGGTTGCCTGCTAAGGGCTTGCGGTTTACCCTAAGTGAATGTTCGTTCAGAGCCGTACCCGGCCAGCATCTGTAGTGGGCAGGGATTGCACGGAACCTTAAGCCGATGTGGTATCATGGGTATATAGCGATATCTGGGTATGCAGTACTTGGTTCTGAGTCCAAATTGGCAAATCGGGGTTAAACCCTGTACAAAGGGCTTGCCAGGTTGAAGACAATTCGAACTATATCGACAACTTGAAAAGCCAATCTAACGTGTCCCTGGTCATCCTCGCCAGCCAGGTTAGGATGCCAGCTGTGCGTTGCAATCAGATCTATGTGAGGATATTTGTAATTGATATCTCGGACTTCGGTCGTTCGCTACCCCCCTTGCCCATCAGGCAATCCTACGGTTGCGCCGCAGCTGATTTGTTTTCCACCTATGAGAGGGGCTCCGAAGATATCCAGCTACCCGCTTCCAATCACTTGCCAAAAAACCTCAAACCATCCTCTCCGCCTCTCACCCACCTCGCCTTTGCGCCTAACAGGGACCAACTGCCGCACGAGAGCCCGCAGTCCGGCTAAGAATCACCCCACGATGCTTACTTTCCATTGCTTCCCCCTTCTCCCTCTCGAACTACGTCAGCGGATCTGGGAGTTAAGCATGGAGTCCCGTCAGATCGTTTACGGCAAAGAACCACCCAGCTATTATCAATGCCCCTGGCCGGCGTCTGCGCCGCCGCCGCCCCTACTTCAAACCTGTCATGAGTCACGGGGGCATCTCAAACGGCATTATACCAAGGCCTTCGTCACGGAAATGGCTCCCGAAAAGTACACTTGGGTTAACTTCGACATCGACACAATCTACCTTGTCCAGCACAACCTGAAAAACCTCCATGCCGAATGCCCGATGGTCCGTAAGATCATTCTTCTTGGCATAGATTCCGAAATGTTTTTCCACTTCTATCATGGGCTTCTTTGGGGGATGAAGCATCTGGAGACGGTTGATATTCTTCACATGGAGTCGCCCGGGAAAGTAGACGACGAATGGTGGACGGGTTGGGACAGCATGATGGAGGCCTACTATTTCCGTGACGACCCTGTCCCCTTCTACACCCGGATTCTGTACCCTGAGTACCCGCCTTATGAGATCAACCCCGACAACTACCTGAAAGTCGAGCGAGAAAAGCGAAGGAAGCTGTTGGCGGAACACCCTGACTGGTACGAAACAGGCTTCGAGATCTCTGACTCCGACGACGTCGTCTGCGGTCCAAATCGATTTCGGACAGGCTACCGCCGCCATGTTGAGGGTTGAAATACGCATGTTGTAACTTGACGGAAAACCGTGTGACCTGACTGTCTCAGCTATAATCTTGTAAGCTTGAAGCAGAACCTTCTTCAACGGCTGGACTAGTATTTTACTGCTCCTGTAAGCCGACAATTCAATAAAGCTGCTCCTTGCAATCAGTGATTTGTACGTTGTGGGTACGGAAAGTCTTCATAGCTGAGGCTATAGCCGCGTGAACAGCCTCAAGCGCGGTAAAAGCCTCTGAACGGCCCTGAACTGACTACTGATGACGGCGACGCGCGCGGCGCCAGGCAGTCGCACGTGGCGGTCCTCCTCAACCACCCCTTCAGCGCCGCCGCCAACATGTTATCCCTCGTCTACATGCCTTTGGTGTGTACATGATCACCACTACGGTTGACCAGACGCAGGTGGACATCCGTGTTGGAGGCTCCTCCTCATTGAAAACCGGGGGCCCAGCCTGACTCTAAAGTACCTCGTTCGATCACTACGCGCTGTACCAGTACCAACTCTCGGGCGCGCAAAACATCGCCATAGGCCAGGGCGTTGCGAGCGTGTATAGTAGAAGTGTCTAGGCGGCTAAGTGAAGTTGCCAGTGGGCAAACGAACAAGTAGGTGTTGGGAACTAATTGGACGACTTTCCCCACCTAACCCAAATAGCTCTCAGGACATCGCAACCAAGTGATCACACGAAGCAGCAAAACTCAAAAAACATACAACACCAGGTATTCGCTGGTCGTCACCGACCCAACTACTAATCCGGCCCTCACTGGCTTATCTATGGGAGAGCGGACGGGATCCCGAGTTCTCCAGTGGGTATGGTGGTATGTGGGATATTAAGCCGATTTAGTAACCTTTATTGAACGAGAGGCGAGTGGATAAAACGACAGTGAAGTTCTGCATGGGGTTTCATGCCTACCCAATTACAGATACTTGCTGTGAGAAGAGAACTAAACAATATATGACATTGTCAGCCCATGTCTGCAGGAGTACGCAACAAACTAGACCCACAGCTTAAGATGGGGAGTCTATGGTGCTGGGTATCCAGTTATTTATGATGTGCCATCTCACCGACCTTCCGAACTTGGTCGGGATGTCCGTTGCTTGTTGGAAGCAAACAATCCTGACGAGTCAACAGCCACCCCTTGCCACAAACCTGCATATCCATCTCTGGCCAAGAAGAGGGGTAATTGTGTGTCCTCACGAAGATAAATCCCTTGCGGTCGCTCTTGCTGAGTGGTGTGCTGATAGTCTTCTTCCACCTGGACCACATAGCATCGCTGAGCCTTCCCACGATGGCTGACCATCCGACTTCACAGACTACTTTGGATGCTGGCACGAACGCCACGCCTGCCGGCAACCCCACTCCGGGACCGGTTGATGACACTGCTCCTGCCAGTGACTCGACTCCTGGCCCAGTGTCGAACCATGGTGCCATCGTTGTGGCTGAAGACGATGTATGAGATGTGAAAACATTTTGGCGGCATTTTGGGTCCTGACTTCTTGGTGTAGCTTACGGATGATACCGCCTCGGACATCGCAACTGTAAGTAGGTTCCAGGAACAGTTTTCGCGCTGGACCAGTTTCTCAGCGTGGCGAGGTCTTCTAACGCCTTTCAGAGTGTGTCATCCTCAAGTGCAAGTTTGTCCAGTTCGATTCTCCAACATCGCCTGGAGAACGGAAGAACTTATCACAAGTACAAGGATGGAAGTGGGTCCCTCTGCTCTTCCTTCGCTCTTTATGATGAGCCAATTCCTAACAAGATGAAGAGTATCTTTATCCCAACGACGAGAAGGAAAACGATAGGCTAGGTACGGCAATACTTTCTTACTCTTTAGTGAAGCATCTGCTTACAGCATATTTATCACGCAGACTTACAGCACAACCTCTATCTTCTCACCTTGGATTACAAGCTGGGACTTGCTCCTCCCAATGAACCAGGCTCCGACGTCAAGCGCGTTCTCGACATTGGTACCGGCACTGGACTATGGGCCATCGAGTTCGCCGAAGAGCATCCCGAGGCTGAAGTACTGTTCCCCATATTTTTGGGAATGCTCGTTACTAACTGAGGATTAGGTTCTAGGCGTCGATCTCAGTCCACCCCAGACTGAATTGTTTGTCTTCTCTCGGTTATCGCTTTTGTTGCCTCGGCTAACTTGGTGTAGTGTCCCGCCTAACCTCAAATTTGAGATTGACGACGTCGAGCAACCTTGGACGTACAGTCGTCCGTTCGACTACATACACATCCGTGGCATGACGTCAAGCGTCTCTGACTGGCATGGGTTCTTCACTCAGGCATACAAGTGAGTCCTATCCTCGACTCATAGGCGTGCTGCTAATAGTTTCTAGGGGCCTTACTCCTGGTGGCTACATCGAGCTATTTGAAGGCCACGCTCGTACCCAGTCCGACGATGGATCCCTGACTCCAGACCACGCATTCTGGCAGTGGAGTGACAAACTCAATGAATGCTGCCAGGTTCTCGGTCGTCCTTTTGTTCACGTCCCCGATCTCGTCCCCATTTTAAAGGAGGTCGGCTTCGTCGACGTGACAATTGTCCCGTACAAGTGGCCAGTCGGTCCCTGGGCCAAGGATCCGTACTACAAAGAGCTTGGAGAGTGGGCTCTAGCCAACGCCTTTGATGGCCTCGAGGCCTGGACTATGGCTGCATTCACCAGAGCTCTTGACTGGACAAGTGCTGAAGTCCAGGTCTTTCTCATCCAGGTGAGAAAGGATTTGAGAAACAGGAACATCCACCATTACACTCCAATGTAAGGGCCCTTCATCTCACTCGCAATTTCTAACACGCCCGGTGTACGACGTTTGGGTTCATGGGCCTCAGTATCTAACTAGAAATAGGTGGGTGATCTACGCGAAAAAGCCGGAAGATGAAGGCCAGCAGGAGGTTTCCACCGCATAGACCCAGGGCTAATTCACGTGGCTATACGTCATGCTTGGATTTGGATTTCCTATCTCAGCCTTTTCATCTTTCATTGCTCAAATCATTCCTTCAACAATACTATATTATCGGTTTCGTAGAATTGAACTCAATTTTCTCCGGTAGACAGAAGCACAAAGATGATAATGAAATCACAATGTTGTTTACAGGAGAGTCTAGTTACAGGAGAGTCTAGTTACAGAAGAGGCTAGTGCCCAAGCTATCTTGATCCAGGACGCTCTAAAATCCGAGATATCTGGTGGAGTAATCTGTCCTCGTACAATTCTTGGCAACAATAACCCCATTACATCAAGAAAAGCGGTTCATAATACATGCAATGAAGCTTTTTGTATATGTTTGACCATTCACACTCCCAGCTTCTTACCCTGGTGCATCATCCATGTATTTTCCTGGACAAAGCCTATTTACTCCCTGACTGAGACAATTTTTCCTCCTCAACGGTGTCCTCTTTCTTGCATTTCAGGCTCTGGGGTGGCTCTAGATATCATGTACTCTGTCGTAACCGTAATCTGGTGCTTTTCACCGTTCGCCAGAACATTCCCTTCATCCATCGATTGGAAATGGCCTTGGTCATTCCCTGCTACGACCTTAGCAACGTTGAAACCTTGCCGTAAGTAGGGACTCTGAGGGCATCGATATACCCTGTCAAACGCTTTGACGAAAGCCTCCTCACCGTCGGAGATAGACTTGTCGGCGGTGCCGGGGACAATGTGTTCGTCGGAACCCCACTTTGTCCCGTTTGGAATAGACAGTGGGTGGCTTCCGCTCTTGGGTCTTTGTTTCACCGTGTAGCTACCGAGGCGGTAGCCGTTGCTGTCGCTTAGTGCGCTGTTGTTGTTTGTTCTCAGGTTGCGGCTCTTTTCGATGACACCCTTGAAGAGGGGATAGACCATGGGCATGTTGGTAAGCACAAAGGAGACGAAAGATTCTCGGACGGACCAGTATCCGGACTGCGCAGGGTCGACATCGCCAACCTGGACAAACCACGGTTAGGGGATGACAGCACTTCGGGGGATCAGCGGATCGTCCACTTACAGTAAGAATGGAAACGCAGCGCAAGATACCGAACGCCATCTCGAGAAACCCTCCACTAAACATGATCATGAGAGTAGCCTTCTTCCGCCAGGGAAGATGGGACTTCCAAACCATCTGCATCGTGTCAAGTCAGCATACTCTGCTGTTTTCATCGGGCAGATAGTAAGGTAAAGGAGGTCGACTTACGGGTAGTGGGATGGCCATAAGGTAAAAGTCGGTAGCGGTGTTCATCGCCATAACAAAAATAGTTTGAACGAATGATATTGCTGGCATACAGGAGTCTACTGCTTGTCAGGATAGATTGCTCGATCATGTAAAAGACTCGGCAACTTACTCCCTGGTGAAGGATTAATCTGCCATTGGTTCTGGAAAGGTATGCATTTGCAGAAAGCAATCAAGAGACAGGCGACGTAGGTAGCTGGCATGATGACTGCAGCCCAGAACATGATCCGTTTCATGTTGTGTACACCATTACTATCACGAGTATCAGTGACATGCGCTTCCCATACAGCAAAAGATATGACTCACGTCAGTCGTGAGTAATAGACGACCCAACATCCCTTCAACAGCCACAGGAGAGTCGTATAGAGAAGAAGGCCGATGACATGAGTCTTGGAGCCATTGACCCGTAACAGCCATTCTTCTGATTCCGGGTCTACCGCGGCTCGCTGCTCGTCTGTCATGCCATTGTTGGCCAATCCTCTCCAGTATGCCACGACGAAATATGCTGCTACTGATTCGGCCGTGTAAGCAAGCTAGATGGGGTTACGAGCAATTAGACGCCGTGGTTTCCGAGGCACGGTACTCGGGTGAACTTACAGTCGCGAGGCCCATCAGAGCATCGTCCCAAGCAAACTTTTGCCATCCCAACGTAGAGATGCGGCTGTAGTACCGCAGGCCGACTACAAGATACGCAACACCTTGCAGGCCCCAGACCTCTCGAATGAATCTGTCCGCCTCGGAGGACATATCGAAGGTCGGTTTTGTATTGAAGAAAGAAAGAAAAAATACGAGAAAGACAGTCAATAGATGCGATAGAAAGCAGCGGCCAGTCAGGAGAGAAACCCTCGAAGGGGAAAGGCAGAGTATAGGTAACTACGCAAGAAAGATTCCGAAGAGAAGCACAGCTAGACAGACTGCAAAAGAAGGCTCGGGCATGGATACCAGGTCTAGGAGCTTCAATCGCTCGTCCTTCGTGGCAATCCTTTTTTCTCGCCCCGTTGGACAGCCGCCCCCTATCCTATACTCGCGAGTCGATGTTGTCAGAATTCAGTAAAGGGGAGGGAGCTAAAGGTGTAGAGAAACCTACGCGGAGACTGCGTCAGTTGCGCATTTTTTTACCCCTTCTACCTCAGAAATATGACAAAGTCTCTCCAACAATGATACCAGGGGGTATGCGGCCGCAAGCAACGACAGGTCACAACAGAGAGACCGGCCCGGTCCAAATCCACTTTTACACGATGAGAACCAACGGAATTATCCTCGGGGAACCAACCGAAGAGTTACTTTTTGGGATTGGGACGATGGATACAGCGAAGAGTGAAGGCTCCCACAAAAGACCCAGAGTATTAAGTTGGCAACCTTGTTTCCGACACTACTTCTGCCATCTGCAAAAGTTTCCAATTACGAATGATCAGTCGTTGCTACGACAGTATTGAATACCACCGAGACATTCTGCTCTGGCGGCTGGGCAGAATGTTTCAGACAGTGTGCAGGGAGACTGACTCCACTGACCGTTCCCTCCGAACACCATGTAAAACCTCACGTCATACTGAATATGCCACCGGATAACCGGTTCATCCTAGATTGTTCCAGCCCCATCCCTGGTGGGCGCTGAACACAGCACCTGTTTTTTATTTCTGCCAAGATCTGAAATACTGCAGTTTTGCTCTGAAAAATTGTGATTTCAGAGTTAATAATTGGGTCAAAATCTCGTGAGCGCGGGAGGTGATGGAGATTGTTGGACCACACTGCTATCCTCTCTCGCACAATGACGAGGAAATGGCATCTAATGATACGTGCGCGTCAAGTGGTACCAGGGTTTCACACGTCGACTGCACAAGGGTCCTGGAGCTAAATTATTCCATTTAACGTTAAGACAACACCATTTTCTTCACTCTCAGCCAATCACCCTCCCTTGAAGCAACTATTTCGTCCAACAGATTTTGCCCCTGTACATTAGGCCGGCCATATATACGGGGCTTGGACTGGGGGTTCTTGGACGGTTAAATCCTTCAGGAGCTTGAAGCAAACATGTTGCTGCCCATTTTTCTCTGTTGGTGACTTGGGAAGACGATCAATCAATGTCATAACCAGGCCAGCAACATCCGATCACAGTGGCGAATCCTATTGGGTCCTCTTGGCTGCTGCCACATCCGGGGGTTCCGCAAAGGTTTGGAGTTTGAAAATAGACTTGTTTGAAGATGCCTAATCTAATGTTGATGAATGACTGTCTTGCTCAACTATCTTAGCTGAGGTGAAGCTTGGTCTAAGACCCTCGCGGGTAAGACAAGTAAACAATAGAAATCCACATCCTGTGGAATCCAAATACAGCAATTGATCCATTCCAGCGTAGGCTTCCTTGCGTTCATGTGCAAATTGACGGCCAACATCGCGCCCTCGATGGCGCCTCTCCCCCGTCCGAACAACGCTCAGACAATCACGGTCCTGGCCGCGGCCCCCTCTGACTCGAACACCAGATCGACAATGATCCCTGACCCCGAGTCCCCCTGCCAGCAAAACGCTCTCGGACTCTGGCGTGATGGGCCGAAGCTCCGCAGCCCCCTCTGCCAACCGTTGAACTAAACCCCGCAGTCTCGGCATCGCATCCAGCTCCCCCAATCGGTTGGTCTCGTTCTCAAGACCTCAACCAACCGTCACCCGAAGCTAGAGCAGCTCGTCGGTTTTCCGTCCAGTGTGGAGGCTTCAGGGACAAATGAACCCGCTTTCGAGGAAGGGGTTAAGATTCTCTCCGACCCCACGGCGGTAGCGTATGCAAGCCATCCCATCCCACCTCGACTCGCTTACCCCACGCGTAGCTGTCTCTCGTTCTGCTTCGCTTCTTCCTTCGCTCACCCTGAACTCTATTCCTCGCGGCACTCCGTTTCTTTCTTGACGTTACACCGGAGACAATCCGTTCGATTCACAACGCTACGCCTTGACAGATTCATCAACATGGCCAGTGATCAAGTTCCCGAATCCAACGTCGACGTGTAAGTCCAGTTGTTCCTGGTCATCAAAAACCGGTTCACTAACGCCTCAATTTTCGTCTTCCAGGCTCATCATCGGCGCCGGCCCTTCGGGGTAAGTGATTTTCGGTTTATGTTGGCGCGAGGCCGCCATCACATTCTCACCCTGCCCCCCCTTAAACGGTGATGAACGGCATCGGCTGACGACAAGCCGGGCAGGTTGATGGCCGCCGCATGGATGGCCCACTGCGGTGTTAACGCCCGCATTGTCGACAAGAGAAACTCCAAGATCCTCTGTGGGCAGGCCGATGGTCTTCAGTGCCGCAGTCTGGAGATTTTTGACTCGCTTGGCTTCGCGGACCGGGCATGGAAGGAGGCTAACCACATGATTGAGGTATGATATGCCACTGTCACTATGCCGCAAGTATTCTCACTAACCTGTGTGCTCGTCCCAGATTTGTATGTGGGTATGTGACTCAACTATTCTACTTCAAGTTGCCGACTGGGTGAGAGTGCTCATGTGTGTCAAATAGAACCCCGGCAACGACGGCATCATCCGCCGCAGTGACAGGATCCCAGACACTATTGTGGGCCTCTCCCGTTTCCAGCAGATCGTCCTGCAACAGGGCCGGATCGAACGCTTCTTTCTCGAGAACATTAAGAAGCACTCAAAGGACCAGATCAGAGTCGAGCGCGGCGTCCTGCCCGAATCTCTCGAGATTGACGTGTCCAAAGTCGACGACGACTCGGCCTACCCGGTGACTGTGAAGCTGCGCCAGCTCTCGGAAGAAGAGGCTGCTCCTCCCCAAGCAGCGAACGCGAGTAGGGTTCCCGACGGCCTCTTCCGGAGCAACCTCGTGCAGGATGATGATGAGGAGGACTTGATCAAGAAGAGCCGGGCGAGAGCCGGAGAAAGCGAGATCGTCCACGCCAAATATGTCATTGGCTGTGATGGTGCTCGCAGCTGGACCAGAAGGGCTCTTGGCTTGGAGCTCCAAGGAGAGGCTACCGATTTCATCTGGGGTGTCATGGACATCATTCCCATCACCGACTTCCGTGAGCTATTAGAACCATACCTCCAAGAGACGCAACACTAACAAAAGAAACGTCTAGCCGATATCCGTATGCGATGCGCCATCCACTCTGCCGAGAACGGCAGCTTGATGGTCATCCCGAGAGAGAACAAGCTTGTCCGCCTCTATATCCAACTGAAGGAGGTCACCCCCGATGCGTCAGGACGAGCGGACCGCTCCAAGATTACCCCCGAAATCATCTTTGGCGCCGCCCAGAAGATTCTGAACCCCTACAAGATCGATTACGAGTATTGCGACTGGTGGACTGCGTACCAGGTAGAATTGAGGACGATGCCGGATTCAACACATATACTGACTCGTCTTTGATAGATCGGCCAAAGAGTCGGCACCACTTATGATGCCCACAGTCGCGTCTTTCTCGCCGGGGATGCTGTCCACACCCACTCCCCCAAGGCCGGCCAAGGTATGAACGTCTCCATGCAAGACACCTACAATCTCGGTTGGAAAGTCGCACTGGCCGTCAAGGGCATCGCTAAGCGCGACATCTTGAGCACTTACCAGAGCGAGCGCCGCCGCGTCGCCCAGGACCTCATTGAGTTCGACCACCGTTTCAGCCGTCTCTTCTCTGGCCGTCCGGCCAAGGACGTCATGGATGCCGAGGGCGTCAGCATGGAGGCTTTCAAAGACGCATTCCTTAAGGGCAACTTGTTCGCCTCTGGCTTGTCCGTCGATTACGGCGCCAGCAACCTCGTCGTCAAGGCCGGCGACGCCTTGAAGCAGGGCGATGGTAGCAAGGCTCTCAAGGGCGTTGCTACCATTTCCGAGGAGGAGTTCCGGAGGAAACAGGCTCTCGCTTCTGGGCTGCCCGTGGGTATGCGTTTCAATAGCTTCAAGGTCCTCAACCAGGCGTGTGCGCGCCCCTGGCACTTTCAAGAGAGGCTCAAGGCGGACGGCCGCTTCCGCGTCGTTCTCTTCGCCGGGAATGTCCTGGATGCCTCACAGAAGGCCCGCGTCGAAAGATTTTGCGCCGCGCTTGACGCGCCGGACAGCTTTCTGCACAGGGCCACTCCCCACAAGGCCCCTATTGACAGCGTCATCGAGGTTCTCACGGTACACTCCGCGAAGCGAACCGACACGGAGCTGCTGAGGGACTTCCCAGACATCTTGCGCCCCTTCGACCCGCACACTGGTTGGGACTACAACAAGGTCTTCGTGGACGACGAGAGCTACCACGAGGGCCACGGCGAGGCTTACAAGAACTATGGTATCGACAGGCAGAGGGGTTGCGCTGTCGTGGTGCGGCCTGATCAGTACGTCGCCTGGATCGGCGAGCTCGAGGACTTTGATGGACTGCAAAAGTATTTTGAAGGTTGTCTTGTCCTGGGTCATCGTGTCACTAATGGAATCAATGGCACAAACGGGGTGAACGGGTATGCAAATGGCGTCGTCGGGACGGCGTTGCCTATTCGACGGTGAACTCCAGTGGGTGCCTCTAGCAATTAATGATCCCTTTGCTTTACTTCAAATTTCAAGCAATGGTATCTCAGCATATATTACCAACTTCTGGTTTCAATACATATGACTCGATTCATGATTGTATTCCTTTTCGTTGCGAACTGGGACTGGCGGAGTTTCAGAGTCCTTGGTGCTGTTGAATAGCTGTAGTGTAGATAGCAATGTTTTTGTCGGCCTTACGTCCTGGAATCTGACTGCATAAACTTGACGATATAACTTCAGAGCTTCATACAATGAGACTAGTTGCCGAAGATTGTCAAACTCATACCATCCAAAGCGGTTGAAGATCTACAGTTATGGAATAATTGAGCTTTCCCAGTTTGTGCCAAACTAAACCAACCTTAACGCCTAAAACGACAGACTCAGAGACAGACGGAAGAAAAAGAGGGTGAAAACGCAATTGAGTGTTTGGAATTCAATCTTGCTCCGAGTCAGAAAGCATTCTGGTCTGACTCTTCGTGGGCAGTCCCCCTAGCACCGCATTACATGACGGCTTGCGCTTCAGGTGCTTCTTTATGTAGGAAGACTTGGCAAGTTTCTGTCCACATTTCAAGCATCGTCGACGTGGGTCGGGTATTTTTTTCTCCTTGGCCCACTTCAGGTGGTACCGATAGGAGTGCTCATTACATTCCTTGGGAGATGGGAATCGCTTTGGGCACTTGCCACATTGAGCAGGCAGTTGATGGCGCGTTTGGTGCCGCCTTTGGACCTGTGTTAGTAGACGCAGTCTCCCATGACAAGGTGGAATCGAAAGACGAACCTGAACTGGTCCCCAAGCTTGTACAGTCGTTCATGAACCACGCAGTAAGCGTAACCTGGGTAGAGCTCTTGAGACATGTTTAGCCAGACTTCCTAGACTAGGAACTGATGGTGACGATACCCGAGAAAACGAAGGGATCCAAGAAGGCGCTTCCAGGGTCGCCCGATTGGAGCTGAAACGTCGAGGTTTCAAGATCATTGTCCGAACCAGCACAGGATTCAGCCAACCCACGGTCGTGGGAATAGAGGCCGAAGGCATGTGTTGAATTTGACGACTAAGTCATCGCATTTGGTTCGTCGAGAGAGGTTAAAAGTACGTCAAAGACATCCGCTCCAATCTCTAAAGCGGTCCCGTTTTGGATATCAATGACATTATTTTCGGGAGAAGGTACAAGCAGGGTGCCATCACTTGGAATCGTGAGGTCCGTTGAATCGATTGGGCTCCCGTTCAGCATCAGATATGCTTCGAAATTGGCCATTTCAACCCCATCTAGGAGAAACGGAGAGAAAAGCTCTGGAGTTTGGCCATGGAAGTCGTTGACGGAATTGTCTGCGAGCCTCTTAGCTCTCTGAAACGATGGTCAATGGTGCTCTGGGAATTACCAGCTTCAAGTAGATCGTGCCAAAGGTCGACAAAGTAATTCTCCCCGTCCAGGTCATTCAGCTCAGCTGTGAACTCCATCGCGGGAGCTGTCACTAAAGGTGAGCAAAACGCGTCGTTCTTGATTCTCTTGAGAAGTCAAAACAAGGTCTTAGTCAGGAAACGGAGAAATGATGCATGGACACAAATCTTTGATGGTATTCGGGGTGGGCAGTGCTCTATTACTTATACATGAATTTCAGCATCGCGCAGCTATGACCTCCCGGAGCATGAGAGGGTACCTTTGGATCCGGCCAAGCCGCTTCTCATCGACAAGATACCCGTGAAGTCAAACCTTCAATCAACGTCACAAAATTCCGATCGCAGAGTCTGGACCCGTTAGCTCAAACGCTCGTCAGTCTTACCTATCATGATCTCGGCCTATCATATCGTGAAGGTGTATCAAACTTTGTCCCGGCCCAGAAACTTTTGTGAAAAAGCTCGCGGCTAAGAGTGAGGGGCACTTGGATCTGGGCCGATTCACAGCGGCTGCGCTGATAACCTAACCTAAAATCTGTTGGGGCAGTCAATTGATGAGATGAGATGGTCTGTTGACTGTCTACGTCTGGAACGACGATGGGGAGTCAACATTTAGCCTTGGCTTCAGTCTTAATGGAGACCGAAGCACTCGTCCTTTGGCCGAGCTGCCGAGTTGCAAAACCTTGACTGAGGAAGATTTTCTCCTTGTACGAATGTGACTTCTTCGTTCCAACAAGCTAAGAGTCCACGCAGTCCATCAACGAAATCCAACATGGCAACGCAGACCCAAGACTGTCTGTCATCCCTTTTGCTACTCCTCCACAGCGTGGCAATCGTTCTAATCTGAATGGCCGCAGCCGAGACGATTCCGATGAAATTCAGGATTGTCCAAAAGTTCTACGAACCCCTCGTCCTGCTCAAGGCTCTGAATCTCGAGATGCAGGACAAGGCTAGCTACGTCGACCCCGACGAGCTCGACAACCGCAGGGACCTGAAGCATACGTTCCAAGCCTTCGTCTACAAGCTCGCCCACGCATGCGACAGCGTCAAGGGGGACAAAGGCGCTACGATCACTTCTGTCATGGTGCTCAATGCGACAACGTCCGATCTCGTCGAGTACTGGTTCGCCTCGAACCAGCGGACCACGGAGGAGTTGCAGATTACCGCCTTTTACATCGGGCGTATCCTCAACCGCGCAGCTAGGGCGACTCTGCCTCAAGATGAGTCTCTTCTTCGGAGGGACTTCCTCGATATCGTTTTGGGATTCAACCGAGAACGGATTGAACAGTACTTGGCGGCATTTCGATTTGAAGCGGAGAAATGCTTGAAAATATGCTCAACTCAAGACAACGAGGAAGGTAAAGTGGAGGCAAATCACCAAGCCAGACCCGAAATCTTGCTTACTCTCAACTGGTACAAGACAACACAGTTTCGACGCACTTGAGGGAAACTCTCAACTCAATCAACTTTGCTTGGGATGAGTCTACAACAGGGCCTCAGTGTAAGATGACATTTTTCCAAATCCATGAGATCATTGGTCTGAAAGTATTGCCTACGAGGGACAGATCTCCGTGAGTGCAACATGGCCATCCGGAGCCTAACGGCTCTCAAGGCCTCGGACGCCGGAGAGTGTATCGCCCAACGCGCACGGCACATTCGAGAGAGCGGACTCCGGGACAGGCTCATTTCCTGCTGGCCTGAGATGCGCCACATGATGAACAGACTCCTGGCCTACGCGCAGGACGTCGAGTTCTTCCTTCTTGCGAGGAAGAACTGGCCTCAGCTCTTTACGAACTCCCGGGTCTTGTTCCTGCCCTCCAGCCGTCCCATACAAAGGCCGGGACGCCCGAAGAGCATGACGGCCGAGGGAATTGTCGGCAGGATGACGCGGAAGGAGCAGGAGATCGCCACCCTGCGAGGCTTTGTAAGGGAGCTCCAACTGATGAACCTTGACCAGAGAATCCGGGAGGAATATGGCAAGAAGACTTTCGCACCGATAGTCCACTCCGAGGTCCTGCTTCTCAACAAGCTCGAGAAGAGCGGCGGCACATCCCCCAAGCGGTTCTTCAACGGGTGGGTGTACATCGGCAGCAGCAAGCCGCTGTGCAGGCTGTGCCAGTACTTCTTCGAGGAGCATCGCTCAGGCGTGGAGCACCGAAGCAGTCACGAGAACCTGTACATCAGCTGGAGGGTGCCGGATGTCCGCATGTCTGAGGGCGAGCTTGGGGAAGAGAGTCGACAGATCATGGTGGACAGGATGCTCCAGAGGATTCGCAAAGACGCCATAAACTTGATAAGGCGGAAGGTCCACCCGACGTTCAGGGACCATGACAGCCTCACGTCGTCGGTGAGGTTGACGCTGGATGGAAGATGGGGCACGATCAGTGATGTATCTGACGTATCTGATGTTGCATCAATGATGGGAAGTATGGGAAGTCTGGCTCTGGATGATGTCGAGGACGATGAAGGAGGAGGAGTTGCCTTAGTCTGAAGGGCTTTGTTTTTGATGAGTTTTAGTCTCTTTGCTAAGCTGCGATGAATCAGCCCAATAAGAGTTTTTCGGTAGAGTCAGATTCCCGTCAACCTCTATCTCTGTGAGAGGGGATGGGGAGGCCATACGCGCGTAACTTTTTCGGTTATTTGAACATCATCAAGCTGTCTAAGATCTGTCCAATCCCGTCCACATAGCAAGCAAGTATTAGCCCGAAACGGACAACCGATTAGACAGACCCAAGACAACCGAAGTGGGACGAGATCATGCAAGCTGACTACTCGCAGCCAGCTGCATATTGCATCTCCTCTCCCTTGTCGCTAATCAGATAAACCGCCGGAGGATTTCCATCCGGGTTTAAAGCAACTCAAAAACCCCTTTTCCAGCTTGATCGACCCCGCATCCAAGCATCAACCGCCGTGCAACGCCGCACAGTCGCATCTTTCCACGCCCCATTCGGTCCCTCGAAACCATCATGACGGTCACGGCGTCTGCCCCGTTCCAGTTCGCCGTTGACCATCCCCTTGTTACGATTATTGCAGTTCTCGCATCTTTCTGCGTGCTCGTCGCCCAGCGCTCAAGCCAAGATGCCCCGCCCTCTCTCCCGGAGGCCCTGCCGTTCATCAGCAACACGTACCAATACATGACGGATCTGCCGACTTTGATGGACCGCGTCAGGTACTCCCATGTGACCGTGTGCTCTGACGCGATGTGGAAAAGCTGACCTTTTGCGTCTTCACAAGCCACGCGATGAAGCGCAGCGATGTCGTCAGAGTCTGGCTCGGCCCCATGCGCGTATACCTTATCAAGGGCGGCGAGAGCGTACAGGCCATGTTCCGCGCGTCGTCCACCTTCAGTTACGAAAAGTTCATTCTCATGGTGATCAAGAACCTACAGGGCTCGTCCAAAGAAGACGTTAGCAAGTTCATCAACGACAAGTCGGGTGTCTCCAAGACGCCGGCCCCGGGCTGGGAAGACCTGCCGCCTGAGCGGAGGTACTGGTATCAGACCCACCACCTCGCTGTCGACAACCTCTCCCGGGCCGGCCCCACAGGCCACCTGATCGGCCTGTACACGAGGTTTCTCGGCGAGGCCCTGGAGAGGCAGCCTCTGGGTGAGTGGGCGACGGTCCGGCTGTTCGACCTGCTGAGGAAGGATATGGGCGAGAGCGCGCTCCGTTCCCTGTGTGGTACACGGATTCTGGAAATGTTGCCCGACTACATCCACCAGTTCTGGCGGTTCGACAGTATCGGGTTCCAAGCGGTCTACGGTCTTCCCAAGTGGATGAATCCCAAGCCCGCCGAGGAACGCGATAGACTGAGCGACATGACGCAAAAGTTTCTAAAGGAGGCGTTTGCCACATTCGACTGGGATGGGCCCGATGCCGAGTCGGACTGGGAACCGATTCTCGGGTCTCGCTACATACGCTTGCTTCTGAAATGGCTGGCGGATAGCGACATGACCATGCGAACCATGGCTGGATTCCACATGATCTCGGTGCTAGGGTGAGTTCGACGCTCTGCGAACAGTTTTCTTTACCGCTGTTAAAAGGCGGCCTCTGACTGATGTTCAGCGTCAACGCAAACACCATACCGGTGACAGCGTGGGCCATGATGGAGGTCCTACAGGACCGCGAGCTGCTTGAGGCAGTCCGCGAAGAGGCCTTCCAGGCCATGGTACGAGACCCGGCGACGGGAGAGCGCTCCTTCGACGCGGCGAAGCTCGTCTCGATGCCTCTGCTGCAGTCCGTCTACGTTGAGTGCATGCGCCTCCACGTCTCCATAGCCATCACGCGCGAGGTCCTCGAGACGACTACGCTCCGTGGCTTCCGCCTGGAAAAGGGGTCGCTCATCCAGGCTCCGACGAACCTGATGCACTTCGACGAGCAGGTCTGGGGTCACGAGGAGCATCCAGCCACGGAGTTCTGGGCAGCTAGGCACGTGAAGCAGGCCGAGGGGCTGGATGAGGAGGAGACGGGCCACGTGACGGCGAAGAGGCAGTTCGTCATGGCTGGGAAGCCGAGTGAATTCTTTCCGTACGGTGAGTCAACCCCTGGACTGTCAGTACTACCTCTGTAAACAGTAAGTGAAGCTGACGGTATGCATCGCATTCAGGTGGAGGGGTTTCAATCTGCCCGGGACGATTCATCGCAAAGCAAGAGATCATTTTGACCATTGCCATGCTCGTGACGAGGTTCGACATGGAGTTCGTCGAGTGGACGTGCAAGGACGGATCCAAGTCCGACCGGCCCCCGGTTGACGACAAGCATTATTTCGGATCGGCCGCTGTGCCTCCTGATAGGGATGCCAGAGTTCGCTGGAAGAGGCTGTGGTAAAGTGTAACGGTACAAGATCACCACGCGATAGAGATTTTGCCAAGGGTTCAAGTCTAGGAGTCATTGATAGCAAAGGAGACAGACCACCCAGGAGAGTCATGATAAGTTACCGAAGCCTCAATGAGTTTTGAATCATATCTATGTACGTCTCTACAATCAAAAACAAAAAAAGAAGTGCCAAACCTTGACAAAAATCAGGGTATTGGCGGTCTCGGTCCATCCCAGGGTCTAGACCCGGATATCTAGACCTCCTTCGCCACGATCGAAGGGTCGGCGTTCTTCACGAGCATCCGCACATAGTCGTTGAACCAAACCCCGGCTCGGGGCGCGCCCTCGAGCCCGCATCGTCCGTCGCTCTCGCCGCCAGGTTTCACCCACACGATCGAGTCTACGTGGGTGTTGTTGACCGGCGTGCCGGGCTTCACGCCGAACCCGGCCGGGCTGACGTTGCACCACTCCCCCCACTCTTCCCGGCTGTTGGACACGCGGCCCTGGTCGATGATGAAGCGCGAGGGCAGCCCTTCGGCCTCGAGGTAGGGGGCCAGGGAGAGCGCGTAGTGGTTCTCGTCCCACGACGGACTCCACTCTGTGTAGTTGGCCCGCGGGTTGGCGTGAAACGGGTTCTGACCGAATTGTCAGTGTATCTGTCCGGCTTTCCAGAGATTTGGCTTGCTTCGCATGGTGTTACTTACATAGTTTGAGACGTTTGTGGAGAATCCGCGAATCTTGGTGTTGTTGCCCGCCTTCTGGACGACCTTGGCGAAAATCTTGGCCGCTGACACACATATATCAGCTTCAACACGTCTCTGCTACGGCCACCAGATACTCACAAGGGAGCAGATTTGGTTCCCAGCCCAACCACCCTCCATGGGCTGCATCGATATACAGGTTCACGTGGTCGAACTGCAAGCTGGCGATGGCATGCGCGACGCCCTCCTCGTACACCGGCTGGGCCTTGGCACAGAACTCGACGTGCTACAACGGCAGACAGCACCAGTAAGCAATTGCTGCATTTGCGGTCATTAATAAGTCCAAAGAGACGCAACTTACCAAGTTCGTGACGAGGTTGGCGAGGGAGTCGGGCTCCAGCACGACGGCAAAGGCCAGGTCGCGCGCGGCGGCGAGCTTCTCTGCGTACGGCTTGATGTACGTCTCCTTGTACAGCCGCAGGCCGTCCGCCTCGCTGCTGAACTCGCCCGCGCTCTCCCCGGCACTGCAGTCCCTGTCGGGCAGGTTGTACAGCACGAGGCCGACGATCTGCTTCTCGCCCGTCTCGGCCTGTACCGCGCGCGCGCGCTCGATGGCGGCGTCGATGGCGGGCAGGCTCGCCGTGTTGGAGATCCAGACAAAGGTGCCAATGTCCTGGATCGCGCGGACCTTGGCGGCGTTCTCGGCGTCGCCCTCGGCCGCGAAGGAGGCGTGCGTCTCCTCAAGCTTCTCGGCCCAGTCCGGGTTCGCGTAGAGCTTCCTGCCCTCGAAGGGGTTGGCCGTGTGGTTTGACGATCCCGTGCAGCGGGGACGGAGGCCTCTAGCGGCGTGACGGGGGTAGGCCGAGGCCGTGCCGAGGGTGAATAGAACGGTGAGAATGGAAGCGAAATGCATTATGACAGTTCAGGTTACTTGGGTGCTGCTGTGGCGGGTATGTATGGACGAAGGCTGTTGCAACTACTCGACCGGCGGGCTTGTGTGCATACCACAGGAATAAGAAGCAACATTGATATCGATACAGACGACCGCCGCTCTACTGCTTCTTATAGCGTTTTGAAAAGCCATGAACACGGTCAACAATGGCGTTTCTTCCATCACGGAGCTTCCTTCACCACGGAGCTCCTATCGCCACGTCAGGAACGGAACGAAAGGCGCCCTATTCACATTGCAACAGCTGGGCGTGGTCAGGGGGGGTCAGGAAGAGAAAAAGAAGACTGCAGTCTTCCATCCGAAACGCCTCTTTGGGGTAGGATCGACGCATCAGGCAAGGCCGAGAGCCAGATTTGGGGAAACGCGGGATGGTGAGATGTGTGAGATAGATTGCCCAGCCCGCCACGCTCTTTCGTTCCGGCTCCCGTCCCGTGAATGGCGTCCCGCATCTGGTTCGCCAGAAGTGATGCAGGCGTGTAAATTGCCGAGCAGGGCCAAGATTCCCCGATTGGAAGATGCGGCTTCTCTTCCGACAACCCCAATATGGAACCACGTGCCAGCGTTTCCTGTGCATATGTGGCCTCATGGACCACCGTCTCGTAGTAGCCGCCGATTTAGGTGATTCAGGGCACTCTTGGATGCAATGAACGGGTAGGATTCTGGTGATGGCAAGTTGTACCCGACGTGGTCGCGGCTCGGTTGGGTAATCTCGTAGGCTCCCACCGGCAACCAAGTCCATCCTTTCTATCCAACCAAGGCTATGGCGACATTCGTTCAACCGGACGTCGTCTTTGTTTTTACTTCGTGACTATGTTTCATTAATTGATCTACGGAAGCAAAAACGCCGCCCTGTATGAACACGACGCATCAACATTAGACACTCAGAGACAGGGCCCTACTTGGAAAGGCAACATACAACTCTTCATGTCCTTGTTGGATATGGTAGCCGCAAGCAGACTTGGTTCTCAGAGCCTACCTCTTCTCCTCTACATGAGTGACATTGTACAATTCCCGTCTCCTTCTTTTCTTCTTCTTGGGTAACTCCATGAAGTTCAACTGTCGATCTCAAGTGGTTTGCCACACATATCACAACTTGTTCCATCGATTAATGGGCAGCGGAAACTTTCGTTTCCAAAGCCCTGGCCTCGCCTAGATGTGTGTTGGTAGACCTCCCATAGTGGAAAGGCAAGCAAACCCGTTTGTTTTCCTAGCTATAGAGAGGATTACACCGCGTAAAAAGTCTTGCTGTCAATCAATTGCAATTTTTCAAGCTAATGTTTGTAAAGACATTAACAAAGCAAAGTAAATAAATAAAAAATGGAAATTTTGAAATGCTTCCAAAACGGTTCATAGGTTTGTCTCTCTTTTTGGCTCATGAACCCTCGCGTTTCTTCAACCATCTCCTCTGATGTGCATTTCGAGTTTCATTGCAGACAGATCTCACGGCTTCCCTCGGAAGAGCTTTTCAATTCGACAGTCAATGACATTGCATTTGCTTGTATAACTTTCAGACGCTATGCGTTGGTCGGCCAAACATTACTTCCCCTGCTTGAAAACACTCTTCTCTCCCGCTTGTGCTAAGCAAGTCTTGAGCGCAACCTGAACTTTAGGTCTTGGCTCCACAGGATTATAAAATTTGACGAACTCTGCCAAGGTTAGTAGAAAGGTCGTGTCTAATACTGATCGGCGCCCGCAAGAGCGGACAAACTCCCGCTCACAACGCCCGTCCATAAACAGTTACGTCGCTCTGAGCAACAGGAACCCTGCGGACGGACTTGCCGACGGGAAAGGGGAAAATCGTCTCGCTCCTTGACAGTGGCAGAAGATTGTCTGTTCCTTTCACTTCTCGACGCGACCAGGGTCAGTGTAAACCAATCAACGGTCCGCAGGGTCACTCACTTTCGGTTGTGGTTTAGTCCCCCCGCTCCCCCTGGAGCTCCATCGATTGTCAAACTAGCGATAAGTGGTTGGCCGTCCGTCATGTACCGCCATCGTCCTTGACCTTACTGCGGACTATTCTACAACATCTTTTCCACACAAAAATGCCCAAGCCGTACTCTCGAGAAGTGCGAGGCCAACTACGTGTGCTCTATCTAGTGGTTGCTGTCACGCGAGTTGGAAACGAAAGATTTAGAAATGGAACAGCGGTGGTACGAGCAGCCCCTATTGGAAGAACTGCCCCCCCCTTTTGATGCGTTGTCAATCACCATCTCTTTTGCGTCAAGGCCTTGGTGGAGAGTCCCGCAACTTAAAATGAAATTCAACACGGGTCTTCGGCAGTATGCCAACGAATGTAGAGCGTTTCGAGGGCGCAGAGGGTGGCAGATACCCTCCGACCATCCCGGACACGTGAGTTTAATCGTATCCTTGTGTCACGCGATGGTATGATTGGATGGAAGATGACCGCTGTCACCCATGCCATCGGCACTCGTGGATCTTTGTAAGAGCTGAAAAGGGAAGCTTGCTCGTCAACACCCCTAGTCAACATCCCTAGCGCTTTGCGTATCCCCCATCTTCGGCATCTTGCATGACGGAAGGAGTAATCGATAAGAATGTCTCAATTAGCCTCTTCCTTATTGGTACACGTCGATACTCAGAGGCTCGTCTCTCGAGAGATTACGGGCGCGGAAGTCTAAATTCGTCTCGTGCAGATCATTGTTCCATGAGCGGGGACTTTGTACGACGACTAAGTTTCCATTGGCGTCTCTTGAAAGCCCGATCTCTCCGCTATTTGGAGCTGAGCTTGCGTGCGTTAGTTGGGGACTTGACTTGGTACGACGACTAAGGTTCAGATTGCGTCTCTTAAAAGTCCGATCTCTCCGCAACTCGGAGCTGAGCTTTCGTGCTCCCCTGGTAGCACGCTTGATCGTTAGCTGGGGTCTATAAAGGTCAAGCGCGCTCCCATTGTCTGGACTCTTGTTCCACTGCGCAAACCACCTTCAGTTCACGAAAATCGACAATATGCTGTGGCAGATTTGGTTCCCGGTCGCTGTTGCGGCGACATTGCTCTCAGTAAGCCGACTGCGCAAGAAGTACAGACCGAGATATGACCTGCCAGTCGTCGGTTCGCCTACCGACCAGAGCATGGCGAAGGCGGTGGCTGAAGGGTATCAAAAGGTAAGATCTCAAAAGCAAAGCACCGGGGGAGAAAAAAAGCACCGTCGAGAAGTCCAACCGTTGACCGAGAGTTGCGAGCTCAGTACCCCGACTCCGCCTTCGTCATCCCTTGCGATCCGCCTCGGGTGATTCTCCCGATGAAGCTCTACAACGAGGTGATCCACGCCCCGGAATCGGAGCTCTCCTTCGCCGCCGAGCTGTACGACATCTTTGTCGGCAAGTACACCCACCTCGGAGAGTCTCGCCCAGAGATCATCGAGTCCGTACGGGTCGACCTGACAAGGAACCTGTCCGGAATCCTACGACCCGTCCAAGAGGAGGCCCGCTTCGCCTTGAAGCAGATGTTTCAGGAATCGGCAGAATGGAAGGCGTTGAACGCGTATCAACTGGCACTTCGCATGGTGGCGCTGATGAGCGGCCGCGCCTTCGTCGGGCTGCCCCTCAGCCGCGACGAAGGTTGGATCCGGGCGTCCATCACCTTCACGACGGACGTGGGGAAGTGCAGGATGGCGGCCTTGAATTGGAACCCGTGGATCCGGCCGTGGGTGCTACCATTCCTCCCCGAGGTGCGGCACATGCGCAGTGCGCTCCAAAAGGCCAATGAGCGGATGAAGCCGCTGGTGGACGAGGTGCTCCGCAACGAGAGCGCACTCGAAGAGAAGCCGGCGAAGCCCGGAGCTCCGGGGGCGTTCGTGTCGTGGATGATGAAGTACCTGTCTGCCCGAAAAAAGACCTCGGAGACCATGGGGACGAACCAGATGTTGCTGTCGTTCGCTGCCATTCACACCACGTCTATGACGACGACGTTTGTAAGTGCGCCACCGCCGAGGAGGTAAAAGGTTGCAGTTTTTTGCTCACTTGTTCGTGTAAAGGCGCTCTATGATCTTCTCAGTCGCCCCCAGTATATCCAGGCACTCCGGGAAGAAATCGAGCAGGTCATGGTCGAGGACGGCACGGAGAGCGACGATGAAGGAAAGCCCTTCCTCTCCAAGGTGTCTTTCAGCAAACTGAAGAAGCTGGACAGTTTCATCAAGGAGAGCCAGCGATTAAGCCCCTTGAACTTCGGTCAGTGAATCCCTCTGAACGTTTTGGGATGCCACCATGTAGCAGGGCTGATGACTGGTCGATATAGGCGGCACAGCGAGAAGACTACAAAAGGACCAAACCTTTTCCGACGGACTGAAACTACCGGCGGGCACCGCCATCTCATTCCCTCTATGGGGCGTCTAGTAAGCCACATCCCATGACACCCAGCAGAGTGTCCCAGGCCTCAGTGGGATCTAACGTAGCTCCAGCAACTCTTCCTCCTCGACGACATTCAGCCCCAAGTACAACGAGGGCACTGGCAACGCTCCGCCCGCCGAGTTCGACGGCTTCCGCTTCGCTCGCCTCCGGGAGCAGTCCGGACGGGAGATGAAGCACCAGGCGGCGACCACCGGGCCGGAGGCCTTCAACTTTGGCCACGGACCGCATGCGTGCCCCGGCCGATTCTTTGCGGTCTACATCATCAAGTGCATTTTCATCGAGCTGCTGCTTAACTACGACATCCGGTTGAAAGGCGGTGACGGCAAGAGCTCGGTGCCGAGGCCACCGAATATGTTCAAGCAGATGCTTGTGTTTCCAGACTCTACTCGCGAGGTCGAAATCAGAAGGCGGGCAGAGTAAAGGTCCCTCAGGCAGTTATGTCGAGTGACCTGACTGCGTTGAGAGCTTGAGAAGGGTTGGGTTTGCCATCAGTCACGCGGTGTGCTTATTCGTGAATGCTGCTCGTTAGCCTACTTTCAGCATGCCCTACAAACCCCCTCGCTACAAGCTTGCATTCGCAGAAAAGGCAAAAAAAGTGAAGCCAATCGCTGACGGGAATTGAGCCCGACGTGGCTGGGAGTTGTTAGGAATGGATTTCCGAGTTGTTGTTCACAGACAGATGTCTACTTACGGGTCGAACCCACAACCTTGAGATTAAGAGTCTCACGCTCTACCGATTGAGCTAGCCGGGCAGTTGGCTAACAACTGCTGGTTGTTGAGGCTGCGGCCTGTTTGGTGGGATAATCTAGACGGTCCTGAGGGAGCGGGCATCATGCCCTTGTGCGCGGGTTTGGCTTAGAAAGACACAATTTTTTTCGCGAATCTAATTGAAGCCGAAGTGGATCGTGGAGCAAGGCCGGACCATGTTTTATGTAAACCCCCTTGGCGGCGGGTCATCGCATCGGCTGCGTGATCGACCCAGTCCCCCCCCCATCATGGAGGCGGAACTGCAAAGGTCGGATGAACCCACGGTTGAGTTTGCCCCAAGAGAAACATCAGACCGCGGAAGGGTTGAAGACGTAGACTCAAACGAGTTGTGATCGACTGGCATCTTTGATGCCCAGTGTTGCCATCTCGTCATGTGGAATTTGTCCGCAAATCACGGGGACGGTATACACTACACCATTTGCTCCCCACCATCTATCCCGGCAGTTGGCCAAGAGAAGTACACTACCGAGACGGAGCCTCCCCCTGCGAGGTTTCCCCCTTAAGCCGGCGAGTTGCCCCTTTTGCCGCAAGCGGAGCGTTACACTCCGTCTTCAGATTCATGAGAGCCAAGCCCCCTCCGTCATCCCGGGCGTAAAGTCACCCACGGGCCACGGGGACTCTCCACGACTCCCGGCAGTGAAAAAACGTGCTCAATTTGGGGTAGCAGGGACGGGGATGTGGAGACGCAAGTTTATATCCCCGTCGCCCCTGGAATCTAAAGACGTCGCCTCCTTGCGGCCATATGGCGAGGTTGCTTCACATTGAGAGAGAGAGGGGGGAGGGAGAAGTGAGTGGAGGGTAATTGCGGACCAAAGACAGGCAGAGAAAGGGTTGTACGGATGGTTGTACGGATACATGGTGGTTAATTATAAGCATATATATACATGTATATATATCCCACCGGTCCACCCGTGCCTCTGCTTCGACGAGACGATGGATACCCCATCTCAGTCGATCTTTTTCCCGTCTCTTCCTTCTTCTTGTTTTCTCGCCGCATCCCAGCGCTGATCTTCCGTTAGCCATGGCGAGATCCACGGCGCTTTCGCTCCGTGCCGTCCTCGCGTTTGCCGCTGGCGTGTACTCGCAGAGCTGCATCGGCAGCACCGGACCCAAGGTCTACGAGGCCGAGAATGGAGTCCTTTCCGGAACGACGGTTGCCACGGCCCAGGCCGGCTTCACGGGTACGTCAGGATTGTCTCGTCCTTAGTTGTTGCATCCTGAGTTAACCTGCTATTGTGCTTCTAGGCACTGGCTATGTGACCGGCTTTGAGGACGCCACCGACAAGCTCACCATCAACCTCGACTGCCAGGGTCAAGGCCAGAAGCTGTTCGACCTCAGCGTCCGATATGCCGCCATCTACGGCGAGAAGCGTACCAACATCATCCTCAACGGCGGTGCTGCCAGCGAGGTGCTCCTGGCTGCCGGTGATACCTGGGCCACCGCCAACGCTGGCCAGGTGCTGCTCAACGAGGGCAACAACACGATCGATATCGTAACCCACTGGGGATGGTGAGTGCTATCCCAAGAGTACATTCAAGATACCAAGGACAATACGTCCCACATCACCAACTAACTCTCGGACTAATCAACCCTCGCGCAGGTACCTCATCGACTCCATCACCCTCACGCCTACCGTGCCCCGCGGGCCTCACAACATCAACACGGCCCTCGTCAACGCCAACGCTAACGCCGACGCCAACGCCCTCTACGCCTACCTCCGCTCCATCTACGGCAAGAAAATCCTCTCGGGCCAGCAGGAGCTCTCCTACTCCAACTGGATCGGCGAGCAGGTCGGCAAGCTGCCGGCCCTCGTCAGCGTCGACCTGATGGACTACTCCCCGAGCCGCGTCGAGCGCGGCACCGTCGGCACCGCCGTCGAGGAGGCCATCACCCACCACGCTCGCGGCGGCATCGTCTCGGTCCTCTGGCACTGGAACGCGCCGACGGGCCTCTACGACACCGAGGAGAACAAGTGGTGGAGCGGCTTCTACACGCGCGCCACCGACTTCAACGTCGCCACCGCCCTCGCCGACACCACCAACGCCAACTACACCCTCATCATCCGCGACATCGACGCCATCGCC
This sequence comes from Colletotrichum destructivum, assembly GCF_034447905.1. Taxonomy (NCBI): domain Eukaryota; kingdom Fungi; phylum Ascomycota; class Sordariomycetes; order Glomerellales; family Glomerellaceae; genus Colletotrichum; species Colletotrichum destructivum. The sequence continues at coordinate 2,146,505 of NC_085905.1, forward strand.
GTCCAGCTCAAGCGCCTGCAGGACGCCGGCGTTCCCGTCCTCTGGCGCCCGCTGCACGAGGCCGAGGGCAAGTGGTTCTGGTGGGGCGCGCAGTCGCCCGACGACTGCAAGAAGCTCTGGGCCCTGCTGTACGACCGCCTCACGAACCACCACCAGCTGAACAACCTCGTCTGGATCTGGAACTCCATCGCCGCGGACTGGTACCCCGGCGACGACACGGTGGACATTCTCAGCGCCGACGTCTACGCCCAGGGCCACGGGGTACGTCTTTCCTCTTCTCTCTCTCATGATGCGACTGACAATGTGACTGACATTATTTCGCGGGCAGCCTATGACCACCCAGTACAACGACCTCATCGCCCTCGGCCAGGACAAGAAGCTCATCGCCGCGACCGAGGTCGGCAGCGCCCCCTTCCCCGACCTCCTCCAGGCGTACGAGGCCCACTGGCTGTACTTCTGCGTCTGGGGAGACACCTTCATCAACAACGCCGAGTGGAACAGCGTCGCGGACCTGCTGGTTCCTTACTAATTGAAGTGTCTTGGTTCACTTGTCTTTGAAGTACCAGCTTAGGAGACTCGAAAGATTCAACACAGTGGCCCCTTATAGCTGCATCTAGTGATTTTGGGTTCGGTGTAATGTATAGGCAATGACTGTTGCTAACAGAAATGTTGGGATACCTGCTACCCAGACCCCATGGCCATTTTCTAGAGGCCATGCCGCCCATTCTCTCGACACCATTAGCGTCACGTAAGTATGCAACGTCGCCCCGAAGATAAGAGCGAGTTAAGTAGCCGTATTTCTAGCCAGTCAAGTTGTAAGGATTACCGTGTAGTTCACAAGAGTCTCGTTTCACCAGACAGATCCAGCCTGACGGATATATGCGTTGCCCTCACTTCAACCTCCATTGGATAACCGAGATTATTGGCAGTCACGCATACTAGATACTAGCAAACACAGATCGAAAGCTATTTCCAAGAACTATCCTACACTCAAACATGTTACCATGGCGCTCAACTGGGGCTGCCAAGTAATTCTAACAGATAAACAGTGTGTGCAATCTCTTGTTCCGTTGCCGAAGCAGGAACTTGCGCAGTCAGAAACTCCGTAAGAACGCTATGACACGATTCGACTTCTTCCGGCTATTTTGACAATTACCGCGCCTGGGAGTTGTTTTAACCGCTGCGGCGCCAGCGCGTTGGCTGCTGTGTTCTAAATTTCGGCGGCACCTCGTGAGACGGAGAAAAGGGATTTATGCATCATTTTACCATAGGTGAACAAAGGGCATCGGTGTCAAAACAGTAAAGTTTCCATGCCACCGGGTGCCGTCTTGGGGGGCTATAATACTGATCCACTGCTGACTCCAGCTGATCCGTCCACAATCGCTGGGACCTGGCCGGTTGTCAAATCGGTCCGTCTCTCTTGCACTCCTTGGACTGTCCACCGGCTCAACAATCGTGTACCACGGCATCGATATCCCTTATGACTTCGCTGGCAACCCCGAACACCAAGTCCGTCTGGCAGTTTCTACGTTATGAAGACGCCTGTCATAGTCTACGACAGTATCGGCTTGAAATTTCAGGAGTAACCAACTCCCTGGAAACAAACAGATCGACATTTCCTTACCTTCATAATCTGCCATTCTCGATGTCTCCGTCACATACGACCATACCCATTGGAAAACTCGGGATCCCGTCAGCTCTCCCATAGATAAGCCAATGAGGGCCGGATTAGTAGTTGGGTCGGTGACGACCAGCGAATACCTGGTGTTGTATGTTTTTGGTGTTTTGTTTTTCTAGTTTCTCGCATACAACTTGAACCTGCAAACATCCTGCGTTCCTTCCTACTTAATTATTGTTGAAGGTGCCACTACACTTTGATGACTCTTGTAGAGCCTTCCTTCCCATGCCGTTAATGCTACTGCACGTACATCTTACAACCTTTTTTATCACATAGGTTGTTGGCAGTGTGCTGCTGGGCCAGGTTTTCTCCTCTTCTTCACCATCACTGATACCTTTGCGCTTGCATCACTAGTATCTGCGGTGAAAACTCTGACCACTTCTGGATGATTCTTTTGCTCAACTACTTCAAGGTTCGCCTGCCGGATACATACAGGTATTACATCAACAGTAAGAAACCCACCTGGTCTGACGTTGTTGAGACTATCTACACCCTCGCTCAAGCTGGAGAGCATAAGACAGGCCTTGCCTTACACCGCAAGACTGTGCCAACAACCCTGACCACCTCTTCTAGCACCAGTTTCGTGAAAAACGAGGACCGCGAGGTTTTCTCCTCTTGCAAGAAGGACCACATTGCGGCAAACTGTTCGACTGCCGTCCACCCGGAGCTTCTTCCGCATGACAACCCTTCCGCGACAGCTCCTGAGCGGCGCCTGCCCGCCAAGCGTAACCCTTTGATGGTCGAAGATGGGCCATCACATAATGAACTCGTCTCGCGTCGCAGTCTCAAATGAACACAGCTCCTCTCGCACCTTACAAAGGGCCAAGGTGGTGTTTTCGAATACGTCCATCTCCACGCGCCCATGCCAAAGGGTATCTTCTTCGGCATCTTCAAGTCCAGCCCCGACCACTACTTCCTCTTACGCCGGATCCCCGACGACTTTGTGTCCGCCTGCGGCATGTTCAAGGCCACTTTCCCCTACGCTGAGGCCTCCGAAGAAGAGGTCGAACGCAAGTACATCAAGTCGTTTGCCACCACCTGTCCCGAGGAGACGGCCGGCAACGTTTGGGTCCCCCCCGAACACGCCTTGACTCTTGCCAAGGAGTACGGCATTTCGCCGTGGGTTCGCGCCCTACTGAATCCCGCCAAGGTTGACGTCTACTGAAGCCCCAAATAGCCCTCCTGAGAGGATGGCTGCCTGCAGCAAACCAGCACTATGAAGCCACCCGGATACTACAACGTCGAGGCTGCTGGCATCTAGAAGTATCAAAGGAAAGCATATCTTGCTGTAGATGTAAACATTAGCGAAGAATTTCCCCTAGCTTTTAGCATTCAAGACTTGAACAGTTCTTTGCAGTAAAAGCCTGTCGTGAAGCAAAACTGCTCCGTAAGCCACTTTGGATGGCACGTGACCGATATCATGGGTAGTTCAACCCGAACACTCGTGTAGAATAGATCTTAAGAAAAGTCAACCACTGTTCACTTTCTATTTCCTAGGCGTATGGTGCTCATCACAAAGCCCGGTTTTTCAATCATTGGAAGAAGGAAAAGGGCACTGGCTACCTTCGCAGGGCTAATCTACGGTAGAGCAAGGGCCTAGAGCTTGTCATTTTGGCGGTTATCTGGGTTCCGTAGGCTTTAGCCAGAAGCACCAAGTAAGAAGCAATTTCTAGTACACATACACGCAAAGCAGAAACTTCTCGACACATTTCCAGCAGACCTGCGGAGGGCAGACTATAATGCGTCTGAAGAGAAAGTCACCTCGCTGGATGCCCTGGGAGAGGAAAGCGATGCAGGCGAGCCTCGCCACCCAGTTACCGTGCGCCCTGATCACCACATTCCCTGCGTTGCAGTTCCTCAGCTCGTCCCAGGACTCGATCGACGTCAGGTGCGTCGCGTAGGACCCATCCTTGTCGTGGTCGCAGGGAGGTTGCGGGCGGAACTTTTCAACGCACTCGTCGCGGAGCGCGCTGACGACGTCGACATCGCCGACCCAGCGCCCGGCCTCGCGGATGGAGATGACGGACTCCATCATGATGTGTTGCGCATCTTGGAGCCCGGCTGACATCGGCTCTTCAATCGACCTTTCCCAGTTGGTCAAGGACAGGTGCATCGAAGTCGAGCCGAACGCGTTCTCGGGCCGGCCGTTGAACAGGTTCCTGTTGATGACCTTCCACGACGACTCGCCGACCTCGGACACCATTGGCTCCATGACGGAAGAGAACATGACGAAGCCCGGGAGGCCAATGTTTCCCAGCACTCGTACGATGGCCTGATCGTCGGAAGCCTCAAACGGGTCGCGGATCAACTAGGATAGATTAGCACGGTCGCTGTAGGTGGGCGCTTTCCCTTGGCAATCCGTCACATGTAAGAAGAAGAAGAAGAAGCAAAGTTCTGTCTTACACTTTCTGGGACATAAATGGAGTCCCCATAGGAAAAGCCACAGACGTTTTCTCGGATCTGATTTGGTCGCAGGTCGCATTCCGATATGAAGTATGAAAGAATACTGACGGCCGTGTTGCGAGTCTGTGACGCCGAGGATAATGCTGAGAAAGCATGCGTCGTTTGAACAGAGAAGCGGGAGGCAACTTCGTCGGCCCATTTGGCTTTCATGAGCGCTTTCGACAAGGTCTTGAGCCGGATCGTCGGCCCCTGAAACCTTCCCAACACCGTTATGTGGGAGAGTGCCAAGAGATTCAGGGTCAACGACACGACGTCTTCCGGGAGTTGAATGTCCTTCAGGAGGTCATTCTTGAGAGCCCAGAGCAGGTCTTCCAGCTCCAATTTCGCCGGCGGCCCAGCAGGTTTCGTCGGGTCATATGTCTGGTAGATGGCCGTCCCGTTCGCGTTGCCGAACCACAGCGACATTCGAATGGTTTGACCGTCTTGGCGACTGTCAACAAAACCGGTGTCGAACCAGAACGGTGCTGGGTTGCGTTTGGTCGTCCGGTGGTGAATCTCCTTGTCATTGTCCAACGTCAGGTTCGCGTTCCACCGATGGTGGGACCGGGCATTGCTGCGCGAGGTTATGTGGTTGCCGGTCGTGCTAGACGTTGGGAGAACGGACGCCCACGAGGTCTCCGTTGCCGTGACGGCATACCGAATCACGCAGCTGGCTGCCTCTGTGTCCTCGGATAGGCACCGCGATGCGAGGCGCCTCAGGAACACAATTCTGGTCTCGTCGTTCTTGAGATGGTAAAGGAAAGTGTTCTCATCCAGCAAGCCGAAGAACAACGGTCTCGTGACGGTCTTTTGAGTCTGAGGGGGCAAGAATTGCGGCCGGTTGACACCAAGATTCACAAAAGGCGCGCAGGCGTCCGTATCATTTATGTAAGCGTCGGCGGCCCTGGAAAGGAGTCTTAGGCCGTACAGGATGTGAATCATATGATGATTCGTGATTTGCCTATGCTCCTGGCTCTCCTGAAACCGGACTAGCTGTGAGAGTATACTGGCTGTGAGGGCCATCTTATCCCATGACAGATCCCATCTATTGACCACGCAGCCGAGCATGGCCAGCATCAGCTCGTCAAACGAGATGTGAGATGGATGGCTGCTCATGGCGCCCTGGCTCTCCACTGGTCGTCCGTAGTACCGGAGGTGTTTGAGCGACAGCGACCAAGTGACCCCTTGCGAGATCGGTGTTGCCGACGGCCCGCAACCTAATGTCAATATACCGCCGGGCCGGACCAGCGGGTCCTGCATCGGTACTTTGACAGCCTTGGATCCAAACACGTGTATCTCGGGATAGATGTGCCAGGCCGTGAGGCCAACAAGAGCCGCCCCGTCGTGGACTTCCTGGGCGACGCCGGAGACGAGCCTTTCCATCACTAGCAACGCCCTGCACCAGGCTTCGGTCACGCTCAGATAGAGCATCGAGGCCCTGCTCTGGCCCCCGCTGACGGGGAGCTCGATGTTCTCGAGGATGATGCGTAGCTGGTCCTGCTCCTTGACCATGACCGAGTCGGCCGTCTGCAGCCACGCCCTGGCGCTGGCGTCCCACTCGGCGAGCTGGGAACGCTGTATCTGGTGCTGTGCCGCCGCCGCCGCGAGCGAGAACGGCAGCGCGTCGCCACGTTCCAGCTGCTCACTAATCACCCGTTGCCTCTCCTTGACGAGCTCGAACCAGATCGACACGGCCTCGGGCGCCGTCCACATCTTGGCGAGCATGCTGGCGAGCAGGTGGATGTGCAATGCGCCCCTGTCGGCCCTGGCCGGGTCCGACGACGTGGCGGCGGCCCAGATGGACGTGGCGTCTATGCCGGCGTACGACTCGAACATGGAGTTGGCGAACTCGGTCGACTGTCTTTTTGTCGCCTTGGTGGAGATCTCCGACACGCGTTTCCCGTAGGCTCGGATCAGGTTGGGCGTTTCCGGGCAGACGTCCTGGAACAGGGACGAGAGCCGGCGCGCCGTACAGTGGCACGTCCCGACCTCGGCGTTTTCCTTGCGGGTAGACGAGAGAAGCGCGCCGAGGGGCTGATACTCCTTGGGGGCTTCGTACTTGACGAGCGTGAAGTCGAAGTTGATGTTGGCAGCCGCAACGGTGACCTCGTTCGTGGCGCTGGCCAACGCAGCCTGAAGGCGCCCGACGCTCATGGCTTCTTTTCTTCTTGAGATGTGTTATGGGCGATACTAAACACGAGACGAAAAGCTCACGATTATCTACAACTTCAGGAAGGGTGGTTGGAGGAGATCATATTGCATTCTGGGGGTCGGGGGTCCGGCTGACCACCGGTCAGCTTTCGGCCAATGGCAGAGATTTTATCGAGTACGGGAACATTGATCGAGGCAATGCAGGCTACGTGTTACACAGCGTGATGGTGAGGCTGAGAGGAGAAGAGGCATGGGATAATATTCCTCAACCGCCCCCTCGAGCCTGACTGGGCGGTATTACCGACTCAATGACGTGGCGACGAAACATCTGCGACGAATCATCTGTGACTCTGGGCAATTAAGCAACGAATAGGCGGCTTCCACTCACCGCTGAATCTTGGCCGCTGGGAGGAGGCAGTACTGCGATCAAGGGTGCGCTCATATTGGTGGTGGCTATGGTTGATGGTGCAGGACATGGCCTCCTCACCACATAGCCTGATAGTCTGTCTTAACAAATGGCTGACCTGAATACAAACGCATGCTGATCTACCTGCCCTGTCTGTTACAAGGCGACGGCCCTGTTGCATGTCACTCATAGGAACGGCGTTAATCAAGCCAACAGCCTGCCACCCCGCTCTGAGTGGTGCTCTATCGGTACCTTGTGCCGCTCTGTTCATGATCAGAAGTAGTGCCCTCCCTCCCTCCCTCTGCACCTTGAAGTTGTTGAAGCGTACCCGAAAATCCTTCCCTGATCAATGGCCAGACATTGTGTTCTTCGCCCCGACCTCGTGGAGGGTTCTGAGCCCGTGTCGGGACTCTTTTAGTTCTTGAGAGCGTGTCCAGGTCATCGCCAGCGTTACTCGCCCCCTCTTTTGGAAGCTGAAAGGCGCAGTGGCGAGCTCGTCTACCCTGCTGCTTCTCCCAACAGCCTCGTGATGGGCCCATTCGCATGTCCCGTTGTGCCTCCAGCCAGAAAAACAAACCATGCGCTTGTCGATACCGGCGCCAGGGGCTCGTGTAGCGGATTCGACCGGCGCGCTGCTGCCGAGACCTAGGGATGCGGCCACGAGAAGAATCTTGAAGAGGTTCGAAGGATTCATAATGGACCGTCTGTATGGATTTGAGGTCGAAGTCGGTCGACTAGGTCCTGCGAGGATGAAGGAGTGGTGTCGACGCTAATGGGGAGAAGAGGGCAGGGCCATTCTCAGGGTTTTATGCTGAAAGATCAATTGGCTAGAACCACTTCAAACTACGAGTAGGGATTGGTGTATAGTAACCCGTTGAGTATTGCTCTATTTGGTGCTTTTGAGGAGAGAGAGTTGGCCTGTTTGTGTCTAGAGTTCGGAATTCGAAGTCGGCCACCTTTTCCGGATAATTGTTGAGAAAGAGACATCATCTGGACAAAAGCTCAACTAAGATGGTTGCAGACTTGGTTTAACGAGCCTAGATCTGACCTCTATTGCAAGGAGCTGCTGCGTAACCCAAGTGCATGGCTATGTGTTACCACCTGTGACTATCAAAGAACTGCAAGCAGTAGGCATATCTCGGTTTAACCCCTGGGCTTGATGAATATCGGCGCCGGGATCTGTGTTCCACCCCTCTTTCTCATTATAAATTCGAATCCTTTTAGTTAGATATGGCTGTGCAACCGTCAACCAACGAGCAACTTCACTACCTCGGTTGAGCCCTAGGCCAGCTCATTACCGCAGACGTTGATAAGTTGGCCCCTTCACAGTAAACAAGTTTCATCGGCACCCGGGAGTTTGTATCAAATCGTCGATATTTGAACTCATAAGTCTCTTTGCTGAAGGCTTTCTATTTCACTTTCACATGGAGGAGAGGCGCCAACGCCCTCCTTTGCTTGAGGTCTTGTAACCCAATCATACATGCCATGGACCAGAACGTTTTGTACTACTACCAATGGAAATGATGTCTATTTGAATCACCTCCGGATACTTGAGAGCCATGCCAAACTTTCACGGGATTGAGGTCCAACAGCTCTGCGCCGTAGATTGTGGATGTCAATCCACACATGCCTCGACATGGCTCTGCCGAAACGAGATCACAGCTCCACCACAGTTGGCAGTTGGAACGACAACTCAAGGAGCCATGTACCCATTCGAGACCTGCGCCGAAGATGCCGAGGTTCCGGTACCACTCGTCTGGTCTTTGCCCAGATAAGCCCGCTTAGTCAAAAGGCTGCATTCCGATCGGTCGGACGCAAGCGGCGGTTCATCTCAAACCACAAAAGAGCCACTGATCCTAAATAATACCTGGGGAGACTGCCGACCATTGAGCAAACCAAAGCTATGTGGCTTTGTAACTCTGTCACTCTCACCACACCACCGGCCCTCGGACTGACTGATGATACCCGATCATCAGGGAACACAAGAAGCCTCGATAACATCCACAAGTCCGGAAGAACCTTGTCTATCGTCAGTAATACAATAGTCCAGAAACAACCCCTCCCCCTGAATATCGTACCCACACTCACAGGCATCCGGATCCTTCGCCGACTACCGCAATGTCTTAGCCCCTCCTCCCCCTCGATGTCCCTCGTTGCCCCTCGACGCGACATCCGCGGAGTAGCAAAGGGCGCCACTTGAATCATAGAAGACCATCTTTCACCCGTCTCACCTAACACACACACACACACACACACACACACACACACACACACACAAACATTCTCCCATCTTCATTCTCCCACTCACCTGGCACCGTCACCGTCACCATGTCAGATCATACACAGCTAGACAGTTCAGGCCCCGAGGACGACTCACACTCGCCCTTCCACGGCCGCCGCTGGGCAGACGACGAGACGACACGTCGAATCTCATCCTTCCTCGCCGTCGCCGCCTCCGCCCTCGAGACCGAGACGGCCGACCTTGCAACCCTCCACAGCGCCGCCGTCGAGGCCGACGAGATCCTCCGCCAGATCAACCCCAACGGAGGAAACCGTCCGTCAGACGGCAGCGACCCGGGCCCATTCACGGCCTTCATCCCGGACATCGAGGCCCGCCACGCCCGGCTTCGTGACCTCATCGCCCACCTCTCGCGCCCGCACCTCAGACCCTTGAGACTCACCTCCCTCCCGCCCGAGATCCTCGCCATCGTCGTCGCTCACTGCGAAGGCGGTGCCGGCCGCCAAGATGAAGACGACGACGGCGACGACGACAGCAACAAAAACAACAACAACAACAACAACAACAATAACCCAGACGCTGCCGCCGCGATCCGCAGCCTCCGCCTCACAAACCGCGCCCTCGCCTCCCTCGCGGCACCGCATCTCATCCGCACCCTCGACGTCTCCCTAACCCCCTCCTCCCTCGCCAGGCTCGACGCCATCTCGCACCACCCGACAATCAGCACCGGCGTCCTCCGCCTCCGCGTCAGCCTCGCCTCCCACCCGCCCCGGCTCGCCGCCGACCTCGCTTCCTTCGTCCGCTCCGCCTTCCGCCGCCTCTCGCGCGAAGCCAAGCGCGGCGACCGCGCCCGCCGCGTCGCCAAGCCGGATGCCGACAAGCACGCCGCCCGCACGCGGGAGTGGATCCGCAACGGCGCCGGATCCGACTTCCTCGTCCGCGCCTTCGCCGAGTTCGCCTGCCGCCGCGACGCCCACGAGGCCGTCCGCGCCGCGCGCTTCGGCTGTCGCGTCGCCGACGCCGTGGCGCGCATGCGCAACGTGAGGGCCGTCCGCATCGACGATGAGGCCGCCCGGCCCCCGTGGCACGAGAAGTACCCCCCGCGCAGCGAGGACGACCCCCTCGTCGACGAGGAGGCGCTGCTGGAGCTCGTGACGCTACCGATGCGATGGGAGGCTGCCGCCGCGTGGGAGGCCGCCGACAAGAGCGACCACCCCGTCGAGGTCCTCCGCGACCTCCTGGTCGCCCTTGGCAAGCAGGAGGTACCACTTACGCGGCTCGACGTGAAGCTGACGCCGCCGGCGCGGTACGACGGGCTGTCCTGCACCGAGGCCGAGCGCGTGGACATCCAGCGCGCCGTCCATGGGCTCCGCTCCGTCGACTTCGAGGTAAAACCCTCGCGCGACGTCCGCGACGAGTTCGACCCGCCCGCCTGGCCGCCGCGCGGACCCGGGGAGCTCGCGGCCCTCGGCGGCTTCATGAGCGCCGCGCTCGCGTCGCCGGCTCTCGAGGTCGCGAACCTCGACTTCGGGGCGCTGCGGCGCGAGAACCAGGACCTCTGGGCCCTCGATGCGCTCCTCCGGTCCGCGTCGGAGGGGTGGCCGCGCCTCCGGCGGCTGACGCTGCACCACCCCTGCCTCCGCGCGTCTGACCTCAAGACCCTCGTCGTCGGCAGCGAGCGGCTGGCCTGGCTCAGCATCGAGGCGCCGCACCTGAGCGAAGGGTCCTGGGCTGAGGTCTTGGAGATGCTGCGCGGCAGGACGGATCCGCGGGGATGGGAGCGGGGCGAGACGCCGATGAAGGTGGGCGCCTTGACGACGCCGACGGGCGGCGAGGCCGAGGACATGTCGTTCGCGCAGTACGACGCCGTCTTTTCGGAGCCTAGGGGATGGACCGCGTATGTGGAGGAGGGGGAAGAGGAGGCGGCGATGGGCGAGCGCCGGCGGCTGAGCGCGGCGATGCGGTATGTGTTGCATTTGCAGGCCGAGAATCCGGTGTACGTGACGCAATGAGTCGTCATGAGTTGAACTCGTGTTAGTCCGTGACAGTACCTATACCCGGCGTATCGGAAGCGTCCGTCCCGTGATGAATAATTGCTGCCACGGTGCGACTTGCACCGCCTCTGGCTCACGCGACCAGCTGAATCACGATATGATAATATGAATAGTCCGACCAGCTATACGGGGCTTCAACTTCCAATGTAACGCAGCGAGCATATCTTTCAAACAAAAAGTTCAGATCTATCGCTCGGCCAGGCCTTAACGTCGCTACCATCCTAGACCTACAGCCCACCGGATTAAGGAAACGAGTCCCGGGTGATGTCACCGACCTCCCCCTTTCTTATCGTTATGATGTGTTGACTTCACAAGACTGGAAGTCCTCACCAGGGCCATGATGCCATGAGACGTGCCACGATAGCACAGATTGAACTCGCAACGTCGTCTATGGCCCCCGCATAGCACTTCCCCCTCCACATCCTCCCCCTGTCTCTCAACATACCCCAGCGGCAACCGCACGGCAAAACAGTCATGAGCAGGCCATGGAGCCGGCGATAGATTCTCGTCCGCGACTGTGTATCTTCGTGTTGGTCTCCGCAGTAGCATCGGCAGGCCAGCAGCAATGATGCCGGTCTAGTAGATTGGGGAGACCAGTAGCTCCACTCGAGCCGAGCTCGCAGATTGGAACATTCGAACCAACCGACGAAGGGGGAAGAGAGGGAGATTGTAACGTTGCTATCAGACGCGGACCCGGATTTAACGTACCGACCGGCCACAACACATCTGCAAGGTACGCGTTGAAGCACTGTGATGCAATATCCGTTGCTCTAAGGGGTAAAGGTCGTGATATCCCGGTTGCTACCTTGTACAATCGCATACCGCTTCATTTCCTCCCCCTCCCGTGGATGCTAGGTTCCCCTCATCGGTTTTCGTTCAACATACCCCGCGCCTACGCATTGGGCCATCGTGCCATGTCTGCTACAGCCGCCGGTATTATCAACATGGAGATGCTTATATATCCCCATGATCCAATCGAATGGGAGTTCCTTTTCACCAACTCACCATCGTGACGGAGAAGTTGACATACCTCGACCTTCGCGATGCGCTTCACACCCATTCTCGCCTTTCTCGCCTCCAAGGCGGTGGCAGACTCCCTCCCCGGCCTCCCGACGGCTCCCTACACGCCCACAGGGGGCACTCTCCCCTCCGCCTCCCTTACCAGGATCATCGTCTCCTCCGAGTTCGCGGAATTCGTCGACGACGCAGGCCAAACCCTCATCCCGCCGACTCTGCATTCTTTCGCCACTACCTTCGCCTCGGACCTCGCTTCTGTTGTGGGCCTTGACATCCCCGTCGAGCTCGGCGCCACTGCGGAGCAGGGATCGATATTCTTGACCCTCGGTGATGCGAGCCTCTACAAGGACGCTGCCGGTCGTGAGACTTCTGAGGGGTATTCGCTGAACGTCACGGTCGACGGCGTTTTGATCTCGGGCGCGAGTCCCTTGGGCGTTTGGTGGGGAACCCGGACCCTGCTGCAGCAACTGGTCCTCGACGGCGGGGAGGTGAAGTTGGGCTACGGGGTCGATAGCCCTGGATGGGGGATCCGGGGGATGATGGTAAGCATTTCCTTCTTTTTCCGGCCTCGGCCCGGCCTGGCGCCGGCGGGTGCCCCTCCCAGCCGGCCCCGATTCTGGGGCCCGATTCCAGAGCCGGTCCGCTAACCAGCCACCGAAGCTCGACATCGCCCGCCACTACTACCCTCCCGACTTCCTCGTCGAAATGTGCGCCTACATGTCCTTCTTCAAGCAAAACACCTTCCAGCTGCACCTCAGCGACAACCTCTACAACAACGTCGCAATCTACTCCCGCGAGCGCTCTCTCTCACTCTACGCCGCCTTCAGGCTGCTGTCCGACGACCCGGCCCTCGAGGGCCTCAACAGGCGCGCCAACGAGTCCTACACCCGCGACGTCTTTGACGACATTCAGGCCCGCTGCGCCGCCCGGGGTGTTACCGTGCTGCCCGAGATCGAGACGCCGGGTCATGCGCTGGTCATTACGCAGTGGAAACCCGAGCTCGGTCTGCAGAGCGATTTGAGCCTGTTGAACATTTCGAACCCGGAGACGATCCCCGTCGTCAAGAAGATCTGGGATACCTTTCTGCCGTGGTTCCACACCAAGACGGTGTCCATTGGGGCGGATGAATACGTCGATCCAACGTTGAGCGAAGAGTAAGTCACCCGAGGATAGTCGCCCCAATTTTGAGGTATCTCACTCACACACAACGCAGGGCACTGGTTGGGGAATACACGCGTTTTGTCGACGAAATGAATGAGCACATCACGAGCACGTCCGGGAAGCACGTCCGCATCTGGGGAACGTTTGCGCCCTCGGTAGGCGGCAGCGTTAACAAGTCGGTTTCGATCCAGCACTGGGCCAACTTCGAAGCCAACCCGCTCTATGATTTCGTCAACAACGGTTACGACGTGCTCAACTCGGGCGAGTACATCTACACAGTCGGGAAGTGGTCACAGTGGTACGGCTCTACATTGAGCCTCGACTTCATCTTTCACGGCTCGCCCGACGGATCAGCCTTTGCGCCCAACATCTTTGATCGCGAAAACGCAACCAATAACGCTGCGATGGACAGCCCTTCGCTTCTGGGGCATATTGCGCCTCAGTGGAATGATTACGGCCCAAACGCAACGACGGTGACCGAGGGATATTACCAGTGGCGTGACGGATTGCCCGCGCTCGCGGACAAGCAGTGGGGAGGCGACGTCGCCGAGGCCGATTACCCAGGCTTGTTTGCTGCGCTGCAGCCTCTCGTGCCGGGCCAGAATCTTGATCGCAGAGTCGCGTCAAAGGGATCGACAATCTTGGAATACGACTTCAAGCAGGGACGCGGGAGCAATGGTACGGTCCAGGATCTGTCAGGGAATCAGTACCATGCGACGTCGACATGTGTCGCTAGCGACGAAGGCGCCATTCTCACGCCCTCGTGCCATATTAAGACCCCGCTGGACCAAAAGGGGCGCAACTACACCCTCTCATTTTCCATCAAGCCCACGTCGGATGCCAAGGGGGCCATCTTCAGCGGTGGAGACAGCGGGCTCTGGTTCGGCAACGGGACAGTGAGCGCCGTCATGCTCTTCTCGGGAGAGAGCACGTACGCGCTCAACTACACGTTCCCCGTGGGGTCATGGACGAACGCGAGCCTCATCGGCAGGGGCAGACAGACGTTCCTGGACGTTGGGGCGGGCGAGCCCATGGAGTTCTTAACCGTCATGGGGTGGAATGGGGACCGGTTTGTGTGGGCGCCGATTGCAGTGGAGGCGCCGCTGGCAACGGTTGGTGGCAGTGGGTTTGAGGGCGTTATCGGCGGGATGAAGCTGGTTGACGATGCCTAGATTGGCCTTGTCGTGGTCCGACAGGCTCGTGTAGTTGTGGTTGCTCGCCCGGCTTCGGGATGCTATCCCGCTCGAAATAAGCTGCGGCGTTGCGTTGCGTTCCTTGGGGATGGAAATTCGATCTCATGCGGGACAGAGTCGACTGAGTCGTATTGCATGACATGGAAGTGATAACACACCGCATCGTGAGGCTTCAGTTTGGCCACGACCGCGACTTCATCTGTGACCCGACAATCGTCAACTTAGTGACAGGACACTCATCAAGGGTCAGATGATGCCAGAATGTTCTCTCACAAAAAGGGTGTCGTGGTGCGATGGTGCCTTTCGGGGCCGATCGTCGAAGTCGTCGTCCGATCCCCCGGATCATAGGTGGTGGTGGCATGGCCAGACCAGGTTGCTGATCGGGGCCCTTCGGGGTCTTTGGCAGTGTGCCAGGGATTACAGGGACCCATAGGCAGAGGGTACCATTGTGTGTGCTTCGGGCGACGCAGGCGTCAGGAGGTGTGACCGTAGCCCCCCCTGACAACGGCAACGGCAACGGATGCTCGCTGCAGGGATGGGCAACGGGCCAGGGGCTGAATCAGGGTCCATGAAGGGGTCCTGGTGAGGCAGTCCACCGCAGGCAGCCATTAAGCAGAAGGCTTCCAGACTTGATTCCTGCCCTTGAACCATGGTCGGCCTCAACCAGACACCGCAGGCCAAATCTCCAAGGACCGCTGGGTGCCCACTCCCCCTCGGATAGACCTTTCTTTGTATGCTGAGCATGGTGGATTCAGTCGATGAGTTCTGGCGATGGATTTTGGCAATGGGTTCTGGCCGAAGCTTTTCACGGTCCCCTGAGCAAAGGGGCTGTTGATGTCGGTGCCGAGTGGTTGAGATGGTGGATAAGACGAGATGATGATGAGTTGGGCTGATGATGAAGGATGATTTCAAGTCTTCGTCTCAATGTCGGCCAGATTGCGGGATGGATGTGCGGACTGGGGCGACAACGGAACTGCAGCGGGACGGATGGATGACCGATACGACACATGAACGGCCAAGAAGCTTCGGAGAAACAACCCAAGTCTCGTGTTGATTCCAGATGGAGGGCCGAAGAGAGGAGAAAGTGGAGGCCACCGCACGGCGGGGTAGAGACGGAGGGCGATGACGTCTACCACGTGTGCGATCCATCCGATCCCTTCGATCTTTGGGGAGCTTTGGATGGAGAAAAGGAAGCCGCGAGGTGAAGTGTCGGTCAGATAGTCGTGATCGTGGTCGAGGTCGTCTAGGTCGTCGTGGTCGTGAGATGACGGCGATTTGTTGGTGATGAAATGCAAAGCCGTTTCTGCCTGTCCAAAGCTGCAACTTGAGACTTGGAGCACGGGAACACGCACGAAGGAAATTGAGATTAGGTACGTACCGAAAGTTGGAACTTCAGTTCCCTCCTCTTTCTCTCTTTCTCTTTCCCTCTTTCTCTTTCCCCCCCTCCTCTCTCTAATCCTCTTTCTCGTGAGTATCGGGGTGTTGTTCTTGCCTTTGCTGCTGCTACTGCTGCTGCTGGCGCAGTTGCTCTTGCCCGCTGTATTCCAGCATTGCAACCGCCATGGTGTACACACAGTCTTCCGACACAGTGCCATAAGGGCATTAGTGTGGGGCGGTGCTCAGAGTTTACAAGGGCCCCGAAGTCAAAACAAGGGAAGGAGCGGGGCAGACCGAGTCAATTGCCCTGCTCTTTCTCATTCCTATTTGCATTGCCAGCTTCCTACTGCACCATTTTGATCAGATTCCAAGTTTCCAACCGGCAGCTGCTCCCCCCCTTATCCTCTTCTCCGTCTCCGCCGTCCCACTGCTTCCTGCTTGATCTTTTTGCTTAGCCCCTCCGCAGCTACGGATCCCTTAGTTAGGTACTATCTGTACTTTACTTTCTCTACAGGCGGTACTTACCCCTTATAGACGCAGGACACAAAACCGTACTCTACTTAAGCTAAACATCTGTTTTTACATAGTGCTTATGTAGTTGTTGCGTTTAGTAATGTGTGTAAACGCAGGGATTCCTGCTGAAGAAGGTGCTGTTATCTAAGGAGGGAGATGGCAGCAGCCAGCACAAGGCAGGATGGAGCGAGCAGGAGGGAGGAAAGATCATACAAGATCCACGCATGCACTCACACTCACTCTAACGCACCTACCATGCTGCGACCTTACGACTCTCCTGGTGTGCTACTGCTGTTTTCGTTTCTGTTAGGTACATCACGCATTGCGGTCCTTCCCGCAGTCGGCTGTGACCAATGTTTTCCTGCTCGCCCTGCAAAATAAAAAGGGCCATGGCAGAGGTGGCCTACAGCACAGTGTAGATTGGCATAACAGGTACTCAAGGTAGGTAAACTTTGCCCGTACATACCTCCAGTATTGTACGTACCCTTGCCATCTTTGCCATCATCACCATCATCACCGCCATTACCAACATCCCATCTTCCTCGTTACCATTGCCATCGTCATCGTCACAACAACCTCCGATTCCTCTCGATGCGCAAACCGCCCCATCACCCCTCAACAGGGGTCGACACTGGTTGGTTGGGTAATTCAGACTCGGGAGTCGGTCCGGTGGGGGTCAGTGTCACTTGGTACAGTGGTCAAATGGCTGGAAGGATCCAAACGCCCAATGGACCCCGGAGCTAGTCCCGTCATTGACCTCTTCGCTGTGGTTGGCCCATCGCTCTTGTGGCCTGCGGCTCTCGGTCAGCTCCACGATGTTTGACGGCGGTGGACAATGCTAGCGATGGACGATGGACGACGACGACGACGACAGCAACAACAACGACAACAATAACGGTTGGCAGATGACGACCAATAGTTCTCTACGGTCGGCCAACGGCCATCAAACCATCCTCAACAATCCATGGCACACACACCCACCCACACACACCCACCCACACACACACACACACACACACAAGCACGCACGTACCTCGAGCCGCTACATGCGTTGCAACTCTGCCCGACTGACGAATGCGACCACGTCTGCGAATACACTTTGCCCATCGTCGTCGCAGACAACCTCGGATCTCGCCAGCGACTATCTGTACCTTGCTCTCTTGTCTCTCTCGCCAACAGGGTCTGGCCTTACGCCATATGTCCCAAACCATCTGTGCCCATGGGCCATGGCATGCCACCATATTCTCGCCTAGCTAGCCTCCGATCTCTTTCTCCGGGGCGTCGACTCGCCAAACACCAGACTTGCTCTATCTCTCGCTACCTTGCCGATGTTCAAACACACAGAAACACCGCATTGTCATTGGTTTCCCATCCACGTGCTGTTGCGCTAAGGTCGCCTAGGCCCCTAGTGTAGAATATTCGCTCGAGTGCACCAGTCCACTCCTGTTTGTCACACACGGCACATCGGTTTGGCATGCAGCTGCATTCGAGGGCCACCCAAGACACTTAAACACGCACACTACGCCGCCGAGTCCGGCACAAAATGTCCCCAGAATATTGCCCTCAAGTTGCAGAAAGACAAACTACACGCTTTCTTCGTCGGCCGCTAACTTCTAGCGCAAGTCGGAAATTCCGAGCGTCACACACCCAGGCAAAACGAAGACAGATGGGCAAATGAGAGAATGAGAGAGAGAGACGGGGAGACAGAGGGGAAAGAGAGACATAGCCCATTCCCACCAGCGCGGCGCACCTCAACATCCACATGACGACCCACGGAATGACTGGGCTACGCCTGAACTCCCTGGTTCCCTCAAGGGTTGCAATGGCCAATCTCCAAACCGCCCAAAGAACCGGTTTCCCATCGAGGCAAGGATGTGCGCCGCCTTGGCCTGGGCCCTGCAAGCCCACGAACACTCTCCTTCTCCCAGGCTTGCTAGGCACTCTCTCTCGACCGACTGTCCTTGCACTAGTTTAGTGTGCGCCTTCGGTCGACGCTTGCTGCCGCGAGACCGCCCGCCAGCCAAAATGTTCTTGTCCCTCCCACTGCATCATACACCCCCTCCCCACCCCCCAGCCGTCTTGAACAACGGCCATCCCGGCTGCTGGGATCCCTGTTTTGCCTCAGCGGGGAGGGGCGGCATTTCAGACAAGCCCGCCGCCTCACCCTCGGTGCATGCTCTGGCTCCTCGATACCTGGACCTAATTCTCATCATTGTGACCCTGATTCTGATCTCCATGTTGGTCTTGATTTTGACCTGACCTGATCAGATCTGAACTGGCCTGACATACTCTCTTTCTCTCTCTCTTCCTCTCTCTCTCTTTCTCCCCCTGACGACGTCGTTGACAACGGGCCTGTAACAATAACAGCAACAACAACAACAACATCAGAACTACATCAATCAGCCTCTTTCTTGACCTCTGTTTCCCGTCGTCCCAGAGCAAACCAGTCCGTCCGGCAGATCATGGGCACGACGACCTGTATCATCCCACTCCAAGACGACCTGCATGAAGTATGAACAAGATACCTGAAGGTACCCGTGAATGGGAGACATTCAAGTATGTATCCCCTCCGCGACCCTGTCTCCGCCCGAAGCTCAGAGGTCGAGGACCTGGTGGCTGACAAACTTTGGTAAACCAAGATATGATTCTTTCCACATCCCCAGCGCCGTCTTCAACAACCCCGACCGACCAATCCCCATTTCCTCTATTTCTTCGTCCACCGACACAGGCCTCACGGCATTCGCGCAGCTGGGCGCCTTGCGACTCAACGCCTCGCGAGCTCTGATCTCCCTGTTCGATCGCCAACACCAATATGTGGTCGCCGAAGCCACCCGTTCCATGCCACTGTCGCCGAATACCAAGTACCCGACGCAAAACCACCTCTGGCTCTGTGGGACGGCCATCCCTCGTACGTTCGGAATATGCGAGCATGTGTTGGTAGGAGCAACCCAAGACCAAGAGACACCCAGCACGCGACTCCAGACGGCGCCCCCCTATGAGAGTGAGCTTCCCGTGTCCGTAGTCCCGGATCTTGCAGCCGACCGGCGATTCTGCAATCGTCCGTACATCAATGCGGCCCCGTACAACCGCTTTTATGCGGGCGTCCCCATTCGATCTCCCAAAGGTATCAACATTGGCGTATACTGCATTTTCGATGACCGCCCGCGCTCCGGGCTCGATGCCGACTCGGTACAGTTCCTGCGGGACATGTCACGGACAATCATGGATTATCTGCATGCCAGGCGCGTCAACGAAAGCTACCGCCGTAGCGAGCGTATGGTCCAGGGCCTGGGCAACTTCATTGAGGGGAGAGACGACCCCGTTCCGACGGCAGGACCTACCCCGCGGCCGTCCCCGAATGGCTTCGATCCTACTGGGGTTACAGTATCGCGTCCTGAGACCGACCCGCCATCGCCCACATCCTCCGAAGCCGCCGCCCTCGTCCGGCCGAGCATCCACCCAATCATACCGGAACCGATGGAGTCTCCCACAAAGGTCGACTCGAGCGACTCTATGGAAACCACTGCAACGACAGCCACGGTAGCGACGACGACTTCGAGCACGGCCCCGCCAGATCCGCACTTATCGGCAACCGTCAAGATATTTTCGCGGGCGGCTAATGTCATCAGGAAGGCTCTCGAGGTAGACGGCGCTCTTTTCCTAGATGCCAGCATCGGGTCGTTCGGCGGGCTGGTAACGGGGCCGCGGAGGCCGAGTGAGGTGGCTGATCGCAATTTCTCGAGCAGTGAAGATAGCCTCTCGGAACGGTCCGAGGATGCTAACGACAGATGGTGCAAGAGCTTTGGGGGTTCTTCGATCATGGACGACGTTGCCAACAGGTCGAACGTGCCCCAGGTTGGCCGGGTGACGTTGCGCGAGAGGTTCCTGAGGAGGTTGCTGAAGAGGTACCCCAACGGAAAGGTCTTCAGCTTCGACGAAACGGGGAACTGGCTCGCTGCCGACTACGAGAGCGATGACGCCGATGTCACGCCGACAGAAGAGACCGAACAGCCCCTGGCGCGACCCGAGAGCAAGGCGGCCCATTCATACTTCACAAAGAGGAACGAGGCAAGGACCATCATCGACGTCTTCCCGGGCGCGAGGAGTGTGGCGGTGGTTCCGTTGTCGGATCCGTCGAAAGAGCGATGCTTTGCCGGGGGTTTTGTCTGGAGCAAGAGCGCGACCCGGATCCTCACGCCAGCCGCAGACCTACCCTTCATACGAGCGTTCGGAATGGTCACCATGTCCGAGGTTATTCGGCTCGACGCCATTCTGGCAGATAGGGCGAAGACGGACATCCTGGGATCATTGAGTCACGAGCTCCGATCGCCGCTGCACGGGGTCGTCGCTGCGGCGGAGCTCCTCCATGATACCCAGCTAGATGCTTTCCAGGTTGACGTCATCCACACCATCGAGATATCGGGCAAGACGCTGCTCGATACTATTGATCATGTAAGCGCCACCCCCCTATCATTCTCTCGTACGCTCTGCTCTGCTCTGCTTGCACACGCTGACAAAATACAAAAACAATGTAGCTGCTGGACTATAGCAAAGTCAACACGTTCCTGCGAGCGTCCAAGTCCCAGCGCAAGAACAACGGACCAGGACGCGGTTTGCGACCAGAACAGTCGGCATCCATCGAGTCGGGCATGATGACGCTAGTGTCGGATGTACATCTCGACCTGCTCGTGGAGGAAGTCATCGAGAGCGTCTTCATCGGCTACAGCTTCCACCATATGGTCGCATCTTCGCTGGCTCGCCATGGTTCCTCGGGCCCACCCACGCCGGCCCAGGAGAAGTTGGATGCCATCGCCACGTCGGATGGTCTGGGCCACAGGCGAAGCAGCTCGGAGAGCCCACCTGCCAGCCTCAAGGACGTCAAGATCCTCGTCGACATTGACCCGGAGTCCTCGTGGGTATTCCACACCAACCCGGGTGCCATCCGTCGCATCGTCATGAACCTGTTCGGAAACGCGCTCAAGTACACGTCCAAGGGGTTCATCAAGGTGCAGCTGAGACAGGATGAAGTGGTGCACAAGTCGTCTAGGTCGGCGTCGATGGTTGTGCTCACCGTGACTGACTCGGGCAAGGGCATCAGCGAGGAGTTCCTTCACACCAAGCTCTTTACCCCCTTTTCCCAGGAAGACGCCCTTGCGCCGGGCACCGGTCTCGGCCTGAGCCTCGTCCGGCAAATCGTCACGGGTCTCGGTGGAACGATCAGTGTGAGAAGCCAAGTGGGCCACGGAACGAGCATCACGGTCTCGATGCCGCTTGTGCTATCGCGCAAGGCCAGCAGTCGGGGAAGGAAGTTTTCGGCCGACCTGCAAACGTTGGCCGGCACTCGACTGTCGGTTCAGGGATTCAGCAGGGGTTTTGATGAATCGGAAGAGCTTCGCGCCGGCGGGCTCGATCTTCCCGTGGAGAGTCTGCCCTTCAAGTGGATGGACGTCAAGATCAACCGGGACAGCCAAGACTCGGCCGGTGCGGACCTGGTGGTTTGCAGCGAGGAAGCGTTCAAGGGTCTCGGCCTGTCAGAGACGGGAGGTGTCGATATACCGCTTGTCGTGGTCTGCGGCAACGCCGAAGCCGCACAAAAGCTCGCCACGTCATACAGGCGCTCTCTTCGCCACGAGGCTGTCATGGAGTTCATCGCCCAGCCGTAAGTCATCCGGTCTTCTCCTCCTTTACCTTCTCTCTTTCTCTCTCTCTTGCGTGCGCGAATTTGCTGCCCAAGCTGACCAACCCAGTACCGGACCTAGGAAAGTCGCGAAGGCGCTGGCCTGTGCCCTTGATCGGTGGAAGCAGCGCCAGTTGGTCAAATCGGCGGTAGTCAGCCCGCTGTCGGACGCTTTCCCGGCGCCGGCCCCAAGCCCACGGGCGTTGAAGTCGGAGGCGCTAGCAATGAGGCCCAGAGCGCAGTCGGAGACGGTCAAGATGGTGAGAGTGGCCTCGCCTCCCCCGGACATGGTGTCGCAGTCGCCGGGCGATAGTTGGATCGCCAGCACAACAGACTCCAACAACTTCACCTTGACACTCCCATTCCGGCCGGCGGCGTCGGTGGTGGCGCCCTCAATGTCGACTGCTTCGGCTAGGGGCACCATGGGCTCGGGTGCCTCACCCTCCCCAGCGGCCATCAAGCCGCCCTCGGAGTTCCTCTTGGTGGATGACAATGCCATCAATCTCAAGGTACGCCGTTTTCTTCCCTTTCTTAGTGGAATGACAGTGCAAGATGCTGACCAAAGGGCAGATTCTCTCGGCATATATGAAAAGGCTTCACAAGCGGAGCGCAACAGCTTCCAACGGCCTCGAGGCTCTACAAGCCTACACATCCCATCCGGAGAGGTTTTGCTGCATCCTCATAGGTAAGTCAACGCGCGCGTGTGACTCTTTCTTTTGATGATTTGCCGAAGAACGATTTTGACACGTCGCGCAGATATAACGATGCCCGTGATGGACGGACTAGAAGCTACAAGGCGGATCAGAGAGTTTGAGCGAGCACGCAACCTACCGCCCGTGATCGTGATTGCCATCACGAGTTTGGGGTCGGTGGGTGCGCGGCAGGAGGGGTTTGCGAGCGGGATGGATCTCTTCCTGACGCGGCCAGTAACCATGACGGAGCTGGTCAAGATTCTTAAGCAGCGAAAACTGGTGGACGAAACGGTAGAGAAGGAGGTGCTGCCGAAATGATTATTGAGGAGGTAGGGGGTTTTCCAAGGAGCGGGTGTGTTCGAGGGACGACGGGACGGTACGGGGTGGCACTTTGGCTGCGAACGTGGGCTATCTGTGTTTTGATGTTGTTGATGTTGTTGTTTTTGGTTACAGTTTCGCAAGGCGTTTTGGTTGGGATACGGCTGAACTTGGTCCCCAGTCAGGACCTAGAAGCGATTCAAAAGAGAAACAAAAGGAGTGTTTCCACCTGGAGGACATTGAGAAAGAGACGGGATGGGACGCGATGTCTTGGGATGAAGGACACGGCGGCGCCATGCGAAGGGAAGGAAAGAAAGCAAACAGCACAGACGACTCAGTTGCCCAGATCCGTAGTCACTCTTGTAAATGCAGAAGCCGGCACAATGGTTGTCAGCGTTCGGTTGGAAGGCAATCAAAGTCTTGTGTGATTTTGTCTGGCATGTCCACTTTGGTCTGGACTCGCCGGATGGCCCCGGGATGAGGGTGGGGAGAGAGAGCATCGCCAACGGGATTTGGACTCTGGCTCGAGTCCCTCTACTAGATGATGTGGGTGAGTGTTAGACACACGGTGACATTGAGGACAACATTGCGACGCCTGGAACTGGAATCCGGGAGACTGGAAGTGGTTGCAGGACTAGCTCGTTAGAGTAGAGCAATAAAGACTGCAAAGGTCACAAGTCAAGGGGATGGCATAGGTTTCGCGACCATAGAGAGAGCGTCATGGAGAGACGGTCTTTCCTCTCGAGTCTTCTACGACGTCTTCAAGTCTTGGCTACTGGAGAGGCGACGACGGACGGGCTTGGTCGGAAGGGGCCGATGGGCTGTGGATGTGTCGAGGGGAGGGGGGCGGATTCGCGAGAACAGGAGGTGAAAGGAGAGGGGGAAAGGGGGGGGACTGAGGGCGGCGTGGGCAGTGAGTGGACCTCGGCTTTTGCCCGGCATTCTGGGGCGCTGTCGTCCATTATCAACACAGGTGATGAATGGAAGACATTGATAATCGAGTTTGGAGGGGGGGAAGGGTATGTGGTCGAAGAGATAGAGAGAGAGAGAGAGAGAGAGAGAGAGAGAGAGAGAGAGAGAGAGAGAGTGTGTGTGTGTGTGTGCATTTGTTGTGTGTGTATTGAACAAGGCTTACGGGCATTGATTCACGATATTTGCAGTTGATGGAAGAAGGGCCGAAGGAAGTCTTTTTGATAGGAAGTCTTCCATGCCTGATTGTCAGGGGGAGGGGGCGACTGCTGATAAGAGAAGTGAGTGAGATTCGGAATGGGTGTGAGAGCGAGCGTGAGCGTGAGCGAGTGTGGGTGAGTGAGTGGCCCACGATGGGTCCGTCGTTATCTTTGGCAAGGGGTACACCGGTCATCCATAATCGGGGCTGTCCCCGCTGGATGATACGGGGGGGCTCGCTCAGTGTTTTTGCGGGGTTTTAATATTGAACATTGGACAACGCAAGCCACATTCGAAACAGCACGGGCTGAAGGCGTCGATGACACGGCGATGTCAACACCAACTCACACCTGTACTCAAAAGACGAGGAGGAGGAGGGGGGGCGCCGGCATGGGTCGATGGCTGCTAGGTTTAACCACCACGCGAGGCGAGCACAACGACAGGTCCCTGTTGGTCGAACCGCGTCCTCGGGCTGACCGACCTGACCTGAGCACATTGAAGAATAGGCCCAGGGTGTCAATTCGACGACACTGATAAGATGCTGCGGTGGCTCCCCCCTCCTCTTCCCTCTGTTTCTGTGTTGGGACGAGCTGAGATGAGGCGGGTAAGGGTCGTGATAGGACGAGATAGCCATGGCATGCCGTACCCGCGCTACACCCCTTTTTTCTTCTTACCCATGGTTCCGGTAGATGTGATTGTAGATAGATATCTGTCTGGTCTGACTGGGCAGTCTCACGAGTCCGATCTCACGGGGGCACACGAGCAACAGCCACACACCCACACATACACACCACACAACACACCACAACCATGCAGCGCGGTCCCCCAGGATGCCAAGATGCCCCGACCCAATGCGATCGTCGTCGACCTGCTGCACCGCACGTTCCATTGCAGTAGGGCCGGATGTTGGGGTAAGAGGGGCGTCGCATCCCCCCTTCCAGAGGGAGAAGACCATAGGCCGTGGATAACAGGCTGGAAGAGGAGGGAGAAGGAAGGGAGGAGACGGGGATGACATCACGGGCTTGTGAAATAAGCCTTTTTGGACTCGGAGGATCATGGAGGGGGGGTGAGGAAGGGCGGCAGGGCAAGACTGGATTAACCGCGCTCTAGGCTGCGTTTCCTTGTATCCGATCACACGACGACTGGGGGCCAAACAAGCTAGAAGGTTTCACGAACATGGCGGACCGCGTTTATCAGTTCAAGGTTGTCGAGTGGTTGTGTGTTTCCCAGGTCCCCGACCTGGCCGGTTCGACATATACCATTGCATGTATGAGCCATGCATGGCATGTCCCATGGTTTGGTAGTACAGGCAGGGGAGCCAGCCGACTTTCTACTGTGTAGTTCGCGAGACACTTCCAGGAGAGCAGAGGCCACAGACACACAGAGAGACACCGCCACTGATATCGGTTCCCGGCCGAGCCTACGCTGACGACAACAAAGCCGTCGCGGTAAAAAGAAAGACATGATTCAGGATAGCCCCCGGGGGTGGACCTTGGGTGTCGTCTTGACTGATACGCACGAACCAGGCGCGGGCGACGTTGCCCCCCTCCCCCTCGGATAAACCTGTCACGGCCATCAATCATCAAACCGGGCCAAGATAGAGAGAGAGATAATCGCGGTCCCGTCCCCGTAAAGAGGAGGAAAGATGGTGGGTTGGGTTGGGTTGGGTCGGGGTCAGTATGTGTGTATCTCTGCTCTGGTATGCTCTACGTAACTATGCCCGGCCCAATCTGGTTCACCTCGCCCTTCCCCCCCCCCCCGGTCCTCCACAAGTCCACAAAGCCCACATGTTCCCACTCGTTCCCTTTTCTAACTTGGGAACCCGGGCTCCGCAGATAAAGAGAGCCCAACGCAGGAGAGCATGGGCAGACGCACGAGACGCAGGAACACGGCTGGGTTGAAGGGTAACTCGCCGGACGAACACACACACACACACATTGCACACACTTACATAGTTCACTCCTGAACTTTACTGACTTACCATTCGGTATGCTATGCCTATGCGGTTCGGTTAGGGACGCGGACGAACTAACGGGCCTCGAACGGCGAAGGACGGCGAGGAGCGGCGGACGGCGGATGACGGGCGATTGACCTGACCTGACCTGACCTGACCTGACCTGACCCGGCCGCCCATCCTCCCTCCACTGATCCATGCGCTGCCGCATCAACCATCTCGGCCAGTTTCCACTTTCTCTCCTCACTTCCGTCAGGTCCTTGCGGGGCGTGGGGGAAGAAGCGGATTCGACGGATCGGTCTAGGAAGAAGAGATTGGCTGTCTTTGGGCTTGTCCTTTCTCTGTCTCACACTCTTTCTGAGTGTGTGTCTGTCTGTCTGTCTGTCTGTCTCTCCGAGTTACTCCCTCTCTTCTGAGTAAGGCCCCGTGTTTCCTCGCCTCTTTGTCGTCCCTATCCGGTGTATCCATGCCATGCTACGCCATGCTATGCCATGCAACTCCCCCCCCACTCCCCCTTCCCGGTCCTCAACCCCGGCACCAGACCCCGATCTCGTCCGGGTTGCATTGGGGCGTAACCGCGCTTTCTGTGTCATTTGAATGTGTGTGCCTCGATGCCACTTGCTGTGCTGGCCACTGCCGGACAGACTAGCTTGAACCTGACCTGCCCACCTCCCCTGCCCACACCCCTGGGGATGCCAACATGATTAGTTTGACAGGCCCTCCTCGCCATTGTTGCTCGAGTTCGAAGCTGAGCTGCTACTACTAAAGAATGGCCTAGTTCCCTCCCATTCCCCCCCTCCGCCTCGATACACCTCACGCGCTTCTCCAAGTCGCGGTTGTTTTTATTTTATTTATTGTTACGTGATTCCTTTCTTTACATAGGTGTATCCGTACTCTCTCGCCCTTTTCTAATACTCCTCACTCATCTTGCTCCCCCGCACAAACGGGCCCCTTGGTGAAGAATAAGGTCCCAGACGCATCGCGACGTCACCGCCACGTTGAACCCGGTTCTAGCCTTTGTGTGTTTTCGTCACCAATTACGGTCAAAGGCTATACCGCGCGAGAAAAAAAAAACTTCCAATCGACAAGCCACCCTCCCGGATTCGGATCGAGTTGTCACCCCCCGAACGATCGATATAAATATATACAGATACTTACGCAAAACACAACTCGCATCTTACCACGCGCAACGACAACGACGACAACCACCTAAACCTCAACCATGGATGAAGCCCTCCCCCGCGGGTCCGCCGACCAGGCCCTCGCCCGCCTCGGCTACAAGGGCGAGCTGCCGCGCAACCTCTCGATGCTCTCCATCCTCGGCCTCTCCTTCGCCATCATGGCCGTGCCCTTCGGCCTCAGCACGACCATGTACATCACCCTGACCAACGGCCAGGCCGTCACCGTCCTCTGGGGCTGGGTCCTCGTCTCCGCCATCTCGCTCTGCATCGCCGCCTCCCTCGCCGAGATCTGCGCCGTCTACCCGACCGCCGGCGGCGTCTACTACTGGTCCGCCATGCTGGCCCCGGCCGGCTGGGCGCCCCTCGTCAGCTTCGTCGACGGCTGGCTCACCCTCGTCGGCAACTGGACCGTCACCCTGAGCATCAACTTCAGCGGCGCCCAGCTGATCCTGAGCGCCATCAGCATCTTCAACGAGGACTTCGTCGCCAACGAGTGGCAGACGGTGCTGTGCTTCTGGGCCGTCATGCTCGTCTGCGCCTCGGTGAACGCCTTTGGGTCGCGCTACCTGGATCTGATCAACAAGGTGAGTTCTTGATGATGATGCGTCTTGTTCAAAAAGAACATCCCCATAGTTCCTCAACAAGACAATTACTGACTGACGTGTCTCAGGTCTGCATCTACTGGACCGGCGCCTCGGTCCTCATCATCATGGTCACCATCCTCGTCATGGCGCCGAGCAAGCGATCCGCCGAGTTCGTCTTCACGCACTACGACGCCTCCGAGAGCGGATGGCCCTCGGGCTGGTCCTTCTTCGTCGGCCTCCTCCAAGGTATGTTCTCCCCTTTCTCTCTCTCCATCTACTCTCTCTCTCTCTCTCTTGTCTTCATCTAGACACAGGTTCACTGACTTACCCGACCAGCCGCCTACACCCTCACCGGCTACGGCATGGTCGCCTCCATGTGCGAGGAGGTCCAGAACCCCGAGCGCGAGGTGCCCCGCGCCATCGTCCTCTCCGTCGCCGCCGCCGGCGTCACGGGCGTCATCTACCTCATCCCCATCCTCTTCGTCCTCCCCGACATCCGGATGCTCCTCGACGTCGCCAACTCCCAGCCCATCGGCCTCCTCTTCAAGACCGTCACCGGCTCCGCCGCCGGCGGCTTCGGCCTGCTCTTCCTCATCCTCGGCATCCTCATGTTCGCCGGCATCGGCGCCCTCACCGCCGCCTCGCGCTGCACCTACGCCTTCGCCCGCGACGGCGCCATCCCGGGCTACAAGCTCTGGGCCCGCGTCAACCACAAGCTCGACATGCCCCTCTGGGCCCTCGGCCTGTCGACCGGCGTCGACTGCGTCCTCGGCTGCATCTACTTCGGCTCCAGCGCCGCCTTCAACTCCTTCACCGGCGTCGCCACCATCTGCCTGTCGACGAGCTACGGCGTGCCCGTCCTCGTCAACCTCATGCAGCGCCGCCGCGCCGTCGCCAACTCGCCCTACCCGCTCGGCCGCTTCGGCACCGTCATCAACTGCATCTGCATCGTCTGGATCTGCTTCGCCGTCATCATCTTCTGCATGCCCGTCAGCCTGCCCGTCGACGCCTCATCCATGAACTACGCCTCCGTCGTCTTCGCCGGCTTCGCCTTCATCGCCATCGTCTGGTACTTTGCCTACGCCCGCAAGAACTTCACCGGCCCGCCCGTCGCCAAGGAGGAGTTCCAGCCGGGCCCGGACGGCGTCATGGAGGGTAAGATCCCGGGAGGTGCTCTCGACTCGGAGACGACGGCGAGTACGGAGAAGAAGTAGTGGTGGTGGTGCTTGTCCGCGCGATCCTTTTGGTTTTCGATTATTATTTTTGGTGTGGTTCCAACGTGTGTTATTTAAAAGCATTGTGATACCATGTGGCATTCATCGAGAGTTTGCCCAGCGTTGTAAAAAAGGGCTCAGGTTGCGTCTGCGGGTATACGTTACGCATCAACACAACCGGCCTTACTGCTCAATATTCGGTTACATCTACTTCTCATGCATGATTCCTCATTGCTCGGATTGATTGTGACCATTTCTGTTGATTCCACCAGCTGATACTGTATGACTACATAAGGGAAGAAAAGAGAGGCAATCAATGTTGCTCAACTGCGAATAAGATGACTGCATCTCAGCCAATTCACTCCGAGGGGGGATATGGCGCAACACAAACACTCTATTCACCAAAAGGCATCTCAGTTGGACAAAATCCAGTCATCCATAGCCTCGACGATTCATCAATCCATGCAACAAAGAGATCGCATACGACTGACTGTGCGACCGGGTAAGGGTTTCCAGTTTGATCCCTGGAACTTGTGCGACGAAGTGCTGCCGCCCCAGGCAGCGATATGATGTTAAGACCGTTCCAAGTGATCCATCGCGCTTCCTCGTCAAACCCGTACCCATGCCATTCTGGGTAATCAAACACTTCAGGGTCCGAATATCGCCTCACCTTGACTTTCGCTACTGAGTCGGGAACACGAAAGGATCCGCGTTCGGTGAGGATTGACCGACCGTCCGGAGAGAAAGCGACACAGTTTAGAAGATGTTTGGTTTCTATGGCATAGACACATTGACGCCTTGGCATCGACCAAACTCGTATTAAATTCTTGTTATAGTTTGCGTGCTCGACTGTAACAATATGGGAAAGATCATTTGAAAGTGCCATGTACATGATGTTGGCATATGTTTCCCTATATTCGTCAAGGACATATATATTGTAATCGTTCACCAACACGCCGACTCCATTTCCGGTTCTAACTGTCCAGATTGCAAAAGATATCGATCTGAAATCAGAAGAGACTGTTGTTGCATAACGCAAGTCTTCCATGGCCCAGAAGTAGTCTGCCTCGGTTCTTTGCGGACATAATACTTTCCATCATGCTTCTCATGTAATGTGGCCAAGACGCGTTGTAAGCGGACAGTGGGTCATGATTTGCCTTCGCTCTTATATTCGAAAGAGCCGCCGAAGGAGCTTGATAGTCGGGCTCAAGCTGAGACTGCGCCGTTTCCGTGTTCCATCGCCACCTCTCTTTATTGTCCATGCAAAGTCCGGCAATGAGCTCAAAGTGGAACGAAGAGGCCGAAGTTGTTGCAAGTTGTTCTCGGTATGAGCCTGCCTCGGGCGGTGAAGTGCGCTTAAAGTCCCGAGCCCTCCACAACCCACAACCATTCTTGTCCAACATGAACATGTGGTCGAAATCTGGAGAGAACTCAACAAACCTTGAATCAGGCTTTAATGAGTGACGGAAGTTCCGAACCATCTGACCGGTTCTTGTCGACCATAGCTTGATTGTGTCGTCTTTGCCCAAAGAAATTAGAAGATGCTCGGGCATCTTTCGATGAACCGAGCAGCAACTGACATTGCTGGCCTCACCTCTCGACTGAACTCCGTCGACTGGGCCAGAGCTCCAATTTTCCAACATTGCCATAGACCAGGTATGGATGGTGTTACCGCAGGTGTGGACCAAGAACTTTCCATCGCGGGAGAACACAAGGTCTCGCCAAGCTGAATTATCTGACCAGTCCTTGTCGTTAGACGGATAGTCCAGAGTTCGGTAGTGACAACCAGTGTTTAAGAATCGAACTATCTGCCTTCCTGGCTTTGTCTCATATGCCAAATACTTGTAGTCGGGAGAAATGTATACGACATAAGGCAAATGCTCTTCTTCTTCCTCGAAGTGGCACCTGGTCAAACTTTGACCTGTACCAATATCCAAAATGCTGAGAACCTTTCCTTCGCATTCCCAAGCGGATGGTACAAGCGATGATGAGTTGAAGACTACCAATTCGTGCTCTGGTAACGTCACATACCCACTTTTGGAACACCCCCCCATTTGGAACACCTAAAAATGCCTCATCTCCACCACCAGCCTCCTACTTCCTCCTACTTCTAACTATTACAACATTTCTATACCTTATGCAAATAACCTTATTTTTTCACTAGACCTTCCTTTATGCTTTATAGCCTAGTATACTAAAGATGACGTTAATTAGGCAATCCAAGCTGTCTATAATAGCAAGAGCCTAAGGAGGGCAGCTTGCAAATATAGCATCCTAGTTACTACCCTTTATAATTGTCTCTAAGGTACCTAAGCAAGGGTATTAGCATTTTCCGACTTTTAGAGGCTCTCCCCTAACTAAGAGGCTAAGCTGGCTGAATAGGTGTAAATCCAGCATACCCTTAGGCTTGCTCCAACCTATCAGCAGGTGAAGGTATTTGCAGAAAGGATCCTTTATACTATAGGGGATACAGATCCTCTAGGAAAGGCATAGATCTAAGGCTTTAAAAGGAGAAACCTATTAATTAAGGTCTAGAGAAGTCGCCCTATAGACTCTAGACGTATTAATAGAGCATCTACTAAGGTTATTAGGGACTAGTTCAAGTATCTTGCTATACTAGAGATTAAGGGCATTAAATTAGCTAATAGATATAATATAGATAAGACTAGTATCCTTAAGGGGTAAGGATCTAATAGGCTAGTGCTAGGGATATCTAAGATAAAGTCTGTCTGCAAGAAACAGCCTAAATTAAGGGCATAGGTATCTATTATTAAATGCATCTCTACCCTAGGCTATGCCCTAGATCCCCTTATTATATATAAGGGTAAGATAGTCTAGCAGCAGTAGTTTCCTCTAGATCTTAGCCCTTATAAAGGATAGCAATTTACTGCAATAGAGAATAGATAGACTACAGACAATACTGCAGTTAAATAGCTGCAGAAGGTCTTTATCCCTTAAACCCTCCCTTAGGGTAAAGAGGAAGCTAGACTGCTAGTTGCTAATAGCTATAGGAGTTATATAATAACTAAATTTATATAGCTTTACTATATTAATAACATCTACCTATTATTCTTACTACTATATACCTCCTGTTACGACCCGAAAAACGTTGGTTAACATAACCACCTGGAACGACCCCTCGCAAGGAAACAGGGGACAGCACGCTTCATATGCATGCTGACGGCGCTTACAGATCGGAACAGAAGAACGATGGAAGGTCACGTAATGATAAGAAAGTGATCAAGAGATAAGGTGATCACTCAAGGTGATCACTAAGTAAGCAGCTCACCTCAGACCTACTACACTTAATCACTCCACCAAGATACTAATAGGACCTTAGGGATACTAACAAAAGAAATAGGATATAAGGACATTTATTCTACATAGATAGATTACCTTCTATAGCTCTTTAGCAATCAACTTTATAATTATCCCCTTAGATACTCTTAGCACCTTTTACTAGTAACTAATGTTATAACCCTTTGTTAAGTATACAACTGATTACTATATCCTCTAAAGACCTAATCCTTTTAGTACAACTTATAGCACTGTTCCCTAGCTTTATTGCCTTAGCTTCTGCTAATAAACACTACTACAGAAAGCTAACTGTAATACTTTAATTGCTCCTATTTAGTAAGTTAACCCTATAAAGCTAACAAACAGTATTAATAAAATAGCTACTTATTACACTCCTACTTCTAGCTCCAGCTCCTAGGGCTAGCAACAAGCTAGGAACCTTACTTAGGAGTTAGTAGAGAACTAGACTATAGAGGACTTCTGTCTACCTGAACTCCAGCCTGACACTAACGGAGAAGTCTCTCTTACTAGCAAAGTCTACAACTAGATTTGCGCTAAGCTAGGATAAAATAACAACAACCTAGCTACTACTTAGAAACTTATTAACAAACTTATAGAACAAACTAAGATTCTAAAGAACAAAGCAGACTAAGCTACATCCCTTTAGCAGGAGGTTTAGACCCTCTAAGCTATAGGCAACATTATCTAAACCCTTGTAGACAGATGTAAGAAACTTAAGCTTAACTTACCTATTACTTATAATAGGACCTTAGGAACACTTAAGGGATTCCTTATCTAAGTTAAGAACTATTAGAATTTCTATTAGGGAAACTTTTGCAGCAGAACTAAGAGAGTTATTTATGCTGCAACTTTCTTGTAAGGATAAGCCCTTTAATAGTTTAAACCTTTCCTAAAAGAATACCTTAATAGTAAAACCCTTGACTATTGTTCTAGTAAAGTTAGGGATATATTTGCTAATTTCTAAGGATTTAAAGACGCCTTAAAATCCCTATTCTAGGATCCTAATGAATTACAACAAGCAGAAAGAGACTTAGCTTACCTACGCTAGACTAAGTCTGCTACTACCTATGCTGCAGAATTCAGAAGACTCTGCGCTTAGCTTAAGCTTACTAAAGACACTAAGATCTTTATGTTCTACAGCAACTTAAAGGATAAAGTCAAAGATAAGATTATTAAGCTTAATTGCCTAGAAGACTTCCTTTAGTACGCTAAACTTGCTATTAAGATTAACAACTGCCTCTACAAACAACGCAAAGAAAGAGGTAAGAGGTAAGCACTAGCTAACTTAGCTAAGAAGTACTAATAGCAACCCTAACAACAATTCTAGCAGAACTACCCTTAGCGCAACAGACAAGCTAAGCGCCCTAGAGGAAACTACTAGCAGAACAACTAGAATTGCAACAGCACTGCCTATAGACACTACAGCAGGCCTATAGACCTTAGCGTAGCCTAGAAAGACAATAAGGCACAAGACTTTAAGTGCTACAATTGCAATAGGCTAGGATATATAGCTAGAGAATGCTAACAACCTAAGAAACAGCAGTTTTAACTAGTACCTAAGAAAAGCTAATAAATTAATATTGCTAATAAAGATATCCCCTACGCCTTACTCTTATGGACTGCATGCTATAATAACAACTGCCTTACTTACTAAGATAGCAAAAAACAATTAGGATAGTACCCTAAGACCCCCCAGACTCTAGCTATAACCTGGTTAGGCTACAAGAAGACAGGGATATGCGACACCCCTGAGGAACAGAAAACCTAAGAACAACCAAAGACCCTTGCAATAATGCGCAGGGGCCTTAGTCAGAAGCTCACACGCAAAATTAACAAGCAACTCAACAAAATGCTCTAGACAGGACAACTTAAAGAAGTCAAGAGACCTGCACTCTAAGGACTAGTAACACCAGGAGGAGGGATTAAGATCACTACGCTCAACCAAGTCGCAGCAGACAACCCTCAAGACCCACAAACCTGGACCTACCAACAGAGGAAAGCGTACAAACACGCTGCAAGCAACCACCTGCAAGGGCCAGACAGCTTGGACTATAATTTAGAAGACACACCTAACTATAGGATCACGCTTAGTTAATACTACAAGACCTACATTGCATCTAGCTCTAAAGAAGAAAACCTAAAACCCCTAAAACAACAAGAATACTAGATTATCTACCCTAAGGATAACAACTAGTTAGTTTAGTTTTATAGGACAGCGTACAAGAAGAACTATCTACCTACACTACTTATACCTAAAGACCACCCCCTACTAAACCCTAACTACAAGGACTACGTAGACCTCTTTTAGGCAGAATGTCTAGATAACAACTGCAAGACACACAGAAAGGGTAAGAAGAAGTTCTACTTCTACCCTTAATAATACATAGAAGAACCTATTTAGGATGTCTACCTATGCAGATAACTCCTATTCTAGATAATGCAATACTATAAGGAAGGAAACATTGCAACCTTTGCCTTAGACCCTAAATACCCTATGTTGTGCTACAATGACGACAAGGGATGGCAAGAATGCAAACACGACGAATGCCTTATTTACTCTAAAGCTAAGGCGCAGGCCTGGCAGAAGGCACAGAAGAAAGGGACTCAACAGTCAAAAAACTAAAGACGCCTACGACAAAAGGGCAACGTACGGCAACAAACCACAAGACCCTATGTACAACCTACGATGCAGCACATTTTGACCTAGACATCGAGATCCAAGGACAACAGACGCGCGCAATCATCGACAGCGGCGCCCAAGGAAACTTCATCTCGCCTAGATTGGTGAATGAACGACAGATACCATGGCAGAAGAAAGAACGCCTGTACGCGTTACGGACGGTCGAAGGAGAACAAGTCGAGTACGGTAGCGGACTTATTGTTTTAGAGACAGTGCACCTCCCTTTGCAAGTTTATAACTAGAAAGAAGAACTCCAATTTAACATTACAGAAATAGGAGACATTAACGTTATCTTAGGAATTATATAGTTATAGAAGCATAACCTATAAATAGATTAGAGAACTAGCTAACTCTAATAGTTAGATTTAGTTACTAAGCAGCGCTGCAAGAGTTAGGCCTTAAATAAATCCTTTAGAGCACCTCTTAATAACATTATACAACAAATACAATACGTAGCCTACCTCCAGGAGATACAGCCTTCCAAGACGGTAGCCCCAGCAGCATCAGATCAGGGATCAGATCCACTCCTAGCTATTCCAGAGGAGTACCGGAAGTACGAAAAGCTGTTTGCCCCAGAATTAGAAACAGGCTTACTAGAGCATAGACCTTACGATCATAAGATTCCTCTTATTAAAGGATCCTACCTAAAGTTCCATCTAATATATAGACTAAATGAAACAGAACGCAAGGTACTTAATAAGTACCTTAATAAGAACTTTAAGAAGGGATACATTAGACCTTCTAAATTATTAGCAGGATATCTAATCCTGTTTGTGCTAAAAAAGAATAGCAAGCTACAACTATGTATTGACTACTAACAGCTTAATAGTATTACAAAGAAGAATTACTACTTGCTACTACTTATCTTAGAACTCTGAGATTTGCTACATAGAGTAATGTAGTTTATAGCCTTAGACCTTAAAGGAGCCTATAACTTAATTAGAATAAAGGAAGGTAAAGAATAAAAGATAGCGTTCTAAATACACAAAGGACTTTTTAAGTACCTTATTATGCCCTTTAGACTTACTAATGCACCTGCTACCTTTTAGATAATAATTAACTACATCTTTAGCGAATTTATTAACATCTTTGTTGTTGTCTACCTTAACGACATCCTTATCTTCTTACCTACCCTTAAGCTACACAAGGAACACGTACACAAAGTCCTTTAGAAGCTTTAAGACGCTAAGTTACTAGTAGAAGCAGAGAAATGCAAATTCTACAGCAAGAAAGTCGATTTTCTAGAATACACTATTACACTAGGATAAATTGAGATGGAAGCAAAGAAAGTACAGGCAGTTAGGGACTAGCCTACACCTTAAAACGTTAAAGACGTCTAATTGTTCCTAGGATTTGTTAATTTCTATTGATGATTCCTTAAAAATTACGTAGGAAACGTGCAATGCATCTAGAACCTCACACAGAAGGACACCTTGTTTAAATGGATAAAGGAATGCAACGACGCATTTAAGAAAGTCAAGCAACAGGTCAGCTTAGAACCTATTACTTAAATCCCTGACCTAAACAAACCTTTTGAAGTTAAGACTAACGCCTCTGACTTTGCTATAGGCGGATAACTTAGTTAATGCAATGAAGAAGGAAGACTACACCCTTGTGCCTTCTTCTTAAAAGCATTTTGCAGACTAGAATTAAACTACTAGATCTACAACAAAGAACTTATGGCAATTATTAAAGCATTTTATAAATAGAGACTACAACTATCTGGTACAAAACACAAAGTTCTTGTGTACACAGATCACAAGAACCTTGCATACTTTACAACATCTAAAAACCTAAACAAACGACAAGTTAGATAGTTAGAATTCCTCTTAGAATACAACTTCTGGATTATCTACAGGAAAGGAACTAATAATAGCAGAGCTAACGCTCTTAGCAGAAGGACGGATCACAAAGTTCCTATCCCTAAGGAAACACAAGTCATCCTTAAAACAGATAAGAATAGAGACCTTGTCCTAGTATAGAAACTACTTATAATCGCTAGATAAGTTATGGTTGGTACGACTAACAAAATGACGCATAAGATGATTAGAGAGATTTACAGTGCTCAAGCATACGGTCACTAAGGAGTTACTAAGACCTAGAAACAAATTTAACAACACTACAACTAGTAAGTAATAAGATAAGATGTTGCAGATGCAATCTAGGATTACAAACCTTACAAGAAAAGCAAGAACAGTCTATATAAACTTTATAGACTTATTTAGCTACTGCTAGTACTACTAGCAGCATAGCACTTAATCTCTTTAGACTTTATTGTTAAGTTACTAAAGTTAAGAGAACTACTTATAAAGGTCTATTATAATAGCGTTTTGGTTATTGTGGACTAACTTACTAAATACGCCTACTTTATTCTATACCTGGAAGCAAGCATAGCAGAAGACCTTGCGTATACGTTTTTGAAATACATTATTAGCAACTACAGACTACCTAACGAAATTGTGTTAGATAGAGACAAGCTGTTTACTTTAAAGTTTTAGAAATCTCTGATTTTGCAACTTAGTATAGACTACAAACTATTAACCTCTTTTTACCTGTAGACTAATAGTTAGACTAAATAAATTAACTAGATACTTAAATAGTATTTATAATGCTATATTAACTACAACTAAGACAACTAGGTACTATTATTACCTACAGCCTAGTTTGCCTACAACAGCGCAGTTAGAGAAAGCACTCTCTACTCCCTATTCTACCTAAACTATAGATTTAAACCTACAGCACACAGAGAACCACGCAAAGGACTATAGGCCCTAAAGGCTGTAGCTAAAATCAACAAAATACGCAAAATCTAGACAAACGTCTCCTAAGATTTAGAATTTGTTAGAGAACAAATAAAGAAATACGCTAACACTTTAAGGATTAGAGGACCATCCTTAGAAGAGGGAGATAGCGCCTACCTTATATAATAAAACATTAAAACCAAGCAACCTAGCGATAAGTTAGACTACAAAAAACTTAGACCTTTTAAAATCCTTAAAAAGGTCTCACTAGTTAACTACAAACTAAAGCTACTTAATACAATGAAAATCCACTTAGTCTTTTACATTACACTACTTAAACCAGCACTACGCAGATCACACACCAAAGACTGCATCATTATAGAACCTAACAAACCAGAGTACAAAGTCAAACGAATTATTGACTACAGGAACAAAGATAGTTATGATGAATATCTTATTAAATGGAAAGGCTACAGACATAAAGACAACTTATAGGAACCAGTTAAGAACCTCCAGCACTCCTAGCAGCTGCTCTAGGACTTCTACAACGCTTAGGCGCAGCAGGGACTAGCTTAGGAAAGTCAGAAAACAGGTCGCCAACGCCCCTAGACATCCAGAATAAATTACTAGCATCCCTAAAAGGAAGAAACAATAAGTCTACAGCACCCTAACTACTATTTAATTAAACTACATAAGTAGCCTTAACAACAGGATCTATAATAGGGTCTACAGGCCATTCTTTTGCTGCCTTACGCCCCTTCTTGAACACTATATGCTTCTCCTTACGCAGACGATCTAGCTGCGCTAGAGACTTATCTATTTTAGCCTAAGCCTAACAAAAAACTTCTGCTTGTTTTTGCAATATCTTAGCTTTTTAACAAAGCAACGCTTCCTCTTGCTCCTCAGCCTTATCCAAACAATCTGCTTTATTCAACAGACAATCTACTACTACCATTAGAAAACAACACAATTAGAAAACATTAATAGAAACTTACATTTGCAAATTGCATTATTGTCTCTATTGTAAGGACAACCTTAATAAATACACTTGTAGCATTTTAAGTAACCTACAAGCATTTTGCAATAAATCCCCTTAGAACAACAATTACTGCACAGCATATTAATTTCAATGCCTTGACCACAAATCTTTAGAGAATCAGCAAGACGACGCTTTGTTGACTTTACCTTCTTAGGAAGACTTTCTAGGCTTGCTACGTTAAACGCTAATATAATGGAGAAAAGGATGAAGAAAGGAAGAACAACTAAACACACCCTACAACAGGAACCTACTTACCTATATAGGTCTAAGGGACTAGACCTTTGGAGGAGGGACCTGATGTTACAACCTAAAAAACGTTGGTTAATATAACTACCTGGAACAACCCCTTGTAAGGAAACAGGGGACAGCACGCTTTATATGCATGCTAACAGTGCTTACAGATTAGAACAGAAGAACAATAGAAGGTTACATAATAATAAGAAAGTGATTAAGAGATAAGGTGATTACTTAAGGTAATTACTAAGTAAGCAGCTCACCTTAGACCTACTACACTTAATCACTCCGCCAAGATACTAATAGGACCTTAGGGATACTAACAAAAGGAATAGGATATAAGGATATTTATTCTACATAGATAGATTACCTTCTATAGCTCTTTAGCAATCAACTTTGTAATTATCCCCTTAGATACTCTTAGCACCCTTTACTAGTAACTAATGTTACAACCCTTTGTTAAGTATACAACTGATTACTATATCCTCTGAAGACCTGATCCTTTCAGCACGACTTATAGCACTGTTCCCCAGCTTTGTTGCCTCAGCTTCTGCTAATAGACACTACCACAGAAAGCCGACCGTAACACCTCCTATATCCTCTAGCTACTTAACTAGTTAGTCTTTAGCCCTCTAAAGGCAGCCTATAGGAAGGAGCTTAAATACCTTAGTTAGTAGAATAATTCTACTATTGTAGGTAAGAGGAACTTTATAGGCTGTTATTAGAAGGCTTATCTAGCAGGCTTAATAATGCAGAACATCTAAAGTAGTTAGAAATATACTAGCCTATAGCCTATCTCTATAGCTAAACCCCTTATAAGCCTATTGCTGCTCCTATTAACACTAGGGCTATTAGATTAGGCCTGCAAAGGGCAGTCTAAGGGCAGCTAAGGGCAGGCTAGAAGCAAAGAAGCTAAAAGATAGGTATCTGCATTATCTGCAGTAGCATAGTTAACGCTAAGGAAGATAAAGGATCTAGCTAGCTAACTAAAGCTATTTATAGAGCTAGATAATAATGCCTCTACTCAACGCCTTCTGTTTATAAAGGTAAAAAAAGGCTTTAGTAAGCAGGCATATAAGCTAGCTACTGCTTAGCATAAGCTAAAGCTTCTACAGGCTAAGGTTATAAGCACTGCAGTTAGGAAAAGGAAGGCAGTCTAGCTAGATCTAAACACTAAGTTTGCTAACATTAAGGACATCCAGCAGGTGCAAATTAAGGCTAGCAAAAAAAAGGATATTACAGATAAATCCAGCGACTCTAAATACCCTAGTAAAGCTAAAAGCTGTATTGTAGTAGCATCTAGGCCTAATCAGTAATTAATTAAAGATAGTAGTGCTGTTAGGATAGCTTCATTTTTAGGTGTTCCAAATGGGGGGGTGTTCCAAAAGTGGGTATGTGACGTTATGTAGGGCTTGTTGCGTTGGATGGTCCGAACGAGGTGACCAGTGGTCGTATCCCAGATGCAGGTTTCATCGTCATTGAAGAAAATCGCTGCCACGGATCGAGAATCTGCTGAAAACCCAACATATTCGGGACTTGTTGTCGTGGGGCTTTCCGCGATGCTGTTGGCTGGCGACAGTAGCAATCGAAGTCGTTTCCCAGTCGATATGGACCACAGAGCAACGGCACCGGCCTCGTGCGCCGAGGCGAAAATGTCTCCTTCCAGGGACGCGTCGATATGGCACACATCCCCGTCCATATTGGAAATGATGCGTTCAAGCGACCCGCATTCTGTCTTGTAGATGTGGAAACATTGCATTTGAAAAGATGTTGTTATCAAGTGCTTCGAGTCTCCTGAGAAGACGAGAATTGAGACGGAATGGCATTGATGCCCGTTGTCGTCATTTTCAATAGTGTCGAGAAAGATCCTGTGCAAAGGTTCGCCGGTCGACATTGACCAAATCTGAATCATGTTGTAATGATACCCGCCTGCGACTAGACTCGAATCGGGAGAAACAGCCAGAGACGAAATCTTCAACTCCTTATAGTCTACTTCGGGGTCGCCCTCTGGAATCATTGAGCGTATCAGAGGAGGCCAGGATGTCTCGTGCGATGTTTGGAAAGCGATGCATTTCGGGATGCAATCGTGAAACGTCTGCCGTACTATGCTTGCCGTTGGTGAAAATGACAGTGCGGACCAATACAACTGGAGGGGATATTGGGAAAAGGTCGACATGTGGTTGAAAGCGAATGAGTCTGAATCCTGGAGAAAGTCGAACACCTCACGGGAGGTGGGCTTCCGAGATTTGTTAGCGAACCACTCAACACTATCGTCAACTGACTCAAGCCTTCTTCACGTACCTCAACTACTCTCACTAATCTGTCGGCTAAATCAATCGCTTTTCCCGGTTGACCCAGAATGCTGAGAGCCTCGAGCCAGTGGAGAAGATGAACTTTGATAAACTGGTGGAACTCGTCGTTGTCTTTCACCTTCATTTTGGCTTGCTCCAGATGATGTACAAGATGCGTACAAGCGTATCGTACATGTGCCGGGAGCTGCGTTTGGATCACCTGCTGGGACAGTCCAGAACGGCGATCTCCTGGTTTCATGCCGCACATATTGTAACGTCACATACCCACTTTCCGACCACCCCCCCATTCCGACCACCCAAAAATGCCTCACCGCCACATCCAACCTCCCACCTCCTCCTACTTCTAACTATCACAACATTTTCACCACTCATCCAAATCACCTCATTTTTTGCATACGCTTTATTCTAACCCCAATAGGGCAGTATACCGAATATGAGATCAATCAGGCTATTGAGGCTGTAGGAAAGGGTATGAGTCTAAGGAAGGCATCCATTGAGTATGGCATCCCAAAGACTACCCTCCGAGACCGTCTGCATGGCACCCAACCAAGGGATATTGCCTTTGCAGACTACCAGAGGCTCTCTATTGATCAGGAGGCTAAGCTTGCTGAATGGGTGCGAATCCAGCATGCCCTTGGGCTTGCTCCAACCCATCAGCAAGTGAAGGTATTCGCAGAAAGGATCCTTCATGCCATGGGGGATACAGATCCTCTAGGAAAGCAATGGATCTAAGGATTCAAAAGAAGAAACCCATCAATCAAGGTCTAGAGAAGTCGCCCTGTTGACTCTAGACGTGTTAATGGAGCATCTACTGAGGTCATCAGGGACTGGTTCAAACTCCTCGCCATACCAGAGATCAAGGGCATCAAACCAGCCAACAGATATAACATGGATGAGACTGGTATCCTTGAGGGCTAGGGATCTAATGGGCTGGTGCTGGGGATGGCTGAGACGAAGTCTGTCCGCAAGAAACAGCCTGGATTAAGGGCATGGGTGTCTATCATTGAATGCATCTCTGCTATAGGCTATGCCCTGAATCCCCTTATTATATATAAGGGCAAGACAGTCCAGCAGCAGTGGTTTCCTCTAGATCTTGGCCCTTATAAAGGATGGCAGTTTACTGCAACAGAAAATGGATGGACTACAGACGACACTGCAGTTGAATGGCTGCAGAAGGTCTTTATCCCTTAGACCCTCCCTTAGGGTAAGGAGGAGGCTAGACTACTGGTTGCTGATGGCCATAGGAGTCATACAACGACTAAATTTATGTAGCTCTGCTATATTAATAACATCCACTTGTTATTCTTACCTCTACACACCTCCTATGTCCTTCAGCTACTTAACCAGTTAGTCTTTGGCCCTGTAAAGGCAGCCTATAGGAAGGAGCTTAGATACCTCAGTTAGTGGAATAATTCTACTATTGTAGGCAAGAGAAACTTTATAGGCTGTTATCAGAAGGCTTGTCTGGCAGGCTTGACGATGCAGAACATCCAAAGTGGTTGGAAATATACTGGCCTATGGCCTGTCTCTGTGGCCAAACCCCTTATGAGCCCATTGCTGCTCCCATCAACACCAGGGCCATCAGATCAGGCCTGCAAAGGGCAGTCTAAGGGCAGCCAAGGGCAGGCTGGAAGTAAAGAAGCTGAAGGATGGGTATCTGCGTCGTCTGCAGTGGCATGGTCAACGCCAAAGAAGATGAAGGATCTGGCTGGCCAACTGAAGCTATTTACAGAGCTGGAAAATCACGCTTCTACTCAACGCCTCCTATTTAGGAAGGTAAAAAAAGGCTTTAGTGAGCAGGCTTATCAGTTGGCAGCTGCCTAGCACAAGCTGGAGCTTCTGCAGGCCTAGGTTGCCAATACTGCAGTAAGAAAAAGGAGGGCAGTCCAGCTGGATCCAAACACCAAGTTCGCCAACATCAAGGACATCCAGAAGGCCCAAATTGAGGCTGGCGAAAAAGAGGATATTACAGATAGATCCAGCGAGTCTGATTTACCCAGTGAAGCTGAAAGCTGTATTGTGGTGGCATCTAGGTGCAGTTAATAGTTAATTGAACATACTGGTGTTGGTGGGAATGCCCTCTTTTTTGGGTGGTCGGAATGGGGGGGTGGTCGGAAAGTGGGTATGTGACGTTACCGCAATGGCTGCCTCTTAGAAAGCAGGTCTAGGCACCCGAGCGTAATTTGCCGATGTGCCGCAGTACACTCAATGGCAAAGTCCTCTGCCCCCGATCCGAGGAGGAACTCGCGGAACGACAAGTGAAAGAGTGAGACTGGCGAGTCTGGGCTCCGAGGAACGTCGATCACTGAACTGAGAAGACCCAAAACGCGCTCAACCTCTCTCTCTTCAACGCCTAGTAAGCCTGCTATCGATACGAT
Source organism: Colletotrichum destructivum (assembly GCF_034447905.1). NCBI lineage: Eukaryota > Fungi > Ascomycota > Sordariomycetes > Glomerellales > Glomerellaceae > Colletotrichum > Colletotrichum destructivum. The sequence continues at coordinate 2,190,225 of NC_085905.1, forward strand.
GGATAGAGACTCCTCGAGCAGGATAATTGTGCCAACGATCTGTCGAAACCGTAGCAGCATCTGTTCCTTCTCGAGGCCCGTTCGACCGTCTCTGAACTGCCGTAAGGCCGGGAGGTATGTCGGACCGAGTTTGTCGTTCACACCACTCTCTTTCGAAGCTCGGAGCAGAGTTGAGAGCTGTTGGTCTGGATCTCCGTAGCGATGGTCTCGGATGAAACGACACGCGGTCGCGGCAAAAATAAACAAGGGGTTTGTCATCTGGACCAGAACTTCAAGGTTATCGTTTCCAGGCCAGCCGACACTCAGGTGCCGGGAAGAGCACTCGGGGTATCTCGTGTTCCACGCTTTCTTGATTTGTGCCAACTCGTCGCGAAGAAAAACCCCTGTGTCATGCGATATAGTATCCTGCGATACCCTGTGCAGCTGGATCTCCTCATGCAAACCTTTGGTTCGGTCAAAAGCGTAGTGGATAGCAAGTTCTGGTCTACTTTTGACGAACACTTTGATGTCGTAGCCCTCGCACTTGACGAGTGTTGCGAGAAGAGGCACAACCGTTTCGATGTCCTTCTCAGCCGAGCACTCGTTGAGGGCGTCTAGGACCAGCAGCATCTTTGGCTTTCCACGCTGCCCAGTGCGGGCCTTGTGAAGCGGATCGAGAATGAGCTTGCTGAACTGCTCTCTGGTGCTCTTGGACGAAATATTGTCTGTTTTTCTGATCGCTTCCAGCACAAAAGGTAACAGCTCCTGTCGGTGACTGACGAGCTGTCTGGCGATTGTGCTGAAGAGCAACGACGCTCTGCTGCGATCGATCTCACCTCGTTTGAAGAAGAAAGATGCCGCGAGCATGTGCATGTCGTCAAACTTCCTGGCCACCGTTCGAGCAATGGTTGACTTTCCGGTACCGGCCATCCCGCTCAGCCAATACATTCGTGGACCAGCGGCGTCGCTGGCCCAGCGCTCAATCTCGTGTATGATGTCGATTCTTGTTTTCGGGTGGCAGGTCGGGTCGTGTTCGTTGTGATGCGTATCGTATTCGGCGCCGGCGGCGACGGATAACTCGCCGAGGATGGCATGGTCGACCCGAGTCTTGATCTCAGAGACGCCTTGCTTGACATTTTCCACTGGGGTCGTCAGAAAACGCTTTATTCAAACCCTTCTCGAACCTTCATTCTCAGATCTACTTACATAAAGAGACGACCTGAGGAATCTCGAGAATCCTTCTCTCATGTTCAAGCCTGCTCTGCTGAAGCCGACACACCAGCGCTTTCGCATACGCTGCCGCCGCCATGGCGGCGTAGCCTTGCCACTGCTTGTTCTGGTGAGAATGCGAGTAGTCGCAAATCCCCCTGATGACCAAGCAGGGGAAATGGTTCACCAACCCAGCGGCTTCCATCTCGAAACAGAGCACGTTCTTCTCCGCGGCTAGGGCGTCTCTCTTGCAAGGGTTCTTCATCACCTGGTTCGCAGACGCGATCAGTCCGTAGTGTATGACCTGATCCTCTCCCTCATCGCGTTTCGGCCGCTTCACGAAATCTTCCGGGTCGTGGTCGGTTAGCGTCTTGTCCGCATCATATGCGATCTCACTGCGAAACAGCTTGTCCGATTCGGGATCTGGTCGGCCGTACTTCTGTCTCAGAGTCTTGCTTCTTAGAGCTTTCTTGATAACGTCTCCGAGCCAGTTGCCTTTGATTTCGATGTCGCTGATCAGACTGTTGAGGGCGGTCATGAGGGCAGTTGGCGGTTTATTCAGGAAACCCGTGGTACGGAACCTGCCACTATGGAGAGACTTGCCAACGTCGTACTGAAACACGCCGCCATGTCCGTCTCCCGGAGAGCTGACGACGATGTCGCCCAGCCTGATATCGTTCTTGGTGCTGGGAGCCCCCCCCGCCGACACCAACCATCAGACCGACCTTGACATTCTTGAATGTGTGCAGCATGTCCCGCGCGACGGTCGCCGCCGAGTTCAGGCCGTATTCGCCATGGGGAAGGACGGCGATCACAAAGTTGTGCTTTCCGATGCGTCCCAGCTTGTACGAGTTGCTGTCGTGTTTCGAAACGGAGACTGGATCTTTGTGTTCTTCGTCGAGAAACAGCCGGGCTGGGACGAACTCGGGGACGATGGCGCATATCCAGCCGATTGTGTAGAGCAATGGGTCAGACATGCTGTTCACTCCTAAGAGTTGGCCGTCAGGTGTTCATAATGGGAGTATGGGCGTAACACGGTGTATCTGTGTTGGAAGGCCTGAGTAGGCTGGGCGTTATGATGAAGTCTGGCGAGCATGAGGAGACTGTTGAAGGCAATACGTGAACAGATGGTGGATGAGAAGAGTGGAAATCAACCCATAAGTCTATGGCTCTGAATCCATAACACTCCCATGCTGGCTTCTGCTGCCTTTGATGTCAGTCCCCCCGCCCCTGGCAATGAATTCTTATGTTGAGCATTCCACTTTCCTACGTTGGCAGTCTTGCAATATACTGGCCATGGCTCGCTTTGGGCCTTGTAGTTTCTAGTTCTTACATCAGGCTCAAAGAAGTTGCTTTGACGTCTGGTTTAAGTCAGGCTTCAGCGATTTGTCCAAGGTCCAACAAAGCAGCTCACAGCGGAAGCCGTCAATGGTAAAGTATGGGCACTAAAGATCAAAGGTTTCACTAAGACAGGAGCTATTCATCATGCGTGGACTTTTTGATTATACAACTGATGCTGTAAGAGCTCAAGACCCTCGTCAAACTTTGCAACTGTTAGATGGCCTGGGATTGGAGCACGTATGACCGGCCCGGCTTTGCAAAACGGCAGTGAGCTCCGAAGATCGGTATCGGGGTTTGATCCGGCCCGGGCCGGTCGCCCCACTTAGGGGGTTGGCCGCCATGTACAGAGTACAGAGTTACCTATTGGGATGTCGTGCTCCGAAGGATTGACTCATCTTACAATACCATCCTGGGTGAGTCACCAGCTCCCTTTCGGCATCATCGAATTGTTGTATAACCTGGCACTAGTTCCAGAAACTTGGCAGTTTCTAGACGACAATTCGCATCACTGCAGCATCAAAGGACAATGGATCTTCCTGTCGGCCCTCCCGTCCCCTCCGGCCCGGCAACATCGCCGGCGCGTACCCCGCTCCTCGGGCGATACACGGCGCTTGTCCCGCTCGAGACATCGCACTCGGAAATCCTCTTCAAGCATCTCGGAGGCGAAGAGAATGCCCATCTTTGGACGTACCTGTTCCATGAGCCGTTTCTCGACTACGAGAAGTTCAAGGCCACCATCGACGAATGGAGAGTCTCCGCGGACCCCCTGTTCTTCGCCGTCTTGTCCGGCCCCGCGTCGGACCCGGCATCCGAGCCGGTGGGGATCATGTCGTACTTGTCCATCGTGCCGGACCACAGGCGAATCGAGATCGGTTTCATCGTCTTTGGCGAGCAGCTCAAGCAGACGCGGGCTTCGACCGAGGCGCAGTACCTCCTGATGAAGAATGCCTTTGAAGAATTGGGCAATTTTCGGCTGGAGTGGAAGGCCAACCACCTCAACAAGGCAAGCCGGGCGGCGGCCGAGCGTCTGGGCTACGTGTTTGAGGGTGTCTTCAGGTAAGAAGTTGCTGATTTGTGCGAATGGGGGGGACGAGGGGCATCTGCTGATGTTTGACAGAAAACACCTGGTCATCAAGGGCAGACGCAGAGATACGGTCTGGCTCAGCATTACCGATGAGGAGTGGCCGACTGTCAAGGGCGGGCTCGAGGCTTGGTTGAGCGCGGACAACTTTGACGAGAACGGCAAACAGCGAAAGGGGTTGAAACAATGCAGGGAGGCATTTGAGGCGGGAGGCAAGTCATAACTGGAAATGTCGTCGACTTGAAGAAGAGGCGATCGTTTGGTGGGAGTCATATTTAGAAGGGATTTGGCAGCTCGCGCGTCACCCGGCCGAGGTCTTTGGTTGTGAAGATGCATGTGAGACGTAAACTGAACTACCAAGCCAATGCAAACATACAGACCTTCCAGCAACTGTCGAGAAATAAAACAAACGGATATGCACACAGCACCTGCCCCAGTCTCGACCGCTCGCCCCCAATACCACCGAAAAGCCGTCGACGGAAATGCGTCACGTCCGAAGCGGCCGGATCTTGGCTTTGATGATCTTGCAGCTCCCCCGCATTCTGAGCACTGCCTAAGACTGGACAAAAGATCGATCATCGGTAGTTGCGGGGATTCAGGCTAAATGGAAACAATCCTCCGAACAGTGACCGCCGGCTCCCACAGCATCCGGTCACTTCGGAAAAGCGCCGTCACGCCGCCCCCGTGATCTCTTCCCCGGTCTCCGACGGTTACGAGAAGCATCCTGCAAGTGAACGCTGACGGACATGTCTTGATGCAGGTTTTCCACCGACGCTGCGGGGTTGAACCGGTGTTTCGAGCTTGAAGCATTCCTCTAAAGCCTTTAAATGAGGAAGACGTTGTCCTGTGGCTTCAGTCAGACGCGGGTGGTTGTTGACATCGTCAGAAGTCTCTTCACAGGCTCTTCAAGATGAGATTTGGACTCATCGCCTCGGTCGTGGCCCTCTTCGGGGTCGGCCAGGCGCAAAACTCAACCTTTCAGAACCCCATCATCAGCGGCTTCAACCCAGACCCAAGCTGCGTCTTCGTCCCGGAGCTCAACAACACCTTCTTCTGCGCGACGTCGAGCTTCCTCGCTTTCCCCGGCCTCCCCGTCCACGCCAGCAGAGACCTCGTGCACTGGAAGCACGTCTCCAACGCCTTCGGCCGCGCCGACCAGCTCCCGGGACTGGCCTTCCTGCCCAAGGCCACCAGCGGCATCTACGCGCCGACGCTGCGCTTTCACGAGGGCGTCTTCTACCTGCTCTGCACGCTCGTCAACCAGCAGCTACCCAGAACCAACGACAGCCGCTGGGACAACTTCGTCCTCACCTCGACGGACCCCTACAGCTCCGACGCCTGGTCCGACCCCGTGCACTTCAGCTTCCCCGGCTTCGACCCGTCACCCTTCTGGGACGACGACGGCAAGACGTACGTCTCGGGCGCCCACACAGCCGCCTACTACCCTGGCATCATGCACGCGCCGCTCGACCTGGCGACGGGCGAGATCGGGGATATCATCATGCCCTGGAACGGCACCGGCGGGCGCTCGCCCGAGGCCCCTCACATCTGGAAGCGCGACGGGTACTACTACCTCCTCCTCGCCGAGGGCGGCACGAGAGAGAACCACATGGTGACCATGGCGCGGTCAAGGAGCCTCGAAGGCCCCTACGACCCGGCGCCGGCAAACCCGCTCCTCACGTCGGCCAACGACACGAGCTCCTACTTCCAGGCCGTCGGCCACGCGGACCTCTTCCAGGATGCCGCCGGTCAGTGGTGGGCGGTTGCCCTCGCAGTCCGCGCCGGCGGCTCCTACGGCCAGGACCCGGGCGCCTACTTCGGCAACCTGCCCATGGGCCGCGAGACGGTCCTCACCCCAGTGACCTGGAACGAGGGCGAGTTCCCCGTCTTCACGCCCGTCACCGGCGACGTCTCTGGCTGGCCTCTCCCGCCCGAGGCCATCCTCGAAGAGGGGGAAGGCCAGCTCAGCGACGCGGACGACGTCGTCACTTTCGCCCCGGGCACCGGCCTCCCCATCCACTTCATCCATTGGCGCCTCCCCAAGACACGGAACTACGCCGTCTCGCCCCCGGGCCACTGGAACACGCTGGCCCTCAAGTCATCGGTCCTCAACCTCACAGCCTTCGACGCCGACTTCGCCCTCGGCCGCGGCCAGACCTTTGTCGGGCGGCGCATGGCCCACTCGCTCTTCCGGTTTCGCGTCGACGTCGACTGGGCCGGGTCCCTGACCAAGGAGGAGATGGAGGTCGGCGTGTCCATCATCCAGGACCAGGCCCAGCATTTCGACCTCGGCATCGTCGCGCTAAAGGCCAACGGGGACAACGGCAGCGGAGACCTCCGGCCGCATCTGCGGTTCCGCGGCATCTCGGAGACGCCGTACCGGGCGACGGAGAACCCGCCGAACGAGGTGTTCCCGCTGCCCGACGGCTGGGCCGGGAAGAAGCTCTCTCTGCAGATCGAGGCGGTCAACAGCACCCACTTTGCCTTCTCGGCTGGTCTTGCTGGCCCGGCGGCGGAGTCTGAGCTGAGGGTCTTTGGCCACTGCAAGGGGACCGAGTTGGTTCCTTACTACTCTGGTGAGTAATGTTGTTCCTGTGCAATGTGTATTTGTGTGTATGTGTTTGTCGGATGACTAACGAGATGCAGGTGTCGCGGTTGGCGTCTACGCGACTTCCAACGGGAAGCATGGCGAACAGGCGTTCGAGACCTACATATCCAACTGGCGGTACACGGGAATAAGGCAGCTGAGGAGTCAGGCGGACGTTGATGACGCTGATGGCGCGGTATAAGGTTCGGGATACGGAAGTTGCAATGTGTCTGTCCTTGGAGAGGACTCTTTAACTGAGACCTTTTATTTCAACCAGAATAATACTTTGCTATAATCGAGCCGCGACATATTGCCAACAAATTGTGTTCATGAGTCCGAGGTTGAAAAGATGCTCTGTCAATACGCTTCAAGTATAACCGGGGGACTCTGGCTACAGCTTTTCGTCCCTAAAAGCAGGTCAGGATGCAAAGCCATACGCCCTGGCAAAGTTGCCCATTTCTCCCAGTCTGGGAAACAGGTCCATGCCTTTGATCTACAAAACCATGATTGTCATCCTCCATAGCAGGTTTTAGCTTTATCGCCATGAATCTACGATAGGGAACAAATCAAGGACCTCGGCAAGTCAGCATAAGGGTTTGTTTAGTCCGTTCCTCTCACATGTCTCCTTAGTCGATCAGATATGATCGGCCAAAACCATCGACAACATGCGAGCTGCCCGCCAAGACAAGGGTTCCTTGACCCCTGCTCCCCCGCCAATACCACCCTGCGACCGCTGGTCGCATTGTCCGCAAAGATGAAGAGACAGACGCTGGTCGAAGCTCGGGACGGTCGGACGTCCAGGGTGAAACGTCAAAACTCTAACAATGGTGCGTGATTGATCTATAAAGAGAGAACGCGTCGCGATCCCGGAGCCTGCGGGCGACAGCTCCTCTACATCCATCCCCTCACCATAGCTACTTACCAGATAGTAAACCGTCAAATAATAAGGAAAAAGAAAAAGAAGAAATTACCTGAAGCCCTACCAGACAACATGGGCGGCAGCAACTTCCAGCCGGACACCGACATTCCGGACCTCGCCGGCAAAGTCGTCCTCGTCACGGGCGGCAACGCCGGCCTCGGGCTCGAGACGGTCCGGCAGATCGCTAAGCACAACCCGGCGCACATCTACCTCGCGGCCCGCTCCCGCGAGAAGGGGGAGGCCGCCATCGAGGCCCTCAAGAAGGAGAACGGCGCGGCGGCGCCCATCTCGCACCTCCCGCTGGACCTCGCGTCGTTCGAGAGCGTCAAGGCCGCCGCCAAGCAGTTCCTCGCGTCGTCGTCGCGCCTCGACCTCCTCGTCAACAACGCCGGCATCATGTCGACGCCCGAGGGCCTCACCGCCGACGGCTACGAGGTCCAGTTCGGCACCAACCACATGGGCCACGCCCTCCTCACCCGCCTCCTCCTCCCGACGCTCTCGCGGACGGCCGCCGAAAACCCGGACGTGCGCGTCGTCTTCCTCTCCTCAGCGGCCGAGGGCTGGGCGCCCGCCGACACATACCGCCTCGACAAGCTCAAGACGACCATGCCCGAGACGGCGAGCCGGTACCGATACGGCATCTCCAAGGTGGCCAACATCCACTACGCGGCGGCGCTCGCCGAGCGGCACCCGGAGGTTAAGGTCGTCAGCGTGCACCCGGGCATCGTGTCGACGAACCTCGCCGACACGCTCATCAGCAACTCCAACGCCGTGCTGGGCACGCTGCTGTGGGCGGCCACCAAGGTCATATGCGTGAGCCCGCAGAAGGGCGCGCTGAACCAGCTGTGGGCGTCGTTCCACCCGGACGTCAAGACGGGCGAGTTCTACCACCCCGTCGGCGTCGCGGGCAAGGGCACGCCGCTGAGCCAGAACGCCGAGCAGAGGGAGAAGCTGTGGCAGTGGACCGAGGACGAGATCCGGAGCCACCTGTGAGTGGTGTGTGAGACGTGGGTGGGTTAAAGTCGAGCCTCGGGTGGGAGTGTGATGATATCCACATGCGGTGAGCAGAAAGAAGGAGAAGCGAAGAAAAATAAAATTGGACTCAACCAAGACTCGGAGGAAAGAAAAAGAGAAGAGCCCACCAAGTCCCGAACAAGCTCTTCTTACCATTGCTTTTTTTTTCACTATTAGCGTAATGCGGAGACATGATTAAAGTGCGTCCCAAGTCCGGCAGTTTCATGTAGGTTGAATTCTCCATGGCCAGACTCGCGCGTGTAAGCCTCGTTCTCCCAACTTGTTCCTGCATGAACGCTACCAAGACGGTTCCCGTTTGCCGGTGGAAATTACACGGGCGAGCTGCCCGGCTTGCTCGAGTCGGATGGAGCCAGCGGGTAGCTCGTGCTTGAATCAGCAACCCTCCGGCGCTAATACACACATCGAGACCGAGAGATAGGGAGAGATAGAGAGGGGGAGAAGGGAGCGTACGAAAAGTCGGAAAGTTGGAGGATCCATATCGCGTGTGGTGTTCCGCTTAGCGGATTCTAACAGCATCCATCTCCTCTTCCGTCGAGCAGGGTTTGTTTACACTTCCCCCCGTCCATCCACAGAGTTGGCCGAGAGGGCATGGAAGACTTCACTCAGCAATCTGTATGCATCTCCTCTTCCGACAAGCAGAAGCAATCCCCGCCCTTCATCCTCCTTCGTTTAGAGACCATAACACTATGTCGCCCTTCAAAAGACAGGAGAACATGGCCAAACAAGAGGCGGCAACCAACCACCACCCCCCCTTGAGCCTCACATACGTCCCACCAACAGATAACAGAGGCGAGTTTCCGCGTCAGTCCGTATCCGCCAAAAGGGGGGGAGGGAGGGGGGAGCAGAGACAGGATGAGAGAGGCTCTGGCCCCACAAGGCAGACGGCTCGTCGGATGTCTAGCGCCCCTTCGGTTGCAATTAGGGCTTTTAAGGTTAACCATGCCACTTCCGCCTCATGTCCGGCTTCTCCGAGGGTGGTGGGAGGGGAGGGTTCGTCGCGCAATTCTTAACGGGACGTCAGAGAGGGTAAATCGAGAGACATCCTGTTGGACGCCCAGAACATCGGGTTAGACCGACAGAACGTTGTTTGCGTTGTAGTAGTCGCAAATGTCTTAAATGTCTTCGCAAGAGGTCTCTTCAACCACCCATCCAACCAACCAACCAACCATCCACCCATCACCTCCTCGACAAGTGCATATGCGTAAGATGATGGCATCCTTCTCTCTGTCTACCCACCTCGCCCCGGTGGGAATCCTTTCTTGTGGGAACAGTCCCCCCCATTCATTCACACGAAAAGGGCGACAAACCGGGTCCGCCGCATCAACTGGTGGATAAACAAGCTCCAACCGGCGACCCATTGATCGGATCGATCGGCAGGATTCAAGCCTGAGCCAAGACGTAGCCAAGATGTCCGCTGGAGATTGGCAGACTGCCCGAAGCGGCAGTTTTGCTCTGGGCCACGCGTCTTTGGGGCATGCACTCTCTATTCTTTCCGAGCGGTCTCGAAGTCTTGGGGGCTCTGGGTGTGTGTGTGTGTGTGTGTGAATGTCTCGGTATTCCTCTCGAGAGTGAGGTGGTCTCCCGACTGTCTGGTCGCTTACACGAGTCCGAGGATTCTGCCTCCCACCAACCCTGCCATCCCAACGACCCCGGCATGATCCCATCGTCACACAAACCAAACACACACACACTAACACGTCGTCCGTCCATCATCCAATATTCTGCCCTCCACTCCTTCTCCTCCACCACCTCCGTCACTAACCCGACGTGGACTCGCAGAATCCCCAAAGCTTGAATGATTTAAATGCAGAGTGGGGTTCGCGTCTCCTCCTTCTGGAATCGGGGAGAGCCTCCGGCGCCCTGCAACTGTCTGATTAAAGGCCGTCTCCCAGAACCATGGGCTCCTCACGAGGACCGGGGGAGGAGGGGGGGGTTGGATGACCGCGATGCCGAATACCCGGCGTGGGAACCGCATCCCTTCCCTCACTTTCGAATTGCGGTCCTGTCATCAACCAGAACGAAAACCCATGGGAAAAAAGGGGGCATTCTCGATCTTGGAGAGGTTGGTTAGGATGAACAGGAGATAACACCATCTCATATAAGTATCGTCTTTTCTGCCCACCTTCTCCCTTCTCCTTCTCAGCTTCACAATACCCATTGTGTCTTTGCATTCCTTTCACACACTCCTTTTTTTCTTTTCCCAACCATACACACTCATTTCTTGCTCACTTGAACCAACTCCAGTCTCTCTCTTTTTCAGGAAAAAAGCCCTTTTTCCGTACATACTTGACGTAGTGTTGATCACACAAAAACTATCAAAAAACAAAAGACAACAATGAAGTTCCTCCCCATCATCGCCGGCCTCAGCGCCCTCGCGGCCGCCGCTCCCGCCGAGCTCGACACCCGCGCCTCCTGCACCTTCACCGACGCCAAGACGGCCATGTCCAAGAAGACGTCCTGCACCGACATCGTCCTCAACGGCATCAGCGTGCCCGCCGGCCAGACCCTCGACCTCACCGGCCTCAAGGACGGCACCCGCGTCACCTTCAAGGGCACCACCACCTTCGGCTACAAGGAGTGGGAGGGCCCCCTCATCGCCATCGGCGGCAAGAAGGTCGCCGTCGTCGGCGCCTCGGGCAACTCCATCAACTGCCAGGGCGAGCGCTGGTGGGACGGCAAGGGAGGCAACGGCGGCAAGAAGAAGCCTAAGTTCTTCAAGGTCAAGATCAACGACGGCTCCATCACCGGCTTGAACGTCAAGAACACCCCGGCCCACGGCTTCAGCATCAACAGCGTCTCCAACCTCAAGGTGTAAGTCTCTCCTACTCCTACTCCTCCTACTTCTCCTTCCCCCGAGTTCCGCAATGCCCCCTCACTTGCTTGTCACAAAACTTTTCCTTACTCACACCCCCTCAACAGCCAAAACATCCTCTTTGACAACAAGGACGGCGACTCCAAGGGCGGCCACAACACCGACGCCTTCGACGTCGGTCAGTCCACCAACATCAACATCTCCGGCGCCAAGGTCTACAATCAGGACGACTGCCTCGCCATCAACTCGGGCACCAACATCGTCTTCGAGAAGGGTTACTGCCACGGCTCCCACGGCCTCTCCATCGGCTCCGTCGGCGGCCGCTCCTCCAACACGGTCAAGAACGTCGTCATCCGCGACTCCACCATCGAGAAGGCCGACAACGGCATCCGCATCAAGACCATCGCCCACAAGACGGGCTCCGTCTCGGGCATCACCTTTGACAACATCACCCTCAAGGACATCAACAAGAAGGGCATCGTCATCCAGCAGGACTACGAGAACGGCAGCCCCACCGGCACCCCCACCGCCGGCATCCCCATCACCGACGTCGTCGTCCGCAACGTCAAGGGCACCGTCGCGGCCAAGGGCACCGATATCTACATCCTCTGCGCCAAGGGCGCCTGCTCCAACTGGAAGTGGTCCGGCGTCTCCGTCACCGGCGGCAAGACCTCCAAGGAATGCTCCGGCATCCCCTCCGGCTCCGGCGCCAAGTGCTAGAGGACCTTTTTTCTCTCTTCTTCTCTTTGCTTTCCTACGCCGTGGAGAACAAAGCTATAGGAGGGTTAGCGGTGCTTTCTCTCCTGGCGGGAAAAACGCTTCCCTCAGTCGACCACGTCGAGTAGGAACAGTCGTTGTGATGCAATGGCAGTGCAACTTGGGCGGAGGAAGTAGTTGGTCTCCCAGCAGCTGCCAATGTGTGGCTTGGCCGGTCATTGTTCGATTCTTAGATACCCTTCGTGGAATACATTTCAGTTAACCTTCATATGTTATAGCAGTCAGTGTCCGGTGAAACTTTGCAATGCCTCCGTGAAACTAGTGCCGTTCTCCAAGCCATGGCTGTCCAGAGTAAAGACTGGTGACAGAATATCTGTTGGACTTGAATTAACAGACATGCCTATTATCATGTGAGGTTCAGTAAGAGGAACTGATCGGTTGGTTTAACAATGCAATCATCAACACACTCCCACATAATGCCTTCGATGTTTGTCAGGAAACGGTTCGGTTCGTGTCCCTGGCATTGTCTGTGATTTGGATATAGGTGAGCCGTCCAGAGAGACACCTGTTACGCGCTTCCCAAATAAAACACTACGAAGACATGTTTCGAATAGTCAGTGCCATAAACCACGACAACACATCACTCAAGCTCACGAGTCTCCCATCAAAACATTATAAGCATCAACGGCAGTCTTCATCTCAGTAGCGGCTCCATTCGTCCGAGGTTAAGGTAGCAAGTAGTAGTAATACAGCCGCATGGCATGTGCAGTTCATCGTCCGCCCCATCGGGACACTGCCCCAAGCCTTCTGCCATCGTACAACTCATTCTGAATGTTGCTTCCCTCTGAATAATCCCCACCTCGCGTCTCGGATCCTCCCAAAACTAAGAGCCATCTAAGGCTAACATGCATCGGCCCCAAGTCTTGAAAGAGGCAGAAGAAAAGAAAAAGGAAAAAGAAAAAAGTACACACAAAAGAAGCTTTTTTTGTGTAAAAAGTCTAACAAACGAACCGCAGCACCGTCAAAAGAAAGACGCAGCGGCGGGCGGCCCGTCGTCTTGATGCAAATCGCGTTTCCGCTCCGACGCCAGGCATTATCTCGCGCGCCCAGCAGTGTCCCATCCGTAATCCATATTGCTACAATCCATACGACCGTTTGCCTGCTCCTCGTGCCAACTGCTGGCTTCTTGTTTTACTGTAATCGCGCTCTTCTCACTTCGTATAAGGGCGTGTCTATCAGACCTGCCCGTCGGCGACGGCCAGTCTCTGCTTCAGCGTCTTGGCCTTCTTGCCTCCGCCGGTGCGTCGCTTCTTGGACCCCTTGGCGTCGGGCTCAGCAACAGGCGTGGCGGTGCCCGAGGTTCCGGCGGCGCCCCCGCGGTTGTCGTCAAAGTTGCCCTCGCCTGTCAACTGGTTAGTGCCGTCGTCCGGGCCATGGTTGGCTGGCTGTAACTCACCCTCGTGGTACATCTCGTCGAGGCTGATGTCCTCGTTCACGACCCGCTTGCGCTTGGTGGGCTTCTTCTTCTGGGGCTTCTCAAGCTCGCCGCTCTCGAGAAGTTCCCTCTCGCGCTGCTCAATGAGCTCGGCCTGCTCGTCGTCCGCAAGCCACATGGCAATGTCGCGATTGCGGTTCTCGGGTGCGCGACGGCCAGAGAAGTCGACACTGGCACCGCCTCCCTGGATGACGACGCGCTGCACCTCTTCCTTCTGCATGGCACGCTTCCGGATCCGTTCCTCAATCGTACCCTTAGTGATGAGGCGGTACACGGTGACCTGCCGGGTCTGACCCAGTCTGTGGGCTCGGTCCATGGCCTGCGAATCGATCGTAGGATTCCAGTCCGAGTCGTAGAAGATGACGGTGTCGGCGGAAGTAAGGTTGATGCCGAGACCACCGGCACGCGTCGACAACAGGAAGATAAAGATCTCGGGCCGCGTCTGGAAGTCGGCCACAGTGTCTCTTCTGTCCTCCAGCTTGGTCGAACCGTCGAGTCGGCAGTACTTGTAGTTGCGGTACGTCAAGTACTCCTCCATGAGGTCGATCATGCGCGTCATCTGGAAGTAGAGCAGCACACGATGGCCCTCGGCCTTGAGCTTGGTCAACAGCTTGTCGAGCGTAGCCAGTTTACCGCTGTCGGTAACAAAGCGGCGCATCGAGGGGACGGCGATGTTGTTGAACTTCTTCTTCTCGTTGTCGGGCGCGGGGAGCAATTTGCGAGGCGGGAAGCGCTCCAGAGGGATCTTCTCCGTGACCATGGCGCGCTCCTCGTGGATGCTCGGGCCGAACAGGCTCTTGCGCATGCCCACGTTGAAAAGAATACTCTCCGTCTCGAGCGCCGTTCCGCGACTGCAGCAGCTCACTTCGATGGGCGGCGCCGTCGCGCGAGGTCGACCGGCCGGCTCCAGACGTCCCAGGCCACTGGTGTCGTACTCCTCTCGGGCCACGTTCATGAGGTTGGCCAGGAGACCCTCCTGAGTGATTTCGGTCAACGGCTTCCGGTTATTCCGGGCCGTGATGTTGAACAGAGCGTGTGCCGGTGTGAAGTTGATGTCCTCGGGCTCGTCATAGGCAACGTTGAAGAGGGACAGGCGATCTTTCTTTTGCGACAGTTCGACGGCGCGAGTGAAGACATCCTCGTGACTGGCCTTGTAGACCTCGGCCGGGCTGGCATCGGCGAAGCGCAGGAACGAGAAGGCGTCGGATCCCTCCAGACTGTCGCGGACGTGCTCCGGCGTGAAAATGTTCATCATGTGCTGAAGGCTCTTGTTCCGCCAGCCGGCCGTGAGGTTGTCCCGGCCGGTCTTGTACAGCCTGCCGTCTTCTCTCCACACCAAGCGTGGCAGCTCGTATTCGACCAGGTTGCGGGTGGAGTAGGCCACGGGCACCATGCTGCCTTCTCGGACGAAGGAGGCTGTCTCGGCAAAGTAGCCGAACGAGAAGGGCGACGACGTGTCGGCCCGCTCGAACAAGTCGGGGTGGTTGCACACCTTTCGGAACTGCATGACGAGGTTCATGAGCGTTCCCGAGTCGTTGTCATCGCCCGTGGTCGCCTTCTCAATGAGGTCCATGATACTAATTTGATTCCTCAGGTTGCTGTAGATGGCCCGCTGTCTGTACGTGAGATCGCAGTAGACGTCCTCCTCGATCTTGTCGCCCAGCTCCTTCTGGACATGCTTCTTGACACGACGTAACATGAACGGCTTCAAAATCATGTGTAGACGCTTGAGCTGGTCCTCGTTGAGCTTCGTGTTGCTCTGGGCATGCGACTCAATGTCCTTGGAAAACCACTCGCTAAACTCGTCGTGGGAGTCGAACAGAGACGGCATGATGAAATGGAGCAGAGCCCACAGCTCCTGCATGTTATTTTGGATGGGCGTGCCAGTGAGAAGGAGACGGTTGCGGCAGTGGAAATTGAGCAGACTCTTCCATCGGGAACTCTGCGAGCTCTTGATGGCCTGGGCCTCGTCGAGGATCATGTACTGCCACTTCATCTTCTGGAAGTAGGCAACGTCGGAAACGACGAGCTGGTACGACGTGACGCAGACGTGAAAAGACGCGTCCTTCTTGTACGTTGTGTGCTTGCGGTCCCAGAACTTGCGGAGCACCTTTCGGTCGCCCGCCGAGCCCCAGTAGGGGAGGATCTTGAACTCGGGCACGAACTTTCGGATTTCCTGCTCCCAGTTGTGGAGCGTAGAGGCGGGCGCGACGACGAGGAACGGGCCCCAGATGTCGTACTTCTCGGCGAGATAGGCCATGACGGAGATGGACTGGACCGTCTTTCCGAGACCCATCTCGTCGGCGAGGATGCCGTTGATGCCCTGCTCGTACAGGTTGGCTAGCCAGTTGAGGCCCTTGAGCTGGTACTCCTTGAGCTGGGCGTTGATCAGCTTGGGCTGCTCGATGGCCACATCGCCCATGCCGGCGGGGTTCTGGAAGTTCATCTCGCCCTCCTCATCCATGTCGGGACCGTCAGGCTCGTTGAACTGCCTGGCCTTTCTCTGGGCCTCGGCGATAGCGTTCTGGGCGTTGGCCATGGCCGCCTGGCGTAGCGTCTCCTCGTCCTCTTCCTCAAACGTTAGGTTCTCAAAGTCGGTGACCTTGGCGCCGACGGGCCCAGTCGGCTCAACGATATCGAAGTTCTTGTTGTGTCCGGTGTCGACCTTGTTCTCGGCGGCAATCTCGGGGTTATCGGTACTGCGCTCGACCTCGTCGGTCTTGATCTTCTTGCCAATGAAATGGGAGTACAACTCGGTCTGGGAGATGAGGAAATTGAGCTTTCTCTTCTGGCGGGCGGCTTCGCGTTCGGCCTCTTCTTTGCGGGCGTTCTCAATCTCCTGCTTCTCGGCCGCCTTGCGGAGATCACGCTCCTCGCGCTCGTTGCGCTTCCAGAAGCCCATCATGTCGCGCATGACGCGCTTGGCGCGGGCCTGCTGATCTTTGGTGCCCTTGTTCGTCCGGAGCTGCCATCTCTTGGCCTCCTTGGAGGCGAGAATGGCCGTCTTCTTGAGGTTGGACGCCTTGGTCTGGTACGACTCGGCCGCCATCTTGTACGTCTTGCTAACGTCCTTGCGGGCAAGGTCGCGCCAGATCTGGTCGTAGATCTGGAGGAAGCCCTTGGTCTCGAACTTGGCGTCCTTGTTGGGAGGCTCCTCGGGCTTCTCCTCCTTCTTCTCCTTGTCCTTCTTCTTGCCCTTCTTCTCCTTTTTCTCCTTGACGGGCTCGACAATGGTGTCATCGTCGACCTCGGCCTCGACATCGCCCTCGACCTCAACGTCGGGCTCGTCCTGGTCCTTGTCCTTGTTCTTGTCTTTTTCCTTGTCCTTGTCTTTGGACTTCTTGCTGAACTTGATACGGATCTTGGACTCTTCCTTCACCGGGAGCTCCTCGCCGGCGTCAATGGCGGCCTGGGCAGCTTCGGCAGCGTCCTTTTCTGCCTGCTTTTGCTCCTTGGACTTCTTCGGCCGGGGACCGCTGCGGCCCTTGCTCTTGGGCTTTGTACCGGGCTCCATGTCTGACGCCTGGAAGGTGGCCATGGTACCTCCGTCGAGGTTCAACTCGACCAGGTTGCGGGCAGGTCCCTTGATGCCCTTTTGGAGGATGAGCTTGGTTTGCAGAGCCTTCTTGTTAGCACGCTCGGCATCTCGAAGGTGCTTCGCCTTCTCCGTCTCGTCCTCGGCCAGGCGGGCGCGTTCGAGGGCCAGCTTCTGCTGCTCCATCGTGACGGCCATGGACTTTTCGCGACGACGCTTGCGTTGCATGTCCTTCTTGCGCTCCTTCTCAGCGAAGAGCTCGCGCTCGCGGACCTCGTTCATTGCTTCCTCGTAGTAGATGTCGTCGTAACGGCGCTTTCCAAGGTCGGCAAGGGCACCCAACCTTCGACCTATTTCAGTTGAGAAGTCTTCGCGTCGGTCGACGTTGCGGCTGCCGTCCTTTTCTTGCATGAGGCGACGTCGCTTGTTGCCGCTCTCCTGGTACTGAGCGCGCTCGGCGGCAAGGTCGGAGTCGGTGAGGTCGTCGGCATCGGCATCGAGCTGAGCAATCAAGTCCATGACCTTCTTCTCCTTCTCAGCGGAGAGGGTCTTTTGCTTCGGCTGGCCATTGGCCTGACGCTTGGAAGGAATGCGGGGGGTGTGCACCTCGAGCTTGGAAGAGGACCGGCGGCTAGTCTTGGGAGTGGACTCGGCATCTCTAATATCGGAAGCGCGTGACTTTGATTTCCGCGGCACCCTCTCCTTTCTCTCCTTTCTGGCGAGAGGTGTGCTAAATCGCTCTTTGGCGGGTTCGGGTCGGAGCTCGATCTCGGCTTCGCGTTCGCTGCGCTCGGTCTTCACGGGAGGCTCGGTGGAGCGAGGCTTCTCGCGGTCAGGTTTGGGAGCGGGCTTGGGGGCGGGCTTCTGATGAGGTTTGGCCTCCTCCTCGGCGTCCTTCTCGGCGTCCTTCTCGGCGACCTTCTCGGTATCCTTCTCGTCTCGGGCGGGAGGGGGCGATTTCGATTTTGGTTTTGAGACGGGCTCTGCACTGGACAAAATGTTGGAGAAAGACATGGGATCGGCGGAGCGGCTAGGGGTCTGCGAGGTGTCAGGTTGGCGGCGCCTCTCAGGGTGTCCAGTGAGGATTGTACGCACACTGGCAGGAGCTTTCAGGGTAGAAGGCTCGGGCTTTCCGAGGGGAGGCAGAGAAGTGACGGGACCGCCATTGGATGCGGCGTGCACGCTGGGCGACGCGGCATGCCGCAGGCTGGGGGACGTCATGTGCGGCGTAGTCCTGTTGGAAGGGCTGATGGAACCGGCGGGCGGTTGATGGGAGTGGGAGTGGGAGTGCGAATGGGACCGCGGGCTCCTCGGGGGGAAGTTGGCAGCGGATGGGGACGTGTAGCCCGCGCTGGCGCCTCCTCCGTTCTTGTAGTAGGCGTGGGAGTCTCGAGATACCGGCTCGGCTGGTTGTTGTTGAGAGTAGTTACCGTAGGGGTCGCGGGCGGTCTGGTTGATGAAAGAAGACGGAGAGAATTAGTCAATGTGAAGAAATGGAAGTGGCCACGATGGAAATTAAATTTTTGGGTTGAGGTTTGGGCTAGGTTGGGAATTTTCGGGTTTATTCCCCCTCGGATTAAAATTTGGAGATGGGCGTGCAGCTGCGGTTGGGGGATGGTGGATGGACTGGTGGCGGTGATGGAGGCGAGAGACGGAGGGAGTCGCGGAGGGAGAGAAGGGAAGAAGGGGGAAGAGTGGGAAAAAAGGAAGTGGTGAATGGAAAAGGTAGGGAATTGAGAGAAGGGATGGATGGATGGATGGACAGACGGACAGATGGGTGGATGGATGGATACGTGACGTGAAGAAATGGTGTAGCGCCGCCAGACGCGGACGAGCGAGAAGGGGACGAAGAGAAACAGAACAGACAGAGGGCAGGAAGGGAAAAAAACAGAGGTGCAAGAGGTGCAAGAGGTGCAGCAGCAGATGCCACAGAAGGGGAGGAAAAACTGGGGAGTGAGAGACGGCGGGTGTCATTGAAGCCGTGAACAATAGGGGATCCAAGCATTCCGCATGTTTCTCATCTGCCCTGACTGCTCTCCCCGTCATGGTCTGTCTGT
This sequence comes from Colletotrichum destructivum, assembly GCF_034447905.1. Lineage (NCBI taxonomy): Eukaryota > Fungi > Ascomycota > Sordariomycetes > Glomerellales > Glomerellaceae > Colletotrichum > Colletotrichum destructivum. Next base: position 2,208,992 of record NC_085905.1, read on the forward strand.
CTGTCTGTCTCTCTTGCTGACACTCTGTCTCTGCCCTGCTCTGTTCACCACGCCGTCGACTCCAGAAATCCGGATGGGGGAAAGCAGCGGCCAGAGATTACAAAGAGGTGTCCAGTGTCAGCACAACCACCAAACCCTCCCAACACCAATCGCCAAACCCAGCAGCCACTAGACGATCTGCAGCACGGACAGCAATCAACCCAGGCCAAACGGGCCCTTCCTTTGCTTGCTGGCGGTGCCAGTCCTGGTGCTGGTGCTGGTATTGGTATTGGTGTCGGCGTCGGTGGTGCTACGCTAATTGAATGCATCGGATGCATGATACATGATACATGACGGGAGCTTCTTGAAGGTGACGACGGGGGAAAGATTACACAGGCAGGTCCAGGACTTCAAACTGGACATGATGGCCCAGGCCGCGTCGCATTCGCCTACAAACCAATGCGATGCAGCGGCGGCAGTGAAAACACGCAATAGCAGACAGACTAGAATAGATATCTCTTACCTTGGGCGAGCCCTTGGCCGCGTTCCCACTCCATCCCGCGTCCGATATCCTCCTCTCTCTTGTGGTATCAGTCAATGGATCGTAGTAGCTGCCCGTCGTCGGCTTGTCGCGCGTCTGATGCGACTCGGGGGGCGGGTAGTATCCGCTCGGGGGGTGCAACGGCGACAACGGAGGAGCTTGATGGTGTCCGGCTCCCGAGCTGCTGCCGCTGCCGCTTCCGCCGCCGCCGCCGCCTCCTCCTCCCAGCGCGGGTAACGTGGGCGCGAGCGGGCCGGTCGACGTCGTTGACGACGAAGGGTAGGAGTTCGGATGCGACAGGCCGGACTGATGGGATCGTGGAGAGTGGTGCGGGAGCGAATGGGACGGTGCCGCCTTGGGCGACGAGTACGCCGAGTGATGGGGATGGTGGTACTCAGATTGTGTGGGCGATCGCAGGCTGAAGCCGGAGTGTCGCGTGCTGCCGGGGGTCGGGTTCATGATGTCGCGATGGTGACGGCGGTCGCGGTCATTGTCGCGGTCGCGGTCACGTTCACGCTCACGTTCACGGTCGCGGTCGTCGTGACGGGAGGGCGCCTGCAGAACCGTCGAGCGGAAGTCTTTCGGGTGGTCCATCGTGACGATATTGCGACGATGGGCCGTCGCGATGGTAGAACCCTATTTTGCTGCTGTGGGAGGGGAATTGCTAGGTGCACGGCGAGGCAACGTGAGAGAAGAGGTGATGGAATTGGGAGGGAAGAAGGAGATGGAGATGGAGAGGGGGATGGGGAGGGGAGGGGGTTGCTACTACAGCGAGGATCGCGGACCCATGTGCAGGAGACGGGCGGCGGCGACTGTGATGGTGGTGGTGGTGGACAATGTCAACGAGTTGATTGGATCACGCGCTTTCAAGGGTTTTGGGCAGGCGGGTGTGAAGCAGGTGAGGCGGATCGCGAAAAAAAGACGTGGAGTTGGAGCTGGAGCTGGCGTGGGGAGGTTTGTGTGGTGTGTGTCTGGTCTGTATGTGCAGGGGGGTCGGTCGGGCGGGTTGTCCGCGGGTTCTGCAGGACGGCAATGGCTGGTGAGTTGATGATGCTATTCGCGACGTCTGCGGTGAGATGCGAATTGGGGCGGTCGACGGGGTTCTCGGTTATCGCCGCAAGAGGAACGGGTGGCGATGGTGGTTTGGGACGTATCGAGTCTCTCGCGCTCACACACACACTCTCTCTCTCTCTCTGTTTGTATGTGTGTGGATGTCTGTATGCGTGTGTGTGGGTGATGGTTTTGTGCGAATGTCGGAACTAAGCTCGGGCACGTCCACGGGTGGATGGATGACTTGTCTAATCTCTGACACTTGACTCTTTGGAGACGAGAGAGAGAGTCAAGAACGAGGCCGGAGGTCAGGTGCGATGGGATTGTACTGGATGGGAAAAATGGGCGCAGGCGCAAGACCGACTGTTCGAGGAGTCTTGCTGGAGAACAGTAATGTCCGTGATGACACCTTCGCCCTGCCTTTGGCCCGCGCGGTACTGCCGGATGTCTTTGGGGGACGAAGCTACTTGGAGGTGAAGCTGGAGCTGAAGGTGTGGCTGGAGCTGCGATGCCGGTGCCGGGTGCCCTGCTGTGGAGTGGTAAGGGCGTTGTGATGGCGACGACGATGCATTCAGCAGCGATGAGGAAGAAGTGGCGGGCGTGAGTGATGATAGGAAGGGAACGGGGAAGGGGAGACGGGGAATGGGAATGGGTTGGAGGGGGGAAGAAGGAGGCAAAGGGAAATGTTGTGGAGGACTGGGACCGCGAGAGACGGAGAGTGAGCGGCCAGAATGAGTGAGAGAGTGAGTGTGCGATGGCCGTGGATTGGGGATTGGATCCGATGGGGGGCGTGGGCGTGGGCGCGTGGGCGAAGCCGATGCCGATGCTGCAGATGAGAGGTGTGGTCCGTCCAGCTCCAGTCAGTCAGTCTCCCAAAATCCAGACTTTTCCATTGACTCTGCCGTCCCCGGTTGGAGAGTCGGTGTATCTCATCATCTCAGTGTCTAGATCATCACTCACTCGTCCATTCACTCATTCACCCACTACTAACAGGATCAAACAAGGCCAAAACGCAATCTCGAATTGGTGGGATGGAAAGAATCTCTTTCTCTCTCTCTCTCTCTCTTTACCTCTTTCCCTCTTTCCCTCTTTCCCTTCCCCCTCATTTTCCCAACGTACTCTCTCGCAGCTTCCTTCCCCAGATGACCGACCCCCCCGGACGGATGAGAATGTAACAGCAGGAAGGAGGGAATGGGAACTGGATCGTGTGTCATGTCGCATGTACCCTTCCTGCTCCTGCTCCCTATCCATCTCCATCGCTTTCCTCTGCATCGCCCCCCTCTCCTGCCTCCTGAGAACCTACAGGCGACTAGGGCTGCCAGTTCTTTCCCCCTTCTCCCGTGAGGATGCCCATTCATCGTGAGGTGGATGGTCTCCTCCTTCTCTCGTCACCTTCCAGCTGCCACCCCCAGCTCCACGCCGTCCCAGGAGCCAGGTGCAGCAGGCGCGGCCCAGGCACCTCACCACCGGGCTGCTAACTTGGGGCTAGCCCAGACGCTCCCGCCAATCCCGGGCCACGTCTGAGCCTCTTGGGTTGCGTGCCTTCCTTGTCCCTGGTCCGCCCAGGTTCCCCCCACTTCAGTCCAGACGGCTGAAAGTCACCAGAGGTTTCTCTGCACTTGTGCAACACCTGGCGGTACTTGGGGAGTACGCCGCCCTACAGTGAGGCATTTCAGCCGCCTCTTCCACCGTTCCACGCCTCCGACGGCTGCTCTGGCCGCCGCCCTCTTGACCTTCGTCTTCTGACTTCCAGACATGAGAGAAACGCGGACGTTGACATGGACTCGACGGTGCGAACAACCCAGCAGTATTTACGTACAATGCGTGTCGGGAGGAAGAAAACAACACATTGCACTGTTGAAAGTCCCATCATCATTTGGCATGATGACAGTCGCGACGCGGCAGGACCGCACGTTCGTCCGAGCCAAACACACACAAACACGGCCAATGGCTCCCGTCGGCTTCCAGCCCGCCTCCCCGGAATCCTGGGCTGGGAATGGCCTCAACCCGCCTACCATCCATCCCATCATCACCACCACCCCGTCAATTGAGGAACACAGAAACGAAAAGAAAAAAAAAAGTGACAAAAGAAAGCAGAAGAGTGGATACCAGAAAACTGCCCTATTTTTCATAAAGTCTAAAATGTGTTCAGGCTTCTCTCATCGCTACCGGTATAATTCCCTCCCATGGTGACGTGAGGGGGGAGCGAAAACCAAGACACGCACCTTCCAAAAACCAGACTGCGACGATCAGAAATCTTGGGGGGGTTCGGACAGTCAACGATGGCGATTGTGTCCCCTCCTCCGAAACCTGCTGCAGTGTACAGATAGTCCCCGCGCCCCCCTCGTCAATCAAATACAGCACAAAAAAGACCAACCCACTCTTCACAGTTCATACCTGTCATTTCCTACCCTCCTTTCTCCCCCATCAGCTATCGCCCGCCCCCCAATTCATTCCCGCTGTCAGCCCACGATGCCACGGATGACGAGTTTTCTAATTTGATGCCATCGGCCATAGCATCAATGTCCGCCGATACAGAAACATGGGGGAAGCGGCCCAGACACGCTCCAAAAATGGAAACGCAAGGAGGGACGTGGGCAGGAATTGGCATTGCTTCCGTTGCCAGGCGTCATTGTATTTATCCCCCTTTCCTCTCTCTCTCTCCTTTCTACTCTCCGCTCTCCCCTCGGCAAAAATATGACCGGCCAAACCTTGCCGTAATCATTCAATCGTAACCTCTTCTCTCGGTTTTTTCGGGGCCTTTGTGGCAGCTGTCCCCGTTCCCCTGTTTCTTCACACAACACTCACTGACTGCCTCCCTACCTCTCCTTATCCAATTGTCCTCCTCCGCAGCCCAAGCACACTCAATACTCAATCCCTCCGGCTCACAGTCCCCTGCCCCGTTTATCCGCCGCCCCCTTCCCTCAGCCACGTGATTGGCCGGTCTTCCGTAACGCCAACGCCCCCGGCATTCCCGTCCAGCTGTTTTCACGCCGCCCATCCACAGCCCACCGGTACCGTTCAGTCAGTGTCTGTGCCAGCAGTATGCGTCGTGTTGCCTCATCACGTGAATCGTCATCCTCTCATCCAGCACGGCCTTTGCAAAGCAATTCCCAGTTGAAAGAATTGATGTTGCCATCCCCGCTCACGTCCTCCCAACGGAAATGTCGCACTCGTTGGTCAGCTCGATTCAGTCGGCTGAGGAACCAGCGTTGGCATCCGTGTCTCGGATTGGATTCATAAACGGTAGTATTAGACTGATGTGGCTACAACTTCAAAATAGGCGGGTGCCGGAATGCATCTATGCAGCGCATCGCAGGAAAGCAACACCAAAAAGAACACACACCGCATCTAATATTCGAATCAATGGCTCGTGGCCTCTATTGTCCTCGTCATCTACACAAAGACGATGGGTAAAAAACAAAAAAGAGAAAAGGGGGAAAAGTGTCGCAGCTGTAGATATCTATCTATCCCATGCCGTGCCAGCAGCCGCCTTGGTGGATGCTGAAAAAAATGTCCCTTGATGAATGCCGTCCCGTTGCCGCTCGTTTCTCTTCTTCCCAATTTTTTCCGCTCCTCCTTCGAGGGGTTCCCGTTTCCGCAGCAGCCAACCCGGCCTGGGTCGTGACGGTCATGGCGGCACTCTTTTTCATTCAAGTCATGAACAACACTTTTTGTTGTGTTCTCGTTGTTTTTTTCCTTTCCCCGCCCGAGGAAAAAGAAGAAACCACATACGCTGAAGAAGGATGCATCAGAAAACCAAGTGAGTCGTCGCGTTTGCCTTAAACGGCACCGGCCGTGATCATCTTCTTGCGGAGGTAGTTCTTGTACTCGCCGATCGAGCCGTCCCAGGCCCTGATCGTCTTGTTCTCGCACACCAGAATTTGCTTGGCAATCTTGTCCAAAAGTCTAGGGGAGTCGTTAGTATCAACATGTCAAGTCGTGTTTTTGGGAAAGAGCAGCAGCTTCTTACCTGAAGTCGTGGGACACGACAATAACACCACCGCTGAAGGCGTTGATGGCATCGGCCAAGGAGTCAATGGTGGGGATATCCAGACCGTTGGTGGGCTCGTCGAGCAGGAGCATGTTGGGGCTCTCAATGGCGAGCAGGGCGAAGACGATACGGGACTTCTGTCCATCGGACAGGGTGCCGATCAGCGAGGTCTGGGCCTCACCGGTCAGACCGTAGCGGCCAAGCTGCTGGCGCCAGTACTGGTAGTCCTGGGACTTCTCTGAGTACTTCTCACGGACGAAGTCGAGAGCGGACTTTGTCAGGTCGAGCTGCTCGGCGCTGTGCTGGGAGTACAGGCCAAGCTTCAAGTGGGTGTGGCGAGTGACGGAACCGTCGGTGGGGGAGAGCTTGCCCGTCATCAGACGAAGCAGGGTGGACTTGCCGACACCGTTGGGGCCGACGAGGGCGGTACGGGAGTCCATGTCGAAACCAAGGTCGATGTTGCGGTACAGGTCATCCTTGGCATCGCCAGAGTAGGAGAAGGTGACGTTGTCGAAAGACAGGACAGGAGGGGGGAGCTTCTCGACATCGGCGAAACGGAAGGTGAAGACCTTGTCGGGGATGACGGGCTGGATGAAACCATCGGCCTCCATCTTGTCGAGAATCTTCTGACGGGACTTTGCCTGTCTGACCAAGTTGGCGTAGGTACCAGCACTGGCAATGAACTTCTTGATGTGGACAATCTCGTCCTGCTGCTTCTGGTAGGCCTTCATCTGGTTGGTCTCCTGCTCGGAGCGAGTCCTGTTGTAGATGTCGTAGTTACCACCGTAGTACAGGAGCTGCTTCAAGCGCATGTCGATCATGGTGGTGCACACGCCGTTGAGGAAATCCATGGAGTGGGAGACGAGGACGAGGGTACGGTCCCACTTCTTGAGGTACTCTTCCAGCCACACACAGGCCTCGAGATCCAAATGGGCAGTGGGGTCGTCGAGCAGCAGCAGCGAAGGTCTGACGAACAGAGCCTTGGCGAGAGCGACACGCATTCTCCATCCACCGGACATGTCCTTGGTCTTCTTGTGAATGGTGACCTTGTTGAAACCCAGACCCGTCAGGATGAGCGAGGCGCGGGTGGCGAAGGTCGCGGGGTCCATCTTCTCCATGTGCTGCGAAGCTGTCAGACATTTGAACCACCGGCATGGAACAGCAAGAGAATACATACCTCGTACAGGTCCATCAGGATAGGGCTCTCGGGGCCATCCTCTTCAAGGATCTTCTCGGCCAGCTTGTCCAGACGGTCCATCTCACGCTCAGCCTCGGTAACGACCCACTCAAGGGCACCGAGCTCGGTGGGAGGAGCACCCTCGTTCAAAAGGTAGATATCGATGTGCTCGGGGATGGGGAACTCGCGCGCATCGATAGCCTTGAGAAGGGTCGACTTTCCGCAACCGTTCTCTCCCAGGAGACCGTAGCGGCGACCGTACGAGAGCTCGAGGGTGGTGTCGTTGAAGAGGACACGGCCGTGGAACACCAAGCTGGCACTGGTGATCTTGACGTCCTTGCTGGCCTGGGTAGAAGCCAGGACACCGGTGGTGACACGGTCCGAGATGCCGTGCTGGTCCATCTGGGCGGCGAGACGGCTCACCTCGTCCATCTTATCGGCACCGGTGGCGGGGCCATCGTCGCCGTTGGAGGCCTTCTTCTTGTCGACCTTGCCTCCGGCGGCCTTCTTGGCGAGTCTCTTCTCCTTGGATGAGGAAACCATGATGACGATGGTTTTTGGGTGGTGATGGCGGGGTTGCTTGTGTTTTTTTTAAGCGATGGCGGGGGAACTAGTGGTCGCCCAAAAACGAACAAAAAGAGAGGAAGTAGGTTTTGTACAAAAAAAACCCGTCTTCTGTTCGATGCGTTGACGACGAAGAAGTGTCACGCAGGTATCAAGTCGGCGAAGAAGTTCGACTTGGAGGAGGAGGAGGGAGAGGATGAGGCGTGTAGGAGTAAAAAGAGAAGGAGAAGGAAGAAAAATTCGATGTTCTTCTCCGACAGGACAAAGAGCGGCGGTACGAAACACACACACGTAGGACACAGATCCTGGGGAGGGGCAACTGGACACACACACACACACACACACACACACACACACACCCACTGTTGGGCTGCACCTGCTTGCCAGGTTCGAGGAGTTGGTAGTGGGGCAACGACTCAAATTTTTGAAAAAAGCTGATAACCGATAGGGTAGCAAAGGCGATAAGGCACCCAGTCCGCGCGAGTAAGCAGTACGTACCGCCACCGCCTCCGACCGTCCAGTAACAACCATTGGAATTGGCCAAGCGTCCACGTCAAGCGCCAGCCATTGTTACTATGAAAACCATGCACAAGGCTGTCTTGGGCGCACCAGTCATTTGGCGAGGTTCTTTGTTAACTTCCCCGAGACCACCTATCTTGGGAATCATGTTGAATAACTGTCTTGGATTTCTGGCGAAAGCCTCAGCCAAACCCCCCTTGGGTGTCCATGACGGAGGTATTCTCTACACTTATCGGTACCTTATCTAATCGGACCCTGCCTGACTTCGAAAATGACGCGCGCTGAGTGGCTTCTCTTACGCCACCTTGCAGCAAACTGGGGACGCGGGGCTTGACGTCACGTATCACGTGCTAATGCGCCTGACCTGATTGGTGGCTGGCTATGGCCGGAAGCCTTCTGAGGCCAAGGGAGGAGACGACGATGAGTGTGTGTTAAACTGCTTTGGCATGTTCCATCTATTTGTTTTTTTTACAAAAAATATGCTGTGGGTTGCTGTTATATAATGCTCTATTTGTTGTTGGGTATCAATTCAGCCGCTTGTGAGCTCAAACGGCCCCGTTACTGCGGTGTGCGCGATGTTGTAGATTTTGCGAAATGTTGTAGATTTTGCGAAATCGCCCTGTGCCTATCGATGCTCTTATAGATAGGTGAGTGCGGCAAGTCGTGTGCGATCTGGAGCCCAGATCATGACTCTCGGTGGTGTTGGAGATCTGTGGATATCATGCCGGTTAGAGATGCCCTCGAAATGCTGGTCCCTGCTGGGCAGCAGCGTCAGAGTCCTCCTAGCGTCACTTGATCAGCGGTCCATTGACCGCTGTCTGGTATGCGATGTAATGTCATGCCATTAAATGCTCAATATTTCCCCTTCCTTCAAGTCGATGTCTCCGGTGATGCTTTGGGCTTTCCCCATCGTTTGTCGTCCGACAGCAGTGGTAATATGATGAAATCGCAATGATGATCGACGCAAAGCACAAGTCTCACTTTGGTTAGTGGGTAAATGTTTCGAAGAATGCTCCAAGACGCTCCATGTCAGCTGCCTTGCTGTACGAATGGCGGTTAGTTATTCCGGCGACTTGGGATTGATGGCTGCCCTCGTTGATCAGTGCTGTCATGCCCTTCGGAAGTTGCTACGCCTGTCCCCTGACTGTTGGTTTGCTGGTATTTTCGCTCTTATAATAATAAAATCCGGTCATAAATGCAACGCTCAAAACCTCGCCTGTCGACTACTATAGTCTCTCGCCATGGTCACAGTTCCGTCGGCTCCCGGCACGAAGCGCACGTAGTGGTTCGCAAAGTACGAGAGCAGCAGCCTCCTCGGCGAGAAGAGCTCCCACGGCGTCGTCGGCGGCACGGGCACCATCTCGCACAGCTCCCCTCGCGGGACGAAGACGACGTCCGAGTACTGCCTCCGGTTGTTGTCGACCGCAACGCAGGCGAGAACGAAGAGGGAGAAATGGATTATCCTGGAAGGGGTAGGGAAATCTTTCGTTAGCCGGCGCTTGTCCCTTCTTTTCTACTCTGCATGACAAGAGAAGGGGGGGACAGAACTCACGCCAAGAGAAACATAAAGACAGACAGCGACGACAGAATGCTCAACTGCCGCGGGTCGGGGGACGTATTCCCCCAGACAACGCCGTCCCTGGCATAGCTCAGCCAGGTCGAGAGGATGATGCCCATAAACGCCAGCGTGGGCGCCCAGATGCACAAATGCGCGGTGACATGCCCGCCGGGGGCGCCCCAGCTGAAGCGCGTGCTGCGCGGCAGCTTCATCGGGTCGTTTTTGGTCCACCGGAGCCCCCGATCCCGCACGAGCAGCGCGACGATGTCGCCCGCGCTCCAGAGCCAGGCCAGGCCGGCGGTCGGGGCGCCAAAGGCGAGGTTGGCGACCATGTTCAAGTCGTCGTACCGCTGGGCGCCGACGATGCCGAGGATGATGGAGGCGACGAGGAGTGAGCTAAGGCGGAGGAGGAGGGTGGTGCGGTACATGGAGCGGTTGTAGGGGATCGCGGTGAGGAAGTCGCCATGGCGCTGGCCGGTGTCCGGGGGCAGGGTTATGATATCGGGGTGGAGGGGCGTGTTGTCCATTTTCGTCGGGAGTCTTCGTCGTCGGCGGCGGGGGCGGCGGCGAGAGTCTGCATCGTTTGCTGTTTTTCCTCGTTGAAACGGGTTCGGATCCCACGGGAGGGAGGAGAGGAGGAGGGTGCGATTGGGGAGATCGCGCGGTCAAGATTGAGTCGTCATTTGGGCCTGGTTTCGTCGCAATTGGTTGTTTGTTTTTTATCTTCGTGACCTGAGGTGCTTCCGGAGGCCGCAACGGCGCAACGATGATGTTTGGTTTGGTTGGTCTCGGGGGTGGACTCCAGGTCGGTAGGTGGTGTTACGCGGCGAAGTTCGGTGTTGGTTGGCGGCGCACAAGGGACGAAGGACGGACGGAACGGGATGGGATAGGATGTCGCATTTCCGATTCCACTTTCACACCCTTGGAGGGGGCGGCGGCTCGACAGCGGATGGAAGCACCTGCAGCAGCCAGGCGGACAGTGGACCCAGGTCCCTAGAACTCGTCGCCCCTTGCCCGGGAGATTTTGTTGACGCCCATGCACAGCGCGACGTTGTGGGGCAGTGGGTGGAGCCTTGCTCGTGTTACAGGGTGCGACGAGCCCCTGACGGGCAGGGCTCTAGCGTGCGCCAGCCCCGAAAGTCTGTCACGGGTTTTCAGTAGTGCCATTTGGGGAGGGATTCGTAGATGGGGTTTTGGGATCTACGGGTAGGTGATGAACGGGGGCGTATGTGTGTGTGTGTGTGTGTAGGTGTTTGTTTACAACGTAATTTCGGTATGGATGCAGCAGTCAGTGTAAACAGAACTGCCGTATATGCACTTTGGCAAGCCCAATATGTATCCAAGTGACAGACTCCCCCCCCCAAACGCCGTGTCGACAAGCCTGTCAACAAGTAGTTCCAGCTATGCGCGCAGAATGAATCTATACATGATGTAACGCAGTCGGATCACATTGACTGCCGCCTGCCCCTGCCGTTCCCTGTTGCCGACGCCTCTCCCATCGGCGCCATCCCCGACATCTGCGAGGCGTCGACGCGATACTTGCCCTCACGCGCGCTCGAGTCCGCCGGCGTCATGCCCGTGGCGCTTGTCGCGAACTTGATGTCCACGTCCCCCGGCATGATCAGCTGCGGCTGCGCGTCGCCCCGCCTCCTCCTCTCCAGCTCCTCCGGCGACGGCTCGTAGTCCTCCGGCGGCGGCCGCATGTTCGGCCGGAGCAGCCGCTCGCGGTCACCCGCCGGTATGTTTCGCGGTATCCCGCGCACCGGCTTCCTCTTGATCGACGACATCGAGGGGGACAGCTCACTCGGCCAACGTTCGGGCAGTGGCGGCGGGATCTCGAGCTGCAGCTGCTGAAAGTGGCGGTGCAGCGGGCTGCTGATGCTGTTGCTGTTGCTGTTGCTGTTGCTGCTACCAACGGGGCTTTGCGGCGACCGCGGGAACGACCCGGCGCGGGTTGCAGGCTGCTGCTGCTGTGACTTCCACGTCGGCAGCTTGGGAAATGGTTTGGCGACGACGTAGATCGTCTGTCCCGTCTCGGGGATGTACATGACGCGCGGTCTGCGCCGACGGATCTCGCGGCTGCGCTCGATACAGGCGCGGATGAATAGGACTAGATGGATCGTTCTGTGACGAGGAGGCGTCAGCAAGGGACCCGGATGGGGAGACAAAGGTCATGATGTGTAAACTCACGCGGTGATAAGTATGAAGACGCATATGGCAAGGGCGTAGCGGATAGGCAGATCGTCAAGCTGGTCCTGTTGCAAAATTCCCAACTGCAAGGCCAGCCAGCCCCCGCCTATGTAGGCTACGATGGACAGTATCACTTCGACACCGATGTGCGCTTTGGGCGTGATGCCGCGGCCGTGCCGGGCGCAGACGGAGAGGAACTCGCCCAAATCCCACATGAAGCACATTATGGCCTTGTGGACAGGCGTGTCAGCTCGGTGTACCTATCTCACAAAGGTCTCTTCCGAGAAGCCGGGTGGTGGGGGGTGGGGGGACGAAGGAGGATGAACACATACACCCGGGAGACTCAGCCACGGCCAAACATCGTACACGTCAAACTCGGGATGCGCATACCACGCCATACAGATGATGAGCATAATGGCGCACAGCAGCGTCGAGACGATGCGCGAGACGATCTTGCCGACCTCCCATCGCCGGCCGCCCTGGTTCATCCACCTCACATTGGCCGGGTCGATGGAGGCCGTCGGCGAGGGCGGTTTGACGCCGTCCGCTTCGGAGGGGAGCGACTCGAGCTGATACGACTCGGACGCGCTCATTATCGTCACCGTAGGCCGGGCATGGGTGAGACGTCGTCGCCGTCCCTATTCGTCGCTGTCGCTGCCGTTTGTTGATGTCGAAGTCGGTGTCAGTGTGTCAGTATCTTTGCCGTGTTTCTTTCCTCTCGATCCCACCGCTCAAATGGATCGCACGCGACGTTGGGCGGAATAGCCTCCGCTGTTTCGATGCCCTCGTGTTATCGGCGCATCGGCATCCGGCTCCCCCGCGCTGAATAAGAAGCTTCTTCTCACAAAGGTTTTCTGCGACTCGTCCTGACTCGTCCCGTAACAAAGCCGACAGCGACAGGGGTGGGAAGAGTCCGTGGCTGCGCCTCAACGAGGTGAAATCCTGAGAGTCGACGTCGGGGGTTTAAGGAGACGTCAAGTTGACAAAACAGTTGGGAAGGTGGAAGAAGAGAGGTTTGGCAACTAAGGTTGGATTAAGACTCGAATCATCAGCCCTTGCTCAATGGTCCCCTTGCTTGTTTGTTTGTTTGTTTGTTTGTTGGTTTCCTTCTTTTCAATGGGGAAAACCGCCGTTTCTACATTGAGAATCTTAGACCAGAAACCCCTGGGCATGGCGGCGGCATCATACTGTTAATTAGCAGACAGAATGGAATTAGGCAACCGTATTTCTCCAACCGCCCCACTCGGCAACGGCACGCCGTCTGAACCCGTCTTGGCCCCTTGTCGTGACAGCTCACTTGAATTCATTGTGCATTTCCGGGGACTATGATGTGCCCGTCCTGTACAGAGTACTCTGCATCCGTACAAGATTGTCCTGATGACTGATTTGAATAAGACTGATTCGCTTAACAGACGTTACCGGCAATCACGTTGCTCCGCCTAGCTTACTTGAACCAAGTCTCCTACTTAACAAGTACGTAACGGATAAGGCAGGGTATTTTTTTTCGTTCACGGCAATTGATCAATCATACTTGAATGCAATCAAAGTACGTTCATAATGTACGTTGCCAAAAGTAAAAGTTTTGGACACTGTGGGAATTGAACCCACGACCTTTCACAATAGCGCGTTCCAGAAGGAAGTGCGAAGCGAAAATCATACCCCTAGACCAAGCGCCCGTTTCAGATGTCTCTAACTACCCAAAACTTGTCTTATAATCCTGACATGGCCCGGCTCTGAACAACACGAGTTGAAGGGTCTCACACACATAGCATGCACTTTGTAAAAGACCTTTTGCTTGTATGAGCAGACAACGCCCTGTGCCAAAAGAAGACTGGCATTTTAAAGGATTATTTAGATTAATTTCACAGTTAAGTATTTATTCTTGCTCCTAAAAATTGTAACATTTCTTCAGCAATCGAAGACTCATCGCCCTACATCATACACAGAACACACAATTTGGATCAGCAGTTTGGAATTATTTTCTTATTCCACATCACCCATTGGGTATTTTAATGTTATTCATACAAAGTCGTTACACATTTCTCCTCCGCGCAAAATCCCCAGCCTCTCTTTACGCCTGGACATCGCTCTTCAAGTTCTCGTACACCGTCTGCCCGCCGGCCTCGGTCTGGCGGGGACCGGCGTCGCGGCCGGCCTTGGTCTGGCTCTGCAGGAAGCCCTGCTCCGCCGCGCGGCTGGGGTCGTTCTCGCTGCCGATCTCGGCATTGAAAGCCGCCTGCACGCCATCACGCGTGTTCTTCGTGTCGAAGCCCTCCGTGATGTTCTTGCCGTGCGGGCCGTTAGGGTCGCGGATGTACTGGTTGTTCACGTACGTTGGCGCCTCGCCGGCCTGACCGGGGACCGATGAGGAGCCGGACCCGGGAGCAGCGCGGGTGCCGGTTTGGGAAGAAGAGGTGTTGGAGGTTGAGGAGGGGTTGGAAGCATCGACGCCGCGGTTTTTGGCGAATTCACCGCCGTGGCTGGCGGACTCGGCTGCAAGGGAGCCTGAGGGAACGGGGCCGGTGGCTTCGCCGCGGGTGGGAGCTGCGGAGCCGGGCTCGACCTGGGAGGCTTTGTTAGCATCTGTTATCTGGGGGTCTCTCTGTCCTCCAACCTTCGACGGTTGAATCCAGACGTACCTTGGTGCCAGCGCTGGGGGCCTTGTTGTACTGAGCAGACATTTTGATGGTTGTTTGTTTTTGGTAAAGTTGTTGGTTGATGATCGTTTGTTGTAATGTCCAAATTTCGTTTGGATAATTTGAGGCTTGTTTTGGTATTGAAGTGCGTGATTGAATTGGATCGTCTTTGTTTCTTCCGAATCATCGAGCGTCCAAATGCTCTCCTTTAAACACCATCTCGGCGCATGACATCATGTTCAACTCATCTTACATCAACCCAAGTCGGAGATAATGCTCCCCAGCACAGACGGCACACCCACTGCGGGATGACTTCAGCTCTCCACATTATCGCCTTCAGAATAGGGCGGATGAGCACCTAATTACATCACCACCGCCTGCTTTCCTCCCACCTCGACGCCATCAACATGCATTTCACGGTGGAAGATCCAAAAACTTGGTGTTTCAGCGGGTTGAGGTGTTCTACAGTTTTCGGCGCGGCGGCGATCTCATCGACATCCCGACCGATCGATCCTGACCGAGGGCTCACCGAGGTGTGGGGGTCGTGAGCGGGACGGCTCGTGGTGACAACTGGGGCTACTATGACGATACTGCCTCTAGTTAAGAACAGTTTCCTTGGTGCTGTCCCTACTCGTAGTTGCCCCTTTCTCCTTGGGAGACGTCAGCCTGCTCCATTACGAAGGGGTTCGACGATCACCATAGGCCCTCATGGTGTTTGGTATCCTCTTTTCCAATTTTCCCACTTGAACTCACCGAGCCAGGGAAGGTAGCTGGGGGCTGGTCACCGAGACGAATTGAGTTGGCCCTGTACTTGTTGTACGTAAGGTACTCAGTTTCCTGTCAAAAAGGTTTCAAGCCTGTTCAAGTAAGGATTCCCTAACGTGATTACGGCCCAACAACTTGTCCTTTCCAGGTTCTATTTGTGGGAGGCTGGACGTGGAGACTGGTACGTCTAGCCGCCGGTCTCATGACGGATTGTTTAGCTGTAACTTCGGACAAACAGGTAATGAACAGGGAATAGGAACGTGGCACGAACATTCTCACTGTTCTGTCCTCCGAATTGGCACTTGACATAGCCATCAGCCGATGAAGTCGGATTACCTCGTTTGAAGATGTTTAAACAGACAGTAACTGTTAGTCAGCTACCAGGTGCGCCCTCCGCAAAGGAGCTTATTCTCCAGAAAATTACACCACCACACCGATTCCAAACGTGGACAGGATGGAGGACGAAGGCGGGCCGGAGACTGACGCCACGGCCCGCGTTTAATGTGGCGGGCTTTTTCCAAAGCTAGCTCTTTTAGATAGTCCTCTCATCACCGACGGGGGCTCGCTCCGTCTGGGCGATGAAACCAACGTGACATCAACAACGATGATTTGACCAAATTGTCGCCAGACACGCCGCTAACTTGGCACATGGCGCTCCTTGAGTTCCAAGATCATGCTTCAAGCAGGTCGATTTCATCGGAAGGTTGATATTACAGGATACGGGAGTTGATTTTCGACTCCAACAACAACGATCTTTTCTCCATGGCGAAAGCAAACCAACATCGGCGGTGGCTTTGTTGGAAAACAGTGAGATCATAAGAGAGGTAGGTATGAATCGTTAAATGAGTATTGAACATTATCCTCAACTCCAATATGAGAAAACAATCACGACGTGGTAAATACACTAGATTAACAAAACACTCTCAGCACATAAATCAGCACCATACTCATCGATCACTTCCCCGTACATCATCCCGCTGACGTATGCACCACCGAGGAACTTGTAACATGACCCAGATTTGCGCAGAATGACGGGCAGATCGGATCCATAGAGCACCGCAACCACATCCCCAGGTCGGATGGTGTAGTTGCTACGGCCGAAGCGGCTGTCGCGCGTGACGAACACGCTCGAGATCTTCCCAGCGTTGGCGTCGTACTCTCCGACGAACATGTTCCGATACCCTGCAAGGGTGGCAGGGTCGGAGTGTTGAAGTTGCTTGTAACTCCTCAAAGCATGTCGAAGACCTGTTCCGGAACGGCCCAAGACAGAGTCCCAGTTGATGGGGCTGTTGATCTGCTAGTGTTGGAATTGTCTCCTTGTACGTCCACGTCATACATGAAACCGAGCAAGTGCTTAAGCTGTCGATCTCGCTTACGAGCGAGCGTTTCCTCGCAATCGTCGTCCTTGACACCATCGGCGTCGAAGATGAGAGTTTCGCAAAGAGCTTGGAGCCGAGACCTCCCGGATAGATTGTCATTGGGACGTCGGATGTCAAAAGTCTCGAGTATTTGCCGCCGGCCATCGTCTCCGCCGAGAAGAGGCGTCACGGACTGAATCGTGTCCAGAACGTAGCCTTGGGTTACCAAGACCCCTTCGGGAAGCTCTGGGTTGAAAGCGTCATTCTCGAAGCAACATCCCTTGGATGCGTTGAACACTCCCGCGGTTGCGAACCCCGCATATATGTCGCTCTCAGGCCGGGAGCCACGGAAGTCGGGAGTCCACGAAGGAAGCTGCCCATCGTCCTCCTTACATACGGGGTTACGCCACCCAGCAGTGAGGGTAAGTGACAGTTTGCCGGTAGACTTCGAGTAGTTCCTCGTAAATCCGACGTAAATGTCTTGGAAAGTCTTGTCGTAGTCCACCGTCAAGTAAGAAGCCATGTCGCATGTACCCATGAGGGCAAAAAGCTTGTCGGCCGGCTCCGAGGCCTGCAGAACTCTAGTCACCGCCAGGATATGCTCCAAGTTCTGCAGCTCTCTGGGAGCGATCGTGAACTGCGCAATGTTGAAAAAGGCCTTGCGGAGGTCGTGGATCCATGCCGGACTCGTCCGTCTCGCCGGCCACAACTGCGGCTGCGATGACGCGAGATCCATCTGCACAAATGTGCCAAAGGGTGCACTAGAGGTCCCGCAGTGGACATGGCCAATCTTGGGAAGGAGTATTTCCTGGAACATCCACATTCTGTTCCAGTATGGTCGCCGCAGAAGCCCCGCCAGACCGATGGCACCGCGCTCGTCGCCGACGACTCGCTTGACGACGGCATTCGTGTCTCGGAACCCGTTGCAGTCATTGACCAGCTGCATAGCCTGTGTAGTATCCTGGTCACCTTCGCCGAGCCAGATCCTCACGCACTCAGCTGTCCTGTAAATATCGCCCATGAGCGCGACCTGCACGTTCTTCTCAGCAGCGTTGCTCTGGTCGATGCAGATGCTGTCAGCCCAAAGGATAACACCATGGTCTTGG
This sequence comes from Colletotrichum destructivum, assembly GCF_034447905.1. Taxonomy (NCBI): domain Eukaryota; kingdom Fungi; phylum Ascomycota; class Sordariomycetes; order Glomerellales; family Glomerellaceae; genus Colletotrichum; species Colletotrichum destructivum. The sequence continues at coordinate 2,226,429 of NC_085905.1, forward strand.
CTTCGAAGATACCGCAGAGCCGTTGCAAGGCTTTGCGTGACTTTGAGGGTCTGCCGGTTGACTATGATCATCTCGTTGTCGGTGTGATCACCCCATCTGTATGACAAGGCATCGTAATGGACGGATGGATCACCGAGCTTGGCAATGTTGAGTGAGACTTCGACTGGGGATGACAGACAATGGGCAGGATGCAGTTTGAGGATTCGAATCTCCTCTGATCCGATTGGGAGTGACCCGTACACTAAGACCTCATCAGCTTGACTGTTCCAGTCTACCGCTTTGCAGAAAGACTTCATACCTCGATGGACAGGGTCGACGATCTCCGAAGGCCCATGTGGGCGGATGCCCGTCATCCGTCGCCTCAAAAACTGATTAATGATCAAAAACGTTCGATCTCCTTCGTAAACTATCGTCAGGGGCTGAAGCTGTCTGGTCTGGCTTCAAGCTGACAAGTCGTAATCTTCGAGATCACTGTTCCGGTGGAATAGGCCAAGTCGAGCCTTGTCCAGTGTCTCAGGCTGCTGATGTTTCTCGCAACTCTTCTCTGAGATTGCGGTTCGTTTCTCGATGGTGTGTTTCTCACGCTCGACGTAAGAACAGGTTTGGATCTCACGATGTTCGACAATGCAGAGACAACCGGCATAAACTTCGATGACTTGTGAACACATTTCTCCGCTAAAAGCAATGGGAAACACTTAGAATAAAAGGACACCCAGGAGTTGACAAGAATGCAAAGTTTGTTGGAAGGACCAACCGAAAGTATCTCGCGCGCGTCTTTTAAGATATGCCTGCTTCGCGCGAGTTTCCACACTTCTTGGTGTTCGTGCTGCTTAGCGCTTTGAATTCTACGCCGCCTCCTTACTGCAACCTAATCAGGTCTCATACTCCACCAGCGCGCTTAAACGTCTATTGATAGCATGGAAGAGATCAGTTGGGCAGGACTGGCGGAATTGACACACAGCTGCCGATCATGCCTGCAATCGTGCCTCCAGCATGTCGCACCCTCGTATCATCCAGACCGTCGGGTTTGGGCGCGCGTGTTGGTCGCATCACCGATGGAGACGACGGGGACCTTGACGAAAGATTGAAGGACAATACGCGCCATCGATGAAGTGAGACTGCGCGCTAAAAACAGATACAACCCGGCCGTTGAGATGGGCCATGAGCCCTGTATTGCAGCATGCGAACGCGCGAAGCGCCCGCGTCGTCAAAAAGCACAGAGAAAATCAATCCAAACACCCAGTGCACCGACCCGCCGAGAACCAGCCCGAATATTTCCGTGTAATGAGATCGCTCGCTAATCAATAGCCTCTCCGTGGGAATCACCGTGCCGAGTTATGTACGCGTAACCAACTGCCCCCTCCCGCCGCCCGATGACTCACGCGCCAGACCTTGACGCCCTCGCCACCAACAGCTGCAGCGCAGTCCTCCACACCCTAAAGTCACTTAAAGAACCGAGGCGAACCTCGCGATGGCGTTGATGATCATGCGCCAGATGATGCCGGCGGTGCCGACTACAACAAAGATCTGCCCCAGCTCGAACCAGTTTTTCAGACGGACCTCGGTCTCGAGATGGCCGCCCTCGATGTCGGGGCTCGCGGGGAAGCGGCCGGTAGACAGGTACTCCTCCATGAGAGCGTCCTTCTCGTACCAGCGCTCGCGGAGCCAGGCGTCGAAGGCCTTTGCGTCGTCGAGGGGAATGTCGGCGAGGCGGAAGCGCCGCCAGTGGAAGTTGACGGAGCGCGGGGGCCGGCCTTGGAAGTAGGTGCTGATGAGGGAGAAGTATTGGTCACCGAACTTGCCGCGGCTGGGAGAGAACTCGTTAGCATGCGTCACGGACGGATGCTGGGAAATCCGCAAGACGGCAAAGCGGGTGGGTGGGGGTTGGAACTTACGGGACGCCTTCGTAGGCAACGGTGCAGTCGTAGATGTACTCGAGCGAGCCCTTCAGCTCTCTGAGGCAGAAAAGGGTGCCGGTGCTGCGCGGGAGGAGCACGTGCTCCGGGTCCTTGAGGCCCATCTTCGCGGCCCAGGCGGCCGACTTGCGGCGGCCGTTGGTGGACAAGTTCGTGCCCTCGGGGAAGAGGAGGAGCCACATGGGGTTGAGGTACTCCTTGCCGTTGGCGGCGACGTGGCGCGTCTTGAGCTTGTCGATGCGATGCGCCAGACGGGGCTGGTCGGTGGCCATCTTGCGCGACATGAAGATGAAGCCGTAGAACATCATGCCGATTCCGACGCCGGGGATGTACTTGAGCGACTCCTTGAGGATGATGTAGATGTGGCCGTGCATGCTCGGGGCGTTTGCGTAGGCCACCCACCAGAGGTACAGCCAGTCGGTATAGATCTGCCGCGCATGGTGTCAGTGTTACGCTTTCCATGACTCTGTTTAGGGCGTCGAACCTGGTGGTTTGCGACCAGAACGAGGCGCTCAGGGAAGTTGAACTCGACCCTGCCGTCAGGCGTCTTTCTGATCTGGCCGTTCATAGATTTGTCGCCGCTTATGCGTATCGTACTGTTGCTCCACATGTGCGTCATGGCCGTGATGGTCAGGCCAAATGACTGTTTCGTCAAGGCCATGTAGGCGTAGAACATTTCGCGGTTGTAAAAGTATAGCGGGATGCCGAGCATCTGGGTCGTGATGATGCTGCGCGCGACAGGTGTCAGCGGTGTTACCGGGAGGCGCTGTCGCATTGACGGGCGGAGCGCCGGAGGGAAGGGGAGACGTACGCAAGACAGCAGGCGGCGAAGTAGAGGCCAAAGGTCAGTCCACGAAGGAGCTGCATGGGGAAGCTGTACTTGACCCGGCCGGCCGGATGGGGGTCGCTCGGTTTCCTAGTCAAGCCGGCCTTCGGGGCCGCCGCGGGAACCTGCTCGGGGTCGATTTTCTCGTGGACGTCGGTCGCCATGATGGCGGTATGTGTTTGCTGGTTCGATGGGAAGGCCGGCAACGAGGTTGAACGCAGAGGGTCGTTCATCGGATAGGGAGAGGAGAAGGAGGAGGAGGGTGAGGATCGAGGGGCGTAGTCGGCCGGTGTCGAGAGGGCAGTTACGTGGTGTTTGACCGAGAAGAACTTGGTTGCGGGCCTAGAGGGTTATGTCGTAGTGTCGCGTGCAAACTGGCATGTGAGACAAGCAAGCAGCTGGACAAGTCGGAAGCCGGGGGGATGCCTGGTCCGGCGGGGTCAGGACGGGGGAGGAGACGGTCGATCACAGCCACCGAGAGTGGGGTGCGTAGCAGCTTAGGAGACTGCTCGTGTTCGGCCACCGGTGGCCGAGTATTTGTAAGGTGGTCGCGGTCTTCGTTCGTCGTTGGGTTGGGTCGGCGGGCGTCTTGAAGAGGAACTGGGAGCTATTACGGATGCGATGTCATGGCGGTCCGTAGGTTTGCCAGTTTAGAAAAAGGATAATGTGACGACGGATGGTAGGTAGCTAGGTAGCAAGCAAGGTAAAGGTTGGTCAACAGACAAGTTACCACAGATGGGCAGGTACTTAGGTAGGCAGAGCCAATGTGACGCAGATGGCTAAATGCCGGATGGGCTAAGGTGCCTCTGAAAGCTGCCAAACCATGCTGCTGACTACACGCTTGCATGGTGCGGTCTCGTGTGTTGGCCTGAGATAGTCTGGGATGGGTTGTTTGGGCTGAGTCTGACCGAGTTTGGAGCGGCCGAGCGCGGCCTTGGAAGGTTGGGGTGGTGTGGTGTGCTGCAACACTGTGTATATTCGGAGGGGAAGAGGGGCAGGCTCCTCCCTTTGCGCAAACGCAATGACCGCACGCATCACTGATTCGCTGCGGGGAGGGGAAATGGATATCAGAGATTTGGAGATGGACATGGAAATGGAGACGGATGGATAAAGAAACTGGATGAGCTAAGCCGACCTGACATTGCCGGCATCTCCGGAAAGACAAGTTCTGTTCTGTTCTGGATTCTGGAAGCTGCACCGCGTCGCACTTGCCCGTCTTTGGTGCTGCCTGCCGCTGCGGGCCCTGCGAATCCATGGAGAATTGGAGATGGACGCCGAAAGAGGAACGGCCCTATGGCGGGGCACAATGCACGGGCCATTCCGGATGCAGCGTGACGCCATGGATCATTAAATAGCCGAAGTCCGTCTCTTCATCGTCCCCGCTTGTCTCCACTTGCGAGACATGGTCGGCCTTTTCCGAGCCAATCCCGCCGCTGATGATTTGCTTGGCCACTGCTTCGGTGCGTCTTCGGTGAGGCCAAGGTGGATGGCGCCATGAAGTTGTTCTCACCGGCGACGTCCGCGTCCTGTACTCAGCCTGACGCCCAACGAGGATGCTTCCTCCACTTGCCATCGCAATTGACCTTCATCACATGCAAATTTGGGATTCAAATGTTTTTGAAAAGAATTCTAAGTATTTACCGTCCAATTCCCAATCATGCATGATCCGAAGTCCCGTTTCAAGCAGCCATGGGATCAACTCAATTCAACGTCTGAGCCATAGCTCTGTCAACAACACGCTTCATGCAGCCACGGATACGCTCGGCCACAGCCGGACGCTTGCTTCTGCGTCGACGCATCCTGCTTCAAGATTCCACGTCTAATTTGTGTCGTGATACGACCTCATCTCACAACCTCTAGGTATGACTGTATGGCGCGGGTTGCAGCTGTTCGTTCATTAGGTTCCTGGGACTGAACTGCGCGAAACCAGACTCTGCAATTCATCTGAGCTCTCAGCAATTTAATAAATCCGTACAAAAAATTGACTACGCACTATTTCCAACCAGCAAGAATAGTCTAGCGTATCAATGGATTGACCACTCACCATAGGCCCTGCCTTTGCCGGGGTCCGTCACGGCCTTTTTGCAGTCCAAAAGCAGATGAGGTAGATAAGTACACGCCGACAGGCTCAGATTCCGGATTGTAAAATATTGAGAGCGACGTGTGTGTTCTGAAGACTGAGGGTTTGCGCCCTTTGTCAACGACCGCTTGCCTTGAGTATAGAGATGCTCATATGTACATTGCACACAGGAAACCCAGTTTATCGATTGCTGTCGTTGGTATGAACTACCAGAAGAGCCCCCTAGAATCTTATCCAGATCTCCGCCTTCGTTATGTACCTGCAACACCATCCGGTGGATATAACATCTCTTGCGCTTTCTCCCCCGGAGGTTGAAAACCACATCTAGACCGCCAAGTAGGCCGCCCGTGCTTGCATCATAACTCTGGTCACATGTCAACTAAACAGAAAGAAAACTGTCTTCTCATGTTACTAGCTCGGGCGATGGTCTATTACGCTGGGCTTTTCCGCCTGCCTCAATTTCCTGGGTATACTCGAAACTCAGTGCCGGGTAATAAGTTTTGACTGTTCAAAGTCTAGACTATGGTCTGGAGACGCTCTGCTGAAAGTATAGACCGTCGATTTTATTTTGCTTCTGATATCTAGACCTTTCAAATTACATATAACATAGTTCAAACAGTTTTCCTAACCAAGCGACTTGGATGTCAAACTGGTGATACATTGCTCTAGTCACCAGATCAATGCTAAGACATACACTGCATTTTCTTAGTAGGGTTGGAACTCAACCTTGAGCTGTTTCCAAGAATTGATTACATACACAAGAAGAAGAGTGGTCCTTAACATTAAGGCATTAGTATGTATCATGAGGGAGAAGCAAGAAATGAATACACCAGGTTGAGCCTGGACTTAGTCTTTTGGGAAAGAACGACCTAGATATGAGACCGATCAGTTCCTTCCTTCTTCAGAGGCTCCCTTTCTTCTTGTTTTTTTCTCTCTCTCTCTCTCTCTCTCTTGCTTCTCTCATCCTCCTCCACAACCCTCACCTTGACTCGTCTCACTTGAGTTGGCCGGCAAGGAGATTTCTTCCCTTCAACACCGCCTCCTTTGCCTTTTACTGCAACGAACTTGCCGTTCTTATTTCTCTCTCAAACAAGGACAACGGAGATTCACAATCCGTTGTTCAGTGACTGGTTCTGGCCAAGCAAAGAAAAGCAAGCACAGTTTCTTCACTGCATAACCTGCAAGCCGCGACAAGTTTAAATAAGCAAGACTGCCCGACATGGATTGTATTGTTTACCCTAATCTATTCTCTGGTCCACTGTCGCTAATCTAAACATACACCAGCTAATTACGCTCTGTTTATGATGTACATGCATCCAGCCTCTGGCAGTCTCTATGGTGTTGATGGGACTACTGTGCTTGACGGCACCTGTCAGAGCGCTCTCAAAAAGCCAATGCCTACCCGATTGCTGCTCCCAACCAAGCCTGGCAAGACCGGACCTGGCTCCATCAGCCACGACATCTTCCTCAACATTGTCGACATGCTTGTTAAGATAGCGCAGGAGGAAGCCAAGCCTTTGAGGTTCTGGGTCGTTTACAGCCCTAACAAAGAGGGAAGCGTTGCCCTCAGAGGTCGCGATAACTCCTTTCACTCAGACAAGGCAGAGTGGTCCATCTTCCAGAAGCAGCGTTTCTTTACCATCCGCCTCCCTCTGCAGATCTGCAGCAAGACCCGCAGCATTGTTAACCAGAAGTTCCTTCGCTTCAAGGCCTTTGAGACCTGCTCCCAGGACCTGGCTGACGTCTGGATCCTCCCCAAGGTCGACTACTTCTGCCTGCCTCTCTGCAGTATCAACATCAACCTCGCCGAGGCGCTCAGCAACTACCACGCCAACGCCGCTCTCCAGCAGAGCCATTGCTCGCGCTACATCCTCTACCAGATTCAGAAGGTCCAGCTGAACTGCCCACCAACTGTCGCCGGCGAGCACCGGCTTTGTGAGCTCCCTTGTGGCCCTGCCCCGCCTCGCCGAGATCGCCATCCTCTATACCGAGAGCTACGGCATCCACAGAATGTACGACTTCAAGCCCTTTCAGGCCGGCGTCATCGACATCCCCGACAAGCTCACGAGCCTGGTTATGCTTCGGGAGGAGCACGGCTGTAACTTCGAGGCTTTCTGGGCCCCGTTCAAGGCCAAGGGCGTCCGCCTCCTGGCCAGGCTGAGCCCCTCCACCGACATCGTGCTCGAGGTCGTCAGCACCCGCGAGGGAGCTCGCATGCAGTGGCTGCCCCATGTTCTTGACGGAGACATGATCGAGGAGCATTATTGGCGGCTCCGTCTGTAAAATGCCCCACCGGCATCATGTATCGTGGAAAGGACACACGATAAGAAGGATCGGTTCTCTAGTTGGTTTCGCTATGTGGTCGTCAATCGGAACGGGAACTTTGGCTCCGAACTTTGATTCAGAACATTGTTTCAAAACAATAGCCTAGTTAACGCAGAAGGAAAACAAAGGTCTTGATATCGTCAAGCCCCATGATTGTGGTTTCAGTCCTCGTGAACCGAACGTATGCCTGCAACGAGTGGTGATGCATGTCGCCCCAGAGCTGTTGCTGTTCTATCTTATCCATGAGACCCGAGGGTTAGTTCTGATCCCATCATATCTATCAGTGGACATCCTCCGAGACAGCTCAGTTGGGCAATTTGTCGACTTTTCTTGAGGCCGAGCAGCTCCTAGCAACAGACGCGAGGCCTCCAAGGATTTCACAGAGAAAGTGACTTCGAGAGTGATTCTCCATATCTCCCTTACCTGGCACGCACGAAGTCTTTCATGGTCTCACCTCGTCTTGTTGGATTTTTCCAGGATTCGCCTCGGCCGTCCCATCCGATGTCATGTCATACCGGAAAACACACCGGCAAAGTCTGCAACTGCTTTCAACCATTTTGTATTGAGAGAGCTGACCAGTGGAAAGGTTTTCGCTGAAAGGGAACGATTGGAAACCCCGTTGTCTCTAAAAATAATGTTGGAATCGCGTTAGGGTCTCGCTAAAAGGAAGAAGGCACCTACATGTCTATCGACTTTGCGCGAAACTGCATCTTCGTTATCCTGTTGGCGAGACGACATCGCGTCAGATTTCGGCCCCCCCTTGTCACACTTTGAGGATTCTAGGTTCGATTCCTAGGTAGGTCGTGATACATTTTACTGTTCACACCTCTCTTCCTCTCCTTTTTGAACTCGATCAAGTCCAAATTCGGCATTCACGACTCACCAAACTTACAGGTGGGTTCAGCAGAGCATGGAGCGCCGATGCCCTTTCCCACCTGCAAGATGTTTGGTCTTCAGACTGGACACAGAACAAGTCACTTACAGGCCACAATTAGTTTCCAGGCTTTATTATAATCGTCCATGTCGCAATTACTGACAGTCTCTTCTACGGCCAGACAGACAGACAGCTGGTTCCTGCCAGATCTGTGAGTTGCCGATATACAGTCAAACACCCCTTACACCGCGAATACTTTTACAAAATCTACTTTCCCATTTCTTGGTCCTTCTGTCTCTAGTCTGACGATTGAAGAATCAATTTGTGGGATCCGTCCAGACACCTAAAACCTGCCTGAAAACAATCCAAACAGATGACAAAATCGCCTCCGGGGCACTCTTTGCACCAATGGTATGATTTGCTTTCCGGAAGGCAGATCGTACAAACATCGCACCAGCCCAAATCTGGATTGAACAAAGCTGCCCTGTCTCCCGTCGGCGTGTTCTCGTTGCCTGGCTGCGCTTCTGTTGTCCCCTGCGAATGCTTGAATAGGAGCTGAATGGTCTGATAATCTCCGCTCTGCCTCGCCCAGCAAAGAGCGGACCGGCCCAATTTGTCCTTGTGATTGAACCAGACGCCGTCCTCGTTGAGCAGAAGCTCTGCCACGCCTGCGAATCCATCCCTTGCCGCCGCAATCAGAGGCGTCGCATTGTAGCGGTCCATGGCATTGGCAGATGCCAGACGGGAAAGCAGCAGCTTAACAACCTCACTGCGCCCTTGCGTTGCTGCGTAAAAGAGGGGTGTGCGCCTGAAGTTGTCCCTAGTGTCGGCGTGAACTGGGAATCGTTCGAGGAACAGCCGGACCAGCTCGATGAAGCCTTTTTGTGACGCAACATGCAGCGGTGTCCAGCCCTTGTTTTCGGCGACGAAAATCTCTGCCCCCTTGCTGATGAGCAGCTTGTCCACCTCGACATTGGTTCTGCTGCGCTCGTCTCCAACTGACGCAACCGCACCATTTTCAACAAGTAATCTGGCTACCTCAACGCAGCCGTTGGCTGAGGCAGCGTAAAGCGACGTCTGTCCATTGCAGTCCCTAGCTGCTGGACTTGCTCCTTTCTCAAGAAGGAGCCTGACTACCTCAACGTGGCCATTAGCTGAGGCTGAATGAAGCGACGTCCATCCATTGTTATTCTTAGCTGCTGGACTTGCCCCCTTTTCGAGAAGTAGTTTGGCAACCTCAATGTGGCCATTAGCTGAGGCTAAATGAAGCGGCATCCATCCATCGTGATTCTTAGCTGCTGGACTTGCCCCCTTTTCGAGAAGTAGTTTGGCAACCTCAATGTGGCCATTTTGGGAGGCTGAATGAAGCGGCGTCCATCCATCATAGTCCCCAGCTGTTGGACTTGCCCCCTTCTCGAGAAGTAGTTTGGCAACCTCAATGTGGCCATTATGGGAGGCTGAATGAAGCGGCGTCTCTCCTGTGTTGTCGATGACTGCAAGATTAGCTCCGTTGTTAAGCAGCAACTCAACTACCCGGTAATGTCCGTTTCGCGCGGCAAATTCAAGCGCTGTTGATCCGTCTTTGCTAGTATCTGTGATGTTGGCTCCATTATCGAGGAGAAGTCTAACAATTTCAGGATGGCCTTTGATGGCAGCTACGATCAGTGCCGTCCACCCGCTCTTGGTGGCCGCTGAGATATCTGCTCCCTTTTCCAGGAGTAGCCTTACCAGCTCGATATGGCCTTTGCTGGCAGCTACACTCAGTGGCGCCTGTCCACCCTTATCGACAAATTCGATATCTGCCCCCCTTTCAAGGAGCAATCTGACCACCTCAATATGGCCACTGTCAGCAGCTGAACATAGTGGCGTCCAACCTTCATCATCAGCGACTGTTATGTCTGCTCCTATGTCAAGGAGTAGCTTCACTACCTCAACATAGCCGTTAGAGGCAGCTACGATCAGTGGCGTCCACCCATTCTTGTTAGGCACTGAGATACCTGCCCCCCTTTCAAGAAGGAGCCTCACCACCTCAAGATGGCCGTCAGCAGCAGCTGAATTTAGTGGCGTCCAAACATCATCATCAGCGACTGCGATGTCTGCTCCCTTGGCGAGAAGGAATCTGACTACTTCCAGGTGGCCATTGCCCGCGGCTGCAGTTAGCGGAGTTCTTCCGTAAACGTTCTTAATCGTCAAGTCGCCCCCCTTATCGAGGATCAGCTTCAGCACTTCGAGATGACCGTTCATTGATGCCGAATAGAGAGGCGTTCGTCCTCGGTAACCTGTGACGTTGACTTTGGTACCTGCTTCAAGCAGCATTCGCGCAACTTCCAGACTCCCCCTTTCGCATGCAACCGCAAGCGCTGCTCTTCCCGACTCTGAGCTTTCGTTCGGATCGTGTTTGCAGTGTTGTATGAGATGTTTGACGACCCCTGTCAGTCCCAAACGGGAAGCATAGTACAAGGGGCTTGCCGCTGTTTCCGTCGCCTCTGGATCCAAGTCCTCGCCGTTGAGATCAAACCACTTTCTCCAGGACTCCCAAGTCTTGAAGCGTCCGTCAAAAAGGGCGTTCATGGCCTCCACCAACGGCATGTCATCCGCCTTGCTCAAATCGGTGTGCTGGTGCCAATGCTGCGCGGCGTAATTTCGGAACGAAGTCCCAGTTGGATATTCGTCTTCAACAGAAGACTCATCCCAGACCCGCTGGATGCTGATGTAGCGGAGACACAGCTTAGCAAGGGTTACACCCTCGAGGGTTTCGTTCGATGCGCGCAGGCTTTCATTGGCGAGTAGAACCGCTCCCCGGGACGGAATCTTGTACAACAGGTACTGCTTGACCGAGAAGTGCGTCAGGTGTATGTTCCTGGATCCAGGAGAGGAGTCCGACGGAGTGCCCCTTATTTCAATCAAGGATCCGCAAAGACCCAAGATCTCACTTTCAATGTAGTCGTCGTCAATGGAGTCCGGCAACTCGTCGATCGGCAGATCGTCACAGTCATCGTTGATGAGAACGGCTTCAGTGATCTCGCAGACAGTCAGAGGTCGCAGAGCGAACGCGACCCACCGGAGCAAGGAGAATGCTCTATTTCTTTCCGCGTCTCGCAATCCCTCGATCCTCTCCCAGGTCCGATCGTAGAGACGGTCGAGGCCGGCCGGGGTCTCGTCAATGTCTTTCTCGAGCTGCTTTTTATTCCTGCCTTTCCTCAAGAACCCCTCTTGCATCTTGATCCACTGGAACTGCCCGTTGCTGCGATCGGCCATTCTCTGAGAGATGCTGAGTCTTGTTGGCTCGTCTTTGTTCGGCAGCTTGCTGTTGACGATGCTTCTGGAGTAGGCCACGTTGTCGTCACGGACGTCTTCGGGAGATATCGCATACTTGCTAAAACCAGGGAACTGCGAGAGTTCTTGTCGAATCTCTGGTTCGTTGCGGCTGGTAACCAAAATTCGGACAGTGGTGTCGGTAATTGCTTGTCTGAGCTCTTCGAGAAAACGGGCTACCGAGTTACCGTCGTTGCGGTTCTCGCCCAGCCAAGTGCATTCGTCCAGGCCGTCTAAGACGAAGGTGCAGAACGGCACAGCTTGCAGAACCTCGCGGAAGAGCTTCATAATAGTCGCCCGCGTTGCGACCTGCTCGTGTTGGGCCAACCGTTTCTTGTAAACCACGTCCAAAGCCGCTGGGCTTCTGAAGAAGACCGTCGCAATCCACGATCTGATGACTGCATAGGGATCATCGCGACCCTCAAATTTGGATGACAGAAAGAAATGTGCGACGGGTGTTTGAAGACTGGACGAAAGAATCTCGACCAGTTTGGCACACAGAACAGTCTTGCCGAACCCTGCCGGGCCATTGATCCAGAGCACGCTGGCGCCATCGGGCGAAGTCTCAGGTGAAAGCCATCCAAGTACGCTGTCTCGCTCTAATACCCACTCGCATGTCCCCTCCAGTCTCTTCTTGATCGAGTCGTCGCAAAGATCGTTCGAAGACGGGGAACCTAGCCAGGCGAGTAGGTCTCTCTTTGTTTCGGCTGGGACCCGTTAATAACCAGAAAACAAGGCTATGGTGGTATTCTCATACGTACCTCTCATTTCTTCTTCGGCCTTGTCTATGAGCGACTGAATCTTTGCAAGCCAATTATGTTCGCTTGGGGAAGCATCTTCACACTGTTAGGTCGAGAAGACATGCAGTCAAGGAAGGGAATCGGGTCGAACCGCGTATGTCTGCAGCTGATGCTGATGACTTTTGTCCTAACTGTATCTCCTTGGAATCGTTGATAGGAACCAAACTGTACAGATGCTGCACTAGTACGGCAACTGTCTGGACGTTCTTTGTCCGCTTCGATTTCCCAGTAAGCGCCCAGGAGGTCATTTTCCATTTTGAATTCGCAGACGCTCCATGGTGAGACTGCTTCATCCGTTGTGAAGGAAGTAAGCCGCTTTTGAGGAAGTCGCCGTCCATCAGCGTTGTTGTTTGAAGCGTTGCATCGTCTGAGCCGCCACAAAAGTCTTGGATGCTGGACAACAGCTTGCGGACGACTTCTAGTGTTTTCCCGTTGTCGAGAGCAGGATGATGGTTGTCCGACAGCTTTCCGTTTTCGATGCCGACGGCATGGCCCCATTGTTCCAAGAGATGCTTGGCGGCGTCGAGCTGTGTGGTCAAGGAACGCGATTCACGGTCAAAGTTCTTGTAAGAGTCGAACCTTTCGACGGCTTCCAGGCAACTGGAGAAGAGGCCAGCCAGGCCCGCGACTCCAACTGCAAGTCCTATCGGCTCCATGGCGAGATGTTTGAGGTTGCTAAAACTCGACAAAGGGAGAGAGAGGGAGGGGCGGAGGCATAGATCTTCTACTTGGGCGATGGGTTTGAGGCGCAGCCGGTCTCCAAAGCTGACATGCATCTGCAGGTGCACTTTTCGTCCACGGCTGCATCTCTTTGCCAGCGCATGCATCTCGCATCAATCAGGCAACCAATAGTGACACATGATTGTGAAGTCATGAGGCGAGCGGTGGATACGAGCCCTGGCAATGGGTGTGTACCACATGTCTAGCAGGTTTGCCTGCCTCGTGAGAGACGGCTGTTAAGTGCAGGACTTTACCCCCAGCCCGTGACGTGGGCCCCCAAATGAAGAAGGCATAAATAGGACCCAGCAGAGCCTCTGAGGATGCGAAGCCCCAAATAACCTCAAACTATTTGTCCATAGCGGCGCGGGGACGGTGCCGTGAATATGAAGTCCCGGCGCTAGCTGCGTGGAGCTGCCGCGGAATTTGGGCGTCCGGACGGCAAAAGTGGCACCGGGCAGTTCCCACATCCTCGAGCATGCGAAAGTTGAACGCGTGGCTGCTGGTCGTCCACGTTCTGGCCATGAACTCGCCTCGTAGACCAAAGATGCGTCGACGATGGCCAGCTCCTGGGTTTTGATCTCGTCGTCTGAGAGGGAACAGAACTGGACGCGCAGGTTGCCCTGCCCGAGGGAGGAGTAGGAGGCGCCCCAGCCGAGGGACAGGAACATGTCGCTGAACTCCAGTTCAACTGGATCCAACCAACTGTCTGAGTGCAGAGCCATAGAGATTGGAACAGTAATAGTGACTAGTAAGGGCCACCAAAAGTATTCCAGTCATATGTATACGCTGGTTACAAGATTAGTACAAAAGTCTATCCCTAACGTAATTAGTGTAGACAATCAATAGACTAAATCTTGGCAATTCAGGAGCAAGGTGTGCGTATTGCCCCTTACGTTTACTTGGCATTGCTCGGATGTTGTTAGGTGGGTCGATGTTAGGGTCTAGCCAAGCCAGCAGTATAATACTCGTTGCCGGGAGTCAAGATCATGGATGTTTATGCACACTCCGCAGAGTATCATGTTACAAATCTGCCATCGTCGCTCCTAGCAAACCTGTATCCGCCACGCGAACCTGGCATCCATCTTCGAACTTGTAGGCATGGAAAAATATTCGTAGTTAACAATACGATAAAGGAAGCATAGAACCGCAAGTGATGCATCAATGAGTTGATTCACACGAACTCTAACATTACGCGACTTGAGTGACATGAGATAGAAGAACTTAAAGACCACCGACTGCTCTACTCATCTAGCGGCTAGTAGCATATAACAAAGCTGGATTATGACGATAACTTCCTTCCATTGCACGCCCAGCCAGTGATACGTGCCGTTTACGCTCCGCTATCTACAGCAACTCGGAACCCCTGAGTCCTTCCAGCCCTAGAGGAACACACTCAGTCTCCGAGCGACTAGGATCTGGGGAAGAAACAATGTAATATGAACGCTCAGTGGTGGCTGCCCGAGCCTTCGCAGTAAGGAATGGGGTATGTCTTGCTCGCACAGAGGCGCATCACACCGGTAACCCAGTCCATGCCGCCGTAGTTCTGGCTCGTGTGGCTGTTGGCCGTGAAGGTGCCCTTCTGCCAGTTGTCGGTGCCGCAGGACTTGTACACGTTGCCGAAGACGCGGTGAGTCCACGGCTGGCTGATGATGGTGCCGTAGTAGCCGAGCGGGACAGTGTAGGTGATGGTGGTCGTGTCGGTCGTCGTCCACGTCTTCGTGTAGTCGGCATTGAGGCTGATGCCGATGGCCTTGATGGGGAAGCTGATGCCGCCCCCGAATGAGACCTGGTTGGCGACCGAGTACCCGTGTGAGACGGCGATGAGGACGGGCGCTTGCTGCGCTCCCCACACGGCGGACATCTGGACATCCCAGTCGAGGAAGTCGGTCGAGCCGGTGACGTGGATCTCGGTGTTGAGGCCAGGGCAGTCACGGGCCTCAAGCGTCGATGTGACATTGGTCACGTTGAGGTGGTCGAATGTGTCAACGACCTTGTCGTTGCCGCCGTACGTCAAGACACCGGTCTCCTTGAGTGTTTGGAACTCGGCGTCCTTGAGGACCTGGTATTTCCCGCCGACGCCAAAGAGAATGACGTCGTCGTGGGCGAGATCGACGGAAGAGATGGAGGACAGGAGACTCTCGGCATCTGCATGGGTGCCTTCAGGTGTTGGGGCTGCCGTCGCAGCAATAGCGAAGAGAGCGAACGGAAGTGTGAATCTCATGACTGCGGAATGCGAGAGCCGAGGGCTGTAATGTATTCACAGTGAAGGAAATTATTGAATAGAGTCTTTCTTGTGTGAGAGAGGATGCTGCTGCTTGGCGAAGAGTTCAATATGATCTGGGGGGAGATCCTATGCTTCTTATGGTTTCGTTGTTTACTATTATCTGGATTCCCCAAAGACACCCGGGCCTGCATGTTTCGGCAACAAGTGCCTTTCCCGATGATTCCATCCCACCCCTCGTTGCCCGAATTACAATGACTAGCAGTTGATGACTTCCGCCCACCCAACCACCCACTCGGTCATCCACTTGGTCATGAGGCAATCTGGAAATATCGGTGTAAGATAGCAACTGGTTGACCCAGAGTCTTTCACGACTGGCACGAGAGTAGAGGACCAGAATCCACGTGTGCCTGCCAATGGAGGGTCCAAGGGCACGACATGTGGTTCACAGTGGTTGTCAGCACATTATTGTCCAGATGGAGTAATATCGAATGAACATCGAGAGAAACATGGATATGACTCGTTTAGTGCGAATCTCCTGGTTGCTCTTTGCCCCGTACGAGATAACGGTAGAATAGACTGCATGCTAGGGATGCCAGGATGCTCCATAACACACGAGGATCATCAATCACGGGATATATCACTACGAACCGAAAGTTCCGCACTATTGTTTCAAACTGAATGGAAGCATCTTTAGAGCCCGAGTGAGGGGGATCAAACCTCCAGGAAACCGAGTCGATTGAGCGTTGGTTTTCGATCTCAATTCTTTCGCTGTCAGTGCTTGCGAGTTTGCAAGGGTTTGGAGTTCGTCGCGCCTTTCGGTCGGTTCAGAGTGTTTCTAGCAACTATGGTAGAAAAGTCTATGCCCACTTTGAGTTGAGACCGTGGAGTAAACATTATCAGTTATCGACTCTAGTAGCGCCAAAAGGCCATGAGGGTACTCGAATTTCTTGTTGTTGACTCAGGTCAGCCCCCACAGCCTGCACGTCTGTCATTCGTGGGATGCGTATCCCGCACGGAATATCGGCACCAGAAAGCGTTGTCGGAGGTCGAAAGTAATTGCAATCAGCGGGTCTCGAGTCGATGGCGGGCCCGACTAATGTGCCGTCATCCGCGGACCACGAGCTCCGAATCCCTCGCGAGTTCGGTAGTCCGTATGCCGATCCCCTCGTGCCCTTCATGTTTTAGCTTATCTAGGTAACAAGCAATTGCGATTCAGAACACGCACTTACAAGCAACCTTGAAAACAATACACGTGGGGGGGGACCGGTGGGAGAGGGCAGTATCCACCTTACAACAACGGGGGCAAGACTAGGCAACCCGCAATCTATCAGATGATCAATCATTGACTCGAGCTTCGTTTTTGAAATGATAGTGATAGTGCCAGGAGAACCGAGTCGACATATCCGGACTTCATGGTCTGCAGGATCCGCGAACCACTACTTAAGCCATAGCGTTCCGGATTATATCTGTAGATCAATCAGCCTAGACCGCACGAGCCTCTTGTTTGAACAACCCTGCCAGCTTGCTTTGATTCTACTCATCACATAATTCAAAAACAGCCATGCGCTTCTCAACATCTGCTTTGGCGGGTGCCGTCTTCTTCGCCTTCTTTGCGTAAGTTCTCAGTGGCCACCACAGTTTACGTATCTTAGCTTTGTCTGCCCAGGTCGACACACGCGATCAAAACCGTCTCGAGACTGACATCGTGAAAGTGACGCGCGCTATCATGACTCCTGCACTTGCCACAACGGCGGAACTTACAACTGGCGTCTGACCACCAAAGCATGCGATTCGGAGAGGGCCTTGCTCGCTCAACTTGTAAGTCGCTGCCCCCACTGGCAACATCTCTCCTTGGGACTGTCCAGTCAATCTAACGTTCAAACAGAAAAGTTGGGGAAGCGTCCAATATGACACACCCAGCGGAAGGGTGAGCCATTCCTACCGTCGGCGAACACTGCCGGCGTGAGTGTTTCCATGCTGACATAACCCCCTAGTGTCGGTCGGTTGGAGTCAAAGATCTGATCTCTGGTGATGATTTTGAAACGCTCTGCAAGGCTGGTAAGTGGATTCGAAATCTCCAGAGCTATGGGGGTTGTGGTGCAGTGAACTGAGAATAACCTCTTGTTTCCGACAGTTGCGTCGCAAGTCGGCTTCCCGTGCGCGTTCGACAACTCACTGACATGCTATGCCGACCCGGACGCCGTTTCCTCTTGGTGCGATTAGGCGATGTTGAGCTGGTGGCGGACACTCGGCGGAGCGGCCCCGCCAATATCGAATACGAGGCTTCAAGACTGTATTGGAAAGTGATGGAGGAGCGAGACTTTGCCGTGCAGGCTATCACTCGGCAAGAACACTACAACGGTACGGGAACGGATATTCATGTCATTATAAATGCTGCACAAACTATGTAATTTTACTATTACCACTAGGACAGACGCAGGACTGGGTCATCTTCTTAGCCTCGAGGAATAAGCTCCATCAGCTGCTGTGCTGTTGTCCCAAATTTCTTCTTTCCATCAGAAAGGGGTCTTTTTGAAGGACCTAAGTCGTGGGCAATCAGAATCCTTGATTCGTTAATCTGATACGCACGCGTTCCAGACACCCTAAAGAGCGCATGGCCAGATCAAGTTGTCTGACAAGTCAACCGCCTTAGTCTTCTTTTCAGGACAGAGCTTCCGGTCCAAGCCGCAGGCCGTAGTCCCGCACCAGTCGTTTTCGTTGCACAGCCATACTCTGTAGCTAAAGACGTGACGGTCATTGCCCTTCTGGCAGCGGTTGACCTTGACCTTGTACGGGTTCTCGGGGCCGAACTTGTCCAGAGGCACATACGCCCAGTTATTCGTGTTCGTGGCCCACACTGCGCGCGAGTTAGAGTCAGTCGGTCAATGCAAGAGGTGAGGGAGCGCGGCGTGGGTGACGAACTTCCAAAAAGACCGCCGTTCGAGTCGCAATGCTGTTGCACGCCGATCTTGGTAAGTCCCGCGTTTTTGGCGCGTTCTCCGATGTCTGCGTTGATGTGGAACGTGTAGTATGAGTAGTCGGGCTCTGCGCTCAATGGCGTCTTGATGCACGCGTCACCTGACGGCTCCGGTGCGCGAGCAACAAGTCCCACCGCACGCCCCTCAAGCATGGCTGTTGGGCTGGCCTCGACGACAACAGAGGAGGCGAAAAGAGTGACGAAGGGGAGAAACTGGGAGTAGTGCATGGTTGCGATGCTGTCTGGCGGCTTCGGGATGGGTATAGCTGGAGTAGTGGTGCGACCTGACTTCGCCTGAGCAGTAAAAGTGTTGGGTAAAGAGTGACTGATAGTTGGGTAAGTAAAGACTGAATGGTGGTTGGAATGACAAATTCCCATGTCAAGGTTTCCGTCCATCCGCGGGCAAGCGGTCATTTATACTATAGAATGTCATACGCACGATGGGGTGTTGGGAACTCGCATTACTCGGTCAAAGCCGAGAGTTTAAAAGTTACTACAATTATGAATGCTTGGCGCCGGAGGCTATGTTGTCAAATGATCTGCAAAGAAAAGTAGTGAGAGATTGCACGAGGAAATGCAACACTGTTAGTCTGGCCAGCAGAGCTTGGCGTCTATAATATGAGAGAGCTATATTCTATTTTAGAGGGCGATCGACAAATTCTAAGCCGGCGGGTCGTCTACTAACCAATTAGCCAACCAAATTAAACACGAAGAATCCCCCCCCACTGCGGCAATCGGCAAAAGCATCACATAAACAAAGGGGCCTGCATGTGCAACGCCATTGCATTGATGCTCAGGAGATGATGAATGGTAGATAAAATTTGAGTTATGGAGTTATAGGCAATCTCCCGAAGCTCAATGTTCTTATTTAGTAGTTGTGGTTGTCTAAGTAAAACATGTACACACTATGGACGCGTTTCACTTTCAAGGCTTGGAGATCCGTTCACCAAAAAAGCATTACGGGCCCTACGAAGAATCAAGACAACGCAGCAGACAAAAACGTCAATGATTCGTTTTCTGGCTCTTTCTTAAATTCTTTCCCTCTTGTCCGTCTTCAAGACCAACAGGGCCCAAGTCTCATGAGAATGGTAAACCGGGGTGATAGACGGTCTAAGTATCAGGCTAGGAAGAGGTTCACCTTGATTTTAAGTATTAACACAGATGGAGTCAGACAAACTGTTCGTAGTTATCAAAAAAGAGACTTACGTTGATGGTCCACTACGTCAGGAACACATCGATCGCTAGTTGCTCTGTAAGCTCGTGAACACCATGCAAACAATACAGGTTTCAAAGTTCATCTTGGAATATGTTCTCAGGACGGAGAGCACCTCGCAGTATAGTTCCAAGGTATCTGAACCGACGATCGTGATTCTGAACCACAATTCTCTCTGTCTGGCTTCGTAAACACACTTCATCACTCTGTGGGTAAAAGACAGGAAAGCATGAAGTATCCAAGAAAGATTTGAGTCAAATAAGACATATGAATAGCGTCAATTCTATCGCTCTTAGGCGGCTGTGTCCCATGTCTCCATTTCTTAACCTGATGTACGCAGCGGTCCAATGGCATCATCCGTTCGAGTCACATTGCCCGGAGTAGTGTTCCCTTCGACCGACCCCATGCCGGGGATCTTGCGAAATCCGAAAAAGGCTTTTTGCCTGTCGGGCAGCTTCGCCTCGACATCTTTGCGCAGGGAGAGATAGTGGTTCTCGCCGGCGCGCACGAAGGACCGCACGAAGTGAAGCAGTATCACCGGACGCTCGACTTCGCCTTCGCTGGCACGGTTCGGCCCTGTCGTGTGCCAGAGGCGGTTGTCGAACACGACCGCGGTCCCGGCCGGGCCCTCGGCCGGTATGGAACCCTCCTGTTTGCGGCGAAAACACGTTCTCTTAGCGGCGAGCCTTCTCGTGACTTGATCTTGGGGGTTTCAGCCCGCACATACCACAGTCCATATATCGCTGGGTGCGACGTTGCCCTTGTGGGAACCCGGATACACCCGCGTTGCCCCGTTGATATCGGTGGTGTTCACAAGGTAGAAGGAAATGTTCAGACCCAACGCCAAGTCGCGCTGCGGCGGCGTTTTGGACGATTGGTCGGTGTGAAGCTGCATCGGCACGTTGCCGGGTCGCGCGATGTTGGCCGACAGCGTTGAAATGTGAGCATGGTCCCCCAGAAACCACGGAACAATCGCGTCTATGAGTGGGTGATTGAGTAAATCACTTCAACGTCACGTCTTGGGTTAGCACTCAGTTCCGTCATGTTGCTTCCCGAGTAAGATTCGAAACACTTACATGAACTCGTCTCCTTTGTTGATGAGGTTCCTACGAAAACAATGCAATTAATTCCTGCGAACGACCCGCAGACCTCAATGGTTGAGACAACGCACCAGACACGCTGGTTGGGCCCCTTCGAACCGCCGTCGAACGTGGCGACCCCCGCTTGTCGTTCTCCGGCTGCCTGCTGGAGGACCGCGTTCTTGATTATCTCGACTTCTTTAGGGAGCAAGGCGTTCTTCACGAGTCTGCAACTTGGAGTTAGACGGGTAAAGTCGCGTCCAGGCTCGGGGCGCGTGAGAACAGCCCGGTCTCATGCAACTGACCCGTAACCGTACTCGATCAGGTCATTTTTGATCTGTTCAATATCCTCGGTTGGCTGAGGCAAGACGGATGGGTCAAGGTCTTGAGCATTGCCCAGCAGGGAGGGTGGTGATTTGTTGAGTAGGTCCGCAAAACGGATCAGCTTGGGAATGTCGCCCTTTGGCACCGATGGTTCGTATACGCGAGCATCCATGAAGAGTCCCATACGGGGATCCAAAGTGCCTTCATGGAAGCGTACAACGTACTCTGGCTTGATTGTCACCTCTACGTCTACCTTGACGTTAGCTCCTACTGAGTCTAGAAGCTGAGTCTGGTGAGAGCGGGCGTCGACGAAAATCGGGGGGATGGAATATGTGGCATCCCCAAATGTGAGCTTCAAAAGCGCTCTCAACTCTCCCAAAATCTTTCAAATAATCAGCCGCGATTGATCGATTTCATAGCCTTTGACTGAACCGAGCAGTTTGGGACCCGCGGGTGGCGTCGTTCACTGGGCGAAGAACCTTAGATCATAGTGGACCGGAATGCTCACTTACTGGAAGCCTATCCCGCACGATGCCGAGCGCCGCAGCTACTTCATCGTGAAACTTCTTCTCTGGGTCGAAGTACTGTCTGTTTTGGAACTCCAGGCCGGGTGTGAATGTCTTCGATGGCGTAACGATTGACATTGCTACCTTGACCCTGGACACTAGTCTCTTCGTCGGAGAAGCTTACCTGCTATGCACAACAAGAACTTGTGACATGTGCTGAGTTGGTTGTTCTGGTAAAGAGTTGGCAAGGTGCAAGCAGCCAGATGCCTCGAAGAACTCGGGTGGGCCTGACGCTGTAAACGTGCGGACTATGAAGCAGCTCATGGACCCTCGCTGGTGTTTCTCCCGGCGATAATGGCACGCTCCTATGTAATTTACACACACACCTCCGTCGGGAACTTCATTTTTACCGACGTGGAAACAGTTCCACTGTTTCACTGTGAGCGCGAGTAAGCGGCTCGACGGGCGGATGTCTGGCACCGACACCGCGATGTCACTCAAGTGTTTGATGAGCAAGATCGACTCGTAGTTTGCATCTATCGTGAAATCCACAGCAGCGGTGAATGTGTGTCGAGTTGTCCATGGCCCACTCTCTGATGCAACCAGGGTAGACCAGTGAGTCTCGAGGTGGCCATGCTCCTCTTTTTTCTGGGCAATACGACTGAGCTGTGCTCAGGTGACAAAAGTCCCCGGCGGGGTTATAGATTGCAGAAGGTTACTTAGTTAGTAGACAATGTAATGAGGATCAACGTTTTTAAGGTTTGCAGGGGCTCAGTCAACTCTAGGATCCCCCAGCCCATCTGTATCTGTTATTAATTATTTGGCCAGCAACTGCAACGCTACGTTGACGCCCCGGTTTAGGCGAGGATTGCTGCGGAGAGAAGCAGAAGAACACTAAAGGAAAGTTGTCTATTCGAATTAGAAGCATGTGCTCTGCCGGCTTCTCGGCTGCATGTTGGAGAGGACGCTTGGCACAAGTTGACGATGTGTCCGGCTCGGTTTTCGGATAAAGCCTGAGGGCGAGGTGACTCGGGCCGCATTCGTACAATGTAGAGAATCCCAGTGGAGACAGGAAGCTTACCATTCCATACCATACCGATCACACGTCAACGCGCGACTCAGAGACAGTGAGGTCCTGATACCGGGGTCAGTCGGAATTACAATTCCGTAGAAATACTACGTTGCACACCAGTTCGTGCATGACGATTGCTTCGTACATGCATCCAAACAACGATCATCCTACTGTTCCACAAATTGGTGTGTTTTCAATGTCAACCAAGATCAAGAAGTAGCAAACCTCACCAGTTTCGGCCAGCAACAACCACGATGAGAGAATCGTCTTACAATCACCGCCGGGCTGAGATCCAGGCAGCATATCTCTTGCCGCATGTACATCCACATCACCACGTATTAGATGTCGGAGCCGGATCCGGGAGCATCACCAGGGACTTCGCCAGCCTCTGCAGCAGCGGCCGGGTCGTCGGTATCGACTACTCCGTCGACATGGTGAAACACGCCCGGAAAACGTACCTGGACGATGCCGTCGAGACACCGCCGAAGAACCTGTCCTTTGAGGTGTGCAACGCCGAGGACCTCTCCATCTTTCCTGATGCCAGCTTCGATATCGTGCACGCTCACACCTGCCTCACACACGTACACGACCGCGTCGGGGCGCTCCGCGAGTTTCTCCGCGTGTGCAAGCCCGGCGGCGTGGTGGCGGTGCGAGACCCCCTGGACATCGAAAGGCAGGTGGTCTGGAGGCCGGATCTGCCCGCGATGAGGCTGCACGGCCGCATCGCCGCTACGCTGTTGCGAGCGAAGGGTGGTGATCCTGAAGCTGGGTCTCACCTTGTGGAATGGGCGCGGGAGGCAGGCTACGAGAAGAATGGAGGAAAAATCACAGTAGGCCTCGGGGAAGAGAGGCAGACCAAGATGTTGAACATTATAGGCGCGGGTATCGGCAAGGAAGAGGCGATTCAACTGGGCATCATCAACGAGAAGCAGCTTGACGAGTTCAACGAGGCCTATGATATTTGGTACGGGACAGAAGACCATATATGTATCGGGAAAGTGGCCGAAATGCTCTGTTTCAAGGGGCTCGGAGATCAATAGCACATGATAGGGAAACAAGGGATTGTGATTTTCGGTCAAAACATAGAATTGGCGTATTTTTTCTAATGATGTACATGGAAGATATTACGGTTAAGTTCTATCATATTCATAAGGCTATTTCTGAAACTCTCTTCTTAAATAAGACCTTGGCTCGGGCATCAGCCTGGTGCTGTGAGCCTATCACCATTGTGTCTTGCGGTCTCTGCCCGGGCAACTTCCAATCATACTCCATCAGCAGATAGACAAGAGCAATCTTAACCTCGTTTGCAGCCAGGAACCTTCCCGGACATGCGTGGTCGCCGTAGCCGAATCCCAAGTGATGAGGGCTTGTGGTAACAAGCTGCCAATTTTTTTCTTCGCCCGGCATCGATCGCATGTCCAGAAACCGACGGGGGTTGAAAATACCCGGCTGGGGATAAATCTTCTCGTCATGGTAGCATCCCAGCGTTACAATCGAAAAGGCTCCTTTGGGGATGGTGGAACCATCCGAAAGTTGCACGTCGGCCCCGGCGACGCGACCCATCGCGCCTATTTAGAAATATTTGTTAAGTTCTCAACGTAGATCAACCGCAACTGGGATCTGTCCTCCCCCAGATGAAACTTACCTATCCCTCTCGTGTGCATTCTCTGAGACTCTTTGAGTGTGCTATCCAGCAGTTTCATCTCATACAGACTCGTCTTGCTGAAGACTGTGTTACCCTGCGACTGAGCAACGGTTTCCGGTCCGAGAACCCTGACTATTTCTTCACGCAACTCATCGACCAAGTGTGGTCCGGCTGCGACGATGTCGAATAGCGCGCCAGTGAGCAGCTCGGTTGTGGTATGTATTGCGACGATGCTGAGACCCAGCTGGGCGTCGGCCACGTTCCATCTTTCCGTGATGCCGGCTTTGTCAAATGCCTCCAGCAGCCACTACAAGAAATATGTGAGAAAGATTTCCAACAGTAACTTGGCCAATAGCTTGAGATGTCATCAGGAAAGGAGAAGTAGGAATCGAACAACTAGGCAAGGAACAATTCCGAAAGGGAGGTACAACATACATCAATCGTGTCTGCCCGGGGTGAGCTTTTGCAACTTTCCCCAGACGCATGCTGTCTATCATGCTTGGAATGACCCTTAATGACTGGCTCTAGTATGCGGCGAGCATCCGAAACAGTCTTCCTGAGCCTGCGGCATTCCGGCAGAAACCAGCTGACAGGCCACCGGACAAGCGGGTGCCAGCCACGCAACGCATAGGCGGCGACGAAGCCGTCAACGGCGTACGCGGTGGACACTTTGAGCCACTCTTTGTTCCTGCACAGCTGAGTTCCGACGAAGAGTCGTGCGGAGAGACGGGCGACAAGGTTCTGCCCGATGGGCTTGAAGGCGGCTTCTTGCCAGTCTGCGGTGGCGGGGTTGGAATTCTCAGCTCAGCAAAATGGCATAATTTTGCAGGTTCAACATGCGACAGAAGCATACCTGTTGGGACTCCGAGTTGTTCTTTGAGAGCGAGAGAAGTCTCTTCTGCAATTTCGTCCGTCAAGTGGTCTAGGTACTGCCGTGAGCTCTCCGGCTAGCTCGCATGCTTTGAAGCTCGTATAAGCCTGGGTAACTACTTACTTAGTGAGGGTGTAATTCTCAGACGCGTAACATTTTGAAGAATGTTGCTCTCGTGGCTAGCAGCCTTGATAGGTTCAAACCCCCGATATGCAGTGAAAAGTTCCTATGGATGGGCTTGTTAGCCCCCATCTCGTCGCGTTATGGTAGCCGCGGGTTTCGGCATCGAGAAATCGGTGACGCCCAGCTTAACGGAAGAAAACCCAACCTTCTCCAGAGCTTTTGTGAAGCTGAGATCCTTGATGTTCTTGAGCTCATTGGCATACTCGGGTGGGAAACAGATCTTGGTCACGGTATCCGTGACTACTTGGAAAGGTTTCCGGGTCTTGGGGTACAGACAGAGGCACAGAACGTTTGTTAGATTGATCGGGACAGCATCGTGAAGTTTGGGGGACCAAATCCACTCACCTCAGACCCCTCATTGACAATTTGCTTCCCTCGAGTGCGGTATTCGCGGACCGCGTTCCGATACCTGAACCATCCCCAGGACTTGTCGTCGAGGCCGACGGCAGGGAAACCGGGATAGAGCAGCGGCCCGCGAACGAAGTGGTAGACTCCGAAAAGCACGGCTAGGAGGACGGTAAACGACCCTACAAGCTGGCAATATCCCAATGTCTTGGCGAGAAGGAGACAATCAACTGACACTGACTCCATCGTGAGGAGCAAGAAAACAGAGACTTAGGTAGCCACTATAGCCAAGATCCAGTGGAAGTGTGTTTGATGTAACTAGACAGGCCTGCAATTGACGAGGCAATATGGGTAATGAAGCTCACAATCAATCATTGAGTGATGTAAGAACCAATGATGACGAACCAGAGGAAGACGTGACTCAGGACAGCATGATAGGTCTCCATCAACCCACGAGAACCATGCACGGGGGGGTGGCCGTACGTCTCGGTGTTCACGGCCAGAAAAAGTATCCGGTTCGTCCGTGTCCGTTTTGGAGTCGTTTGGCCCCTCCGCTCTCCAGATGTTTTGTCAACGGTCCCGCTCACCTTTTTAAGTCAGGCTGTTGGACCCCCATGTTCTCTTAAGAAATTGAAGAAGTAAAGTGCGCAATTATTGTGATAGCCTGTCACTTCAGTCTAAGCCACAAATGGATGACGTTCAAAACAACGACGATTACAACTGATCTGGCTAGGCCTTGATCTCTAGACCCCGGAGTGCGTCTTCGCTCCGCCAGCTGCGGAGGATCGTCATATAATCCGCAACCCCTCTCCCCCACAACGCGCCCCTGGCCTTGCGCTGCAGAAGTTCCTTCTTTTGCTTGGCGAAAGCTTCTTGCTCCTCTGGCGTAATCATGTAGTTGGGCGTGCAGCCCGCCATCGCAGACAGCTTGGCCGCGTGCCGCGCAACAGCGTCGGCCCAATCTTCCTCCGCCTCGCCCGTCGGCTCTACTACGACGTCGTACTTGCCATACTTTGAACCAGCATGTCCCTTAGTGTGTGGTTGTCCCTGGAGACGTTTCCGCGCTGCCGCCGTGACGATGTATGCAAAGTGCTGCCCAAGCTGGTCCCGCTGATACGTCCCGTTGGGAGCAGCGCCCATCTGGTTAGGGCCCGGGAACAGAAAGTTGGGAAAGTCTCTGCTGATGAGGCCGTGGAGCGTGCTCTGTCCCCGGGGCCGCGCCCATTTCACGTCCATGTCGAGACCGTCGCGTCCGTACACTTTGATCCTGCTCCTCTCGGCGGGACTCCCGGACGTCGGCGGCCGGAAGCCGGTGGCGAAGATGAGCACGTCGACGCCGTACTCGTTGCCGTCGACCACCACGCTGCTGGGGTTGATCTTTTCGATGCCCCTGGCGCCGGTTGGGACGAGCGTGACGTTGCTCTGGTTGAAGACGGCGAGGTAGTCGTCGTTGAAGCACGGCCGCTTGCACCACGAAGGATACCAGGGCTTCAGGGCCTCTGCGGTGTCCCGGTCTTTGACAATGGTGTCGATCCTTGACCGCCGAGATTCCTGCTGTGGCAGATCCAGCTTTTCGAGGGTGGCGACGTAGCTGGCCACCTCTTCGCGAGACCTGCCGTCCAAGTCGGCCGGGTTCCCGATCAAGGCGCTGTATGAAGGCAGCTTGGTCCACTCGTCTTTGACCAGGTCGACCTCGGGCTTCGCCGGGTCGTTGGCCAAGAGGGCGTTGAAGTTCTCTGCCCTATCCGTCTGCCAACCTCGGTGTGTGGCGACTTCCTTTTGCCAGATATCTGGATCGGTCTGCCTGTTGTTCCTGGGGCCAACGGCGCTCGGCGTGCGTTGGAACACGTACAGCTGCTTTGCCCAGCGAGCAAGAAATGGAACTGCCTGGACAGCCGTGGCACCGGTGCCCACGATGCCGACTCGTTTGTCCGCCAGAGAAGTGAGATTGGGTTCTGCCTCCGACCCTCCGGTGACGCCGTAGTCCCAACGACTGGTGTGGAAGGCCGAGCCCTGGAAGGAGTCGAGCCCTGGGATGTTGGGCAGTTTGGGATAATGTCCGATGCCGTATGCCGTCAAGACGAACTTGGAGCGTACGGATATCGAAGTGTTTTCCCTCTCAATGTGTAACTTGGCTTCCCATTCGGAGCTGGCATCGTCCCAAGTCAAAGAATCGACACGAGTGCCGAACTGGGCCTTGTCTTGGAAGCCGAAGTGCACGGCAATGCGCTCAGCATGCGCTCTCAGCTCCGGGCCGAAGGAGTACTTGTGCTTGGGTATGTACTCCGTGTCCTCGAGAAGTGGCATGTAAATGTAGCTCTCGACATCGCACTGGAGTCCCGGGTAGCGGTTCCAGTACCATGTGCCGCCGAACCCCATGGCGGTGTCGACAAGTCGGATGTCGTTCGGGTCCACGCCGGCTTTGATGAGGTTGGCGGCGAAGAGGATTCCCCCGTATCCTGCGCCGACAATGAGAAAGGCGCAAGAGTCTCCATCCTTCAGAGCGGCTTTGTGATCGATTCTCGATGTACCAGCTGGAGCATTAACACAGCCAGGCGCGTCTGGCGAGTTTTTAGTTGTTGCCCAGGGATCAGCTTGAAAGTGCTTGAGCCTTTCGGAAGCGGCGAGGTCAATCACGTATTGCTGCAATCCTTCAGGGTGATGCCGCTTGTCCCTTTCTTCACCGTACTTCTGTCGAATAGCGTCTAAACTCATGTTGCTGTCTTGATGTCTTGCTGAGATTTGCCACTGGGGTCTTTCTCTTAGCCTGCGATGAGTGATGATAGTCTGTTGGAATTCAAAGAGTTCAGATCCCAGGCTAGTTCTCCGTACGTGTCCACGTTTCCCACGACCAAGTTTCCATTGATCGTCCTGCTTCTCAAGGACACAAACTCCAAAAAGTAATGTTCAAATTGTCCCTCGTCTACGAATGCCCCATAGTGGCGGCTAGTCATGCCACACGGCGAGTTTCCAACAGACGTTCCACATGTTGAGCTGCCAAACCCTGTGGAGTGTGTATAAAATAGGACCATTGGTGGATATTTGGCGACTCAACCTTGATGATACCCGTGAACTCGGTCGGACTTTTACAAATTGTTATGATAGGTTACGATCTCGGCTTTCCTGAACCCTGTGCTGTGCTTGAATGGTTAAAGGTGTACGATGGTATCCGGCCGAAGATATACCCTTGCCCAGGTACTTTTCATCATCCCACCTACTATTCAGGGTTTAGTCAACATTTGCAGTACTTCTGGTATGTAAGCAAAACAAAATTATGGATGGAAGGTATACTGTGAATTTACAGGTCATAACGTTGTAGAGGTGGTAAACACGTTAGGGGGGCATAAAACTTACCTCTACCTAGGCAAAGAGAAGAGAGCTTGAGTCAGGCAGTGAACCCGAAAACGAGGGTTCGAAACAGGCAATTAGTCATCTAGATCTCGGTGAGATGTACCTGATCAGAAGGTTTTAATAAGAGCTGCAGACGCCTGATTAATTAGCTACCCGGGGGGTTGTGTCATGGTCGATGGATGTTTATGCTACGTAAGTAAGTTGGAATTGCCGCAATGCAGTTATTGATCCACTTTTGCGCCATCATCACACAAATGGAGACGCCTGTACAGAGTGTATCCGTACAGAGGAGCGTGGGTTGAACTTATGTCGATTGTAGTGCAACCCCACCCCGATCATACCACGACGGCGGAGTTTGGAACGCATGACTCTCCGGTCGTCCAGGGCAGGCCGGTCCCATGTTTTGTCCGGCCGTGCCGCCATCCTTGGTCTCGGCCGGCTGTCGAGGAACCGTTCCATCGATTGGTTCACCCATGTCGCAAGATACGTCCGGAAACCAAGGGATTTGCCCGCATCTGGAGTGGGTTGTCCACGCATGTAAGTCAACCGCCAGACTTCCAAAGGCCCTTTTCGACGCCCCTCTCCCCGTGGGTACCCCGGCTGATCGCGGATGGGAGGCTGTTTTTAGCAACAGCAGACGAGACGAACCTGGACGAAAGGGCGATGACCCCGGCCTAATGACACCCGAAACTGAGAAAGAGGAGCTCGGGAAGAGCATTCAATCCTCAGTTTCCGCGTGCCCCAGACAAATCCCACCTGCGATGGCTTTCCCGAGCCCGAACGCTTGATGTCACCGCCGGATATGGAGCCGGTCGATCTTGACCATGGCGACTTGGTATGACCATGTAACCATTTGCCTACCGATTCCCCATCGTATCATGTTCACATGTACTCGAGTTTCTGTGTCGTTGTCTCCAACGACTTGGAGATTAGTGAACACTGCGCCTTTGACCCTGCCTGGTCATCGGGACCTGTCTCGTAGAGTTTCCTTTTTCTTCCCATTCTCTTGGTAGCATTGGATTGAGAGTACGTTCACCACTCATTTCCCACTCCTCCGTGGACTGATCGATTGCTCTCAGCCCATCATTATCACTGAACATACCGCCACTCTTTTGTCCGATCTTGTGTTGGCACCAACTGCGCCGAACATGTCGTTGACACTTTGGACGGCTTTTGCTCTTTTCGTAAGCCATCCCACGAAACGACTCCGCATCGATCCGCAATAACCCTCTGGGCTCTTCCGTCTGATTTACTAACACAAGAGTCAGTTATGCTACCGCGTCTACCGAATCATTTACAACCTTTACTTGCATCCTCTGGCCAAGGTACCCGGGCCGAAGCTGTACGCCATCTCCTGGCTGCCGCGACTGTGGCACCAACAGATCCGCGGCACGCACTGGAAGAACCTCGTGGCACTGCACGACAAGTATGGGCGCATCGTCCGGACGGGGCCCGACGAGGTCTCCAACGCCTCGGCCAAAGCCTGGGATGACATCTGCGGCAGCAAGACCTTCGTGCGCGACCTGAACTTCCTGCGCGTCACGCAGCTCGACGAGCGCCACAGCTTCATCTCGCCCGTCAAGACGGAGCACAACACGGTGCGGCGCCTCCTGCAGCCGGCCTTCACCGACCGCTCTCTGCTGCGGCACGAGAAGATCCTCGGGGAGTGGACGGAGAAGCTGAGGGCCAACATCGCCGGCGAGCACGGCAGCCCCGTCGACGTGGCGCAGAAGCTGGTCTGGATGACCTTTGACACCATGGGCGTCCTGAGCTTCGGCGAGTCCTTCGGGTGCCTCGACAAGAACCGCCAGCACCCGTACCTCAAGGCCATCGAGCTGGGCGCGCCCTTCCTGTCCCTGCTGCAGATCATCCTGCGGTACGAGGCCACGCGCGGGCTGTACGCCATGTTCCTCAAGCTGCCGTGGATGCGCTTCTGGAACAGTCTCCGGGCGACGGCGGAGGCCAAGGCGGCGAAGTGGGTTGAGAACGCCGACGAGAGCAGGGGGGACGTCATGAGCGTCATCTGGAAGGCGATGCAGGACCAGAAGACGCCCATCTCGCAGCGGCAGGCCGACGACCTGGCCTCGATCCTATGCTTGGCGGGCGCCGAGTCGACGCCGGTCCTCATGTCCGGCATGGTGTGGTGGATCCTCAGCACGCCGCACGCGCACGCCCGGCTCCGGGAGGAGATCCGGACCGCCATCCGGCAGGCGTCCGACATCACGGTGCCCAACGTCTCCCGGCTGCCGTACCTCGACGCCTGCATCATGGAGAGTCTGCGGCAGCACACGCCCTTCTCCGTCGCGATCCCGCGCATCGTGCCCGAGGGCGGCGCCGTGGTCGACGGGTATTTCCTGCCCGCGGGGACGGTCTGTGGCGTCCCGCACTGGGCGAGCGCGCATTTGACATCTCACTTCGCGGACCCGGACATGTTCGTCCCCGAACGGTGGCTTCCGGACCCGGATCCGCGCTACGCCGGGGACAAGAGGGACACGTTCAAGCCGTTTGCCAAGGGCAGCCTGGACTGCATAGGAAAGCGGTACGTTGAAGTCAAGACATAACTGTTCAGTGCCTCAATTCTAGGATCCCGCTTGCTGACAACAACAACCGTGTAACTAGGCTGGTCTATCACGAAGTTCGCATGGTCATGGCCACGCTTTTCTGGCACTTTGACATGGAGCTGTGCCCAGAGTCTCGCGACTGGGTGGCTGGCGCGAACGCCACGGTGAGAATGATGAGAGAGAAGGGGGCCTTGTTCATCAGGGCAAATCCTGCCAGTGTTGGAGAAGTGGCTGAGTCGTGATACGAAGCGTGTTCATACGTCCCACAAGAGCATCATTAGGCAGCGTTGAAATTTAGACATGAAGCGTTTTGATAGACCTTGGAGCGTCTTCGGGAGGGACAAACAATGGTTGTGTTTTTCAGGTTTTTGTCAGGGCAATAAGAAGTGCCTCCGGTTGAGGACTGCTTGTAATTCATTCCAGGATAAACAGGATAAACGGGCTGCAATCTTTGGAACCTGGGCTTGATCAGATCGTACAGGCATAACAAAGCCCTACAGTGTCAAGAGTAGAAACAAAACGTAGAACATTCAACATGAGTTGGACTGCTGCAAAACAATAAATCGAGTCTGGGCAATGACACCCAGCCTTCCATGGCAATTGACCTGACCCAATAAACACGCCTATGTTGGAGCACACGTTGGGCTGCGAGACGAGTCATTGACGATGCTCCGTAAGTAGCGCCGTGTCATGCGATGCATCGGCGTATCACGGACTCTCGCAGTTCGCGTAACATCCGAGTTCTCACAAGGCGTCTTGCGTTTGAGGGTCTGGTCCCGTGTACTTGGAACTGGTGGTGTATATCTCCAAAACAGCAAAACAGGGGAAACTAATAGAGCGGCTATGCGTTCAGACCCATGAACCCCACCAAGTGGGCATTGTCAACACTTATCCCTGCCTCCAGAGCGGATCGCCTCGGGAATGCTAGAGTCCTTGTCTCAACCCGCAGTCTAAAGTTCCCAGGCAGGGAATGCCCGGCCATCCGAACAGGAATTGCCGTCCGAACAGGAAACAAGTGAAAGTTGCCGTGCGATCCACCATTGTACAGCGATTCATATCCCCATTGCAGGGATTCAAAGGTATCCGTCCGTCTTGGAACGCGGGTGGTGTGAACGTAGGCGGTGAAACCGAGAACGAACCGTGCTAGACTTCCACTTTCACTTATATGGCTGTCACCTGTGAGGGGACCACTTTGAGAGAGAGAGAGATACAGAGACAAAGAGACAGAGCGCCCAGATCATAACATATCACAACCCTCCGATATCCGTCTTCACGTTCCATCACGCGTAACTGTCTCCCTCTTGGCCCTGTTTCTGCGCAATCTTCTCCAATGTTGTCTGAAGAAGAACTCTACCCATACTCCGTACCCGTGGATCGGGAAACGGTGGTGAGGTCCGGAGCCCTAACCACCTTACCAGTCCGCATTTACAAACACGATGACTTGGCCGACGCCGGCGCAATATGTCTGACGGGCGATTGGGGACGCATCATGAGGGACGGGCAAGACAAGAAGTCCAACGGCTCTCCATGCGTCGTGGGAAACTGGGGTAGCTTCATATGGCCAGAAAGCATCCCAGATCGGATGGGGTTGCTATGCTATCTCTTGGATGTTGGCTGCTTCCATGATGGTATGTACATGTCGTTCCTGACTGCATCCGGGCCGAGTGCTGACCTCTACTGCTAGACGCATGCGAGGAAATGACTATTGCGGCTGCACATGCAGAGCACCTCGACCTTGATGCCGCCATGGACGTTGAGGACAACAGGTCACTGAGCAACGACTCGAGGTCTGCAAAGACAAAGGAGCTCGTCTCGATGGCCATCCTCGAATGTGTCAAGGTAGACCGCGTGGGCGCGCTCAGGATGCTGGAAGCATACCGCAAGAAGTGGCTGGCCATCATGGAAACATACAACACAGAGGAGATTGACAACCTCGATGACTACTTCTTTTCTCGTGCGAACAACGGTGGGATGGGGTAAGTCCCCCTTTCCAGATCAGACTCCGCAAGGCACAGGACCACAATGTTGATGACTGGGATTGCTGATCGTCGGCAGCGCATACTACGCCATGCTCGAGTTCTCTCTGGGAATCGTCGTGACCGACGAGGAATACGAGATGATGGCGGCGCCCATCAAGCACGTCGAGCGCTGCATGCTCCTCACCAACGACTACTGGAGCTGGCCGCGCGAGAGAGAACAGGCCAAGACGCAGGAGGCGGGCAAGGTATTCAACACGGTCTGGTTCCTGATGAAGCAGGAAAGGTGCTCCGAGGCCGAGGCGAAGCTCAAGGTCGCCGACATGGTCGCCGCCGAGGAGGCCAGATGGGTCGAGGCCAAGCGGAAGATATACCAGGAGCACCCGGACCTGCGCGCCGACCTGGTCAAGTTCCTCGAGAACCTGCACACGGCGCTGGCCGGCAACGACTACTGGAGCTCGCAGTGCTACCGTCACAACGACTGGACTCACGTCCCGGAGCAGCCGTCGGAGAACCATCCCAAGGTGCACGAGCTTGCGGCGATGGGCAGAGCCGTGATGCCGGCTGAATGTCCGGGATCAGGCCTGTCTAATGCTCCCAAGAGTGAAGAACTCGGAGGGGCTGCTGCGGAATCAGACTTGGATTTCGAGGCCAACGCGGCCTCGCTACTCTCTTTCCTCGATAAAGCCTCTCCGCGAGACCAACAAGTCGAAGTCGAAGTAGGATCATCCGCATCCGCCTCGGAGGCCAACACACAAAGCACCGCCGAGTTATCCGCCACCCTGCGGTCGAACTCGGTGTCTTCCGCCGGATCGGCATCGAATTCCGACGAGACGAAAGCACGTCTTTCCGACACGGACATCATCTCAGCCCCCATCCAGTATGTGCAGAGCCTGCCCTCCAAGGGTTTCCGGACGACGTTGATCGACTGTCTGAACCGGTGGCTCGAGGTACCCCAGCACGAGATGGAGTGCATCAAGAAGGTCATCAACAGCATGCACGACTCCTCGCTGATCCTGGACGACATCGAGGACGGCGCCAAGCTCCGCCGCGGGTTCCCCGCGACGCACGTCGTGTACGGCACCAGCCAAGCGATCAACAGCGCAACCTTCCTCTACGTGCAGGCCGTCGAGGCCATCCACGAGCTGGAGAACAAGGAGATGATGGACGTTCTTCTGAGGCATCTCAAGCAGCTGTTCTGCGGCCAGTCGCTCGACCTCTACTGGACCTTCAACCGGAGGTGTCCGACCGAGGACGAGTATCTCGACATGATCGGCCAGAAGACGGGCGCCCTGCTCTCCATGGTCTCGGATCTCATGGTCGCCGCCAGCCCGAGATACAGGAAAAACAGCCCGGGCCAGCAGCCCCTCGCGCTCACGGCCTTCTCGCGCTTCTCGCGGCTGTCCGGGCTGTACTACCAGGTCCGCGACGACTACATGAACATCGTGTCGGCGGACTACGCCGGGAAGAAGGGGTACGCCGAGGACCTGGACGAGCAGAAGTTCTCGTACATGCTGGTGCACATGGCGCGGCTGGCGCCCGAGATGATGGACCAGGTCGAGGGCATGTTCAGGGCGATGAGGCGCGGCGACGCTGACCCGCTGGAGTCGAAGAGGTATATCGTCTCGCTGCTGCACAGGTCCGGGTCGTTGGAGGCGACCCGGAAGCTGTTGCTGGAGTGGCAGCGGGGCATCAACGAGGAGATCGAGAGGCTCGAGGGCGACTTTGGCGCGCCGAACCCGACGTTGAGGCTGCTGATGGAGAGCCTCAGGATCGATGTGTAGGACCGCTGATGATCCTTTTCGGTTTTCTCTTCTGAAACAGATTCTGACAACAGACATGGAGGACCATGATTTAGAATGGTTACAGGATACAGATTTAGCCAGAGGGTACACAGTTTTATGGAGGAGTTAATTAGTTCTTATGTGGCTGTGTACGAGTCATCCCGGCCCCATGTTTCGCTGAAAGGCTCGCCGTTGAGAAGTGTTTGTTGTTGTGGTAGGTTCATGGCCCCTGAACGATGTAACGTGTTATTCATTACTTTTGTCAACTTGAGTGACGTTGATGTTACAGCAAAGTCTCGGCCTCCATTTGCTAATCATAGCATCTGCAAACTTCCTGAAGAACCGCACGAAAACCCGTCAAGTCGTTTTCCTCGATCTTCCTCATCAGTCGCAAGCAGCAGAGCAATCCCTCTTCTCGGGGTTGTACTTCGAGTGGCACTCGCATTTGACTTTCTGAACGGGACGGCAATATCCAGAGACGGAACCCCGGCTCGGGTCGTTCTCATCCCCGTTTTCAAAGGAGACAGCGAAGTACTTGCGGAATGACTTCGGCATGCGGTTAATGTAAAAGGTGCCGTAGCCCTTACGCAGGCCGTCGTTGCAGTGTTCGGCCGGCTCGTATCGCCGCCAATTATCCCACTGGCCGCAGTCTACCCCGTAATGCTTGTTCACTGGAGAGGAAGGGTTGGTTAATCGTCAAGACCCAGGATCTGCGTGTGTGGCTCCAAAGGACCATATCGGGCGCTTGTTTACTCACGGGCTCTGTCGACCAAGACCCAGGGGTCCACGTGGTCGTCGAAGCAGAAGTCAAGTTGACACTGCACCCGCACGCAATGGCAGTCAGAGAAGAAGCAGTCGCGCTTCTCCAGCTCGAAAGGGAGGTAGTTAGGAGAGAAGACAATGGCCAGGGTCGGCGTGGCGACGAAGAGGGCCGTGAGGAAAGCTGTGGCGGAGGAGCACATCTTGGATGATGGAAACGAGAGTGATTACGAGTGACACACGGTGGAAATGAATGTGGTGTGCGGTTGTCAAGTGAGCGCTTGAATTATTGGAATGGTGTTCTACATCATCGTCTTTGCAACATTGGGGCCAACAGACTGGCCATATGAGATTAATCCATCCGCCCAGCCCAACTCCAAGTTATGTGAACTTAACAAAATGACATGTTCGGTCCTTGCCCCAGTGTTGTGAAGATTTCGACATCTTCTGGACCATTTGTAACAGTCTCCGACGATCTCTGTATCCCCTCGGGTGCCAATAGACCTCCGAAGAGCACCTGTGAGGGAAAACCAATAGGTCTTTCGGAGGGCTATTGACACCCGAAGGGACGATCTGTTAGATTAGGTTTCCAATTCAGTTGGGAGCGTTGGCTTGTGCGTCATACCGATGTAATTACAGACGAACCGCAGACTAAGTGAAATCTATAGCCTCGACTGGCCCATCAAGCATCATCCTAGAGACGGACGTCGCCGAAGCATTTTAGATCATGTGCGGCTCGCAAACCAACGCAGAGATGGGAAATGAAGCAGGAAAACTCACCGCAGTAGGTTGGGACGGAAGGTCAGCTTTGCTTCGTCTTCCTTTGACACTGATGTTTTGTCGAGAAGCACTGGTATGGAAACGAATTTGAACCATGTGCCGCAGAACTCACGACGAGAACTCTTGACAGGAAAGCTCCCTCTTCTTCCCGGTCACTGGCCTTCCTGGTAGATCACTGGCAGTGCATAGTGTGCAGCTTGTGTGGCAGAGTATATAAGGGAGATGGTTATTTCAGTGAATGAGATTCGGCTTTGGAGCGGCAAGTTTCAGGGCGTAACCATGCTCAATTGACTACGTAGAGGCCAAGAAGACAGCCAAACAACGCCTTTCAAGTTCATAGCAGGCGGAGTTAGTGAAAAACCATCTTCCGGCTTATCATAGTTCCCCAGCGACTCCCCCTTCAACCCTCCTCCGTCCACGAACAGCTCAAGCGTGATGACTCAGGGCTGACCACTCTCTACAGCCCAGAGACAAGCCAGCCTGCGTTTACTCCGAGTCGGGCAGCGGGGAAGGCAGCGGGACGGGGGGACTTCGGGTTCTTCCGAATCAGGAAGCGGGGACGGCAACGGGACTGGGGGGACTTCGGGCTCCTCTGAATCAGGCAGAGGGGACGGCAACGGGACGGGGGGAACTTCGGGTTCCTCCGAATCAGGCAGCGGGGAGGGCAAGGGGACGGGAGGAACAACGGGGCCAATCGTGACGATTTGGTCCACCTCGGCCTCGGAGACTTCGGGGTAGCTCTCCAACGCGGCGATGTCGTGGGTATAGGTCTGGACGACGAGGATGTTGAAGAGGGGGAACTTGCTGATGACGACGATGTTGTCCTGCACGAGTTTGGCGCTGAAGCTTTCGATGTCGGTGGTCTGCGGATGCGTGGAGTTAGCACCTGTCTTATGCCTCTATGCAGGAGGGCGAGAGGGAGAAAGATGGGAGTCGTTTCATTCGAGGAGACTCACGGGGTTCAAGACGAGGATGTATTTGGCGGCGAGGACACTGGCGACGCAGGAGAAAGCGGCGAGGATGTTGGTGAAGCGCATTGTGAGAGGTGTTTTTGGGGAGCTGTAGAGAATAAACTTGAGAGTAGTTGGCGAGGGATAATGGATGATTTGGATGATTTGCGTAGCTGAGGAGGCTGATGTTGGTCTTTTTGCTGGTGAGATGGTTTGGTCGATGGCGGCAGGGTTCCACGGCCACACGTTGCCTTTTTATACCTGACGATGCCTCTCTCTCTCTCGTGACATGAGAAATGAACCGTGTAGAACGTCACATCCGTCACCACCAAGGTTTTTTTCGTTGCGCCATCCGGGTGATCCCCCGAAGGCATCGTGGCAAGCAGAAGAAGAATGCTGGGTGCTCCGTCACGAATATGCCAAGATGCCTTCTCCAAGACAACATTAACCCGGATCAAGTGCAGGCCCAAGGCCGTATTTCCCGCAGGCCAAACTCCTTGTATTCGGATTAAACTCGAATCGGACAGGCAGAGGAAGAGGCAGTCATACCAACGAGTTCCTGTCTCCTCGCGGGCCTTGGCTTTCGCACGTATACGGGTGATCGACGGCGGTGGTCCCCCGTTGCGGACATCTCCCCAAGACCTTTTTTCTCCCTTTCGTTGTCTCCCAAGACTTTGCTCGCATTCCGGAAAGAGGTTGAGCATTATTCATCGTTTACGAAATTTCCTACCGAAAGCAACCCGCTGACACAAACCAAAATAGGGCCGGCTCCGCCTCCGCCTCCACCCCCTTTCCCCCTTTTCCCCTTTTGCTTGAACCCTTTGCCAGAATAGACACGCTTTTCGTCACACTCGTCATTGCGTCAAACGGGCTCTAGTCTTTCCACATCGGCTCGGCACGTCAAGCCACCATTTGCCCGAAGGATTACCGCCCACCGGCATCATCGGGACGGATATCCGCGTGTCGTTCACAAACGAGTCAAGACGCCTTTTCCGTGTCTTTGTTTCTCTCCTCTCCTCTCCTCTGCGCTCAAGAGAGGCGCACCTCGCGTCCCGTCTTGGCGCTCTCCCTGACGGCGTCGATGATGCGCAGCACGTCCCGCGCCTCGCTGGCCGGTACGGGAACGTCCTCCTCGCGGCCCGTCTCGACCGCCTTGGCAAAGGCCTCGAAGAGCTTGAGGTACGTCTTGGGCTCGACCGTCAGCTTCGTGCGCTCCTCGACCTCGCCGCCCTCCCTGACGAGGAGCAGCCTGCCGCCGTTGATGGGGTCCTCGACGCCAAAGCCGGGCTCGTTGGGCTTCCGACCGGCCTTGAGGTGGTCCTCCTGCGGGTCGAGCGCCGTCTTGTGGAACGAAGCCTTGGTGCCGCGCACCCAGAAGCGCGGCTGGTGCGTCTCGACGCTCATGACGCCGATGCGCACGCTGACGAGGAGGCCGTCCTTGTAGGCCAGCTGCGCGTGCACGCTGTCCGGGTCCTCGGCGTCGAAGCGGCCGTCGCGCTGGCTGACGAGCTTGCCGTAGACGGTCTCGGGCATGCCAAAGAGGTGGTAGGCCTGGTCGAGCAGGTGGGAGCCCAGGTCGAAGAGGGCGCCGCCGCCCTCGGCCATGCCCAGCTCGCCCTTCCACGACGTCGGGCGCTCGGGGCGGTAGCGGTCGAAGTGGGTGTCGAACTCGTAGACGCGGCCGAAGACGCCGTCGGCCACCATCTTCTTGACCGTCAGGAAGTCGCTGTCCCAGCGGCGGTTCTGGTAGACGCAGATGAGGCGCTTGTTGTCCCTGGCGATCCGGATGAGCTCTTCGGCCTCGGCGACGGTGGGCACGAAGGGCTTCTCGACCAGCACGTGCTTGCCGGCCTGGAGCGCCTGCTTGGTGAAGCTGAAGTGGGTGTTGGGCGGCGTGAGGATGTTGATGACGTCGACCTCGGGGTCCTGGAGCATGGGCTCCAGCGAGGTGTGGTGCTTCAGCTCCGGGTAGTCATTGGGCGCCGACGACGAGGCCGTGGGCTTGCGCTGGACGATGCTGTGCAGCTTGAACTGGGGGGTGAGGTTGATGAAGGGAATGTGGAAGACCTTGGCGGACAATCTGTGGTAGGGGATGTCAGCACGAAGAAGTGGTTTGCTGAGTGCGTGTTCTGCTGAAGTGTGTCGGGTGTCATTGCTGAAATGAAGCTATTCAGGGAGCATATAAGGGGGGTTGGTGGTGGTGTTTCTAAGCAAGGACGCCCATGATGATATGGACTCACCCATATCCGATGATTCCAACGTTGTACGTCTTGGATGCCATCTTGTCTTGTGTGTGTGTCTATTACTCTCACTGATGAATGAACCGGGAGAAACTGAAGACTGACTACTTCCCACAACGACGATCCGACAATGGCAGAGGCACTCACGCCTTTATAGATTATCTTCCACAGTCGCGTCACCTTTGGTCCTGCTGCTGCTGCTGCTGCTGCTGCTGCTGCATGAACCGCCGTGAGGGGCAATCGTGGAGGGAACTGGTGGAACTGGTGGAACTGGTGGTGGAGTGACGGGCCAAGTTTACCGCATTGCGTCACTAGGGATAAACTCGGCGTTTTTCTCAATGGACGACGGAGAAAATCGCCCCATTTCCTCGTCGTTTTTGCCAATCGACTCACAGACCCGGTGGACGCTAACGCCGAGCTTGACACATGCTGGGATTACGAAGCATGAAGAACTGTTAGAATTGCCTGAATAGGTCACCTTGGATGGCCTCGGTGGGACTGATTCTCACCGAGCTCAGTGTATCACGTGCCGTCTACTTTCATGATGCCAGGACGGCTGAGTAATCATTGTCCCTTTCGAACATACGCTATGTGCTCAACTTCACTTACACAGGATAGTCTTGGACGTAGATATGAGAAAACACATCCTGCAAGAGGGTGATAATCCAATTAAATACGAGCAACACCATGTTTGTAAGTATTAACAGTGTTTTTCCATCTGCCGAGCCATCGAATCACGATCGGGATGGAGTGAGTAGCCGATGCAGCCTGAAGGAAGCACCTCAACTGGCTCGCCTTCGTTTCTCTTTCGGATGCTCATTCTCAGCCACCATCCCGTAGGGGTAGAGTGGAATAATTGTATGTTATGACACTGCATCTCACGTATTCCTGAGTTTGATGATTGTTTTAACGATGGAAAGAAAAAAGAAAAAGAAAAAAAAAACAGACTCCACACGCCGGGAACGATTAGATCTTGATATGATATGTAGTTACTCGGTCGATTAAGATGAGGGGAATTGTAAGCGGACTATGACAGTTTTGTTTTCATTCAAGCAAGAGACTGACAGAGATATGATCATAGACGCTGATGTTTGCGAAGTAGAGCATGTGTTGACCAAACGGCGTCAAGCAAAGATCGAATACGTAGAAATAAATTGATGGTTGATACGGAACAACTCGAGTCTTTCTTTCGTCTCACTTTCCCTGGCATGGCTAATCGATATTATTGCTCGCTCATTAGCAACCGCGTTTGGGGACATCTTTCTTCCCCCTCTTTCCTCCCTCCCTCCCTTTACCATCGCAGTACTCTTCTCACTTTTGAAGAATCGAGTACATGACTAGTCAACAGCGCAGCTGATTACTCGATTTACCTGCTGTTGACGTAAACAATAAGAATTCGGGCAATTATCCCATTCAGATGCGTAACATGCCTGCCGTAGACTCGGAATGATTACAAGACTCAACGGGACGCATAAATGCCTTCGTATGCCGACTTGCTCAGTCATACAAACCTTGGGTCTCCCCTGAAATATGCGGTGTGGTACACCTAGGCGTCGTTGGAAAATGCCGTTTGGATAAATCGCTTTAGAGTCGGCCACACGGAGCTCGGAATGGCCTCTAGAAACAAAGTTTGGAGAGAAGCATACCCGCCGCTATATAACGATCAATCTATACATCATAGTGGTGTGCCATGCGCCGTAGAATCATGTTCCCAATGCGGAAGCTATTTGCGCGCTTCTAGTTGCTAGCCGCTCAAGTGGCAGCTTCGTGAGTGAACAAGATCCTACCAAGGTCTACTCGCGTTTCAAATGGACGCGGAAAGTAACCGCCGGGAGTTTCTTAATTTGTAATGTGTTGTACGAGGAATTGACATCTGCCGGGCGTTCGAAAGCACGACTGAGTGGGCTTGATGGCCTGTAGAGGACATCCACTCACCAACTCGAACCCCTAACATTCGTGTTTCAGCGGTCGATATTACTCTAAAAGTGCTTAAAGTCACTTTTTGAAAAGTGAGGGTATCTAGGTTCCGTGATAGCTGTCCCTGTTTGGAGGCTGACGCGAAAATCATAACAAGCAAGCACTGATCCACAGAGGGTAAAATGACTAACGCTACTACCAGAAAGCTCAGCGAAAGTAGTTTCTGATGTTGAGTTTCGCATACTATTTTTAATCGTGTGGATGAAGCATGGCATCGTAGGGCGAGAGCTTGTGAAACATCCGACGGCTCGTTCACTCACATCACGGTGGAAAGCCTGACAGATCCTGGCATGTGAAGTCACGTTCTCGGGAAACACCTTTTTTTTATTTTTTTTTATTATATGAGCACAGTTGCTGCCTATCTGTGGACTGTTTCATCCCAAGGCTAAAAGAACGCTGGTGATTTGAGGCGGAAGGCTCTGACCGAAATGATGGTGTTCTCAGGGCCGGGCACAAGGCGGAGAAAACAGCAGCTTGTTTCAAAGTGTGTAAGCCAAACGGAGGGTGTTCCTAACATTTTGGGATCACGGTCTACTGTATGAAAGACTCGCGTCCGATGACTGTAACTGCTGGGGTGCTTCATCGTTGCTTACTGCATCAGCCATGATCAAACCGCCTAAGACCGTTCCTCAATTCAGCGCCCGCTGACCGTTGAGATTGCGTGCCAGCGGGCCTCGTTATTCTCCCCCTCGGCTCTCCATTGCTTGCATGCTATTTTCCGAGGAGATATTTCAACTGCCGCATCTGTCTCCTTTCTGTGTGTAGATGGACCGGAACCGAAGCTTCATCTCAAGATTCGGGAGGCTAGAACGAAGTGGCACGACATCCATAGACAAAAAACCTTGCGTCCAGCTGCCGTGCTGAGGAAAGGGAAGAGAAATGGCAGCCCGGAGAGAAGTCCTTGAAGGTGGTTGACGTTTTCCGCTCCCGTTTCCAAAAACAAAGTATAACATCCATAGCCAAGCCACTGAGACCCAGATCCGAGTCCTCAATCTCATCCGGACCACATGACAATGCAGCAAATTCCACCCCCTCCGACTAATGGAGTGTGGTTGGAATTTGCCACTTTCCCAACAGCGCGACGATCTTACGAGTAATCCAG
The DNA here is from genome assembly GCF_034447905.1 of Colletotrichum destructivum. Classification (NCBI taxonomy): domain Eukaryota; kingdom Fungi; phylum Ascomycota; class Sordariomycetes; order Glomerellales; family Glomerellaceae; genus Colletotrichum; species Colletotrichum destructivum. The sequence goes on from NC_085905.1 coordinate 2,269,204, forward strand.
TGATGTTCTAGAGCGTGGTCAGCCACTTTCGTCCGCTCCGAGATGCATGGTCACTGTCAGCAGCTTCTGAGGAGCTGAGTTGAATGTCGGAGAAAACTTTCGGCACGGTGCTACCGAAGCAGGGAAGGCCATCTCGGCCACTTCTCGGAAACAGTACGTGTCTTGGAACGACGTCGAATCTGAACGTTGTCGTTCCATTGGGGTTGATCGCTGATGCGTTCGGTTTCCAAGTCTTTGTTGTGGCTTCAGGCCAGGAGGCATTGATTGTGGACTGTCACCCAGAATCTCAGCTAGAAATTGTATGTCAAGGCGTGTATCGCCATACATGGTCTAATAAAGCTCAAGGTGCCAGAGACTGTTCAATGACGAGAAGAAAGAAGATGCTTTCACCCTTCCCTCTCCCCCCCCCCTCCCCTGGACGACGCGGGTGCCGGTGCGTCAGTCATCGGACGACCCGAAGAGGCGTATCGCAAGTCGGGCTCCATCGGATACGTCTTCGAGGGCTCAAAATGGGTGGGCAGAAGCCTATTGGACTCGTCTTCCGTTCTCGGGAAAGAAAAGCAACGGCACATGCGTCCGTTCTTCGCAGCCAACGACCGGCGTTATAAGGCAGTCGGCACAAGGGTCATCCGAAAGCGATGCCGCCGGCGGGTTGAGCCTGTTGTGCTGTGCATTGATCGCAAAGCTTTAAGCATCCTGCATCCAGACAACTCTCGCGGGCCATTTTCTTTTTTTTCCCTGCGTAAAAATAGGGAAATCGAGATTTCAGCTGAGGCAAAATGCTAGACCGTTCGGATTTCAAGGCAACTCCTGTTTTTATACTTTGCCCTGTCTGTGTCGGAACTCATCAGCCGAAAGGCAGGGCAAAGGAGGGTCCATCGCAACGCGCCGTCTCGAGATCCCATCTCGATGTCCATCTTGGTATCTATCTCGGGAGCCATCCAGGCTTCTGAAGGCCGACCGAATGCCCGGAGAAGGTGGCGGAAAAATCGATGGAAACGCGTTGCGTTGCGGCTGAGGGGGTTTTGTTCTAGCTGCCGTCAGAAACAATGGCGGTTTCCCCTGCAAATAGGAGCGTTTTTCCTGTTCGATCTGCAACATCGTCCCATCCTACTGGCCTCGAAGCTGAACGAACCGTATAACGGGCGTGGGTGGAGGTGGGTTTTCCCCAGAAGGATCAGCATGAGCTGGACCCTCTTTGACGGGCATAGGCACAGTCTGTCTGCCCCGAGCTATGGTGTTCTCACGTTTCCGGGGGAAAGGCGAGAAAAGATGAGGTTTCTAGAGGACCGAGGTTGGATCATCACCCCATTCTCGTCGCGCAACGGCAACTCGGCATATGTTCAGATGATTCTTAACCCGCCCGCCCCTTCACAGACTCACAAGTCACAGTGGACACAGGCCGAATTCCGGGCACTCTGCCCGAAAAGCGGCCGGGAATAGCGCGGGAACCAGGCAGAGTCCAACCGTTCGTTCATGGCGTCTCAGAGAGCTTGTGCGACCTGCGGGAGTGGCACGTCCGCAACCAGCCCTCCATTGTATCGCATCGTGCTCGGACAATTGTAGGTTGTGGGAAGAAAAAGAAAAGAAAAGAACCCATCGACAGAGGGCCAATCATGGGCTTCCTCGACCCCGTTCTTCTTTCGTCCTCGAACAGGGTTCCCTCCCCCCAGAGCGTGCGAGTTTACTGTCCAGAGAGGACAGAAAACAAGCTGGGAAGAGGCGCTCGAGTCATCCCGATCCGCGGGATGCCGAGCTGGACGAGAGTCCGTCCCTTCAAGACCAAGACATAGTTTAAGCTGGAACGATTTGGAACGGGGATGGAACATGCAACCTCTCGAGCTCTTCTCCCTCGCTCCGAGTTAGGCCGAAGCATGTCGGGCGAGAACCTACATGCCACACACACATACGCACACCTGCACACCTGTACACCCGCACACACACACACACACGCATGTATATATATGCACACATAACCCAGCTCGAACTCTAAGTGTGAAATCTTAACCATGATCAGCTGTTTACCATAGCGCCTGAAGCACGACGGTTACCAATAGGGCACGCTCACGGGCGGGGAGCTGGCCGCTCTGGACAAGCAGGATGTCGGGGAGGCTTGGCGGAGTTGGCGCTCAACCTAAGCTCTTGGCCTCTTGCTGAGTCGTTCCTTGCGGCTCTTGACTCGGATTTCTTCCTCCATTTGGGTTGGCGGTGGTACACCGTATCTGATCTTGGCGTTTGGGAAAGCGTCAGCTTCGCCTTGTTCGTATTTGCTACTGAACGGGACGACTGATGGGAAAGTTGGGAGAGGCGAATTTCCGCGCATCGTGCCCAAACCCATCCCTCTTCTTGACGAAGAGTCCTTGTTTTGGCCTGTTTACTTCAACCCCTGGGCCCTTCCCACCCTCGTCTTCGAACAAAACACACAAGGTACACATGAGATCTTTGCTCTTCGCTGTGTTGTATTACGTGTTTAACGTTCCCGCGGGAAACATTTCGATATAACTACCTACTTCCACGCCAGCCTTCACCCCTTCCCCCACCCCCTTACCCTCCCCCCACCCGCTTATCACGTTTCGTTTGCCTCCATGACATCGACACGCAGCCGCGTAACCTGGCCGATCACTTCAGAATAGCGGAGATGAACGAGTCGCCAGACCACTACGATTCGGATAACTCGCCCTACTCGATCCGTCCGCTGCCGCCGGTGCTCCGTAATGGCCTCGCCGCGGTGGCCGCCATGGGGTTCATCTCCTTCTTCACGAGCCTCGGACTGCTCGCGTTCCTCACGTACAAGCTGATATCGTGGAGCAACGGGCCACCGACGCCCAAGAAGGCGGACCCCATCTCCAAGGTCGAGTCGCCAAGGCCGACGGACACGGCTTTCGTGATCCCGACCAACTGGGCCGCCGCGGCCGCCGACGCCGCCGACGCCGCCGATGCCGAGGCCGAGAAGGCGGCCAAGAAGGGTTGGTTGCGGAGGGCGATCGACGAGCCGCCCAACCAGTTCCTCGTGCTGATCTTCAACCTGCTTCTCGCCGACATCCAGCAGGCGTTGGCGTTCCTGCTCAACGTCGAGTGGCTGACGAGAAACGCCATCGAGGTCGGCACGGGCACCTGCTGGACGCAGGGCTGGTTCGTATCGACGGGCGACCTGGCCTCGTCCGTCTTCATCACGGGCATCGCCATCCACACCTACATGTCCATCGTCTCGAACAAGAAGATCCCGACCTGGGCCTTCCACACGGCCATCGTCATGATGTGGGCCTTTGTGTACGGCACGGGGATCCTCGGGGTCATCGTTACGGAGAACGGGAGAAAAGAGGGCGGTCTCTATGTCAGAGCCGGTGCTTGGGTGAGTTTCTTTCATGGGCGTGTAAGTGGTGCTGTTGTTGTGGTGCCGGACTAACACCCCACCCCTCCCTCACAGTGCTGGATCAACTCCAAGTACCAGGACATCCGCCTGACTCTCCATTACCTGTGGATCTTCATCTCCTTGATTCTCACAACCATGATTTATCTGGCGGTATTTTTCCATTTGCAGAGAGTAGCAAGAAAAAGCGGCGGTGTCGTACCTTGCTGCGGCAACCCCCCCGTACCTGAAATACGGCCATCGAGCAGTGGCGGGAGCAGCTCGTCAAGCTGTAGCGGATCGTCGTTGAGAAACACAACACGGAGTCCTTGCGGCAGCCAGAAGTCCAGGACATGGCGTCCCATTTGCGTATCGACGATATTGAGGCACCTCCCCGGCCTACCGGACTACGCCCGCCAACACACGTTTCTACTGTACCCCTTGGTCTACGTTGTGTGCACCACACCTCTGGCGGCCGGCCGCCTCGCATCCATGGCCGGCCATGAAGTCTCGCTGGCCTACTTCTGCTTCGCCGGGGCCATGATCGCCTGCAACGGCTGGATGGACGTCGCCCTCTACTCGTCGACACGGCGCTCCATCGTCTTCTCTTCTGAAGGGCCGCCCACCCAGGACGTGGGCCTGGAAACCTTCACCTTCATGTGCAGCACGCCCACGAGGTTTGGCAACACGACGACCGTCGTGGGCGGGGTAGACCCCAAGGGGAAACAGAACACTTGCAACAAGAAGTGGTGCGGCAAGCTCGCGAAGAAGGGCCCCCAGTCGGGCGGCCTCAAGGGGCTCAAGGTCGAGTGCATCGAGAGCACCGAGAGCACGGACAGCATGAAAGGGTTCGGCATGGGGCAGGGGTCGGTCATGGGCATGGCGATCCAGTGCGAGACCACGACGAGCGTCTCGGTCGAGGTCAACACGCTGGCGCCGCCGCCGACGAGACCGCAGCTCGCCGCCGTCGGCAGGAAACTGAGCAACGCGAGCAGCTTCACCGTCGACTCCACCAAGTCGTCGAGTTTTATCACGGAGTGACGCTTGTTGCCCATCCATTTATTTTGTCTTCTCTTTTTTCTCCCTCTCTGGCTCGTTAGAGTTGCAGACAAAGGAGGGTTTGAGGAGCATCAAGGAGTTTGGATTCATATCGATTTTAGATTTTCTATAAGAACGGCAGACCCGGCCATGGCGGCCTGGCCTGACAGCAGCAGCAGCTCATTACCGAGCTATACTGTAAGATATACCCCCGATACGAGGAAGCTGCTCGGTTTTGTAGGGAAGCACTGGGTTGTTGTTGTTGTTGTAACACAACGAATGATATACGAATAATACAAGACACTCGCCATGACAGAATAGATACCAAGGGTATGGAGTGAGCGTTACGCACACCGCAGCCAGTACGGCCCGCGGATGGCTCCCCGACGAGGCCAGTCGAGTGATGCTATTGAGTTTCTTGCACGGATCAGTGACATGAACACCCAGTGCCCTTTCCTTTGCCAGGCTGGCCAGAACGAGCAGACTCCCAAAGCTTATATATCGCCGTGCATGGGTGGATAGGACGACGGAGACAGGGGCGGGAAGGGTTCCGGTGCCAGAGTCCCAAGGGAGTTGCGCGCGTAGAGCATAGCCTGTTTGGGCTGGCCCCCAGATGCCACCTCTCCCCCCCCCAAATATCACCTTTTCCTTGTGAAACCATTTCTCTAGAGAAACCCAAATGCTCTAGAGACAGCAGACTGGGATTACGGGCTAGGTCCCTTGACATGGGCCGTTGACAGCTGGGATCCGAAGGTTTCGGGTTCTCTATCTTCGTTTCATAGAAATGAAAGGACTGGGCTTTTATCTGGGGAAATACTGACGTCAACGGCCGGGAAACAAACTTTGAGATCTGGTTTCGAGACATCTGCGTCTCGATCTGGCTTCGTTCTCGACAAATCAGATAGCACGGACTCTGGGGTTCCGTGAGAACGCCGAGGTGGCGTCTGATGTGGTGGGCGGGTGTAATGCTGGCCTCTTCCAAACTGGGCGTTCATAGTTCTCACGCCATCTATAGGTTATGGCATGATCTCAAGTAACGATCCCGGCTTCGTTAAGCATGACGTCAGCCATTGGAAAGAAGGCCTAAGTAACCGTTACCCAAGCATTCGCTATCTATCAACACGAAAGCGCAGACAAGAATCCTCGCAACCGGGGCGGTGCCACCTCTTGGCTCCTAATTTTCCGGGCTTTCAGCACCATGTCTAGATGTCAGTTTTCAGACCGTGACTATAACCGAACTAAACCTCGGCTGTATAGATCCGACAAGCCGGAAACAGAAACCGAAAATACAAACCATCGTACTGCGAGAAGACTTACTCGCGTGGATCGGCAACGGCAGTTGCATTTTTCGGGTGGTTCTTGATGTCCTAGTCATGGCCTGGCACAACGCCGAAAAAGAGACTTTCTCGGCATTCATACTCCAAGGTTGGCGAGACACTCTTGAGCGGTGTGTTCAACATTTAGGAAAGCTTACCAGAGTGTGTTCTTTCACAAAGAAAACAAATGTAGGTTTGCATTATGCTGAGGAATCACGAGGCCGGGAAACTACCCAGAAGCCTAACAACTAACTGACCAAGTCCATGGGGGACAGGGGAGACCAGAGCCTTTGCGGGTGGACAAATGGTATCATGCAATAAACGCTACCGCTATTTCTCGAGTAAAACAACTCGTTTTTGGTGTCATGGCCAATGGGGCGTCCAACTACAGGGCATGACGCCGCATTCGAGTCTGCGGGAACCTACATGTAACTACTGCCTCTCCCTGGTCTCTACCGCAACGCCGCCCTCCTTCTCGTCGAGCATCTCGTCCGCAACGGCGTTGACCCTGCCAACCTGGGCATCCTTCCCGTCGAACAACAGGGCAATCTGCTCCAGACTCGGGCCCTTGGTCTGCCATCGTAGCGTCAGCCGACTGGGACATGCCTTTCTCACAGCATTCTTCTCAAGGGGGAGAAAGAACCCTTCAAACTCACCTCCGGGAAGACTAGATAGACGACGACGAACTGGACAATGATCCAGCCGACGTAGAAGAAGTAAAATTTCCACGACATGGCGGCGATGCCGAGCGGGTTGACGTAGGTGTTGAAGGCGCCGCAGATGCCCGCGACGAGGGAGAACATGGCCATGCCCTTGGCGCGGATGGTGTAGGGCAAGATTTCGACGACTTGGGGGTTTGTCAGTGGTTAGAGCTCCTTGTATCAATAAAAGAAGGACAGAGAGAAGGAGATAGTGAGAGGGAGAGAGTGAGAGAGTGAGAGAGGGTGAGGGTGATTCTCACTATAGAGCATCTGGGCGCCCGTCCATCCTAGGTTGTGGACTCCGCTGTAGAGGTAAATGAAAGCTACCGTGGTGTAGCTGGCGTGGCGGTTACCCGTCTCGACGTAAGCGCCCGAGGTGGCGGTGATGACGGCGAAGACAATCCACATGCCGGCCATGCTCGTCAGCATCAGCGGACGGCGACCGACGCGCGCCGGCAGGAAGGCGAAGGCAAAAGAGCAGGCGAAACTGAACATCTGCGACGTGGCCGTGATGAGCGTCGTCTCAATCTGCTTCGTGATGCCGGCGCTCTTGAGCATGGAGCCTGGGATAAGAAAAGGGGGTTAGTTGATTGGTCTCTGGTAGTAGTCACAGGCTTGTCGTTCTTTCACTCCCACTACTACTTGGAGGATACCATGAGAGGTTAAGCCAACAAGGATGGCAACATACCGAGATAGTACGATACGAGGCCATTGCCGCTCCACTGCTTGCAGATGCCGCACCAGATGATGATGAAGGAGCGCCAGCGGTTGCCCGGGGTCGCGAACAGGGCCTTGAGGTGGAAGGGGTTCTTGTTCTGCGTGATCTCGGCCTCGATGGTGTCGCGGATCTCGGCGTACTCGTGCTGCACAACGGCATCATCGACATTGCCGGCGCCGTGGTACTTTGCGAGGATGTCGAGCGCCGTCTGTTCCTTGCCCCTGCTGCAGAGCCACCGGGGTGATCTGGTAGAAAGAAAAGCATGGGTCAGGAAAAACAACGGACGACGAGTCAAGTACCACTTGTAGAAGGAGGGGGAAGGGGGGGGGGGGGGGGGGGGGGGGACAAGCTTCGTCTGACAGCCAAAGTGACGACGACTTACTCCGGGAGGAAGAAGAGTCCGCACAGAACCATGGCCGACGGAAACGCCTGGATCAACGTCGGCGTTCTCCAAGCCCTGGCGGAAAGCTTCTGGTTAGCTTGGGAAGTATCGTAGCGGATAATGCTTTCCCGCTCCCCCAAGCAGGGAGAGCGAGAGAAAGAGAGAGAGCTGGGTTGGAGAGAGACTGGGAGAGAAATAGACTAACCATGAATCTTCGATGCGGAAGCTGCCGAAGGCGACCCAGGCGGCGAGGATGGCGCCGACGCTGTAGGTGGTGCTGCTGAGGGCGGTGGCGGTGGCGCGGTGGGCGGGATAGGCCAGCTCGGTCATGAGGACGGTCGAGACGGAGGAGCACATGACGCCGCCCATGCCGAGGAGGATGCGGCCGGCGATGAAGGCGCCGTTGCTGGTGGTGGCGGCGCAGATGGCAGCGCCGCCGATACAGAGGAGGGAGCCGGCGGCGATGGCGATGCGGCGACCGAGGCGATCGGCGACGAGGGGGATGAGGACGACGCCGAGGATGTTGCCGATCCAGTAGGACGCGCTGAGGGCGCCGAGGAGGCTCTTGCGCGGGTGGTCAAAGTCTGCATGCCGTGGGTGCGTGTGTTGTGTCAGAAAGAAACTCAACAAGGGGGAGAGGGGAGGGGAGGGGGAGGGAGAGGAAGAGGAGGGTCTTTTAGCATCGGAACGGCCTCGAAGGAGTTGGTTGTGGCTGACTGAACTGACTGACCTTCTTGCCATTTGTTGATCTGCTGCAGGTTGTTGATGAGTGAGCCGTCGAAGCCGTGGGCGACGTCGCCAAAGAGGAGGAAGAAGAGGCCGAAGTTGAGCGGCCGGAGACCCGGGTCCTTTAGCCAGGAGACCGTCTTGGTGGTGGACGGCGTCGTCGACTCGAGGGCGTGGCGGTCGTCGCTGTTCTTCAACTTGAGGTTCCAGCCCATGGTTGCGGGATCTGTCGGGTTGTCTCTCTTTCTCTCTTTTTTTTCCTTTTCAATTTTTCCTCTTGTTTTTTTTTTTTTTTTTTTTTTTCAAATCCTGCACGACGCTGGAAGTGACCTTTTTCTCAGCTGACAACTTAAAACTATCAAGATGATGGGAGGGAGTTGAGATGAACGGAAACAACTCTGCCAGCCAAAAACAAAACAGTGCGATGCGGCGGAGGCGGCGGCGGCTTGCGATCGTTTATATCCAGTTTCCTTACTCTACAAAGTCGCACACAAACATCATTCCCTGCTGATCATTCCCATCTGCACGAGCTCCGCTATCAAGTCAGTCTCGTCTTGTCTGCCCCCTCTCCCCACGCGGATGGTTCCATCCAGACCTTCGTCCGGGAAGCGCTCCATTGGCAAGGTAAACAACAAGAGAGGCGGCGCGCATGGTTGCAAAACGCGGGGGAAACATGGGGGTGTCTGTGGAGGGAAGCCGAGGCGAATGGGGACAAACTGAGAGGGGCCCCCGCCATGGCTCGACAGGGTAGGTAGTTCTCTCGACTTTCGCTTGCCATATTTTGGGTTGAACCAACAGCGGGATGAGGGGATCGGGCATCGTCAGAAGCGCCGGGTCTTGGAAATGGGCGCGTCGGCTGTTCGGACGAAGCCTCGGGACCCTCAGCCACATCGGCGTATCGGGGGAATCGTCGCCCGGAGGGGAAGCAATCCCGCATCCGCCTCGGCTCCCCTTTCCCCGATTATAGTCTAGTGGTGGTGTGTCATGGGAGTGATCAACCATACGTCACTGTGAAAGGTACACGCAGAGAGAGAGAGAGAGAGAGAGAGACAGAGAGGGGTCACTTGGTTGATTGGTTGACTGGTCGGTTGGTAGGTCTGACAAGGCCTTGCGTAAGAACGTGGCATTGGCAGAGAGTGAGAGTGAGATTCAGAGTGGAATTCCAAGATCGGTTCTACACACAAAATGGGTTCAAGTTGCCAACTGACGCTGCTCGCCAAGTCCGAGTTGGCGCCCGACGCTCGACGAGAGCACCGCATCAACGCCAACTCGTTCCAGCAGGACGCGCTGACGACCTTCAACGGCTGGCAGTACGCCTGCTTCTACGCGCACAAGGATGCCGACAGCGACGTCCTCCTGGTCAGCCTCGCGCGGCGGCCCGTCGGAGACTCACTCGGCAGCTGGGAGACGTTGACCTTTGCAGACTACGAGCAGACGGCGGACGACGGGCACAACACCATCTCGATAGGCGTCTGCGCCGGGGACGGCTCCATCCACGTCTCCTTCGACCACCATTGCGATCCGTGAGTCAAGACAATCAATCACCTCAGTCGTCTTTCGCCTGTTCAGAGGACCTCCTTGTTGACGGAGGGATGTGTCAAGTCTGCACTACCGCATGTCGGTGCAAGGCGTCGCGACGAACCCAGCTGCGCACCAGTGGACGCCGTCGTTGTTCAGCCCGACTCACAACCAGTTGCCGGGCTACACTCGCACCGGCCAGCTGGGCATCGAGAAGCTCTTCCTCGAGACGACGTACCCCCGGTTCCTACGCGTCGACGACGATCTGCTTCTGACCTACCGCATTGGCATGTACGTGAGCCGCCCGTGTCCGTCGATGTCGTGAGATAGTACTAGGATTGTCGCAGCTGACGGCCGAGTCAGAGCCGGCGCGGGATCCGATCACCTATTTAGATACAGTAGCAAGACTCAGTCGTACTCGTACGTCGGCCAGTTCCTCACGGGTGTCAAGAACAACCCGTACATCAACGGCATCTCGTACGCGCTCGGGCGCATCCACGTGTCCGGGACCTACCGTGGATTCGTCTGGTACGAGGGCGTCGACGACCCCGAGGCGAGGCTGCACACCGTCCAGGCCGGACCCAATGGGCCCGAGAATAACCACAATGTAAGTCGACAGTCTCGGGAAAGACGTAAGGGGGTAGAGAGTGAGTGAGAATGAGTGTGAATGAGTGAGAGTGAGAGGGAGTGAGAGAGGGAGTGAGAGAGGGAGTGAGATTGAGAGGGAGTGAGAGAGGGAGTGAGAGAGAGTGTGAGAAAGACTTGCTTCTAACCTCTTCAACGCAGTTATTCTACGTCAACAGCGACGACGGAGGCAAGACATTCAACAACACACGCGGCGAACGCCTCGCCAACCTCGAGCTCGGCGAGACCGTGTTCCCCGACGGCGAGGACCTCATCGTCTTCGACATACCCATGAACAGCGGCATCCTGAACCAGGAGGCGCAGGCGGCCGACGGCGACGGCGGGTTCCACGTGCTGAACCGCGAGAACGAGGTCTGGATGCACTACTACCGCAGCCCGGAGGCAGGCGAATGGAGCCGGCACGTGCTGCCGGACGACCTCCGACCGACGCGGACGGGCGCGCGCGGGGACGTTGTCGCTGTGCTGGGCGGTGGCGGCGTCGTGTTTGCGCTGCCGGGGAACCGGGATGACACGCTCACAGTGCTGGGCGCCCGGCTGCCTCGGAAGAAGAAGGACGGTGGCGGCGGCGGTGACGAAGCCGAGGGCCAGGGGTTCGAGTTCGAGTATGTGACCCTATGGCGGGGGGACGGGTTCTCGGGAGAGCCGCAGATCGAGGCGTATGAGTCGGGGGCGCAGCAGATGGTTTCCATCTACACGCGGACCGAGGGGGAGAAAAGACAGGTTGTGGTATTGGACTTTGTCTTGGATGGGAGTTTGTGATGGATGGATGGATGGATGGATGGAGACGACGACGGCCTGCTACAAGAGCTCAAAGGACCGAGAGTCGATGAGCGAGAGGATGAGAGGAGCAGTGGAAGAGGCGGGAAACTGCAGAGAGTCTCTTCGGCATCTTGCGTGGTTTGCTGCGTCGTTGGCCGAAACAAAAGTCTCTAGATGCAACGTGCCGTCGTACGAGGCAAACAGAAGCAAGAAATCAGAAACACGGATGGGATGATTTTTGTTTGCCCTGGTTGCCCTTCCCTCCCCCCCCCCCCGGGGCCGGGAGAGGGAGGGAGCGGTGTGGCTGCGTTGACTTGCGTTTGTCCGAATGAAGCAAAGATAGAACAACGGAGACCCATCCGAGTTGACAAGTGAGACATTGAGGGAGATCGTCATGTCGGGCATTTTGCTTCCTCCGCTGCCCAAGTGCAAGTTGGGTTGTGAGTCAAGCGACTCTCCTCCCACTGCAACATCCATCCATCCATCCATCCATCCATCCACATCACCCGCCATTTGTCCGTCTAGCCTCCGCGTATGTTGTGCCTGAAGAACCACCACGAGAAACACGCAAACCAAACCAAACATGCAAGCAATCTGTTGGATCTCATGTACGTATCGTGACACGCTCGTCCAATGACGGACTCCCACGACTGGATGGTCTTCCAGTCTCGGGCCAGAATCCCCCATCATTGTATACCGGTTATCGGCAAGGAGCAACAGCAATAGCTCCCAACCAACCAACCAGCCAGACGAGGCCAGAGACCAGGATAACCAACCAGGAGACGACAGCAACGACGGCCGAGAGAAAACCGTCCGATCCCTGTCTCGCATGGCTCGGCCGCCGGCCCAGCCACCACCACCGGGAGTTCCCAGAGTCCCTCTGATCGCTGATAGGCCCGCGGCCGGCGAACATGGCCATCCCGCGGGCCTTGAAGAGGGCCGGGAAACCCTCCCCGTCGCACTCGAACAAGCAGCCACACGGCATATTGCCCGGGGTTTGCTTTTGGGGCTTTCGTGCCAATGCGGCGCTACTGTGCCTAACCTCGTGTTGGCGACCCTTCTGGGGTTCTCTCTCTCTCTCTCTTTCGTTCCCGACAGGAAGAGGGGGTTCATTTATAGCGCGCCAACAGCTATCCTAGGACCCCTGACCAGCCCTAAAGCCCCTCATCTCTGGAGTCTCTGATCTGTGTGGCTGGGTGGTTTATTCTTTTTTTATTTTATTTTTTTTACCTCCTGTTCCCTAATCACGGGTTTGCGGTCTCTTGAGGAGTCGGCGAACGCATGCATGCCTTTCTCCCCAATCCCCCCCCCTTGCCATGCCCCTGTCGCAGCGAGCCGGCCCTTGAATCATGACTGACTCTGGCGGGAGAGGGAGAGACGAGACTTTATGGTTCGTGGACACCGGGCGAACCACTCAGAGAGACAGCCAGACGCCCAGCCATCCTTTTCTCATCTCACACACCAGAGAGAGATCTCACCCACTGTGCTGTGCCCATGTTTGTCTGCTCCCCCAGTCTCTCTCTCTCTCTCTCTCAGTCCAGTCTTGTATCCTTTCGAGTGCCTGTATGTTGAGCGGCCTCCGGGTCTCGCTTCCGCCCGCCAAGAGGGGAGGGGTGTGTGTGTGCCAGGATTGGCGTGCAGAGAGGAGAATATCGCCTGCAGCCCCCATGGGACGATGCGGTGAGAAAAGCAGCCCAGGTGAATGAATGAGCGAGTGAGTGCCGTGTTCCTGGCGTCCGGTCCCGGTTCCTGCGCAGGCCCAACAGGAGGCTAGTCGTTCTAGTCTGCGTCGTCAGTCTGCGAGGAAAACGCCCTCTTAGAGTCCTTTTTCGCTTGGAGAATTATGCACGTCTAATCGTTTAAAATAGAATACCGCCTTTCTTTTTGGCTGGCGTATTGCCTCACAGCCGGAGATGGTCCACGGAGAGTGTCCGTGTTGATACAAAGACGGATGTGTTCCCCCTCCTCCTCCTCCTCCCTCCTCCTCCTCACCCCCCCATGTCAGTCACACAATCACAAGCGGTCAAGAGTTTAGCATTCTACATCCCACATATTCCTTCGTGTGCCCGGGGGTCGTTTCCCGTCCGACTCTCTTTTTTTGTTTTCCCCTTTCTGGAGTCCATGGCTACACACACCACATTCGTTTAAGAAACAAACCAAAGTCGAAACATACAGTCACTCGCCAGAAAAGATGTTGATCCCCCTCTCCTCGAGATCCGACGACAAGACCGTCTCCTCCTCTTCGTCCTCCTCTTCATCTTCCTCGTCTTCCGCCCCGGCCGACCCCGTAGCCGCCGACTTCACTGCCCCGGCCCCCGGCGCCCCGAGCACTCAGACCCTCATCATCATCTCCACCGTCCTCGGCGCCGCCCTCCTCCTCGCCGTCGCCCTCGCCGCCTACTTCGTCGTCACCCGCCGCCGCCGTCGCAGGAAACAGCAATCCGCCGAGGACTTCAAGAACGCCTGCCTGCGCGACCCGGACCTCACCTGGGATGAGTACGCCCGCCGCACGAAGCTGACCCGCTCGCGCATCCTGCTGGCCGAGGAGGAGTTGCGGGACACCATCATCCGCAAGTCGCTGCAGGACAGGGCCTCCTCCGTGACCATGGACCCCGTCGTCGTCGTCGTCGCCGCCGCCGCCCCGGACAGTCCCGGCAGCCCCGACGCCGCACCCGTCTCGCCGCCCCCCCGCACCCGCACCAGGACCTGGCACGGCCGCAACAGGTCCAAGACGAGCATCGACGCGGAGGAGGGCGAGGGTCTGCTGATGGCCCTCCGCGGCGGCGACTGGACCGAGCACGAGGCCCGCGTCGAGAGGACGTGGCAGCTGCTCCACAAGAAGTACCCGACGCGCCGCGTCACGCTGCCCGTCGAGGAGGAGGAGGCGGGGGTTGGAGGGGTGAGAGAGTCGGGAGGGGGTCTCGTCCGCCCGCCGACGATACGCCTGAAGACGCCGCCGCTGCTCTCGCATCCCATGTTCAGGGGATGGAGGCCCGAGAACACTACGGTGAGGCACACGAGTCTGCCGACGGAGCTGGTCAACATCAAGCCCGCGCAGATCTGACGGGGGATGAAGAATGATGATTTTCATGTCTATATTAATGTCCTACAATGGGTTGATGACTGAAGGAGAGCCGGCTTTGGCTCTAGACCGATACGGCGTTTACTTTTTTGGGTGCCAAAAGGTTCATATAACAAGGATGAATGGGGTTATGAATGGGCTGGGCTCATGGAGTTTTGATGATATATAGATATTTTGACAGCTGTCTAATCGTAGAGATGAAACTGGAATTAAGACTTCACCCGCGACATCAGCTACCGTGTTCAAAAAATGCATCCCAAATCAATGACTAGTCTCATCTTACCCCTCGCTCCCCCTCCTTATACCGCGTCGTCTGCAGTCCTCGATCTGGCGATAACCATCAGCGGACCCTTCAGGTCGCTCACGCCCACGCTGATCATCTGCGGCAGCTTCCCGCGGAACTGGCCCCTCGCCACCTGGTCCTCCTCCACCGAGTCGGCAAGCTGGAAGTCAAAGTCTCGCAGCAGGGTGCTGGCGAGCTTGTAGATGTTGGACTGCGCCAGCGTCTTACCGAGACACTGACGGGCCCCAAGGCCAAAGTGCATGAGGAAGCGTCCGCGCGCGGCGGTCTCGGCCTGGTCCCATCGAGCCGGGTCGAACACGTCGTGGTCGTCGCCCCAGACCCGCGGGTTGTGGTGAAACGAGTGGTTGCATACTGCAACTGATGTCTGTGATTTTGTTTTCGGTGAGCGGCTGCAAGACAACGTCTCGAAGAAGAAAAACCCCTCCTCCTCCTCCTCCTCCTCCCTCCCTCCCTCATGACACCATTGTGTCAAGTCCAGAGGGTAAACGGGGAATAGGGAGAACTCACCCCTTGCTTGATGTGTCGGCCAGCAACGATGATGCCCTCGGGAGAAGTCACGCGTCTCGCCAGGGGCATGGTAAACACGGGGGTCAGCCGGTAGTTCTCCTTGACGCACGATCGCAGGAACGGCAACGAGTTCTCGACCTCGGCGATCGAGTAGGCCTCCTTGCCGTTGTCCAGCGACGTCAGGCTATCGTCAACCTCGTCAACGCACTTCCTCAGGGCTTCCGGGTTGTGTAGCAGGTTCCAGAAGAGCAGCGTGGCAGTAGCGCTCGTCGTGTGCGTCCCAGCAATGCTGCCAGTCGGGGAAAAAGAGAGAAAGATGTTAGTAGTGCTGCTTCAAGAACGGGAGATGAACGTTTCGAGTCCCTAAACTCACATCATCCCAAACGCCTCTGCCTCGAGGTCCTTCGACGCAATCTTCTCCCCCGTCTCGGGGTGCCTTGCCAGGATGAGGTTCGTCAAGATGTCCTTCCTCTGAATCTTGCCCTTTTGCTCGTCCTGCTCAACTTCCTCAAGCCGTCGCCGAACACACTCGGCCGCCATACCCGCGCATTTCGCCCTGCCCCGGAACAGAGCTTGCAGCCCTTCGAGCGGCACCCTCGGTAGCCACTGCTTGAGAGTCTGCGTCATGGCCGGCCAGGACCCCAGCATCGATCCGAGGAGGGTGTGCGGGATGACCGGCGGCACGCGGGATTCGTCGCCGGAGAGCTGGACGCCGAAGGAGCGGCTGAAGGCCAGCTCCCCGAGGACGTCGATGGTGTAGAAGTGAAGCAGCCTTTTCAGATCGAATGGTCTCCCCTCCTTGGAGAGCCTCGCGATCTTCTCGCGCAACAGGGCGATGTTCTCGTCGAGGTACTGCTCCATGCCCTTGACGCTTGTCATGGAGAAGCTGTGCGACATGTGACGCCGGCGGATGGAGTGCAGCTGGGAGGGGGGATCAGCACGAAAACTCTCTCTGCATGGCTCCGTGAGCCTCTGGTTGGTTTGCTTTGGTTTGGTACGGTACCTCGGGCGATCTCATCCCAAACACGTTGGGCGTCTTCGACCCAAACGCATCGTAGTATTCGGTCTTGGGCAACCTTTGGCCGCCCTTCTGGTACACCAAAGGAACGACCTCCTCGGCGGTGATGCTCAGCTTGTCCGGGCCGTAGCGCACGAACTCGCCGTATCTCTGGTGGAGGTCCGTCAAGTTATAGGGCTGTCTCAGCGACAGGAACTCGTTTACCTGCCAGAGGTCCGTGATGGACGCCCAAAAAGGGCCCGGGTACGCGGCCAAGGGGTGGAAGTACCGCTGGTAGATGATGTAGATGGCCGCGCTTGCGACGGCGACGCTCGCCAGCAGCCCGGCGAGTGAGACTGGAACGTCGAGTGAGCCGAGTAGTGAGGACCTCATCATGAATGATCAAGGGATCTGAATATGGCTTAGAGGTTCTCACGTTCGTATTGATGAGCGATCTTGTGCTTTTGTGATATCTTGCCCCTCCTCTCCCCGCACTGCTGAAGCATGGCAACCCACGTCGATCTGTCAAACTCTCCCCGCATCGTTAGCACACCGGCGCATCCGAAACGTCTGGAGTAAGTGAGCGATTGAGTGAGTGAATGGCAGCTACTTAGGTAGTGAATGCATGTACAGTAACCACGGTCGCGTATGTACTGCACACTGAAGTTGGGAGAAACGGTGACAGCCAGGGAAATCGCTGCGAGGACGGGTAACACATGATACAGCCACTCCTTTCGCCCGCCATCAGACTTTGAGGCGGTCGAAGCACAGGCTACGGGACGGACATCTATCTTCAATTCCAGTAAGCCTTGAGGCTTGACAGCGTGTGAGTGTGAGTTTAAGTCTGAGTGGGTGGCTATGGCGTTGGAACTGGTAGGTTTAAATGCAATCATTCAGGACTGTGTGGTGTGCAGAGCAGGGGATCCTCTTGCTCAGCTCTGGCCCTTCTCGCGGTGATGATCCCATCGGTCTGATGATTGTATCCGTGTCTGTTTTAGAATTAGACTCATAACCATGTCAGGCTTTTCCGCTCGAAACATCCTACCTCCAGTTGTAAACGAATGGGGAAGATTTACGACGAAAGCGGTTGGCAATGTTGCTGATTACTTGAGAGTCAATACCACCTAGGATGCGTGACAAAAGACACGTGAAATATATATAAAAAAAAGTTGACTTCACATCGAAGCAGACTCATCTATTCAGGGATAACCAACGGTTTCGGCCAAGACATACTTTTATATAATTATTTTACTTATACATCTACGTCGTCCGCTTCATTTACTACATTACGTTACACATGCACCCCCAAGGATATCAAATCTACATGGCCAAAACGGCAAACAGGCCCAGGGCGACGGCGCCGATGCTGACGGACACCATGCCGGCACCGCTCTGTCCCGAAGTGGAGGTCGGGGCGGCGCTGGCGCCGGTGCCGGTGCCGGTGGCAGTGCCGGTGGGCGCGGTCGCGGTGCCGTTGCTCTGGACGATGCGGCCCTCGATCTTTGCGTCGATGGGGCTCTTGGCCTGCACGTACTGCACGAGGACCTCGTCCTGGGTGTCGAGGGAGACGAAGTCGGTGGTGGCGACAAAGATGTTGTCGCCGCCGCCGGCCAGGAAGTCGAGGGTGACGACGCGGTAGTCCTTGTCGTCGTCGAGGGCCTCGCCGGCGACCTCGACGGAGACGAGCTTGGAGCCGTTGTTGCCGGCCGGGTTGTACTGGATGACGACGTTCTTGGAGACCTGGAAGAAGGAGGTGATGGCGGCGCCGTTGAACTGGTTGACCTTGCTGACGGCGCCCTCGAGCACCTTGCGCAGGTCGGAGCCCTTGTACTCGATCTCGACGATGGAGTTGCCAAAGGGGAACGAGGTGAGGACCTCGCCGCGGGTGATGTCGCCCTGGTCGATGGTGGCGCGGATGCCGCCGGCGTTGATGAGGGCGAAGTCGGGGGGCGTCGAGGACGAGGCCGAGGCCGAGGTGTTGAGGCGGTACTCGTACATGGCGTCCGTCATGACGTTGCCGAGAAGGCACTCCTGGCGCTGGCAGAGCGTCTGGTCGAGCTCAACGTTGGTGGAGCCGACGACCTCGGAGGCGAAGGCCTCGAAAGGTCCGCGCCACGCCTCGATCTGGGCCTGCAGCTCCGGGTCCTGCTCGGTGGTGTTGGTGAGGTGGATGGGGCCGCCGTGGTAGGCGAGGACCTTGCCCTCGGCGTCGTAGGTGACGTCGATGTAGCCGACGTACTCGCCCCAGCGGTAGGCGGTGACGATGAAGACGTCGTCGCCGTCGCGGTTCTTCTTGACGGTGGGGTAGGGGCCCTCGGCGTCCTCCATGTCGCCCAGCAGGGTGTGGGAGTGGCCGCCCATGATGAGGTAGAGGCCGGTGGTCTGCTCGGCGAGCTTCTGATCCTCCTCGTAGCCGATGTGGGTGATGGCGGCGATGCGGGTGATGTTGGTGGTGGAGCGAATGTGGTCGATGGTGGACTGGACGGTGCTGACGACGTCGAGGAACTTGGTGCCCTCGCCGGGGGACGAGATGCCCGGCGTGGAGGTGGTGGTGACGCCGATGACGGCGAGCTGCTGGGCGTCGAAGATGTGGTAGGGCTTGATGGTCTTGTTGAGCTTCTCGTTGTCCGACACGATGTTGGCCGAGATGACGGGGAAGGTCAGGTTGAGCAGGAAGTCGCCGAGCTCATCGTCGCCGCCGTCGAACTCGTGGTTGCCGAGCGTCATGGCGTCGAAGCCGAGCTGGTTGATGGTCTCGGCGATCTTCTCGCCCTTGTAGAAGGAGTAGAAGAGCGTGCCCTGGAACTCGTCGCCGACGTTGAGCCAGAGCGAGTCGTTGTACTGCGGGCGGAGCTCGTCGACCGTGTGCTTGATGCGCGCGTAGCCGCCGTAGCAGCCGCGCTCGGGGCGCGTGCAGTCGGTGCCCGAGGACGAGAACTCGTCGAGGTGGGCGTGGACGTCGTTGACGTGGAAGAAGGAGACGTTGAAGTTGCCGTCGGCGTCGATGCCGCGCTTGGCGAGGTGGGACGAGTAGAGGTGGTCGCCGTCCTCCTTCTCGGGGACCGCCGAGGCGGTGCCGGCGAGGAGGGCCAGAGCCAGCGTCGGGAGAGACTGGCGCATCGTGGGCGGTGGTGGTGGACGGTGGGAGGAGGAGGAGGAGACAGAAAGATGAACCACGACGAGATCAAGGTCGAGGTTGAGGCTCGGTCTGATATATCCGAGTTACACGGGAAGAGTCAATTAAGCCTCCGTGATGCCGTGGTTGACGCTGCGCCACACAATGAACTGGGGACACAGGAGGAGGACGAAGAGGGGGGAGGGAAAGCTTCGGCTGTCTTCACAAAGGCTATCGTGGGTTGTGGTATCGAAGCTACCCTCGACCTTGATATATATATGTGTGCTATTATATACCTACCTATACAAGAAAAAAATCTATTGGGCAGCCCGCCGATCTCTGCGCGCGCACGAGGGTGGACGGCTGTGGGGGAGGGAACCACATGCGATTGTGACGCCGGGCAACGAAGAAACAGAGAGACAGACAGAGACAGGGGGGGGGTTCAACAGCTCGAGATGAGCATCTCGGACAACTCTGACTGGCTAGACAAAGACGACGAGAGGCTCCCGAGGCTCTTTCTTCTCTCCTGGCCACTCGCCAAGAGGATTGGCAGGATGGAGTTGGTGCCGGGAAAGCCAGCTTCTTCGGTGAAAAGGTAGCAATTTGCCAAGAGCTGCAGCCGCGGGCTGACGAGGGGGGATACACGTGTGGTCGCGGTTTTGATGATTGGCTTATCAGCGGCCTCTTTTCCCCTTCAGGAGACTCGATGTTGGGTCGAAGACAAGAGCCGGGGGGGGGGGGGGGGGGGGGGGGCTAGTATTGGCGTGTTCCTGTTGGTGGTGTTAATTCCTTCGTGCGACTCATGGACCAATCTGCGGTCAGAGACTCGTCACGGTCTCTCGAGTCTCTTGTTCAGCTCGAGGCTCGGCTCGGTTCGACTCGACTCGACTCGACTGCTCTTGACGGACAACCGAGATGTTTGGGTCCAAGACTGGACCTAGTCTGAGAGATGGGGCAAAACTTGAGGACGAGCGAGAGGGATTCTGGGGAAATCGTGGCAGGCCAACTCTCTGGTGACATTATTGAGAGCAAAACCCTCCAACTGTTTCCGTGCTACAGAAACGTAGAACATGGTCACCCCACGTACCCTGACGAACGAGTGCGGAGCAACCGGACGCTCATCATGGAGCCCAATGGATGCACTCCAGACTGCGGAGCGGAGAGTGACAATCCCTCGGTTGGTTGTGCTGCTGTCACTGCTGCTGCTACCGCTGCTACTGCATGACCTACCTTAGGGACATGGTCTCAACGGTGCCATCGCAGGCCGTCACGTTGTGCCAGGCCGGCTTGGCGCATGTCTCTCTCTCCGTCCCTTGGTCCCGATATCTCATCCGGCCTTCTGTTTCCATCCAAGCTCCGGTAAGCCTCTTCGTTGCGTTGGTCTGTTCGAGTCGGAGCGAGAACGAATGAAAGAAAGACAAGAAGGGGGAAAAAAAAGAGAGAGAGTTTCCCCGCCACTTGGAAAAAAAAAAACCACAGGCCAAAGATCCCTGTCCTATGGAGCCTAGAGAGGAGCAAATAACGTTAAATCCAGACAGCGTCCAATCCCATTCCGCGGTACGCCTGGGGCTGGTTTTTCCCTCTGATAACGTTGGGGGGCCTGTCCCCAGGGGTCTCTAGGCCGAAGACGGAAGGTCAATGTTACCACGCTGAGTAGGGATATGTCCGCTCTGCGATCCCGGCGATGAGAGTGGACCAGAGGCTGGGCCGAGCTTGCGTAACTCTGTTGAGGGACGGGGAGAGTGGGAAGAGGTGACGGATGACTCGAGAGATAAGAAGAACAGGAACCGATATTGTGGCTGCTGGCCAACGGGAATGAGATGCCCTTCTTGGGCAAGAGGGCACGCGAGTCTATCTCGAGGCTGACTTTTCTCTCTCCTCCCGATAACCCGTATCAGCCAGCTTGCTCTCTCACTCCCTCACTCCCACCCCCCTCGAGTTGGGTTCGTCGGCCGAGTCTATCGGTCGGATGTCGCCGACCAGCGGCCCACCATTTCGGTGTGGCTGCCAACGATCGGATGCGGAAGGGCGGCGCAGCAACGCCTGCGACAACTCCCGAAGGGGACGGCGGACGGTCTGTTCTTTAGAGGATTCGACTAGGAGATATCCAAGCCACTCGATTGGTCTTCATTTTACGAGTTCGACCCGGGGGTTTGAAGGCTTGGGTTTGCAAAGGTGACGGGCACGTGGGGGGACAGGACAGCCATCCTCGGTGAATCTCGGTGTGAATGAACACCGAACTTTGCTGTGCTTCTGTCCGTGTCATGTTACCCTCTCCCTACAATGCCAATGCTACAGGCGATGAGGTCTCTGTGTACAGAGACTCAGGCAAGTCAGGATAAAAGTAAACACAAAGCTGAGAAACCTGAATAGAAGCTGCGACATTCGGATGATCAGCTGCAACAGGCTTATGATTTCACCTCAGGGGAACGTCATCATAGA
This sequence comes from Colletotrichum destructivum, assembly GCF_034447905.1. Classification (NCBI taxonomy): domain Eukaryota; kingdom Fungi; phylum Ascomycota; class Sordariomycetes; order Glomerellales; family Glomerellaceae; genus Colletotrichum; species Colletotrichum destructivum. Next base: position 2,290,803 of record NC_085905.1, read on the forward strand.
AATCACGAGGCTCGCGGGCGACAAAATAATTACAGCGTCTCTTCGATTAGCAACGGCAGACACCGAGAATCTGGCATTGGTGTCACGGCTTAACCTCATGTCGCCCGAAGAGGCAATCGTATTCTGGCACTCAGCTCTGAAACGTGATGCCCTTTGCTTTGGAACAAAGGACGGGCTACAGCCTACGCAGGCCTCAAGATCATCAAAGTCTGGATCGATGGTAGATGATTCCTACTTCGTTGTGTGGCTTCTAGTCAAAATACATGACTTCCGTGTTTGTCCTGCCTACTCAACTCTGCCGCAGCTGCTGGGGACGTGTCAATTGAGTAAACAAGAGGGCCGTCTGAGCATTTACCAGACACCGAAATCCATTCATTGCACACATGTGTCATGTGCACCCGAGACCCGGCCTCGCCCTCACCGTGCCACTACTTGGTCATCGGCATGTCTACCCCGTCAATGTATAGCCGTATACGATTACCAGGGACCGGCGCGTAAATGTTGGCATTGATGACAGTGAAGGGCGACAGGGGCCTGATGAGCGCGCCGGCGAGGTCTCTAGCGGACGTCCCGTCACAGACGGCGTCCCTTGTAGCCATCTGACTGCTTGTCTGTTCAGGTTGCCTTGGAACCCTTATATGAGACGCCTGGACGCCTGCCGCTGTGGGCCGACAAGTGACAGACTACTTTAGATTGAGTGAAGTCGCCTTCCTCATGCTACTTAACCATGATGTCCACTCTCTTCTCTTTCCTTCGTTATGGCGCAAGACCCAAGCCATACGAGCCACATGATGAAGTCGGAGTGCTGCTGTATCCGGCCGCCTTCATCCGGCACTGCGCCCCGCGGCTTCATCATGCGGAGGGTGTTGGCCGCCGAGATGAGGAGCTCCAAATCCAGCTGTCCGTCTACCTCCTCCGGGTGGATGACTATGTTGAGGAAGAGAGAGATGGCGGCATTGGTGGCGTAGAAAATAAGAAACCTGGAGGTCATCTTAGCCAAAGGGGACTCAGTGGTGGAGACTGACGCTGGCAGCAGCAGCAGCAGCGGCGGCAGCTCGGTAAAAGGGCGCGGCTTACCACAGATACTCGTCCGACAGTGTCTTCGTAAACACCCTCAAGCACCGAAGCGTCGATCTGCCAGCCTCCAGAGACAGGTCGTAGCTCGAGTGGATGACGCTATGCAGGTCATGGCTCCCGTCGCCAATCACCGTATGAGCGTCGTATCTCCTGACCGTCGTGTGGACGAAGATCATCAGGTACCAGTAGTCGAGCAGGAGATGGAAGTACCGCTTCTGCTGGGGTGGTTTGGTCTCGCGCGTGACGATGAGCGTCTCTGGGGAAACGGAGAGGGCCGGACGGAAATCAAGGGGAACTGAGAGCCGCCAGCGCTCGATCTCATCATCCAGCTGGCGGATGTGCACCAGGAGCCGGTTGTCCTTGTCGCTCGTCGCGTGGACGGAGTAGAGGAGGCGGTATATCTTTTCCTTAAGGCAGCCGAGCTGGGCGTCGCCCCAGAGGTGCGGCGTGAGACTGGCTAGGTGTGTATCGCCAAGACGGGGGGGTTCTTCGAGGCCGCGTAAATACGTGTAAGAGCTCAGGTAGTTTTCGGGCAAAGTCAAGTCGCAGTAGATGTCGGCAAGTAAAGGAGGCTGCCCGGTACGAAGGGACAGGTCTTTGTCTGATACATAGCAGAGCCAGAAAAGATTCCGAACATGCCGCGTTTCCTTGTTGGGCGATGGGTCACTCGTAGTCGGAGCTTGTTGTCCTTCGAAGACGTGCCCTCTTAGTGTGTACGCCATTCGGCAGGCAATCGAGAGAAACGACTCAGCTTCTTGCCAGCGACCGCCCAGTAAACACTGGACATGCTGTGCATTGAGTCAGCGGACTGTTGGATTCAAACTGCCGAGGGTGAATTACTTACCAGGATGACCACTGTTTGCAAGGTCGTGCAGCTAACATCATGAGGGATACGATTTAGAAGAAATCGCGACTTTCGTGCGTATGCATCACCATTGACGGGAAAAGGATGTCTTGGCAAAAAGGCTATGATGCTGAGAGCGGCGAACATACATGCTTGGGCTGTTAGATGAACGGGCGCAGGGAGCCCATTGTCGGTATCCTCATAAGCCAGGTCGATGGTCTCTTCGATGAGGACCGGGTCAATCACAGGGAAGTTGAGTTGAAAGGTTGACTGGAGTAAAAGTGCCACAAGCTCTCGACAGACATCTTTGCCTGGCAACTCGCAGAGCTCTGCCGACGATTGTGCACATCCTGTTACCAGCGGTGAAGGTGTGGCGGTGAATATTCGCAGCTTGGTCCAGTCAAGAGGTTGGCCGGTCTTGGACGAGATCCATTGACGACCCTCTTCGGAGAAGGCGTGAATACCTCTGAAGAACCAGTTTGGCCCGATATGGCTGCCGGGTTGAAGAGCTCTGGAAGTGGAACCCTGTATGTCACCGGCGGCATGTCCGGGGGTTTGTGAGATGATGAGAGGAGAGTGACGATGCCCGGTATCCGAATGAGCGTGAGAAGCCGAGCCGGCGGTTGTGGGACTTCGGATGAGTGCGGTGCTTGGTTCGGAAATCGAGACTGTCGGGGTTGGCTGGCCGGAGCTCCCTTCATGAACCGCAGACCGGGCGTTCGCCTGGGCCAACGCCTCCTCTAGTTGCTGGATACGGTCGTTCAGGCACTCTACGTCGCCCAAAGTCACCCTGGCTTACGGTATCAGAAGAAAGACCCGACGCATCACTCCCACACGGTTGCTTGCGCGACCTGATGGACGATGCACTCACTTTGTGCGTTTTGTCCTCCGCGGCGCGTCTCGGTTGAAGGAACACGCGGATCCGTGGTGACTACACCAGTCGCACGGAGGACCCTCTGCGGGAATGGAGCACTGGATCTACGCGGGAACGCTCAGTAATGGCAAGTCAGGTTCAAGTTTAAGATTCTTATGCATGTTGGTTGGTTGGTTGGTTTGGGGGAAACTGTTCAGGGAGTTACGGTACGCACCTTTCTGCGGTAGCATACGTCGCAGGCTCGCTTCGGCGGCATTCTGAAATTAGATTGATAACCTGCAGACGTCTGCGGAGGTAGTCGTCGTCGTCTCGGTTGTTGTCTCGAGACCCATCGGAGGTGGCATGTTAGGATAAGATGGAGACGGAGTCAGTCAACCTCCGTCTATGATGAAATCTGAGCTTTTCGGACGCTTGAATAAAATGACTAAGCGGAAGTGATCGTCTGACTTCTTCCGATGACATAAGCTATGAGCAAGGATCTTGAGGATCAGGTGGCTCGAAAAGCCAAGCTTTGTGGTTGATCTTCCATGTTCATTTGTAGATGTTCTGAGCACTGGGTACTGCCAAACTACTTCTGTACTCCAAAATATTATTGAAATGATGCTGGTATTCTCATGCTTTGCTTTCGGATCCAAGGTAGATCATGTACTTAGTGTTCACTATTGGGTGCAGTTCAAGCGGTCCTGGATAGAATCCATGTTCTCTGCAAACGGAGACGGAACGGAACCCCATGTACCTCCGTCTGCCCACACCTCTCCATCTCTCCATCATTCGGTTCAGCACAGACAAGGGTTATAATAGCTCCGGTAGTTCTCGAGACACCCTCCGCCCCCCCCTTCCCCTGGCACGGAACTAGACCACCTCCGTCCCCAATCGCTGGGAATGCAGGACGGGCTGGCTGGCTTCGTTTCCATTTGCTAACGGGGGCCACATGCTGCTACTCGCTGCGTGTATGAGTTTCTGTCTTTCAGACATGGCTGGTCAGGTTTTCTATATACTTCCCTGTCTCGCCTCTGTCAGGGCGCGCATCATCATGGTAATCCCGATTTCCATCTCTCGACCATCGTCTTGGCCCCTCTCAGTTGGATAACCACACCTCGGTTCCCTCCTGTTGCTGCTGCTACTCTTGAACAATGAAAGCTTCTCGGCATCGCGATGACGAAGAACATGTTCTCCCGGATGAGCAAACGCCGCTCCTCGGTAGCGGAGCCGACCACGGCGATGGCTCGGCCGCTGCCACCCACCGAGTGACCCCCCGGATTACACGCCGACTCTACTTGTCGCACTTTTTATCCACATGGAACTCGCGCATGTTCGAGTTTGGCGCCGTGCTGTACCTCGCAACCATCTTCCCGGGGACTCTGCTGCCCATGTCGCTCTATGCGCTCACCCGAGGCCTCTCGGCGCTGCTGTTCGCGTCGACGGTCGGGCACTACATCGACAACAACGACCGTTTAAAGGTTGTTCGCGCGTCCATAGGTCAGTGGCGTTGCCCCCCCCCCCCCCCCCCCCCCCCCCCCTTTCTCGCCCTCGTCGGTCTTCGGCATTTTTGAGCCAACACCTTGTTAGTGTTTCAACGACTTGCCGTGTCGGCTTCATGCGTCATTCTTTATGTCCTCTTGCGAGGACTACCTCTTGGCGAATATGGCCGGCCGGGTCTTCTGGCCCTCCTCTCCCTCTTGGCGTGTGGTGAAAAGCTGTATTCCATCATCAACATGGTCTCGGTCGAAAAGGACTGGGTGAGTCGGTCAGGGATGGAACTAACGTGGAATCCTTCTAAACCATGTATCCATAGGTTGTCGTCCTTGCAAAGGGTGACACCGAGGTCCTCGCCAACCTTAACGCACAAATGCGCCGTATCGATCTTCTCTGCAAGCTCTTGGCGCCCCTATTCATCGCTCTCGTCGACGGGTTCTCGACGGAAATCGCCATCATCGTCAACTTCGCCATGAACATGGCGTCGGTCGTGGTGGAATACTACGCCATCGCGAGGATATACGATGAGGACCCCAGCCTGCAGGAGCAAAAGCGCAAGCCGGATGCCGACCTCCCTTCGACCACGGAGGATGCGCCATCATCCGCAAGACCCGGGCGGAATGTGTGGCAGCTGTTCAAAAAATCGGCATCAGACTTTGGCTTCTACTTCGGCCACCGCGCGTTCCTACCATCCTTCGCGGGGTCGCTGCTCTATCTCACGGTCCTCAGCTTCGCCGGCCAGATGGTGACGTACCTCGTCGCGTCCGGCTACACCACGACGTACATCGGCATTGCGAGAACCATCAGCGTCGTGTTCGAGGTGCTGGCGACGTGGGTGGCACCCTGGCTCATCGCGCGGATCGGGCCGGTGAGAGCAGGTCTATGGCTGAGCAACTGCCAGGTCATGCCGCTCATCGCCGGTCTGGTCGTCTTCTGGGTTTTCATGCCGAACCCCCTGGTCTCGGCGACCGGCCTCGTTGCCGGTACCATTGTCAGTCGTCTCGGACTCCGAGGATTCGACTTGTGCACGCAGATGATTGTTCAGGAGGTAAGACTACCTCCCCCCTCCCCTTTGTCAGGAAGTTATTGCGCAATGCTGACCTTGATGCTTCCACAGGAAGTCGAAGCGGAAAGCCGTGGTCGCTTCTCCACCGTCGAGGCGGCCTGGCAGAACGCGTTCGAGCTCCTCTCGTACCTCTCAACCATTGTCTTCTTCCGACCGGCACAGTTCAACTGGCCTGCTTTGCTTTCTGTAGTCGCCGTCACTTCGGCAAGCCTTGCGTATACAGCGTACGTGGGCCGGAAAAGGGGGCATCTGATTCATTTTGAAAAGCTTGGGTTCTAAAAGTGCAGACGGAGGGAGACATAGATGGTACATAATTAGGTGGATATTTAAGAGCAGGAATGGCCGACTGTGTAATAAACGGCCGTGGCAACGTGCTGGGAGGCTAAACATAATGAGGCTTCTCAGTTGAAACTGTCTACCAACGCCAATGTATCATAGATGAGATACCAGATGCCCAATGTCATGTAATCATTAACAAGGTCCCTTTTCAGATACTCGCAGGCTGACTGGGCTGCTTCTCCAACCGCGAGTAAAGGTGAACCTGCAGCAGGATAATACAGTCCTCGACGATCGTCCCCAGCGACCCCATCAACCAAGGCAGGCTTGCGAGAAGATAGTCTCTGTCCTGCTTGTACGCAATCACGCTGAGTCCGTAGGTCAAGTTGCCGGTGATCGACAAAAGCAAGAACAACGGCGCGAGACCTGCTCCCCAAATTGATTAGCGTCAGTAATACAACACAGCACTTGGGTGTGTCGACTTGCCCTCGCAGGATTTCCCTCGGTAGTTCTTGATGATCTGGGGAATGCGGGCACTAGGCCGGTTAGTTTCAGCGCGTTGCCTCTCGACGTAAAGAAGTCTTACCAGAGATAGCAGATGGCGCCGATGACGCCAAGAGCCGAGCCGAGAGATTGAGAAATGCCGTTAATGTCGGTGACGCCCACGCTTCCGGGAGATTCGTCGCTTCCAAGTAGACCCAATGTGCGGAGTACGAGCCAGCCGGTGATTCCGAGGATCTGTACTGCCAAAATGCAAGCCAAGTTGAATCGCCAGTCGTGAAGAGTCCGTACGGCTTCCACGGGGATCTCCTTGCCTTCCTCATGCGCGACGACCGAACCGCTGCTAGTTTCGTCGTCTTGAGTGTGGTCAGGTGCTCCTCTGTCACGGGAAGAGGACGAAGGGCCGAGAAGCGGCTGACACTCCGGAGACTGTGGTGTCGTCGGACCTGACCGTTGAGAACTACGAAGCCGTTGCTTGGAGTTGTAGTAAAGACACTGGCAGATGAGCGTGGAGTCCGAGAAGCACAGGTAGCCCGTCACCGCGATGCTTGCTGGGGCAATGTGGTTGGCTAGACCCCCTGCGCCGGTTTGATAAGACCATCAGTCAGTTCAGGATCAACCTGGGAGGGCCCGATATGCCAAGCCGCGGGATACGGACGGGGATTCTCTCACCCAACAGATTGGTCACATCGCCAAGGAGCCAAATGAAGAGAAAGGCCATCGACAAGCTGTCGGCGCTCTTCAATTTGTAGTTCGCAGCGAGCTGTGGCAGCTAGATATTATCGGCGTGAGGAAGTTGAAGCCACTGTCCGGTGTCAGGGTCACTTACCAGGAGGCACAGGAAGGCAGCCATGCTGATGCTGCCGAGGATCTCGGATGCGTCATCTCGCGAGATAAGGCTCTGGGGGAGCAGCGCGGGCCGGCGCGGGGCGATAGTGGCCGCAATCGAGAACATGGCTAGAGTATGACGACCGATGGCAACGGGAAGACTGGACGAAATGTATCATAAATGAACGGAGTCTCCCTTTGGAAAGAGTCGAGAAGGAGACCGACGCGGGTATATGGGCCGAACAGAGTCCTGCGACTGAAAGAAGTATGCAACCGCAGCGCCCCCGTTGTTATCAATGACGATAACAAAGTTATCTGCGTTTTCTTTCCGCTGTGTCCCCCTCCGTCCCCTACGGCTGACTCATCTCAGAAGGGAAGATTGTAAGGGTGATCCAGGCATTGTCCGCCCCCCCCCCCCCCCCCCCCCCCGCGCGCCCAACAGTTAACTCGGTTAGACTTCCCTCTCCCGCGTGTGAACGGACAGTCGGTCACCGGACGCGCGACTGACCGCTTCCATGCGATCAACGTAGGCATTGAAGGTGGCCTGGAGCCCAACTAAAACATACTAGATCTGGACGGTTGCAGGCGGGGCGCTGTGTTTTGACGTCGCTGTGTGGTCCGATGCCAATTTTAGACGGGCTAGTGAAGTGGGCAAAACAAGATCCGGCAACACTGGCTGATGATATTTCTGAGGCGATTCTTTCTGTGGCCTTGGCAACTTAAGAGCGGCGGGCAAAGAACGGCGCTAGAATAGTTCTGAGAAGGGAGCCGGGCATCTCTTTCGGGAGATCGAGTTGCTTCCCCGATACTTCAACTCTTCAGTCAAGTCTCATGTCACCCATATTTGTTCAGCTTCCCCCATTGATAGTTGCGAAACAAAATCCAAGAAAGCCGCCGAATGTCTCTCGGGCTTCTCGTCAACGATATTTGTAATTTTCAAATGCATCTTGTGGCAGAGAAGAAATATGATATACGAGCGTGAACAACTGCCCGCAATTAACGGCGGCTCTTTTCTTGCGACAACCCTTGTTGCTTGGGTTATACTAATCCTCATCCCGCTACGTTACGACAACAGTGTAACGTCTCCCACGACAGGCCGATGGTCGCTGATGAGCATGCCATTGACGTTGTTGTTGAGGATCTCGTACCGCTGGACCGAGAACTTCTTCGCATCCTTGGGCCCAAGCCAGACAAAGTCGATGCGGCTGCCCTGCTTGGACGTATCGAACGTCGTGTACGTCAGCTGGTTCGTCCCGGCCCTCTGGTCCGGAGTGGCCAGGTTATACAGCTCGCCCAGGAATCCCGTCGCAGACAGCGTCCGGTACGCATCGCCGTTGGGGTCCGAGTTGAAGTCGCCGGTCAGCGTGACGCCCAGGGGACCGTACTTGGACTGCACCGCCTGGATCCTGGACACGACGACCTTGATCCCCTCGGAGCGCGCCTGGGAGCTGACGTTGTCCAGGTGCGTGTTGGCGTGGATGAACCTCTTCCCGCTGGAGACGTGTTCGAAGACGGCGAGGGTGACGATGCGCCGGCTGCCCGCGCCCCAACCGAAGGAAACCTGGTCCGGCGTCGGCGAGAGCCACTTCGTCTCCTCGTACACCAGCCGGAGCGCATCGGTGCGGTAGAAGATCGGGCTGTACTCCCCGGATTTCTTTCCATCGTCGCGTCCGACGCCGATATGGGCCCAGCCGGACCCGAGGCCGTTTTGGATGTCCTTCAACTGGTTGTCGAGCACTTCCTGGAGGCCGATGACCGTGACGGCGCCCGACGGCGCGCCGGACGCCGTCTTGGCGATGGCGTCGATGACGTGCGGTTGGCGGCACCGGTCCTTGGAGATCGAGCAGAAGAGGTCCCACCACGGCTTCTCGCCGGATTCGCGGGACCCGGCGTCGTAGCGGATGTTGAAAGTGACCACCCGGAGAGGTAGACCTTGGGCCAGCGCCGCCTCGGCGAGGAGGATGGGTGCGAGGAGCGTCTTGAGCTGCATCGTGAGACAACGAACTTACGGCGGAGGTTTAGAAGAAAGGGGGCCCGGATGGTGATTCCATCTTGTTTCCTCTCTCGGCCTCCAGAAACACACGTCTTATATACGCCGGTCACATCGTAGGATTGCCAAGGTCACTCGGCCGAATAAGGCAGCTCGAGAAACCACTGACAAGGGTCCCTTCTGGATGCCAATGTTCTCTGCGGGGTTCAATCCCCTCATAGCTACTATCAAGTCGGCACGTGGGTGACATTCAAGCATACATTGATTCGGAGCATCGGTCGTTCTCTACAAATAGGGGTCGATGGCCCGGAATACGTGATCCGGTGTCGACTGAACCCCTAGCGGTCATCTGGCCGTCACAGGCATCTCCCTTGTCAACCCGGTGGGCTCCATTTACCTTAACGACGAGCCTAATGCGAGTGCAACCATTTTCGGGTCTCCGGTGCCGTTGATATTGACGATCCCCGAGTCAGGAGTTTTCCGAATTGGGACACACGAGCTTCACGACCATGAAAAAAACTTCTAGACGAGCTGGTGCCTCGCGTTGCAGCTTCTATGAATCGTCCATATCTATAATGATCTGTCGTGCCATGATTCGTACACCTGCTAAGTGTGTGTATAGCAATTGTCTCCTATTTTGTTTGTTGTTGGTCTAAGAGGGTTGTTCCACCAGAGCAGAGCCAACTGAGAACTCGCAATCCTAATGAGATGCGCGCTCCGAGAGGAGCAGAGCATCTTCTCTGACTCAATCTCTCACTCAATCTCCTGTAATATCGCGAGATGAATACCCCAATATTTGGCTTGCCTTTCATCTTGACCCATGTCAAGATCTGAGTCGTTGAGGAATCTTGTGATCCGCTGGCCCCATTCCCGCAGCAATGTTCGCCTCGAAGCCCTGTAGATACGAAACCCCGTTATTAAGCAAACCGTGGATACGTACACTGTAGATACAGTCACAACAATGGCAAATTGAAAAATACACACCCCCCGGTGTACTTTTGCCGAAGCCCCAAGGAGAGTTCTGTGACTGCTCAGCTCTAATCCGTGGAGGCCAGCTTCAAGATATCTTTCCCCCCTGCAGATTGCCGACAGCAGTACGCCACTAAATAGCAAAGATTCCGACTCAAGAGGTCCGAGTGAGTTGAAACGTATGTAGAGCGCGATGGGATAAACGGTCACAACCTCGTGTCTTTGCGATCTGACCTAGGGCCAGTGCAGCTTTCCGAATCCATTCATTGGCCTATTCCGCCTCGTTGAAGAAGCATGACCATGGTTGGGTCGTTTCCGCTCTATATGTTTTAAAAGCCTCGATCATGAGTTGAAGCTCTGGTTCACTTACGTTTCTAAGGGTGTCATTGGACGAGAAGTCCTTGGTTCCATCAGCCAGTTCAGTCTGGGCCCTCGAGGGCGAATCGGACATTTGGCGCGGCCAGTAGAACATTGCTAGACACCCGAAGTAATTTATATGAGGTGGCGACACATCGTGTATTTAATGTTCGGAAAGGAGCAGATCATCAGCGACGGATGTGATGTGAAGTCTACGACAGGACAGAGTATCATCACCAGAATAAGACTTAGAAGTGTTGTAAAGCAATAGGGCAAAGCCCTTCTCTTCAAAACATCATTAATCATGCAACATCCAACTTGCAGCCTGGGATCTTATAACCCGATTCCTCTTGACTGAGAGAAAGCAGGTGTGACGCACAGTATGAAAGATGTAAATAGCCTTCGACCGGAAGACTGGATCTGAAGCTATGTTGTTGATGTTCAATTCATGTCTTGTCAAGAATTGGTGTAACTAATCCGTCGGGTTTAGCCAAAAGCTAAAACATCAAACGCCATCTATGTTACAGACTCTGTAAGGAAAGGACATGGATGGAAATTTAAACACTGTCACCGAAATGGATTTTAAAAAGCTAGGCGACTTTATCTTAGTTGCCTGCAAACATTTAAGGCTACCTCCAACTACATCGCAAGGTGATATCGCAGCCCATGGAACAGAAGAAGGAACAGAAAAAAAGCTCCAAGCCAGCTCACTGCGCCAGACAACAGCAGCATGTGGTTACACAGCCCCCATCTCCGTCTCGCTGTGAGTCTCTGTTTTTATGTTTGCCGAGACAACGCGGCTTGGGTGCCATATGTTGAAGATGGCGACGCAAATGAAGATGAGCAAGGCGTCGAAAATGTAGATGTAAAGCTCCTTACTCATGAGCTCACCATCCTTTCCCATAGCGTATTCGACAACCCTGAAAACCGATCTCACTAGAATAAGGGCCGAGACGGCGTAAAGGATGACGATGTAAAACCGCCAAGGAAAGGTTGGATCCGTGCTGATGCTTCTCGGACTTTGAGAGAAGCGTCGATGGAACGCAATCGTGACGACAAAGAAGAACCCAAAGAAGATGATCTGGATGGCGAGACCAACAAGAATAACGTACTTGCCCAAGTCGTTGGTTTTCTTGTCGTCCGCCGAAGCAAGAATGCCGCCCCCTGCAACTTGAGTCAGCAGGGTTGTTATGTGGTAATGTGATGATGGGAACGACATCTGAAGGATTTTGAAGACAAGGCAGTTGAAAATACGAGAAATCACCTACCAGCAAGCTGTGTGATGAAGGAAATGACGTCCCCGGCCACGAAGAGCTTGGTCAACCATTTAGGAGACACCCACGCCAAATCTCCAGCACCAAGAAGGCTGATAATGCGACCTAGAACCATGTAGATAGACGCAGCCAGGAGAGCTGGGGCCAGAAGTACGAAGAGGGTTTCAATGATAAAAGCCACGAGGGTCCAGTCTGGTGTTTTGGAGGCATTTATCGCGCGTGCGCCATACCCAACAGTCTCCACTGTGTGAAATGGCAACCTGTTAGAATCGGTTTTGCCAGCCGAAAAGAAGGGACAACGAAGAACTACGCACAAATGCATCCGCAGAAGAACGGGATGAAGTACCACGTTCTCTTGCGCAACAACTGAAACAGGTGAAGAGCAGACGATAAGGCGAATAAGGCTGTTGTGACCGCTGCGAGCGCAGTAGATGGGTGGTACTTGTAGTACTGGTCTTTTGGCTGTTGTTGCGACATTTTCAACGGTGTTGGCGCTGCTGGCAGATATTTTTGATAGGCTGGCAAGTATTACTGGTCGTGATATCTGGTTCGCAATCCGGATGAGCTGTAGATTGGGGAAGTGGAAATGAACAACGGCACCCTCGATCCTATATAGCTCACTGATGATGACTTTTTAAGAGGACTGCAATATCATTCTCACGCAGGTCAGCAACGGACTTCATGCTTTAGCTTGTGTGACGAAACCCGTCCTTCATAGGTGAAGAAGCAAGGATTGTCCTTGCGAGCGTGGACTGTTTTGACGACAGCGCTCACCAAGACTAAGAAAAAAGACCTGATGAGCCTCTGCCATGCTTTCCGGTATTACGCATGTTTGGGTCTGGTGGGCTGACAAGAGTGCAATAACGAGCTAGCGATAACGTGGCGATGCGTGGAAATCTAACGTTATTTGCATTTGGGTCGCGGTACAGACACAGCTCTGAGAAATAGTGCAGCAGCGCCACGAATCTTAAGGGCTTCAACCAATCAAAGAACGAAAAAAAAAACATAGAAAACCAAGATGCGCTGAGATCTAAGGCCGGAATCCCAGCTAGTTCGTGTCGTTTATCTCTGTTATCTGACTTGTTTCGTTCTCGTTCTCGTGATATCGTGGCGCCGCTCGCCGGAACTCAGCCACTCCCTTAGCTGCCGAGCAACCGTACCTTAGCGACAGGTCACTAACATACCTCTGACCAGACTGGCTGAAGTAGTTCAGTTTTTGCCCGCGACCTTGGGATCTAGAGTAGTCTTTGAGGCTGGGACTCGGCAACTGTCAAGGGGGAAGGGAGCGTAGGGAATCTTCAAGGCCCCAAGACACTGAAAAGATGATCACAACACCTTTTCTGATACTTGCGTCACCTTTTTGTACGTCCTTCGCATCTCAGCAGTATGAGTGACCAGGTATACGTACATGTCGTCAAAATTGGCTGGAGACAACAGTCGAATCCGTCCTATCTCTACCCTTGACATGTCTAGCTCACCTCCCCAGGAAATTTGACGAGAAACGTCAGGGGGGTTAAAAATGTTCCCAAATTGGAACTCAAGGTACACGGCAATTCTTGCAGAGACTCTCTTCAAGGCCTCCAAATTGCATTTATCTCTCATTTTTGTTTAGTGTGGCAGCAAACAAAGAAGCGGGGTTCGCACACGTTGAAATCGTGAAGCCGACGGTCAATCAAGACTCAAAGTGCTACTACAATGGCATTGTTCGTATGTCGGGGATTCTCGGCGTTTCATTCCGTATCCCTCATACATGTACTCTGTTTGCTCCCTACATATTTCGTTGGAGTGTCAGCCACCATGTGGACGAAGCGGTGGACCACTCTCCCCAAAACATGCTTCCTAAAAATACGATGCGCGAATCACCTCCTGGTCTGTTCCCACTCGCAACTGAGAAACGACGACGAAAACGATAACGAGCAACAAATGACATCACTTTCCGACTTCATACTAAAAAGTCGTCTGGCAACGATGCAAAGCGAGATAGCATCTTGTGCTCCAAATCGAAGATGGATGGTCTAGCGTCCCTCCAGCGAAAATTTGATCATCATCCAGGCCCTCGTAGACGTGTAATCTTGTGCGAAGTCTCCTGGCGTGCCACGCTGGACTAAAGGTCCTCCTCATTGAGATTGTGAAACGCTCTTCTCAGAGTCTCTGTGAAAGTACAAATCTCGATCGTAATAATAGCCAATGTCATGCGATTGAAACTGCAACGGTGCCTATCCAGCCTGGAATTCTTTTCCGTCTTGCACAAAGACGAAATCAAAACGACAGCTAAAAGAGGCGTCGGGGATACAGGCAGTCGTAAGGTGATTAGAATCATGCATGCCACGCTTTGGCTAATGGGTCCGGGTGCGGGAACCCCGTTCTCGCATCATAGAATGATTCGCTGGTTCACATGCAGCAACACAATCGGTCTGCAAAATCTTATCAAGCAAAGCTGAATTGACCTCTCTCTTACCCATGAGAGCAATATTCTCCCCTAGCAAAAGAATGGTACAAAGTTGAGAGGGCGGTAATCCGTGGCTGGACAGCAGGCACCAGAGGCCACGCATCAGACAGACAATTAAGGAGATACAGTTGCAGGGCCTATCTCCTAACCACCGCCGCTTGACCTCCATCAGCACTCAATCAACGGGCCATCTCACCAGCGACATCGCTCTTCTTCACCTTGAAGTCAAAGCATACGAAGTGGGCCATGATAGGAAAAAGAGGTGCAAGATGAGGGCTCAAGCCGCTTTTCGGCAGTTCGAGTGATCCTTATCCAACAACCATTGCATCTCCCATATTGACAAAATGGCCAACTATCAACCATTATACATAGAGCCCTTGTCAAATTAAGAGCCCGGCTACCTCCCGACACCTGTTTACAGAACTGTGCAGCAGAAGTTGAACAAAAGAGAGTCACAAGCCTATACTATGGGTTTGAGCTAGTTTGACTTCAGCACACCCGTAATTCCACCTTGTCACAGAAAGTAGAGACATTCACCAAAGCTATACGTTGCCACCACAGCATAAAACAATTACACTATAATACTGCCTTAGATAGTCGGCTTCTTGGTGGGAGTCTTCTTCCCTGAGCCGAAGTGTTTCCATACTGCAATGTTGCCGCTTGACTCGGAGTCGACATTGTTGGTATGAGTCCCAATGTCAGAGGGTGGGACATGCTGCTATCCCGTTGTCAATTGTATTTCCTTTCCCATAAGAGCAATGAACCAATAGTAAGGCGACCCAGAACGGAGTGCCTATAAAGTTGTTGTCAAGACTTACGTCCGCTGGAATCACAGCAGCGGCTGCAGTGTAAGCTAGCAAAGATGCACAAAGGGCAACGTAGGACTTCATGATGAAGTAGCAGGCAGTTGATGGATAAGTATTCTTGAATGCGAGGCTCTAAGCTTTAGGGGTTCAGATATTGATTTTCAGATTCACCACCATCGAAAAGGAGGAGTACAGGCCAACTTATACAGAGATTGGACAGAGTGCAGTGTATTGAGCACAGTCTCGGTCCGACCGCAACTGAAGTCGGCCCGTCGGTGATTTTGTATTTTCCATCACATTCTCGACTCTGGAGGACGAAATATAGCAGTTCTGGACGATGAAAACACAGTTGGTCTAGACTAGGCTCTCAACCTAACTAAGCAAACCCAGTTCGTCCAGATTAGCTCCTACGATGTATGCCAAGTGCAAGCTTCTTGAAAAAGTCTACCCGAATTACTCAAGATTAGTCTTCATGCTAAGCGAGCCTAATTCCTTTGGAAATGTTTCTGAACGAAAACCTACCCGTTCGTTGGAGTTACATACGTAATCACAACAAACTCTCCACCACCGAAGATGTCTTTCCCTGGATAGGCTTTGGGAAGTAAGAAAACTCAGTTCCTCCTGGTGATTCCATTTCCCTCCACCCCCAGATATGACAGGACCAAGCCCACTACCGGAGCCCGCCACGCCAGTCTTTTGATTGTTCGCTACACCAGACTCATTTTACATCCACAATCACATTCCTTCCACATAGATTAACCCTTAGTTTCCATCATCAAACTATTTCTGACATGGAAGAGAAGAGTTGCAAAACCATTGAGCTTGAAGATCAACAGCCATTAGTCACCAAGGAAAGCAGAAACTTGTTTCGCAATGCACATCGTGAGAATAAGCAACTGCGGCTTTCCCTTCGTTTATCACTGCTTGCCAACATTATTTTCATCATTTCAATAGTTGGGCTTGGCAACACGATGAGGAATTTGACGCCTATCTTCAAAAATGAAGTATATTGTAGGTTCTCGCCCCATTATGCACTCTCACTACATCCGCATGCCTAACTAAAACTCGACTCATGTAGCACCTGTTGCCTCGATAGCCGGACACAAAAACGTCGTGTTCACCAGTGGAATCGGTGATAGACGAACTCCATACATGGGCCCTCCAAGCCCAGAGCGAGAAGACCTATGGAATGACCTATATGGGTGTACGTGGACATTCATTGACACGGGCCGCTTTCTTGGCCCGACCCAATCAAAAGGTAATTGGAACTAACACTATCTCAGTTGGCACGAGTGTCATCGGCCGCGAGCACGCAGCCAAGCTTGTTAATAAGACCGTTCCAGTCCCCGGGAAAAACGGGGAATATGAAGGCAAGTACGTTATTATGTTGGGCGTCTTTCACCAGCTACACTGCGTGGTAAGCCATCTTATAATCTATAAATCCAAGGAGAGTTTTAACCTAACATAATATTGCTTAACAGAACTTGCTTCGAAAAAGCTTGTACTGGAAGACACAGTGGACCACAGATCCTAACGATCCCATGAGCCTTATGCACCTAGAACATTGTGTTGATGCACTCAGACAGGCTGTTATGTGCTCAGCGGATGTTACACCACATCCGTGGGTCTGGGATGATGGACAAAACAAAGAGGTGGCCGAAGTTATGCATACCTGCCGCGACTTTGATGCTATCAGGAGTTGGGCACGACCACGCGATGTATTCCTCCAGGGATGGGATAAGAGCATCCGGGTTCCTGACCCATTGCATGCTCCTTAAGGAGAACTGCTGGCAGACTAGCGCTGTATGAACTTTTTTTTGAATCAGTTCGGTCCTTGGTTGAGTCCGTCGGTATCAATAATTTAAGTCCTTGATTCTCATGCAACAGTACATCCAGTCTGTCAACTTCTACTGAACGAGGCCAGAAACTCCAGTGCTGGACCAGGTTCCTTTCGCGCAGGTTCGAGCAGTGGGATTGGATCGCCTGTTTTCTCACACCCATGGTAGTAGTGAAGCGACCTGCGTCATGTATAAGTGCGGCGTTCTGGTGGCTACGCCCGCCGCTGATGCCACTCTCGCCTGTTTGGGCGGTTCTAGCTAAGATCACTAGTTCGAAGCTGGTAAGTCTGAAATCCAAGCCGCGCAAATTTTGTCTTTGAAACTTTGTTGCCGAGAGACTCCATAAGTTGAGTTCCAATGTTCAGATCCAGCTGAACCTTGGTGCGTTCATTGAGGAATACTGTTGTTTCTTTCTGAGTAGTTGACAGAGATACCACTGCCGGAGTTTCTTCAAAACTCGAAACGGAGCCATCCTCTGCTCGATTTGCAGTTCTTCTGATATCTAGATTATCCCTGCACTCTCATCTTGGCATAGGGTCGAGCCCGAGGCTACGAGACAGTGTCCGGTTCGCATTCACGCATGTCACGACCAACCGCATATGCAGTGCACCTTGGCAGATAAAGTCACCTTCAAAAGGGTCAAACTGCGATGCTATTCGTCACACCAGAGGCCAGACTGATTGACTGCTGGTTTTGGGATAGAGAAAGCAATACGAAAAGCGCTGTGACATGCCAGTTGGTAGTTGGATTGCACCCCAGTAAACTTGCGAGCCCGTGTGATGTTGGGCAAGATGTCTCGGTGTCTACTCATTTCTCTCACTCAAGCTTCCGAATTGGCTCAAAATAGTCAAGGACTTGCATATGAAGACACGATGGAGGAACACCTCCCTATTGAAGAAATGCAACAGTGGCTTTTATGATCGCCGAACGGGTTTTGCGAGGGTGGGTTCTTCCTCTGGAGCTGAGCGTCCCCTAAACTAAAGAGAAAAAAGGTATAAGTATGAAAGAGCTATGCCCATATGCAAACCAGAATAATTTTTGATAGTCCGTATCATTTATGTTCATAATTTCAATCTCTAGGCCTACCCATTCAACAAGACTTAACACACCACCTGTCGTTTAGCTGACAAAATGAAGGTGATAAACTCAAGTTGTACCTGGCTCTTGTTTGTTTACACACACTGCAGACTTCCTACGCAACTATTGTCCTTGCCCTTTTCGCTGGCGAGGCTATGACGGCGCCGCTCAAACCCTGGACCTTGCCTAATCCTGCTCTTCGGCGGAGGCAGGTCTTCTCCGTGAATTGCACCACCCCGGGTCTCACGGACACATGTAGCCTCTTCAATACCCGCTGTGACCGTTAGGAATCTCTGATAACCGACTACCCGGCACTTTGCGGCAGGCCCAACTGTCTCTGTTATGGTTATGGTGGCTGTGACTTGATCTGCCGTGCGGAGCTGGGCATCAAGGATGACTCCGAGCTTGAGGGGGACATTATCAGCGAGAATATTGTTGAGCTCGAGAAGGAGGGAGAGAAGAAGACTGAGGATTCAGCTGAGCAGTAGAGCGGTCGATGAGTGGTTGTTAAGAGAATAAGTGATACACACATTTTCTGCCGCTTGAATATCTGGTGTTGATTTGCGGCCGTGTTTACCTAATTGACTCTGGTTTTCATAGTCTCATAAGCTCTTAGACGCTTGGATGTCAACCAATATGCACGGCATATCCGCGCCAATGAAGTGTGATACCAGCTGGGCTAGGTGACATTGTCACCAACGGCGTATCTCACAAGTCGCCAAGACGTAATCGCCAATGACTTGATGACGCGCGCAGTTCTGCAGGCATCTTCATGCAGGTCAACAGAAAAGAACAGTTTAGTTGACGCATTCTTGTGTTGTTGTGGCCCTTTAGCTATTTAGTTGCAGATGCGCCCAGAATGCATAGGTGCTATGTCTTCCGACAAACAACACCGAACCTGCTTTCCCACGTTTCCAATTTCCTTCTTCGGACTTAAATCAACCATATTATACGACTCTAAAACACTAGAAGGCTCCTTCAAAATGTCTGGATCTAATCAATTTCCTGCTCCGCAGCCAGACCCAAGGCATGTACAGCAGTGGACCTTGACAGACCAGTCTGATGAGGGACAACGGCACATGCCTATCGCTGATGGCAAATACCACGACCGAGATACAGGGGAGGTCAGGTCGGTTGCCCCCGGAGACCGTTTGGTGTCTGGACCTCCGGCGATCGACCAGTATTGGCACAACATAGGCGCCGCTTCGAGAGATGAGTTCAGCAAGATGAGAGGGTCGTTCCACAAAGACATTACCGAGTTCATGATTCGTCTCGGGGACTTCCTCCAAAAGGGAAACTGCAAGATCCATTCTGTTAACGCGACCGAGTTCTCCGTCACAGTCATTGTCAAAACGGTGCAGAAAACACACGAAATCAACGAAGATTTGAAGGCCTGCCGACTGATTTACACTCTCGATTAGTCTCGTAGAGGTATATATAATATGATTTACTACGAGTTTCAGCTTGGGTCACCAAGACTTACAGTTCATCAGATGGTTCCGCAACGACACAGAGCTTTGCGGGTGCCCGTCGACTTGCGGTGACATCTTTTAATATTGAGGCGGCCGTGACAACTCGGCGAGTCCAAACGATACAGCCGGATCTTGGTGGTCATCGTCGGAGGCAAAAGACATCCAGGTCTTTTCATTGGATTCATGATATCTCTGTTGTCTGTTGAATTGTTGTGCTCGGTTCCATCTTTCAGTCCATAATCATTACATCGGGCCCGCAGCCTCAGAGAAACAAGGTAGGATGCTTCGAGGCTTCTGGTAGAGGCCTCTGGTAGACTCAATTATCACGATAGGCATGGGTAGCCGGCAGCCTCAGTCGATGTCATGGCAGGGGCGGCGTGCCAGAGAAACAGACGGAGCGTAGTTGTTTAGAGCAAGCAAGCAAGCGGCGGGGTGCATGTTATCTCGAGTTGTCATGCTGTGTATTGCTTGATTGTTTATCGTAAGATCTAATAAGCCCACGATCATTAGGTATCGCACTTGGTATCTCTGAAGACGTAAATCGCATAAGACGCATTCTCCCCCCAAAAAGACCAAAATCATTTCGCTTTGCAAAGCCGGTTGGCGTAGTCGACGACACTCCACTCCTCGCTCCCCGGCGTGGACCACGAGAAGAAGACGCCCGTCGGATCCCACTTCTTCTTGATGGCGGCGAGCTTGGGGTAGACCGGGCCCCAGAAGGCGTCTTGCCAGTTGTTCATGAAGGCATAGTTCTACTAGAAGTTAGTCTGACTCGCGGTACCCGCGCAGGGGGGTGGAATGCTGGCAGATATTACCTCGTTCACGTACGCCAGACCGTTGGGGCCGGCCTGCTTGAACTTCTCGGTGATGGTGTTGACCATGAGGTCGTTGAGCGCCAGCTTCGTGGCCCAGGTCGCGTCCAGGGCCTGCGGCAGGATGGCCATCGTCCGCATGGTGGCACCCCTCCATCGCGGGTGCGTCGCGCTCTCGGGCTTCTTGGCCTGGTTGCCCGGGTCGAAGAGGTGGCTGATGACGATACCGAACTGGTTCGGCGCCGGGGCCAGGGCGAGCTGGATGGCCTCGGCGATGGCGGGCTGGTTGTTGGCCATGTCTTGGTGAGTGAAGACCCAGCCGCCCGTCAGGCCGTTCTGGGCCGCGGCCTCGGGCTCGAAGATGTCGTGGAAGAGGGTGTAGTAGTCCGGGTAATCCTTGACGCCAAAGTCGTAGGGGATGTTCTCGGCGTCGAGGTACGAGAAGAGCGGTTGCACGACGGCGGTCAGCTCTGCGGCCGTCTTGTTCATGCCCATGATGGGTTGCACGTGCAGCGCTCCGCCGATGATGGGGGGGTACAGCTCATAGATGCCGTAGAGCCCGTTGTCGACCAGGTGGTTGCCAAGCTCATGGAGCTTGTTGACGGCTTTCGTAACCTGCCCAAAGTTTGCCCCCGTGGTGGCGTTGACGTTGAGAAAAAGGGCCGCGCCGGGGATGGTGTCGGGGTATGTCTTGAGAGTGACGGATAAGACGATGCCGTAGTTACCGGGTCCGCCGCCCTTGAGCGCGTAGTACAGGTCCGAGTTAGACTTGGAGTTGGCCGTGATAAAGTCTCCGGAAGCAGTGAGGACCTCGAAGGAGAGCGCCTGGTCTGCACCGAAACCATAGTTGCCACTGAGAGGCCCGTGGCCGCCTCCTCCTAAGTAGCCTCCCGCAACTCCGACAGTCTAAATATTGTTGTCAGTTGAGTTACGGGCAGTGGAGAGTGATGGGAGGGTCAAGGTTAACTACCTCGCACTCGCCCATGACGACGTTCTGAGGCGGGTTACGGGCCCGCGCGGCCGCAGAGATCTCAAAACCCTGGACTCCGGCCCCGATAGTGATGGCGGGACCTTTGTAGTCTCCCGGGCCTTTGTACTTGTCGACGAAGGAGATGTCCTTGAAGTTGTGCGTGTTGATGGCCAGTGACCCGGCGCCGGCGCTCCGGCCCTCGAAGTCGTGGCCCGTGTTGCGCACGACGAGCCGGACGTTGTTGGACTTGGCAA
Organism: Colletotrichum destructivum; assembly: GCF_034447905.1. Lineage (NCBI taxonomy): Eukaryota > Fungi > Ascomycota > Sordariomycetes > Glomerellales > Glomerellaceae > Colletotrichum > Colletotrichum destructivum. The sequence goes on from NC_085905.1 coordinate 2,312,013, forward strand.
AGTTGACGCCGGCCTTGACGTGATCCCTCGTCCGGGCGATGATGACGAACTCGGGGTAGTTACCCAGGGAGCAGGTCTTTGTCGGGTCCGTTGTGAGCTCGCAGGTGTTGTTGCTTCCCCACGTCCAGAGTTGTGATGCCGGCTGGGAAATTCTGGTCGCGCCGTGATCAGTTCTGGGGGGTTTTTCCCTTACATGTCTTTGGTTCAAAAAACGGGCTTGACAAACTTACTGCCATCTCTCGTCTGTCCACTTCGCAGTCGCCTCGGCACACTTTGCAGCATCGTATGTCGCTACTCCGCGGAACTGGTTGTAGCAGACGGCCGCAGGCGGAATGTGTCTTATAAGATTGCCTCCCACGGTCTTGTTAAGCTTCTCCCAAGCGTTGACCTTTGGCCAACATTCGTCTGCCGGGGAGCACTTGCACTGGTAATTCTTGCCGTTCTCTTGGTACGGCACCAACTTGGGCGTAGAGGCCGCCGTGGCGAAGAGAGAGAAGCATGCCACGAGGAGCACGTCGGTGAGCGAAGGCATCATTCTCGAATATCTTTGCGAATCGGGTTGATCACTGTCGGGAACCTGACTCTGGGGTGCCTGGCAGGCCGACTCTTGTAAAACCGTCCTTCTCTTCGACATTTTGTATTCGAACATCGAACCCGTACGCCACTAGTTTGTTTCTCGAGGGGGTCGGCGGGCTGCAAACTACCGGCCGTAGCTCGTAGCTTCTGCTCGCGGTGTCAAGAGCGACTATGACTTAGCCGCATGGCCTATGATTGGGACTATAGCTGAGCTAGTTGTTGCTGGTCTCAAGGGATTGGGACGCTTTCCGTCCGGAAGGGAGAACGGAAATCCCGAGCCTGTGAACAAGTCAGGCGGCAACAGTGTGGGTAAATGCAATCATTAGCCGCCATCTGCTGCTGTGTCAGCCACACAATAGTGCGATTGGACAAAGTCTGCAGACAAAAAGAAGGTGATAGCCGTGGCAGAGGCTGCGTTGGCAAGATCACTAGCGCATGTGGCTCCATCGACGGCGTGGAGCGGGTTGAGATCGTGTGATAGAAGCTGACGCAGCCGGTGACAGTATGACAAGGTACGACAGGGCGATACAGGATGGACGGCAATTTACCTGCCGGCCGGGCAAGTCAGAGTAAAGTTTATTAACATACGACTGCGGATACTTGCAAGGTAGAGGCTCCGCAGTAGGAATCACGCACTACTTGGAGCTTCACAGGGAGCAAAGAAGCGAAACCTTCGGAGTGTTGCATGGTGAGTGAGATGCCCTGTGTCAGCCGTGAAACTAAGAGGCAGCTAGGGAGACAAGATTTATGAACACAGGGGGGTTCCAAGGCCAGTCGGTTTGTATCGACTAGTGGGGAGACGACGGGTCAGCTTCTCATCTCTGGCAGCAGAACAATAGAATTCCGGGTGCATGCTTCTGGCAGGCAATGTGAGCTGAAGGAACTGAACATAGCATATTAGTCCTACAGAGTTGCACCGAAGCTGGGGTCGGCCCATCCAAAGTACCAAAAGTTCCCAGAGTTGGGGGGTGATGTTGGCCCCCTCATCCTTGTATGCCGGGCGGCTCGGTGCCACCCTTTTACCACCTTGGCGGCGCAAACCATTCGGCACAGCGCCGAGTTGGAGGGTCGAAAGTCTGCAAATCCAGGACGTCAGGCTCGCTCGCTATGCCGAACACGCTGGTCAGATCGGACTTTGAAGAAGATTACCCTACGAGGATACGAGGAAGTGTCATGCCATCTGACCCACGAAAGCGACTTTTTCACCAGGCAGGCAGATCGGCGTTGGGATAGTCATGGATAATCACGCTTATCACGGCCGTTAGGTGCGGGCCGAGTCAGTTAGTTGGCCAGCGACGGTTGTTCGAGAACAAAGGAAACGGCGGAAAGAAAAGCTCGAGACAAAGCACTGCTTAGTTCAAGGGGGACGGCGGTAATTCGCCCACGTGTGAAGAAGAATAATGAAAACCCCACGCCAATCTTCAGTGCCGAGTGATCCTACAGCTGTCACTTGAAGAAAATCTTCTTGCCCCTGGGGGCGGGCCTGCAGGTCAACCTGTCTGTCATGCGCCGCAGCGCCGAAAAGCTATCGGCACGCTGTAACTGTATCGAGATGAACGATGCCGACTTGGTTTGGCCAACACGTTGAATGACTGGGTACAACAGGCTTCGTCGACTAAGTTCGGCGGCTAGGATTCCACGCTGACTCGGTGTTCCGAACCACGATGAAAGGACGGAGGATGTGGTGTGGCTGGTGTTATGGTAGGTCCGAATCTTAAGGCCGGGACGAGCAATCGGCCGTAACATGTCTGCCCAGCAATTTAGAGTCGTTGGGAGGCGTTCTTAGCACTTTGGGTCAATCTTAACCACCACCACCACCCCATTGTCACATTCACAAACTGCAACGAAGGAGGTTGGCGGCAACGGGGCGAGCTTTAAGCCCAGCAAAAGCCAGACGCCGTCGGTAGTCTCAAGCAGATCAATCTTGGCGAGCTCACGCATGACGCCGGTCGTTCTGGGAGTACAAGAGCCTGTACACAACAAAGGGTCCTGGAGTCGAAGGATTTGACGGCGCAAAGAACAAGGGAGGACTGGCCAGCGCAATGCCCAAGGCGTCTTTCAGCTTGCCGACAAGTCGAGTCCCCATGATGCTCACCGATACCATCCTCTCGGGGATTCCCCACGGGACAAGATTTGGAGAAGTGCCGGTGAAGGTTCAGAAATGGTGTCACGGGTGCGCCGTGGGATGATGAGAGAGTCATCATTCCCGAATGACCTCGGACTTATGCTGCTCTATCGGCCGGAACCTCAAGCAGCAACAAGGGACACACCGAGCCTGCAACATGTTTAAGATTTTGGGTTCACCGATCATCGCGCGAGGTGAGTGTATCGACACCAAGGTTAAGCCAAAATAATTAACTCGGCGCTCAAGCACGGCGGCCGGTTCGGGCCTCTTCTAAGACTACGGGCCGGGGGTAAAAAGAAAACCACCGTATGCAATGCCTCCACAAGTATCTGCATCTCTCTCACCGTCAACTTACGCTGTCCTACCCTTTACCTACCGTCGGCGCATATAGGACACCACCAACTTGAAGGCCGGCATGGGCCGGGTCCATGGACGCTTGTTGATATCTGTGCGCGGCCACAGGTGGGAGGCGTAGTGACGGAATTCCTCAAACTTGGTGACGCTGATCTCCAGGTCCTCCATCGCGGCACACTTCCTCACCTCGACGAACTCGACGTCTTCCAGGCCGCCCCAGGTCTTGGGCTTGCCCGGGTGCCTGCAGTGGCACCAGAAGCACTCGTCGTCGCCGGCGGGCGTGTCGAGGTACCGGTGCATCTTCTCGCGCAGGGCGTCGTCCAACATGTTGAACCCGGCCAGGTCGACGAGGTAGAGCTCCTGGAGCGACGTGAAGACGTCCGTCAGGATGCGCATATTCTGTACCCACTGGGGCTGGAAAAAGTCAGAGAGGTTCGTTAGCAAGGAGTCGGGGATGTTGGCCGGCCGGCGGACCCGCCGCTGGGGGCTTTCTGGATGCCACACGGGTTGTGGTTCACCACCAGTGGTGACCGAGCCGGACGGTCGAAGGGGCGGCCACTTGGCGGGCACTCGACCGTTGAGAATGTTCCGCGTGCCCTCCTGGGCCTCTAATTCCCACGTGTGCCCGATCTGCATGCGGTCGTAGACCGTCTGAATCGCGTCGTCATCGCCCATCGCTTCCCAGTTGAGAATGTTTACGGCGATCGAGGTGAGCTGCCCGAGTAGCGGGTCCCAGGTGACCTGCTGGTGAGAGTTGAGGTGCGACTCGTACAGATACGGCCCCATGCCGCGGAAGGTCGGGATGTGGACGAAGACGAGGTCGTCCAGGTTGCAGTCGTACGGGTCGCCCACCTCCAGGGCGGGAATCCTGTCCTCGTAGACGACCTGCGTCAAGCTCCAGTCACCCAGCTTCTGCGGAAAGCGATCCATCCGTCGTTCACGTTGCACCATCTCCCGGGCCTTGCGGTGCGTGGCGGCGACGACGTCTCTGGGATGCTTGAAGTTCCTACTGTTGCACAAGACAGCGCACTCTGGATACTCCACGAGATGCCGATGGCGGAGTGGCCAGAACGTGATGTAGTTGGGCCGCTTGCGGTAACACATACACCCCGGATTGGGGGCAACCCTTGGGCAGGCGTCAGTCTCGTGAATGACGGCTTGTCTGAGTAGAACGAAACGCATGTTGGGTGTGTGGGGGTTACTGGCAGCCACAAGGACCAGATCCTTGATCTCGTTGGGAAGTTCCTGGAACACCGAACTGACTCCTGACGCCGAAGGTCCTCCTTCAGAAGTGGGCTGAGAAGGGCTCGACGCCGGAGGCCCGGTCGAAAGATTGGGAACACCCAACGGGGCTTGCTGGACGACTCGGCTACCTATTTCAGCTTGCCACCAGGCTTCCATAAGCTCTGCCATTGGGTCATCTGACATGGAGTTGGAGGAATGATTACTAGACATGATGTTGACGGATGGTGTTGACGGGTAGTGTAGTTGAGGTTTCGGTCAGGTCGTGATGCTTCAAATTACTCAGAAAGACAAAGCGGGCTCTTTTATATCGAGATTGGATACAGCTTCCTCCAGACCACGTCTTCCGGTGACTGCTGTTGGTTGCAATACATATACCTCGTGAGTGGTGAATGATGCCGAGAACAACACTGGTTGTTCTTGAAAGGCATTGTTGGACGTTGTTTAGTCCTCAATTGTTCTCGTCTCCGTGTCACGAATGTAGCCGGAAAACACAATTCACCAAGATGAAAGACGCTCTCGGAGCTTCGTCAAAGAAAACAAAAAGATGCTGATCCCCTGTTCCTATTGTTGATCGCTTTTGTGAATTTCAAAAGAGGCCAAGCATCAGCAGATGCGAACAATGCCGTCCCATGTGTCCAAATATACCGGCGCCCCATGCGCGTGCCGCCAACGCCTTTCGGAAAGACTTTTTGTACTTTTACATTCGGGTATCAGGGCAATACTACTGTCCTCTCCCGATGGGATAGTTGAACATCAGGAGACCGTTGAGACCGCCCACCCAGCCGTCATCATCGTAGTCCGAGGCGTCGCCCTTTCCTGGCCCGCAGATGACGCAGGGCACGCCGCCTTTCCAGTCGCCGTCGGGGGATTCGCCGACCATCTCGCCCTCGACGCGGATTTCTGTGCCGATTCCGGCACCGGCGCTTCTCTTGCCATCGATGCTCACCTCGAGCTCGCCGTCGCGGTTCTTGCTGCTGACCTTGAGGGTCACCTTTGTGCTCAAGGGCAAAACCAGAGGCCGGAAGCTCAGACTCCTGGGGCAGATGGGCGTGATGAGCAGCGACTTTACGAGGGGGTGGATGATGGACCCGCCGGCGCTGAGGCTGTAGGCTGTCGAGCCTGTTGGTGTGCTGAGGAGTATGCCGTCGGCCACGGCTTCGGTCAAGAAACGGTTGTTGAGGTATATGTCGATGTGGGCTAGGTGAGGCTTCGGGCCACGGTGGATGAGAAGCTCGTTCAGGGCGTGGATTGGTTGAGGGATGTCTCTTTTTGTTAGGATTGTGTCCTCGGGAGGGATTGCTGGCAGATGCGCCTGGGATTTCGTCGTCGGAAGCAACTGACTGTTGATGTTCTGGCCATTGTTGTCATAGACACCGACGCGCAGCCGATGCCGAAGCAGGATCTTGGCCGCCCGGCTTTGGCCCATGCTCTTGCCCGGAGACGCATGCCATCCGGACTGGCCTCCGTTGTGGGTATCGTGTTCCTTTTCTCCGCTCGCGACTCGGGTGTGCGGCGACAAGAGGTCCTGGACGGCGACGCCGCTACCGCTCATGTACGCCTCCCTCCAGGCCCGTTTGTACTCCTCAAACTTCCACTCTGCCAGGAACCCGATCGTGCCGAAGTTAAAGGCCAGGATCGGTGGGACAGCAGAGTACATGCTGAAGTGGCTCGCAGCGCGCAAGATGGTGCCGTCGCCGCCCAGTGTCGTGATCATGTCGATCTTATCGGGGAACGTCGAAGGATCGCAGGTGTAGATGGGGAAGTTGAACGACTCATGAACCATTTGCGCAACCCTGGGTTCGAAGATCAAATTCAAGCCCGAGTATGTGCTGTTCAGGTGCTTCGCAAAGTCGATAGTCGCGCGGAGGACTTGGGGAGATCGCAGTTTCGGCATCAGAAGGATGTTTCGGGGGGGTGTCGGCCAGTGTAGGGAGAGCAGACCGGATGTCGAGTTTGGAGGATCGCGGTACTTCGGGATGATCCGCGAAGGGAGTGACGAGACATCGCGGATCTCGGCTGCCTGCGCAGACGCCGTCGTGGAGAAGTTCAACGGCCGGAACGCCCGAATCGGCGCCGCAGCCAGCGGCCGGGCGCAGAGGCGCGGAGCTCTGAAACCAAGCATTTTCGCAGGATCGGTACTTCGAGGGACCAACAGCAGTGAAACAGATTCACCGGCGGTTCATGGCTGAGCGTCGCGCTCCGGAGCCAGTGGTGGGAGGCGCGTCGAGTCGGTGTCGTGTCCGGGTGCAAAACCGAGGAAGAGTCGAGTGATGAAATGAAATGTTTAACAATGACGACAACGCTACTGGCGAGCCCCACTTGGGATCTGACCGAGCTCACCGAGGTTACCAGGCTGACTCATCATACCATTTCCACTTTTTCCAGAACGGGGGAAGCGGGGAATCGGGGGGCCGGGTGGGCCCCACTCTCGGCCGAAGCTATCGGAGTATGTGGCCCCACTCTTCCGCCCTTGGACACATTTGAAGCGTAGGGCTACACGGACATCTGGTTTGGAAGATTGATCACGATGGCACATAAAGACTAGATAAAACCCTACGGCTGATAAAAATTTGCTTCATTTTTGCCCATTTATGTTATGCTATAGTTGTCTTCATTCCAAAAGAAACTCACACAGACACCATCGCTTACTCCTAGTTACATGTTACCAGCTAACGTCATCTTCTCTTTCAGCTGCTTGGCGGCAAGATGACCGAGTTGATCAAAGCTTTGTGCGCTCGTCAACTGCAACACACTGATATCGCCCCCGAGGGTGTGTTTCCACCAGTTGCGAATCTCGATGGTCATCAAAGAGTCAACCCCGAGGGCAGACGGAGACACAGACGTATCGACCCCAGTCTCGTCGACCTCCTTCATGAGGAAGCCGCAAACCCTAAGCGCAATCTCCTGTGCAAGGTACGCGATGGCAGATGGTGTGTCAACCTCCTCAGGTTTGCTCTGTAGCCGGGCGAGGAACTCCGACAGCCCGGACGCTCCAGACTGCTTTCCCTCCCGGGTTGGGGTGTCCAAATCTTCAGGGTAGAGGACCATGCGAGGGTCTTGCTTCCACACGACACGGTTGTTGACATCATCTAAGGGAATAGAACACTCGAGACCAATCAGCACCTGGCCGCCGAACCCCGGCCCCGCAATGGCACACTCTGGGCCTGCATCACTACTCAGAGATTGAGCCATCGCAAGCTGAAGTCCCCGAAGCATGTCACTTTCAGATAGCAGCTTTGATCCTGCCTTTTTCATAGCATCTTCGACCTCAAGTGTGCGGCTGACGTAGCCCACATCCTCAACGCCGCCGAGATCTAGAATGGAGCATGGGAGACCGTGTCTGCGGCGGTACTGGACAAAGGCGTCGAGGAACGTGTTGGCTGCAGCATAGTTCGCTTGGCCGGGATATCCGTGAATGCCCGACGTGCTGCCGAAGAGCACGAAGAAGTCCAAGTCTGACGGCAGAACACGATGGAGGTTCCACGTCCCGCGGATCTTTGGAGAAGTTGCCGATTCCCACTGTGACAGCGTGAGATTAGGTAGTGCTGCATCCGAGAGAACCATTGCCAAGTTCAGCACTCCTCTGATCCGGTTCCACAAGGGTAGTCTGGAAGCAGCGGCATGCAGCTCTGTCTCGTTCGTAATGTCGCAGGAAACGGCCTCGACCTCACACCCTCGGCCCCGCAGCTCTGTAAGAAGGTCTTGGTCGACGGCGCTGTTTCCCGCTGATCTTGAGAGAAAGACGAAGCTTCGGGCACCATGGCAAGCCATCCATCGTGAGATGGATGCACCGAGACCCCCCGTGCCACCTACGAGAAGGTACGTTGCCTTGTTGCAAAACGATGGCGCAGGGAGCTGTCGAGCGACAACATCAAGAGCTTCTACTGCCGCTTTTTGCATGTCGATGACAACCTTGCCAACATGGGTGCCCTTGTAAATATGCCTGAATGCATCTTCAGCCTCTTGGCACGAGAAGATTCTGGAAGGCCGCAAAGGTGTGATATGCCCTTGCTCGTAAAGTTGGACGCACCGCTGAAGCAGGCGGGCAATGATGCTGGGGTCCTGTGCCGCCAGATTGGCCATCTCAACACCGATAAAGGAGCGGTTTCCATCAAAAGCTTCCATTGCGAGTCTTCCGCCGGCGAGCGTATCCCTCTTCCCGAGCTCGATGAAGGTGCCATGCGGGGCAACGCATTCCCACGATGCGTGAAGGAGCTCGCCGGCCAAGGAGTTCAAGACGACGTCTACCCCACGACCGCCAGTCGCTGCTTTGATACCTTCAACAAAGCGAGAGTCGCGTGAAGAGAAGATGTGTTCTCGAGGAATGTTCCACGTCTTCGAGATGAAGTCGACCTTCTCCTCGCTTCCAACGGTGGCGTAGACGGTCGCGCCGATCCATCGAGCCACTTGCATGGCCGCAATGCCGACGCCGCCGGCCGCACTATGTACGAGAACGGTCTGGCCGGCCTGGAGACCAGCTTTGTCCAAGAGTGCTCGCAAGACAGTGACAAAAACACACGGCATGGTCGCTGCGTCGGCGAAGCCGAGTTCATCGGGTATGCGGATACACAGCTGTGCTGGAGCTTGGATGTCGGTAGAGAAGCACGCGGCCTGGGGTGCGAAGACCATGACCCTGTCGCCGATGCGGAGGTTGGTGACGAGGGACCCTGTCGCGGTCACAACACCGCTGGCTTCGCAGCCGAGACCTTTGGGAGATGAAGGATCGATGAGTCCCATTGCTGTGACTACGTCCTTGAAGTTGAGGCCTGCGGCGTGGACCTTGATCTGCACTTGGTCCAGGGGGATCTGGTCCGAGAGACGGCGGGGGATCCAGCAGAGGCTTTGCAATGCCCCAGGCCTAGAGATGTGCAACATCTTAGATGGGGGCGGTGAAGTTGTATCTTGCAGAGCAAGGGAGACGGACAACCACTTGCAACGAGGAACGAAGATGCGTCCTGAGGAGTAGGAGAATTCCGTATCCTCATCGTGTGCTGATTTGGCCGCAACATGCCGGAGAAGTGTCTTTTGCAACACGCGAGACACAGCGGATAGAGCATCCGTCCCGTCGCTGTCCATCTCCAACGTGCAGAACGGGAGGCCCATCTCGATGCGGCATGTCCTAGCCACACCGAGCACTGGTGCAAAAGTTGGATTCTGCGTGTCAACCTGACAGGGCCGGGTGAGCCAGAGTAGCCCAAGGTTGTTCGACTGAAGTTTCTGCAGCAGACGCTTGAAGTCGTCCAGCTTGCCATGTGTCATGTCGTGGAAGTAGCCGTCTCCGCGGCAGAGGTCGACCGCCGAGACTACCGGGGCACATGGCTGTATGTTTCCGGCAGAGAGCGTGGTGCAAGTGACGGAGTGGCCTTGTTTCTCCAGGTGATTGCACAGGTCCACAACGACTGGATGCGACTCCTCTTCGCACAGAATCGTGATCTCTCCTAACGCAGAAGGCATCTTGGAAGTGGAATGCGCAGGGCGAGCGACAATAGTTGCGTTGAGTCTGTGCTGCTGCTCGGCATCGTAGAAGACATCGGGCTTCGAGAAGCCCGCAAGAGCAAGTCGCTCTTCCCATCGGTCCGGCGAGATGTAAGGCTCATCTTTGCGGCCGTCAGACTCTCCGAGCCACCAGCCGGACAGATAACCCATTATGAAGTTGATCCATTTTGTGTCTAATTCTTGAGGTCAGCATCAAATTGTGTGAGACACCGGAGGGGAGTCTCCTACCGCAGCAAAGTTCGTGCATCAGCAGTCTTCCCTCTGGTTTCAAAAGCGTTCTGACATGCTGTAATGTCTTCGTCAAGTCTGGAGTGGCGTGGAGAACCTATGTTGCGTCAATAATCCCAACGGGATTCTCAACCTGAAAGTGACCGTTGGCGCGGGCGGGCACCTACATTGCTTGCAACGATGAGGTCGTATTGTTCTCCCCCAAACCCCTGATCTTCCGGGTCATGGCTGATGTCGAGCACTCGATAATCCAAGAACCCCTCAGGGATCGTTTCAAACCTGGCCTTGGCTGCAGGAAAGAAGCCGGACGAGACGTCGGTGAAGACGTATTTCCCAAGCACTTTGCCGTCGTCGAAGCACTCCGTCAGACACTTCAGGATGCGTGCAGTCAAACCTCCTGTGCCAGCGCCGATTTCGAGAATCCTGAGATGTCGGCCTCGCTTGTGTGACAAGAGCTGAAGCAGAGGCTTGTAAGTGAAGAGGGTGTTCATCCAATCGTATAGCTCATGGAGGGCGTTGTCCTGAAGGAATAATTCCAGAGGTCCAATATCCGAGGTGAAAAGGGACTGCGCGTGGGTGTAGCAGCGACTGATGAGAGTAGCAACGGCCGAAGCTGGTGTTTTTTCAAGCTGCAGACTAACATCTCTGATCTTGTCATGGACTTCTGCTGTCGTCAAAGCTGGCCAGGTTCTGTTTGACCTGACGATTTGTTTCTCCAGCCACTGGTAATGCTTCCTGAGGTGTGGTTGTGTCTGCTCGGACAACACGCTAGCTACGCCAACTTCTCGCAGGGTAACTAGACCGCAGAGTATGAAGAGATCTTCAAGAAGACCGTGGATCTCTGAAAAGTCGTTGGGGGAGGTTGGTTGTATCAGTTCTGTCGATTCCGCCAAGTCAACGTCGGGCTTCCAGACCAAATGTGTCACCTTGGAAGTGTCTGGACTGTGTTTGGTAGAGTCGACGATCTCGATAGGTGAAAACTGGAGACCCTTCATGTGAACCAACGGCTGGCCAGTTGGATTCCCGGGCACAAACCCAATGGATTCTCCCTGGCAATAGCCATCTCTACCAGTTTTCAATGTCTGAATTAGACAACCCCTAGTTTCCGCCTCAGCGTTGATGGAGATTTCGTTGACATAGGTGGGCAGATAAAGTTTGTCGAGCTGGCGAGGTTCTCCGGAGGTATTAGCTACCACGAGCGATTGGAAGACATGGTCGATGGTAGTAGGATGTATCGCATAGGACTGTGTGGCAGACCCGTCGACTTTGCAGTCCGATATCTCGACCTCTACAGCTGAGGAAGTGACACTTGAACGGACCGTCCGCATGCACCTGAACAGAGGCCCGTAGTTGTATCCCACTCTGGACATTTGCTTGTACCATCGTGAAGGCTCGGTGACTCTCAAAAACGAAGCCTTTTGCAGGCCAGGTAGGTTTCTGACCTTCAGGTCGTTTCCGCCTTTTATAAGGCATGTGCAGTGTGTCGTCCAAGTGTCTGCGGAGGAACAGCTCTGGACTGTGAGCTCCCACCACTCTGACACGTCGTTGTGCGTCAATCGCTGTCGTCGAACCGACGTGAGAAATTCGACCGCCTTCCCAGGTGAGATGACCAGCGCGTTCATAATATGCATCTCGCGTATCGTGAAGTCGGTATGCTCGGTCAGTTGACGAACAGCCTCTCCCGCCATAGCCACATAGCCAGCTGCGGGGAAAACGATGTCTGAACCGACTTGGTGATCCATGATCCAGGGGACTTTGTCGAGTGAGAGACAACACCTCCAACTTGGTTCCGCATTGCTTGTTTCCAATACACGGTGTCCGAGCAGCTCATGGGGCGGGTACTCGGGGAATTGCCAGAGATTTGTGATCCGAGAATCAGGCCAATACGTCTTGCTCAGGTTCCATGGATACCTTGGCAGGTCCGTCAAGGGGCGGACGCCGTCCATAACGGGAAAGTCGACGGCGACACCACGGCAATGGAGCTCGCCGACGGCCGCAAGGAAAGAAGCGGCGCTGTTCAAACCGCGCTTCTGCGCGGCAACGTAGGGCGGGGAGATTGAGTTCTCGGAGCAGATCTGCTTCAGAGGGCCGGCGAGTGCCGAGTGCGGACCGACTTCCAGAAACAAAGACGTTGAAGAGGTTTGCAGGAGCCTCGTCACGGCCTGACGAAACAATACTGGGGACTCCAAATTGCATTGCCAATACTCGGGGCCAAAATCTGCACCGCGAAGAGGTGTGTGAGGCGAGACGCTCGAGTAGAATGAGATCCTCGGTGACTTGGGATTCAGATGTGATCTTAGTAGAGCTTGGTACTCTGCGCCGATGACTTTCATATGATCTACCAAGGGATATTGTCAGAAGACATGTGTTGGATCAAAATAAGACAACTTTGGCACTCACGAGAATGATAAGCTTTGTCGACTTTCAGGATTCGGACCAAGGAGTCTGGCTTGGCGGCATGTATATCCTCGCAAACCGCCCTGAGTAGGTCCGAATCTCCCGAAAGAGTCACGCTGGAGTTGCTGTTCTCGCAGGCGATGACGACTCCGGTCGTCAGGAAAGGGGTTACTTGGTCTCTGCCGAGCCCGACTGCGGCCATGGCTCCACATTTCTCCAGCTTCTTGGCCATGTAGCCACGATAGTAGGCGACGATGATGGCTTCCTTGATCGTCAGAGTCCCAGCGGCATATGCTGCCGCGATCTCGCCACTGGAATGTCCGACTACTGCTTTTGGACTGACACCATATCTAGCGAGATGTCGAACAAGAGCAACCTGGAGCGCAGTACACACTGGTTGTGCGAATTCGGCCTCCCCAAGACGAGAGCCTGCATCAGCTCTCATGAGCTCGCCTGTGAACACCATCAGTCAGTTTTCTTACGCTCCAAACCAAAGGACTATTCGTATAGCTGACTTACGGCTGATCTCCCAAGCTGGTTGATGTTCCCTCGGGAGACACTTCAACGCTGCATCCATCTCCCGAATGTCTTGCAGGAACTCCTTGCTCGCCTTCATCAGATGGGAACCCATCCGAGCCCACTGCGCGCCTTGACCGGTGAAGACGAATGTGATATCTTTGCTTTCCGATTTTGGTCGGAAGGTGGGCGCTGGAGGGAAGTCCGGAGCTATGTTGCCAGACTCGCCGGCGACGACGGCAAACGTCCGGTAGGCGAGATGTGACCGCCGATGGGTAAGAGTATGAGCCAAAGCCTCAAGCTTGAGCGGGTTAGCTTGGATGATATTTTGATAGCCGCGAACCGCCTTCTTCAAGGATTCCTCGTTGGAAGCGGAGAAAAGCAACAGTGTTGCCGGTTCCCTCCGCAGCGGAGGCGAGGGCGGCGGCGTATCGACATTTCCAGGGCCTCGGACTGCCGTAGGATACGCTACAGATGCAGAAGAGTCGATGATGATCTACTGTTGTAAGCAATGATATTTTGGGAAAGAATCAAAGTACGTACGTGGACATTTGTGCCGCCTATGCCGAAGCTGTTGACCCCTATCCGTTCTGCTCGATCTTCGGGCCACGGCAGGGGCTCCGTTGGCACTTTCAAGCCGGATGAATCAAACGGTACTGTAGTTCCAACGATGAGCTCCTTCAGTTCGACTGCACCATGCTGTGCATGACCTACTGCTAATACTGGGATTCTCAAACTTGATATTGGGTATGATGGTCCTAGTCTCGAGAGACAAGACCGCCTTTACTATGCTCGTAATAGCCGAGGCGGCCTCTGAATGGCCCAGATTGGGTTTCACCTGGTTGACAGTTAATATGGAAATGCTTAGAAAGTCATAGGGTTCAAAGAAGGACCATACTGAGCCGATAAGCATTCCTTTCTCCCCAAACACGGTTCCGACAGTGCATGCCTCGATCGTATCACCCACAGCAGTTCCCGTTCCGTGGCACTCGACCATGGCAGTCTGCCACATGTCACTCTCGGGGATCCCGGCCTGGCGATAGGCGTCGCGAATCAGCTGCTGCTGGGCCTGCGCGCTCGGAGTCGTCAGGCCGAGCGTCTTGCCGTCCGAGTTGGTCGCGGACCCGCGGATCACGGCCCGGATCGGGTTCCCGTCGCGGATGGCACAGTCAAGCCTCTTGACGAAGAGGCAGTTGAGGGCCTCTGCGCGTGCATAGCCGTTGGCGCCGGCGTCGAACGTCTTGCACGACGCGTCGGGCGACAACACGCTCTGCTCGGCCATGAGCTTGGTGAACCCCGGCGAGAGCATCAGATTCGAGCCCGCGACCACGGCCGAGTCGCATTCTCCTGCGCGGATTGCTTGACAGGCAAGATGAACTGCGAGACCGGCCGCCGAGCAAGCTGTGCGGACGGTCATGCTGCATAATGGTCAACATGTGTCAAAAGGTTGCGAGACGTATAATCACTAATACGCACCTTGGTCCTCTCAGATCGAATGCATGGGATATCCGGTTTGCCTGGACAAAGTCCATGTAGCCAGTAAGACGATACATGCCATCGTCTTGCGTGTCAATAGCGTGCATCTCACGCCAGTCGTCGCCAAAGCTTCCCACATAACATCCTATCCTCTGGCCCTGCCAATCCGTCTCAGCGGCGCTCTCCAGAGCCTCCCAGACAACCTGCAGAAGAAGCCGTTGCTGTGGGTCGAGTTTTGACAGCTCCTTCGGATTCATAGAAAACATTGACGGATCGAACTTTGTCACATCGTCGTGCGCCAACCAGTAGCCTTCCTCAGTTGGGAGGGGCCGCGTGGTCCCGCTCTCTGTGAAATGGTGCGTTTGCGAGCTGTACCGGGGCCTATCCGGTTTGGAACGTGCATCTTTACGGTTGACGAGGAAGTTGTACAGTGAGGTCGGCGTGTCGATGCCGCCTGGTAGCCGCAGGCCTATCCCGCAGATTGCTATCGGCTCAGGTACTGACATTTTTGTTGAGGAGGGAGATGTGGTTTAGGACTGCAGAAGGAGTGTTCGAACCAGTCACCAATAGCGATTACAAGTGATCTCTTCAAGACTATGGACGCGCTTGATGTGGAGGTTGCAGGACGAGAGTACAGCACATGTTTTCGTCTGAGTTCATTGGGAGACTGTACGAATATCTACCAAATCACACATATCAGTAACCGGATTTTCACCAGTTTGTGCCCCATGCTACAGTACGCAGACACATCAAGACTGACCTCGGACCGTGGCAAGTGGTGGAAGGGGATTCGGACCGGCTTTGCACAGGGTGGTCGAGAGGCTGACTCGTAACTGTCCTGGTACGGAATTGCATTCGCAAATCGCCAGAACCCACCCGAGTTTAGTGTAGTCTAGCCTACTACCATTCTTGATTTACACATGGAAGCATTGGGACAGGAAATACCGCGACGGTTCGATTACTTCTACACGATTGAACGCGGTGCTTGGCTGACACTTGCTACGCCCGACAGACTAAGATCTGCTAGAGTGGACACTTACAGACACCACGGTCGAACGAGAGCCATGGAAAAGCTAAAGACAGCATTGTGGCCAACGTCTCGAGATTACAGTACTGTGCGTACAAGCCAATCTGATGATGACGAACCACAAGAGGTTGTGGAAGAGCGGTTGCGTGGAGACCTGGCCATCATGGAGAGCAACGTGTGGTGCCTACGCATGAGTCTGCTCATCACCGTCTCGGCTCTCTTGCTCGTCACTATTTTCGCCGTCTTCAGTCGTGTTTCCTGTGTCAGATCGTCCCTTGCTTGCGGTGAAGGCCACATAGGAAGCGATCCAAATGGTTTCGTACCGCCTAGTGAGTGTCCCGTCCCCTCCCCAAATCAACATTTAGGAAATCAAGCGTCTGATGCCGTCAACCTAGACATCGGCGAGCCTCCAAGATGGACATTGTTCGACAGCACGTCACCTTATTACATCCCCGAAGATACATTCGATGATCTTGACAAAACTAAGATGATGGCTAAGAAGCTGAAGAGCCTGCACAACTGTAAGTAGGCTGAAGTGCCCATCCGGAATAGCTCCTGACGTAGTCCAACAGCCTCGAACGTCCTTTTGAATGGCAAGTTCGCCGACTGGAAGAAGCCAGACGGCACCGTCGCAAAGTTGCCTGCGTATTATTCAACCGTGTCCAACCGACAGACATACATCATTCGCTCATTTCACCAGATGCACTGCCTCGTAGGCCGAGACCTCTATCCTCTGTGTTCATGAAGCAAACAAACGCGCTGACACCAGGCCAGATATCCATCACTGAAGAGTACGGCCACAGAGTACACAACGTATCGTCGCAATGGGCCCCTCAGCACGTCGCGCACTGCCTCAACGCGATCCGAGAAGCAATCATGTGTCTGGCCGACGCCACGCCCATGACGTACGTCAACGGATTTGCCGTTGGACATGTCACGGATGACCAGCAGTTTATGTGCCGAGACTGGTCTGCACTGCGGAGATGGGCAAACGATCCGGTGAGAGGGATACGGTACAAGAACCTCGCGCCCGAGGGTGCCAAGCACGACCAATACACCGAGATCATTCCCTTTCCAGAGCTCTCGGAGTTGGAAAAGGTCGGCCTCGCCTGATGTGCTGGTATCTGGGCTGAAACCTGACGATGGGTTGAGCCATGTTTCACGCAGTAGCTTTCACTAGGGTAGATGCCATCATGAGCGGGCATATTTCACTGAATTTTGACTTCCTTGATACTTCCCCCAATGCAAGAAATCAGTTCGTGATATGGAGGGTAGACTCTGACTTGGAATGGCTTTTCTACGGAGTTGTCACAACCTACATCCGTCTTTCCATATGCAAACATCGGTACTTCTATCTCGTAAACCTTTTCAAGTCTCTATACACCCAGATCCGTCGAAGAACAATCAAACCCCTTATCCAATCAAACAGTCTACTTCATGGGGCTCGTTGTAGACTCGCGTGATGTTTGGCAAGTCAATCTCCCAAGACTGAGGGATCCCGTTGTACAAGATGCAGTGCTCGACGTGTTTCGGATCTCTGCAAAGGGAGTCGAGAACCCGGGGGTTGAAGTGTGAGGCATACGTGATCCTGTCCCAGACGTAGCTGCAATGCATGTGGTGAACCGTGCCGTCTGTGAATATCTCCCCGTGCTCGCCCTTGGCCGCCACGTCGAAGGGGACCTCGTTGATCCGCTCTCGCTCGTACCAGAACGTCGTGTTCCGCCACTTCATGTAGCCGAGGTACCGTTCGTGCATGTCCTCGTTAAAGCATCGCGGGTGCATCCACGTCGAGAGTACGAAGTCGTACACGCAGCCGCGGGCTTTGGATACCTTCCAGTCCGGGGAGCATTTGCCTAGGGAAACCGGCTCGGGAGGGTACCCGGGCGTCATGTCGTGGGTAGCCCTTCCGAGGTAGAATATCACGACAGCGGCCGGTATGAGCGCCATCTTCGCAATAGTTGACCATATCCGGCCGTGACGCGCTTTGCGTTTTGATAACACTTCCACCGTGTAGTTGGCAGAATCGGTCTCGTCATGATAGCTGCTGCGCTGTGAGATTGGATCCGTTTGGGGTTCTTCTGTAAGCAGCACTTCTTTCTCCATGCTGCCGTTTGGTGGGGAGGGAATTGTGTCGTGAAAAGACACAGCAGAATGACTGTCCTAGTGAGAGACGGTTGTAATTGCGCTGTGATACTGTGTGGCGAAGCTCAGTAAAGTGATATTGACGACGACAGCTATCGAAACCGAACAAGCTCGAGATGTCACAAGGGAGCAAGGATCAGCAAGACACAATCAGATAAACTATACCTCTGTAACACGAATCCCTCTCCGGGGATGATCGCCCCACTCAAACGAATGTGAGTTGTGTTTCGGACCGCAGAAAGTCGATCGAATCCTGGTCCTCGGATGATCCTAGAACAACTTCCACACCGACTGGTCCCTCGGCTGTGAGGATGTGATTGGCCGACTGGGCCATTTGGTTCACGACAGGAAAGCCGTTCGTTCACTTGTCTGCGTGGCCGACGGAGATTGCGACATTCACACCGGACTACCCTGTCTTGCCCTCCCTCTCAAGTCTCGACGAACACACCTACAGCTTGAACGTAATAACCTCTGTCCGAGTCCATATCCTTTGCGGAGTATAACGACCCAAAGGTCAAACACCAAGCCATGCCTACCGCCAATCCGGTCCTCATCCAAGACATCCCCCGCTCCCGCAATGAACCGCCGCCAGTGTTCTTGATCCACGATGCCAGTGGTCTCCTCACTAGCTACTTCAAAGTCGGCACGCTGGGGCGTAAGGTGTACGGGATATGGGATCCGAAGTTTGACGCCGACGGCATTGGCGGCTGGCAGAGCGTCAAAGACATCGCCGAAGCATACATCCGCCTCATCAAACGGGTGATGCTAAGAGGCGAGATCGTGCTAGGAGGTCCGTGTGCAACAACAACAACTAAATCCCATCTTAGTCTGCCCTTGGCTAACGGTTGTCCAGGCTGGTCGTTTGGAGGCGTCCTCTCAGTCCAGATCGCACACATGCTGGCAACATCCGGTCGAGGCCTACGTGTGTCTCGAATCATCCTCATCGACTCGGTATATCCTCGCTGCCCTCGACCGGAGGCCCAGAAGGAACCGGCAAAGCTTCATCACGCCCCGGCTCTGCCAGGCATCAACCAGGAGACGCGTGACAAGCTCATGACCGCCCTCATGCGTGCCACCTGCCTCTCGGATCAATGGGATCCTCCCGCGTGGTCGATGCCTCGCGCCGGGGTCCTTGGAACGGCGCGGTCGCGGGACGTCGATCCCAATCCACCGCATGTCGTGTTGATCAGGGCTAAGAGCATGGTGCCGATGGCTGAGCCTGGCGAGAAGTGTCCTCTGGACAGGACCAGGTTTCTGCCTCAACTCGGCTGGGAAGACATGCAGGAAGGCTTTGTGGAGCAGGTCATTGAGACTTCCGGTAACCATTACAGCGTCTTTGACCAAGAGCATGTCAGTCTTGATGGAACTTATTCATTGGAGAATTTCATCCGTCGCTAACATGGCTATAGATTGATACCATCACAGCACATATCAGAAAAAGTCTGGACATGGCTTTAGACTAGCACCACGGTAAAATGATGCAGATTTATAATAATATGTTCTACTCTAAATCTTCGCTCCAGGAAAGAAATATTCATGTACCGTGATGGAGCTTCCTGAACGTTCTAGCGCGAGAGTGTAGTCGCGAAATACAATGAATGAAATGTTCCCACCAGCTAAACACTCATATGCCATGAAATGTTCTTCGAAAGTTTTCAAATACCTCGCAACTTGACCCAGAATTTGGGGTTTTTACAGTATCTCTTCATATACATCCTTTTCGTCTTCGGGCGCGACATTCACCCATCGAGCCCTTCTGACCGGATCATGGGCCCATTCTCTCAACGCGAAGAAGTCTCGACAGTGGCTCTGCTGATCGTCCGTAGTATGTCCGACTCCCATACCATTGATATAGGAGATTGGGGTCGCGTCTGGTAGTTGTGAAATATCCCATGTCAGCGAGCACAAACTTTGGCGGAAAGCTGCGTTCTCCTACCTGCAAGGCATGTAATCGCGGATCTCACTGTGTTCAGACAGTGAATCACATGACCCGTTTCCCATTTCGACGTCTTGTTGTTCACTCTGTAGCCAATATCCTCGAATATGATTGACTGTGTTCTAGTTAATCCTCTGGCCAGTCTACATGATGCGGCTAGTCCACTTACTATGCAGTGCATCTGGTGGAATGCCCTGATGCTATAGAGCTCGGAGCCCTTCCGGGTTACGTAGGCAGGGAGAGGCTGTCGCTCATTGTTGAAATCCATGTACGTTGTGTATTTTCCGTTGATATGTACGTTGGAGGCTACAAGTTCTGTCAGACCCTGATAAATGTTCGTTTTGGGTTGAGTGGCCTGCGCAAACCATTGTGTAACATCTTGAAGTCCTTCGCCGCTGCTCGCACATTGTCGAGATTTTCAAAAGCATCTGGCTTGAAATAGTGAGGATCCGTCTCGTCATCGTACTTCATCCACTTGACCGGCTGGCCGATGTCTGCGAGGCAACGACTTGTCAGCTTGATCGTATGTCGACTTTACGCAATCTTAACCTACCCGGAGGCACAAATCCGCTAGGGTCTACTCCCAGTGGCACATCTCCGGCCGGCGGCATGTATCGCTGAAAGTGTAGCACGACGACATAACCGACCAGCAAAGCGAGAAGACCGGCCTCGATCCATGCTATCCTCCGGACCCTGCGAAGCCGCTGTTCCCAAGCAACACGGTCCAGATTCCATTCGTCCGGAAACGTAGGCGAGCTGTCCTGCTCGTCCTTGAGGCCCAACTCCACGCTTCTGATACTCTCTAGATCGTCGTCGCGGTCGAGGTCGAAGTCGTTCTCATCAAGGACGTTGTACTTCACCATTTTGTTCTGATCATCCGCAAACCTCACGGACTTCCCCATCCCACCTGGCAATGGATCCTGATATGCTAGCGCTGTTGACTCTGCGGGACCGAGATGGTTGGATAATGACGCTTGCCATTGACTGATCCGAGAGGTGCCCTCGCTGACGACGACGCTAGGCCCCCAGAATCCCCGAAAATCCAACGGCAGCGCCCTCTTCCTCGACAGAAGCGGACCGAAAGCCGAATGAAGCTTTGGCTGCGAGGTTTCAGTGTCTGGGCAGATCGCTGCGGACCGAAGGTTAAACGATACCCCACCACAATCGACTCGAGTCAGTTGAGTAACGTTAGCTTTCCCACTCGCGTGATCCGGATGTGGAAGCACACGCACAGCTTGTTCATCTGGAATTGGGCCTCTTCCCGTGGGAAGACAGACACTCGGTGTCTACAGACTGCAGTTACGCTTTTCGAATCCATTTGGCTTCACGATAGAGGTGATCGCAACCAAACCAAAAAAGAAAAAATAGAAAAAGAAAAAGAACCGCTTCTTCAGGAATGGAGGCAGACGGAGAAAAGATCACTTGGCGGTCGCTGCCCAGAAAGGACCAACTGGCAATTCTGTGTTTCTTACGGTTTGCTGAGCCCGTGGTCAGCATTTCACTACTCGTACGTGAACCCCCCTTTCGCAGTTTACGTGCAACATACTCGTGGGCACATTGGTAGCTGATAGAAACTTCACAGACATATCTCTACTACCAGTTGCAGTCCTTGGACCCTAGCTTGGAATCGGGGACGATCGTCCAACAAGTAGCCTACTTGCAAACCAGTTTTATGCTTTCGCAATGCTTTTCCTCCATGTTCCTTGGCAGGCTGGCCGATTCTCCAAAGGGAGGGAGGAAACTCGTCCTTTTGATGGGGCTAGCAGGGTCGTGTGAGTTACACCCTTCCAGTGATTCAAGAGTCCAAGTTCTGTGTTGATACTGACTGGAAAGGGCTGCAGTTGTTGGTTGTGTGGCGTTTGGCTTCATCACCAATTTCAAGCAAGCCCTGGCATTGCGTATCCTCGAAGGGTTCGTGAACGGCAACGTGGCGACGGTGCGAACCATGGTGTCGGAAGTAGTTGTCGAGAAGCGGTAGGCCTAGTCGACTTGCCCGGTCCCGGACAAACACCACCTATCTATCAGTACTAACGATTCAGCAGATTTCAACCCCATGCTTTTTTGCTGCTTCCAATCTCCTTCAATGTGGCTGCCATGGCTAGTCCTTTGATGGCTGGTCAGCTAGCAGATCTCCCAGGTAAATACCCGGACAAGTTTGGAAACAACGCCTTTTTGAAGGCGTGGCCATACGCGCCCCCGGCGCTGGTAAGCGGCTTCATCATGCTGCTCGCCTTCTTCGCGGTGTTTTTCTTCCTGGAAGAGGTTAGTCCGAGAGCCCGTTCGTCCGGATGACTGACACAATAGAGCTGACGATGGCTGGACAGACTCTTGAGCCGCTGAAACACAGATTCGACCCGGGACTAGCGGTTACCAAGAAGGTCCGATCGGTTATTTTCAGGATTAGGACCTCGACTGACGATCCGATCTCTCCTGGTGACGCCACTGACGAAGAAATGTCCCGCATGCTTGACCAAGACCCGGAGTCGTCGGAAAGAGAGTCGGAAGAGCACATCGAGTCTTTCAAAACTGCCAAAGTACCAAAGGTTCTTCCGACGAGAAGGATCTTCACGAGAAACCTGTGCTACACCCTTTTGGCGTACGCGATACAGGAATACCACATCACCACGTACAACACCCTCTGGACGAGCTTCCTCAGCGACCCGGTCGACCAAGAAAACCAAGCAAAGTTGCCGTTCTTCTTCTCCGGAGGCGCGGGCATGAAGCCGGATCAGATAATGTGGTCTCTCTTCATGGTGGGAGTGCTAGGCCTTCCAACCCAGCTGCTCATTTACCCCCGTATCAACCGCCGACTGGGGACGCTCAAGATGTGGCGCACTTTCATGCTGGGCATGCCCCTCATGTACCTTGTAGTGCCGTACATCGCGGCCATGCCATCGTCTACGCCGCCGCCAGCCGGGAAGACTGGATTCCCCGTCTGGTTCCTCATCATCTCCGTTCAGATGATGATGGTCGGGACATCAACCTTTGTTGTCCCGGCACAGCTGGTCTTGACAAACCTGTGAGTGGTTCCCGTGATCTCTGTTTAGTCGAAAGACGTCTAACAAATCTGTCTTTGTTAGATCCTCGCCCCATCCCTCGGCTCTGGCCAGAACCCATAGCAGCGCTTTCTTGCTCTCGGGCCTGGTGCGGTCGGCCACGTCTGCCATTGCCGGAGTGCTGTACAGCTATGGCTCTTCCCACAACATCACCGGATTGGCTTGGTGGGTAGCCGGCGCGTTTGCTGTTCTTGGTTGTTGGAATAGTCGGATTGTGAAAGAAGGAAATGGCCACGAGATTTGGCTCACAGGTGATGTCGAATAAAGAGTTGACGTCCTGTCTCTCGACGTTCGTTTTTTGGCGATAGAGTCCGTTTTTTTCACACACTCCTTGATAAGAGTTCTGTTTTTCTAGACGAAACTAGCGAATTTTCTCTCTTTATAGAATCGATGAGGAGATAGAACCAGATCACCAGAGGCTGATAGGAGAAGAGCCACACTCATTGCCTGGTGCATCAGAAGACAAATCAGCACATCAACATGAGACGTTGTCGTTGCCAAACACTCGATCGTACCAGATACCAATGTGAGCCTTCGTGACTTTGATAGCAAGCATGTTTAGACTTTAGTTTCCACAGACTTAACTCGTCTTCCGTGGGAGGTTGAATCAACTAGCATTATGCTACATACGATAGGATATTCGAACTAAACACTAGACTGTGGCTAGGAAAACTCTCTGTAATCCAGAGTCCCTCAGCTGCCCGCCAGTCCAGTCGATATGACTGAACCCGGCCGCCTCGAACGCATCTTTCCATACACTCGCACCCGCCGTCGCGTGCGTTCGCCCGTCGCCGAAAACCCACCATCCTTCAAACAGCCCAAAGACGAAATCGGCCCAGCACAGCCGTTCCTGCACTTCCATCACGAGAGCAAAGCCGCCGGGGCGGAGGAACTGTCGCAAGTTGCGGAGCGACTTGACCATGTCGGGAGTCGCGTGGACCGCGTTGACGGCAATCACAATGTCCTGCGTTCCGGCTAGGTCGGCCGGCGGCGGCTTCTCGATGTCCTGCGTGCGGTATGTCATGAAAGGATACTCCTGGAACTTGCGCGCAGCTTGGGAGATGAAACCGTGGGCTAGGTCGGTGAAAGTGTATTCCACGGCGACGCCGGATCGGGCCAGCAGCGGT
This sequence comes from Colletotrichum destructivum, assembly GCF_034447905.1. Taxonomy (NCBI): domain Eukaryota; kingdom Fungi; phylum Ascomycota; class Sordariomycetes; order Glomerellales; family Glomerellaceae; genus Colletotrichum; species Colletotrichum destructivum. The sequence continues at coordinate 2,335,714 of NC_085905.1, forward strand.
GCCAGCCACTTCGTCGTGCCTCCGGTTCCTGCGCCGAGCTCCAGCAGGTTGAGCTTGGAGCCGTGTGGTGGGACGGCGATGGCCTCGAGGAAGCGGCCCATGAAGTCTTCCATGAGCTTGTGGAATGCTTTGCTGGGATGCGCCGCTCCGTAGATCTCTTCGAGATACTCGCGGCCCTCTGGCGACCCGAAGATGGATCTGACGCCGTCGGTGTGGCCCGCATAGATTTCTGCGAGGTTGTTGCCGGCATGGGCGACCAGCTTGTTGAGGGCGGTGTATGTCGGGTAGTCGTTCAGGACTTGCGCCAGCGTCTCTTTCGGGTCGACGGCACGGAGCGGCGTCTCCGTCCGGACGTAGTGCTCGTTCTCCTGACGGATGAGGCCCGCTTCCAAGAGCATCTCATAGCAGAAGTCGAGTTGCTTCTGCACGTTTGGGACGCATTTTATGGGCCGGAGCTTCTGACCCGGTTTCGTCCGGCAGACGTCGCATCGCAGCTTTTGGAAGGCCTTGACGATGAGTTGCACGATGAGCGTCTTTTGCCGCGAATGGACGTTGTCGTAATAGCCAGCAAAACCGGCATCCGTGACGATGCTGTCCGTGTTGTGTTTTGTCTCGCTGAATGCTGTGATGGATGCAGTCAAAATGGAGGGATACCGTGGCTCGTCGTGACTCGGGAGTCTGCACTCTCCGAGACCACTGGGCCCGTCTACGGGATGCGCCGGAGAGACTTTGGTGGCTGACATGTTGACAACGCGTTGTTAAAGACAAATGCCCAAGAGATTTCGTGCTAAATTCCTTCAATTGCTATGGTATGATGTCCTCCCCCCCCTCCAGCGGTTCCTTTCGATGCCTCGACATCGAACGCCTAAGCAACCGAGTTGACTTACACGCCTCCGGGCCGGGGCGGGTCCAATCGCCGAAAGAGGGAGGGAGGAGAGGGGGGGGAATAAGCTGAGTCAGGCAACCCGTTTCGTTGCGCCGGACCGCTCGGAATTGGGCGGCTTGCAATAACCATGGGTTTGTTTGGTGTTTCGCTCTCCGAGGGCCGGGCCGATATCATCGAGTCATGATGGGTGATACCGGGTGGGGGGCGGGGGAGGGACGAATGTGTGAGCGAGAGTCTACTTTGCTGTCAGAGCGTCCCATCGTCAGAGCTTCTACCCTGTTTGTTTCTCTGAAGAAGTGTATGGGCTGAGGAAAAGATCCTATCCTGGCAAAGCGTCACAGCAAGATGGCTGGATGAAGCTGGTTGAACGGAATCGTTGGCTGCCTTGACAAAACTCACAACTGCAGCTCTATTCATTTTCGATAAGAATTAATTAATCGTGTAAACTAGTTTTCCGGCACTGACGTTCCCCTGCTTCAAGTACTTAATACCATGCAGGACACCTTCTAGTCCATCGCCGCCCTCGTTGATAATCTGCCGGACTGGGCGGAATTTGTCTTCTTGCAGCAGATTCTCGCTGACGCCCCAGAACATCTTGCCAAACTCGTAGTCATCGGGCCTCGGCTCAATGACCGTCTCTTTCTCAATGGTCTCTCCCAGGATGGTGTATCCCAGCGTGGTAGAGCAGTTGATCTTGGGGTTGATCTTCTTGACGATGGAGGGGACCAGGTAGAGCAGGCTGCTGTAGTGACCGCCTCGAATCGACATGGCCGAGGCACAGACGCGGGCAGATTGCGCGGTAGCTATACAGTCCCAGGCATGTCTCAGTCTTCCCTTGGTGAAAGCCTTGATCTGCTCGGCGCAGTCTTCCGATCTGTAGTCTACGCAAAAGTCGGCGCCGAGCGACTTGACGTAATCAAAGTTCTTTGGCGAGCATGTCGCAACGACGGTGCAGTTGGACAACTTGGCGAATTGGATGCCCATGATGCCTGATGCTGTGCTCCCGCCATAGATCAAAAGAGGGATCGGCTCCGGTGATGGGCTGGTGGGAAGCGGAAGCTCCAAAGACTGGTAAAGACCTTGTCCCTATCGACAGAGTGTTAGTTAGTAGGGAGGCGTGCCTGTCTGTGACCGTAGGAACCCGACATACCACGGCCACAAGCCCGGAAGTAATGGCTGCCGCCTCCGTGTCATCGACATGATCTGGGATCTTCATCTGGAGGGCGGCTTTTGCAATGGCGTATTCTGCAAAGGCGCCGTCCTCCTTCTGCCTCACGTTTCTAGAGCTCGGGTGTCAGTAAGTTGTGAAAAGATACCGCTGTGGTGAGGCGGCCTGACGAAAACGTCCCGAGGCCGACTTACGAGCCATTAATGATGCCGAAAACCCTATCCCCAGCTTTGAAATCTTTGTCGACGCCCGGGCCGACGTCGACGACAACACCAGCATATTCCAGTCCCGGACGAGTACCGGTAGGATCGCCCACCCACATAAAGTCGACGTGCTTCCAGTCCGATGGATTGATGGCCACGGCCGCGATCTTGACGAGGATGTAGCCGTCTCTCAGCTTTGGCAGCGCCGATGTGGTGATGGCAGCCTGACCGCGGCCTTGGATGATGACGGCTTTCATCTCGTCTGGAAGCTTGGACTCCATGACTGTAGTGAAGGTTTGCGAGCGGTTCAGATCGAATTTGATGGCAAACGATGATCAAAGCAAAAGGTGCCAAGATGAGTGAGTTAGACGGGGTGTTCGTTCATACCACAACAGCAACCCCAATAAGACAGAACGGAGGAGAAACACATCAAGGCACTAACTAGTCTTCAGTCCCCTTATTCCCTGGAGGCCGCTTAGACATGGGTAGGTACTATGATCGACAACCAATACGGAAGAAGACGTGTTTCGCTTTCTCGGACCGTGCTGTATACCGGGTGTAGGGCTGCTGGGATGCTCGGCCGGGACTGAGCTCAGCTGTCTGTCCACTCGGGATGACCTGCCCGTGTCCTGTGACCTGCTCCTCGGATCTGGGTGTCTCGCTTTCGCAATCGTCGTCTTGTCTGATTCCGGCAAGGAAACAGAAGCCCCTTTTTTTTTTGTCGAGAACCCGAATGTTCGTCTCTATCTCTTAAGTAGTGTATGTTCATCCCACCGCAATTACCGCAACCCACCGGAATCACACATTACCCCTTCTCCTTTTTCTTTATACTCTCTCCCTGCAGAATTTTGACAGCTTTACACAGTCAATCTGCATCAAAAGCCTAATAACATGTCCTTCAAGTCTGGCGGAGCTACGCCGTCGTCCGACATGGACACGTCGGACCCCATCGCCATCGTGGGCATGGCCGTGAGGCTACCCGGCGGCGTGCGCAACACCGAGGACTTTTGGAACCTCATGATGGACAAGAAGAGCGGCCTCATCCCCATCCCCAAGGAGAGGTGGAACAGCGAGGGCTTCTACAGCCCCGTGGCGAAATGGGGCACCGTCCAAAACAAGGAGGCGTACATGTTCAGCCAGGCCGACAACGACCTCACCAAGTTCGACGCGTCCTACTTCACGTGCGGCGAGAAGGAGATTGAGCGCATGGATCCCATGCAGAGGCAGCTGTTGGAGATTGCACGCGAGTGTCTCGACAACGCCGGCGAGACCAACTGGCGCGGCGAAGAGATCGGTTGCTACGTCGGCAACTTCTCGTCAGACTGGCAGGACGACTTGTCCATGGACCCCCACGCCTCTGGTCTGTACCGTGGCTCGGGATATCTCGACTTCTTACAGCCCAACCGGGTCTCTTATGAGTACGGCTGGACAGGTCCGAGGTAAGATATTCCTTCCGCCTTTTTCCATCCATCTTCAAGATGGAACTTGTATTTGGTGCTGACCCCCTTTCTTCGTCAAGCATGCTCGTCAAGACCGGGTGCTCATCTTCCATGGTGGCCCTGCACTTGGCTACCGAAGCCGTTCAGAACGGTGCTTGCAAGTCGGCCATGGCCTTGGGCTGCAACCTCATCACCTCAGTCATCACCTCCATCGTCTTCACAGAAACCGGCGTGCTGTCGCCAAGCGGCAAGTGCAAGACGTTTGACTTGTTAGCCGACGGTTACGGCCGCGGCGAGGCCGTCAACGCCGTGTATGTGAAGAGGCTGAGCGACGCCCTGAGAGACGGCAACCCGGTGCGGGCCATCATCCGGGCGAGCGCAACCAACAACGACGGTCGCTCCAACGGCATCATGAGCCCCAACACGTACCTGCAGGAGGCACTGATTAGGAAGACGTACGAGAAAGCCGGCGTCCCGTTCAACAAGACGGCCTTCTTCGAGTGCCACGGCACAGGGACGCCCACGGGTGATCCGCTTGAGGTGGCGGCCGTTGCGCGAATCTGGAAGGACAACGAAGGGGTCATGATCGGCGCTGTAAGTGGTCAAATCTCCGGGGCTGTCTGTCTCTATAGGAAGATGAAAAAGAAAACTTACTGAACTTGCTCCAGGTCAAACCAAACGTCGGCCACTCCGAAGGTGCTGCTGGCCTGACCAGTGTGATCAAAGCGGTCCTTGCCCTGGAAAACAGGGTGATCCCGCCCAACATTTACATGGATAACCCCAACCCGAGAAGTGAGTGTAACTGTAGAAACGATGAGCAAACGTCCTTTGGGCCTGGCTAACAGTCGATAAAAGTCCCATGGGAAGAAGCGAAGCTGTCCGTCCCGACGGAGCCGACGTCTTGGCCGGAAAACCGCGATGAGCGTATCAGTGTCAACTCGTTTGGTGTTGCCGGCTCCAACGCACATGTAAGTCTTTTGTCCATGTTTGTGATCTTTCTTTCTAAAGATTTCCAATGTTAACATCCACTTCCAGGTCATTCTCGAGTCTTTTGAGGGATGGCAGAAGCTCCAAGATGATGCCAGCTCCATCAGCTCCGACTCGGGCGTCAGCGTCCGGTCTCCGGGCCAGCGTCTGCTGCTGTTCTCCGCCAGCCACATGACTTCCCTCGAGAAGCAGGTGGAACAGCACAGAGAGTACCTCCGTAAGAAGAACACCGACGTGGACGATCTCGCCTACACGCTCGGCCACCACCGAGACCACCTGAGCTGCCGGGCCTACGCCATCGCCAACGAGGACGGCGTCTTCGACCCCAGCAGCTTCAAGAGGAAGCCCGCCGTCTCCCGCCGCCTAGTCCTGGCATTCACCGGCCAGGGAGTCCACTGGGGCGGCATGGGCAAGCGTCTGATCGAGAGCAACGACGTCTTCCGCAGCACCATCTCCCGCCTCGACGTCTGGCTCCAGTCGCTGCCCGAGAGCCACAGGCCGTCCTGGACCCTGGAAAAAGAGCTCTCGCTCGACGATGCCTCCAGCAGGGTGGGCCAGCGTGGGTACTCTCACCCATGCGCCACGGCCGTCCAGATCGCGCTGGTCGATGTCCTCGCAAGCCTCGGCATCCGCCCCGATGCTGTGACGGGCCATTCTGGCGGAGAAGCTGCCGCCGCATACGCCGCTGGCAGCATCTCCGCCGAGGCCGCCATGGCCGTAGCCTACTTCCGCGGCTGGCTCTTGGTCAACGGCACCGTTCCTCCGGGGACCATGGCTGCCGTCAGTCTCGGCCCCAGGGAGGTCGAGCCCTTCCTGATCCCCGGCGTGGTCGTGGGCTGCGAGAATAGTCAGTTGAGCACCACCCTGTCGGGTGATCCCGTCTGCATCCAACACTGCATCGACCAGATCATGCGCCGCCATCCCGACGTCAAGGCCAGGGTCCTCAACCTGGAGACCTCGTTCCACTCTCCCTGGATCGAGCCCCTCGCCGGTCCGTACGAAGAGCTGTTGAAGCCGCACCTCGCCGACGCCAAAGCACCGACCGTCCCTCACTTCTCCAGCGTGACCGGCCTGGAGATGACGGGAGACGAGTTCGGGGCCAACTACTGGCGCCGCAACTTTGTCCAGCCCGTCTTGTTCAACACGGCGGTGCGGACCCTGGTGAAGAGCAACCCCAACAACCTCTTCATCGAGGTCGGCCCGCACCCGGCGTTGCAGCGGCCCGTCAACGAGATCTTGAGGAGCATCCCCGAGGCCGCCTGCGAGTACATCACAACCCTCCATCGGGCCGAGGACACCAACCTGTCGATGCTGCGACTTGCCGGCGAGCTCTTTGTGCAAGGAGCCCCGGTAGATATGGCTTCTGTTATACCCAAGGGCAGAGTTTTGACCGATCTGCCCACGTACCCCTGGATGCACGACGTCACTTACATGGACGAGCCTCGCAACCCTTCCCGCTACAAGCAGAGGAAACACACCAGGCACGTTCTCCTGGGCGCCAGAGTGCTCGAAGGCAACGACATCGAGCCCGCGTGGAGAAACATGCTCGATCTCAAGGAGGTCCCTTGGCTCATGGACCACATCGTGAACGGCCAGATCGTGTTCCCGGGCGCCGGCTACATGGCCATTGCCGGAGAGGCAATGCGCCAGGTTGCCAACGGCCAGGACGCGTACACCATCCGTGACATGTCCATCACCACCGGCATGACGGTTCCCAAGGAGAAGAAGATGGAGCTGTACACCCGCTTGATCCCCGAGGACAAGCCCTCTCCCGAGGGGCAGTGGTATCACTTCAAGATCATGTCCTATGACGGCTACCACTGGGTCACCCACTGCTCCGGCTTCGTCCGCTCCGGCGCAGAGGCAGACAAGACCACCGTGACCAGCGCCCAGGCCGAGCAGGAGTTCGCTCGGGAGATCGAGGCTGAGGGCTGGTATAAGGCCGTCAAGGCCGTCGGCATCGACTGGCAGACCGCCTTCCAAGGACTCGACCAGATCACCGCGAACCCGGTCAGACGCGAGGCCACGGCAACCGTCTACGACTTTGAGGATACGACGCACTACGCCGCCCATCCTACCCTGCTGGACCAGATGCTCCAGATCAACCTCGTGGCCCAGACCCACGGTCAGAAGAGACGTCTTGACAGCATTCTGCTGCCCACCTTCATCTCTCGTCTGGGTGTCCTCGGTAACCAGGATCTCTGCATGAGGGCATACGGCAGCATCAGCGAAGCACCCGAGGGCATGACTGCAAATGCTGCCATCTTCACGGACGAGGGCCGGCCGACGGTGTACTTGGAAGGCCTCTCTTACTCTGAGCTGCCTGTCGCCAAGCGCGAAGAGGTCCCGCTCGGGTCCACGTTCGAGTGGAAGAAGGACATCACCATGATCGACTCTGTATCCGAGATCCAGAGCAGCACATCAGATGCGTCCGAGGAGCTTCGCGATGCCATTGGGCTCCTCGGCTTCAAGACGCCTGACGCAAAGGTCATCGAGATCGGCTCAGGAGAGACTGGAGTTACCCGCATTGCTCTCGAGGCCTTGCAACCGGCGCGCCACAAGCGGTTGTACAACAGCTACACCTATGTCTGCACGTCGGAGGAGCAGCTCGAAGAAGCCACGGCCGCAGTCAGTGCCCTGGAGAAGGAAGACGTGTCCGTTATCGATCTGGAACAGCTCTCCCTCTGCCACACTCCCGACGTCGTGGTGCTGTCTCTCTCGACGCTCTTGTCGGATGACCGGTACCTGCAGGACGACTTGACAGAGTTGAAGACCATGCAAACTGCCGGCAGCCGACTCATTGTGCACAGCCATGACGACTGTGTCATGGGCTCCAACGACAACGTCGACAAGGTGGCCAAGAGGCTGCAGTCGCTGGGTTACACTCTTCATTCCAAGACCAAGTCAGGGCTCATTCTCGCCGAGCCAACCAAGCGTGTAAGTCTCGAACAAGACAACACCACAGTCACCATTCTTGCACGCAGCACCCCTGGAGGCCGGACCGTTGCGGAAGAGGTCCAGTCGTACTTCCAGGCCAAGGGATTCAAGACACAAATCTCCTCCGCCCAGCTGGTTCCGTCCGACGGCTCCCTCGTCATCTCGCTGCTCGACCTCACGGACAACATAGTCTACGATCTCGAGCCCCAGACCTTCAGGCCTTTCATGGATAGCCTATGCAACCTACGCGGCTCCCTCATCTGGGTCATCCCCTCCGTCCACGGCGACTGCAAGGACGCCCGCCCCGCCATGATCCAAGGCACGGCCCGGACTGTTCGTATGGAGAACAAGGCGGACATCACCCTCGTCGAAGCGGACGATCTCCCCGCCACCCGCACGGGTCTTCCCGATGCGCTCTTCAAGATCTGCCAGAGCCTCCCGAACCGACGGAAGGGCGGGGACCTCGACGCGGACTACGACTACGCCATCATGGACGGCAACGTCCACATCCCTCGCATGTACTGGTTTGGGTTCTCCGAGCCGGACGTCAGCAAAGCGCTGCCCGCGGCCCGAGAGACGCCCATGTTTCGGGACGACGCCTCCTATCTCCTCGTGGGAGGGTTTGGCGGGCTCGGCCGCTCCGTAGCGACTTGGCTGCTCGAGCACGGCGCCCGTAACCTCGTGTTCCTATCGCGGTCCGCCAAGAACCCCGATAACGAGTCGTTCGTGAGAGAGCTGGAGAGCTATCCCGGCTGCGTCGTCACATCGGTGTCGGGAGACGTCGGCAACGCGGAGGACGTGCTCAAAGCCATCAGCAGCGCGCCGAAGCCGGTTGCGGGAGTCCTTCAGCTGTCGCTGGTCCTCAAGGACAACTCCACTGCCGAGATGACCTGGGAAGAATGGAACGGCGTGGTGAACCCCCGAGTCCGCGGCACGTGGAACGTTCACCAGGCTCTGTTGGACGCCCAGGTCCCACTCGACTTCTTCGTCATCTTCGGGTCCGGAGGAGGCCACACCGGATACTACGGTCAGTCCAATATCTCTCCATGGTTACGTGTATTATCGTATCATACTAACGTGTTCGCTCAGGCCAAGCCAATTACAGCGCGTCCAACACATACCTCGATGCCTTTGTCGAGTACCGCCACCACCTCGGTCTTCCCGCCTCGATCATAGACCTCGGCGTAGTCGGTGACGTCGGCTACCTCCTGGAGCGCGACGACCTCTACGAGAACTTCAAGAACGGCGGGTTCTTCTTCCTTAAGGAGCAAGACGTCCTCGACTCCGCCGCCATCGCGGTCGCCAACTCCTCCGGGGGCCCTTACAGCAGCTTCTGCCTGGGCGGCCTGTCGGAGAAGCCGCTCTCGGATCCCACGAACCGCGTCAACTGGAAGCGCGACGTCCGCTTCGCCCAGTCCCACTACTTCCTCAAGTCAAAGACCGAGGCGGTCGGGGAGGCAAAGGAGAGCGACGAGGCGGAGACTTTCATCTCGCTCGCCAGGTCCGATCCTGCGACCCTCAGGGATGGCGCGACTGTCATGGGCCTCGCGCGCTTCATCAGCGCAACGCTCAGTCATCTCATGCTCAGGCCGGTGGAGGACTTCCCCCTGACGGAGAGCTTGACCTCGATCGGCTTGGACTCCATCATCTCCATTGAGTTGGTCGACTGGATTCACCAGCAGTTCCATATCGGCCTCACTTCTATGGAGGTCACGCAGTGTACTTCTTTGATGCATCTCGCCGAGAAGATTACAGAGGAGTTGATTTCATCGGTGTAGACTTGAGTTTGGTTGCAGATGGCCTTGGTCTTGTTTGGCGTTGGAGGTCTGTTTTCTTATCTGGCCCGAGGAGTTTAGGTTCACTGTTTGTATGCTTTGCAGCCACAAGATCTATTTCCACAATATCACACGTAGAAGCTACTTTTTATATTCCTGTTGACATTCCCGATCCATTAATGAGTTTGATTATGTTGTCCTTTTTAACTCGCATTGTGAATAAATATTGATGCTGGCTATTTCGACATGTTCGTAGTTGTTCGTTGTACTCCAACCGCTGTTATGTGTCTTCTCAACTCAACCCAGTCTTGACATGAAGACGCAATACTTGAGATTCCTCCTCGTTTATGGGAAAATTAACTGTGACGTTTCTGTAATTCACACATGCAAATCTGTTGTCGCTGTCTGTGATACTGGAAATTGTTGCGAACCATGTCAAAAGGCTGTGGCTCAATAACTCATGCTACTGAACTGTTTGGCTGCATCTCAACAACCTCCTCGTCCACATCTTCATCTCCTTGTTCAGCTTCTTCTGGTGAAGTCTGCGATAAAACGTTGTAGCGACCCTTTCTGAGCCACCTCCACTCCTTGGCTGAGGAAACAACCACCAGACTGGTTAGGACACTCCCGATTCCAACCAAGGCAAGGATGTTGACCGGGGAATGCCATACGAGCCAGTCTAGCAGCAAAGCCCATGCCACCTGGGAGTATATCATGATGGTAGCAGCCGATGAGGCATCGTTGGCGATGCCTGCGGTGAGCAAACACTCCTGAAGGCACTCCCTGTTAGGATACGCAACCCGTTGTAGACATTGCCCACTCACCATTGCGAAGCCAAAACCCCCGAGTGGTACGAGTTTCAACCACGAAAGCACACTCGTCGTCAAGTGGATGCTCTCCATCAGAAAGAATGCGACAGTCGTCACTAGTACGATTGTCCAAGCGAAATACATGACACTGTATATGGGGTGCTCTCTCGGCCCGATGGATCGAATCGCAGTGAGAGCAATCTTTGCCTATTGTAAGTAAAAAGAACACCTCTTGTAGTAAGAAGACGTTGACTTACTGCGCCACCGATAACACTCATCACCCCGAAACCGAAGCCCATCATGCGACCCTTGGCGCTGTCGTCTGCTGTGGACTGCCTGGCGCTCATGAGCGTGGACTGGGACCCGAAGAGCGTATCCGGCTGTACGACAAGGATTACGCCAAGGAGTGCCACAAGAGCTCCGATGCGGTCAATTACTTCGAATGTCCCAAAATCAAGATACCGGGTTATGATCATGGCAGTGAGGGGCCCAAGGAAGTTCAAGGCCGTAGCCTCGCTGAGTTTGAGATACATGATGGAGACTATAGGTCACAAGCTGGTCAGAAAAACGCCCAAGAAGCATCGATGTCTGCATTCTTACAATAGAAGCCAAAGGCCCCAAAGACGCCAGCTGCCGCCCGGAGGGCCAGCAAAGGCCTCAACTCGGGCAAACCCCATGGGAAGTTGGGGACTTTGGTGTACCAAAGGTAAAACGTGCTGGCCACGCCGGTGATGAGGAACCGGACAAACAGGACTTGGAAGGGGTGAACAGGGTTGTCACCCGTCTCGAAGAACTTGGCAAAGCCATTGAGAGCCGCCGCCGACAGCTGAGAAATCAACACAAGCAGCGAAGGCTTGTGCCGCTCAAAGAACGACCGATTCAAGCCTTTGTCCATGACGCGCAAGTGGGTGTCAAAGGCAAACGTTAGGATCGTGTAGCTGGGAAAACCGGTCATCCTCCATTCCCCCCATTCTCCCCGCCCCAAAGACTCGGGGATAAGGTTTCTGGAAACTAGCCGCAGGGTTAGCTATTCTTCCTGTTCCGTTGAGATAGGTACTCGTAGGGGAGGGCATAGTCGAGGATCCTCGGAAAGCTTGGAGCCAGCGGCTGGTTGGGCAGCACAAGGTTTCGGAAACGAAACCATCCAAGGATGAAACGGGCTCTCGGTGCTACGTTGACCTCCAGGGTTCCCCCCTTGCTCTGTGCGCTTAATGAAGAGCCCCGGATACTCGACTCGGACCGAGTGATGCGGTCTACCTGTACAGATCGAAGAGAGCACGTGCCGCAGTCCGGAGTGTGGCCAGTTGGGTAACTCGGGCGATGGGACTGCTGCTGATGGATGCCGAACCATGTCTCCCCGGTGCGGGCTCCTAGTCCGACTATTGCACTGCCCAAGGACTCTCTGTCCGGCTGGAGAATGGGATGAAGAGCAGGATGTTGCCGGACTTGGTCCCGGAGCGAATCTGGAGCACAGTTGGATTTTTTTTGGGATTTTTTTTTTTCAACGGGTAGGATTCATTCCCTAGCATCGAAAGTTCGTTTCGATCTTCAAGTCTATCAAATCAACAACTTGTTCAAGCCTCGACAAAATGTCGCATGTCTTGAGCGCTAACACCCAAACTACGCTCAGTCCGCCGCGTCCATCATGGGTCGACCTGAGCCACTTCAGCCTCCCCGGCCCCATGGGCAGTGGTGGACAAGTGCCCTATCTCATGGCAATTCTCTTGGTGGTTTCTGTGATGGCGGTTTCGCTGCGACCGAACAAGCTATCCGCGTTTCCCGTTATCAATGGTTCGAAAAATGAGTATCTCAGAAACGGGAGAGCGATGCTAGCCCGGGGCATGAGAGAGTACGGAAATAAGCCGTTCAGGGTGAACACTGGCCTCGGTGGCGGTGTCATTATTCTCAACTCTAGTGTCATGCCTGAAGTTAGAAATGACCACCGTTTTGACTCTACGAAATTCCTTCTCCAGGTGAGCACAATGACTGGTTCGGATGCTACATCTCACGACTCCCGCTAACATGAATTCTGCTTCTAGTATTGGCAAGCCGGAATCCCAGGCTTCGAGCCCTATATCGCCCTTGGAACCGAGATCCTTCACAATGTCATCAAATGGAACCTCACACCGGCTGGCATTGGTATGTGTTTTTCACGATGGAACCGTTCTAGCCATATTGAACTAATTCGAAATCTATGGCAAAGCCAAGCTAAACAAGCCCCTATCGGATGAAGCTAATTCTGCCTTGAAGGATATCTTAACCGACAATGAAGGTAATTTGACTTTTCTTATACACCCACAGCAAATTAATAATCTCTGTTCTTCTCAGAATGGCATGAAGTGTTACTTGGAGACGTCCTCATCCGCATCGTAGCGCGAGTCTCGTCGGTCATCTTCTTGGGCCCGGAACTGTGTCGAAACCCGGACTGGCTCAAGATCACAGTCAACTACACCAATAAGGCAACAAACGCGGCCAAGGTCCTGCGCCGATGGCCCGTCTTTCTCTACCGCGTCATTCACTGGTTCTTGCCCGAGTGCCAGGAGGCGCGGCGCATGGTCGTCGAGGGCCGCAAGACCATCGCCCCGATCCTTGAAAAACGCCGGGCCCAGAAGGCAGCCGACCCCAGTCTCGAGTTCCATGACGCGTTGGATTGGTACGAGTCGGCCGCGAAGAAGATGGGTGTCGATTACGACGCCGCGTCGCAACAGTTGGGCCTAAGCATATCGGCCATCCTGACCAGCAACGATCTCATGTCGCAAAGCATCATGGACCTCTGCCAGAACCCAGAAATGTTCGAGCCCCTTCGAAACGAGATCCGATCCGTCCTCGGGGATGGTGGGTGGAAACCGACCACTCTCTTCAACATGAAGCTTCTCGATAGCGTTCTGAAGGAAAGTCTGCGTCTAAAACCCGTTGCGGCCGGTGAGTTGCCAAAACCATCCTACTTGACTTTCCGCCATGTCCGACAACGAAACATACCCGCTGACAACCCATCTCGCCCCAAGTTGCGATGGGCCGCAGAGTCATGTCGGAAGTTCAGCTCAAGGACGGGACCAGGCTCCCGAGCGAATGTGGCATCGCCCTGTCGGCCGAGAAGATGTGGGACCCGGAGGTCTACAAGAACCCAAGGACCTACGACGGATACCGCTTTCTTCACATGCGGGAAGCCTCGGAGCAGGGAGAGAAGACGGCCCAGCTAGTCAGTACCTCGCCCGAGCACCTTGGGTTCGGTCTCGGGATTCACGCTTGCCCTGGCCGCTTCTTCGGCGCCAACACGGTGAAGTTGGTCATGTGTCACTTGTTGCTCAAGTACGACATCAAGCTGGCTGACAACACCAGCACCAAGCCTCTCGAGTTCGGGTTTTCCATGTTAGCCAACCCGACCACGAAAGTGCTGATCAGGCGCCGAAAGGAACAGGTTCACTTCTAGCTTCGAGAACCCCCCAGTCTAGTTCACTTTATTCGGATTAGTATACCAGGTAGTGTGCTCTATTGGATATGATAGGGTTGTGCGTTTCAAGCCGAGTCCTAGCCGCTGGGATGGTTGTTCGTTGCTCTTAGACTTCAAACCTTGCTTGGGTACTGAGGCACCCTTCAACTTTGTCCTGATTATGGTTGCACTGCAAAACCAAGGAACCCAAATGTCGATCCCGGTAGTAGAAGTTCTTTTGGGGTATTAGGTTTGTGTGGTGTCATGTATTACGAAAGCATGCCGAGACGGGCCATGCTGCCAATGGACTTGGCTGTCAGACTCAGTGGTGGTCATTTCAGATGTAACCGAGGAAAATAAGGATTTATGCTTCTCCCACGATGTGCCGCTTACCAACAAATCGTGCAGCTGCTTTTAGACTTCTGTCATGTCACCCTGGGAGTCATTTGCCAAGCTCAAAGCCGGTCCTGCGGTGTGATCAAATAGTGCAATGCCTTGTACTCGCTATGCTATTCAATGTGTACTCATCGTGTGTCTCCTTAATTCGCCCTTACCATTTGAACTAGCTCTAGGTAATGATCAAGAAGAGACGCCTCATCGCTGTCTAGGCTGAGCCTGCCGAATAAACCCCCACAGATGGCGAGATAAGGCATCGCCGTCTTCCGGCTGGCCTTCTCGCCGTTGACAAGATAGTAGACAATAAAGCAGAGCGACACCAGCAAAAGCTGACCCATGTCACCCCACCTGCTACTCGACGAACTGATGTCCCTATAATATCACTCCCGTTAGCTGAATGATCTGCACGGGCTGCGGGCGCCTCCTTGCTTACCGTTCAAGCCCCTTTTCCCAGAACAGCCCGCTGTTGGCCAGCTTGACCACCGCGAACGCCGACTCGAGGCAGCGTTCTATGCATCGCTCCCGGGTTTGTTCGGCAATCCCGGACAAGCCCGCGTCGTCTGAGGAGACGGGCGATACCCACGGGCAGTGAATGAAGAACACTGCCCGGTGATACATGCAAAATACCCGAAAAGCTTTCCGCAACTGCCGGCTGTCTCTAATGTCTTGGAGAGTCTTGGCCTCGTGGGCCTCGTTCAATGGCGTGGGAAGACTGCTGACCCACTCATTAAGGACGTGGTAGCTGGCCTGAAGTCGATCCCGGCGATCGTAGGCTGAAGCCGACTTGTTGAGTGCCCTCGGGCTGTACTGGAACTTGAGGACGGAGTGGAGGAGCTCCGAGTGGGTGTAAAACACCGCGATCATGTCGTCACCTTGTTCGAACGAGGGAAACTGACTTCCCCAGCCCAGATCGAGTATCTAGATTGGAGTGTTAGCGAGACGTACCCGCCTTTACGTATGTTGGGCGCCAACTGACTGGAAGCATGCCATGGTGAATGGCGTAGTCGGTCTCCAGGCTGTACAGAAACCACACACTGCGCTGTGCAAGCATCTGATCCTGCTCGCTCAAGCCACTTTGCTGACTTCTCGCTGCGTGCACAAGCCGAAGCTCTCGGGCACAACAGACAGCCGCGGTGATCTTATCCCAGATGCGAGACTCGTCACACATGCAAGCGATTACAGCCTGTGCAAAGGTTAGAAGAAAAGGGGGGTGAAAAGTGATCGAGAACTTTGGGTTCGAGCATTTGTTACATACCATGACCAAGATTGCCTACGAAAGCATAATGTTTAGCCGGTTGTTCTTCTTAGCTGGAAAGCGGGCGGGGAGGCCCGAGGCTGGATGACCATCATAAAACTCACCTGGAATTTTGTGAGGCTGCTTGGGCAGTTTTGAATCTTGCTATACAGTCTCAACGCGGATGAAAGACGTCTTTGGGAGTCGCGGATTTCGTCCGCTCTGGGGGCGTCTACGCTCCGTAGGCAACTGGTGTAATAACCAACTGCCAAGATGGCTTCGGCGAAGGCGGTGACGAGTTGGTCTGCTTCTGACTCTCGGGATTGCCTGATGATTTTCTCTACGGCTGGTCGGGTCAGAAATCTGGCGAGACTGTTTGCACAAATCGAGTCGTCAGCTTTGTGGCCACGAGACTGTAAAGTGCGACGATAACTACGATGATGGTCTACGCAAATACACTTACGGGCAGCAGTCTTCAAAACACGCTGTAGGACGTAAAAGTTAGCCTTGAAGGAGATTGGAACGGGCCACTGGGGTTCTGTCCGCTCACCATCGCAGTACCGGGAGAGCGCGGCATCGCTCTCCGGAAAAGCCTTCTGTAAATCCATTGCGTCTTTGCTCGCTGGCGCTGACGGACCTCCACAGAGAACTCGCCGTAGCCCGTTCACAATCTTGGTGGTCTCTGTCCGTTGCGGCTCTCGGTTGGTTCTGGATAGGAAGTTTGGCAGTCCATAGAGATTTGCAGCCGCGAAGTCGACTACTACTGTGACATCATTCATGTCTGCCGGCTTCTCGGTCCTGTTTGAATCGTTCCAGGCAGGTTCCGCTGCCTCGTTGAAGTTGAATAACTGCAGAATGTCAGCTCCTTCAACTACCTATCAGAAGGCCTACCAATGTTGTTTTACATACCGTGTCGTAGTCTGGAGGACTAGCCGTCTTCTGTTTCCGTTGCCATTGGTCTCTCATGGAAGGGGGCTGAACAGACGTCGGTGATTGAACAAGATTGTCAACGTGAGACGTTGAAAAGTTGAAGTTGAATCCGCCAGTCGAGTTGCATTCCGAAGGCGTTGCCTCGAGCAGTTCCATCAGTTCATCCTCGCCTGGCATTGGCAAATCCAGCAAACCCAGCTCGCCGTCGTACTGTGAGCCTGGGAAGGAAGCTGGCAGCGAAAGCTCGAGCATGCATCTCATGTCGTCACCGTTCATCCCCGATTTTACACCGTTGTGCCCCCTATCCTCGGTTGAGTTCGGTGTCAGAAGGGCATTTTCGCCCGGAAATTGTTGCCATGCCTCGTAGGGGGGAGCGTTCTGATCGGTGTTGATGCGAATGTTGTGCGGCGCCTGGCCGTTGGTGCCGGTGCCGTGTGTCGTGTTCCTGCGCGGTCGAGGAGCCAGCGGTGGATAGTAGCAAGCTTGCCCATTTCGCTGGAAGATATTCGTGAGCATGGAGAAGAAAAAGCAAAGAAAGCGTCGGTTTTTTGTCATCATACCTCGCAGTTCAGACAAGGGTCGGCTCCATCACCTTAAGGTGGTTAGAACCAGTTCTTGTTCGTTGGAGATGGAAATCCTTACAGCGAACTTTTCTTGATCTGCACGCCTGGCAAGCGCCTCTTCTGCGTGTGATTCTGCGCATGTTGGAGTAGACAGGTCGATTTAGATTCAATAACGGTGGACTTAAGATCTTCTAGAAAAAATCCCGGAAGTTAAGACTGGAAGGTTGGTGACCAGTTGGTAGGTGGCAGTTATTAGCGAAAGGGGGTTGGTTATACAACATCAAAGACACGCTTGGTCTATGTACTTTTGCTTTGAGTTCGTCGAAAGAAGCCAAGCATCCGCGTAAATTTACCTCGGCATGATTTCAGACGGTTACGCCGACATCGACATGTCACCATGAACATGTTCCCGGGCATGTTGTTTAAGAATGTGGTAGTCTCCTGCTAACAAGCACCCTTGTCGTCTTCAGCAGAGGTGCCCCAAGCTCTAGGAGCCCCCTCACTTGGAAGGCAGAATCTCGAACAGGAACCATGTTTCGTCCGGGGCCAGCTCGTCAGGGATCTCACAACTTGACAAGAGATCATAACCCGACAAGAGATCATAACCCGACAAGAGATCATCAGTGGATGTGTGGCTTATCAACTTCAATAAGTGGACTGGAATCTAATAAGCTTTATGAGAGCTGATTGCTTCGAGCTACTGAATGGTTCTGTGCCGGAATGCCGTATCTGTCCGATGTAGTAATCAGAGCTTGCTGTCTAGTACACACAGACATTTCAACCATATCAGACGGACCTGACCTGTCTTGTACAAATGACTCAAACAAGTTCAACTAGGGGCAACAAGACACTTGAGGGGCCTGATGCGCCACGTGCGCTTGACAGAGAGAATGAAAAGAGGGCGCGGGGCATCTTGATCCGCGTGCTTGCAGACTCTACGCGCGTTTGGTTGTCCTTGCCCACGCACATACGCACACACACACAGCTACCCAGGCAAATTGGTTATTTTTGGCATCTGGGATATACCAAACGACCATCTAAGCATCTAAGTTGGGCCGCTTACCCGTTGTTGGACCCGGGGACATTTCCATCCATCCATCGTCATTCATTTCTCGACATTCCCTCGATCGACTATTCTTGACTCGGCTTTCTTTCAAAAGCCAGGGGTTGGAAACCTCGCAACCGATTAACATTCATTAGCTTCACTGCCGCCACAAACCTACCTGAAGTACAGGTACAGGTACAGGTATAGGAGACTGCTGAGCATCAAGGAAGCTTTGAGCCTCGTCGTCCCTCGTCACATCACACCCCCTCACTTGATTTTGAAAGACGGTCTACCTGTACATCGTACACTGCCTGCCAGGCTCGAGATGCTGGAAGCCTCAAACTCAAAGCAATGCAACACTGGCTCGAGTCATTTTCCTGCAAGATCAGAATATCGTCTTGACTCGGGTCCTGTCGTTAAGGTTCTCGGAAAGACATCTTTCGGTCCAGGGAAAACTCAATAACTTATTAGTCAAATCAATGCCATCCATGCTTACGATGCCTTCCTTTGCTTTCACGTGGAGGACTGCACCCGAGCTCAAACTCTTTGGTTGCGAGAGCATCACAGATGGGTGTCAATAAGAAGACGCAGAGAACCCTGACTCTGTCACGGACGACAAACTTGTCTGCTGCTCCATTCCACTTTTCCGGATCGACGGATATCGACAATTTGGAAGGCCCCGTGCCCGACGTAGACATAACCTTATCGAAAAATGAATGCTCCCATCACCGCCCCTCGTCCGGGTGTCAAGCATCCAGCCACTGCGGCCATTGCCAAGGAGGCGAAACACTACATCGCCCATCGACCTCCTTATCCGGAGTCCATGTGGGAACTCTGGACCAACTACCACAAAGGCCCCCTCACAAGCGCCCACGACATTGGCGCTGGCAGCGGCAACGGCGCCGAGGGCCTGTTGACGCACACATCCCCCCCTTTGAAGCATGTTGTCCTGACGGAGCCGCAAGAGGTCAACATCAAGGACTGCGTTGCCCGCTTCCACAACCGCTTCCCTAACACAAGCTTCGCGTACCGCAACTGCCGCGGGGAAGACCCCTGGAGCCCTCCCGCAGGTCTGGACCATGTCGACTTCGTCATGGCCTGCGAGTCGCTCCACTGGACCACCCTGGAGCCGACCCTTGACAACATTGCCAACAGCCTGAGGGAGGACGGGACCTTTGCGGCGGTCCTTTACGGGCCCTTCCCCGCCATCACCAACAGCGCACCCGCCAACGCGGCGTTCAAAGCCTTCCTCGCGGACCACGCGGCTCGGCTACTGAGGCAAGATTGGATGAATGAGAACTGGAAGCGCGCGGCCCGTCAGATGTTTCACGGCATGGAGTGCGTGGCCCTGCGCGACGAGGTGTGGAAGGACGTGAAGCGCATCGCGGTCAACTGTCGCAACGGGTGGTACGCAAAGGACTACGAGCCGCTCGAGGGGACCGCGGACCCGGTCGGCCACCTGGGCACGTGTGAGCGCATAGCCGTCGACGACAGCAAGGACTGGCAGATCTCGGCCTCGGTGGAGTGGCTGAAGCAGTCTCTCGAGTCGATGCGCTTTGGCTTCTCGGAGGAATCGTGGGCGTCGTCACACTGGCAGGCCATCGAGCACGAGATGGGCGACGGCGCTTTGGAACTCGAGTGGCAAGTCCAAATGATTTTGGCCCGAAGACGGGGTCAGGATGGTTCCTAGGCGCAGTCCGCATGGTTCCTATGCGCAGTTGTGTCCAGCTACTGGGGGGGGAGGGTTCGCCCGTCCGTTTGGTGTTGAAGTGAGGAGGCATCCTCCGCAGGTTTCGTCAACACAGTTACACCTACCCACTTACTTGGTGCTCTCGGTAACCAAATCCAAATCCTATTCTGGGTGCTTGAGTCTCTGTCGAAACTGATGTTATACACATCTCACAAGTACATCTTGTGCCATAGGTGCAACACACAGTCAGTAGGGAAGGAAATTGGGCCGTCCGTCAGGAGTAATCCGCACCTTTCGGCCCTGTGAACTTGAGAAACCGTAACGTTAGAAACTGTTGGTTCAGCCTGAATGAATAATGTCCCACCTTCTCCGCAAAATGCAATGCTACAGTAGATTTGGTATCGGACATCAAAGTCTTCTCATTGGACATTCGACTCGCAAATTCTCGGGCTACAAGTTCAGAGGGTCGAGGGGGTGGGTGGTCCTCTCCACGACGAGCCCAAGGTAGCTATGGTAAGGATGGATGCTCTATGTGCTCACTTAGTTGTCGAATGCTTGACTTGGCGGAGGAAATTCCGAAGCTTGTCTCCAAAGTCCACTTGAACGAGCGGTAACGTTCGCTCAAATAGGGTTTCCAACATGATCATGCCGCCACCACATGACACGAATCATGGTCCCTAGCGTCAAGCACCAGGCCACGAGAAGCTCGCAGGGCCTTCCAAAACGGGAAATGCCGCTTCTTCGGGAGAGCGGAGGGAGTCATTGCAGGCGAATATAAGTAGAATGCAGGACGTCACCAACTCATTGCTGCACTGAGAGGAAAGCTTGATTGGGCTTCCTGGGTAGAGATCATGCTTCTGCCGCCCCGGAAGAAATCGCGGTTCCGGCAACTCAAACCTCTGCTGGTCATCATTCCTATGTGATTAGAATTAGAGTCTGTTTACGCGCACACCACGAGCGGCGGAGGCGAAACTACGACGGTATAATTTCGTGGGTATCTATGAGTGCGTCTTCGAACCGATGATTTACTGGAGAGCCGTTATCCACCCATTCGCTCTCGTCTCTTCCAAAACCTACCTCTGTATACAACATCACCAACTACCAATTAACCATCAGATACCGATCGATCTATACCAGTCGCTTCTGGAACGCATGACTGATGCCGATCTGGAGCCCCGGCTCGTACTCAAAGTCCTCCGGAACGTTCTTCTCGATGTATTCTCTCAGGTTCCCAACCTTGAACTCGTTGAATTCATACTCGAAGTCCTTGGGGGCTCTTAGATGGTCTACAATGGACCGCCTCTTCGTCGTGCTCCGTCTCTGAACGTAGGGCGAAGGTGGCTCGTAGTCGCCCTTGTATGACAGACTCCCCGGCCCGTCGTAGTCCAAGTTTAGTCCGACGACCTTGCTGCTGAAGGGCACAATCTCGCCGCTGATGGTCCCGTCGGATCTCGCCGTCGACCCCTTGACGCACCTGGCCTTGTTCCAAGCGACGTCAGCGCTCCGAGTCCAAACCTCCACGGGGTCGACAATCATCTCGGTGGTGTAGAAGAGACGGCAATTGGCAGCCTCGTAGATGAACTGCTCCGGGTATCCGTCGACGTTGTCACGCGAATAGGCGTTGCGGTAGTTGAACCGGCCGCCGGACCTCGCAAGGGACGGCAGCAGCGGAGGCTCGCCAATGTCGGGGAGGACGTCGAACGCATCGTCTAGGTAGTCGAGGTAGTCGACCCGGATCGCGTCGCGGGCGGTTTGTGCGATGACGGCCCGCAAGGAAGCAAATGTGAGCACTTCTGCGCCCTCCACGCCACCGAGAGCCTGCATGGGAGCCTCTCGGGGACGACCTCCGAGGGCAATCGTGCGGACGCCCTGTTCTCGTACCAGAAGTCCGGTGAAGATGGTGCAGGTTGATGCGCAGACGCCGTCGGTCACAACGACGATGTCTTGAGGTTTGAAGACCTGGTCGCCGTTGCTCCGGCCGAAGGGGACTCCGCCCTGGTTAAGGCGCAAGATATTCGTCACGTTTTGGCCCGCCACCATCTCCGGCCCGTAGAGAGCCTGCCAGCTCTTGTAAGGCCTCCTGTTTTCGTCGAGGTTGGCTTTGTTGAAGTCTGCGAGAACCCTCGGCGATACGCGCTGGGCTGTCAGACCGATGGCGTTCAGCGCCTCGTGGGCGCGTAGCCGGTTCCCGTCCCAGACATCCGTGTCCTTGGGGAAGAGCTGGTTGTAGAGCTGGAAGCCGGCGGCCACGAATCCACCACCGTTGCCCTGGACATCGACGATGAGTTTGGTCTTGCCCGCCTCCTTGGCCTTTTTGAGAAACTCGTCAACGACTCGTTTGGCCTCGAGGATCTCGAAAGTGCCGTTTGCGCTATCGAGCTGTGACGGGGCGAAGGAGAGAACTGCGAGGACGGCGGTGTCTTTGTAGTCGCTGCCGCTGAGGAAGTAGCCGGAGATCCAGTTGCTTGCGTGCTTTGCTACCGGCAGAGGGTATCTCGGAATACGCGTCGAGGTGGGTGACGCTGTAGAAGACGATCTAGTAGTGGTTGATGACGTGGTGGTGGTCCGAGGCAGCTCGACTACCGAGTGAATAGACTCCGGGCTGCCGAGAAAGGGCACCAAAGCCCTGCTGATGAAAGCAACCAGCTCGTCCGTGTACTCTGTGCCGTTCGTGAACTTGATGACTTGAGTATCCGGAGCCTCTCCGGCGTACCGAAGAGTAAAGTAGTTGGCACTGCCCCGGAAGTCCGTGGCGGCGTTGGTTCGGAACAGAGCGTTGTACTTGGCGTCCGGGTCTTGGGTGCTGACTTTGAAGGATTGCGCCTCGAGCCATTTCGTGATGGGTACACCATCGATGCTCTGGATATCCCATACGTCGGTGTTGTTGACAGCAGACTTGATGAAGTCTTCGTAGAGATACACTCTCGGAACGCTGAGGCCATCGTCAGAGACGGAGACCAGTGAGTTGAGACTGCGGAACGCGAAGACGTTGAGGATTGCGGGATTGTAGTCAAAGTGCCCATCGGCTGTCTGAGCAAACTGTGCCAGTGTTAGACCAATTGTGACTTCATCTTCTTTTCATAGGAGAAATAGCGGCTGAGCTCACAACGCGTGTAAGGTCCAGAGCGAATTCGACCTGGCTCTCATACAGATCCTTTTTGAGCTTGGCGCGAATCTGGCCGAAGCCGCCGATGACATCGACGCCAGGGATCAGATAACCCTCAGGAGGGTCCGCGAGAGGCTCCAAAGTGCTCTGGAAGGCGATGTATGGCTCGAGGTAATTGAGAAGATCCAAGTCCTTCTGCTTCTTGACGCCGACAGAGTTCAGGCACGCGAACGCCACTGAAGGGGGTATCGGGACCACCGTCGCGCTGGGTCTTGCCGAAAGGAATGAGATGGCAGCTGCTTGTGCGATGCTACAGGCATTTCCTCCCGTGGGAGTGGCCCGAGAAGCTTTGCTTGTGATGCCATCTTGTGCTTTTGTTGGCGTTGCTGCTACACCGGCCACCGCTCCTATGCCGGCGGCGACAGCGAGAAGCCAGGGGGATAGCGAGCGCATCTTGGTAACTTGTCTCGGGCCACAGATTCAAGGCCGTTAGCTGACCGAGTACTGTTATTTTTTCAAAGGAATAAAGCTGGAGATCTTCAAAGGTGTATATATATATAGATGTACAGATGTACACCAAATCTCAACTAGTGATAGATATGGCGCGTTCCAGACACACGTCTACCGAACCGGAAGGGACTTATTCTAGTCTTATACAGCTGTGTGTCGTGGGCAGAGACGTATCAAGGCTATCAAGACTGTGGCGCCTGAGGGGAGGCCACATGATGAGAGACCAGGTAACCAAAAACAGGCGGGATGAGGCTGTGAGACGACGCCGGCCAGGCAGAATGGACTGGATCTGGATAGAGACAGAGCCTGCCGAGTCGGCGCTAGCAACGCTAGTTTGCATGAAGGGTCTTCGAACGCTGCGGACGGCGCGCCGGTGACAGTTCCGTCGTGGGATCGATGAAGGGTGGTATATGGCCTTGGTGATGTGGAGAGCCAGAGGACGGCTCGGACATGTTTTAGCAGACGGCGCTTGGTTGTGACGATGATCAATAGCCGAATGGCCTCCCATGAAAATTTCTCAGTTCAGTCCTGGACACCCTGTTTTTCTCTTCAGATCCATTTCTTCTCAGTGCCTTTCCTTTGCCGAACTGTTGAACCACCATGCCGGATCCGTCCGCAGACAACGTCAGCTCCGACGCTTGGCTCTCTTGGTAAACGCGATAGGAATGTTGGCCAAGATCCGTTCACGTCGTTGCCTGTTCCCGAGATCCTGAGGGATTCCGGCCAGCCAAGGGAATGCTTCGACAAGCGGCATTGGCGTCAGCTGGGTCTCAAACCGGAATCGCAACCCCGGACTCAGATGGGGGCTCTCGAAGGGGTCTGCCTCCCCCTTGAGTAAGCCTAACCTTAACGTGGCTGAGTGCTTTACAAGCCTCTAATTGGCCGCCACGTTGGTGTTTTTGGGCGTTCTATTTTTGATATTGCGCGTCATCTTTCATTCTCAAGCTTTCGATGACTTGTCGAGGGTCTAGTTCTCGATCATGATGCCTTGTTGTCAACGTTGGCTTTTGTGCCCTCTCTCTTGTCTTCGGAGTATACTGGACAAACTTTTTCCTAGAATTATAGAGCAACGTCACTTTCAATGCTGGTTCGTATATCCAAACAAAACTCCGAGCCACGTTGATTGCTCGTGAGGTTGAAGCAAACAGGAACCGGTCAAAAATACTCTGAACACTCGATGCTATCACTAACTACATCGGCCATAGTTGCCGTTAGCGAGGCGTAGTGATGATAGCGCTAGATTGTTTTGGCTCGGTAGCTGGGATATCCACGTAAACTTATGAAGCTATCGATACAAACAAGCCTGAGCAGCCGCACAGCATCTTTGTGAGGTCCAGATTCCTCCGTTCAGCAGCAGAGCCTGGGTTGCGAGAGACGAAGCCCGCCATCCATGTTGGACACGGAAGCTATCTGCGGCATCAAGCTGAACACCAAGGTCTCGCCGTACGCGACCCAGACTTGTCACGGTCACCGCCACGGCTGCCGCCGGCTCCAACGCCGAGACCACCGACCCCGGTACCGCCGGAGGTCAGTATGCGATTCCCTCGGGGATGGGGTCTACGTTTCCCGGGACTTCGCCAGAGAGCGGCCGACTACCCATCCCAACCCAAACGGGGCCCTGGTGGAACGGATATTGTATTTGTCTTTGGCTCTCTTGCCTTAGCATGCGGCATGCTGTTTTAATCGTTTCTTTCATGCAGCTTCGCGCCTGGTGACATCTAGAGATGAGAACAAGCTTCCCTTTTCGCTCGCGTCTCTGTCTGCCTGGGTGGTCATCGAGATCCGGGCACGATGACATTCCTCCTTCTCAAATCTCTATTAGCTGTAATTATTCTATCCGATTACCACGTTCTACAAAGGTACAACCGACACAGCGTACCGAAGCAAACGCCTTGATGATCATGGGCCCTGGTATTATTTTGCAGTGATCCCAGACATCTGCTGCTTCATTTCTTGTAGATGTCCGAGTCAAAATTGGTCGGGAACCTCTCGCGGCCCTCGGCGTCCTTGTTCACCCAGACGGACACCGAGATGCCGGGGCACTTGAAGACGCCGTACCCTTCGTCGTCGATGACCACCTCGCCCTCCTCCCACCCGAGCACGTCCGTCCAGCGCTCGCCCGTGTGCTCCTTGCCCACCGCCATGCGGATCTCGCCGGGCCCCGCGTTGCTCATGACGCACGCGAGGCCGTCCGGCTTGTCCCACGTCCCGCGCCGGGCGAAGCCGATGCAGTTCGCGTCGTCCCAGTAGTCTTCCTGGGAGCCGTAGGCGTAGAGCTTGCGGGCCAGCACGAGGTCGGCGAGCTGCCCTCCGCACGAGGGCGGCTCCGAGTCCTTCTGCAGGCCGTACAGGTCGCCGTAGAAGGGGCACGGGTAACCTTCTTTTCGAAGCAGGATCAAGGAGTAGGCCAGCGGCTTGAAGAAGCCCTCGATCTTGGTGTCCATGGTCTGGCCCGGCTGTGTGTCGTGGTTCATGACCACGGTGACGGCGTTGATGGGGTGCGCCTGGACGAGGGTGCCGTCAAAGACCTTGCGCAGGTCGCCGCCCTCGGTGGTGCTGATGCTGCTGAAGTTGTAGACGAGAGGCGCGTCGTACAGCGAGAACTTTTGGTCCATGGTCTCGAGCCACTCGGTCATCTCCTCCGTGTTGGCGGTCCAGAACTCGCCGACGACGAAGATGTCCTTGCCGCACTCGTCGCGCAGGTTGTCGATCAGCTCGTTGGTGAAGCGCTGGCTGAAGTGCTGGACGGCGTCGAGGCGGAAGCCCTTGATGCCGAGCTCCTTGGTGATCCAGACGGCCCAGTTCTTGACGTCCTCCTGGACCTCCGGGTGCGAGTAGTCAACGTCGGCGAACATCATGTAGTCGGCGTTGCCCTGCTCGTCGCCGACGGACTGCGACCACTCCTTGTGGTCGCCCAGGATCTTGAAGATGGCCTTGCGCTCGTTCGCCTGGTCCCAGTCGGTGCCGCCAAAGTGCTCCCAGTGCCACTTCATGCTCGAGTACTTGTCCCCGCGGCCGGGGAAGTCGAAGCCCAGCCACCCTTCGATCTCGTACGGGTCCGAGACCTCCTTGTTACGGTCATTGTCGTCCACCTCGACGACGCGGCACCGCTCCGTCTTGTCGGCGCCCGCCTTGTGGTTCAGCACGGCGTCCCAGTAGACGCCGATGCCGTTTTCCTTGGCCACCTTGCACAGCTCCACCAGGTCCTCTTTGGGGCCCCATTTCGTGGCCTTGCCACCCTTCTGGTCGAACTCGCCGAGGTCGTATAGGTCATAAATGTCGTAGCCGTTGCCCTCGGCGGACTGCGCTTTGCATCCGGGAGGGAGCCAAATGTTGTCAACTCCGATGGCCTTCAACTTGGGGACGGCGCCCGTCAGGCGCTTCCAGTGTTGCTTGTCGGCCGGGACGTTCCACTCGAAGGCCTGGAACATGGTATCATTCTCGCGGGTAGGCTCCCGATCATCTCCTGGAGAAGTTGTGTTGTTAGCCAATGTCGGGTGGAACAGGATATGCTCAATGACTTACCATCGTTTCCCATGGTTGCTACTGGTCTGCTGTTTTCTCCGTGTGAGTGTGTGTGTGTGTGTGTGTGTGTGTGTGTGTGTGTGTGTGTGTGTGTGTGAAAGGGACTTGGGTATCGTTTCTACGCTGGGTAAAAGGGTATGATTGCAAGACCTAGGAGACCTAGTAGTAGTAGTATGGAAGAGAAGGATGTGTGATGCTCAAGGTGGCCTGGGGAGGCGGGGTCAAGGGGATGTTATCACCATCTAGAAATGCCATGAATGAACCCATATGAGTTAAACATATCGTCATACGTCAAAACTCGGGCTGCAGGATATGTCAATGCAGTCAGCCAGCCAGTGCCTGCATTGGCGCGCCCCTGGCAGAGAGCAGAGCAGGTTTATCTCCCGCCGCCTTGCAGTTTCAGAGCTAGAGACGAGGGAGATTTGCGTTCCCATGGCGAAAAGCCATTCGCAGCTAGTCGCAAAACAAAAAGCTGCCGACCACCCCTGTTCTCTATCGGGGCCTCGTCTTTTTCGTGACGTCGCCATGCATTCATCGGCTCGAACCTCTGCGCCGCTAGGACGATTGCGGCATGTCTCTTCCGCCTGTTGGGAATATGCATGAGAAGCACCCCATACGATGCAGAATGGGTCGGTTTCTTCGACAATGGCATTCTCCCACACGGTCTGTTGCTTATTCGGCGGATGCGGTTGTGGCGGTTCTAGGCAGAGGTCTAGCCCCCCTATCACACGTGTGTGTAGGTTCCATGACAACAGTTACGGTGGTATGTGGTGTCTCTAGTATTACGTTTGGGGCTCGCTAACTGGCACGCCATATTGAAAGAGATTGTTTGCATATGTGTTTTGGTCATTGCAATGGTTGCCATGGCGGTGATTCAAAGCTGCCCTACGCGACAACTTTAGATATTGGGACATGCTTCAGTAGTACAATCTTGTAAGGTTCTCGCTCATGATTCCCCTTTCGTGACGTTGCTCAAGTCCCTACGCTTAAGCATCCAGATGGGTCGAGTTCTGAGATGAACCGACCGGCGACGTGGTGGTAGGGAAATAAATATAAGGAAATAAAGTTGGTTCTCGGTCCGAGACGCAGCGTCAATCGGTGCGCCAAACCCGTCCCATGCCGGCCCCCCGGCGCCCCCATGGAATCACGATGGCTGAAGGCTGTGTGGCAAGGTGTGCTAGCGATTAGTGATGCCGGTTTTGTTTTCGAGATTAGCTACATCGGTAGATTGCAAGCCATCTCGTTGTCGTTTTAGTCTTGGAGTGTTCGTTCTAGTCTTGAAGCGAATAGAAGACATCTGACGAAAGTGCACGAGTCGGTCGACAGCGTGTTTCTCGCGTCCGTTTCCCACGCCATCCGTGCGGCGGCCTTCAGCTCCAAGCCATAGTGCCGTCTATGCCTCTCAATATGTCAAGCGGTACCGGGATCAACGACACAAAAGTTGTCACTGAAAAGTTGAGGACCCTGGTCTCCAAGGTTTTAGCCATTCCCCTTGAAAATATCGATGCTGAAGCTTCTTTTGTTGGCCTCGGAGGTGAGTAATGGGATATCACGTCTGTGTTTTTGTTTCATTTTCACAAAGCTGATTGATGGAAAACTCCAGGAGATTCGTTCAAAGCGGTACATCTTTATCAAAGATGCGCCGACCAAGGCTTGGCTGTTCGGTTCCAAGACATCCTTCACAAGCCATTGATAGACATAGCCTCGCTCACCGAGTCGTGCCTTGCCAACGGGTCCGACGATGCCACAGGCCGTCACAGAGACGATGGAGACGAAAAGTACCCCCAGATGCCATTCAACTATGACTTTAGCAAGATCTACAGCGAGCTGGAGGAAAAGTACGGGCTCAGCTCCGAGGATGTCGAGACGATTTATCCTTGTAGTCCGATGCAAGAGAGTATGTACATTGGCCAAAAGTTGAGCTCAAAGCGTCTTTACCGCACTCGCGGCCTTTTCGAGGCGCAATCCGAGTTCGATCCGTCCAGCTTTGAAGCAGCCTGGAACGATGTTGTCCGCCGGCACCAGACTCTCCGAACAGTCTACGTGGAGACTCCAGGTCCGGCCTCTGAGCGGTTACTAGATGCAGTGGTTCTCAAGAAGAGGATGGGCAAGATCACAACAAGACAAGTTGACGATGTCGCCGACGCCAAATACAGGTTTGCCGTCGGAGATCCGGAGAACGAAGACAATGACACGGACGAATCTCACCATCAAATCACGCTTTACAACACCACTCGAGGGACGAATCGCACCCAGACGCTTCTCCAGGTAGACCTGAACCACTTGACGGTCGACGGCACTTCCTTGATGATACTCATGGACGAGCTTGTCAAACGACTACAAGGCAGCCACATCGCTGGTCCGGCCCCGGGGTACGGGCGATACATCGACTACCTCCAGAACCAAGCCGACGAGAGCGCCGCCCTTGATTACTGGATAGAGTACCTAGACGGCGCAGAGCCCTCCTACTTTCCGACTATGAACGACAACAAATCGGGTTCGGCAGGCTCCTTTGAGGTGGTGGAAATACCGCTAGACATCATCAGCCTCGAAAGTCTTCGGGCCGTCTGCCGCGACTTCAACGCAACCATATCAAACGCTGTGCAAGCCGTCTGGGCACTTGTTCTGAGCACTTACACCGAGGACCCCGATGTCTGCTTCGGCTACCTCTCCTCGGGGCGCAGCCTGCCCATACCGGGGGTGTCCGAGATCATCGGGCCGATGATGAACTTGCTCGTGTGCCGGGTGGGCGGCGTCAACGGCAAATCCCTCGGCGGCCTTCTCGAGAGTGTCCGGGACGACTTCGTCAACGCGTTGCCGCACCAGTGCTTCTCCATCGGCAAGGTGCAGCGCATCCTCGGAACCAACGAGACGAAGCTGTTCAACACCATCATGACGTCGTACTACTCTCCCTCCATGTCGAGCAGCACTGACAGCAGCCGCGAGTTCTTCAAGCTGGTTGCATCACACAACGCGTCAGACTTTGATCTCGTGCTCAAGGTCACCTACTCGGACTCGGACATTCGGGTACGCTTGGCGTATTCCACGGCCACATTGTCGCCGTCTATGGCGGAGAACGTCTCACACACTTTCTCGAGCATCCTCGCCAGACTAATCGACACGCAGGATTCCGAGACCCGTGTCCAGAAAGTCACCTCCATCAGCCCTTGGGACCTGGAACAAGTCACGGCCTGGAATCATCGGAATCCGGCTCCTGCAACACGTCCGGTGCCTGTTCATGAGCTTATCGAGAACCAAGCTCTGCTCAGACCTGAAGCACCAGCCATCTACGCTTGTGACGGCGAAATGACCTACCGCGAGTTGGACAAGGCGGCCACAGCGGTTGCTCGTCGTATTCTTGCCCTTGGAATCGGACCAGGTGCATTTGTCGCGCTTTGCTTCGAGAAGTCAATGTGGTACTCGGTGGCTATGATTGGTATCCTGAAAAGCGGTAACGCCTTTGTGCCAATCGATATTTCTAATCCTACGTCCAGAAGAGAGGAGATCCTACAGCAGCTTGGCATCTCAGCAGTGGCTGGTTTGATCATCTGTTCCCGAGACCAAGCACCGTCGCTGAGATCGTTTAGTCGTCATCTGCTGGAACTCAATGGCAAGACGCTTGCTCACATCACGTCCGCGGATTACTCTTCATCACTTCCCTCGGTATCTCTGACGGACCCGGCGTACATCATCTTCACGTCTGGGTCTACCGGAAAGCCCAAGGGAGTTGTTGTGGAACACGGGGCCTACTCGTATGCCGCCCAAGCTCACAGCCCAGGGATCCATATCAACGAGGACTCAAGGGTCTTGCAGTTTGCTTCCTATGGTTTTGATACCAGCATGGAGGATCACCTCACAACCTTTGCCGTCGGCGCCTGCTTGTGCGTCCCCTCGGAAGAGGACCGGCTGAACTTGCGAAACTTGGCTTCGTTCGCATCCAAGTCAGGGGCAAACTGGGCGCATCTCACACCATCTTTTGCCGAGCTGCTTACACCGGCCCTCATGCCGACGATGAAGACCATGGTTCTCGGAGGCGAGGCGATGACTGCCAAGAATATCCGAAACTGGGCTGCGTCCCCGGATACCGAGCTCATTCAGGTTTACGGGCCGTCGGAGTGTTGCGTGACCAGCACCATCAGCCCGACAATGTCTCTCGACAGCAATCCCACCAACATCGGCTCGGCGGTCCCGGGGTGCAGGACTTGGATTGTCAGGCCTGACGATCCCAACGCTCTTCAAGCCATCGGCGTAGTGGGCGAGCTTCTCATGGAAGGGCCGATTCTCGCGAAGGAATACTTGAACAGTCCGGAGCAGACCAACAACTCGTTCACACAGGGTCTTCATTGGGCACCCGAGAAGAGGCTTTACAAGACTGGCGATTTGGTCAAGTACGACTCTTCAGGCCATCTGCACTTTGTCCATCGCCGAGATGGCCAGGTCAAGCTCCGCGGCCAGAGGATTGAGCTGGGAGAGATTGAGAGGCAGATGGCACTCGATCCCCGGGTTCAGCACTGCCTTGCCCTTGTACCGGCGTCGGGACCTTGTGCCACAAGACTGACTGCTGTCATCATGCTCAATGGCCAGTTTGCAGACGCCAGCAGTGAGATGTCAACTTCGGGTTCGACGATTGAGCTTCTTAGCACGCCTTGGCTTGAGCACATCAGTTGTATGAGGGACCACCTCCTTGATAGATTGCCACCATACATGAACCCAGAGTTGTGGATCATTCTGAAGTTCATGCCAAGGAACTCTTCCGGAAAGTTGGATCGAAAGACGGTCACCAGTTATCTCGAGAACCTGACGCCGGATGAGTTCGCCGAGATCTTGCCTCGCATGGAAGAAGAGACTTGGGACCGGCCTGGAAGCGAGGCGGAACTCGGCATGAGGCAGATTTGGAGCGAAGTCTTGAACATTCCAGAAGAGGAGATTGGGTGGAACAGCTCGTTCTACTACTTGGGTACGCAAAAGCCCTTTTTAAAGTCGTATATGCCGATGGGAAGCTAACGAAGCGCAGGTGGCGACTCGATTTTGGCCATGACCATCAGCAGCATGTTGCGGCAAATTGGCCTCGACGTATCGACTGCCGATATTCTCCGGTATCGAACCATTGAACGTCTCGCCAGAGCATCAACGGCCTCAATACAGAGTAAACACATCCAGACTAAGACCGAAGACAACTCGACAACAACAACAACGACAACGGATTCGTTCAATCTATCTCCCATTCAACAACTGCACTTCCAAGCCTCGCCAGAAGGTGACGTACTAGACCAGCAGACTATGGTTGTTAAGGTAACCAGGATCATCGGCCAGGATGAACTACTCAAGGGCATCCGGTCTCTTCTCCAAGCCCATCCGATGTTACGGGCCCGTTTCGAGCGCCGTGACGGCAAGTGGACGCAGCGAATCCCTTCAAAATCTGTTGATGAGGCCAAAGACTGTCGAGTACGCTTCCACAACCGCGATGAGCATAACTACGTCCTCGAGTGCATCGCTGAGGCTAAGCTGTCGATACATCTTACCAAAGGCCCTCTCGTCGCCTTCGACGTCTTCGAGACGGCACGGCAGACGCTGATGAGCGTCACCGTCCACCATCTTGTCGTGGACACTGTATCTTGGCGCATCCTGTTTCGCGAGCTGGAAGAGTTCCTCCTGCTGGGCAAGCCCGCACGTCAGGAAACAAACTCGTTCCAGTCGTGGTGCTTGGCCCAGCAGCAGTTTGCATCGGCCTTGCAGCCTCGGGACGTGCTTCCTCCTGATATCCAAATTTCTGCAACAGACTTGGGATTCTGGGGCATGGATGGCAAGAGGAACTGCTTCGGAGAGACGGTCTCCCGCACCATCGCCCTCGACGCTGGTCTCACTCAGTCCATGTCTCGAGCATCGGCCAATTCTGGCATCAGAACCCTGGACATCATGGTTTCCTCCATTATCGAGTCGTTTTTGCAAACATTCGGCCGCTTTCCCTCCGTCTTCACCGAAGGTCACGGACGAGAGCCGTTTTCTCCCGACGTCGATCCCTCCGGAACCGTTGGATGGTTCACCACGTTCTCTCCCGTTGCCGCGCAGCATCGAGACAACATTCTGCGCAAGGTCTGCGACGCTCGTTCGAAAACCCCGCTGAATGGCTTCTCGTACTTTGCGTCTCGGTTCCTTAGCGAGGCCGGTGCCGAGGCTTTCCGTGGCCATGACCTGCCGATGGAGGTCACTCTCAACTACCTGGGCGACTTCCAACAGTTTGAAAAGGACGACTCACTCTTCAAGAGGTGTGACGAAGACTTCCAGAAAGCGCTGTCGGAGCTGAGGCGCCAACAACGCGCAGAGTCGTCGAGATACGCCCTCATTTCACTGTTGGCCGTCACAAAAGACGATCGATTGTCTATTCAAGTTGAGTGGAACAAGCAGATGGATCATCAGGTCCAACTGGCAGACTGGGTGCTCCGACTGGAGGATATTCTCAAGCGAACCATCTCCAACCTCTCGGCTCCAGGTCTAGATTCGCCACCGCTATCGCCATCGAATGTGTTGCCTTCCTCCGTCGGTCTTGAACACACGCAACTCAGCAAGGCTCTTGACCTCGCCGTGTCACGCTTCCACTTGCGGCCTGACGACATCGAGGCCATCTATCCGTGCTCACCCATCCAGGATAGTCTCATGATGTCGCAACTGAAGAAATCTGCCAATCTGTACAGTCAGCATTTCCT
Organism: Colletotrichum destructivum; assembly: GCF_034447905.1. Lineage (NCBI taxonomy): Eukaryota > Fungi > Ascomycota > Sordariomycetes > Glomerellales > Glomerellaceae > Colletotrichum > Colletotrichum destructivum. The sequence continues at coordinate 2,369,051 of NC_085905.1, forward strand.
CTTCAGGCTCTCTGGACAGGAGTCTATCAACCCCAACAGGCTTCTGGCCGCTTGGAAACATGTCTGTGCTTCGTACGCCATTTTACGTACGATCTTCCTCGAGAATGAGTCTGGGATGTTCTTACAAGTGGTACTGAGATCCTTGGACCCTGACGTTGAGCTTCTCCGAATGGAAGATGAAGCCGGCCTCGTGACTCTATGGGCGCAACAGTCTCGTTCAGCCGTGCCTGCACCGATGGACGGTAAAGTTCTCCACAAGCTCCGGATCTACACTGCACAGGACGGCTCTGTCTACTGTCTCCTCGACAAGAATCATCTCATCACCGATGGCACGACTTCTCGTCTTTTGATCCGCGACTTCCTGGCTGCTTATGATGGCTGCCCAAAGCAAGGGGTTCATCCTTACTCCGGCTACATTGACTACATCCAGCAGCAAGATACGGGAAATATCTTGCAATACTGGAGCAATCACCTGGAGGGAGCACCGACATGTCACTTCCCTAGGCTGTTACAATACTCCTCTCCAACAAATCGCCGCTCCGAGTTCACTCGAGTCACTTCCGTCATCACGGACAAAACGTCTTTGAAGACAACGTGCCGGGAGTTTGACTTGACTCCGCCTGCAATATTTCAAGCCGCGTGGGCAGTGGTCTTGTCGGCCTATCTGAACTCGGACGATGTTGTCTTTGGTGTTCTTGGTCACGGCAGAGACGTCCCGATCCCGGGGGCGTCAGAGATCATCGGGCCAATGGCTACCATTGTGCCTCTGCGGGTTCGGCTCGAAGGCTCTGGCAAGACGTCAGAGATTTTGCGGCGTGTACAAGATGACAGCATCGAGCACATTTCCAGACAGGCAGTGTCACTGGCTCAGATCGCACACGCCGCCAGTCGTAATGGGAGTGCCATGTTCAACACCATCTTCAACTTCCAGAGGGCCATCACCCCCGAGGTGGGGAGGGTCAAGTCAGAATTGTTATACTCTCACGACACGAGTGAAGTAAGATCCATCCCTTTTTCTCCAGATCATGGCTTGTGATTGTTGCAGTGCGGAAATAAGCTGACTTGATGTTCAATTGCAGTACGACATCGCCGTATGCGTGACCGAAGACCAAGGTCAACTTCAGATCACCTTGGAATCGCCGACGCACTTCATGTCGGAAGCCCAGGCAGAGCGCCTTCTGACGTCCTATGTAACCGCTGTGCGCTCTATAGCCTCTCATCCAGGAACACCGGTTCAGGAGCTCGGCCTGGCTACCGACCTGGATCGAATCCAGCTGCAGGCATGGAACCCGACCAGAATGGAGACCAAACACCAGTGCATCCATGATGTAATCGCCGAAACAACTCACCGTCAACCCTTGAGACCAGCAATATGCTCGTGGGATGGAGATCTATCATACGCAGACCTGGACTTGCTGTCCACCAAACTCGCTGTCCGGCTACAGTCTCTGGGGGCCGGTCCGGGAGAGATTGTAGTCTTGTGCTTCGAGAAATCCCTCTGGGCCGTGGTGGCGATGCTCGCGGTTGCGAAATCCGGTGCGGCGTTCGTCCACATCGACATCCAGGGCGCACCGAAGAGGACAGAGTCTGTGATCATGCAGACCAAGTCGCGTCTCGGCCTCACTTCAGCGGCTCAGCATGCAAAGCTAGCGAGTGTTGTCGAGACGGTCATGATCGTCCACAAGAACTCCGTCGAGGATCTTCCCAGCCCAGAGAGCCGCGACCAATCTGTAGCCTCTGCTAGCCCGTCGAGCGTTCTCTACGTCATCTTCACTTCAGGTACGACGGGTGTGCCAAAGGGAGTTGTCATTCAGCACAAGTCGTTTTGCTCGGCCGTGGCCTCCAACAGGTCGTGGCTGCAGATCAAGGCCGAGTCCCGGGTGCTGCAGTTCACCAACTACTGCTTCGACGCCTCTCTCGAGGAAATCTTCACGGTGCTCGTGGCCGGCGGCTGCATCTGCACCCCGTCCGAAACAGACCGCCTGTCAGACATCCCCGGGTTCGTAGCGCGGAATCAGGTGAACTGGGCTGCGTTCACGCCATCCTTCTTGCGGACCCTCGATCCTGATGAGCTCGAGTCACTCGATTTCATCACTGTCCACGCGGAGCCCATGAGCCAGGACCTCGTGGCCCGCTGGGCCGGCAAGATTCGCATGAGGCCAAGCTACGGGCCGACGGAATGCTCAGTCACGAGCACCGTTGGAGCCCCGTTTACCGTCGACACAGACGCTACCAACATCGGATGGCCAGTCGGTTGCCGCGGCTGGGTAGTCCACCCGGAAAACCACGACATCCTGATGCCGATCGGGGCTGTCGGTGAACTCCTCTTGGACGGGCCGATAGTCGGCAAAGGCTACCTCAACGATGAAGCCAAGACAGCGGCTGCTTTCATCGATCCCCCAGCCTGGGCCGTTGAGGTCGAATCTGCTTCTCCAGAGGAGGGTTTCCCGCGCAAGCTGTACAAGACGGGCGATCTCGTCAGATACGCCGAAGACGGCAGCTTGCTTATCCATCGGAGGAAAGACCACTCGCAAGTCAAGATTCGCGGCCAACGTGTCGAGCTCGGTGAGATACAGTACCATTTGAACAATCTTTCGGGTATCATACAGCATAGCATGGTGCTCGTACCGCAATCAGGGCGTCTCAAGGGTCGTCTCGTAGCTGTTGTCAGCTTGGCCGCCACCTCCTCAAAATCCGAGATAGCAGTTCATGGCCAGGGCATCACCATGATAAGAAAAGAAGACCTGGATTCGGCACTCTCTCGCAAGCTCGGCACTATCATGGATGAGATTACTTCGCTTTTGGGACGGGAACTGCCCCAGTACATGATTCCAGAGACTTGGCTCCTTGTCCGGAGTCTTCCTGTGCAGTTGTCTCTGAAGCTGGATCGTCAGCATGTGGTCAACTGGGTGAATGAGATTGACGAAAAGACATTGCAAGCTGCTTTGGATGTACACCAGAACGTCGACGCGGGAGACCAGCATTCTTCTCCCACTGAAGAGACGGTTCTCGAGATCTGGAAGAGGGTTCTTGGCATCCAGCAAAGTAGGTTGACAAGCAGCTGTCACCATTGAAGCAAGGACAATGCTAACTGTGGCACGAGCAGGCCACATATCTCTCGATCAGTCTTTTTTCAGGTTGGGTGGAGACTCGATCTACGGTAAGAATTCGTTCATTCGACCCTACCACGTCTTTGTGACTTGAGCTAATTCAATGTTGACTTAGCAATGCAAGTGATGCGCCTCTGCAAGGAAGCTGGTCTCCGGGTCACCACCCAAGATGTGCTTGCAAACCCAACAGTCAGGCAGTTGGCATCTGTGGCTTCTCCGGTCCCAGACGGACAAGGCTCAATGCCTACTCCTCCACAATCACCCGATATGTCCTCGTCCCTGTCATCATTCGCCAAACTCGCACTGAGCACCCAAGATAACGTCGAAACCGTGGTACCGTGCTCGCCATTCCAGCAGAGAATGTACCATGCCTTCTTGAATAACCCACACAAGCCGTACCTGTTCAACAGCCTTGTGTCTCTGAGCAACGTGGACGGGAAGAGGGCTTCTGATGTGGAGGCCCTTCAGCAGGCATGGCAACAAACGGTAAATCGGCATGCCATCTTGAGGAGCGTATTCATTTTCGACGCGTCGTCCAACCAGCTTTTCCACCAAATCTTGACGGGGCATCAGGCCGACATATCAGTCCACGCCGTACGATCCGAGGCCGATGCAGCTGCACAAAGTCGACACCATCTCAATGACGTTCGGTCGAGGCTCTTCAAAGATGACACACCGCCCGTCTCCATCCGCATATTCACCGCTGACGATGGCCAAACATTCGTTCATTTTGCCATGGGACACATTCTGATCGACCACGTCAGCCTGTCCCACGTCTTCTCCGACTTCTCAACGTTCTACCGAGGCGATCCTCCAGAGCCAGCATTGCCCCCCGCCGGCTTCCACCATTACATCCAACACGTCCGGCAGACCCGTGACTTGGAAGAGAGCAACCGTTACTGGGTTGGAAAGCTCCGCAGCGTCGATCCATGCATAGTTCGTACCGCGTCAGACGTCGGCGCCAGCTCAGACCCTTTCTCCATGGGCTCTGTCAATTTCACGGTGGAGATGACCACGGAGCTTCGGGAGTTCCTCCGGGAGGTCGGAGTCACTCTTTCGAATCTACTGCAGTTTACATGGGCGCTGCTCTTGCATTTCGAGACTGGCAATGAATCCGTGTGTTTCGGACACCTGTCATCTGATCGAGACATCGACTTCCCGCATGCGGACGAGATAGTCGGCCCTATGCTGTCGATGATGGTGGCTCGAGCTGAACTCGGCGACGCAACAAGAGTCCTGGAGGCTCTTCGGGTATTCCAAGGAGACAGCATCCGGAGCCTGCGGCACAAGACGTTCGACTTGACAGAAGTTGAACGCCGGCTGGGCCGCGGCACGGGTCTCTTTAATACGTTGGTCAACTACCGGAAGGTCAAGTACTCTGACGACAGTACTGCAGTTGACTTCCGCTCGGCCTGGAAACAAGATCCTCACGAGGTGAGTATCAATGTCGTCCTGTCTCCTTTCATCGATCGGCTAACCAACCGCGTGTTTGACAGCAAATCCTGGTTCTGGCTTTCAACGAAGGTCGCTCGCAGTTGGAAGCCACGTTGACGTATTACGAATCTCTTTTCTCCGAGGCATCTGTGGCAAAGCTAAGCGAAGAGTACTGTCGCATACTGAGACTATTGGTTTCTGGTCAGCATCACACCGTTGGTGACCTCAGAGTTGTCCTCGATTTATAGATGTGTCTAGTTAGGAGGGTTGGCTTTTATGGTGTAAGAAGTGGCGGCGTGCTTTTCTGGTTATTGATTATTGATTTCAGATTTGGCTTCTGAATCTAAATCAACCCATTCTGTTCGGGAGCTAAGAAGGTAGTAAGACCCTGAGGCTCCCGAGTTCAATAAAAGAATTTACATCGGATGCTGTAGAATGGTGAAAGTATCACGTAGCCATTTCATAATCAGAATTTACTTTAGTCCGTCAGTTTTCAATCTTTATTAATGGGGACGTTGTCCAACTTTCTTGACGCTTCCAGCCTCTATGGCCATAATCCATACACAAAGGGGTCAACATAGGGATAATCGGCCTCCATCCCCATGATGATGCTGTACTCGTCCCGCAGCAAGTCCGACCCCTCGTTCCCGTAGTTCGCGTACTCGCTCAGCTCGTGCCTCCGCAGCGCGATGGTCCACGGGAAGCTGGAGTGCGCGACGCCCATGAAGGCGCTCGCCCTGAACATGACCAGAAAGTCCACCAGGGCCTGCTGGTCGAACGTGAGGCCGTCGAGCCACTGCCTGTCGGGCCCCCGGAGCAGATCGTGCTTGGTCACGACCTGGACGACCCCCTTCTGCTTCTTCTCGGGACCCGGCCCGGCGGCGAGGCGCTCGTGCAGTCTCTGGGCGAAGACGTCGACCACGGACTGGTTCCCGGAGGCGACGTAGACGACGCCGAGCCCCGTGCGCTCCAGGTTCTTGAACTGCTCCTCGAACTGGTCCTCCATGCGCGAGAAGCGCCACTCGTCCGGCGACCACGCGGACGTCGCGTCCTCCTCGAGCCGTAGGTGGGCGCCGTAGAAGGCGTCGGGGTTGATCGCCCTCGTCGGATCGATGGGCAGGCTAAACCTGGCCTTCAGTTCGAACAGGATCTTGGCTGCCAGGGCGCGCGTATCGTTCCGGAAGGAGAGGATCTTGCCAAACTCGTGCACGAAGGCGTCGCCGTCGTCACGGACGGGATACTCGAGGAACGACTGCTCGAGCTTGACGTGTACCGGGGCATCTGGTCGAAGGCGGTCCCCGACGGACATCTGGTCCAGCCACTTGTCGAAGGATTGCCGCCATGTTTCAGGGTGTCTTAATCCCTCGCGAGGGTGGTCTGGCTCGAACTGGTCTCCCAGCAGGCTCAAGGGCTCCCCTATCCGCGTATTGTAAGAAGGAAAATCCGCAGCGCGTTCGTACACGCGCATGCCGGGACATCCTTCCGTCAAGTGCGTGATGAAGGCCTCGCGATCCAGAAGGTAGTCCAGCGGCACCTCGGTGGCTGTCTCGATATCGGTGATGTCTTTGGCGTTCCGCAGTGCCATTGAAGGGACGACAACGGCGCCTCCGCCGTGGATCGCGTATCGGACGCATTTGAGGATCTGGTTCCGTACCATCCCGATGCCGCCGTGTTGCCCCTCGCAGCTGAACAGCAGCCCGGGACGGAACCGAGTACGAGAACACACTTGTCGAATGGGCCCGTAGTCGATCGGGGCCGGGAACTCGACGCCCATGGCTTGTCGGACGAACGCGCTCTCTGCATGTTGCTGGCTTGGCGTCTCGTCGAAGAAGGATGAGACCAGATCGGATAGTACTTCATGGACGCCCAAGAGACGGAGACTCCAGACAAAGAGAAGGATGACGGCGAGGGAGAACACCACCAATGGGCGTCCTTGAAAAAGCATGGCCGTCGTTGAAATCAAACAAGAGGGAACCACCAAAAACAGATACGGAAGCGAGTGGCCAAGAGACGCCAAGAGATCAGCTCCGTATTGTCTTTAATATCATTCCTGGGAGAGAAAAATGGGTGGTCGAAGAACCTCCACCCTCAACATTGTATTGGGGAAGACGGGGAGCAACTGGTGTTGTGACGCAGTTTCAGTCATGTTTCAAACCACTGTTGGATCGGCGGCGCTGGACATGATTGCTCTAATCCGCTTTCAAGACTCAAAAGTCGGGTGTCAGTGACCTTCGTCGGGCACTTCAACTCAGGAAACGAGGGTGGAATGTGTGGTTTTGTGACTGAAAACTCATATAGAGTGCCTAGCTGCTAGTAGCATGCACAGTCAAGACGTAAATGTGAGCCGCGAAGGGCCTTCGCGTTGACTGTCTGAAGTCTAATCGAACACATCGCCTTGTGCCCTCCATGTTGGCCACGGTCTCGGTTCGTCGGCACGAGTCATTCCCCGCAAGTCATGTTTGAAGGTGTCTTCACCATTCCTTCAGGGTTCTCCTCCTCCTCTCTTCAAGCCCGAAACTTTCTGTCCTACGTTGCAAGAAGGATTATGAAAAGATCCCAATGTGGAACGCGCAAATCCTGCACTTTTTTTTATCTCAAAGTGGTCTATAAGTGCTTAACATCAAATCAAGTCTGGTCCAAAACTCTACCGGCTCGTCCCGGTCCAGCCTGCCACTCGAAGCTAGTAATAGTGCGACAAATTGTCTTGCTTGTTTTTTTTTTTTTTTCTTCTTGTGTTTTTTCTTCTTGGAATCTTGTTTCGGCCGGCAGTGTTCTGTGAAGCTGGTGACAGTGCTACGTCGATGTGGTTCGGTCCGGGAAGAGAGCATCGGTCCGGGGCCGGACTGTGACGTCGGTCCGCCCCCGCAATAGATAATCAAATGGCACTCGTGGATGCGTGACTGCTAGCCGGCACAGCTGTTCAATCCCTCTCCCCATTTGGTTAAGCAAAAGACAGAGGGTTTTGCTTGCTTGTGCTGTTGAATCGAGATCTACAGGCAGCTGATCTCAGCAGTCTCGACAGCGTATGCGCTGCATCGGCCTCGTTTATTTGCGAAAAGGCGCTTTCGAGTCTCGACACGCCATGAAATGCAGCTGAGCAAGAAACATTAGGGTGTTTCTTCAACTGTACATACGCTTTCGTGTCGAGGTTACCATTCTGAGCAGTACCGCCCTCTGTCCTGTGCCGTAACCCTTCGATCGTCATCTCTAGAGTCGTTTTCCACCCACACAACCTACTCATCATGCCATCGAGTTCGAACAGACACGAAGAGAAGCACTCGCTTCTCAAGGATGAGGCCGAGGACGATTCCTGCCAAGAAGGCTCCTCTAGGGCACCATCGGTCGACCAGGAGTCCGGGGCCGTCAACGTAAAGAAAAACCTGTTGTGGCGATCCATCGACCCGGCCTGGAAGTCGTGGTCCCTCGTCGTCCCGCCCGTCCTCGTTTACCTCATCCTCTCCTACCTCGCCTTCTTCCCCTCGTGCGAGACATGCCCGAAGGAGATGGACATGTCGGGCTACGTCTGCGCCCCGAACGGCGCCCTACCCCAGATCGCCCGCGAGCGGAACTGCGAGTTCGACACCATGTCGTTCAAGTGGTGGCCCAAGGAGCCGACGATGCACAAGGACAACGTCGCCCTGGTCAACGAGTTCCACGCCGAAGGGCCCTGGCACCGGTACTACGACAAGGGCGGCAAGCACGAGATACCGCCCACGACCGAGGTCTTGACCGCCGGCTGGGTGTCGAGGAGGGAGCACACCTTCCACTGCATGTACACCTTGCGGCAGACGCATCTCTGGATCACCCTGGGCTACGACCCGCCCTTCAACTACACCCACACCATCCACTGCACCAAGTACCTTATGGACACCATTCTGGAGAACCCGCCAAAGGACTTTGATGAGTTGAATGTACACGGAACGCCGTGGCCAGAGCATCCAGCCATTGTGAGTGTTTGAAACTGTGAAGGCTCCTTGGACACCTGCTTACATCTGTTTGATAGGTTAAGCCTTACTATCCCTGCAAACAAGAAGGCCTCAGCTGCGAATCCTGGTGATTGTCAAGAGTTAAAAGTGCTGGTTTTTGAGGGTTCTACGTCACTACTAGTTTGGGGGGTCTAGATAGACAGTCCTCGTCTGCTTTTAACCTAACGCACCGCATATGTTCTGTGGAGTGTGACCTAATGCCAGTCTATCTATTATCACATGAAATAGTAGGCCTCAAATTCTGAAGAAATTGAACCTTGATACATTTGCATTGCGTTCTTCAACCATTGTTCCCACCTTCAATGGCCTCTTGGACGTGCAAAGGCAAGCAGAACGCCGTGGAGAGCCCGACTCGGTAGAACTCGCTCAGCTGCGAGAAGGAGAGGCCCAAGATCGGGAACGCCCTGCTCTGGTCTCGGAGCAGACGCCGCCAGTTGTCGAGGATGTCCTTGCTCCTGCGTGCGCCATCCGGGCTCGGCGCCTGCACGACCAACATCACGATGAAGCTCGACGCCGCGACGAAGCTTAGCTGTGACCCTGTAGGTAGCAACGTCAGTCGTTGAGGTTTGCCTTCGTCTCGTCTTATTGCGACTTACAAGAGTGCCAGAACTCGCCCATTTGTCTGGACGACAGCTTGAACACGAAACCCACAAGGCATTTGGCCCACGCCAGGGCGCCTTGATAAAGCTCGATGATGGTTGCATCGTGGACCTCGACGCCGCCGTCGCCAAGGTCCAAGGAGATGTCGCAGAGGTCACCAATTTCCCAGCTAAAGTCTTCAAGCGAAAGGCTCGTCCCCTCCGCCGGCTGCTCCTCCTGGTCGACATCTATGATGGGCGGCGGCGGTTGAGAGCGGACGGTAGGGCGGAGTACGGCCCGCCAGACGTACGTGACGAGGATCAAATAGGCGAATTGCACGGACGACGGATCGTTGTCCAAGGCCGGCTTCGTCACGTTGGTTTCCTCAAGGATGTGTTCGAGGCCCGGGATGTTGGCCCGCCATATGTTGAGGGCGTCGAACGCCGTTCGAGCCGCCTGGATCGATCCCGTGAGGTCCTCTGCCAGCTTCTGACATGACTGTAGGGAGCTGCGAGGGGTTAGTCTTGAAAAATCTCAGTGTTTTTACAACCAAAAAAACAAGATCTTGTGACGTACTATAGACTGCGCTGGAGAGAGTCCGCGATGAGTGCCAAGTTGGCCATGTGCACGAATGGCATCCTATGCCACGGCAGCGGGTGCTCGACTTCGGAACGAAGGACGAAATCAGCAGAGTCCAGCTGGCTGACGTCCCATTCTCCTTGTTGGATGTACGGAGGCCGGCCGCCCAGCAACGAAAAGAACTTGTCTTCGATGTAGACTGCCCACCACAGCCTCCGCCGGAGTCTCTTCTCGTAAGCCGGGATGCCCATCATCCTGCACTCCAGGTGCAGCCCGAGGTTATGGGCCAGGCCGACCATGGTCCCCATCAAGGGCCACAGGGCGGCAGTGTCTGTCGCGGCATACTGCTTCGAGTCCTCCTTCGTCCTGTGAAGATATAGGAGCATGGCTTGCAGGACCGAAAGATGTGGCCTCTGTAGATCCTGGAGAAAGGACTTCTGGGCGATTCGCCAGACTTCGCCGCAGGGTACTCTTTCGTGCATGAGGGGCACCACAAGGTGCTCGTCGGCCGATGTGAAGGGAAGGGCCGAGCCGTATACCGCGGCCAAGAGATGCGTCGGTATGCTGTTGAGGGTCTCAACTTCCGGGAGTTTCTCCATCGACGTTAGTCCGAGGCATTTTCTGGACACGACTGGGAGCGTCGGGAAAACATGTTGATGAAAGCTGGTGTATATAATTATGAGCATCGGCATTTACTCCAAGAAGAGCATCACACTCACAGTCTCATCAAACGAACGCCAACAAACGGCGGAATAAGCAGCTCAAGCTGACGACGCAGGTCCCTGGTTTCGGACCCTGGGACCTCAACAGACGCCTCCGCAGCCACCTCGTCAGACGTGAGGATGAAGTGGACGGGAATCTTGTCGAAAGTGGGCACGCCGCCCGCGTTGCGGACGTGGTACTTATAGAAACTCTGCAGGCCGAGCTCGTCGAAGCGGAGGTGCCGCAGCAGCCAGGGATCCAGGCCGGAAGACCCCCCGAGGAGCATCGCGCTGCACCCCCGCATCTGGTCGAGGCTCTGCGAGATTTGCGTCGCGGGACGGGCTTGGGGCAGGCCGGCGAACGGAGTGTTGGTCTCCAGGGCTTCCGAGAACGGTTCGCGGGCGGTCTGGTTCGGCTCGAGCGGGTGCTGTGCTGCCGGGACCGGCGTCTTTTCCGTTGGAGAGGCCGCCGAGCGTGAGGCCCGAGTGGGAAACGACAGGTCGGTACGGCCGGTTGTTGGAGGGCTGGCTTCACGCCACGCTTCCGGGCGGTTCAGCGGCTTGGCCGGTGTCCGCTTGCGTGGTTTGCCGGTAAACGTGCAGTCCAGCTGGCTCTGCTTACATCGCCGGCAGGCCATCTGGTTCTCCTCCTGCTGGCATTTGAGTTTCATGCTTCGGCAACGGTCGCATGGTCTCTGCCGTTTCCGCGACCGGTATTGCCGGGGAGTCTTCGTGACAGGGTCGTGTGGCAGGACCGTCGAAGACATCGCCGTAACTATCCAATGTCCTCGACTCTCGAGTCGCTGCTGGGAAGGGCAGGGGGGAGAGGGGGTTCGCCGAAGTGTGTGTTAGTTACCGAGCTCACACGACGTTCAGCTCCGCTAATTGTAGATTCGCCGGCGTCTTTGGCCGGCGGACGGACGGGGGGACGGCTATTTGACTGGCGCGTCGTTGGGTCAATGACTCGATGAAAGTCAAAGATGCGAAGACAAGCAACGCTTAGACTACCACGTTTCGGCGAACTTTGTCGGTGGAGTGAGTCTGAGTCGGCGAAAGGTTTCAACCTTTTCGCTGGGCATCAGACACTTAGTCATCTACTTTGGCCGAGTTCTGAAGGGGGCAAAAGTGTTGTCAACATCATTGGATCGGCCAACTGCAGTCAATGGTTTCGCCGAAGAGGGCTCGGTGGGATATTCACATAACACCTACCCATTGAATCATTGTAAGTGGCCGTCTTATTTCTTACCTGCTCTCAGAAGAAGAGAAACTATTGTCTTGCTCTGTTTACCTTGTTCCTTCGTCTCGACACTCAAACTTCGTTTCTTAAGAGCCATTGATACGCCATCCTCTTCTTCAAAACCGAACCTTGGACCCTGATTTCTTTCTTCCTCAAAACCAGCTTGGGTGACTTTGGTCCCACGGAAAAAAAATGTTTTGTTGTTTCCAGTCACAGACCGCGGTAGGTCTGTTTCCACACCAAAGCTTACACTCCAGGCAACGCTGACCATCTGGGAATGCCCAGCAGACGGAAAAAGGCACGCGAGAGGCAAACAGCCCCTTTCAAGCAGCACAAACCCACGACGATGCATACACATCCACAGATGACCCCGGCCAGCTCAGCACGTCGCCAGAGGAGTACTACCCCGAGGGCGGACGAGCCGCGTACCTGGTCGTCCTCGGGGCCTTCTGCGCCATCATGGGCGGGCTCGGCCTCATGAACAGCATCGGCGTCTATCAGTCCTGGATCGCCAGCCACCAGCTGCGGGACCTGGACCACGGGACCCTCGCCTGGATCTTTGGCCTCTTCAACTTCATGGTCTTCTTCTGCGGCATCCAGATCGGGCCCGTCCTCGACGTGTACGGGCCGGCGTGGCTCATGGTCACCAGCCTGGCGCTGTACGTCGCGGCTTTTATCTCCCTCGGGTACTGTCGAGAGTATTGGCACTTTGTCCTTGTCATAGGCGTCGTCGCAGGGCTTGCTACCTCTATCGTCTTCGTGGTGCCCGTCGCCGTCATCGGCCAGTACTTCCAGAGAAAGAGGGGAGCAGCGACGGGCCTGGCTATGTCGGGGGGCAGTCTTGGTGGTGTCGTCTTCCCCCTTATTCTCGACGCGTTGGGCGACGACATTGGCTTCGCCTGGACAACCCGTGTCATCGGCCTCGTCACGGTCTGCCTGTTACTCGTGGGCTGCATCCTGCTGCGACCGAGACCGGGCTTCCGCAGGCATCACGCGGCCACGAAGAACATATTCCCGGACTTCCGCATTCTCTTGCACCCGGCCGTCAATCTGATGACGCTGGGGGTCTTTTTCATCGAATGGGGCTTCTTTGTCGGGCTGGAGTACATCGCGTCGTACGCCCTGGCGAACGGCATCAGCGAGCGGCTCTCGTACCTGATGGTTGTCTTCCTCAACGCCGGCTCGTTCCCCGGGAGGTGGCTACCGGGTCTCGTGGCGGACAGGTTCGGGCGGATGAAGACCATGATCGTGACGAACCTGCTGTGCATCGTCGCCATGCTCGCCATCTGGCTGCCGGCCAACGGCAACGTCGTCGCCGTCATTGTCTTCTCTGTCGTGTTCGGCTTCGCCAGCGGCAGCAATATCAGCCTCGTGCCTGTCTGCGTGGGCGAGTTCTGCTCCACGCATGACTACGGACGCTACTACTCGACGGTGTATACCGTTGTAAGCCTTGGGTAAGCTGCAATTCCGCTGTGCTATGCTGTGCTGGGGAACCGTGGATGAGACTAACCTGAAGCCAGGGCGTTGACCGGCGTGCCGATTGCCGGCAAGATACTCGCACAATCTGATGGCGCTTATTTTGGGCTGATCATCTTTGCTGGTGTGTCGTACGTAGCCGGTGTCATTTGCTTCCTCGGTCTCGTCGTATTTAAAAAACGGTTGCTTTAGAAGTTAAAGCGTGACCAATACACAGCCAGGTGCCAAGGGCGAAATCCACGTAGAGTTTTAAATAATAAGAGAATTAACAGAAAAACAAGTTACTTTGATTATGTGTACTTAATGTTCAGTATATATAACAGCTCGTAACCAGCCATAAAGTCTAAAATGTGTAAAGTCCTTGATTTGAAAAAGTAGGTTAGAGGCTGTAGTTCATGGGAATATAACTTCTACAGGTGGTTACTCGATACGGAGCTTTATATGTTGAGGCTCAAGCTATGTGTCACAACCTGATTCAGGATTTGAGCACTACTGCATCCCCTACAAAGTACTTATTAGTTACAGGAAAGATATAAGTTATCGTAGATGACTTAGCCTAATCCTTTCTGCTAGTAAACATCCGTAGATGATGTAGCCAGCACAAGGAAAGATAACCCCTTTGACGTCGTACAACTGTTGAATCTGCTGTTATAGATAAGCAAGCATCTACAAGGGCCGATGTACAGAAAAAAGGCAGTCATACCAGGCCGTCCTATTTGGACGTGGATCCGTGAGAGACTGTTCTCAAAAAAAAAAAAAAAAAAAAGGTTAATAATGATGAGCTGATCGAAGTTGATAAATATTCCGTCTTACAGTCTAGCCAGATGTCTTGAGATCTAGGCAGCCTTATGTCAAAGAGGGTAGGGTGATCTTTTCCTTCCCGTTGACCACATCGTCCTCTGATGTTCACTAATCGCCTCAAGGGAAAGTTGTAAATGTGATGGTTTTTTACACTCGTCGCCCCTTAATCCTGTGGGTCATGCAAACGTATAACACCGCGAAGACGAGACAAGTATCCATATCGGTCCTAAATAGGGGTTATGTCTGCTGAATCCGTCTAGAACCATGTCCGAGATTGACGATCTCCATGCAGAGATGTGCCTCAGTAGAAGGTGATGAAAGAGGCTGGGGTTTGAGCAGTCACTCGGCCATCGCCAGAAAGACGTCAATTCAAACACCCTGATCCGTGGTAGTTCGCCGAGAGAATTGTCCCAGCAGCAATGTGGGTGAGGCTTGGAGGTGGACTCTGTCCCGTCTTGCAGTATGCAGGGCGCAAGATATGGTTTGGAGGCGAGGTGAATAACCTCTGCAGAATATGATAGATGCTGGCGGGATGATCACTGTATGTGGCGTGAGTAATGGTCTTCTTGGAGGTTTATAGTGAAAACTGGGTACGTTTTGATAGGGCACTTCCGAGCGCTTACACCGTTGGCATTGCACGTCCCCAGACGTGGTGATGGCTAGCCATACCTCCAAGACGTAGCCGTTCAACCCTCTCAGGCCACACAGTTATCCAAGACTACGGATGAATGTTGTTTTCTTTTGGTGCATGGTACAATTTGTCGTCGAGACCTTTGCCCTGGCCTTGCCATGGCCTCGCCTGGATGGGGCATAACGAAGTGTGCTGGTCGCATCACTAGAGAGGCGAGGGAGGGGAATGTTTCCGGCTTGGTCGTTGTCTATGAGATTAATGTACGCAAATAAGACAGATTTTCTCGCCCCTCTGGCTTTTCCAATAACTTCGGCAAGTGGCATTCAGGAAACATAACCTCCCGGCTTCGATATCAGCATCCGGGAGGGGGGGAATTACGAATAGCCGCATGCTCTACGCAACGTGTGCTTCAGGCAGCTCCTTTCACAGACTTGTATCGTCACTGTACCCTCTCAAACCACGGCAGGGCACATATACCATACCTGAACGCCCGCAAAACATGTTGTGTCCGGCCCTGCTCGCGCGACGTCCCCGTACACCGATTCGCCGAGCGCCTCCCGCAAGACCATTCCGGGGCAGCGTTGTCCTTCGCGGTCCCAGTAGTCCAAGGCCTCCACCATCCGGGATTGGTGCTCGGCAGGGTGTCTCCCAGACAGCATGAGAAAGTGGGCGAATTCGACGTTCAGGCTGGCTTCCCTCTTCATACCGGGCCGGAGGAAGAGTTCAGCGACGACGTCCACATTGTATCCCCGTGTAACTGGTTCTGGGCCCCACCATGCCTTCTCCTCAACCCAGTCTTGCGTGTGCAAGCCATAGAGTTGCTCCATGGCACTGGACGAGATGTACCAGAATGCGCGGTCGTGCTCAAAATCGGGAAAAGGCCAGCTGTCGAGGTTATCCAGGTCCGGTATGTCGGTTTTGTTGTCAGACCAGTCGCAGGCCTCGTGCCACTCCACTCCAGAAGACCCCTCCACCGGATCCGGATGTGAAAACAAGGCATACAGCCATCTCTCGGCGAATTCTCTCGGCTGATTCTGTGTGACGGCCCAAAGTGTAAGATATGTTGCAATCACCCCGGCCAGGCACACTCGTTCGGTTGCCCTAAGTCCATCGTCGACCGGTCCCATCAATGATCTTTGCCGAACTTGTTGTAGCTCCCGTGCGATGTCGTCCTGAGCTGATGTATTGAAGTCCCCATCAATGAAAACGGTCATCTCTCTCAACAACAACGGCCAAGAGTGAATGCGATCCCATCCAATCAGCATACCAAGAAAGGATGCTAAAGCTGCGGGAGTCTGGCCGTTCTGCAGGATCTCTTGGGCGACCTTATGCAGTAGGTACGTTGGTCGTCTAGCGAAAATTAATTTCAATCCGATGTAAACGGATTGTAACCTTGTTTCAGGCATTGTTTCGTGTATTGGTGTGAAAGCCTGCAGGAGATTGCTGGCGTGGTTCGAACGGTGACTGTCACGGAAGCAGTATTCAACCACTTCTGTGATACGTTGCCGCGCGTTCCGGGTCAGAACATCGTCCTCGCCCAGTTTCTCAGACCTGAGTTTATGGCCATATAGCATATATCCCACTGCCTCGTCACAGTCTTCCGTTGCCGAACCAAGGCCCAACCACGCACCGGCTGTAGCGGGATGCTTTGGTCCGACTACTTGGGTACGCGCCTTTACCAGCCATGCATACCAAGCTTCAGATAGACGGTATGAATCTGGGATAAGAGACCATGCATAATTCCCAATGATTTCCAGTACAAGCGGATGCTTGGCCGGATAGTTGTTCATGGCGATACAAAGAACCCATTTGTAGCACTCGGTGTCATCGTTTTCTCCGCACAATAAGTAGACAATTTTCCAGTCCTCTAACGACGAGACACCGGGAAATGCCTTCTCATAGGCCCAAGATATGAATTCTGTTACAATGCCGTTTAGCCAAAGGATCCAGCCGCCCGGTCTCTGCCAGACGTCGAGCTGGATCGGATAAACCAGAGTGGCCTTTTGATTGTTGAGCCTCAGCGCTACACGATCTTCTGGCAGACCATGGCAAGAATGTGAATTTGTCTGACGAATCAATGCCGCTAGATGTGCTATGTGAGACTTCTTCCATCTCATGTACTTGGGGCATTGATAGACAATGACGAGGGCGGCTCGTAGTTTTGCAGTGTGTTCCTCGGAGCTCATTCGAGTTCTGACCCACAAATGAATCAACGGGTGCATGGAGAAGCTCTTTCGTCCAGCCGATTTTCGTAGCATGGAGAATCTCAAGAGAATCCCAAACGCCTGGCGGATCTGGATCTCTTCAGTCGTAAGGTTCCACGTCAGCTTGGGATTGGTTGCAATTTCCACATCGGCAGTTTGAAAGGACTGACCAGAGTAAGAGCTTCCCACCAGGAAAAAGTTGGGGTCTATACTCTCTGGCGAGAGAAAACCACTGAGAACCAGAATCTCGGCGGCTTCGGGCATTGTCATCTGTATCGCACTATAGGAAATCTCCCACGTGGTCAGTACCGTGTCTTGTCTCGCATCCCAACTTGACTGTGCAGTCCTTTCGTTAAGAAGCTCTCGAGGGTGTTTGAGGTAAAGGGCTAAATATGTTTCGAAAGGCGTATCGTAGTGGTGGATAGCTATATGTGCCCCGGCTTGTGAAATCGCAAGTGGTAGATATCCGAGTCGCTCGATCAACGTGGTAGCGCTTCGCCACTCTTCGGACTTGTCAGTCACACTCTGAAAAGCCTCGTTGTTTTTCTTCTCGGTCTCTTACCTGCTGTTCCATGGACCAAAGTCAACCCGCTACATTCTTCCAAAAGAGAAAATGCTTCATCGTGCTCCATCTCAAGTAGTTGAATCGACTCCCAGTTGACGGCAAGATCCGCTCTTCTACTGGTAACGAGAATGGTGCCCCAGGTGGTTGTCGGCAGTAGATCACGCAACTTGACACTTTCCAGGTCATCCAAGTTGTCAATAATTAGAAGCCACGACCGGTTCTCTTCGAAGGATAGCCATTTAAAAAATGCGTCCTTCGCCACCAACTCGGGGGGAGGAGATGTTGAGGGAGAGTCCTTTGCGGGATTTCTTCTCTTGTTCAAACTCTCAATGGTGTCGCTGAGAAGCTTGTAGCGAGGGCTTTCAACCAGATCGTGGCTACGGTAGTGGTTCGTGATGTCCTCGAGAAATTTTCTGATGCTGGTATCGACCGTGTCTTTGCGATTTCCATCAATCCAGAAGATCGAGGCAAAGTCGTCTTGGTGTCTATTAGCGTACTCTAGCGCCACTTGTGTTTTTCCCACACCTCCAGGTCCGTAAATGACAACTATTTTGAGAGCACTGCGATTCGATACTGGTCTAAGGATGTCATCCAGATGCAGTAAGGTTTTCTGACGTCCTGTGAAATGATCGTTCCAGCCACCAGCAATGGTAACGCCGACATTGAATTCTCTCGAGGTTTTGCCCGTGGATTTTACCGTATGCGAGTCCAGTTGGTATGCTGGAATCTATGTTAGTCCGCTACTACACCACGAGGACGAAATCAGACCCAATGGTTTCCCATGCCGGAGCCGACTCACTCTTTTCTACTTCCCATCTGGCCCAATTTCCCATTGTAGCCAATCCAGCAGATCTGAAGAGCAAAACGATTCTGTCTCCAACTTTTCTGAAGTTTCGATCCTGGAGGCTGGTGAATTTGGCCATTGTGGAATGATCAGCAGCAAGTGCTACCTCCTCAGCATTGGTAGCCCCGAACACAACGGCAGAGGATCGGGGCACTATCTATGAAATGCGAGAGGTGTTAGCATTCCACGTCCGGGTTGCTGTTTCCAATCTTTACCAAGGAAAATGTATGAGAGACCAGAAATTGTGAAGGAAAAACCATACGAGTAGACGCCCCAGTACCGGTACCGACATCGGCTTGGTTTCGTAGAAGAAGACGGTCTTGAATTCCTGACTTATGGCATTATATCTTGATTGAAAATCCTGGAGCCATTCCGAGTTCGGTTTGATTTGCTCAATCAGCCTTTTGTTAGTGTACGTGAAAGTAGCCATCAACTTGGTTACAATCTCGGCAATCGATACGCCCTGGCCGCCTTGATGGGGTGTACCCAAGAAGAGGACCGCGTGAGTCGACAGTTTGATAGACATTTGGCTCTCCAGATGGCCTACGCGGGCCATATCGGAGTGCAATAGGGCCTGATGCATTTTAGCCAGTAAACTATATGCTTGTAGTGCAGGGAAATTAATGAAAGCGACAGGTGCCTATGTCTTACACTCTTGATGACGAGCCCTCCTAAGCTGTGCCCGAGAAAGATGATGGGAATTTTTTCTGTCTGCGCCGATGTTAAAGCCTGTATCAACGTCCCTTGGACTGCACGCAAACCACCCAGGTTGACTTGCCTTCGTGAGATGTCGCGCAATTGTGAGGTCCGTCAAAAGTTCCTTCCCATGGTCGGCGATGTCTAGTGTCAGTGGCGTCTCGCTTCCTCGAGTTCGGGAGTCATAGCTGAATGAGTAGATCCGGGCATCTGGGACCAAGTCGGGCAGGAGATCCTGGAGCCAGAAAACGCCGTTCTCAGCGGTCCACGATCTTCGCCAGTGGCCGTCCATTCCGTGGACGGCGACTATGCTACAACCAAGTGTTAGGGATCTGAAAGGAGAAATGATCCGAAGGATTCGGGTACTCTATCGATGGATTCGGAGGATTGGCGACAATATTCAGCCCTAGCAACCCATCTTCCGAAGAATGAACGACTTGCGACGGGAGCGCAGCAGCCTTTCTGAACCAGAACCAGAGAACATAGACCAAAATAAACTAGATAAGGCATCAGGGATCTTGCCGACCTTTGTAAAGAGTGTCAGAGAAACTTACAGCATCCAAGATCTTGCTCTGTATGAACATGACGACGGGATATATTGACGCTTCTAGCAAGATGGAAACGGCTGACGCGGAGAGGGCCAGGCTTTGCGAGAGGATTGAGAAACGGAAATCTGGGCGGGGAAACTAGAAGATGGGAGCACATATCCTCTGTTCCCCACTCGTCCCAATTGTGCCAGCTTCGAATCGGCCGCTAGCCTCATGTTCCCTAAAAGGCGCGTGATGGTGTATGGACATATGCAATGATAGGCTTACTTGCAGCTAAAATTAGAGGTGTCCTCATGTAGGCATCAGAAAATGGCGTACAGATAGAATGCTTACTGGCCAGAAAAGGGCCATCGAAAAAATGTCATGCCGCTTTGTCTTGGCTGAAATCAACGATCTCGGTGATTAAATTGTGCTTGACAAGGCTGTGGCTCGTTTTGTCATGAGTTCTTGTCGATGACTGCGTTCTGTCCCGGGTCCGAATCTGTATACTCTCAACTGATACCTCAGCTCCTCTCGCTCAACCCCACAAACTCGGCAACTCGAATCAAGACACGAAACCGGTTGTCGGTTATCCAACCATGTCGCCATCTTCTCTTACTCCTGGTGCTATACCAGCACAGAATACCCCCAAGCAGGTGAATCGGGGTCATGAGTCGTCTCAACCTCTGGCGGATGACGCCGTGGCGTCGACGGCAAGCCAGGCGGCAGTCGAGGCCGTGACATCGATCAAACACTTTCAGTACTTCATTTCCCTCGTCTTCAGCATCTCCATCTTTGGCGCCTCGACTTTCGCCGTCATCGCGGGCCAGATGGAGGACCCCGCCGAACTGTGGAAGCCGGACCCTCCGCCCTTCACGTTGGCGACCGTCCGCAAATTCCTCGCCGTCGCCTGGCTTTGTTTCATTCTGTCCATCGCCGTGGCGGGATACAGCTCCAGCGTGTTGACCGCGCTACAGCAACAAGCCCGAGGGCGTTACGACAAAACGTGGAGCAGGCGATGGCGCTATGTCGGCATCACTGCGTCGGTGGCGCTGCATTTCCTACTGGTTTTTGCATTCCTGTTCATGGCACTGGGCCTGGTGGCGTATGTAGGCACAATCGGCTGGGTTGCCGTGGGGTTTTGTTGCCTCGCCGGTGTGTTTGTGTTAGGACTGTCCATCTTCCAGTTCGTCTACGAAACCGATGATTTCTAAATGATTTAACCACTGGCTCTGCGAGGTTTGGCAAAGATGAAACAACTACCAAACTGTTAGACAGCGAATGTAGGAGGTGGTTCGTTGAACACCTGGGCGTTCTGTCACGGGAAACGACCTGTTAAGGTCAACATGACTCGTCCGATTTGCGTCATGCACGACATAGTTATGTCTAGTCCACAAGATTGGGAAACAAGCCCCGTTTGCCTGGGTTTTGTTTTTGGTTTTCTTTTCACCTTCAAACTTGAAGATAAGCTACTGAAGCTATTGTGTTAGATAACTGATGTCAATTTAACGTAATGACACTAAGGTTCGTTAACACGCCGACCTCAACACAAGCTTCTCTAAACGGCAGTGGTCTCTGCTCAAGAAGCCAAGATTTCTCTTGGAAAACGCCCCGGGCACGTTTGGTTTCGATCCGGGACCTGGGATGGTTGAGGTAGATCACCAGATGGTTGCCAACCCCTCGGGGGGGGGATCGAACACTGATGATCAAGCAATATAAAGCAATCTCTGATGTGACATTGCGAAAGCCCCTGGGGCGATCTGAGCCACGGGGCCGTAGCAGCCAAGTGAGCTCGGTGCAAGGTAGTCCAGGCCACATCCATGTTGGTGTTTGCCGTTGTCCCGGATCGCATCTCTGACTCCTTGACTCGCTGAACTATGTCTGTAGCTCCGTGGGGGGAGGGCGTTGAACGTGTCCTAGGTACTTTGTAGTTAAGAATAGCTACATGTACAGCACGAGAATACTCTATGGAGTGATTAGAAAGAGAATTGGGCCCAATAAAGGTCAAGCGGATTGGAAAGAGAATGAAGAAGAGGCAGGGGGGCGACTAACAAACTTCCCCTGGTTGCAAGTAGAGCGAGTTTGAGCAGTTTGGCAGCATCGCTTAGCAAACACACACACATATACCTGTATAGTACACACAAACACAGCGCGGGCCCAGCGGCACGGGTTCAATCTATTCACATGGATAAACCCCAATTAATAAACGCAAACAAATTCCTCCAATGACGCAGGTCGCTTTCCGGCTTATGAGGGGTAAAAATATGGAACCGAAGCCATGGGGGGCAGCGGGTGTACCTTGGGGAACGCCCACCTGAAGCTAGCGAGAGTCTCGAGTACAGTGGCCTCGATCTCTATGTCGAGAGGATCAGCGTTGCAGCAGAGTCAGTCTCGGCTCTTGGGGGGGGTTCTGACAGCCCTGGAAACGGGGGGAGGCGGGTTTGGATGGTCGAGCTGACAGGCAGAACTCTCTCGGGTGAGCGGCAACATCACATTACATCGCATCATATCATTCAAACAGTGGCTTGCAGCCGGCGTACATGAGATTAAAGGTAGATGGATAGATAGATAGCTGCAGGGAGGTTCTGTGAGGATCGATCTCTCTGTGCGTTCTGCGCCAAAAAGGGGGCGACTTCGGTTGCTTCAACGTTGCAGCGTGTCCCACGTTTGTTTACCCACTGCGGCCGCCGCCCCCTTCTTCGGGCGGTTCATCCGAATATTCCAACACGGCCGGGAGAGCTGGTTGGATGCAGACGCGCCGAGGCCCCCCCCCCCCAAGACAAAATGAGAGAGGTCGGGCGAAAGGGGGCGGCACGGCGCTCAGACGACGACGACGACGGATGGTCTGCAGGCTTCCCACTCAAAGTCGCCGGGCTGCAGTGTGGGGTCCCTCGGGATCCTCACATGTAAGTAAAACACATTGTCAAATTACGTCTCACGTCATAGGGATAGAGAGGGAGAGAGAGAAGACGGGTTTTATCACTTGTCAGTCTGTGAGTTGCTGCAAAAAGAAGCCCCCCAAGACCGGGCCATACCGTCGCCTCGCCGGGGGAGGCGGTCTCTCTGCCCAATAACATTGTTCTTATTTGAAACGACCCGCTAGCTCACGCAGCGACGCGCTTGGCTCGGGATGGCAAACGGGTTTATGTCAAACAACCTAGCGGGCCCAGAGGATGCACTTCCCGGGGTCGGCGGGGGGTCTGCCGAAGACCGAGACCCATGGACCCCGGCGAACAACACGACAACGATGAGATTAAGGAAACTTGCTTGAGTGGGGGGTTCTCGTCTTCTATGGTCCAGGAAAGGAAGGAAGTATTGCATGTCCCCCCGAATTGGTGGTCAGGATAGAGATATAATACTGGTATCACCGCCAGCGAGCCTTGGACGGAAGAGCTTTTATGTTCTGCTTCTCTTTCTTTCTCTTTGAACGTTGAGCTGCATCTTTCTCTCTGCATTCCTTCTTTTTCGAGTCGCCGCTAGTACGGTGTTTTCATTCATTTCTCACAACTTGGTCTGAACCCTAGAGGTTTACCGTTCATTCTCTTTCCACCCCTGTTCTCTTCTCTTTGAACAGACTCACTCCCAAAGCCATTCCTTACCAAACAAACAAACAAACAAACGAAACAAAACACGTCTCGAAACTTCCAGAAAAGAAAGCATCGGATTAAACATCACATCAAATCATCCAACCATGCGCTCGTCATTCTCAGCCGCTGCGGCAGCCCTTCTCGGGCTCGCCGGGTCGGCCGCCGCGCAGCTCCGGGCCACGGCTTACACGGACCCGCAGACCGGCATCGACTTCCAACGGTACAAGCCCAACGCCTACCCCTACAGCTTCGGTATCGCCGTGCCCGAGACCGTCGGCACCGACTTCATCGGCCAGATGGTCGTGCCCATCTCGGACAAGGGCAACTGGGGTGCCGTCTCCCTCCGGGGAGGCATGCTGAACGGCCTGCTCTTCGTCGCCTGGGCCGACGGCGAGACCATCCGCACCAGCTTCCGCCTCGGCAGCGCCTACGCCAACCCGGACGTCTACACCGACACCGAGGTCAGCGCCGTGCCCATCGCCAACGGCACCTTTGTCAACGCCACCCACTTCTCCTACACCTTCCTCTGCGAGAACTGCATCAACGACAAGACGAGCCTGGCGGGCGAGTCCCCGATCCTGGGCTGGGCCTTCTCCGACACGAGCCCCTCGCCCGCCTCGGACCCGGCCGCCGCCCTCAACTACCACTCAGCCGGCTTCGGCCAGTTCGGCCTCGACATCGCCGGCGCCAAGTCGGCCAAGTTCGAGACCTGGTCCAAGTACGCCGAGGCCGTCGAGGCTGCCCCGGCTCCCGTCCCCGGCAACGGCACCACCACTCCGGTCCCGGGTAGCAACAGCACCATCCCGACCCCCGTCGTCTCCAACACGACGTACGATGTCATTGTCGTCGGCGGTGGCCCCGCCGGCATCATCGCCGCCGAGCGCATCGCCGAGAAGGGCGCCAGCGTCCTCCTCATCGAGCGCGGCCCCGCCAACACGGTGCCCCTCGGCTCCAAGATGGCTCTCCCCTGGAACGACACCCTCACCCCCTACGACATCCCCGCCCTCGGCAGCTCCATGACCAGCCTGTCCGGCACCTCGTTCTGCAGCGACACGGCCTCGACCGCCGGCTGCCTGCTCGGAGGCTCCAGCTCCATCAACGGCCTCAACTTCATCCACCCGCCCGAGCACGACTGGCAGCGCTGGCCCGCGGGCTGGGGCTGGACCGACGTCTCCGACGCCGCCGCGCGCCTGTACGAGCGCAACCCGGGCACCACGGAGCCTTCGGACGACGGCAAGTACTACGACGATCTCACCTACCGGACGCTGTCCGGCCTCCTGGCCGGTAAGGGCTGGTCCGAGGTCGACTCGATCGAGTCCCCCAACAAGAAGGACGCCGTCTTCTCGCGGCCCTCGTGGTCCATCAAGGACAACCTCCGCGCCGGCCCCGCCCGCACCTACATGCCCTTCGCCCAGCAGCTGCCCAACTTCACCCTCAAGCTTGAGACCAAGGTCGTCCAGGTCGTCCGCTCCGGCAGCAAGGTCACCGGCGTCCTCGTCCAGGCCGCCGACGGCAGCAGGCAGGTCATCAAGATCAACCAGGGCGGCAAGGTCGTGCTCGCCGCCGGCGCCATGTCGTCGCCGCGCCTCCTCTGGAACTCGGGTATCGGCCGCTCCGACGCCCTCGAGATCGTCAAGTCCGGCGCCGCCTCCACCGGCGTCACGCTCCCGGACGAGGCCGACTGGATCGACCTTCCCGTCGGCCACCACCTCCAGGACCACGCCCAGGTGATGCTGCAGTTCAACTCCAAGGCCAACTTCACCGCCTACGGCTTCAACGCCATCGCCTCGAGCCCCGTCCCCGCTGACCTCGACCTGTACAAGCAGGGCTCCGGCCCCATCACCCAGGCCGCCCAGCGCATGCACCTCTGGACCAGCGCCAAGGGCGCCGACGGCCGCACGCGCTACCTCCAGGGCACGGCGAGCGCCATGGCCAGCGGCGTCGTCACCGTCCGCACGTTCCTGACCCACGGCACCTCGACCCTCGGCGAGCTCGGCATCACCGCCGCCGGCAACACCGTCCTCAACACCAAGCCCTGGCTCATCGACGCCGAGGACCGCAAGGCCATGGCCGACTTTGTCCAGTTCTGGCTCGACCTCACCGCCGGCGCCAACTCCACCCTCAGCTACGTCACCCCCGGCGCCACCCCGGACGACATCATCGGCACCAAGATGATCAGCGGCGACCACTGGGTCGGCAGCGCCCGCATGGGCGTCGACGACGGCCGCTCCGGCAACGGCACCGCCGTCGTCGACCTCGACACCCGCGTCTACGGCACCGACAACCTCTTCGTTGTCGACGCCTCCATCCACCCGGACCTGCCCACCGGCAACACCCAGTCCATCATCATGATCACCGCCGAGCATGCCGCCGAGAAGATTGCCGCCTTCAAGGTCTCCGGCTCCGGCAACTCGACCGCCCCGGAGGCCAGCGACTGCGAGGGCGCCGCCGCCAAGAGGCGCTCCGCCCGCCGTTCCATGCGCTTCAGGCGCAGAGCCCACCTGCACTAGGCTATGTTACACCTTGAGTAGCATGATTTAGAGGGGGGAGAGCCCCTCAAAACGCTGAGTGGGTGTGATCATGACAGGTTTCGGTGATGTTGGGACGGTTACGTGCCGTCCGCCGAGGCACTTCAGACGTACATGTTTCGTTGTAGACTTGTGTATAAAGCTTTTCTCCTTTTTGTAAATAAACCATTTCACAACACCCTGCTGCAGTTGTTGTCTTATGCCATTGTGACTTTTGATTGTTGTACATCACGACTGGATAGATATCTGAAATGAGAGCCTCCGTGGTCTGTCAGTAAGTAAGCTATATTAGAACCTTGACCTATGGCTTTGATGACGTTTAGGCCTACAACATAAGTGATGATCTTTTTCTACGAAGTTCTCATCGAAGACTAGTCCCAGTATAGGCTCGATGTTACGACTGTGTTAGTGTTAGAGCTGAGTTGAAGTTGAATGTCGCACACATAAATATATATATTTTTTATCAATGAAGCTTTTACCCCTTTCCGAAATGAAAACAGGACATCCAGCCTCGGACACCAGCCGGCAAGTTGGCTGGTTTCTATTTCCTTCACTTTCACGTCGGGACCCCATTCTTCATATACTGAGCCACCGTCACTTATCTGTCTATGCTTTTTGGCTCTGTTTCTCACTGACTAGGCATTACGGGCGACCCTGTAAAAGTGTGATAACTCATACCTGATGTCCATTCATTCAGGCTTCGTCGTCACATGCGACAGAGTCTCGGCAATTCAACTTCGACAGGTGAGCGCTCACTTTCATTCGACTTCAGAGGCTACATGTCTACTTCGTGTTGCCTAATCTCACAACCACTCCCTCCTCACTCCTCCCCCTGCCTCACGCAGCAGTAGCAGCCGCAATGATGCGCTCGGCAGCAATCTCAGCAATGCCGTACACGGCAGTTTGGACGTGGGCGGAGATGAGCAGCGGGATCACGCTCGCGTCGACCACGCGCAGGTTGGCCGTGCCGTAGACCTTCAAGTCCGCATCCACCACGCCCCCGTCCTTTTTCGGCAGCATGGAGCAGGTTCCAACGGGATGGAAGATGCTCAACGTCGTGTTGAGCGCGAACTGACGCCACTGCTCGTCCGTCTGCACGGCGTCCAGGCCAGGCTCGTACTCGCTCTCCCACGTGGACCGCATGGGCTCCGTCTGAGCGATCCGGCGGCAGTACTTGATGGCCTGGACGGCGGCCTCGAGGTCGTGCTCGTGGCCGAGGTAGTTGGGGTTGATGATGGGCTTGCCGGCCGCGTCGGCCGGGTTGATGTGGATCGAGCCGCGGCTCATGGGGTGCATGATGGCGGCGATGAGGGTGAAGAAGCCCTTGCTGAAGAGGGGCGAGGTGGCCGCGGGGTAGCCCTTGACGCCCGTGTAGCCGTCTGAGAAGATGACCTGGTCGCCTGTTGTTAGATACACACATGCCATACGACAACTTGGTGAAGGGGAAGGGTGTTGTTCCCGGTGTCAGTGAGGGCAAACTTACCTCGAGTTGAGGGATGGACGGGTCGGACATGAACTCCAACTTCTTCTGGTCGACGATGCTGGGATCCTCGCCGGCGGCCTCCTTGGCGAGGGCAACCATGCGGGAGTCGTTGCCGAGCGCCTGTGCCCATGTGCTGAAGGTGTAACCTAGAGGAGTTTGTGTAAGTACAAGACTATACGGGGGACGGGGGAGAGGGTTGGTTGCCGAGGCATAGTTTACTCACCGGACCCGGTGTAGTCGTACAGCGAGACTTGGCCAGCGTTCCAGAGTGCGAGCTGCTCGGCGGCGAAGGTGGCGTTGCTGCGGAGGATGTCGAACGAGAGGTATTCGGGCTTCAGCTGGTACGAGCTCTGGATCCGGAGGTGGTCCTGCAGGTTCTCGCCGACGCCGGGGAGGTCGATGAGCTGCTCGATGCCAGACGCGTTGAGGACCGATGCCTGGCCGATGCCGGACAACTCCAGAAGACCCGGGCTCTGGATGGAGCCGGCAGAGAGGATGACTTCCTTCCGGGCCTGGATCACGGTACCGTCCTTCAGGGTCACGCCGGTAGCCCGCTGCTGGGTCGAGTTGGTTGTCGCCCTCCCGAGGTTGATCTTGGCCACTGTGGTATCGGGAAGAATGAACAAGTTGGAGCCGGCAAGGGGGACGTAGGCGTTGGCGCTGTAAGATCTGTTGTAGTGCGCGGGATCGATGCTGCTGGGCTGGTACATGACACCGAGCGGGTTCCCGCCGAGGGACTCCAGGTTGGTCTTGACGCCTAGGGCGTTCATCGTCGGGATCCACGTGTCCTGGTGCTCGGGGATGATGCGGTTGATGACGGCCTGGACGGGGCCGCTGTCGCCGACGCCCTCAGAGCCGTATGTGTCTGTGTTGATGCCGGTGAAGGTCTCGGACTTCTTCATGGCCGCGATCATCGTCTCCCAGTTCCATCCCGGGTTACCCAGAGCCTCCCAGCTGTCGTACTCGGCGACGGCGGCCCTGTCGTAGGACATGAGGTTGAGGGCGGAGCTGCCGCCGAGGACCCTGCCGCGGTTGACGGTGAAGACTCGGCCGTTGACGTGGGGCTGGGCCACGGTGGTGAAGTTCCAGTCGTACTTGGTCCCCAGCGTCGATCCCTTCATGCCCGGGACGTTGATTTTCGGCTCGTCCCAGGCGGCGGGCCCGGCCTCGATGAGGAGGATGCTGGAGGCAGGGAGTCCCTCGCTGAGGCGGGCGGCTACGGCTACTCCAGCAGTACCACCGCCGACGACGATCTGCGGAGAGGAGAGAAAGGTCAGTGTGTCCTGCCCATGTCATGGTTTCGGCTGCGGGGGGTTGCAGTCAACTCGAGACTCGAGGAGGAGGGGGGGGGTTTAGACGGAGGGGGAGGGGACGGCAAGAACCCCTTGTAAAGAAAGAAACGCAAGCATGAAGAGCACGTACATAGTCGTAGGCGTCCCCATCCCCGTAGGGTTGCGACGAGAAGGGCGCAGCCAACGCGAGCGCCGCGGAGGCGAGGGTGAGACTCGACTTGACAAGCATCTGCATGGCTGACTAGTATCAAGGCGGACAACGGCACAGCAAATGTTCCCACAACACACAAACGAAGTGTGAAATAAGGTTCTGGAACCCAGGGGGGAAAACACACAAGCTCAAACAAGATGCGGCGTGTGTGTGTTTGTGTGAGTGTGTGTGTGTGTGTGTGTGTGTGTGATATCTGCACGTCAGGGCCGCTTCGGGAAATGTCCTGGACTACACAAAGTGGAGGGGCGGGCAGCATGCAGGACGGGGTCGGGCTGCATCTACCCTTTTGTACGTGGCCCCCAACCATCATTCCAAGAGAAAACACGCGTGGTCATCATGTCAATAGTGCGGATTATTTGGGTCAGTCAATAAATTACAGCACTCGGATGTTGTCCTCGAGAAAACACTGGTAAGCGGCCGCGCGACCCAGCAAATATCCTTGTCCTCCGCTCCGGCCAGGCTCTGAAAAGCACCAAGGGAGAGAGATATGGGATCATGTTCGGTGGGGACGCCGAGCATCTTTGTGTACGCGGGAGAGTCGGACGGCGAGGGGCGGACGGCTTAAGCACTTATAAACCGCTGTCCCTCGAAGAATCCCAGCAAGGGGAAGCGTGAGAGGGGAAGGGGGGAGGGTGAGGGAACAAACCTACTGCACAAATACCCTGTCCTCTGTACTCTGTACGGACGTTGCTGATTGGTATTCTGTATGAACAGGTTACATTAACACAAAGAGCTGCCTGTACGGATAAAGAAAAGACGCTCAACTACAGAGTACAGTCTACAGAGTAACAACCTGCCAATCTTCCATCGAGGGGTCTGGCTCGCTCTCTACGGGTAGGATGGCTAAGCTGGGCAATGGTACCGTTTCATTGGCGTCTTCCCTCCCGAACAAGGACCGCTTGTCCGCTGACGATGGTGGAGCCGCGCCGGCCTGTGGTTAACCTATTCCGTATCAAAGTCCGGCATCTTGACTCAGGGCCCATGCTTGTGAGCCTTGTGAGCCCCGTTCGGACGACGTGGGAGACAAGTTGCCCTGGTCCCTGTCCGGGCGAAAGTTGTCAGTGTCCGTCCCGTGGCGAATCAAGTTCTAAGAAATCCCACATAAATCCCACGTCCGTTGCAAACCCGAAAGACAACAGGGCGGGCATCGACGACGGCGATTCCCCGGTTCTTCCCTCGCCTCCCCTCTCTGATTTTTTTATTTATTATTTTCTCTTTAGATTGTACCCGTGCAGAGAGAAGCTCGTCCCTCTGGGCGCTGCCTGCGGTCAGTGATGATCCTGGGAGTACCCCTGAGAAGTGCGCCATCCTCTCTCATTAAACTCGGGGGCCTTTTCTAAACGCACGGTCATAACCTTTGTCCTCGTCCTTGCGGGAATCTTTTAGATGGCGAGAGAGCAGAAGCTGCCGGTCATGTGTATTGTGTGTCCAGTCTCTCTCTCTTTCTCTCTCTCTCTCTCTCTCTCTCTCTCTCTCTCTCTCTCTCTCTCTCTTCCTAGGTCATATCTCGACAACACTCGCCTTGAGGACGGACAGTTCGGATACAACAACAGGTCCACGACGAGCTGGTGGACACCACGAAATGAGAAGCAAAATAAGTAGCAGCATGATCGTCATGACAATCACTCCATCTGCTCGGCATGACCAATCCGTATGCAGTCGACATTAGCAAAAACCCCACACTGCCGTACATCATCATGCCCCCCCCTACCCCCTTGAGCGAACTTGCCGCACATTGCGCAACAACCCATGGCCTTTGATGCAAGAACTGCTTGAAGAACTGCGTGTCAAATGCGCAGTTGCGGCGCAAAAAAGGCCCCTACAGCCGACAACCGGCCGGGGGGGGGGGGGCTCATTATCAAATCTTCAACGCCACGACCAGCAGGAACGCAGGGGGGAGATGGGGGCATGGAGACCACTCAAACTCAACTTGTATTAGTACTGTTCATAGTACTGGTAGTACATCGTAGTGTATCCAAGCAGAAGCAGTCGGGAAAAGACGTGGTATCCTTCCAGGGCTCCATGATACGAGGGAGAGAGAAGCTGATTTCGGAGTATGGTTGACTCTCGGACGAGACCCTCTCCAGGGGTCTGTCCATCCGTTGCCTCCGTAAGGTCCAGTTCCTCTTGGCCAGTTCCCCCTGGAGACAACTTTGGCGAAGAAACCACGGATCGAACCCACGATTTAACCTATGCGGGCACCGTTGCCGCTCCCTTGCGTTTGTAAACCCGTCACGCAACATCCCGCTCGGGGCATCAGAAGGATTGCTACACACCTGTAATCAATGTCTAGCCGTTTAGAGGAGGAGTAGGAAGACTGGGGAGGGGGAGAACCTGTATTCCCAACAAGCCACTCTCAGCCTTGGCCCAAGGCACAACCAACTGAACGCGGACAAGCCATCGAACCATCTCCTCGACACCACCCTGCCCCGAGTGAGGAGTTCCCCTTCACGACAGACAGCCGCGGAAGGGGAGAAACTCGCCCGTCTTGACACATGCTCGCCGCGGTGCCTTGACCTCCTTGCATCTGATACTTCGTCGTTGCCCCCCCGCGCGCGCATATGCAGGACAGGGCCCTGGTTTCTATGGAACGGAGTCGTTTTCCCGGCTTCTTTTCAGCTTACAGCGAGCTTTCTGTGACTTCTTGTCCTGCACATCGAATGTTTGGTTCGTCGAATCATCAGCATCGTTGCAGCTCTTTTAAGACGACCGAGCCGCCCGCCCGCCCGCCTCTCCCGTGGGCTTAAGAGTCTTGATAAAGTCATAAGACAAACGAACATCCCGGGAAGACAGGCAAAAACAAAAAGAAGGTAGAAAAACGAGCTGTCATCCTAAAATCGGATCTTGGCGATCGTCGTCGTCTTTTACCCCGTACGTACAGAAACCTCGTGGGGTCGTCCCGTCCTCCTCCCCCCCCCTCCCCTTTCGTCAATCTCTCAGACTTTTATCCAGCAAAAGGCCCCATCCCATCACATCTCCTCCTGGGCGCCCCGACACAAACGCACCCTCGTTCCTGGTCTGGCATAAGCACTGTTCAAGGCCACCGGGTCTGACTGAAGTCGGACACACCCTCGACTCGACCTTTTTGTCTCTTCCTTTTTTCCCTTCTTCCCTGAGGTCTCTGAGTGAGTGAGTAAGAGAGAGAGAGAGAGAGAGAGAGAGAGAGAGAGACAGAGAAGGGGTTTCTCCTTTCCAGAAAAGAGGGAGGCCCAACGAGATGGCGCCAGTCACTCCTCCGAACCCGCTACCGCCGGACGAGAACGTCAACCCGGTCCTCCTCGGCATCTCGGGCGTGCTCATCTTCTTCGTCATCTTCACCACCTCGGTCCGCCTCTACGTGCGCTTCTCTCTACGCCACACGGGATGGGACGACTACCTGATGGGCGTCGTCGCCAGCCTGGGAATCGTCCGGTACGGCGTCCAGTGCGCACAAGGCGCGTCCGGCAACGGGAGACATAGGTGGTACATCTCGAACGACGACTACGTCCACAACAACATGCTCGGCTGGTTCGCCCAGATCCTTCTCTTCTCCAGCATCTGCCTCCTCAAGTGCTCCATCATGCTGCTGCTGCTCCGCATCAAGAACTCCAGCCGGCTGAAGTACTTCCTGTGGACCGTCATGTCCGGCTTGATCGTCACCAACGTCGGCGTCATCGTCATCCTCCTGGCCGAGTGCGATCCCGTCGAGGCCTACTGGACGGGCGTGGGCACCTGCTGGGACCCCAAGATCCGGATTTACTCCATCTACTTAACCATCTGTACGTTCGACCCGCACGCCGCCAAAGTGGCATGTTTCCTTCCATTGATATCGAGCTAACACACCGGCGCCTTCCAGCCTATTCTGTCTTGACCGACCTGCTGTGTTCATTCTTGCCCCTAGTGGTCGTCTGGCAGGTTCGCATCAAGTTGTCGACCAAGCTCTCCGTCGGCGGCCTCATGAGTCTCGGCTTGATGTTGGTCAAACCCCTGGGTTTTATCTCTTCCCGAGTGCCGTTTGTTAACAATTTCGGCAGTGCAACTGGCTTCGGCATCGCGAGGGCCTCTTCTCTGGGCCTCAAAACCTCCGACCTGAGCTGTGCGTAACCCCTTATAACCCGGACAGCTAGCTAGCTAGCTATAAAGAGAAGAGCCACAACTGACAAAATGCCTGCGCTGAGTAGATGTCTATGCCGTCACGGCGATATGGTCGAACCTCGAGCTCTACCTCGGAATCATTGCCGGGAACCTGGCCCTCTCCCGATCCCTGTGGTTCTACTTCTTCGGCGAGAAGCCGGCGCCGACGTATCCGTCCGCCTACGGAAACTCGTCCCACCCGTCGCGCTCCGCCTACCACAACGGCAGCAGGCTGCACGGGGACAATGCCGATGCCATGGATACCTACATCCGCTCCGAACCAGGGTTCAAATCCACGACACTCCACGACACATTCGTGAATATGGCGTGGATATGGATGCTGACTAATAACTTCGATGTGGAATGGGTGGAAATGGATCCATTATGGAAATGGATCCATATTGTGGAATGGGTGGAATGGAAACCTACTTTGTCTAACAATGGTAATTAGTGGGCCGCATCCATGCCTTGGTGACGTCGATGTTATTGTCACTCGTCCATCAGAATCCTATCTAGCGACCCGATCAAACCGGCACGCAACCAACTCCGTAGTGTCTGACAAAGCCCAATTGTGCTGGCATCTAGCCTATTGCGGCTCTTGGTCACCATGCGGCCAGTGGTCGAGAATAACCTCTCGCACTCGGCTGACATTGGTGGCACAGTAAGCAGATCCAAGGCCATCCTAGACAACCGGGGGTATTTAAGCCGCCTCATGTGCCAGTATTCGTAGGGATCTGTGACAGAAGCATCAGCATCCTCGATATCACGCTGCCACTGCCCGTATTCATCAAGATCCAGACCGCCAACTGAGGACCTAGGCGATTGAGCAGGGGATTGAATTGGCGACTCGGTAACAGAAACCCCCCCGGCCGTCAGTCCTCGCTTCTTTGTGCGCCACGCTGTGAACTTGTTTCTTGAGGTCTTCAGCCGCTTATTGGCAGGCAACTCAATCTCTGGGTCATCGACCTCCAGGTCCCTATACTCTCTCTCCCAGAGATCCTGGACCATCTCCTTCGCCTTGGTAATCCATAACTGTCTTTCGTCGTCGTCTCCCCACAAATCGTCAAACAGTGCCCACCGGTAGGCAGGATGAAGAACTGCGGCGCCATAGATCAAGGGGCTATCGTTCAGATGCTCGTAGTATTCGTTCAATTTGAGCCAGCCCAGATTGATGTTGACAGCGAGGTGATGGCCGTCCGGAAAATTGGCGACTGCTCTTTTCGCGGATTCGAGGGTTTCGAGAAGAAATTCATACGCGTGAATAAGATCCCAGCTTGTTCCTGTACAAATCAGCTGTTAGAATAAGAATCGGGCCGCTTTTGAGAAGTATAATTAAGGCTTACCAGACAGTGGAGGGTCGATCTCGTTTTCCTCGACCTTTCTCCGGTGTTTTCCCTGCCCATCACCCTCAAGGCCTCTCACAACCAGCTGGAAGTCAAGCAAAATGTCGTAAAGAGTCCCGAGCACATGCCAATCATCAGGTGTCATGTGATTCTCTTCCTTCAGGAAGAAGGGCAGCTTGGAGCCCTTTTTGATGTGGCCAGCTCTCGTCAAGTTGACCTTCTCCCACTCGTTTGACGCTCTCTGGACAAAAGAATTATAAAATGGCCTTAAGACGAGAGCGCGCTCAATCATCGAGAATTGAGAAAGCCACCGGGTAGCATTGTCGACCACAACTCCAACTGGACGGTGTTTCTTGAGCTGAGCGTCATCAGAGAGTTGGCTCTCGATAGCCTGTACCTTCTTGAGCATATCGGTCCACGTGTCCGATCTGCTCACCTCCTAGGTATTCGTGAGTATAACAAATAAAGCCGGGGATTCAGCCACCTACAACAGCAAAGTTATGCCATTTTCCAACAGAGCCTCGCCTCCTCCAGACTTCATGCTCCTTCGCTGCCGTATGAAGTCCTTCGAAGACCTCTTTCTCGAAAGCATCCGGGTTCTTGCCATACAGCATCTGTTTCACTACTATGTTGACAACGTGACCAACGCAGCGAACCCATCGCTTCTCCCACTCGAAGCCGAATTCTAATCCAAGCTCCCCCATCGAAGTTTTATTGTTACCGGCATTATCCAGTGTGAAATATCCGACTTTATCGCTGATCTCGTACTCTCGAATGATCTCGATGATCTGCCCGGCGATATTCTCGCCTGTGTGCCTCTCTGTAAGCTCAGGCAGTCCGAGGACACACTTCTGTGGCCGATTGTTTGAATCCCGAAAAACACATGTGATGCCGTATAAGGCGTGTCGGTTACCAGACTTCCAGCCATCGTACTGGATATGGATCTGTCCCGGACTCTTTCGCAAAGCGTCCTTCACTCTTTCCATGTTGTTAGTAAATTCTCGCTCTGCGATGGCACGCACGGTCACGTCAGTAATGTTGGCTTTTGTGATCTCCACCGATGGATTGAGGTAGTTGAAGATGTCTCGAAGATCTTGATCGTTAACGATCGAGAAGGATTGGTTAGAATTGACAATCCAGTTGACAAGTTTCTGCTGGAATACAGTTTTGTCAAAACGTTTGATCAAGGTATTGATCAAATCTTGTTCCTTCGGCTCCTTCGGGTTCAACTGTAGAATTGTTGCAATGGACTGATGTGCTTTCTCAGATGCCTTGGCAGGCTTTTGCCTCTTGCCTGTCGGATCCATAATGCCATTGTGGTCCGCGTACAGGTGACCCTCCGCATTCTGCAACCCTTTGATGGCATAACTCTTTGGCCTCGGCCGCTTTTGCTTGATGCAAAGGCAACACACCCATCGGCGTTCCCCTTTCTGGGCATGCTGGATATCGTAGCCGAACTGATATACCCATTGACGCACTTGGCCGTCTCTCTCCGTCAAGGTCCAGCCTTTGTAGAGCTGAAAGAGTCGTTGATTGTCTTCTTCTGTACGTTCTGGAACGGGTGTGGTTGACTTGGTAGGATGGAGGGCGGCCATTTCGATTTGGGGAAATAAGGGCGTGAGTAGTAGTAACCCCCCTAGAATAGACTTGTTTGAACTTCGTGTACGGGTAAAACGGGGTGGAAAATTGTTGCTATTGCGTTGTCGTTGGCGATAGAAAGTACTTGGGGTATGCGCTATTTCACAAGGAAATCCAGGTTTTTTCAGCCCCCACCTAAATCTTCAATCCTTTCCACAATTTCCACATATGGAACATATGGAAGGGGTTCTGTGGCGTGAATATGGAAAGGCTGAAGCCTACGTGGAATGGAATGGAATGGACATGGATCCATATTGTGGATCCATATGTGGATTTCGTGGTATGGATTTGAACCCTGCTCCGAACGAAGGCCCTCCGTCTCCAAGAGCGATCACAGCGATATTCCGCTGGAGCCGGGCATCCAGAAGAGGACCGATATCTGGATATCGGAGGAGGACGGCGACAGCGACGTGCCCGAGTCAGCGGCGAAGAAGGCGTCGCAACAGACACAACTGTGAGGCGGGGGAGGGGACTAGCTAACTAGCCTCCGCGAAGCATAAGGTCATCCGCACCTATGGTCTATGGTGTGTTGGGAGAGCCTCATGAAAGCGTCGTTAAGATACCCGGCAGAGAAGGCGAATGTGGCGCGCGTAGCTCGTACACCCAAAGAGCTGCTGCTGCTGCCCCCCCCCTACGGCTCCTCTTGCCTTTCGTTTGTAAATGTACTTGAGTTAAACGCCCTTTCGATGCGTCCATTGGATGCCTGGGATGCTTGGAAAGAGAGTGGATGGATGATGGATACCTAGATAATCTAATGAGTGTACGGATAATGAGAATTGCCAAGCACCACCACACGTGTGAGACAGTACGTCTGGCCACACTCCCCCCGCCCGGTCCGAGGTCGAGCCAAGGGACGACGATATGGATGCTGGATCGAGACTCTTGGCCCTAGGGGGCCTACAGCCTCGAAAGAGCTGATCTCGGGTCAGAGCGCACGCACGTCGGGTGGACCGCAATGCGGCGCATCCAGCGCTGGCTATACAAATATCCACAAGGATTGTCATCCTGGTCTGATTATTTCGGGGCGCAGGGTCGAAAAGATCCGAGCGCGAGCGTGAGAAGAACCACCGATTTCAGCTTCCCAGGATTCCATGCCGCCTCCCCGTGGTTTTCTTCAGCAGCAACTGGCCCCCCTCCCCCCTACTGTCTGCCCGTGGTAATTGGTTGCCTCGCCTCTTGGGTGTCCTTCTCCTGTGCCTCTCTGCACACCAAACAGGGATTGGAGAACCAGAGAGGTTTCGAACCTTCGTTCCTCTGCTTTGGCTTTGGGGGGGGTATCGAGCGGGCTCTCTCCGATGGATCGAGAATGGGAAGTTCCCGCCTCTCGACCGGGCTTGCAGGGATTCGACAGCAGGGCTGCAAGGGGCGCAGGTTTTCTCTGCCCACTGGCGAGTCACGGCCGAGCAGGGTCCTCGACAGACCTGGCCGAGTGATGATGATGGACGATGATGGCAACACAGTGAACAGAGACTGTCTGCATGCGCCCGCAGTTGAGAGGTTGGGAGTGAGTGAGTGAGGTGGTTGACAGTTCATCTCAACTCTCGAGCCTTTGGACATCCCCTCTGCAGAAGGTACAATCAACGGGTTGCACTTTCATCCCATGTTTCAGACAATGAGCTAGACACTACTGAGGACGGCCTTGAATGTGAAGTCGAAGTCTACTTGCCGGAGTGTGCTGTGGGCATCCGTCAGCGCCGCACAAGGCCGGTGTGAAGAGTCTGGACAAGAATGGAATAAGGCTTACAACGCTTGCTCTTCCCCTCTTCTCGAGCCTTTGCCTCTTTTCTGGCGTTTCATGCTGTTTGTAGCCGGTCCGATGCGACGGGAACCCAGTAGGTGTTCTTCGCACCTTGAGTCGAATGTTGTGGGTTGTAAGCCCTGTTTCAATGTTGTTGTCCGTGGGCGTCATGGGCGTTGTCCGTCCATCTGGTTCACGAACAATAGCCGTCATTAGATAACTCTGCCTAAACTTACAAAACACCACTATACAGGTCTTGGGGCCTCTGATTACATCGTTTTTCGGCTCAAAAGTAACGCTACCTACCTACTCAAACATGGTTGGGTACTGCTGGCCCACAGCAGTTCACGAGCCGGTATCGACACACCGTTTCCCATTGTTCACTGTTTGTCCATCTCCACCGTCGAAAGCATCATACAATCCTTAGATACCACAACAGATGTTCGATAGTGGCATCCGTAAAGGCTGTTGTCATATTAGCAAGCACTTCTATTATTTGCAAGCTGATTTAAGCCTCTGGACAATGCTGCAACCGCAGGGTGGCCCCCTGTATGTGCTATGCTGTTTTGCTGTAGCTCAGGGACGTGCGGTAATGACTTTCTTTTCCCGGCTCCGACCCTCTAGAATCGATATCCATTCAGTAAGGCAACGCAATTGAGGAACAAACGTTGATATCCATCAGACGATAGCTAGCTTCCTATCAATCTCGAATAGATACAACATCTACGAAACCACGGGGAGGTCCGTTCGATCGGGAGCGGAGCCGGTTGGGCAGAACCCAAAAAAATGGATGGCGAGCCGCAAAAAGAGGTGCACGCGGCAAAAGGATGCGCCGAGGGGGAATCGAACCCCCGGCTCCCCGACGCTGCTGGATGGCAACGGAGAATTTTACCACTAAACCATCGGCGCTTCTCACTTTGATGTGACAGATAACTCAATATGTTGCTATATAAGGCAATAAAGACAAGGCTCATTACACTATTTACCTCTTGTGCGTTATCTATATCCAGTGCCTCATTCCGCATGAAGTCTAAAGTCCATCTTGTTGCTAGCCTTTTGCAAATCTGCTTGATTTGATTTGGCGATTCAGAATACTGTAAGGTCTATCTGTACTTAAACAAAGCAAAGCCGCCACAACTTCCAAATCATGGGTTTCGCCAATTCAGAAAGACCTGCCCTGCCCACCCCCTTGCGGGAATACAGGGCGGCAGAGAATGCAGCCACCCCTAAGCGCTAGGAAAGAAGCGACCTTAAAGCTGTCACGCGAGCCTAGTCAGCTCTTCATCTTCTCCAGCTTTGTGAGGGGAACAGGGCAGGTAAAATAGGGGGCAAAAACTGCTCCCGCACATAGCGAACTATGAAGCAGGAGAGCTCGCCTGATGTCTAAATGACGTTCATCTGCAGGAGCATTTGCAACGCGCACGAGCAACCTGCATGCTGGGAATAGTCGGGAAGTCCTTTTTCCAGGTCACTATAGCCACCAATAGCAGATTGCCGCCTTGGCTCTTAGGTTGAGGATCACGTACGTGCTGGCAACTCAAAGCCGGGTGATGGAGAAAAGCACACTGTAACTTTGGTAACGCCATATCCGATAGAATTTCTGGTCTCTACCCTACCAAATAACTCGTCTGAACTATGCACACTTTCATCCAGTATTGCGGGTTAAACACCCCGCATCAGGAAAAGGTGACTGAGAAGGATGGATGACAGCCCCCTCCACTGATGCCGCGGCGCTCCTATTTCTTGCATCCCTTGTCGTCCATGTGGAAGCTAAAGAGCCTCGTTAGTCATTTTTTATTCTTCATGTGTTGCCAGATAGAGAGAAAGAAAGAGAGGAGCCGGAACTCACATGAACCGCCAACCGTTGAGGCTGCCGTCCCTGTAGTCCGTCTTGCCGCCGTTGCCGCAGGTGACCCACTCACGCAGCAGGCCCTCGACGGCCGTGGCCGTCGAGATCTCCTTGAGGTGGCCGCTGATGTTCTCGATGCCGAAGTTGAGGCAAGTCCGGCTGCCCTTGAAGTTGTCGATCGTTGAGGAGAGCCAGTAGGTGCCCGTTTTCGGATAGGTACCCTGGGCCTCGGCGTTCCCCGCAGCCAACAGAAGAGTCGCGAGCGTGTCGGCCATGTTTTGGGGGACCCTGCGGGCGCCGTGGAAGCAGGAGGCGTCGGCCACCGGGAGCTTGCCGAGGAGGGAGACGAGGACGGTCGCGGTGGAAAGGGCGGAGAACTTCATGGTGTATTTGGTAGTGTAGTGGAGATGTGTGAAGGGTTTTTGATGTAGGGATGATAGATGAGTGATGAAGAAGACGGAGAAGCTG
This sequence comes from Colletotrichum destructivum, assembly GCF_034447905.1. NCBI lineage: Eukaryota > Fungi > Ascomycota > Sordariomycetes > Glomerellales > Glomerellaceae > Colletotrichum > Colletotrichum destructivum. The sequence continues at coordinate 2,408,671 of NC_085905.1, forward strand.
ATGCTAAGTGTGCTATTGGTCTGTGTTGTGAGTCTGTGTTGTGAGGATGTTAAATGTTTGGACTCTGAAGGGATTATATATCCAACAAGAGCACTCTGCCTGACTTCTCATCATGTTGAAGATACCCATGCATGTCTATTTCTGCCATCTGCTCTTCATTGATGCGGTAGATTTGTAAGTCTGACACAAAGCTGTCAACCTTCGCATCAAGGATTTGATATAGCCGGAGGATGCACCTTCCTTGCTTCCACACCCCCCCCCCCCCCCCCCCCCTGGTACTGTGTGTTTTGAGATCGATATTATGGCATTGTGGGTTCGTGAAAGATGCTTAGACACTTGGCGTCAAAGAAACACTCAAACCGGGCATCTGCGCACGCTTACATCTCTCTGTCGACGACCAAACCGGCCTAGCAGCACCCAGGCCAGAGCATTCTGGGAAGCTTATGCCAAGTCCCTGATGAGCCCAGAAGCGTAGAGTCTGACCACCCGAGTTTGCTCAGCCATTCGTGTGCTGAGACGCGGGACCAATCATCAGGAACCCTCCGACCTTCCCAGCTCTGCCATCTTACAGTGTCAGCCGCGCGGAGCCTTGGATTGGGAAGGTGGAATAGTTCCTGGTTCTGTTTACATGGGTTTCGTGACAACCTCACGGATTCCTTCAACTTGGTAATCGTGGTTGATAAGCGCAGCAGTGTTTTTGAGATGCTCGTACTGCGGTAAGCAACGTATTTAGGTCCATTTTTCAGGAGCAGCTTCAGGTTTGTACTAGCCCCTACAAAGCCTTCAAGGCGAGTCATAATTATAGCTTTGTAAGGGAATCAACAGCTAGCAGCTAAGAGAGGGCATCAAGTATCTAAACGCAAAGTCCGTCTGCGAAAAAACGAAGCAACACGGAACAAAAATCAAAACAGCCTCTACTTTAAAACCAAAACACAACATCTTCATCTCCATCATAATATCCCACACGCGCCATCACCACCCCAACATGCTCTTCTCAGCCCATGCCTCTCAGGTCCTGATCGCCTTGAGCCTCCTCTCGTCCCCCTTGACTCTCGCAAAGCCCGTCGCAACGACCTCGGCCCCGGTAATGCCCGAGACAAAGTCTCTCATCGTTTGGGAGCCCCTCTACGAGAGTGCCACCGCCCTCGACAAGCGGGAGTCCGGCTTCGGGAGATTCGTGAAGCGGTGGGGGATCGTGACTCTCCCGATAGTAGTCATCTCCACCCCGTCCACTATCTACTCCATCTACAAGGACTGCAAGCAGTTTTCCGAGGAAAAGGACAAGGGTAGCTCGGTGTCGTGCGTCGCCGCCTCCGTGAACCAGGCCATCAGCATCGGCACCGCGGCGATCGCGGTCTTCACCATCGTCTTTACCTATGTGACGGGAGAGTCGCCGCTGAAGTCGAGGAACAACTTTCTGTCCCTCGAGGACCCCCAGCCCGCTGCTGCTTTCCCGGCTATCGAAGCTCCTCTTATCGCCATTTAGGACGCGCGCGTTGGGGTGAGGGAGGGGGCAGCCATGGTGATGCGGGTTGCGTTGCGAAGGCTCTGGAGACTTTAGTTTGAGAGGATTATCTGAGATGGCAAGCTTGTTTCCATTGGTAGTACGTCAGTTCGGGGGCCACAGGAGTTATGTCGCAACAAAACGACGCCGTTAGTTGCGGGCAGCAACTAACGCCTTATATCTCGTGACAAGTTACTCGTCGTTCAATACATGTCGCGAAACCCATTTGAGACTTCCCAGACTCCTAGCCGTCCCATTTCACACCCGTGTATACCAAGCGGCTCTCTCCGGGGTCATTGTTAAAAGCATTCAACCATCCTTCTTCATACTGACGATCACCCACTGGTGCCATCTCAACGTAAGTGGCACTCGTGATAGTAGAAAATATAGCACAGCCGCAATAGAGACTTAAAGTTACGTCCTTTTGCTAATGCAAGCTAAAGGTGCCTTTCAAGGAAATAGTGTAGTGTGTCCTGCCACTTAGAACAACAAAGGTAACAGAGGTGGCATAAGGAATTTTAGACCAACCACCAGACAAGATCGAACACAGGTGCCGTCGTATAGTCAACGCAAGGACTTCTTAGAACCGCAACTTGTTTGCTTCTACTGTGTCTTATTCTTCTTGAAGGCTAGGCAGCTGCAAACAACCAGAGAAGAGATCACCCCCCCCCCCCCCCTCGTGGGCAAAATCCACTTCTTACGCCGACGTTAGAAACTGAAAACCATGACATCGTGTATCTAATACAGTATGGCAACGGAACGATCAAGTATGCTTGACACATATGGTCTTGCTGCGAAGCAATGCGCATCTGGGTTACAAATGTGCATTCTAGGTCTTGCATGAATGCATAATCTCAGAAACATTGTGCCTAATTCAGGTTTCCTTACCACTGACGTTCATAAAATAAGTAGTTATGATTTAGTTATCACTCTATCGACTTGTGATATTAAATCTCTCGCCTCTTGGGCTTCTAACACTCTGTATATCTGTGCCCCTCTAGACTCGCGGATATGGAAGCTGTGGAGTTGCTCTGAGAGCTAGAATTATCGTACTTGTCGCCGAGCTTGTCGTCTTTCCCCGGAAGCCAAAAGTCAAGCTCTCAGTTGTGCAATACGTCCGTCACGTTGTATCCCAGCACCGATGATGAGGTTCGGAGAACCATGCTTTCTTGACAGCCCGTGACTTTCATCCACCTCGAGTATCGCGAACTCTACACGTTTCTCTCCCATCCGCGTCCGGATTGGTTGCTGTCACATCGAGGGTCGCACGACATAAGCCACACCTCGGCCTGGTAGGGCTGACTGTCTGCTGAATGGTCAGCCAGTCCCCCAAGCCCACGACGAAAGAAAAAGGCACCAAGGATTCGCGGCGCCTTACCTGATCAGGACAATGAAGTGGCCAAGACCTGCAACCCCCGCCGCGTTGGTCTCGCACCCGCTTCGTCGCCAATGAGCTTCGCAGTGGATTTGGCTCAGGCAGGTCCACGCCCATGATCCCATCCAACTATTAAACTCGGCCTCCCGAACCGGCGCGCGCTGCACACACCTCCGCGGTCCCGTTGACCTCAAATATCCCAAAGTGTACAAGCTCCCCGTCAAAGCCAGGTCCAGTCCAGGTACAGACGACGATGACTTCCACATCGACACGGCTGGCCCTCGCTATGAGGGCCTCGTCACAAACGACAATCGGCGGCGGCGGCAGTGGTAGACGGCAGTGCTGGGAGTGCCAGCGCCGGCGGCTGGTCTGCGATTCAGCGCGTCCCGTCTGCTCCAAATGCAAGATCAGCGGCGTGGTGTGTCCCGGGTACGAGGACAAGAAACCGCTGACCTGGCTGGCCCCCAACAAGGTCAAGACACGGACGTGGAAGCGCAAGGGTGGTGCTACAGCTGCTGGAGGCGACGCCGTCTCGAAGAGCCAAGCCGGCAGCCAAGAGAAAGACGACGTTCTAAGACTCGCAGCCAGTGCAAAGCAGCTGGTCCACATCTTTCCCGGACAAGAGTTGCGATCGGAGACGTGCGATATCATTGAGGCCACTCTCTACTGTTAGTTAGACCACCGGCCCCCGACCCCCCCTATCCCCCTTGTCCTGCTCCTGTTCTGTAAACGCCTAGACACATGCATGATCTGCTTCTATCCGAGGATATATCCTTTGAAATCACCGTCTCCAGATGGGATCGGGTTGCGAGATACTGACTGTCGGACGACGTCCACCGCAGGGAACGAACAAGTCTACCCGTCCTTCACCTCGAACCAGCTGGCCCAGAGCCCCTGGATCATACCCGTGATCTACGTCCACTACATGAAGCCCTGCATCCAGCACGCCCTGGTCGCCATGGCCATCGAGCACCGCATGATGCGCATGTCGCAGCGGACGAACGACCCGTTCGTGGCCGAGGTGCGAGCCAGGGCGTGCCAGCACCGCTCCACGGCGGTCCAGGCCTTGAACAGAGACATCGCGCTCGAGCAGATGTGCTCCTCGGACTTTACATTGTCCAGCGTCATCGTCTTTCTCTACGGTGATGTACGTCTCTAGTCTTAACCCCCCCGTGCTATACCGTTCGCGGTTGACAACCATGTACTGATGATGTCGACTTCGAGCAGCTCATGGGATCCGCGACGGCGTCCAACTGGCGCTTCCACATCAAGGGATTCACAGCCTTGATCGCTCTGCGCGGCGGCTGGGAGAGCGTGTGTCAAAAGACACCTCATTTGAAAGTCCTGGTCCTCTTCTGTAAAATGTGAGTCAAAAGAAACTCTTTGTTTTATGAGTCTTGCCATCATCTTTGTGTATCAGCTAGTATTACATGTACCATGTCGAACAACCAGAAAAAGAAAAATATATACTGACACCGCCCATCTACAGCGTCGAAAACTTTGCCAACACAACCAGCCCAGCAGACGACCAGATGTCACCCGTCTCCAACTTCGAGCTGCGGGATCTTTGCGAAGACGTGTTCGGAACGGGCTACTACCCGTTTCTGCCGTGTCCCGCGGAGCTGTTCATCGACATCATCCGAGTCAACCGCCTCCGCTTCCTCGCAACGCGCCAACCCGATGATGATGATGATGATGACCAGGACACCGCCGCGTCGATCCGGTCCGAGGCGGAAGAGCTGCTCACCAAGATCACCGACTTCTCGCCCGAGGCCTGGTCCGAGACCAAAGAGGACTCGAAGGAGGGCTACCTCACGATGGCGCGGGTCTACCAGTCCGCCGTTGTGCTCTTCGCTATCTCGTCCCTGCGGAGCGCCGGCGCCGTGGCCCCCTGCTCGGCCGGATGGACGGCCGTCGCGAGGATACACCGCGGCCGGCTGTTCTCGCTGCTCGAGACGACGGCCGCCTCGCCGCCGCTGAGGAGCTGCACGGCGTGGCCCATCATCGTGGCCGGCTTCGAGGCCAAGAGCGTCAGTCCGACGGCCCGGGCGTTCATCCTCAATCGGCTGGACGAGGAGAGCCGGGACCTGGGCGTGTATTTGCCGCTGGCGGCAAGGAAAGTGCTCGAGCGGTTCTATTCTTCTTCCGGGACTCGTTGGGATGACTGTTTTGATAGCCCTCATGCACTGTTCACTTGAATGGGGTGATCGTCTGAGGGACTGGCTGGGGTATTTGGGGTGGTGAGCGGTTCCGATATATATATATCAGTGACGCTTCGGAATCCCATTTTTACAGAGTCTCTCTCTTGTATTGTAGCATTGCGTTTCACATAGGCGAATCCGACTCTTCGAAACCTCTGATCATACTGTCGAAGAAGGCAGCGTCGACGCCTTGGAACGGCCAGTCTTCCAGTCCGGCCGAGATCCCGGAGCCCATCCACCGGGGGTTCCCGAGTCCGGACAGCCATGTCGGATCGGCATTCTGGTCGAGCTGCAAGCCTGGGTTTCCCGACACGTCCATCATGGCGACAGAGTCGTCTCCCAGTGCTGGTGCGCCCGTCAGAACATTAGGCTCCGAGGACGTGGCGTCCTCCCCTCTCTGCGTCTCCGGAAAGACCGGTTGTCGAGTTCGGTCGGACGGCACCCAGGGCTCGCGGGAGGGGGGAGCATCCGGCGATATGGTCACCGTCCCGTAGCACGGTATCCTGAGCTGCAGCACGTTCCGAGAGTCCCCGATATGTCCTCCTCCTCCTCCTCCGCCCACGCCGCAGGACGCCGGCGTCGACGTCGACGTCGACGTCGGACTGAGACTCGCCGTAAAGGTCGAGCCCCGCGCGGCGTCCGCCTCGATGGCGAGCAGGCTCTTCAACACGTCGGCGCTCCTCACGGACAGCATGTCGGCGGACATGGAGCTGCGGTCGCGCATGTGCTCCAACGCCTCCTCGACCCTGTCGCGGTCCGCGTGGCGCTGGTAGGCGAGGACGTCCCTCCCGCGGTCCCGGCGGCGGGCGTCGACGTGGGCCAGCAGCAGCGTCATGGCGGCGATGAGGGCGTAGAAGTCGGCGGCGTCGGGGACGCTGCAGGCCTGGCGGGCGTTGCTGCGGGTCGAGAGGAAGCACGCCAGCACCGACCGGCTCGCCTCGAGGCAGGCCATCCGGCTGCTGCTGGCCGTGCCGTCCTTGGCGTGCCGCAGCATGAAGGGCAGATGGATCTGGATGACGAGGAAGAAGTGGAAGATCTGGTTGCACAGGCGGATACTGTGCCGGACGATCCCCAGGGGGGCCGGGTCGCCGCTCGGGTTGGCCATGTCGGAGGGGATCGTCCACCACCGCGGGGGCATCGTGGCGGCCGCCGCTTGCAGCTCGCGGTCGAGGGCGTGCGTGCTCTCCTTGTTGGAGAGGAATGTGTCGTTCTCGTTCCGCCGGATGACTTTGGCGGCGATCTCGCTGTGGAAGCTCTCGAGCCGTTGGATGGGGTCGCGCTCGATGTAGGACCGCGTCGTCTCGTCGCATATCGTCGTGGCGTCATGGGTGATGCTCGGGAGACCCAGGAGCAGGCAGATGAAGCGTTCGAGGTAGACGATGCGAAACCATACGAAGCCTGTCCGCCTCGGTGATTCCGGGTCCAACGTCTCAATGGTGGCTGGGTCGTGAGGTCGATGGATGCCCATGAGCTGGGCCATCGAGATGGCCCGGCGGCACGACAGCAGCGACAGCCTCGGGTTTCCGCTGTTGACCAGGTATGCCGTCTGCAAGACGACGCATTCGAAGGCCTCCAACGTCCCCATGAGCGCGTTGGTCTCGCACACGACGCTGATGGCCGTCTTGGCCAGCTTCTCCATGATCCGGAAGGACGACTCCAACACGCCCGGCTTGATGGGTCGTTTTGCAGGAAGCCTCTGGAGCATGGCGGCCACCATGAGCATCCTCTTGGCGAGGAGGACGGGGTGCATGGGCTTCCTGAGAGAGTCCATGAAATGCTCCACGCTCTCCGGCTTGAGGGAGCCTAGGAGGCAGTACGGTACGAAGATGGCCTGGAAGACAAGGTCGGCGTCCGAGTAGAGCGTGTAGATGACCTGGAAGTCCTTTGACGTTGGGATCGCGGCAGAGAGTTGCCTGCTATAAGCCCGGAGCTGGACGTTGGCCGAGAACCCGGCGTCGGTTGGTCCCTGGCTCGGCGGACCAACGTGCGCTCTCTTTCAGGGGGAACAGCTACGCGTCAGCAACTAAGGTTCTTACACATCGTGTAAGAGGCACTAAACTTGGCCGTACGTACAGTTAATGTATCAATACCCCCCGTGTCCAACGGAGACGGACCTGGGGTCTGGGCCCCGGCCGGTCGTTCTCCGGCATGTCTCGGAGAGCACGCGTTAACCGGGGCTTCCGACGTCGGAGTAGAGGCGTCCCGGGACTCCTCCTCTTTCTTGGGCGAAGCTGATGTGGGTGCTTCCAAGTCATCGATCCGACGATATAGCCGCTCAACCAGCCGTTCAACGCGGCCCAGCCGATCGCCCAGACTCCCCGCCGGCGCCGGCGCGCTCCTGGCCTCCTCCTCGGGGAATTCCTGGCTAATGCACGGCGCCCCCTTCTCCCAGCACGTCCTGCACGTGTCGGGCGGGCCCTTGTCGTCGAATATGCACCGGATCTTGCGCCGGCGGCACTCCCAGCAGCTCTTGGTGCCCTTGCGGACGAATCGGCGCTTGGCCGCAGCGGCCCGTCGCTCCGAGGCGGTGGGCCTGCTGTTATTGGTGTTGCTGCTTTGGTCCGTAGTCATCTTGTAGCTTGTGACCGCCTGGAACCCGGTCGGTTCAATGGTCTCCGGTGAGCATTCGGTAAAGGTTTCGGACGGACGACGCGAAAATGTCGTTGGGGGTGGTGAGTGAGGGTGAAGAAAGCGGCCAGCCGCCCGGTTCGTCCGCCGAAATTCGGACGAATTGCATGTACATCATCTGCCGTGGGGCTACCCCCGGCAAGGTTGGACGGAATATGCTATGAAATCGTATCTTTTGCTTCTTCTTTCCTTTCTCTCTTTCTGTCCGTATATCTAATGATATTTTTCTCAAGCTGCAAGTTGGATCTGACATCAACTGAGCCGAACTATATAATACATGGAATCTACCTCCGACACACGGATCTTAAGACCAAGCTTCAACGCCTCATCCCTATTACGGCCAAAAAGGGCCCCCAAGATGAGTGTGAAGCTGTTCTCAGACCAGCCAACGAGACTAATCCTTCCTCCATCGCGACTCCATTATGCCCCTCTCACGCATTCCTACACTCAACTCGCCTGACCATACGTCTACGCCCAACTAACTACCTAGTAAGGCATCTGGCCAATGCTAAGGGAGAGAAGCAGTTAGTAACTAAAACGCATACACAAAACACACGTCGGTTCAGGACTTGGGGCGTGTCTACTTACAAGTTTCCAGCGGGCGAGTAGCGGGCGACCACGTAAGCCGTGCCCTTTGCATCAGTCGCAAGGGCCAGGCCGACTTTGGTGGTGGACTTCCAGACGGCTTGGGCTGTGGCACCGTCAGTCGACGCGTCCTCGGATATAGTTCATGTCAGAAGGGCTAACTAAGGAGGCTACTTACTGTAGTGGCCGTAGTCCATGTAGTTGGGCGTGCCCTCCCTACGGATGGGCTGGCCGTCGTACAGCGACTTCTCGTTGAGCCACAGCTGCACGCCGTTGGCGTAGTAGGTGTCGGTGCCGCCCGACTGCAGCGCCAGGTTCTCGCCCTGGCCGCCCGGGTTCTTGTCGTGCACGAGGCTGCCGACGGTCGTGAGGTGGTTGGCCCACGCCTGCGCACTCTCGGCGAGCCCGGCGTCCCAGGTCAGCGGCGGGCTGCCGACCTCGGCACGATAGGTGTTGTGGAGATCGAGGGCCCTCTGCTGGTCAGCGGTCAGCCCGGCGGTCGACGGCGTCTCGGGCGTCTCGGGCGTCTCGGGCGTCGGGAGCGCCGGGGGCGTCGTGGGAACGGCCGAGGTGGCTGAGACGGCTGTCGAGACGGCGATCGAGAGAACGGTCGTCGTCGTGATGGATGTAGTGGACGTGACGGACGTGGTTGACGAGATGGTCGTTGAGTTGGTCGTTGAGTTGCTACCCGCCGTCACCGAGATGGACACGGTGGCGGTGACGGTGACAGGCGTCGTGATGGTCACAGTGACGGGGAGAGGCGTGTCGGTCACGGTCACGGTCACGGGGAGGCTGAGACCGACGTCCCTCTTGACAGGGACGGCAATAGCCGTGGCGTGGGCGGCCAGGAGGCCCAAGCCGAGTGCTGTGATGGCGGAGAAGTGCATATCTGCTTGCCCAATGTTGGAAGTATTACAGAATTACGAAGATGTTTTTTTGGTGAATATTGAGTGGGCACAAGCGAGGACCGTTGAGGGAGGACGGTATGATTCCTGCTAGCGGGTCGAGTCGAGTCGAGTCGAGTCGAATCGACGATACCCCTCGGAAGGGAAGCAAAGGTGGTATGAAGGAGATTAGACGAAGAAGAAGAAGAAGAAGAAGAAGAAGAAGAAGATGCGTCAACGATAGTGTTGCTAGAAGCAAACTGCAGGTGGAAGTGAAGTGAGCGAGAGAGAGAAAGAGAGAGCTTCCCATCATAGCTAGGGAGGTGTCGTCGATGTTGATATATCTCCTCATGCTTCCCCCATTCCTCGACACGGAACGTGGGTTGTCAAGGGCGGGAAATTTGCCGTTTTCGTCGTGGGGGGACCTGACCTTTCGAAGGCCAGGTCCCAATTCTTTGACAAGCAAGCCACAGGTTCTGGCTCATTAAACTGCAAGACACGCTGTCTTGGCTGCTCAAAGGAACACTTACGAGCCCCCCTAGTGCTTGTAGACCATGTTTCCTTGTCTCTGATGGGCTGGATGTCACTGTTACGCATTGCTTTTGGCAACGGTCGGCAGTCATTGCGGGATCGAGCAGAAGGCCCAGGCCGTCCATCCTGTCTGAGAGGTGGGGGGGGGAGACTTCTCGAGGTTAGATGATTGTATTGTTTTCGGCCGTGATATCTTCAACTTCTCTGGCCTCACTATCTCTCCCTCTCTACCTCTTGACTTCGTTTCCGTTCTCCCTCACTCTCACTCACACACACACTCGCTCACTCTTTCTTCTCTCCGCTCGGTGCGGACGTGCCATGACATGAATAAGTTGGCTCGCCCATGAGTGAACCCATATAGTGCCCAGCACCACTGCGTTCCAGATCGTCTTGCCCCTCGTAAGTGGCTGAATCACAGCCCTTCTCCTCCCAAGGGTTGCCGTGCTGTCACTTTGAAGCAAGAGGCGACCCTCGAATTTGAATGATCAGCATAATACAGCTGCGTGTCTCTGATCTCATTGGTATGTCAGGGGCGCAAGCATGTATGTCGGTCAGGCTGCTTTCGCCCCGTCGTGCGACCAACCGCTTGGCCAAGGGGGGGAGGGGGGCTCTCATAGTCTTGCAGAATGCATAACCTTAATACGCAATGAAGATCCCCCCCAAACACTATACCACGCCCATCCATGGGCTATGCGGAGCCTTTTGCATGGTAATAATGGCGGCGGCGGCGGCGGCTCTTTCACCTCTCACAACACTCTCGCAACCGGGCTTCTGGGCAGACGTGCAGTGCAACGCAATGCAAACAAACCCCTACTCCGGGCCCGTCCGTTCGGCTGTCCCGAGTACACTTACAGACCACGATCTCTGCGGTGCGGTGGCGCATGGTAGTCCAGCCCGCCGTCTCCGGACGAAAGCCGTCAACGTGGCCCTCCGCCCACATTACGACTCTCTGTCTTTCTTTCTTTCTCTCTCTCTCGGCTCTGTGCTCTGTGCTCCGTCCAGTTAATCAGTTGCCCGCCAACAGATCGGCACGGGAGCCAGCTGTTTTGTGCTTGACATGCCCATTTCCAGCTCTCTCTAGGGGCTGAGTGTTGGTCCCGCCACGTGGGTGCGCGCTGGAATGCACGCCGAGCCTTCGGGAAATTGGGGACATATTTCCCCGGGGATACATAAACGCACAGAACACACACACACACACACACACACAGAGAGAGAGAGAGAGAGACACACATACAACGGATGGAAGAATGATTGCTCCGGAAGGAAACCTCCTCGAGTTCGGTGTTTGTTCAAATAGGCAACAAAAAGCCGAAGGGGGGGGACGGACGGTCAGGGGCGCCTAGCAACCAACCATGCAACCAGCACGGTTCGGTTACACCATCCACCGCATCCATTGCCCACAGCGACAGTACACCGTCCGATCAAAAGACGTGTGTGAGTGTCTCTGTCTGTGTGTGTGTGTGTGTGTGTGTGTGTGTGTGTGTGTGTGTGTGTGTGTGTGTGTGTGTGTGTGTGTGTGTGATTGTACGGTGAGGAAAACAAAACACAACACAACAGGACTGTTTCGCCATTGACAGGCAGCACTCCATTGTCCATCCAGGGGGGACTCATTGGCCGATGGTGACCAGGCAGAGAGGACTCTTCTAGGCACACTAGACATCCCCCCCCCCAGTTGATTCTGGCGAGGACACGAAGGACAAAACACGCACGATGATGCGACCAACTGCTGAGATTTCACTGAGCAAAAAAAGCATCGCGGAGCATCACTCACCAATCATTTCTGTGGATATGAGCTCAACGCGGACTAGCTCCGTTCCTTTCGGTGTCACCTCCGGGCAAATCGAGGGGTGAGTGAGTGGAAGGTCCCTCTCTCTTTCACTCTCGGTCTCTGTTCTGCGTGTCTCCTCTCTTTCTGCGTGGGTGTGTTTGTGTGTGTCGTGTCCCTATCTCACTCTCACTCTCACTCTCACTCATGCAGCGCCCCCCCTCCCCGTCTCTCAAAAAGGATAACTAAACTGCGCCATGCCACCTCAGCACGCAGGCAGCTACCAATTCGTCAAGGCAGCCATTTAAAGATGAAGAGCTTCCACAGGCACGGTACACACATATGCATACAGCACCGCACCATGCATGTGGGGGTGGGCGTTTTGTGAGTGAGATCTAGACTGTCTGTATCCGTACCTGTCTATCCGGCCGGGCCTATCCGGTACGAGGCGAGAAAGCTGCTGTTGGCCGGCCCCTTGGATAAGGGGGGTTGGTTGGTTTGTTGTGATTTATGGGCAATACGTATCTATAAGATGGCCTTCGGTCGTGAGTAGCGGGGTAAATCTCTGTCCTTCACCACCAGCTTTTACTATCCACAACCCGTATTCTCGAAATTCATCATGCGTGAGATTGTGAGTTTGTGACCCTTGATGATGTGGTGCATGACACATTATCTATCCTTTTGCGTTGTTTGAACGCGAGCTGACCCGACGACTCGACAGATCCATCTTCAAACCGGCCAATGTGTACGTATCTATCCATCTTCTCTTTTCTGCTCCTCTCGTTCGAGTGAGTGTGTTTTGATGATGATGATGAACCCTCAACTGACGATGCTTCCGTAGGGCAACCAAATCGGCACAGCCTTCTGGTATGAAAATTAGAGAGACACACAGAGAGTGTGTTGTCGATGCATGCATGCATGCATCGTTGAGGAGCCGCAACTGACGCTGCCCACTCACTATCAGGCAAACCATTCATGGCGAGCATGGCTTGGATCAAGATGGAGTGTGAGTGTTCTCTCATCTCAACAGCCCATTGCGACGGCGCGACAGACAGTTGTCCGTCCCGTCCCGTTGTCTGTATCCTTGGGCATCATCATGCTGACTCGAGAGATAGCTTCCGCGGCACCGATGAGCAGCAATCCGAGAGACTGAGCGTCTACTTCACCGAGGTGACTAAACATTTCCCAACCGCCTCAACTTCCTCCTCTTTCTCTCTCTCTATCTCTCTCTCTCTCTCTCTCTCTCTCTCTCTCCACCTTTCGCATGTTCGGCCTCCTAACCAACGAACCCCCGTTTCCCCCCCGGATGTAGGCTGCGAAACAAAAGTACGTCCCCCGTGCCGTCCTGGTCGATCTCGAGCCCGCGACCATGGACGCCATCCGTTCCGGTCCGCTCGGCGACTTCTTCCGCCCGGACAACATGGTCTACGGCCAATCCGGCGCCGGCAACAACTGGGCCAAGGGCCACTACACCGAGGGCGCCGAGCTGGTCGACCAGGTCCTCGACGTCGTGCGTCGCGAGGCCGAGGACTGCGACAGTCTGCAGGGCTTCCAGATCACCCACTCGCTCGGCGGCGGCACCGGCTCCGGCATGGGCACCCTCCTCATCGCAAAGGTCCGCGAGGAGTTCCCCGACCGCATGATGGCCACCTTCTCCGTCCTGCCCTCCGCCAAGGTCTCTGAGGTCGTCGTCGAGCCCTACAACGCCACCCTGTCCATCCACCAGCTCGTCGAGAACTCGGACGAGACCTTCTGCATCGACAACGAGGCCCTGTACGACATCTGCCGCCGCACCCTGAAGCAGGCCCACCCGTCCTACGGCCACCTCAACCACCTGGTGTCCAGGGTCATGTCCGGCCTGACCACGGGCTTCCGTTTCCCCGGCCAGCTGAACGCCGACCTACGCAAGCTGGCCGTCAACCTCGTGCCCTTCCCGAGACTGCACTTCTTCACCGTCGGCTTCGCGCCCCTCACCTCGTCCGCCTCCTTCTCGAACCTCGGCGTCGCCGAGCTCACCCAGCAGATGTTCGACCCCAAGAACGTCATGCTGGCCTCCGACTTCCGCGACGGCCGCTTCCTGACCTGTTCCACCATGTTGTAAGTATTGCTCTCTCTCTTTTCGTGTCTCTCATTCCCACACACTCTCTCTCTCTCACACACTCTCCCTCTCCCCAGACTTTGTTTGTGCGAGCCTTTTCTAACCAATTCCCCTTCCTTCCCCACTACGCAGCCGCGGAAAAGTGTCAATGAAGCAGGTCGAAGACCAGATCCACGCCATCAAGACCAAGAACTCGGCCAACTTTGTCGAATGGATCCCCAACAACATCCAGACGGCCCACTGCTCCGTGCCGCCCAAGGGCTTGGACGTCTCGTCCACCTTCATCGGCAACTCCACCGCCATCCAGAACAGCTTCCGCAGGGTGGGCGACCAGTTCAGCCTCATGTTCCGCAGGAAGGCCTTCCTGCATTGGTACACCGGCGAGGGCATGGACGAGATGGAGTTCACCGAGGCCGAGTCCAACATGAACGACCTCGTGTCCGAGTACCAGCAGTACCAGGATGCCGGTATGGACGACGACTACGCCGACGAGGAGTACGGCGAAGAGGCTCCCGCCGAGGAGGAATGAGACACCAAGCCTTTTTGTGGCTCAATGATACTCCCCTGCCAGCAGGAAGTCTCGCTCTTTCGCATCATGATATATACTTTAATCCAGCGAAGCAAAATGGTGTTCACGTTTGCCATCATGCATTTCGAAAAAGCATTGTGACAGTATCCTCCTCTCTTCCACATTGCTAGCACAGGCACATAGGACAACTAGTTATGTTATGTTATGTTTGCTCGAAGCCTTGCCTTAAAACTCTCCAGGCTGCCTTCAATTACTCCAAGTTCCCGATCCATGCCTAATAAGCCAGCGTTGTCGCGAGCCTCTTGAAGCACATCAGTGACTTTGTGAGGTGTGACACGCGTGCTGCTGCGGTAGTCTTTTACCTGGGACACCCTTACTCGATCTGCTTCTCGCAACCGATTCTGTTGAGCAGATCTTTCCGGTCACTCTGGCTGTGAACCCGGGCGCCTCTCGCCCTCGAACCGGCGTCCCTCCTGGCGTTGCGGCGCTCCCAGGCCTTCAAGTCAATGGACTCCACGCCGACGTCTTCCTCTACACACAGAGCCTCTACCATCTCGTACTCGACCTGCTCCTCCTTCCTTTCGTCGTCCTCCTTCTCTTCCTCGGCCTCGTCTTCGCTTCTGACATCTTCTGCCGGCGCTCCCTTGAGCACCCGGACCGTCACCCGGACGATGAAGAAGGACCACGTGCAGATGACAACCTCGAGAGCAAGCAGAAAGGTCAAGAAGCCCTTGGTGATCCCGTCCGTCATGCATACCGTGCCCTGGGGATCCCTAAACGGCTCGAGGAGATGCGACCAGCCTTCTTCGGGCGCCGGAAAGGGGCCTTCAATGTGCTCGGTGGCGCCTCGGAAGCACGGCTGCTTCAGGCTCCGAGGCAGGTCGTAGTAGACGCTCCAGCAGGCCATCAGGTAGAAGACGTGCCGCGTCCAGATCCACACGAAGAGGAACACGCCGAACACGACGTCGCACAGGGTCGTGAAGCCGACATACTTGAGACACTTGGCCAGCTATTGCAGCCGTTAGCAGGACGCATTCATTCACCGGCACTTCTTTCTCCGGCCAGACTTACCGGTAAGATCAACTCGATGACGTCCATGAGCACCAAGATCAGGTGGCCGACCCGGGTCTGGTGGTAGGCGTAGCATGCGGCAATGAGGGAGTTGGTAATGGCGTGATGGACAATCGTCTCCCAGTAGTCTTTGCGGCGAACCTCGATGTTGACGGAAACGACCTGCTGGGCCCAGTAGGCCCACTGCGTCAGGATGTACATCTTCATCCACCCATCAAGCTCCCTCTTGGGCCAGTCGGTCCAGAGCTCCTTCATGTCGAGGTAGTACGGCGACTTGCAATAGAGATACTGGACATTAGTCAGTCATGGGAACGTCCGGGAAGGGTTGTGGATGGCGTCGGTGAATGATACCATTCCAAGCGGCCAAAAAACGCTGTAATAAGCCAGCATCCAGCCTTGTTCCGAGAACCGAGTGATGTCCTTCGTCTTGGAAATTCCCAGATGCCTGCCGAGGGGTGCGAGGACGTGTCGCATCAAGGCCGCGCGAATGCCGATGCACAGCATCACGCAAGATGCGACGAAGCAGAGGTCATCGTGGCCCGCCCCGTACTTGTTCGTGGCCGGGTTGTGATACGAGAGCGTGAAGAATTTGGATGTGTAGGGGCGCGAACCCGGAATGAAGGTGTTTGCGATGAGCAGAGGAGCGATGGCATAGAAGGCGAGCCCTGCCCGGATACGATGAGGTCTCGTCAGCATTGATACGTTATGAGAGATCGCCATCTCCTCGTGACATACCAATCTGGTTATGGAACAGCCATTGAGTCAGCTTCGTCACTCGGGTACCCTCGATCGCTTGAGCTTTGGTTTTCGCGGCTCTGGACCGTTTTAATACCACAGGCGCTGGTGCCACATGCGTGATGTTGGAATCGCTCATGGTTCTTGGAGCTGGTCAAGAGGCAGTTCGTGCGAAGCTCGGCTTTCCACAACAGATCTCAATTTGTTGACAAGAGGCTTCGAAGACGCGCGTTTCGCTTGAGATGGGCGGGCAGTATCCCTATCCCCTACGCCCTTCCTCCAACAGGACAATCTGCCAAATGGGCCGTTGGGCCCTTTACAGGGCGGTGAAACATACATGTGGATGCAGGGGGTGTCACCCTAGGGTCGGATTGGGATGTTGTAGAAGTTCTCGTAACGAGCACCTCGTAAAGGGCTGCCTCCGTTCGGGTCTCCACGGGTGACCGGCCAGAGAGCGCGTCTCCGCCGATGAGGCGTGAAGTGAATCCATCGCCCACCAAACGAGTGTGAACACTCGAAAGATAGCCCAACTTCACGAGCTTTGCGCCAATAACCTCCCTATACAGGGAGTTCGTAACTTCTTAGCTAGCTGTAAGTCGGATTCGAAATTTACAAAGGGCTTACCTCGACCATGCCGCCCTTCGTAAATCCATGACTACTGAACCAGTCTTCATAATTATTTCAACTATACCAAATCATTGCATGGAGCCAGTTGTCTCAACATTTAGCTCACTCATAAGTGAATAATGAACAAATTAATTAGAGATATATCTGATTCAGCTTTTATTTTTGGTTCGTGGAAGGGTTGTCATTCTTATCAATCACGATGTTAAACAAAATCACGCAGTACTGCGACATAAGGGGTGCTTAAAAAAAAGCCCCGAGTATGGAAAAAAAATAATACTTAGTTTTCATTCCCGTTAGCTCTACGTCAAATGCTCTTAGGGCTATGTCATTTGAGGGAGGAAACCTCAGAGATGCTTGCGTCGACCATCGACGCAGAAGAGAATCCTGGAGTCGCGATCGAAGAGCATAATGGAGGTTTGCAGCGGACCAATGCAGCGTGACAAAGATCCCAGTGCATCCACGCAACTTAGGACTCATGGAATCTTGTCTCTGGGACCAGTCTTCAAGTCTACTAGGAGACAAAGTGATGCTTGTTTTGTGCAGTATTGGGTACAGAGATGGGTGGTTTAAGATTCTGCACTCCCCTCTGCCAGACCCTCCAAGCCTCTACAAACAACCTCATCTTCTGCATAGTTCCAAGTGAGAGCCTAAGAAGCATTAAGAAGAAACAGGGAAAGTCTAGGCTAGTTCAACTTCGTACTTCCATGGTCGATGTAGATGGCCTTAATCTAACCAGGTACCATGCGTATCACGTCGCTTTGATATCCAAGCGCGGACAAACAGTACTTGGCTAGAAGCCAGTCGGCTTTAGGACGGCGACCTGATGACCGACAGCAATAAAAAGCGAGAAATAATGTGCTCAAGGTGTTTTTTGTTGTCTAACAGAGTCCGATAAAAAACAAGGCATCTCCCCTCCGGTTGTATTGGCGGTGCACCTGCGCAGTCGGTCAGGCAGACCTCATGCAGGAGCTTGAATGGCTTCAACTAAACCATACTCAACATGAATTCATTTGTACAGTACCTAAAGGGATCCAGCTGAGCAGTGCAGGCACTAAAACAAACCTGTAGTGAATTTCAAGAGACATTACCTTGAAGATTGTCCTTCAGCTGGCGTAAATTACAGAAAGACCACAGAGCATGAGATAGCAGAGGGTGGCAGCTGCACAGGAATCAATGTGTGATACATATTTGCGTTTTTGGGCTTGTTTCACATCCAATTCGCCAGCATGGCCAAGTGGTAAGGCATCGCACTTGTAATGCGGGGATCCTGTGTTCGATCCACAGTGTTGGCACTCGCTTCTAGTTTTGCTCCCAGCCTACATTTTTCACCCGTCGCTTCAACACGCGACCAGTGGTTTCTTTTTCTTTCTTTTTCGTCTCTGAGGTTCCGATAGCATTGTCATTTCGTAGCCAGTCAGTCGCACACATCGCGTAGTTCGAAAAGGCCCGCCTTGTCCACCAGGCATCGGTAGCATTTCCAATCGCTGCAGACACACGAACACGATACTATATCGGAAAGGAGATTGTCCAAGTCGATCAGGGACCTATCGCCGGACGGACACAGCTCGCTAATCAAGACATGATCTTACCCCTAATGGACTGACTGGCTTGTAAGAAAGGACACAGCAACGTCTTGACTCAATTGGCCCAGATGCACGTATCTCGGAGGTAGCGAAGCGAACCCGAGCTGTCAACTACTGTTATCCAATCTTTACATCAGTCCCATTTCAATCTCGGAGGAAACTCAGTCAGTAGCCCAAGAATCAAGTGGATTCCCCTTAACAAAAGCGTTGGATCCTTCTCATGTGAAGCAGATAAGCAATTGGACCAGCTCCCGGAATGTTCGCTGTCTCTAGTACCGAGCTAGGAAACCGATGGATGTTCGTTCATGTGATACTTACAGCCTGCCGCACCCCAAGCAGGGAATTCAAACGACAAGTCGCAAAACTTGGGAAGTGTGTGGAAATGACAGAAGTGAAACATCAATCGGGTCGTTATATTCTCAAGCAATGTGCATCGTAGCGGCCCCCAGTACCGGTGATGACTCGATGCTCCCTAAATCACTTGAACAGTTCACAGTCCGGGTATCCATTCCATCCAACGCCAAATCATACCCATAGCCGCCGTGTAGCCTAACCAGTGTATCCCTTGGACAGAATCCCAATCTAGTTGTGCGCGTGCGCATCAACCCCGTCCTCGTGCTTGATGACGGCGTACGTCTTCCCGTTGGGCGCGTCCACCTCCAATTCGCCCGTAGCGCGGATGGGCGACATCTCGTACAGGCGTTTCGCGACGACGAAACTGCCGGCGGCCCAGACCCAGACGAGAACGGCGACTGAGCAGGTGAAAAAGAGGGTCGGAACGAGAACAAGGAGGGCGACGCCGATCCAGAAAAGCGAGAAGACGACGGCGACTCCGAAAGCGAATGCGATGGTGGATGCGGAGAAGGAGACGAAGACGAGGATGGGGATGAAGGAGAAGATGAGTTGAACGAGGAGGAAGGCCTGGAGACGATACGTTAACGTTGGCACACAGGCAGCGGTGAGTAGGGCATCATTTGCAGGTCAGACTCACAAAGAGGAAGGGTTGTTCCTGGGCGAAATTGTAGGTGTTGCCGTATGCCCTCTGCCGCGTGTCCTGGCTGACGACGCGGTTCACTTGGCGTTGGCCGTAGGCAAAGACACCGGCAGCATTCTCCTTGGCCGAGGCCTTGATATCGGTGTAATCGGTGTGCGACGCCATGGTGGGACTGAGTGTGTCGAGGTTGGTGATGGATAAAGGGAGGTCTTGGTGTGCGGTAGGGTTAATGGAGAACGAAGATGGATGCAGAACCGGGGAGATATTGATATACCACCGCCGGGGGATCTCGATTTATCAGTTGAAAGTGTTACTCTGGTTCCAAGGGATATGTCACCAATGGAGGGGTCGGGTCGGACGGAGATTGGAGCCAAGGGATATCGAAGACAAGAGGGGGGGGTTGACACAGAGAGAGAGAGACGCCGAAAGGAAAACAGAAGCTAACCGTTACACGGCAAGCGGCAGGCCGGTGACGACGGAGTGATGGAGAATGTGCAAGTTGGCGGCTGAGAACGGACGGAAGACGCCTCCTTGGTGCGACGGGTGCTAGCGGCGTCGTGTGTATGGTGCGATGTTGGCTTCTGATGCTGACGTTGTTGATTCCCCGGGGGCTGATGATGATGGGCTGAGCCTGGGAGGTAGCGGACGGATCCTCCGTAGTCATCCCCATTCTAATGTGTACTTGTTGCCCCAAGCCCTTGGGGGGATTTGGGGGGACACGACCCTGAGCATCCACCCATGTACCTCCCCAGTCCCCAGTCCCCAGACCTTCTCAGGCACAAGCGGGAAGTCGCGTTACGCCGGGGGCGCGTCATGCAAGTCGCAATTTAGCCCGTCGTGCCTGCGTTCGCTTCGAGGTGGAGCATCAGGCCCCCTCGAGCAAGCCACATGTCTGTGCACCAGCCACACATTTTTGATGTGCACCTTGAGGCTCGAGCTAAAGCTCGGGCGCACGAGCTGGGACAGACAGAGCTTTGGCCACCCCCCGCTGCCGTCCGTGCGCTAGCATGTGTACGAATAGGTATCTGTCTCTGGTCCAGAGAAAACGGAATGACTGCAGCAGGAGGCAGTGGAGACGTCTCCCGCCGTTTGTGGCCCACTCCACACCGTTCGTCACCGATTTGGTCTACCCATCACGTGATAGACTCTACCGACCCGGAACGGGGATGCTCCATGATCCAACGGGTAATTTCCTCGGCAGTCCGAGGGAGCATCCATTTCTTTCGGGCACCTCCAACACGGATCTGGATCTGCCACATCTGCCGTGTCTTTATTTCTACCTCTTAGCGCCGCTCTCCGTCCAGGCGCAATTGCTTATCAGATCTCGCGAAAGTCATCAGCGAACCTCTTCCTCCTCCTCCTCCTCCTCCTCCTCCTCCTCCTCGCAGCTTGCATTACATTGCTGCATGTGCATGGGTCTGGTCGTTCTGCAAGCCGCGACGCGGAGCTCCGGGCCACCCCCGTGACGTTTGGTGGTGTTGGTGTGTTGGCGCCACAACCGTATGCTTCTGCTGCGCTGCTGCGAGACGCACGCGGCAGTATGAGAGGGAAGCAACCAGGCTCGGGGATCAGACATCGTTTGGATCGCATCTCGTCCAAGCGCCCTGCCTTCTCTTGAGACACCCCGTTCCAGTCGCGTCATCGTCGAGAATTCTCCTGCGCTCCTTGGAGAGATTTGTTGTTACACCCACACTCCCAATGCAATGAGTGGCGCGTCCGAGAGGACCTCGCTCAAGGACGAGGTGGCCGCCGTAGAGAACGGCCGCAGTCAACCGGGGATGAGTTCGACGTCGCGCGGCACTCGTATCGGCCACAAGAAGTCGCGGAATGGATGTCAGCAGTGCAAGAAACGACGTGTCAAGGTGAGTTCACTGCATCTGGTCCATCGATGAGGCGGGAGTGTGAGAGAATGACGCCAAGCCTTGGGCTTGGAAGCCCAGTCGCCTCGCCGAGTTGCGAGCATGGGACAGTGAATGACATGTCACTGACTACGAGTCCAGTGCGATGAGAGCCGACCATGTCGCAACTGCGTGCGGCACAATGTCAAGTGCAGTCTCGTCCTGACGCCCTTTCCAGCACCGCTGCCGGCCGTAGGTGAATCGCCCAAGCCGGCTTTCGAGGCCGCCAACACGGCGACTCCGGGCAGTATTAGGGAGGCTTCGACGACCAGCCGTCCTGAAAGTCGGCCCGAGGGACCCTCGCCACAGGTCTCGTCGTTGAAGGACAAGGTCGCCGCCATCCAGGGCTTGCTGTCCGAGTTCTCGGCCGAAGTGGACGCTCTGAATCACGGCAGCCGCGATAGCTTCAGCGGCTCAACTCATGGCTCGGTCCAGGGCGAGTCCCGAGACGCTCACAGCTTCTCAAAGGCCGACTGGTTGGTCGACATGCAACTCATCCACCACTTCACCTCCAACACGGCACACACTCTCTCCGAAAACCCAGACTTTGTCCATCTCTGGACGACAACGGTACCGCAAATCGCTTTTTCCAACGTGAGTCAAGCCCTCTCTCTCTCTCTCTCTCTCTCTCTCGGCCTGCCCTTCCCTCGGCTAAACCATGCAGGACTTCCTCCTCCACGGCATCTTGGCCATATCGGCCATCCACATGGCTCACTGCAACCCCGAAAAGAGGGAAAAGTACGCTACCATATCTGCTCGCCACCAAAACATCGCCCTTAGCCAGTTCTCCCCTGGCTTGACCGAGATCGGCGAAAACAACGCCGATGCATACGTCCTGCACGCAATATGCATCTTTCTTGTCAACACTTACTCCATCGCCAATCCCCAAGGCCCAATCACCTCCAGGGACGTTGCTCAGTCTTTCATTCTGCTGCAGGGTATGTCGGCTGCTATTTGGCCATCAGAAAGAACGTGGGTCGTTTTCGCTGACAGTTCTCTCCCAGGGATCAGGAGCATCCTCGCTCTTCCCTTTGCCCACCGATACATATTCAACGGGCCACTGGCCCGTTGGCTTTACCAAGGCAGCGTAGAGCCCGCGGTAAGGGGCAACTACTCTTCCAAGATCGACGACCTCCTCAACCTCACACGCAGCATGGCGCCCTCGGACGATACCGTGACCTGCCAATCGGCCCTCGAGGGCCTCAAGCAAACATTCGCCGCCGTCTCCACGCCCCAACACAGGAAAGGTCTTGTCTGGCGATGGGCTGTGTCTCTGCCCCAATCCTTCCTCGAGCTCATGAGCCAGAACCACCCGATGGCCCTTGTGATTCTCATGTACTACGCGGCGCTGGTCCATGCCTTCGAGCGGAACATGTGGTACCTCACCGGCTGGGGCTCCAATGTGGCCTCGGCCTTGGATAAGGCCATCCAGGAGCCGTGGAGGGAGTGGATTCAATGGCCCTTGAGGTGCATTCGTGAGGGTGTCGATATCCGGCAGATCGAACCGCTCAAGCCAGTCGAGGGCAATCCTAGGACCCAGCTCCCCACCATCAACTTTAACCTGGGCCTTTTCAAGCCAAGCGAGCCGCCTCCGTGAGCAGTCAACATCGGCCTGTCCCGCGTTCACTCGTGATGCAAGAGACAGACGTGCCATCGTCACCAAACTTCCTCGTTGTAGAGCACCCGGCCTACCCAACTCGCGTCACCGAGGTTCCGGAGGTCGCTTCACTGATCCGATTATGCTTTCGGCTACAGTTGTGTGACCCATACTGGAGCAACAACTGCCATTTTCCAGACCTCTAAATAAGGTGTGCCAACTTATGGCCCACGCCGATACCGTGAGATTACGGTCAAGCGGCCCTGACCCGGATCTGCCGTCGGTCCATATAGCACTGTCTAGGTTGCCTGCGAGCACCAGACACTAGCGACAACATCAACACCAAGCTACAACGTCGACACTTAGCTACAAGACGACCCAAAAGTCACCGGTTTGAGTGTGAGACTCCCTGCGTCAATGCCGATGTCGAAACCACACTGTCGAATACATCGCTCTCAGCCAGACTGCAGCAATCCCCCCTTCGCCGGGGTGACTGCACGTGCCTAGTGAGCAGAGACATCCAGATACCACGAAAAAGGCTTCAGCCATTTTTGACTCGGCCTCCAAGCTCAAATCCCGGAGACCATGGCAGTCCAGGTGGGACAAGTTGGAACCGGGTGAGAAGAACCCCCCGACGAGGAAGACACTGGTGGTTCAGCATCTGCGACCCCGGCATGCGGTCGCATGTAGCATGTAATTACAGAATTGGTAGCCCGGACTGGTGTGGTAATTCTGCCGTAGCTGCCGCGACGATTTTCTTCGGCGGGCCCAGATCTGGGAGTCTGTTCTATCATCGCATCTTAAGAGACAGTATGACGGCGTCATGGCTGCACGACTGTCTCGCGCAGCCTCATTGTCCTCTTCCTTATCGTACATAGAGCCAATCCACTTTCTGAAGGCTATCAGTCCTGTATGTGCACAGCTAGCTTATTACACAATGTTCATCAAGTTTGCTGCAAGACAGGTGGGGGAGGACACATTTCGTCAACAGGGGCCATGAACGGTCCTAGTCTCGGCGCTGAGGGCTGTGGTTATATTGATACAAATTAAAACAAAATCAAGATAGATATCGACGCAATAGTCTTCCACTTGATTGCACAAATCGATCAATCTTTTGCCATCGTCAAAAGATGAATCAAAAACAAATGTCCCTAGCAAGGCTCGAACTTGCGACCTTTGGATATCCCGACCTGAAGGCAGGGTCATATAGAGAGAATATGAGACCAACGCTCTACCGACTGAGCCATAGAGACAGCGTTGTATTTGAGCCTCGCTTATAGTAATAAGTAGGGTAGTTGAGCACCCGAGCACCACAATTACGGGGCCGCAGCCGGCCAGACCCGGAATTCGAGGCCGAACCCATCATGACAGCCGGACATGGTGCAGCCCAGGAGCCTAAGTGCCTGCGAAGGGTACACACCGGGGCTCATAAATGCTCAATCATGGTGTATCAATCACTCTCAGGATTCGGTGAATTGTTGCCATTAGCTCCGGTTCCCCTTCCGCCAAAAGATTTATTGTGCCTGCCAACTCAGCTACTACCCCAGATAGCAAGGAGTTTCCTCGTGTTGATTGTGAATGAGGATTGGGGGATATTAGCAGGCCCTCACGGATTTCAGAAAAGGCGTGTCTGTGTAGATTTGAGCGCACCTGCCGAGAGAGCGGCAAATGGCTCCGCCGGATGAGCATCTGCCCACCAAGGCTTCCTCTGGGCTTGTGGATTTGATGTACTCCGAGTCAAACAAATGTTCAGATTGCCAAAGAGATGTTTGGATCGTCAACCTGCTGATGTCCGTGGTTGGCTTCAATGCTAAGGTCCTTCAAGACACGTTAAACGTGTCTCACTGTTAGCCAGCTCTAGAAGCCAACTCTTGCTCAGGTAATGACTTTCATGTTACAGTGACTTGTGACCACCCCTGATGAAAAGACCACTTCTATCCGTAGTGCTATGGATAGCCAATAATCACCAAGGTCTGTTTTCGTGTATCCTCATTGCCCACGAGCAGTCCCCCTCATCCTCTCACCACGCCGCGTGTTCTCCGGTTTCTCTTCTTCCACTTCCAGCACGCCTTCCCAGGACAATATCCCAAGCAAAACCCACCGCTTGATGAGAAAGTCTCACAAGCTCATCGATATCCTTCTTCGTTCCGCTGGCACATCATCACTAATCGTCGGGGACGACGACGGCACTGACGCGTTTAGCTGACCGCCCGACCTCCCCCCTCCCTACACTTAAATCCTAGTCTGGACCCTTCTCGCGAACTGCGCCACAGTGAACACCCATTTTGCCTTTTCTTTTTCTCGCCCTCGCCTCCGGGGATGGGCAGCCAGCTTCAGCTCCCACTTCGTCTGAATCTCCCAGGTCTGCACATTCTCATGGAGGGATGCAGGGTGTCTATCACATGAAACAATAGGGCAGGCTCAAGCTTCGGGTCGTCATCGACATGGGATGACTGGAGGTCTCTCACCGGCTTCACTACCGTTGTCAACTCTTGGCTCTTGAATCCGCATCCTCGGCGTCCTATTCCTCGCTTGGCTGTCTTCACAACTCTCTACTACCTTCGAATGCCTCTCGTCTCTGGTTGACATCCACATACCTTGAAATCAAAGGCTAGCGAAGCATGAACAGAAAGAGCCCCAAGCCTCCCACCGCTTCACCACATCGTGACGCCATTGGTCCGCCAGTCTCATGTTACTCCCAGTAAGGTTCGCCATGTTGGAAACCCCCTGCGAAGCGAGACCTCTTCCTGCCGTTGCGAGTGAGATGTGAATTCCGTCTTTGCGGCGTTTGGTGTAGGGGAATCCTTGGTGGTCGCCTCCCAGCCGAGATGTGCTTTGACGGGGTATATATCATGCTCACGAGCTCTGCTTGGGGCTGGTATACTCCAGATACTGTACCCCGTCAGGTTGGCAGAGATATCAGCTAAGAGCTGCATAAGAATACCCAGTCTTGCCAGTGGTTAACATCATCAACTGTCTCCATTCAATACTCGATACCTGTCCCAATTCTCACAAACACGGCGATCATCATGATCTTCAGGCACAAGCGCAAGCCCACGGCTCAAGAGGCAGAGTCACAATCCACCTACTCCTCCTCGCCCGACACATCCTCCTCTTCTTCCTCCTCAGCAGCCCGCTCGACCCTCTCACGCCGCCTCTCCCTCTCTCACACCCTTTCCTCCCTGCGGCCCCGACCCCCCGATCCCGACGCCCCGCCCGTCATCAAACCACCGGGCCGCGGCATCGGCGCCCACGTCCACAAGATCACGACCACAGCCGGCATCCCCTTCAACAAGGCCGCCCACCTCGTCGGCGCCGAGGGCTGGTTCCCGCAGACCATGCCTCGGGAGTGCGCCAAGGCCGCCCGCATCCTCCGCTCCTTCACCGACCAGCCCCTCGGCGACACGGAGCCGGCCCCGTCCCACGCCCGCGGCGAGCCCTTCCACCCCCTTGGCGTCACCCGCCGGTCCATCGTCACGATCCCGTACCCGGTCCTCGCCCACTGCGCCGGCCTCGCCATCTTCAACACCCTCCGCGCGGGCGCCTACATGGGCTCCCTCGCCGCCGGATCCGGCCTCGTCGTCGCCCGCCGCCCAGACGGCACCTGGTCGCCGCCCTCGTCTTTCGTCGTCTCCACGCTCGGCGCGGGTTTCATGTTCGGCCTCGACATCTACGACTGCGTCCTGGTCCTTAACACGCCCGCCCAGGTCGCCGCCTTCACCCACCCGCGCATCTCCCTTGGCGCCGAGACCTCGGTGGCCATCGGCCCCGTCGGCACGGGCGGCGCCGTCGAGGCCGCCGTTTCGAGGACCTCGCGGTCCATGTACAGCTACATGAAGTCCCGCGGGTTGTGGGCAGGCGTTCAGGTCGACGGCACTATCATCCTCGCGAGGCAGGACTGCAACAGCGTGGCGTACAACGAACGCGGCATCTCGGCCCGGAAGATCCTGCAGACGCAGGCTGAATGGCCCGAGGGCTCGATGCCGCTGTGGCAGACGCTGATCGCGCTCGAGGGGCGGTATGCGATGGACCCGGACATTGCAAGGGAGCTGGCGATGATGGGGCCGCCGGGGGATTTCACGCCGCCGATGGAGGAGGACGAGGAAGAGGAGCCTGCGCCGGCCTACACGCCTCGGGCCGCACCGCAATTCCGGTCTACTTACGGCGGCGAGGAGGGCGTCATGAATGCGAATCAAAATGGCGTGGAGCCGAGTGCCGAACAAAAGGAGATGATGCTCCGCCGGGGGGCTTAGGCGAGTCACCGGGGGTTGTACATATCTTGGTGTTTTCATGTGTACCTGCTTGGAGCCTTGAAGCTATTGGGTCAGGTTGGTTTTGAGCTCGTCTTTCGCTCCGAACACTGACCGGGCAAAATGGGCTTGATCTCATTGTCGAAGCGCTATCCAAGAATGACAGTTCAACTAGCTTCCTATTTCACGACGTCTCATATCTACGCACTTAATTCACTTTCGTCACACACAGAATCCATGAGGTCCAGTTCCAAAGCGGGGAATTCCAATCCAAGCTTCCGGGGTTTGCCTGTTTAGCCAGGGATCTCCTTGAACATCTGCAGCCGCAAATGCCAGGATGTCTTCCCAATGTCAGAGGTCCAGACTCCGGGTCCAGCCAAGGCTAGATGATGGCCAGTTGCTTATGTTAAGAGGTAGAGTTCATCTAGACAACTACCCTTCCATCTCACAAGGTTATCATGATGCCGCTCCGAGAGTTATTTCACCGTTGAGACCACAAGATGCTTCCCCTCGGATGCAAAGTTATTGGGGTCTTACTAAGACGCGTCGTTATTGCCAATGAATGGAACTGACGGCGAATTTCCAAGCTCCCGGTGTCCTCGGCACCCCGAGCGGAGTCGAAATGCACCATCTTGACCTCAATGGTGATACTCGAGGGGCCGGTGGACCCTTGGTCGTGCACGCCCTGGCCTTGGCCACGAACTCTCGGACTATCCTTGACAGCCGGTGCCACGCAGCAATCAATATCACACAAGGACATGCAGTCGAATCGTTCCAGTATCGTTAATCAATGCCAAGTCAACACCAAGGCTTGCCTTGCCATTATCTATCGTAGCCCCGTCTAGCCCTAGCCCCAGCTACGTACAGTCGTCGTACACCAACTACAAGTACAAGCCCTCAGGCTCACTCTCCTGCTTGGTGCGCAGGACTCTCTCTCTGGCCGACCGGAAGTCGGCCATCTGCACGCGCATGCGGCGCTCACGAAGGGCCAACAGACCCGCCTCAGAGCAAATGGCCTTGATGTCGGCACCAGAGAGGTCGTCCTTCTGCGAGATGAACTCCTCAAGGTCGACATCGTCGTTAAGCGACATCTTGGATGTGTGAAGAGTGAAGATCTTGCGCTTGGTGTTCTGATCGGGGTTCTCGAAGAGAATCTTTCGGTCGATACGGCCGGGACGGATCAGGGCCGGGTCGAGCGTCTCGATCTTGTTCGTGGCCATAATGACCTTGACGTCGCCGCGATCGTCGAAACCGTCGAGCTGGTTGAGGAGCTCCAGCATGGTTCGCTGGACTTCACGCTCACCACCCGAAGTCGAGTCGTAACGCTTCGTGCCAATAGCATCGATTTCGTCGATAAACACGATCGAGGGAGCATTCTCGCCGGCGACCTAGGGTTGTCAGTAAAGAACGAGAAGACAGTTGTGGAGTCGAACGTACCTGGAATAGCTGACGGACAAGGCGAGGACCGTCACCAAGGTACTTCTGGATAAGCTCACTTCCCACTATACGCAGGAAAGTGGCCGAGGTCTGGTTGGCGACAGCCTTGGCAAGCAGCGTCTTTCCGGTACCGGGAGCACCGTAAAGGATGACACCCTTGGGAGGCTTGATACCCATCTCTTCGTACAGCTCGGGATGCAGCAGAGGCAGCTCCACCGACTCTCTGACTTCCTGGATCTGCTGCTCCAAACCACCAATATCGGCGTATGACTCCGTCGGCGCCTTGTCCAGCTTCATCACACTGACGAGGGGGTCAGCGTCATCGGTCAGGACACCAACGATGCTGACGCTCTTGTGGTGGAGCAGGACGCTGGCGCCGGGCTCCAGCAGGTCCTTGTCGACGAAGCTCATGATGCTGACGTAGTACTCGGGACCGGTGGTGCTACTGACGATCGCATGGTCATCGTCAATCATCTCCTCCAACGTGCCAACACCCATGGGGCTGCCACGCATATCGTCAACACGGCCACGCTCGTCGGCCATACGGTCGACATCGCCCTCGGGGCCGATGGCGGCACCCTCCTTGGCGGCCTTGGCCCGGCGAAGACGCTCCTGGTTCTCGACGTACTCCTCCTCGAGGATCAAGTGATCGTGAATTCGCTGCATTCGTAATAGGCGGAGCTTGCATCGGCTGGTGGGGAAAACGGCAGGGAGCTTCGCAGCGGCGCTGGTGCCGGCCGCCTTTCTCTTCTTGCGGCCGACTCTGGTGGTGGGACGTGGGGGAGGCTCGTACTTGGGCTTCTCTTTCTGCATTGCGAATCAGCCCGTGGACTTGTTGATTTTTGCTTCGGAATGGTATACCTTCTTGTCCTTCTCGTCCTTTCCATCACCTCCGCCACCCATTCCTGATTGGTTTTGACCCTACGTAGCTGTTAGATCAAGGTCACGACATCTCAAGACGGCAGGCAGTGCATACCATCTTGCCACGGGGAGCTCCGAGGGCTCAGTGGAACTGTGAGGATGCTTCTCGTGTGTCGATGGTGGAAAAAGCTGGTGAACCTCTGATTCGGTGGCCGGTCGAGGTGTCGTCGATGAGCTTGTGATGATGATGAGTATGGGTGGATTACGGAGATGGAGGTGGAAGCGCAGGGGAGCAAGGCAAGGCTGCTGCTGCTTGCGTAGGTAATCACAGCCCCGGTGTACCTACCTACCTACCTTACAGCTGCAGGCGGCAGAGAAACGCGACGCCGGCCGAGCTAGATCGGATTCGGAATGGTTCTTCCAGAGTCACGTGCAGCATTATCTTTCTTAGTCATGCTGCTGAGTCAGCTGACGATTCCCCATGCCACCAGTACTTTGTAGGTTGTCGAAGTAATGTGCCGTATCGTCATAATCGCCTTGTTATCGTGATGGCGAAGAGAGTTTAGACGTCATCAACTGTACTGGAAACAGTGTTTTATGGGTATTCCACATCAAAATGTGATCGTGTCCAAGCCGAACCATTATGTTTCTAGTCTCCTTCGCTTGCATCCCGTTGCATTTTGCCCGTCTGAAATCAAGACTTGGAGTAATGTGTGCCGCAATGTTCTGTAGACTGCAAGGCTCTGCATGATCGTAGAGTCAAACGCTCATACGCCTCCAAATTCCAGAAATATCCTTTCCGACCAAAGTCGACTTGGCTGTCACGTGCCCCAATGCAGCCGTCAAGAGTGCAAGAAGCAGGATCTACCCTAAGTCAACCGAGACATCGCCAGTTAGTCGAGGTAAGGTGGAGGATGGTTTGACTGACGTTGTGACCATTTGTATAGTTATATACATGAAAAGCACGTCTTGCCTCGCCTATGAGCCCTCTCTTCGCTTGACAGGCAAGTTGGCAACAGCAGTAGCCTTCAGAGAGATGCTTCTCCCGGCTGATGGACCGACATTGCAATGTCAACTGGGGTGCGAAGAGTAAACGGGTCGAAGCTGAGTCACGAAAAGAAAGGGAGGCATTGCCAGTGATCATCGCTGCTTTTCAAGTTCCATAAAGAATGGCACACACCCTGTTCTGCTAGAGCTATCTACTTGACCTGATTTCGCAATAATAACACATACATGCCAAACTCAGTTTACAACTCGGTTGTCAGAAACACGAAGCCATGATGGTCTCATGTGAGGTCGCACAGGTACACGATAACAGGAAAACCGAGTAGTGCCATGCATAACACTAAACACAAGACAAGGCTACTTTGCAAGAGAGCGCAGGACCATGGAAGCTTTCAAGCTCATGATCTATCTGTCACGTCTGTGTAAGTGGAGGACTCGGCTACCCCGAGAGTCATGGCGTATTCTCAGAATGTTTATGGGTCTTTGATTAGCCAGCAACTACTTCGCGTATATACCCAAATCAGCTACTGCGTAACGTAGTTCGCTCCCTCGACGATGCCATGTCCGCCACGATACAAGGCGGGAGGTTGGCGTTGACATACCCCGGTGACATTCCCCGTTGGGCACTTTTTGCGCCGTCGTAACCCCCGCTTGTCCGCCTTGTCCCCAGTGCCTGCCGCCCGCCTAGGCGCCGTAGGCCAATGGCAGCCCCTGTGTGTGCCCCTTCCAGGCGGCCCTGACAATCCATGGGCGCTAAATTAGCGGCCTAGCACGGACCATTCCAGCATCATCTCTCTTCTTTCCCGGAGCCTCTGACAGGAGGGGCACGTTCACAAGTTCCCTGCGGTCAGGACCTTTGGCCTCCGACTCCCACACTCGAACACTCAAACAACCCCTCGTCCACGCAACTTTGTCCTGCTTTCAACCTCACCCAACAAACACAGAGATACAGCATATTCTCCTCCCAGACCAACAACTAAGAAAAGTCTCTATAGACAACGGTGTCCTTCCCTAGACACATCGTCTAACTCTCCACAAAAACGCACCACATCAAGCACACGAACAAGCCGGACAAGCCCAAGAAGCACCGGCACGATGGCCAGCCCTAAGGAGAGACGCATCGCAAAGGAGCTGATGGACATCCAAGCCGACAGGGACAACTCCGGCGTCTTCGCGTACCCCATCGACGAGTCCAACCTCCTCCACCTCAAGGGCTCGTTCCCCGCCCCTCCCGACACCCCCTACGCCGGCGGACAGTTCGAAGTTGACATCAAAATCCCCGACAACTACCCCTTCAAGTCCCCCATCATCAAGTTCGACACCAAGATCTGGCACCCCAATGTCAGCAGCCAAACCGTACGCCTCCCCATCTCCACCTAGCTAGTGGGCCTGCCTCGTTCCCCCACCGCTAGCCCAAGCTGCTTCGCCTGCCCAGTCTTGACACTGTTGATGCTGACTGAAACAGGGCGCCATCTGCCTCGATACTCTGGGCAGTGGCTGGTCTCCCGTCCAGACCATCAAGACTGCCCTCCTCTCCCTCCGCATGCTCCTCGAGTTCCCGAACCCCAAAGACCCCCAAGATGCTGAGGTCGCCAAAATGATGCTTGAGAACCCTGAAGGTTTCGCAAAGAAGGCGCATGAATGGGCTGTGAAGCACGCTGGTGCCCCGCCCAAAGACTTCGACACTACAAAGTGGAAGAAGGAGTCTGCAGCTGAAGCCAAAGCCAACGACGAGAACAGGTGTGTTTTCTCCTTCTATTGGCACTGGATTAAGGCTGTGTGCTTGTGTAACCTGGCGTGTAGGATGTGGGCTGACTGATTCACAGGTACATGGGCTACAACAAGGAGCTTGTCGACCGCTTTGTCAACATGGGATTTGAGGTGGATGCTGTTGTTGACGCCTTTATCTTTGTGGGTATTGACCGCAACAACGGCGCAGACTACGAGCTGGAGGAGGCTTATATGGGAGACATCACTGCTCGTCTTCTGGGCGAGCAGTAATGCAAACTTTAAACGCCAAATCTCTATGCTACTTGACGACTGAAGACGGCGCCTTGGGGCCTCGGTCTTTGGCGCCATCCCGGTCAGATGGAGACATGGGAAAGCAGTCACAGGGACACCGAATCATGAGGCAGCGGGCGGCGGCATTGCATTGGACATGGAGTTGGTCAACATCTAGAAGGGGGTAATCGGCGGATTCGAATTTCTCTTCCCTATCCCAGCAGGCGTACGGCGACGCAGGCTTGGACTTTGAGGCAGACGCAGTGCGGAACCTGAAGCCAGCGTCAGGAAACCCCAGCTCTTCAGAGCTCAACCGCCTGCCCACAGTCGGGTGTGTTGGATCTGACTGCGTTTCAAAGCTTCCGGTCGGGTTTAAGTGGGAATAGGAAACGAGCGGCTGGGTCTTGGAAGGGCATGGAATTTTCGATTCTGCCCGGGCTTCGTGCCTTGGGCAGTTCTGCATCACGGACATGGCGTTTGGGGCACCGGAGGGACACGCGCGTCTTATTACTGGCTCTGGTTTTCGAGATTAGTTCTCTCAGTCCGAGAACTATGTAAGATACAACAGGCAGCGACCTTTTTTCATTTCTTTTTTTGTGCACGGAGGTAGGTAGCATGGACGCAAACTTAGCTTTAGCAGCATTGCAGCACGTCGCATCACATCTCATCGCTTCCTTTCCCCCGGCTTCTGCTCCCCCCCTTCCCCATATTTTCTGGGCCGCGACCGCTTCCCCTCGGGGTTCGGGGACGGGGACCCTTGCTTCCTCGGGTATGGGATGGGGAGTCGTACGACGGCAGGGCCCCGACGTGCCGAGATGGCGCATGACGGCAACGAATGGGGAGCGGGCGAGCGGGTAGTGAGCGGGTTTGGCAAGATGTAGAAAAAAGTGTTTAAAAAAGGGTTGGGGATTCGAAATAGGTACAAGACATTTTGATGCGGGGGATAGCGGTCCTTACTTTCTTTTTCAATATAAGAGGGACTTTGATGTTTTCCCACCTTCGATTCGTCTGCCTTGACCCCCCCACGGGTGTTCCTTCGCCCAAATCCTCCCCCTCCAGGTCTATGTCAAGTCGTTCTTGGGGGCCAACATGTTCCGAAAACACAACAACGTAACTCACACGATGCAACAAGGGGATGGGGGGAAACCGCCTCGTTGACCCTCCTACGGCCGAGAAACAATTGTCCCCAAATAATTCCGGCGGCGGCGGCGGCGACGACTAGTACGACGACGACGCTTTCAAACACACAAAAGTCTCTTCTTTAACATGTTACATACACAGCTGGATCCACCTCTTCATACGCGCGCTCATGCGCGATTTGGGGGTTCGAGAGAGAAACGAGCTCTACAAGAGGTCGCGGCGGACGAACTCATCGTACAGGGCCTTGCCGAGGCCGGCGGGGGAGGGCTCGACGATGACGCCGGCGGCCTGGAGGGCCGAGATCTTGGAGTCGGCACCACCCTTGCCGCCGGAGACGATGGCACCGGCGTGACCCATGCGGCGGCCGGGAGGGGCGGAGATGCCGGCAATGAAGGACACAACGGGCTTGCCGCCGTTGACGGTGTTGTTGGCGCGGAGGAAGTCGGCAGCGTCCTCCTCAGCGGAACCGCCAATCTCGCCAATCATGATGATGCCGTCCGTCTCCTCATCCTTGAGGAACACGTTGAGGCAGTCGATGAAGTTGGTGCCGCTGAAGGGGTCACCGCCGATACCGACGACGAGGGACTGGCCAAGGCCGGCCTGGGTGGTCTGGTTGACGGCCTCGTAGGTAAGGGTGCCGGAGCGGGAGACGATACCGATGCGGCCGCGCTTGTGGATGAAGCCGGGCATGATGCCGATCTTGCACTGACCGGGGGCGATGATGCCGGGGCAGTTGGGGCCGACGAGGCGCGTCTTGGATTGCGTCTTCAGCATGTTGGTGATGCGGACCATGTCTGGGAGGAGAGGTTTGTTTGGTAAGTATTTTTTGAAGCTCGCAAAGGTTTCTGTCAAAGCTTGAGGGAGATCATATGCCTACCGTGCTGGGGGATACCCTCAGTGATGCAGACGACGAGAGGGATCTCGGCGGCGATGGCCTCCTCGATACCGGCGGCGGCCAGAGGGGGGCTATCGTGTTTTTGGTCAACATGTTTGTTTTCAATGCTTGCTCCATATCGAGATGACCTACGGGACGAAGATAGCGGTGGCATCGGCGCCAGTCTGCTTGACGGCCTCGCTGACGTTGCCGAAGACGGGAAGGCCAAGGTGCTCCTGGCCAGCCTTCTTGGGGTTCGTTCCACCGACAACCTTGGTGCCTACATGTCCATTGATATCAGTCTCGGAGTGTTTCTATCGGCTCGCGTGTGAGCGAGCTAGCGCGCGCGCAACGGATCATGTGCGCAATTGCCTCGGAGTTTATCATCGCGTACCGTAATCGATGGCCTGTTGCGCGTGGAAACTGTACCGCGTAGAGAACGTTAGCTAAAATTGCTCTATCTCTGGCCAGCCCGCGCGGGCTGCATAACAAACATCGCCAGATAGCTGCTCCACCATACACCCAAACAGGGGGGGGGGAAGGGGTGCCTTTGGTTTGACCCTCGGCCGTCGGAGGAAGATAACACCACTTACGTTCCCTGCTTGCCAGTGAAGCCCTGGAAGATCACCTTGGTCTCGGAGTTGATGCGCAGGTTGTCGACGGTCTTGGAGTACGGGCCGGCCTGGGAAACGCTGTATGCGCGCTTCGCGGCCTGGTTGAGCAGCTTGCCTGCCGGCCGCATCTGTCTCAGGGACTGCATCTTGGCGGTATATGTGTAGGTGTTGTAGTGGTTGGGAGAAAAGCGCAGCTTCGAAAAGAGCAGCGCCAATTAGATAGTTGAAAGGGAGGGTATAAGCCGAGGAGGGAGAAATCCGTTGGAGGGCGAGGAGGATGCGGCTATCGTGAGTTAGGAAAAAAAGGAAGACAGCTGCTGCAAGCAATTCACGTCACTTTCCGAAAAAGAAGGGTCGGACTCGACTGGAAAGAGACACACAGCAAAACTTGAACCGAGCTCTCTGCGAGACAACCGAGCCGGGTCTGCAGCGCGAGCCACGAGGAGCCACGGGGGCCGGCAGCCCGGGAAAACCCGCGCCAGTCGGTTAACGAGATGATCCGGCCGGACCAATTGAGGCCGCGGCAATCAGCACGGGCGACAGCTGTGAAGGTCCCTAACTGTGCCCCCTCCTCCAGGTACCTATACGGATGGGTACGTATCTAAAATGGCATGCCGGAATTGACATGGGCGTCGTCAAAATGTCAAAGTGTGGCTGATTACCCCACCATCCCATCCCAGCGACTTGCAGTTGGCGGCACATCCAAAATTTCCATTTCAATGATACCGGACGGACGACGGCCAACTTAAACTGTGACTCTTTCCGACGACCTGAACCGACACGACGCGAGCGAAGTTGCGACAGACAGACAGGCGACTTGACTTCTCGAATTCCTCCCCGAATCACCAGACCGAGCCTATCTGAACCGGCCATTCGGCCCCTCCCCCCGTCGAAAATGGCCACCACAACCGCTACCGTCACCAAGGCGCGGTCCAAGAACGACAATCTGCCGCCCGAGAACGAGCGCTTCCTGCGATGCTGCGCGGATATCTCAAATGCCCTGATCGAAGACCACGAGGCCGTCAGAGACCCCAAAAACCCGCACAAGGACCTGAACCTAAACGCCCTGCGTAACAAGTTTGCGAGGAAGCACAAGCTTGCCAACATCCCGCCGCTGACTGCGATTATCGCGGCAATCCCCGAGCACTACAAGAAGTACATCTTGCCGAAGCTCATTGCGAAGCCGATTCGTGTGTTCTTCCTTCTGAACTTGAAAGATCCCTCCAAAGTCTGACCTGCTGCGTAGGAACATCGTCGGGAATCGCAGTGGTGGCTGTCATGTGCAAACCCCACCGATGCCCGCACATCGCTTACACGGGCAACATCTGCGTCTACTGTCCCGGCGGACCCGACTCCGACTTCGAGTACAGCACACAATCCTACACTGGATATGAACCCACGTCAATGCGAGCAATCCGGGCACGGTACGATCCGTTCGAGCAGGCCCGCGGCCGTGTCGACCAGCTCAAGTCCCTGGGCCACTCCGTTGACAAAGTCGAATACATCATCATGGGCGGCACTTTCATGTCCCTGCCGGTCCCATACCGGGAGGACTTTATCGCCCAACTACACAATGCGCTCAGCGGCTATCAGACGTCCAACGTTGACGAGGCTGTCGAGGCGAGTGAAATGAGCAACATCAAATGCGTCGGCATCACGATCGAAACTAGACCGGACTACTGTTGGCAGCCCCATCTGACGGACATGCTGCGGTACGGCTGCACGAGACTGGAAATTGGAGTGCAGTCGCTCTACGAGGACGTTGCGAGGGACACGAACCGCGGACACACCGTCGCCGCAGTCGCCGAGACGTT
Organism: Colletotrichum destructivum; assembly: GCF_034447905.1. Classification (NCBI taxonomy): domain Eukaryota; kingdom Fungi; phylum Ascomycota; class Sordariomycetes; order Glomerellales; family Glomerellaceae; genus Colletotrichum; species Colletotrichum destructivum. The sequence continues at coordinate 2,445,272 of NC_085905.1, forward strand.
CTGCTTGGCAAAGGATGCCGGCTTCAAGGTCGTCAGCCACATGATGCCTGACCTGCCCAACGTGGGTATGGAGAGAGATTTGGACCAGTTCCGGGAGTATTTCGAAAACCCTGCGTTCCGCACCGATGGTTTAAAGATCTACCCGACGCTTGTCATCAGAGGCACCGGCCTGTACGAGCTATGGCGGACGGGTCGTTACCAGAACTACACACCCAATGGTCTGATTGACCTTGTCGCGAGGATCTTGGCACTGATTCCGCCATGGACCCGTATCTACCGTGTTCAGAGAGATATCCCCATGCCCCTGGTCACGTCTGGCGTGGAGAACGGCAACTTGCGAGAGCTGGCGTTGGCGAGAATGAAGGACTTTGGCACGACGTGCCGAGACGTGCGGACACGCGAGGTGGGTGTGAACGAGGTCAAGAATAAGATTAGGCCCAACCAGATCGAGCTCGTCAGACGGGACTACACGGCGAACGGCGGATGGGAGACGTTCCTGGCGTATGAGGACCCGAAGCAGGACATTCTCGTTGCGCTGCTCCGCTTGCGCAAGTGCACCGAGAAGTACACGTACCGCGAGGAGCTCGTCGGACAGCCAACTAGTCTGGTGAGAGAGCTGCACGTGTACGGCACGGCGGTGCCGGTGCATGCGCGAGATCCGAAGAAGTTCCAGCATCAAGGCTTCGGCACCCTACTCATGGAGGAGGCGGAGAGGATCGCAAGGGATGAGCACGGCAGTGAGAAGATTAGTGTCATTTCTGGTGTCGGCGTGAGGAGCTACTACGCCAAGCTCGGATACTGGCTCGACGGGCCGTACATGAGCAAGTGGCTCGATGGCCGGCCCGGACCCGACGAGGCTACCTGAAGATGTACTAGGGCCATCATTTGATGAATCGCGGGCGGCAGCGACTGTACAACGTCTGAGAGGCATTGGTGATGCTCGTAGCTAGGCGCGCCCGGCACCAGAGACGAGGCTCGTCTCTGGTTGGTCGCTAGATGAGGTTGTTTGCTTGGAGGCTCTCAGCTTTGCAAGCTGCGAATTGGACCTGATGGTTCGGTCTCGTGATGCTGCAGGTAAGGTGGGCGTGGAAGCAACACGCCCGGAGTTCTAGGACAGATCAAGGGACGGAGGCCCCCCCTCACTTTCCAGCTGCAGCGGCCAACTTCTCCTCCCACGCGAGAAGACACTCGAGGGTCCCAGGCCCTGCGTTGGCCTCGAGGGTAGACCATTGGTGCCTCGACATGGGCTTCAGCACATAGTTAGACACGGTAGCCTTCTCGCGCTCTTCCGGCCGCCCAATACCAACGCATATCCTCGCCCACTCCGACCCGGGGTAGTCCGCCTGGCGGAGACAAGCGTTGACGCTCTTGACCCCGTTGTGACCCCGGTGGCTGCTCTTCCACTTTCTCGTCTTGACGAAGCCCAGCTCCTCCTCCAGGTCATCGTGGACTAGGAGAAGACTCAGGTCGGCCGGGTCGCGCGCGCCGAGCGTCTCTTTCCACGCCTTGGCGACCCATTTGCCAGAGACGTTCATGACGGCGGGGCTCTGGATCATAACGTACTTGGGGCCGATGGAGGCCAGGCATGAGCTGCCGCCGAACCGGCCCCTGTGGAAGGCAGGCTGGGAAGGGCCCAAGAGCTTCTGAAGATTGGCGAGGGCGTGGTGACCGGCGGAGTGAAGTGTGTTGTAGTATGGCTCAGGATTCCCCAGGCTTATGAGAAGGAACCGAGGGGCCGCCATTTTGTTTGCTGATAGTTCGGATGAGCTGGTGGGTGGGTCGATGACAATGGTGGTGTTGAAGATTGGATTCAGTATGGGTACCCAGATATGGTATTTGAGCTTTGCAAAGCTTGGGAGAAGCTCCGAGTGAGAGGAGAGTGAGTGTGGATAAAATCGTGCCTTACACGGGTAGATGTTGTGTTCAGATGCAGATAGAAACCTAAAGGAAGGAAAGTACGGATAGGTAGGTAAGGATTATCACAAGAGATGCAGGTTATGCATTCTAATTTCCATCAGACCCTGCCGAAATCCGAGATTGGGAAACATAGGCTGCCTGCCTGCGCCTGCACTACTGCGCCACAGGCGTCCCAGTACTACCCAAGACCAGCTAGCACCAACAAGGAAACGTGGCGCAGTCTAAGCCTCTCGCTGACGTCGGTTTCGGCTGCTAGGCACTGGCACTGACTGCTCTGGGCTGCTGGTTGGGTTTCCCCAGCCTGCATAGAGTGATTCGTCCGCGCAATCAAAACCTCCCCAGATGCAGTTCCTTTCTTTCCCTTAACCTTTGGACGACGAAACGGCCTTCACACGAACGATACCCCGCGAACCACCCAGTGATCATTACACACACCGCTCAAGCACACACACTCTCTGACTACGGATTTTTTTCTTTTCTTTATTGTTTCCTCCCCTCGAGCAGCAGACGCAAACAGCACCGCAATCCAGCCAACATGTCTTGGGCAGGTACGACTCACTCCTTCGGATGACCCCTCATTGCTCGGCGCAAGCTGGGTGAGGGAGACTGCACCCGGACGGGACTGATGAAACGGCTGCAGGCTTCAAGAAGAATGTCAACCGCGCGACGACGCAGGTGATGATGAAGACGGGTAAGCCCTTTTCTTCCTCGGCCAGCAGCCACAACACGGGATCCTAATCTTGGCAGGTCATGTGGAGAAGACCAACGATCGCGACTACGAGGTTGAGGAGAGGTGGGCACCAACAATACTCCGACCGGAGATACCCGACCACAGCGCATACTGAGTCTTTTGGCAGGCGATTCAGAACCATGGAGACCGCTTCGTTACGGCTGCAGAAGGAGGCAAAGGGATACTTGGACTCATTGCGAGGTGTGTTTGCATCGGCATCGGCGACGGCGACGGTCCGTTCCCCGACCGACAGTGGCGGTGGGCTAACCTGGTGATTCCAAGCCATGACTGCTTCCCAGATGCGCATTGCCGAGACGATAGACGCCTTCTACGGAGACTCGGGAGCCAAGGACGGCGTGAGCAGAAGTTATAAGCAGGCCGTGGAGGACCTTGATGCCGAGACGATCAAGGCGCTAGACGGTCCTTACCAGTACGCCGATTCCTACCAGCCATCATGTCTCGACGACGCACAGCCGGACTAACCTGGTACAGACAAACCGTTCTCGAACCAATTTCCCGATTCTGCGCCTACTTCCCCGACGTCAACGAATGTCAGTCCACCCGAGCAACCCTTCCCCTAGAGAACCCTGTTCCGGCCCCGGTTCTGTTCCTAGGCCAAGTGACTGACCCCCATCCAGGTATCAAGAAGCGTGGCCACAAGCTGCTCGACTACGACGCGCTGCGCGCCAAGGTCAAGAAGCTCGTCGAAAAGCCTGACAAGGACGTGACGAAGCTGCCGCGCGCTGAGAAGGAAATGGAGATGGCTAAGACGGCCTACGAGCAGCTCAACGAGCAGCTGTCGACGGAGCTGCCGCAGCTCATCGACCTCCGCGTGCCGTACCTCGACCCTACCTTTGAGGCCCTCGTCAAGATTCAGTTGCGCTTTTGCGCCGAGGCCTACAGCCGCATGGCACAGGTCCAGCAGTACCTCGATGCCGACACGCGAGAACAGTACGCCCAGGGCCAACTCGACCAGCGTGTCGAGCAGGTGTTGCAGGAGATCCGGGAGCTCAGCATCAGCGGCACGGTGTGAGCGCGGCCTTCCATGTATCCTTTTCTAGTGAGATCAGGGACGGTCTCCGATCCCACACAACGTCCCCTTTGTGGTAATAGATGGCGGGAGAGGAAGGGTGGGGGGGGGGGGGGGTTACGGGCATGGTCTAGGATGGGTCAGGCTTTTTCGGGGTGTTGTAATAGAAAAAGGCCTCCTAGACTTGCGAGTCACGACGGCGGGCTCTCGGACAGTCACGAAGCCCCATGACGACGTTGCATCATTGTATGAAAAATGACTTTTCTTTTCTTCTCTTAATCAAGGGTATCATTGGTTTTACCGTTGCTCTCCTTAGAGCCGCCCCCCTTTAGTTAGAATGGTGTCGTGAATTTCGTGAGCTGACATGGGACATCCTAACCCTCATCATCATGCCTCATGGCGTCGGCGCGCCGCGTACTTTAGAACGGAGTACACTTCAGTAACAACTTGGCCATCCAGGGCCGAGGTCCCGTCGGCTGCAGTGTCGTCGGCTGATGGGCCCCTCCCTCTCGGTCCCTGTCCTTCCACATGTCAGGATCCTCCGCGACGCCCCAGCTCCTCATCGCGAGCGCTCGCTGCCCGGCCACCGCGTCGGGCACCAGGGACTCCTAGCCCTTGACCCCGTTCTGCGCGCCGAAAAGGTCGCTTAGGCTCAGCCGGCGTCCGATGGCCTGCATCGCGGGCCCTAGCTCCTCCTGCGGGGCGGGACCGCCGCCGGCGACGGCGTTCTGCTCCTCGGCGATGCGGACGTGCCTGAGCGTCTCGGTGATGAGGGCGGCGTTCATAACGCGCGTGTCGTCCTTGTCGGCGTGGATCCAGATGCCCATGACCTTGCTGCCGTCCTCCTCGCCGCCGCGCAGGCGGAAGATGTAGATCTCGTCGACGACCTCGAAGTCGGCGACGTCGACCAGGTCGAGGATGACGTTCTCGAGACCGCGACGGTTCAGCACGAAGATGCAGGCACGGGGCGTCGCGGGGCCGGCGCCCGGGGCCGGGTCCTGCATGCAGAGGAAGTAGGTGCCCTCGATGCCCGTCTTATCCCAGCCGGGGAGGGAGGGGTTGAAGGTGTAGACGACAGCGTTGGCGGCGATGGAGAGGGTTGAGTTGATGGAGGGGAGGTAGCGGCGCAGGACCGAGAGGTTGAGGTCCGTGTTCGTGCGGTTGAAGAGGGCCGGGTTCGGGACGGGGACCGGGTGAGAGTCGATGTAGTGGGCGGCGTCGGACTCGTAGTCGGACTGCACGGGACGGGGGCCATGGCCGGAGGCGGAGGAGTGGCGGGCGTGGCCGCGTTTGCGAGGGGTTGACCGGGACATGTCGGGTGTGTGATGCAATACGGGTGGTGGTGCAGATGTGAGGAAGGATGGCCGGGTTCGCAAACGTGGCGGCGGGGTGCGTGTTGGTTGTGGACTCTTTTGATTGGTAGTAACGACAGCGAACGGATTTTTGTTTCGGTGGGTTATTCGGAGGGGGGAACAGAGTCAGGTGTGACTGCGGGTGTGATGCTGAAGCTTCGTGTTTAAGATTGTGACTTGAAGATGTCAGGCTAGGCAAGGTCGCGCGCCTTCTCGAATGAGGTCAGTTGTCGAGGGCGCGGGCCTGACCCAAGCAAGCCTTCCCTTTCGTCAGTGGACGGCTTATCTGGCCTTATCGCGATAAGAGAATTGAGGCAACCCCGCCGGTCCCAGCGTCGCACTGTGGCAGTGCCGTGCAGTCCCACCCCCCACAGCGATACAGAGTACCTACAGCCCTGTCATTCCATGTCTGCGGTGTTTCGGCGGCGCTGTCTGCATCCCCAGTGGCCGCACGTCACCGTCACTGGCCCCCCGACGCACTGGAAAGTGGAAAGAGACGAGTAAGTTTCCCCTCGTTCCGTCATATCCCAGATTCAGACGAGATCCCGGCGACAATCCTTCCGCGACCCTTTTTTCCTCGTCTGGTTGGGGGGGTTCTACCTGTACATTGACCATCCAAACTTACATCACCACTACTGCTCTATTGCCCTCTTTACTTGACACTTACACTTACACTTACACTTGCAGTTGACACTTACTTACTTATTCACTACCTTACTTGTCCGATTACTCGAAACGTCGCCCCACCGGGTTTCTCGCCGTGTCGAGCTCCGGCTCGTCCGTACTTCTCTGGAGGGGGTGTGTGGTTTCATCCGTTGCTACCGTCTCTGCGCTGCGCAACACCTCTTCCGACCATCCCTTGGGAGTTGTCCCTCTTCCGCATAACAGTCGCCATCCCGGTCAGTGGCCGCTCTTACGACGACTCGTAGCCACGCCGAAATTTCCATCATCATGCGCCGGGCGTCTCCGGACTGACCGACGACTACTAGTACACCAAACCAACAGGACCCCGACCGGTCTCGTGTCTCACCCCGCTCCCTGCCTCTCCCCGCCGTTTGCAGCCTGCCGTGCCGTGTGCTCAAAACCTCGTCGATTCCTCCTCCCCGTCGCGTCGGTCCCCCATCTCGCTCGCATCCCTTGTCATCCTGGCCAAGCAACACTCCATAGCTGAGCCTCCCGTGATGGCGCCCTCCGAGACCATCCCGTCGACAACATCGGACCCCGTCGACCTCACCTCGACACCCCACTCCCTAGCTCGCGCCGTCTACGCGCGCCGTGCAGAATACGTGCGCCCACATCGCATCCGTGTGAAGATCGGAACATGGAACGTGGCGGCGTGTCCCGGCACCGACAAGGACCTCGCGAGCTGGTTCGTTGACGGGTACGGCCTCGACACGACCCTTTCGAAGCTTGATGTATCCGACCACGACACGGTAGAGACGAACCCTTCGGCCGCCACCAACAAGGAATCGGACGGTGCGGACCCCAGCGCCTCTGTACACCTGGTCGGAGGGGACAAGATTGGGCTGTACGTCCTGGGCTTGCAAGAGATAGTCGATCTGAACATGGCGAGGGACTACATGACCCGCATCTCCTCTGACCCGGCACCGATGAAGAAGTGGAAGGAAGCGCTCGAGGAGGCCATGCCCGACGGGTACGAGCTTGTCGCCGCGGAACAAATGTCTGGCTTGCTGCTGCTGGCATACGCCTCCCCGGAAGTCGCACCCACGATCAGCAACGTGAGCACCGTCTCTGTCGGGACCGGTTTATTTGGGTACCTCGGAAACAAGGGTGCCGTAACGACTCGGATGCTCCTTGGCGAGACCACACGAATGGTCTTTGTCAACTGTCACCTTGCTAGCGGCGCGGAGCAGACGTACTTGGACCGGAGGCTGTGGGATGTCGGCCAGATCTTGACCCGGACACAGTTCGACCCCATCAACTTGGCCGGCGAGAACGATGCCGACGCGGAGAAGATTGGCGACGAGGACTTCGCCTTCTGGCTGGGCGACTTAAACTTCCGTGTCGATGGCCTGCCTGGCAACGACATCCGACGACTGCTTCTGCTGCACACCCGCGGAGAGTACGATCTGGACAAGAAGGGTCGCAAGGTCATCGCAGGCGAGGAGGTGTACGTAGTGAAGAGCTCAAAGGGAGTGGACAGTGACGATGACACCTCTACCGTTGACACAAGCCTATCATCGCCCAGCTTCGACGACTCGGTCAGCTCCTTGCCAGACCCCGACGACTTTCTGCCGGATCCGAGCGACGACCCCGCCTCGTTACAAGCGACACTGGACTCCCTTTTACCGCATGATCAGCTACGGAGGGTGATTAGAGAGAAGCAGGCCTTCCATGATGGATGGCGAGAAGGGCCAATCACGTTCTTGCCATCGTATAAGTATGACGTCGGTACCGTCAGCCTGTTTGACTCGAGCGAGAAGCAAAGAGCTCCAAGTTGGTGCGATCGCATCTTGTACAGAACAAGGAAGGATAAGGAGGAATACGAACAAAAGGTGAAGGATGCAGAGGAGGCGAAGAAGAAGGACGAGGAGATGACGGCGCGGGGTATCGACCATGCGACGGATGACGACGACGTCCTCTTCAGTTACGACCCCGATGCTGACGGCGAGGAAATGCCCATCGGCGAAGCCGGGGTCGATTACGACGAGTACGAAGAAGATGAAAACGAGCCGGAAGAGGTTGTGACGAAAGAAGGATTCACGGACAGGATACAGCTCGACATATACACTTCGCACCAGCGGATCATATCTTCAGATCATAAGCCTATCATTTCCGTTTTCACCCTCGACTACGATGCTGTGGTTCCCGACCTCAAGGCCAAGGTCCACGCCGAAGTCGCAAAGGACTTGGACCGCGCCGAGAACGAAGGGCGACCCCTGATCACAGTCATCCTGGACAACCCTGGAAAGCAACCCAAGGGCGAAAGTACGTCCATGGGTCTCAGCGAGGCTGTTGACTTGGGCGACATTGGCTTCCGCAGCAGACACACCGCCACCTTGACAATAGCAAACACTGGGCGGGTGCCGGCCAAGTTCGCCTTTGTCGAGAAGCCCACAATAGAAGAAGACTCGGATGATTCCAGCCTACCGGCTTGGCTCAGCTCGTCTTTCAGGCGGACAGGCAACCATGAAAACAGCGAGGATTCACCAGATCTCGGTAGCGAGGTCACGCTAGAGCCGGGCGAGACGGTAAGCGGTGTCTTGGAGGTCTATGTCAGCGACATATCTCACGCACGAGCCCTCAACGACGGCCGCGCCTCACTGGAAGATATCCTAGTGCTTCGGGTGGAAGACGGCAGAGACCACTTCATCCCCGTTCACGCTTCATGGCTCCCGACGTGCTTCGGCCGCTCCATCGACGAGCTCATCCGCATTCCCGACGGCGGCATCCGAGCATTCCTCAAGTCTAGAACAGAAGATGGGTCCAGCTCCATCCCGTACGACCTTGACGTCCGCTGCGCTGCCCCAAAGGAGCTGTTCAAACTCACAGAAGCCGTGGAGACCATGACTGCTCGCGCCATTGCCGATGCGAATATGATTGAAGAACACGTCGTTCCCGTCGACAAGCCCGGCTGGCCATTTGACGAGACCGCTTGGTTGTTCCAGGACAAGGAGTCCAGGGAAAGCCAGATCGTCGCCCTGATTGAGGCGCTCGACAACGACCGACCCTTACTCGACGCACTCCCCGTCGAAGTACCGTCCCTTTACCGTCTCGAAGTTCTCGCCGAGGTCCTGCTCCTCTTCCTTAGCGGGCTCACCGACGGTATCATTACTGCTGCCCTCTGGGCCAAGATCGAGCTCGCCCTCCCCCACCTCGGTACCACAGCGGTGCGATCGTCCACCGAGGTCGAAGACGACAAGACCTCCGTTCTGGACATCCTCGCCATGGCGCCGAATCACAACATCGCGTTTGTCTTCCTCACGGCGACTCTGTCCAAGGTCGTGGCGGAGCTGGCGCCCATCTCCAGGTCCGAGGTCGAGGCGCTGACGCTACCGAAGCCCAACCGTCGGAGCTTGAGTTTCAGGAGGCTGACGGGCGGGAACGCGGCCGCGGACGCGGCGCTGGCGAGGAGGAGGGCGCGAGAGAGGAGGGTGGGCGAGGTGCTTGGCAAGGCAGTCTGTCGGGTCGGTCTGCCGGCCAGGGACAAGGAAAGAAAGGCGGTCGAGGAGAAGATGAGGGGAACGCTCGAAATTTTTGTGAGGAGGCCGCTCGAGGATGGTTGACTCCTCAGTGGCTGAGTGACCTTCTTCTTTTCCCCTATAATAGATGTAGAGAAATGATACCTGTTCAACGACTGTGAGGAGTTTGCCCCGTTGTTGTTCTCTTGTTCACCACCGGCTGCCACAGGATCCCTGTTTCTAGATCTTGAAGGGCATTTTTGGCTGGACCGCTGGACTACATGGGAGGGGTGAGACTTCGAGAATGGCTTGTTTGCATCGAGGAATCAGTTAAGCTCAGAGAGCGAAGAATGAAAGTGAACAGAGAGGTCCCAGGAGCACATGTTTTTTTCCCTTTCTTCACATTTTTGTCTCACGCAGTGCGATTAAGAGAAAAACAATTGCAAAGCAACGCAGATACGCGCATACGTTCGCTCGCAAATCTCGTTCCGACACCATCAAACACAACAATCGACGACCTTATTCTCCTACCTCTCAACAAGATCAAAGCAGTCGGTTTCAGGCCGAGACGAGCGAAACCTCCTCGTCGACGGCATTTACGACACTTACACTGTCGATCTGGCGCTTCTTGTCACCTCCAGCCCAGGCAAATTCCCTACCTTTCAACCAGCCCACCTTCCATCGATCCGACATCTCCTTTCCGACCCAACCTCATAGACCATGCCATCCGGATGTTGCCTGGCTGCCGGAAGCATTAGACGGGGTAATTCTAGAGATCGCCCTATACTTGAACGTTGATCACGCAGGAGAAGATCTCCATTCCGACATCCACGATGCCGAGGACGGCCACAACGCCGTTGAGGAAGCCGTTAGGCCAGACCACATCAAGCAGATCCTCCGCGGTCAATATGTTGACTGAGTCAACTTCTCAAAAACCGGTAGAAGATACTGCACGGTTTTGCCTTTGTCCACCGACCTTTTCCGTTCCATCACCGCCCATGACGATGCTAATGGAAATGTAGCAGAGATTCTCACGGGTCTGCTGTGCATTTTCAGTCGGATCTTAACATTGGCAGTTGGATCCAACAGCCATATTAGAACATTGGTCTTATCATCAGCTCCGGTTACCAAAGACGTTCGTTGGGCGAGGTGTTCTTTGCCCCGGGCCCGGAGTCTACGACCTGCGCAGTGTTTGAGGAAGGGCTGCGTCGTTATTCTGGCTCTAGTCATACTCTTGAACTGCCCAGAGCTTGGGGAGCCTGCGCATACTGCATGATGATCGTCTTCGCGATGTGCTGTGCAAGCCCTCCCAGGCCACAAGCGCGAGGCAAAACACATTCCAGCGAACTCTACTCCTGCCTCACTCCCCTGGCTATGACGCTCGATGTCTGTCGTGAGGAAGAACCTATCACCGAAACTGCAAATACGGTTCCGACGTCTTATAGAAGCTTCGAAAGGATGGCAATATCACGACACCAGGCGCCCCTTTTGAGGAGTCCACGCGAAAGGAGATCGACGCCCTCATCGGCGACCGGGTCTTCAAATTCGTCCCCTCGACAACGTAAAACATAAGGGTGTTTGCATCTTTAAGTCCCGCATCATCAACGAGGTCAAGAACAAGGGCACTGACGCCCCATTCGAGAAATGGCGTCTCATGATCCAGGGATACGCTGACAATGGCAAGATGGCAATTCTTACGCAGTCACCGACCATCCAGAAATCCAGTCAGCGACTTATCCTCGCCCTTGCGCCGTCACTGCTCGCCCGTAATGGCTTCAAGTTGTGGCTCCGAGACTTCACTCAAGAACACACCCAATTGACCTCAAGTATACCATGACCAGGATCGACACCCGTCTTAGTCTTAGAAACTTCTACGTCGATGAGTGAGACTTTGCAATTAGTCTTTATCTGGCAGGCGAATCTAGGGGGCACACCTTCTCGTGTCGAAGCCAGTTCTTTTTGCGGATGTCTCGGAGTTCAGGTTCGACATGCTTATCGTACGCAGCGAGAATCGATTCAGCGCAGTCCTTGTTCGGAGCCGCGGTCAGCCTGCTCCTGCCCGCCCGCAGAAGTAGGCTCCTGGAAGAGCTCATCGCTTCCGCTCGTGCGTTCGCCCAGACGATTGCTAAGGTTTTGTTTGTGCAGACTTGTCTGGCAGAGTCATGGTGCTCGCTGCCAGCACCGTACTTTTGGCCCGTACGAGGGTAGTAGAGGCTCTGGTGATGATAAGGAGGATCATGGAGGCGATGGTGGTAATCGTCGCCACACTCGCGCGAGTCGTCATGAGATGAAGAAGAATATCACCCTAAATCGCTTCTAACACAAAAGACATTCCTCATTGAGGATGGATAGGGGAAGCGCACGAGAAGTAATGTATTTGATCAAATTTACCAAGACTCAAGTGTCTGATTCGAAGTCGTCCTCCAAATATGCTTCGCAATTCAGCCCAATACGTCGCTCACGATCTTTTTACAACAACTGCGATGGGAATAAGAGCCCATACTTAATAAATACCTTGCTCATGGAAGAATTCGAATAACCCAAGAAAAAGTCTGTGGCCAACAGCCACGCGACTGCCAGTTAGTCGGATGCATCCACCACGGCCCGCCACACCAACAACCGTTAACCGATCTTATTCCTAATAGAATCTACCGTTGTGTGCCTTGATGTTCAGTTCCTCTTTCTTTCTGAATCTGCTCGCGCGGCTGAACCGTGGGTTCAATCGTGAGGGAGCCAAGAGGCTGAAGAACGGGGCCGGGCTCTCCGCATTTCCCGGATTCAAGTCGGGAGCAACTGCCGGAAAAGATACGCCGATGCGGGGGCGGTTTATTTAATCAGCGCAGAATACTGCCGAGAAGGGCGGCAGTCAGTCTCTTTACTTACCCAAGCTCCAGTGATAGGTGGTGTATGTAGATAGGCGGAGCACCGTCCCCGGATATCTGCATGCCGACCTGTCGCTCCTGCCACTCACAGAGACAACAACCACAGGCAGCTAGCCTGCTTCTCTCTTTCAAACCGAACCTCAATCTTGATATCTTCTCAGCTTCAACAACACCCGCGGGAGCCTCGACGATACCATACTCCTTCGCCACCCACCACCTACCATGGCGAAGCTTACAGACCTCCCGCCAGAAATCCTGCTCACGATCACGTCCTTCATTTGGAGTGGCCTGCCCGCGAAAAAAACGCCTTTTCGACGCTAGCATCAGCAAAGAGAAGCATGCTCTCGCAAAGAGCCTCAATTGCGAGGGGTTTTCCGTGATCAACCTTGCGAGCACCTGCAAATACCTTCACCGGGCCTTGGCAGCAGAAAAATACCGATTCGTTAGCATCGCCGGATGCAACAGCGCCCAGAAATTGCTCTCTCTCCTACGGCTCATCCGTATGCGACCTGAGATTGGCGATCACGTCCAGCAGCTTCGTCTTCAACTCTCCATGCTCCCCTATGGCCATACATCGGTCAGCTACAAGCAGCTGCGTTCTCTGAAGGCCTGGGCGGCAACGACCGGGACTACGATCGCAGACGAAACCTGGGTAGACGCCATCAAATACGACAATGAAATGAATTTTTTGGTCGACCGGAGCGATGGAATACGAGGAGACGTATATTGCTATCCTGTGCGCCATACCTTTCTACTATCTCCGCAACGTCAAGGAGATCACCTTTCCGACTTCACACGATTTCTATAACGCCATTCACTGCCAGCTTCAACTTCAAGATGGTCATCTAGAACCCATGCAGGAATCACCGGCAGTGGGTCGCCTCCCATCTCTTAGCTCTCTAGCATTCGAACCCGCTTCATCCTTGTCTATCGAATTTGACCCTTATGACATTGCCAAAATGGTTACAATATCGAGTGGCATCTCGGACATCTACCTGCGTGGACTTATCCTATACTCTCAAGGGTTTTATGGTCATCCGAAAGCGTACATCCGCAGCATAGTCCTGCAGGATGTTCTTGTTGCGAGTGGGTCATCGTCGTTCTATGACTTTTTGCAGTCGTGCAAAAATCTGAGAAGATTCATCTAAGTGGCGACCGACAACGTTGACCAACAGACCTGGAGCCACCCACCCTGTCCCTCAGAGATTCAGAGAGTATTACGCGGAAGCCGAAGATCGCTTCGGACGCTGTGCTTTTACTACTGCTTCCCCATCCGCTGGATTGACCAAAACGACTGGATTTTCGAGTCTTTTGAGGCCTTCAAGGTCTTAGAGAACTTGTGGGTGGACGCTTGGAGCTGCGGATGGGCGGTCAATAACAGCGTCGAAAATGGACTCGATGTCGAGTCCGAGTCCAACTTCGAGGAGGAGTCTATGTCGCCGGCTGCGGCTGTCACTTTGATTCGGACGCTTCCCTCTTCTCTCCGGTGCCTTCACATCCACGGCCCCGTTGACCGCATTTACAACAGTTTGAGATGGCTGGCAGGCCATTGCCGGGACGGGATGATGCCTCGCCTCAAAGAAATCGCCTTTGATGATTTGGAGTCCACAATGGCCACTGAGAAGCTCAAGGTTATGTTCAGGGAGGCGGGGGTCTGGACTTGCAGTGTGGACATGGATCCGATATCGTGGTGAGGCAGAACCGCGCCTCGGCACTTCAAATGCGTACGAGGGATCTGCAGGTAGAGCTCTCACGGAAATCTGGGCGGAAAGAGATGTGATTAGTTCTCGAAGAATCAAACCGGTTCGAGTCTGAGGTGACTTCGCGTCTATAATTACAGTATCTTAAATAAGCAGGCCTCGACCCAACTTCCTTCGCCCAATCATGTGACCGTCCTACTCCATCAATGATTGCCTTCCTGGTTCCAGCGCTAGACAATACTGGGGCAATGAAAATTTGACTTTATGTGTACTGACGAAGACGGTGCTTCCAATACAGAAGAAGTCTTGCTCCATAATCGAGTCCAGACCCCCCTGAGCCGCCCGTTCCATCAAACTTACCCCCTAGTTGAACTCGTATTCCCACAACGCAGCGTTCGTAGCCATGACCCTTGGCGACTCGATGCCCGCCGCAGAAAAGAGCGATCTGTGCCAGTCGACGTCTCTCTCGTCATTGTTGTTGCCCTGGTTGCCGCCGCCGTGGCTCTCGTCATCCGACTTCTCCTCGGCATCGGACTTCTAGTCCATCTTGCCGTCCGAGTCATCTTCTTTGTTACCCTCGTCGGATCCCTCATGGTCCGTCTCACCATCTGAGCGCTCTTCGTCTCCCACATCGTCTGGCTCATCAGTGTGTCTGGCTTCGATCTCGACGACGCGGAGCTGGGGGTACTTCCAGGTGTTCTGAGCGAGGAAGACAAGGTCGGTTGAAAGCTGGGACAAGGCGCCCTTCAGATGAATGCGGCGGATGGAACGAGGCAGGGTCGTCAGAATTCTGTACAAGGCGTGGCCTTGGTACTGCGCGTCGTCGTCTCTCTGGCTCCGAAGGTCCCAGACTTCGATCCAGAGGTTTTCGAGATTGGGGAACCTGAGAAAGGTCTCGGTGTGGCTGTAGGTGTAACCCGCGACTTGGTGGACCGTGATGCAGAGAGTTCGCAGGGTGTTGGCTGTGGTGTCGTGGTGCCGGAGCAGGTATGTGAGCACAGGAAACTCGATCTCGAGAAAGTTGCCGGGGGGGCCGTCTCTCGCGGGCAGGTATTTGAAGGTCTCCAGAGAGCCGCAGCTTTCGACAATGGAGGCAAAGTCATCTGGAACCAGGGACATCTTGTCGAGGGTCAAGTCAGTGACCGATTCGAGGGACCGAGAGGGTACACTTCCATTCATCTGAACCCAGTCAGTGGAGAGGTAGAGGCGTGTGATGTTCGGTCCCAACCCAACAGTGGTGGCGCAGGCCTGAAAGTCCAAGCCAGCAATCAGTGGGCAGTAGGAAGGTCGGACTGCAAAGGAAGTAAGATGAGGCAGTGTGAAGAGGGCGCTGCGCTCGCTGCTGATTTCCTTGGAGTACTTTGCATTCTCGCTCAACACCCTGCGGTCCATGCCTTCAACTTCATGGTTGAAGGTGGTCGGCAGCGCGCTCAGGTGGGACGTGAACAAAGGCCATGGCTGTGCAAGACCCAACTCCCTGAGGCCCCTCATGTGATAAAGGCTAATTTCAAGGAGGTATCTGATGGAGGCACAGTCAAAGCCAAATTGGCTTTGTTTCTGAGCTATTCTGTTGTTGCTGTTGCCTGGGACAGGGTCCAGGTTTTGAGGCACAGGGATCTGCGATCCCCTTGCAGCAGCAAGGATTCCATCAAAGTCATCAGAGGAAAGCCTAATAAACCCGGCGTCGGGAACCTCGAGATTGAGGATCAGCTGCCTGACTCCCGAGGCAAGGTTCGGGTGCTTGACGAGGAAGCGCAGGAGCGAGGCGAGCTTCAAGGCGGTTCTGCCGCCGTGGATGCTGATGCGATGGTACAAGACCGGGGTGATGACCTCGCGGAATCTCGTGCATACCAACGAGAGATGAAAAGCGGTGAGCCATTGGGACTGAAGACGAGACGAGAGCTCTGCGTCGGTGGTGGTGGTTGTGAAGAGATCTTGGACGACATAGCTCGGCTGTATAGCGTCGCAGAGTTCGAGGAGAACCACGGAGGGCAGTCTCTTCCATTCAGCCATAGTTGCGGCTTTTCTCGAATCTTTGATCTAAATCTTGTGTTCTGTTCAGAAAGGCCACAGTCAGCCGAGATGAAGGAAAGGGGGAGACAAAAATCCGGAAGAAACAGCAAACTCACCAGAACGTGATGAGATGAGATTCTCAGTGGTGATCACCTCGAAATGAGACAAAGCAATTTGACAAATTGTCGACGAAGAGGCAACTCAGGAGGCAGAAGTGACGCTGGAGTTGCCGGTGTGTTGCCGCGGCTTAATCTCGTCGTATTTCTAGTTTTGACGAAACTGAGCGTGGTGAAGATGAGAGGATAGGAGTGGAGACGAAGATGAAGGCGAGGATGGAAGAGAAGATGAAGGTACAAGTTGAGAGTGAAGTTGAGAATGAAGGTGAGAGTTAAGGTGAACCACGGAAGTGGCGGGGGAAGGAAGGGAGGAAGTACTGAAGGGAAGAAGGGGAGTAGGAAATGAGAGAAGGAAGGGAATCTGACGGAACAGGAACAACTAGGACATATTTTGATTCTGTACGGGCAGGTGCAAGATACGGGTGCAGTCACCTGGGTAAGGAGGAAGAAACGCTGGGTGCCTATGGACTAGCGTGGTCCGTCTTTCTCCTGGAGAGCACTGAATAATCAAGGAACGCGGCCAGTATGCAGTACTACGCCGAAAACATTAATGTTTTATGTCACTTTCCTGTGGATGATTTGTAGGAGACTCTCACGAAGAAAGAAGCAAAAAACAAAATATAAGGAGAAGAGGCGGAAACACGGCTTGGACATCGAAATCTCTGGCCACGCGCCCAGAGTCAAGACGATCCGGTGGAGATACTTGTGTAAGCCAAAGGCCGGAGAGATACAGACAAAGATACGGGTCTTGTGCCGTTTTGCAACTTCTGAGAGCCCTGAGAGCAAAGTCGAAATAGGGGGCATAATGGCAGAAGAGGTGAGTGCCGTTTGTTACAGGCTGCAGACCATTTCCATAACGGTGAAGATTGATTAACAGAGTCCGTCCAGGAGTTTACCCCCTCTCGAGACTGAGTTGTCGGGGAGGTCTGCTAGGACCAAGTGACACATCAACTTGTCGGGTTCGTCAACCTGGAAAATCTCCAGTTGGACATTAGCACCATCCATGGCGCCTACAACCCCGCGGTCCCGGACTCGAAGAATGAGCCGACAATCCCAAACAGGGTCATCGAGACACTTCCCCCCTCGATTGAACGCTTATGCTTCACAGGCCAAGGTGACATCGAAGACGACCTCAAATGGATTGCGGAAAGTTTCACAAGGTTTCCCAACCTTTGCCACGTCGAGATATCGAATCCAGAAGTGGTGAACAGACTTGTGCACAAATTTACACAAGCAAGTGTTGTTCTGTCTGTAATCAAAATGTAGGCATGCGTCAGAAAACTCAACCTGTGAGGATTTCGAGAGTTCAAAGTCGAGGGGTCTGGTTTCAGGACTTCGTACAACAATTCATCATGGGAACTGATTGCAGCCATGGGGCAAACTGTCTAAGAACCAGTTGCAGCGCAAATTTGAATCTGTGTATTGTTCGAACCCAAGCTTCCCAATGTCTGTGACAGCTCAAATTTTATTGCCTGCTGTTCTGCGAGGTCTGTAAGTTCGCCCTGGTCTTTGCCATGTCTCAACAAATTTGCAACAACTTGCCTCTCGGCAAAGGCTGTCAGACGAGACTGTCCATACCCGTCTGCGCCGAAGTGTCGAGAAGCAGACTTCAAAGTCAATTCTAATCATCAGTCTTATGTTGCATCGCAGATGGCAAAAGAGCACGGTCATTGATGACCCGTCAGACGTCGCATGATGATGGTGCGTCTGTGCAAAAGGCCGCTCCCATGCTTCAGTTCTTATCCACAAATAGACTGACCCACGGACTTGTTGTTTGGAGATACAGCCCGTGTGGTCATCAATGACATTGTCTTTGGACCAAATATGGCTGTGCGCGTCGTCGGCTCTTTGGACGATTTGCGGAATAGGAAAGGCTCGCGGAGCTGTTCGCTTGCCACCCATGCCGAACTCCCGCCCCGTGTGGACCATCACCAAGCAGAGAAATTGCCCCAGCACTTACGAGTTAGGCTGTCACTAGGTTTTGTACATCAAGTATTGCCAGAAAAGATCCCGATCAAATTTCAACGTTCCACATACTTGTGATGTCCGAGGTAGCTCTCATCCAAGAGTGAACGAACCCTCGGCTGGAAAGTTCCATAGAATACAATCTTGCCGTCCAGTCCGGCAATACGTCGAACAACATGACAAAAGTTTCCAAACAGCTCATAGAAATACATTACCACTACAAGTGTCTTGAGAGAAGGTGAGTTGTGTTCTGAAACGATTACGACGAAAGAAGGGAGAAAAGCAGGGAGAAAGAAAGGAATCTGTCCTTCCCCCCGGCTGAAACTCTCAGATACGACGGCTCACTTCTTTTCGGGCTGCTCGTGGTTCTGGCCATAGTCTATCCCTAGATCGTACCCCTGAAGGTCCATGGCTTGAGCCTGTCCCTGACGGCGTCTACGCCTCCGCCAGAAAGCGAAGCCGGCAGCCAGCATGGACAAAATCACTGCAAAGCCATCAAGTTAGCCACATGCTTGAGATACTCTCCTCCCCCGAGGGGACTGATGAAGAGGAACTTCTCACCTGTGAGACCCATGATTCCCATGGTTGCGGCGACAAGACCAGTAGAAAATGGGTTGCCCTGGGTCATGTTGATGTTGATGGACGGTTGCTGGAGCTGTCTGCCGCCGCCCTCGCCACTGCTGACGCCGCTGTTGATGCCGCCGCCGCCGCCGCCATTTCTGTTGGCCTCGCCATTGCTTAGACCTGCGTTCTGAGCGGGAATAACTGTGGCTGTCACTGTGACGGTTGCAGGAGGGAGGGTGATGAAGACCGTCTTTTGAGGGCTTGGGAGGACAGGTGCCAGTGCAGGTGGAGGAGGTGGTGGTGGAGGTGGCGGAGGCGGGGGAGGAGGCGGTGGAGGAGGAGGCGGAGGGCCAGGAGGGCCAGGGGGACCAGGGGGACCCGGGGGGCCTGGAGGTCCAGGGGGACCGGGATACCCAGGAGGTCCAGGAGGTCCAGGAGGAGGAGGTGGTGGTGGTGGCGGCGGCGGAGGCCGAGGCCGAGGACGCGGAGGAGGCGTTGGGGGAGGAGGAGGAGGAGGAGGAGGAGGAGGAGGAGGAGGCGTTGGGGGACGAGGAGGACCTTCGGGAGGCGGTGGGGGCGTTGGAGGACCAGGAGGTGGAGGTGTTGGCGGCCTCGGTTCTCCCGGAGGCGGCGGCGTTGGAGGCGGCGGTGGTGTTGGAGGCGGTGTCCCAGGACCAGGAGGAGGGGGCGGTGGTGCTTGTCGTCTCTGGTGTTGGCTATCAATGTTGAAATTCAACTTTGACGGGGGTGGCTTTCTCCGAGTTCCAGAGAGACCGGCCATTGTGAAGGATGAGTGTAGGGTGTATCTACCATGAGTTGGTGTTAGTGGGGAAAACTGGAGTCTCGAGTCTCGACAAGTATTAGGGGTCCAGACCAACCTGAACAGTGAGAGCCCGTGACGGACTATTATGGAAATATTCAAGTAATCACTTGTACGATTCGGTTGCGTTCCATCAGCTAACCTGAAGTGATGGGTACAGTCTTCTCGTGAACTGCCAGAGTGAGATGGATGAACCGCTTGACAGGTACACAGGCAGGGACGTTTAGAAAGGAGAACACAAGCTGAACAGAAAGGAACAGGGAAGTAATATATCTCATCAATATCAGCTAGGACCGAGTCCTTCCAGTCTATGATCTATTCTTGGCATCCAGGGGGGCCGCCTTGTCGTCGGAAGTTTTTCTTTCTCCTTTCCCCTTCGCCCTCTCTCGCTGCTGATGCGCCCTTCGGCGCATGGGGAGAGAGGATCAACGCAAGCATCTGAAGTTCGGTGCATACTTTCCATAATGTGCGCCTTCAAGCGCTCATCCGCCCACGCGAACCACTCGCGTCGAACGGAGAGCGGTGAAACAAAACTCAATTTCTACGTCTGATTTGGGGGGGACTGCGTGATAATACTCTGATCTGATGCCAAAAATAGAAGATAAAGTCCGCAGGCCTTGATCGGCCGAATGCAAGTGCCACTTTGGGTTTGACAGAAGCTGTCGCCTGGAAGTGTCTTGCGAGCGACAGAGTTACAGTGGGAAAGCTTGGGTCATTGAGAGCTTGGTTCGTCATCGGAAGAACCAGTCGAGCACTCAAGAATAACGTCGTCCCTGGCTCCCGGGCCCCTTCTCGGCCATCTAAAGGAGAAGGACAAGGCGTCTCGACTCAATTCGGGGTCGTGCTCACGAAGATCACGTCTGGAATCTCGGGATCAACCTCTGACAGTGGCTCCAGAGAAGTGGAAGCAATTGGTTCTCTCATTCGTCATGACATCTGGCGTTGCTGGAGCCCCATCCTCTGTTAAAGAGACAAAAGGCTACTTTGCAACATTGCCGCCATGAATAGCCTGTCAGACTTTGTTTTAACGTTTCAATCGTTGTTTGGCGTTTTTCCGACAATGAAACAAGGTTCGTCTGTACTCTTTCGCTCGTTGATGGTCGAAACTAGTCCGGTGCCAGACAAGTCACTAGCCCAGTTTGAGAGAACATGACCCTCGGGACAACTTGGTTGATTCGAGGCCGATTGCGGGGTCGTGTCTTTCTGTCTGCTGGAAGACAAGAAGCGCCAGTCCGTCATCAACTCGCTCCCAAGACGACAAGACGACTGACGTTGAAAGGCAATAACTCCGATGCCGGGAACTTGTCTGCACAATCCCGGGCCATGGCGACATCTGTGACTTACACAACGAACAAAAAGCAGTCACATAGTCAGGACAAGTGGCTGATCTGATGAGAGGGTTAGTATGCTCTCGCATGCACCTACCTCCGAGCGGAAACCCCTCTTGGTCCACCTTTGTGTAAGCCAGGATAAACCAGCCTTCCTTGTGCCCAAGTGATGTCTGTCCGAGTGCTTTTGACTTCAAGCATCAAGCAAAGAGAAACCAAGCTGGATAGCTCGGCAACTCACCCCATTCTGTGGCGACAATCACGAGGGCCTCGCGGACGCGTCTTACTGCCCCTAAGGCTTGTGATCGGCACCGGAATGCCGACGTAGTCCCGTGCCAAAGTGTGTTTGCCTCACTTGCATCTTTTATCAAATGCCTTGAGAGCGGCAGTGCTCAAATTCGACGAGTGATGCTCAAGGCAAACCTAGGCTAAGCATGACTTATTAGTAGACTCACTTCGATGGACATTGCGTGACTAAATTGACCATGACGTTACTAGGTCCAGTACCACACCAGTTGCTTTATGGAAGATAGTTCGAGTAACGTCGTGTTGGCGTTCCTTCTAATACCTTTCCATTGAAGGCAACCGGAGACAGCAGTCTCTCGCAGCAGATATCCAGCCGTATCAAATCCTTGACTCGACGTGGACCCAGATCATCCATCGAACTTTATGAAAGCTTTAGTGATGGTGTCCAAGAGCCGTTCTTACTCGGCCACTATTACTACCGCTGTTTCCTTCACATGTCCCCGAAGCCCGAGTCACCACCTCTACATCCTTGTGGAATCAATGTGCAGGTTGAAACATGCTTGTCAAAACCGGGATCATGGGCCCTGGGCGTGTGTCTGCTCCCTGGTGGCCCACTCCCATACTCTTCACCCCCTCTAGCTGCCCCTCACAGTAGCTCGCAGGAAATGGGTTTCCTTACTCGATCATTGAATCACCCTCAGCCTTTTCAGCAGTCCGCTGTCGTTATTTTCGACCTGGTTTTCGAGTGTTAAAGGGTGTTGAGGGTTACTGAATGGAGGAGGGGAATCGGCTGCGGCTATATCGCCCAACTCTTTCTGTCGCTGGTCGTGGGTGTCAGATGCAGCTGTGAGTTGAGATTATATATGCCGTAGATGCTGCAAAGAACACTTTCATACGTTTCCAGGGTCCTTAAGGAACTATCAACCTTGTCTCGGCGCGAGTTATGGCCCGATAGGCTTACTTGAGAGCGTATTGAGAGGGGCTTCCCCTCGGGCGAGGGGCGAGAAGAACGTTGATGATCAATTGAGGTGGTTGCAATACCGCAGAACTCAATCAAGAACCTTATATGGCTAGAGCGAACCATATGCCATCGTTTGAAGGGGTTGTATGACGCCTCATCGCCTCCATCAGCACCCAAAATAAACATCATGACGAGCTAGGTTGACAGAGAAGCATCAGGTAATAGCCTCAAAGCATGTGGCCCCAGGGATGGCTCATTGCTTCCCAATCGAGGCGAACTCTTTGCTTTTTTGCATCACCTACCGCTCCCTGGAAAAGCCTTTCCTCCGGGCTCAGACAGTTTCTGTTCATCTAAGATCGTTGTTGTCGATGGGAAGTTGGAACCGCCCCGACCCTGCAACTTTGAACATCACATATTGGGGTAACAGAGATTAGATACAGGAAAATTGTAAGGCTCCTAGGGAAAAAGTGGTGCTCTGTACATTCCGGTCAGAGTATCTCAAATCGTTTCAACACGCATACCGTAGCATGGTTCGCGACATCCTAAGCACCATGCCATGCCGCAGATGATATCCTACTTGTCGGGTTAGTGACTTACTTTGCAAGGTATCTGCTGCGTTGCTGAAGAGTTTGGATATGAAGCAGCTTTCGAAATGTTTGCTACAGGCGTAACTCACTCATATAGACGGGTACTAATAGTAGACAATCTGGAATGTTGATACCAACTGGCAGCATTTGGTGTAAGATGAGCAAAACAAGGCCAGACAAGTGATTCGAGATTTTGGACTAGTACATTCACAAGATGAAATACTCTGGGGATTATATACATCAGTTCAAAGGTCGGTGTGTCACAACCTCGGGTCCTATGTGGCCGCACGCAGCCAAGCAACGGGCTAGATGAATTTGTTCCATATTGGTGACACCACTCCACCACTACCCCTTCTAGACGAGATGCTACCGTGGCGGTACCCATCAAATATTTTCGTTTTCGCTCTCACACAAGTTTACGGGACTCCTTTTTAAAGTCCTAACGGTCCCATAAGACGCGTTCGAAATTCCGTTCACCCTCGTCCCCGGGTACACCTCCCTATCGGCCGGCGAAGCCTTATCTCAAGACGGATACTACTGTTGTGCCCCCACCAGAACGATGAAAATGCTCCGGGTCGAAGGAGGCGTAGAAAGGGAACAAACGATTAAGTAGAGCTCAGAATCATGGTTTAATTGCCATCGAAAAGTGACTTACCTAAAAGTATGGCGAGATGATATAGGAGAGTCGTTTAGGCGAGCAACAAGACTAACTACTCACCCGACCCAAACGAAGAGGGGAAGCGTCCTTTTACGGGAAGAACCCGTCAGAATGTATGCGAGGTGGATGGGACACCGATGATTGGACATCCCCGAACCGCAAATGAACCCCAGGTGGACCTTGGTGTTGAACAGATTTGTTTGTTATAGGAGAGGTCCAGCAGTGCGGGTTGCTTGGTCTTTTGGCCTCCAACTATGATAGTCATTGTAAACTATGTGTCAGGACAGCCAGAAAATCGATGCGGAACAAGATGAAGAGATCATCGATTGATTTTCAATACGCTACTTCGGTAAATGGTGTCCACACCCGAATCTCGGGATTCTTCTCGACATCTCACCAGCTGATGTAGACGGTGTCGATCCCGAGAAGCAGTTGCTTTGGCCACCGAGACCGCCCGAAAATGCATGTTTCAAGATAAAAGAAGAAGTTCTCCCTGAGTAGTACTATTTCCTCGTTGATGGCGATGGCTCTTGTAATTTTGGCGTCAACCCAAGTGTGTTGTATTGCAGGATAAGTCACAGGCTTCTGTAACGGGCCATGCTGAGAGCTCACAGTTCATACGTTCAGCCAAAATGGAAGAAAAGATGTGAGCAAACGTGAGCGCGCTCTGCTGAGTTCCTTGGGATAGAGAAATCTACACATTATTCATTAATTACGAACATCTCTACAAAGGTCGACGGAGAATTCTTGACCTTATGTCGCAGGGTGAGAGGATGAGCAATGTTAAGGGGATGAGTAGTTTTAAGGTAGCAAGCCCGACGGCTAAAATGATTATGACTAGTTAGGCGCTGGATGCAAGCCTCAGTGGCTGTACTGGCAACACACCGGTGATGAGGTTGAAAGTGAAAAGTGAAGGCATCGTGAGATGTGTGAGGCGTGGCGAAAGAGTTACGTATTTCTGGCAGATTGAGCTATCAGCCACAAGCCACAAACTGCAAGCTATCAGCCATCTACGGCCACTGGCCACACTGCCTATCTAGGTACAGAGTACAGATAAGGCAATTTGCTGCCGGCACCAAATCTCGTGCAGCTAGTAGTGTCTGTGCGCCCGGCTTATGCAAAGCTGCGGCAGCTGCATGTGAGGGTACCTACGGTACGTACCTCACTTCCTCTGGACCCTCCCACCAGAGCAGGACGCGGTCAAGTCTCGGAATGACATTTCGCGACGCCTGACACTTGACACTTTATGCACCGAAGCTCCGTCTCCATCTCGGCCGCCTCGCCCCCTTCCCCCCTAAGACACCTGTGCTCGGGTGACTGGCACACAAACACAACACACAGGTAGAGTTGCCGCAAACGAATCCACGCCCTCCACCAAACTTGAATGCGCGAATAGCCTCATCTGCCCGACGCTGCTGGAGGAGGGATGCCTTGGGTGTCAACATCATGGACTTTGTAAGCAAACCCCTAACCCCCCCCCCCCCCCCCCCCCCCCTCCAATCCCGACTTGGGGACTCGAGAACATGAAAGCTGACAATTAGGTAAACGGTAGTGGTCGCGCCTCCTAGCTGGCACCTCGCTGTCCCCATCGGCCCATCGCAAAGAAGAGGCGAAGAACCCCACGAAACGCCTGCACCGCTTCGACAAGGAGTACAATCGCATCTTGGTAAGGGGCTGACCTAGCTACCTCCCTTGGGCATTTGCCTTGCTCGGTTGCTGATAGACCACCTTCCCAGCAAATCTGGAGATCCTCATCCAATCTCGCCAGCGATGTCGATGCCGCCGAAAACCTCGAGATCCGACTCCAGGAACTAACCAACATCCTTACCGACGAGTCCCGGCGACCCCTCCCCCATCCCTGCATCCAGTATGCCGCGAAGAAACAAGTCTACGTGCCGATTGGCAAGATAGCGACGTCGTCCTACAACGAGTGGATCATCAAGGAGGCCGTGCTGTTCTTCGCAACACTTCTCGAGACCGAAGAGGAGGCCTTTGTCGAGAACACGACCTTTTCGGCCAGTCTGACCAATCTGCTCGTGCGCATCACGGGCGTCAACAGTGTCCGCTTGGGGTCCGACACCGAGGCCAAGGTTGTTGAGCTGGCTTTTAACATCACCACCAAGATCCGCCTCAACCGGGACATCCTGCACGCCTGGTTCAAGAGCCATCACGATGCCAACCCCAAGGACCGCCCGCAGGACGAGCACGATGCTTTCGCTGGTCGGACGCAGAGGCAGGACTTCCCGCTCTTTTACATCTTGATGGATTACATTCACCACGAGGGCAAGGTTGGAGATTTTGCCAGAACGGGTCTGCTGTACATCATCGAGTCGGCATCCAGCGACGAGTCTTTGGAGCAATGGATCGTCGAGAGCGACCTTTCCACCCTGATGGCGACAGGCCTGGGTGCGCTCTACAGCCAGCTGAGTCGCAAGCTTGTCATCGACTATCCCCCAAACGACCTACCTCCCATTCTCGCCTTGTCCGATTATCAACACCCGAACTCTACCTTTGAGATCATCAGCTCGTGCTCCCCCGACTTCCAACTGCATCTCGAAACATTCCTCTCCCACCTCCTTTTCTGGCAGGACGTGCTGGACCATTGCAAGTCGGTCGAGGTCAAGCAGACACTGCTGGAACACTTTCAGGTCATCTTCCTGCAGCAACTCTTGTAAGAACGCTTCTCCGTCATGGAACGCCCCCCCCACGCTGACCAGACACTGCAGATACCCATCCTTGCTGGAGTCGTCTGATATTGACGGCGGTTCGTCCGTCGCTGTCCTGACCTATCTCCGCCGCATCCTCGAGTCTCTCGACCATCCCGACATGATTAACCTCATCCTCCACTATCTCCTTGGCTTACCGGATCACGTTTCCTCCGACATGACGGGCTCGCGTGCTTCCGTCAGCGCGGCTCGCAAGCGCAAGTCGATGGATCTTGCAACGATGTTGGCCCAAACCAAGTCCGACATCACAGCCACTCCTCTTCTTTTCAACCTGGTTGATCTTGTTCAGGCATGTCTGCGTTCCCACAACCAGCAGACCATCCGCGTGACACTTCAGCTGGTCTCGGTTATTCTTAGGAGGCACCATCGCTATGCAGTCAGCACTCTGCTCCGCACCGAAGCAGTGCTAGGAGACAAGTTGCATCGGACGGTCGGTGCTCAAGAACAGGAGGTGGACTACCTAATGAGTCTGGCGGGGTCCATCGGCGGACTGGACAACTTCGACGAGATCTATGACAACGTCCTGAAAGACACCATGTCCCGGCTCGAAAGCCACCCCTGCTCGTTGAAGCTCGTCGCGCCCAAGACATCCACCAACAACCATGATTTACCCGCAGTTCCTGACACACTGCCTGGAGCGCCACGCGACGTGCACGAGCACACACTCCGCCCTGACGACCCCCTCCTCAACTCTGCGCTCGATCTTCTTGAGACGTTCTTCATCAACCCGGTCGACACGAACCTCTCACTGACTGAGTCTATCTTGGACTTGGCTATCTGCGGCTATGTAACGCCGGAGGGCTGGATGCTGCGCAACCCACAAAAGTACACATACGAGGAGCAGCCGCCGAGTCCCATCTCCCCCGACGCCTCTACCACGTCCTTCAGGCCGCCGACGGACCCCGATTCCACGACCTCGAGAGAGCAGCAAACCCTGGAGTCTCTCGATGCCTGTCGTCGACGCCCTGTGTGGTCGCAGTCATCACTACCCCGCATCCTTGTCGTGCTCCAGCAGCTATGCAACCAGGTAGCTAGGTATCGTGAGACAGTCCCCCGGTTCGAAGACCTGCTGCAAGGGCGGAGAGAGGCGTTCCAGATGGCGGATAACCCTCGACCACCGGGGCCGCCCTTGCCACCACGCAAACCCACGCCGCAGAGACACAGCTCGGCGCATACCCCAGAACGCTCCAGTCTGGACGAGGCAACCCGCAGTGGATCGCCAGCGCGACCGTCGGGTCTCGAACGCTTTGCACAGCGCCTGGTTTCGGAGCTGAGCACCCCCAGCCGAACAGGGAGCCCGAGAGGAAGGAAAAACAGCCGAGGGTCTAGCACGGCTAGCCCGGCCCCGAGCGGCATGTCAGGCGGTTATGGGTTTTCCACGCCGACATCTCGGCCAGTGCCCCCGCCAAAAGATACGCCTGGTAGCTATGACAACTCTGGCCGAAGTGCAACAGATGAGGCTGGCTCGTCGCATGGACCCAGAGACCCGGTGGCCAGCCAGGCTGCTGCATTTGCCGCTATAGATCAGAGCATCCTCGCGCGCAAGGTCGGGATTCCCGACAAGGTTGAGGCAATCCCGCTGGATCTTGGGAGAGCGAAGCCAACATTGCACATGCCGCCGCCGAAGGATGACGAGGATGTAGCAGAGGATCAGCAGGATGGAGAGCAAGAAGCAAGGGAGCAGGAAGACAACGCCGAGGCGGAAGCAACCGGCGACGATATCACCGAGGTCAACACTCCGAAGAAGGACAAGGAGAAGGAGGAGCGAAAAGCCTCCGTGTCGCATGTCATTACCAACGTCATTGTTCTCCAATCTTTCTTGTTTGAGCTCGCGGCCCTGATTCAGGCGCGTGCGGCGCTTTTCAACGAAGTTCGCTATGCGTGACGCTGCCGGATGCAACCATAGACAGTTACCAAGGACCAGGGTAAAACGGGGGTTCTTTAAATACATATACCAAAACAGAAATATCCATGGCCTTGCTTGGCAAGCATCCGTTTGGTCTCCGGGTTTCGTGCGTCATTAATGTATTTGACGCCTGGCTTAGTGTTGACGGGCTGTTGTTTATTGGCCTTTCACAAACGATGGAGGACCGCCTTAACCGTCCGCGTGCCGGTTAACCATTCTGATGATGGCTGCCCGTGTGACTACGTCGTGTATTTGTGGATTCGGCGAGGGTGGTGGTGATGCGTTCATTATGCCACGGCTCGGTGGGATGTCTAAGCCAGACGCAAAATGCCCCAACCCAAGCCCTTGGGGTCCAAAAATGGCGACGCTGTTCATGCACTTGGATCTGCTCGAGTGAGAGTAGGCCGATGATCCACGGCTGGCGTGCACCAATGCAATGACATGGATCTAGGATGCTGGGAAGAGGAACAGGGAGAAATAATCCTTAGGGCTTCCGGGGGGCTGGCTATATGACCGGCGGGTAGATGTGAACACCCAATGTTCTACTGGGGTTGGACCTTGGGTCGATCGATATGGCTCATGCCACCATCGCATGAGTATAGACGGCCAAGGCTGGGGACTTAGGCTAGGAGTCGAGAGCGATGGCCCTATGACTGTCTTCAGGCCTGACGCAACAGCACGGCATGTCAACTCGGGTTCGCGAAGATTCTGGAAGGACGAGGACAAGCCGGGATACCCGGTCCAAGAGTCCGATCCAAGCAAGAGCCGAGGAGTTGAGTAGCAGGCGAGAGTTGTGTCACAGACATGAGTCGGTTTTATTCTTCTGACTGTCCTGTGTCGATGGGTTCTCCGCGGTGCTGACGACCGTTCGGACCGGATCTCGATGGCGGGCAAACTCAACTTTCTCTCGACTATTAGGAAGAGAGGGGAAATTTGATTAGGTTGGTTTGCTTAAGCGACAGCTGCTGCTCGAGAGGAAAGCTTAAATCCCAAGTCCGAGAGGATCGATCAACTCTAATGGGGAGGGCGCGGAGTTGGCGGTGTTAAGGTGCGAATGACAGATGGAACGGATGGCTGCAACTTCGTTACTACTGGCTCGGATCGGCCGTTGCTTTGGGCAAAGTGGGCTTTAGACGAAGTGGTCGGACGAGGGTTGGGATAGCGGTGCTGTGATGGGTGACTGGCCGGGTCACTGTCCTGTTGAGTGTGTTGCTGTTTTTGGGGGGTCGACGAGGGCCGAACCCACGGGATCAGAAGACGGGGGACAGAAAACACTCTCTCTTCCGCTGAAGTGAGGGGGGGAGATGGTGGAATCCCGGCAACTTGCGAGTCGTCAGAGAGACGAAACGGAGGGAAGTCTGAATCGGGCGCAGCCCGTCACAGCGTCTGAGTGGGAACGGAACATGTGTAACGAGTCGGGCGGCTGACAAACGTCTTTGAAGAATTCGATATCATCCAACACACCATCCACCCCTCCCGAACCCCCCAAAAATACCGGCCATCCCCGAATCGAGTCTCAAACGGTCTCTTGTGCTCAATGTCTTGGCTTGGGCTGCCAGACCAGAGGAGGGAGGAGCTGAGCTGAGAGGTCAAGACGAGACGAGAAGACAAGACGAGGTAAGAGGACGTGAGCCAAGAGGGATGGATGGTTATGTTTGCTTGTGCGAGCAAATGGCATATCTGACAACCGGGATAACTACGGAGAGGTGAGAGCCAGGTCAATAGGACTTGAGGACTCACTCCACCAAGGTTTTAGGCGAGCGGACCACGAGGGACATGGAGATGCATCTGGGGGACTCTGCTGGAATCCTCTATTATGAGACCGAGGCGAACATCGGACGTCATTCCCTCTTTGGAGCCGGCCCGCCGTCTGTACCGAAAGCTGGCCCGTGTTCTCGTGTGGATTGTCGCGGGCTGAAACTATGGAAACGCACTTGTGGAAGTTAGAGGCGAACAGCCCTTGATGACGGGCATCGGACGGACGGGGTTCATCCTGGGGGGAGAGGACGGATTCCTGAGTTGCGGGATCTGATACGGCAGGGGATGAAGTCCGAAGTCTGAACGGGCGTCGCCACCTTTGGAATCTGATGTGAAAGTGGGAATACTGGGAACAGGAAGGGAGGGATGGGGGGGGGGGGGAGCGATTGTCAGAGGATTAGTGGGAGAAGAGAATAAAGATGGACGATAGATAAAAAGAGAGCAGCGCGTCTGGTCTTGTCTTTTTGTTGAAAGAGTGTTATTCCCCCCCGTTGGTTTGCTGAGTCTGATTTCGGACGATGAACAACAACATTTACTTGCAGCAACCATTATCACAACACTAGGCCGATCACCACAAGATACTGTTACTCACTTTGCCGACTCCATCTACCGGACCAAGTCTTGATCAATCGCACAACGCCGTTCAACTTCGTTTATCGCAGGCCCGAGCTCCGATCATCACCCAGTAGGCAACGGACGAGTTTGACGATAACAAGACACTCGTACACGTATACGCACTTACATACCGCCAAAAGACGATACGAAGCGTTCAACTCAAGTCAACATGAAATTCTCTTCCATTGCTGTCATCGCCACCGCCGTGGCTGGCGTCACCGCCGTCCCGGTCGACTCTGGGTATGTCAGCTTCCCATCCTCTGCCGCAACACCCCCCCGGCTTGGCTCCGAGAATCGAAAAAACTAACACCAAGATCGTCCGCAGCCCCCTGGCCAACCTCCAAGCCCGCGCCTCGGACGCCATCGGCGGCGTCGTGCACTACATCCGCCGCGAGCAGGCCGGCACGCCCGTCGTGCCGGACATTAAGCGCGCGCCGATCCGGTTCCGTAGCGCGCTCGAGCACGAGAACGACGTGCGGCGGCGCAAGAACAGCGCCGAGAAAAAGGACCCGCCGCCGTCGCCGCCGCTGATCCCGTTCGTCACGAAGCCCGAGAGCAGTCGTCAGAAGCGGTCGGCGCCTGACCTGACGAGGAGGAGCCCGGCAGCCGAGTCGTCCGTGCCGCCCCTGGAGCCGTTCTCGACGAGGCGGCGAGAAGAGGGCTCTCAGTGATTAGAGAGCGTAGAGCATCTCGATCACCCCATCATCCCTTGGCCGGCTCGAGGAAGTCACTGTGACATACTTTCCCACATGGCGAGGGTTCGACAGACAGATGGTGACTACTCTCGTGATCCGGGCTGTAATCCACTGCCGACTTTGGAGGATTGTGAAGGCTGAATCTATCATCCGTTTCGTCAAGCACATGGGAGGAAAGACTTGGAAAGGATACTTTCTTCCGTTGGTGTCTGCAGTCTTCTTAGAGTGGATGCTGGGGGGATGGGAGCTTCCTGGGGAATTGATCTTCGATTCACTGTATATCTTTTCTTTTCCAAAGCCGTTATATATGACCCTTGTCTTCCGAGACCTTCTATCTTTGTGAAGAGCTGTCAATGACAGTGAGACGAAGGAATACGCTCGGAGGATCCTTTTGGCGTGCCGCCCGTCTGTGTCGCCTCTATGCGAGACGTTTCCGGTGGGGGGGCAAAGGTTGACAACTGCCGGCGCGGGGTCGGTAAGAAACTCGGCAGACTGTTCCGCCATGTCAGGCTATCGTGCAAGGTCATGAGGTCTCTCTCTCCTGCGCGTGGAGGTGGGGGGGGGGGGCATAGTGGTGTTGAGAGGGAACTCCACGCCTAGTGGAAAGGCCGTCTGCGTTATAGAGATCCCGTCCAGGGTCGAACCCCGTGGTTCGACTTCCGAAGAGCCGCTCAGGGTTATGTCATCGCGTGTTTCGTCTCCGGGACACTCGGAGCTCGGCAACATTGATGGGTCTCCTCTTTCCATGTGGTCTTGTTGTAATTGCATGGAGTTTCTGATTGCTAGTGAATAGATCGGATGGATATCGGCGGGTCATTTCAAGAGGAATAACTTTGGAAGAGAGAGGGGTTCGTTTCGAATAATGGGCGTTGGAGGCAGGTTATCTTTGTTCACATCAACGAGTTGTACGTGTACAACACCGAGGCTTCTGTTTCAAAGTTCTTTTTATTCCATGCTTTGACCAAAGATTAGATAAATAAATAAGAATAAAATGGAAATTCAATATTTTGGTCCTTGGTTTATTCTTGTCTTTCCATACTCGTCGCCAGTTGGTGTCGATGATCCAAACGACCCTCGCAGCTGCAATTCTAGTTGACGATGCGGATGTGTGCTACTCGTTCATTCGCTGGTGCCGACTTCCTCTCTTCAACCTTTGTGATTAGTCTTACGACTGTGTTGATCTGTGCTTGATGGGAAAAGTTCAAGGTCACATTGCACTGCTAAGATTCTGCAGGGGACATACAGAAACCCAGCATCCATCCACATCACTAAATATGCCAATCGACTGCTGTTTGCTGGGTTTTGGACTTGGGAAGATAAGGCAAAGCACAGGGAGAAATCAAGAAGAGCAGACATGCCATGATTTCACAAGTTGCGTGGTAAGTTTTCTTGGCAGTTTCACTGGACCAAGTCTGTCTGAAGCACCAGCAGAAAACCCCCCTTATCCTACGACTCAGTCTTGGATCGATTCTCCCGAGTTCTAGACCTGTGCCAGTCCAGTCAATCCCTCCTGTAGCAGCCGCCCCTCTCCAACCGAAGGGGAACGCCACAGGTGGTGTCCTCGATGGCTGCCTTGATGCAGCCGCGGTTGTCCTCGCCGACGACCCAGATGTTATTATAGAAGTTGATGTACATGCCATAGCCCAGCGTGTTGCGGATGTGCTTATGATTGCACTTAAAGACCGGGTAGGCCCACTGGATCTCGCCATTGGGGCAGCGGTTACGGATGGCAGTGAGGAACTGCGTGCACCAGCATCGCGTGTTCTGGCCTGTCGGGTTGATGACGACCTTGTAGTTGAGCAGGTTTTGGTGCTCGCCTTGGTCCCAGATGTAGGAGCAGTGGACGGCAATGGACGATATTTTGGACTTGTCGACGCTGTCGCAGCTACGGTCCTCGCCGGGAGGTGGAGGACACTTGGCGGCGGACGCGAGGCGCTTCTCGATGAGATGGTTGTTGACATTGTCGGGAGTGCCGAGAGCGATTTTGGCCGCAGCGTGGTTGACCACGGTAGCAGCAACCGGCTCGGTGGATACAATCGTGGCAACGATGGGATTGCCATAGTTAAAGAGGGTGGGCTCGGGGATATTACCGAGGAGATCAGGCTCGAGTGATTGCTTCGTCCAGCGGTGACTGCAGATGCTGCTTCGGTAACAACTATTTAAGAGACTACGTCAGTATAACGACCCCCATTATAGACGAGGAAAAGAATCCTTGTTGGAACTGAACATACCGCCCGTTGACCCAGGAGTTGAGCTCTGGACCACCCTTGCACAGGCTGTCCCTGATGCCCTGCTCGACGTTGAGGCGCCAATCACCGAACTTGGGGATGGGCCTGGGCAGCCTGAGGACGATCTCCATGCCGTGGCCGTTCTCGTCAAACTTGTAGGCGCGGTCGCAGGACTCGAGGCGGATGTTGTAGTTGATGGACCGCTGGACATTATGGAACATCATGTCGCACCGCTTGGGGCTGGTCTTGCCGATGGCGTTGATGCGGATGTGATACTCCAGGTGGTTGTCGAAGCCGCAGTTCTCCCACGAATAGGAGCAGTCGATCTGGGGGGTGATATCACGTCCCAAGATGTCATTGCAATCGTGAGGGGGGATGTCATCGCGCGAGAAGAGGTCCGTGATGCCGCTGATGCTAGGTGCGTTGCCTTTAACGACCTCGATGCTGCTGTCAGTCGGCTTGATGGTTTGATCATTAGCGGGTACTGTTGACGCCATGCCCAGGGCGCTAATGGTGAGGGCAATTTTGCCGAAGAGACGAGAGATGAGCATTGTGGTGGGCGTGGGCAGAGTCTTGACAACGCGTTGATGTGTCTTGTTATAGTTGAATACAGTTCCCAGTCTGGTGATGTGGTTGGAAAGAGGAGTGAAGAGAGACGCGAGAGAGGCACGTAAGTAAGATGCGAGAAAGAGACCAGGAATTGCGAGACGTAAGGAAAGAGCTGGCAGACGAGGCGGTTGAATACTTTAAGAGCGTGTAGTGCTTGCCTGCCTCACTCTTGACTCTGTTCAAAGCAATAAGTCCCCGTCACTCAAGCCACTGGTTGTACTCGAGTTAAGTGTGATCAACGTTGCGCCCTGGCCTTATTGGGCGTTGGACAGACGGCAAACTTCTTCGCATGGAGATCCTTTGTCTCTCAGTTGTTGTACAACCCAAGGGTAGTCACTAGGCCTATCTTGGCACATCATGTAGATTCCTGTTCACGATGCTGTGTATCCTCCAACTGCATATAGACGCAAGTAATCTCTTCTTTCGATCATACACGCAACTGTAAATGCAAATAGTGGCTTGATTTATCAGGCTACCGTCTCCTACTTTGGGCTGCCATCCGCAACGTCTCATGTTGACTGTATCACTATGAGGGCACCCCTATGGAAGTCAATGTTTTGAGTGTGGCAACTGCGCTGCCACTTCTGCTCATATACAGTTCCAGCTGTATTACTTCTCAGTAGATTACGGAGACAATCAAACGGTCGTTTTGGAAGTCATTGATATATTGATTTTAGTCATGATTCCAATTGAGCTAGTTAGTTCCCTTGAAGCCTGAGTGAGAGCTTCCGGTTAAGATACGAGGGGGGAAAAGGTTTGATCAACTAACTGTTCAAAGATATAACACCCTCCCCGAATGAGATGAACAGCCTATAAAAAAAGCAAAAGAACGAACACCAAGCTTTCCCGGACCGAAATCCCTTGACTGAGTGACATTACCTCAATAATTGCTTTAGTGAATAGACATATAAACCCAGTCATTCAGCCAGCGAGGCCAACAACGACTCCAATAAGAGAACAAAATATATTCTGAGCGAATCTGATGTCTAACCGGTCTCGCCTAGGCGCTCTGCTTGGCCATCATCTCCTGGAACTTGAGAAACTTCTGGAACTGCTCCATGTCAAAGCCCCCTCCAGCAACACTAATCGCTGGTGTCTCGATGGGAGCAGCTGACGAGCCCGTGCCTTTTGTCTTCTTCCCTTTCTCGCCCTCTTTCACGTCCTCATCGTCCGTTTCAGAGTCCGATGCGTCGTCCGAGTCGGAGATATGCGCCTCTTTCTTACCGGACTGTTTCGTATGCGGCGGCCATGCTGCTTGTGGCCGTTGGACCGCAGTTAGAGGGACGTAGCCAAGAGGCGCAGACGAGGCCATGAAGCCATCGTCACGCCAGCCATCTTGTCTGGCTCCATCCGCCTCCGTCGAACCCAGAACACTATAGAGATAGTCATCGAACTCTTTAGAACCTTGGGCCACCGACTTGAATTGTTTCTTGCCGAGGGATGGCTTAGGCTCGTCCGCGTCTTTGGACATATACTGGTACTCGACGAGGGCGATGGCCGTCTGGAATGCATTGCGAATCTGTCTATACTCAAAGGTTAGTCAACCCATTTAAACGAATCAACACTGCAGGATGAAATTGTTGACAACCTACCTTCCGTTCCACGTCTCCCGGTTCTCTTTCTCAAGTCCGAGGTAGTGTTTCTTGGCAAAAGCGAGTATCTCTTTGTCCCTGATCTTGAAGTGGTACGTTTTCGTCGCCTCCTGCTCCGCCTTGGTCCGCTCGATGAACTTCTCATATAGCTTGCAGGTCACGCCGAGGTCCAGCTTCGGGTAGGACAGCGACATCTGGATCCTCGACTTGAAGGCCGGGTCAATGGCGCCTACCCTGTTGGAGGTGAGGAACAGGATCCCGGCGTAGTATTCGAGGCTGCGGAGGAACACGCTCGTGACGGCGTTGTGCCGCAGGTCGCTGCGCGTGCGCTTCGCGAGGAAGACGTCGGCCTCATCGAGAAGCAGGACGCAGCCCCATTTGTGCGCGAGCCGGAAGTTGTACTGCAGGTTGCTCTCGACCTCGGCAGCCGTTTCGCCAATGTCGCCGCAAGTAATCGGATACAGGGGCCGCTTCGTGTCATCGGCGACGCACTCGGCTGTTGACGTCTTTCCCACTCCTGGAGGGCCGTGTAGCAGGATGACCAGCCCGGCCCCTTTCCCCTTGACCAGGTCCAACGCGGAACCGATGCTGGGTCTTATGTCCGATGACAAATGAGAGGCGCGCGTGTTCTCGTGCGTCTTGACCAGCGCCCTTACCGTCTCCTTGTGTTCGTCCGGGACCACGAGGTCCTCGAAATTGTTCTCGAATACTACGTCGTGTAGGTCTGACGTCCAGACTTTCACCCACTGCCTGGATCGAAGAACGAAGGCATAGACATAGGGCTGCATCAGCATCAGATCTTCTTCCTGGAGGTCCTTTGCCTGGACCGGCCCCAGGGTCCCGACCATTTTCCCGGCAAATATCTGGGAGTCCATCTCGTCGTACTCGAGGTCTTTGAAGATGGTGTCACTGCCGCAGCAGCCTTCCCTGCGATGAGTGCACCAAGGATCTTGTTTCGTTTCCCTCTTGTCCCTCTGAGTGAAGTCGTCGGTCGATATGGCCGACTTGAGCCTCCATTCCGGGTTGACACTCATTGCAAGCGTCATATCGACAATGACCTGTGTATCGAGCTCGTGAGACGGTTCGTCCAGCGTTTTGCCTTGCACCAGTTTGTGGCAGCACGGGGCACTAGTAAGGCTCAGTAGGCGTCGTCCCATTGCTGTGAAATTGGTGCGCAGGTCGGCCTCTCTGGGATCGAATCGGAGAGGGTACACGGGTAGGGAGGTGATCGGCCTTTTCCCGTTGAACCGCTTAATGGAAACCTTTTCCAGTTTCGGAACATAAGTAGAACCATTGGCGTGAAGGCTCAAGCAGTCAACAACGAACCCATCTACCCGATAAACCTTTTCGTCTTCACTGTCCATTCTGTAGCTCAAAGGCTCACGCCCTCCGGCCACGTTGACCACTCTTCGGGCATGGGTCTGGTCGGTTTGGAAGACAACAATGTCGCCTCGCGAGAAGAGGTGCCACAGATCGCCGTACTCAATGTCAACGGCCGTTCCTTCATCAATCTTTCGACGCAGCTCAAAAGTCGGCGTCAGTTCCACGTCAAAGAATCGGTGGATAAGAAGCTTAAGATCTTCCATGAGATCAGTGTCCTCGTACTCTTGCTGTTCTGTCTTTTCGGGCTTCGAGTCGACTGGTTTTGGTGTGTTTTTCGCAGCCTGCGTCTTCTCCATCTTGTCTTCCAGCTTCTTCAGGCTCTCCCTGATAAGTTCCTCGTTTCTCACAAAGAACTTGAAGGGGCGGAGAAACACGATGCCACCGTGTACCTTTTCACCCGCAATCGCAAATCTTTCGGCACGTATCAGGACTTCTCTCCCAGTAAGATCTTGTAAATGTGACATCAACGAGCACGACCTGATGCGTAGACTCTCCGGTGTTCGTGGCTCGTCGCTCTGCATCCTGTTCGATACGGGATGTTCTCCTTCGTTAGCCTGTGCGTGTGTTTCGACTGGCGTCTCTGAACTGGTAGTAACCGGCGCAACGCCTTCTGGTAGCTGAACCTCCAGCGCCGGCTGCTGTGTCCAGTGAACCTTGCTTGATTGACCGGTGACTCGAAATTGGTTTGCGCTCAGACACTGCAGTTCATGTCGATGTACGGGAAGCATCTTCTTCTTGACTGGTTCCAAGTCCTCGTCGAGTTTGTAGACGTATGTTCTCAGCTCCTTCAGTTCTTTCTCCAGGTCTTCGATTCGCATATTGGTGAATGTGTGGTGCAGAACGGCCTGTTGGCCACGCATGGTTAGGCGTCCGGCCTTCTTCTCATTGGTAAAGACATCGCGCCCCAAAGTGCCAAGATACTGAGACCGTGTTGTCGCATCTTGTAATAATTCAAACTCTTCTTCGGTGTCCTTGAACGGAACCAAGTCTCCCCTTCTGGATGGGGAATCATGATCTGGCACCACCGCGTCCTCTTCGGCCTTGAGAGCCTCTGCATCGAAGTTGGCTGAAAGTCCATCATCGTGACTCGCGTTCGCGTTGCTATGACTTGAGTCTGTGATTTCTTTCGTAGGGGAAACAACTTCCTGCGGTTCAAGTGGGAACTGTCGCGCGGGGAACAGCTGCACTTCGGGTGGCATCGCGATGGCAGTGTGATTGTTGTGTCCGTATCCTCAGCAGTTTCGGGGAGTTTGATTATATGTGAGATTGACAAAATGTAGCGGGAGGTGTCAGGATTCGAGAAGATGACGGCGAAACATTTGAGCCAGAGGTCCAAGGTCTGTACTGATATTAAACAACAATGGTCCGGTATTTCAGCTTTGCGGCAGGCTGGCATGCCCCCTCCTTTCTTATCATTTGCCTTACTGGTGTTTCAATTATGCGAGCCGACTCGGCGTCAAGCTGTGTTGCCTACTGGTTGACGACTGCGGCGATCACTCCCATTGGAGGCGTTAAAACGGCGTCAGGCTGGTCAAATATGGGAGCTTGCAGTCAGCCTGCGTCCAGCCTGCTTGAAGCTTGCATCTCACCAGGCTTAAACAGGCAGTGGTCATCCGACAATCCCTCGTCTCATGCATTAGCTCAGACGTCGGTGGTCAGCAGGCCGATGCCCGAACCCCTGATAATTCCTCATAAGTGAATTCGGCCGCTCTTCAGCCTGTTTTCCAACCAGCTCACATAAGAACGCTTGAGACCTGCTAGTTTGTGCCTCCACGCCGCATTCTCGTCGCACCTTTAGGTAAACAACGTTGAGCTGTCCAGCTCAAGACTCTTATCCATGGCTCATAACGCTGAAGAAGTGAACGAGAGAGAGCTTTTCCTGTATTCTAGGGATAGACATCCCGCAAGCGAAGCCGTTGTTTTCCTCGAAAATCATGTTGCACTGCCTGGCCAACAACCTCCGGTCTTCAGCGAGCAAAGGGGGGAACTTGTCTCCTTAGAAGATGCTAGAGAGCAACAGCAAAAAAGGTGAGTCTGGATGCTAGACCGATCGCGCTTGTGTAAACCTGTCCTGAGCTTGAGTCATTAGTGCGTTGATGTGGAAAGAAGTCGACGGGGAGAAAGAACGGCTCTTCGCTCTGATGATACAAGTACAGGGAAAGATTTCAAAGAGGAAGAACGGAGACCGCCAAGTTCAAGCACTTTCGGAAACCGACCTGAGGCAATGCAGCTGGGGACAGGTTCTGACCGAAGTCGACAAGACCGCGGAGCGGTGGAAGGGTGGACCCGACAAGGAGAGCAAAACAATGGTGTTCATTGACAGAATCGGCAAGTATTCAAGTGCTCTGGAAGCATGGCTTGGGCTGTTACCCATGGGGGACTACGGGTCAAGGTATGTTTTGGCGGCTTTCTCGCTGATTCACTTTCTACGACCTTCCTTTTTACAAGATGCGGATGCGAATGCTCACGCCCAGTTCTGTTGAAGCATCTGCGGCGTGTTCAAGCTGGCGATTGGAGTAAGTTCAGAAAGGCAGTGGGTTTTGAAAGTTGACGTGATCTGTTCTGCTCACAATATAGATAGGCTGCGACGCAGTACAGCAGTACTGGGGAGACAATCTTTCAGTTCTTGGCTGATATACCGGATATTATGGAGAACGCGAAGCAAACCGTTGCCCTCTACCGGGAGATGGGGGGACATTCGCTAGAACGGAAAAGCTTTGAGCTATTTAGAGCGGTATTGAAGGCTCTAAATCACATCATGCAATTTTTTGCGGACAGCAAGTTGGGTAAGCTCTTTCACGGGCATAGACTGGCAACCAGCTCGATTCCAGCGTCATGAGCTTACTCTTTGGTGCCTTGTAGAAAAGTTCTTCCAGGTCACGATAAAGCAGAGCGCGTACAAGAGCGAATTGCAAGCTAGCATGGACGTCGTCAAGAAACAAGTCCAGGCTTTCAAGGAGGAAGCTTACATCTGCCACGCTCGAGAAACTCACGGACACTCCCGCCTGTTGGCCAAAATCGAACAGGACAACGAGCGTTTTCAGAAGAGCCTTCTCCAAATGCTCGAGTCTAGCCCTTACTTCCAGTCGAGTCGTTCAGGTATGTCACACTCACTCCCTTAAGTATACGTATACCTGAGTGTTTACTTCATCATCAGAGCGTCTCGCCCCAGACTACAGGGCTCTCCCACCAAGAATCACCGGCTACGACTTGGCGAATGTCGACTACTCAGTGTCGGCCGATGAAGCCAACGAACATCCGCGTCACCTCAGCTCCCAAGACTTTTGGAAGCAGTCGTACGAAGACACAGCGGAAGCCAAAGCGGCAGCCGAGGCAGCGAGATCGAAGCTTCTTCGGCTGCTGAAGTATGACAGGGAGACCGTTCAGAACGACATTGCTTCTTGTCTCCGACTTGGCCATCGTCTTCATGAGAAAGGGAAATCGAAAGCGGCAAAGCTTTTCCGAAACGACGACTTCAAGGCCTTCATGGGGCAGTCCCAAGCCTCGACCAGCCTTCTCGTCAACGGTCGGGATGATCTCGCCGCGGCGGACGGGATATCTCCCCTTAGCCTCGCAGCGGCCGAGCTGACGCGGATCTCCCAAAGTGAAGGGTCTGAATTTGGACAGTTCTTTGTCATCAACTTTTTCTGTGGCGAGCACCGTCCAAGACATTCACTGAACCCTGACGCAGCTTGGCAATCATCGGCAGTTGGTATGATCGCGAGTCTGGTCGGCCAACTTCTCAGCCAGACGACAGATCGGGGAATGGGACTAAATCTCTCCTTCATGAACGACTCAAAATGGAGGAAGGTAGAGAGGCTCGAACCGAAGGTTCTATGCACAGTATTTGGAGAGTTGGTGAGACAGCTGCCCTCGGGTGCGTTGGTTCTATGTATTGTTGATGGGATTGCGGTTTACGAGACACAGGCGATGCAGCCTCAAACCATGCTCGTGATGGAGAAGCTGGTACGACTGGTGGGCAAGTTGGCGAATGGACCGCAAATCTTTAAGTTGCTTGCTACCTGTCAGAATCGAGCCTTGGGGGTATCGCAACTTTTTCGGGGACGCACTCTGGATTTGCCGGAAACCGTTGATGTAGATGACGCGGCAGATTATATGATCTCGACGATGGGGCGTCAGAGGTCGTGATGGGCACATTGTTACATCGAGTCTTGATATTCATTGGCGGGCGATGGCGCAGACAATCCGAGGAAAATGGTTTTATTTATATCATTTCTCTCTTCCAGAGGATTTTGCTCTCAGCGATTGACCTTTCTGAAAATTATTCAAACACCACCCAAACCGGGAATCGCTACAATCCGCCGGGGGAATGTCTCTACCTCCAGTATGCGGTAGGCTCAAGACTCCGTAGCGGAAGTGAAGGTTAGGGTGATAGAGGTATGGATTAAGATTTGGGTTCAAGGAACCATGAAAAACGCTGCTCATATCTCTCGCCCATAGTGTCTTCATCAAGATTCGTACCTCCGTCCCAGTCCGGCTGGACCTATTTCTTACTTGTTTCGTGCTTGGCTGCATCAACAACCCGTGATGTGAGGGGACTGGATGTCCAGAACCCATTTGCAGCATCGAACCGTCTTGCCAACATTTCCTTTTTCCTGTTGCTGTGTAGCCTCAAGACACTCAGAATGATGTCTCCTTTGGGCTCAATGGGCGTCTCAATCCACAACTTGTGTATCCTGGGCGGCCCGGGAAGGATGGGAACGACGGTATCCGGAGAGGCTCTTTTGTCGTCCTGAATACCGTCCACTATCCCCCTTTCCTCCAGGGTCATGATTTCCCTGGCGAGGCGTGCCGACATTACCGCATCCCAGAGCCCTTCGTGCCGTTCTCCCAACAAAAGCAGCTCCACTGCCTGTCGCCTGATTCTAGGAACGCGGCATTT
The DNA here is from genome assembly GCF_034447905.1 of Colletotrichum destructivum. Lineage (NCBI taxonomy): Eukaryota > Fungi > Ascomycota > Sordariomycetes > Glomerellales > Glomerellaceae > Colletotrichum > Colletotrichum destructivum. Next base: position 2,486,698 of record NC_085905.1, read on the forward strand.
GATAGCTGCGTAAAATAGCGGCGGGACGAGGCCAATGTCGGCAGTGCAGTCGGCAGAAAGGGGGTTCGCATCAGGTGAAGTATCCGCTGTCGGGGTCGGTAGAGCTGAAGGCTGGAGTGCTTCGAGGATTTTGCGCGACCCAGAGACGATGGAAGCAAAGTGGTGGGTGTAGTGGTCGAAGATCAACTCGTTTTCAGGATTGAGAGAGGTGTTCGTGATGATGTATGCCACAGTGTGGTGTATTGGCAACGACCAGCAAACAATCCTTTCGCCGTCTGATAACTCGCTCCAGGTCCTGGCTTTGAAATCATCAAAACATTGAAGCCACAACTCCAGGTCGTTGCGGAGAGTTTGCTGCGTAGCCAGGAGCTCAAAGATGTCGGTCACGTCACCTGCTACGCTTGTCGCGCTGCCATCTCTTTTGAGCCGATATGCTCTGATCAAAAGAGTGTCCAGATGATGACTCGCATCGCGGGTCGTCTGAAAAAGCTCAGGAAGCGGCTGAGACGCCGAAGGGGTTCGTGGTCCGCATCCCGAGTATAACTCGTTCGAAAGGAGGGTCGCTTGGATATCAAGGCGGGGGATCACTTCGGCGAACCACTCGTCAATCGGGTCCGACGACGGCGCCAGTTCCGCGCTTCTCTGCAAACTGCCCAGCAGGCGGAGGCTGTGCTGAAAATGGAGAAGACCAGTCTTGTACTGCTTCTGCATGAACTCTAGGCAGATGAAGATCGTACAGACGATGAGGACGATGCGTATTGACTCGGTGTCCTGCATGAGTAGGCGTGACTGTAGAAATGAGATGGACTTGTTGTAGTATTGCAGGCTGAGACGTTCTGTCGAATCTGAGGACTGCGGCTTGAGTGTCTCCCGCTCGTCGTTGATTCTGCATGGTTCAGCCATCTCCAGGCCCCTCTCATGAACAGCCCCAATGGCAAGTATAGCGTAGAGTATGGCCGGCTCCGTTGAGCCTGCTTGGATGACGAACTTCGTCCACACCGGCGAGCTAAATACACCGGGCAGTCTACTCGAGGTTTTGCGGACGAACCACTCGAAGTGGCGTCTGTCCGAACAGCTCAGCGCGACAAGACCGGCATGGGCGCCACAAGGGGTGATGATGGAGGAGGTCTGACGAGGGCACAGCGGGGGATTTCGGCCCGGAGAGCCGTCCTTGAGGCCGCTCAAGAAGCCGTCGCAGACCGTCCCCGTGACGCTGCATCGACGACATGCCGGCCGCATCCCGTCACACTTCACTCTCCGGGCCCTGAGCAGCCGTCAGATAAAGCAATGGTCGTGGTCGTATCCACAAGGGACCCGCGTGGGCCGGCCGAGACTTACTTGCAGGACGAGCAGCCCCTCCTCACTTGCGGAGGCGAGTCTGAGCGAGACTTGGTTCCGGAACTGCCGGGTGGAGTCCGGCCGCTACTCATGGCCAAGAACTCCAAGGAAAAAAAGGGGGGAGCCCGGAAGTCGTGGTTTCTGGCGGGCGCGCGCGGCGCATGTAAACAATGGCTACGTACGCTACGGCTGCGAGGAAAATGGCGCGAGAAACGGGCGCGAGTCACCGTGCCGGCAGAAATCAAAGGGCGGGGTTGGATGGAAGCTGGGCGAGCGAGAACTTGGCCGCAGCTACTCGGAGACAAGACAGGACAGGGCACGGAGGGCCGTCGTTAGATGGAGGAGAAGAGAGGGGTGCCTGACGTCAAGAAGAGGCTGTGGATGAACAGAACTAGGTTTCCAGGAGGTCGTTGATCACCGATCAGTGAGGAGGATTCAGTTGGGCCGATTGGGTGCGCTCCGCTCCCGTTATAGTTTCATCGCTTCCCGTTGCGTTGTGGGAAATGGCCGGGGTCAAAGTGTAATCTCGCTCTGCAACTAGGTTTTGGTGAGCCTCGACGAGTCAAAACGCTCTGTTCGGCATCTGAACCGTGGATCAGAGCTTGACCATTGGTACGATACCGTGGCCATGGGGTGCTCGGCGTCGCCGTTGAGTAGATTGAGTGAACGTTTGAGGATTTGATGTGAAGGCTTGAGTGTTTTTGAGAGCAAGTGTAACATGAACACGTATATAAACAGACTCTAGACTTGAAGTCTGTGTCCCGAAAGCCGTCATGGCTGAATTGAATAAATACTATGGCTTGGGTGAATAGCACCAATTTCTTCTCTTCCAAGCCAACCCTGCCACACATTGTCCATTGTAGCTCATTCCCTAGCCACCCATTGGAAACTCACACGTCTTCGCCGTCATCTATGGCATTGGAACCTCCTTCATTAGAACCTCAACGTCACAAAGGTACAACACCAAGCGTGACCTTGCTCGAGTCTATGCCGCATAGGTACCAATGCGCGGTCCGAAGTACTCGCCCTTGGGCAGCGCGAGACGTGTGCAGGCCGTGGCTTCGCACCCGCTTTCCGAGACATTGCCCCACCAGTTGATCTCGAACCCATGATAGCTGACGGCGAAAAAGATTATGACGCCGGCAATGGCGATGGCCGTAGAGAAGGCTGCCGAAAGCACGTAGTTGTACTTGGACCAGAAGGCGAGGTAGCGCTGGCGGAGGTACACCATGCTCACCCATCCGGGAAGAACAGCAGGCCACATATAGGCGATGTTGTACTAGATTCTTCTGTTAGTACCGAAAGAGTCGCCAATCACGTCACGTTGGGGCGGGGATCTAGGCTTACAGGAGACCAGCTGATGCCACCGCTGAGGATCATGACGGGATGGATCTTGGAGAACCAGTGGGTGCGGGGGAACTTCCTTTGGAAGAAGTAGAAGATGAACGGCACCGCGAAACCGACGGGGAAGGCTGACAAAAGCGCCGTGTAGATGCCGCCTGAGCCAAAGACTTTGCGGGCACCCAGACTGCCGAACAGCACGGCAGCCGTGAAGTAGGTGTTCACACCGGGGCAGGTGAACCGATCTTTCTGGTTTCTGCAAGTGGGACACACCTCTGGTTAGAGGATTGCCACGTTCAACAAGTAAAGGCAGCGGAGAACAGCACTTACGTCGAGCACAGGTCCGGAATGTTCTCAATCTGGAAGTTCATGACCCCCGTGCACACGAACGCCGAGACAAAGACGGCCACGACCTGGGCGGCAAAGGTGTGGCGCTGGGGGATCTTGAGGTAATGCGCCAGCTTGAGGTCGTTGGCGAAGTCGAGGGCATGAGCCGTGGTGACATATCTACACGCGTTGGTTAGCAATTCGCTCTCATCATTGAGTCCAGACTTGCCACAGTGTTATTGATTCCACTTACCCGAAGCACTTGAAAAAGTTCATGGCCAGGGCGTTGCCGGGCTCCCACGCACCTCCGATAAATTCGGCGAGAACGCTATGAAGTCAGTCGAGTCGTTCCACGTCTAGACCGTCAAGTCTGCTTACTTGAACTCAACCTCCATTCCGGTGGTCGCGAAGATGATGCCGGTCGGGATGACGAAGACCAGTGCAAGGGCAATACCGAAGAAAACAACGCCGACACTCGTCTGAAGAGTCCTTGTTAGCCTCTCCCTTTTCCTCATCGGATCACGAAAAAAAAAAAAGAAGAAAGACGCACCTCGGTCGGCCATGCGGCGACAGCAGCAACACCAAAAGCAATGGCAGCCAAGTTGAGAATAAGATACCACCATTCGGGAACTAGAAGTCGTCAGCAACATTCATAGGGTCATGCGAGTCCGGCAATATTGCGCCCGTACCTTCCGGGTAGTTGGACATCATCCTCGTGTGGACATCCTTGAAGTCGGTTGACGCTTCCTTCTTGAAGCTGCGCAGCAGACTACGAAACCCAAGCGCGATGTCGTGCCGGTGGAAGAGAATGGCGTAAGAAACCGTCGCCGCATAGACGGCAAAGAAGTAGTAGTACATGGTGATGCTGCTGGCGGCCAGGTACACGGGGGAGTAGGCCTGATACTTGGTCTCGTCGAGCCAACCTCGGCCGTCGAGAATCTTGGAGACATTGTACGAGCCTCCAAAATGATTGTACATCAGGTTGGAGTTGATGGGGAGGTAGCCGGTGTTGTACGCGTTGGTCCAGTACAGCCCGATGATGGTGATACCGCCCAGGAAGACGCCGACGAAGGTGTTGAGCGTGACACGGAACGGAACGACGAGGGGCTGGACGACGTGCGTCGCGACGTTCCAGTCAAAGGTGGGTAAGGGGTTGAAGCCGAGCCCCTTCTTGACACCGGTGAGAGCGGTGAGGGTAAAGTTGTTGGGGGCAATCCAGGCCACCCAGTTGAACAGCGAGAGCGCCCCGAAGATGTAGTCCGGGAACCAGAACCAGACAAACATGGCGGCAAACGCGGCTAGGAAGAGGCGGTATCTGGACATGCTGTAGATCTTCTTGAAAGGGCCGGGCACCGGGTGGTTGACCTCTGTGACAGTCGGTTAGCTGCGGCTTTGTCTTCTTTTTCTTCCTTGCAAAAAAGCAGCGGAGCGGTTGGTTCGACTTGCCGTTGTGAAGGGAGCTGTTCAGGGCGATGGTGACGAGGGAGGCAGGCCAGAGACAAAAGGACGGATAGACCAGGAACCGTCTGCAGAGACCAGCCAGACCGAAACCCATCAGGTTGGTCGAAAGCGCCAGAAGGATCTGATAGCTGAAGGACTTGGCATACTTCTGGCCGAAATACCGGTCCATCCACTGTGTGAAGACTGGATAGACAAAAAAATCAGCAATAGATCGACCACCTGGTATTAGTTCACACCAGCGGAGGAAAACAACTTACTGATGTATCTAGAACTGGGAAGCGTCTTCCCGACACTCGCCATGATCGAGATCAGCATATGCTCCTTCTTGTTGAAGGGCCCGGGGTTGAGACTGTGTCGGACCCCAAAAAGCGTAAAGCCAACATCGGGAAGCCATCTCTCGGCCGCCTTTCCGACGGGGTACGCCAGCAGCTGCACAACCTCGGCGCGGAGCGTGATGGACGGCTGGCGCACGCTGAACAGCTGGTTGATGAAGGCGATGAAGACGACGAAGAAGAGGCCGATGGTCCAGGAGCGGATGGTGCTGACGGGGAGGGTCACGTCGTCGTGGGCGTCGACGACGGCGCGCACCTCGGCGTAGGGGCTGTTGGTCGTCAGGAGGGAAACCTCGATCTTGGCCTCCCCGATCTCGCGGGTATGGGCGTCCGGGTTGGCGAAGATGTCGTCGTTGGCGAGGAACTCCTTGAGACGCTCGAGGGCGCCGGCCGGGAAATTGGGATCGAGGCCATGTTGATGGACGAGTCTCTCGGCGGACTTTGTTAATTTGTTAGATGGGCTGCCTCGTGCGGCGCTGTTTTGAGAGCAACCACACACATACCTCTTTGGTCTCTTCGAGAGAGAGTGCCAGGGAGTGCTCTCTAGCCTCGAGGACTTCCTCGGGGGTTGCATTCAGTTGCCTTGAATGTGTCGTTAGCCATTGGCTCGTAGTATAATTTGAGGCGTCTGGTTTCATACCTCGCAACTTCATCGAGAGAGACCTTGTCATCGAAGCTTTCTCTCTGTCAAAAAGTCAGTCAACCTGAGCGAGGAGTGGAGTTTTTCAGTAATTAGTTAAAGGTCTAACCTGGGGATTCGCATCGACCGGCGTAACAGCGTCGATGGTATCGCCCGTCTTCTCATTAAGAGCGCCCATGACGGCGAAGAAAGTGACAGAGAGAAAAGTGAAGACGGTGACTGGCCCAAAGAACTCTGACCGTCCAAGGGCGGGTATGAGGTTACTAGAAGGGGGGGAAAGGATAACGAGACAGGGACAGCGAACATCCCAGAACCCACACCGGGAGCGGTCATCTTTATCTGCGTACCGCTGCACAGTGGAACTCTAAGACAGGAAAGTCTACTGCGTTTCCATGGGTTGATTGCGTTGGGCGAGTGGCGTTGGCACCTGCGCGGCTCATGGTGCGTGGATGTCTTCCGTATCGGCATACCATTACCAATACCCACCCAGTCTTTGCAGCCCTCTAGTCGAAGAACCATGCCGTCTTGATCTCAATTGTGCTTTGTAGAGGGCTGCCGGCCTTGATCGGCGGCTTTTGCCGGACGATATCCATGTGGGTGCCACAGCGCCGAGGGATCGCGAGGACAAGGTCCGGATTGGGATTGTTTTCGGATATAGATGTGATGTTTCCATTCCCGTTCTTCCCCCGATACACCAAAGTAGTCTAGACGACGTTGTGAGTTTGTGTAGAGAAATGTTTACTAACCCGGCCAATGGTGTGAAGGGCCATCTGCTTGCACCATAAAGCTAGTATAATTTGCAACAGCGTCTACCCCCTCGCTTTCGGTTTTCACTTCGCCCTATGGCTATTTCAATGACTATCAGCTCCGAAGTAACTCCACCTTTTACGTAGGAATAAAGCCAAACTCGTCCCTTCTGCCCGCTCACGCTCGCGATCGCTGTCCGTTTGCCGGGGTTGCCAAGGCCAAACGCGCGGGAAGTGGGCGGGCCTCGCTGGTCGCGTCATCGGGACGCCGAATGGCGGCGACGGTAAACATAACAAAGCTGGACAAGCGTTTCTAACGACGGCGGGTTTCTACCGATCACTCGGTTTATTTTCAATTTCTAGGGCGGTTGTAAATGCAGGTTGCTGACGTCTAAGTGTTTTGCCGGAAGAAGGGGATGGCGAATGTCGGGACGAGACCGACTTCATTGTACTTGGCAGCGAATTCGGAGTCGGGAACAGACCGAAGCCAACAGGAACTTCTGGCGGATAATATTGGTGTTACACATGAACATTGTCTCTTTTTGAAGACATGCAGATTTAATGGATGATCCGTGATAACGGACGAGATCTCATCACCACGGCAGTTTGTTGCTCAAAAAAATCGACGCTTGGTTGAAGTGTCAACCCATGTTAATGTGGTTTCTAGGACTTCGTAAGTGATAACAAGCCACTGTCTTGCTTTGCAGTCTGCCAAGGAAAACGAGAAAAGGTTTATGTGAAAAACTAACTTGCAATAGCCGACTTCCTACAACCCACATGACAGGGTCATTGAGGTCCGAGACGGAAAACCCGGGAGATAGGCTTTTTGCATACGCTGTAAAGATAATGGACGAGTCGTAAGTGGACCCTCGTCAGTTGACGTGCTTTATCTCCACGTTGACGCCTCTCAGAGTAAAGAGTTGCCAAGACTAAACCCTGACCATCCCGGCTTGGGGAGGGGGTGAGATATTCCCGACATCCGCTATCTACGGTGGGACTCGGAAAGCCAAACCTAACTTGTTACAACTTAGTGCTTGGTGGTCTGCATCTTGGGCAGCTCGTGCTTTTGCAACCAATTTGCCTCGTAACTCAAAATTGCCAAAGAGTTGAGTCGACAGCTATCAAGATGGGAGGCAAAGACGACGGACTCCTCGGATTGAGTCCCCCTCCGTACCAACCTCAACCGCCTGCCCGACGATATACAATTCGACGACGCCGAGGACGTCTTGTTACCCTCGCGGGACTCGTCGCCATTGTCCTGTCTTTGTCTTACTTCAACAGTGCAGCCGAGGCACCCACAGCTCACCAGCAACAACAATTTCTCAGAGGCGTGAACCAATGTAGCGCGTCCGCGCTTCGTGGCGCGACACAAAAGTCCGCTTCTCCAGGCCGGTCGAACCCGCGGTGGAACTCGAAGTCTGGACAGGAGCATCCAACCGTTCTCCGCAACGCCACTCTTTTCGATGGCGAGACGGTCCTGGCGGAGGCCGTCGACGTACTTTTCGAGAAGGGAGTGATCAAATCTGTGTCCAAGACTCGAGATCAAACATCACTCCCGGACGACGCAGTCGTATACGACGTCAAGGGCCGGTTCGTCACACCCGGTCTTGTTGACATCCACTCCCATCACCTAGAGCCCCCGTTCTCCTCAGTCTCTGCCAACGCCGACGTGAACGAAAAGCCCGGCCTGGGCCCAATTACCCCCTTCGTGCGCGCCATTGATGGCTTCAAGCCGTACGACCCAGCGATCAAGATCATCGCATCTGGTGGCGTCACATCTTCGCTCAACCTCCCGGGCTCTGGTAACATCATCGGCGGCCAGGCGTACCTGGTGAAGAACCTGCCTCTGCCCGGGGAGAACGGCGAGCCTGTTGTCGAGGAGCTTCTTCTTGAGCATGGCTTGCCGGAGGCGAGTCGCCAACGCTACTTGAAGATGGCATGCGGCGAGAACCCGAAGCACATCTATCCCCACACCCGCCTCGGCAACGCCTGGCTTCTCCGAGAGCATCTGGACAAGGCTCGTAAGCTCAAGAACAAACAAGAGGCGTGGTGCCAAGGGGCCCAGGAGCTCGCCTCTGGCGGTCTATTCAAGGATCACAGAGCCCGTCGTTTCATTGCCGACTTTGGCGAGTTGCCGGAGGACTTGGAACTCGAGCCGACCGTCGCCTTGTTGAAGGGCGAGTTCAACGTCAACATCCATTGCTACGAGCCCGAAGACTTTGAGCGGATGCTGGATGTTCTGCACGAATTTGGCGTCCACCCGCAAGCTTTCCACCATGCCCTCGAGGCGTGGCAGGTTCCCGAGTTTCTCAAGCAACAGGAAGAGTAAGACGATTTTGTTTCGATGTCGTTGTGCGTCAAAACCTGCTGACGTCCCCTAGGAACATCACCATCGCGACTTTTGCCGAGAATGCGTTGTTCAAACACGAGGCGTACGGCGCCAACCTGCGCGGTCCGAAGATCTTGGACGAACATGGCCTCCGCGTCGTGTTGAAGTCGGTAAGTTGCAACCGCCGCGCCATGAAGATGACCCTTGATCCCAGAGTTGACACGTGCTGCCTTCGTAGGACCATACCGGTGAAAGCAACCACGCCAAGTACCTAGTCTACCAAGCTGCTGTGTCTCATTCTTTCGGCCTGTCGGGAGACAAGTCTCTCCAGTCCGTGACCTCCACGGCCGCCCGGTCCATCTACCAGGATCATCGCATTGGCTTCGTCCGGCCTGGTTACGATGCCGACCTCGTAATTTGGGACTCGCATCCGCTGTCAGTCGGCGCCACAACTGTTCAGGTCTTCGTAGACGGTAGAGAGGTACTCGAATCCGCAGAGTCTCTCCAAATCCTCGAGACACCAACCCAGGAGACAGATCTGGCTTTGCCCCAGTCTCGTCCTTGGATCGCCCAGGACAAGAAGCAGACCGTCTGCAACAAGGTCTTGGCTCCCGATTCACACATCGTCTTCACGGGCATCAAGAGCATCCTTCTCGAGAAGCCTACCACAAACGTCGACAAGAAGGACGAGGAAAGCAACGGCCTTGCTATGTCGGTTTTCAACGGTGAAATCACATGTCTCGGGCCCGAGTCTGAATGTTTTTCGTCCCAGAAGCATGGAAACATCCACCACATCGATCTGGAGAATGGCTACGTAACCCCGGGCCTGGTCGCGTTCGGGAACAACATCGGCATCATCGACATCTCCTCAGAGCCATCAACCGGCGACGGATCCCCCGGCCGCAAAGGGAACGCGCTCAACGAGCAGAAAGACTTGCACTTTGCCAAATACGGTGTTCACTTCGGCGGAAGAGGCTTCGGCCGGGCGAGGGTCGGAGGCGTGACCAAGGCGATCACGGCGCCGATATTCGGAGGAGGCGCACTTCAGGGCGTGAGCGTGGGCTTGCGGACCAGCGAGAACGCAACTGTCTTGGGAGGCGGCATCTGGAAGGACGAGGTCGCACTTCACTTTGCTATCGGGCAAGAGGCGAAAGGTCAGTCAAGGCAAAAGAACACGTGAGCGATGATAGTCACTAATGTTTTCAAGGGGATGACACGCCGACCATCTCTTCTGGCGTCGAACGATTGCGCCAGGTTCTTGAGGAAGGCCAGCAAGCGTCCGGGAAGACTGGAAGCACCTACTTCCGGGCCTCCAGGGGCTCGTTGCCTGTCATAGTGTACACAGTCAACGAGGTTGGTCATGCTTGACTGCGCTGCCTCGAATTAGTGTCCAAGCTAACAAACGCAGGATGATATCTCGCAAGTCGTTCTCCTCAAGCGAGAATTCCCCTCCGTAAATTTCGTCATCTTCGGTGGCCACGGTGCCCCTCTGGTATGCTAAACTGGTTTTCCATGGTAAGAAGTCGCTGACTTGACGAAATTTAGGTTGCCAAAGAGCTCAGCGAAGCCAAGATTCCCGTCATTCTCACCGGCAACCGCGGCGCGCCGGACAAGTGGGAGAAGAGGCACACTTTCGCTGGTCCTCCACTGTCACCTAGCCCGGCACAAGTTCTCATCGACGCCGGTGTTCTCGTCGCGCTCGCGGTCCGGGGCGATTCCAAGGTCCACGGACTGGCCCAGGAGGCGCAGTGGGCGGCCAAGTTCGCCGGGTTGACGGAAAATCAGGCCATCAAGCTGGTCTCGACAAACTTTGATCGGATTCTGGGGTTGAAGCAGTCGGGGCCGGAGGGAAAGACGTCGGTTGGGAAGAAGTACGCTGGCGATTTTGTTGTCTGGGACGGGAACCCTCTGCGGGGAGAGGGAAGCGTGGTTGTGAGCTTTCAGGACGACGGGAAGATCGGGGACTGCTGGCCTGATGTGCAGGGTGCCGCCCTTTGAAAATACTTACTGATAGTATCGTAGATGTCTTGAGAGTTTCCCTTAATGAGCGTGACGGATGAATTGAGATGTCGGTTCGGGTTCTACTTTGGGGTTGGGCCCCTTCACAGCATTGAGATAGCTACGAACAGATTGCAGAGCCTCAAAGAATGATGTCCCAAGAGAATCAAGCACATGCGAGACTTCCCAGCGTCATTATTTCCTCTGTCTTAGGTTTAGTTGCTCGGCAGCCATCGCTCCGACTGCCCCAAAAAGCAAAAGGAGGAGTACGAGCTCGCTTCCCGGGCTGCAACTTAGGTGCTTTTCACTATACTGGAATCAATATAGTGGTTGAAGCTACAGTGTTTCCTACCAGAACAGTGCTGTTGTCCACGAATAACTACCGCCAGTATTCCCTCCTCTCCCTTCTCAGGTCAGCACTCAGACCAAGACATGAACAACCCCTCTGTCAGGACGCCGCATTGCCACTCCGGGTTTAGTTACATCCGCAGCGAAGTCCGGGAAGGCTTCAAAGAGACCCCAAGCCTGTATGACATAATGCCATGCAATGATCTGATGTCGAATGACTCAGACGAAAGTCCAAGAAACAGCCACAGGTGACGCGCGGATCAAAGTCCCACAATCTCCCATCCATGCGAGAACCATGTTGCTCCGCCCTGGAGTCGGTTAGATATGACATGGATTCGTCTTGAGCTTCCTTATCCCACTCTGAGGCTGTGTGCTTGGCTTTTTAAGGTCCTCACGTCGTTTGGTGGCACGCATCAGGGTTTGTTTCGCGATTTGAGGGTGTGCTTCGTCAGGATGACTTCGTGCCATTCGCCAAGAAATTAAGAGACCATTAGGGACGTAACAACACTTCCCAACTCACATACAAACAAGCCAGCCCGACGAATCCCATCCATTTGATTTTCCAACAGCTCAAATGAACCGCAGTGTACTAAGTAATTGAACAAGTCAGTCAATCGACTATCAGGAGCTTCGGATTGTGTCAGTCAGTGCGTACGTCGAAGACGGAAGAACCACTTGAAGGTTCAGACAGCAAGATGATGATTGTGAGTTTAAAATACCTAGTGGGAGGAGGGACCTTCAACTTTGTCACATTACCTCCGAGAAAGTATGCTTTGCGATCATATGGACACTCTCGCCACACTTGACGCCATGAAATGACCAGGATAGAGCTGGACAGACGGGAGTATGGACCTTCCCTGGCTGCTGAGTTGAAGAAGAGATACCATTAGCTTCGCATCGAGCTCAAGCTGACGCGGAGATGGCCTAGCAAACCTTGAGCGGGAGAGGCGCTAAGATGTCAACCTGCTTTCACAGTTTCGCAGAACGGATCTCGCGTGGCGAGAACGACAGACTGCGATGCTCGGGAGATTCTCGCCCGTCCCGCCCGCTGTAGTCGAATCAAAAACAATGGGTCGTCTTGTTAGAGTTTACTTCAAAGGCATGAACAATCCTTGTCTTGAGGACAATAACATTGTTCATGCAACCTTTTCACTCGACCTGGCAATGTTCCCCCCAAAAACCTAACTCTATCCCACAGACTGTTACTAATTTTGGCCCGCCCAGAACGCCGCCCGCGCACAAGGTTCACAGCCCAATCGACGATGTCTCCTTCAGAGATAGCTCAGATGGTGTCAGCTATGATGGCAACCGTTAAGGACCGAAGCTGTCGACGTGGGACGATTATTCACACAATCTGCATCAAAGCGCCATGATTCTCGAGCTGAGCTTGCACTCCATGAGGATCCAAACAGTCATCGATGATTGCGTTTGCTTGCCTCCGTCGTCCACGTTGGAATAGGGTTGAGAGATGGGTGGTTAAACCTTTTGGCCCACACCCAAGTCAGCGAAATTGCCCCGGCTTCACAGTCATATGGCGGGAAGCAAATGAGAGACACGAACCGTAAAATCAACGACTTGCGTGTCGGGACCACCCGAAGAGCTCGTCTCCACTGGAATTTGAAATAGAATCTCAGTTGCCTTTGGCCCAGTCCGTGTAAAGTTTGTGAGGGGTTCCGCGCTGAACCATCACGACTGCATGATAATCATGGGGTCCCTGCGCTTACAATTTCCAGTTCAGTCTTTCAGGGAGCATCTCTGGATGGGGTTCTCTTGGAAGGTCTCGGCAGATGTCATTTCTCAGGCTCTGTCATCCCAGGCTCTATCAGCACGAAGCTCGTTGTCGCAACCCGAAAATAATTACGACACCTGAGCTCCGGTGGTTCTTGCACTCAGATCGTTTGGAAGCCCTATTATAGGAATACCAAGTCGTTGCAATCATATCTGGTCGTACAATTGGCAAGAAAAGCATCCTCAGACGAGAAGACCAGGCGTGATACGTGGCTATTTTTAGGCTGGCAGATATCGAATAACTTGGGACAGGCTTAATATCTGCAACTTTCAACCAAACTGGTGCGGCCTGGGTCCCTGCGGTGCATCAACAAAGCCAGTCTTTTCGTCTAATGCTATGCAAATACATCTCCAGAGCGGCGTCGATATGACGTGCCAGAACCTAGCGGCTCTCGTCAATGAGGCAGACTAGCGTCGGCGCAGCCTTGGCCACCGATCTACCTCTTCGATCCGCACGCCAAGAGACGTGCCACCCTTCGACCAGGAAGTAGTTGAAGCTTATCTTGTGGCTCTTGTGAAGCTCTCCTCCAAATGCTGCGATTAAGGTTACCGGTGGATGGACTCACGAATGTTTTGATGGTCATGCCCTGGTCAACAGTAACACAAGGGAACCAGGCTGAATGAGTGCAAGATGAAGGGCATTCGCCGCTCATAAGGCGCCTCTTGAAAGCTATAAAGATTCAGTGTTCCTTCACTCTGTCTAAATATTGAATCGCATCATCATTCTCACCTTGTTCCAATATCAACCTCTTATTCATAACCAACCACCAACAAACCTGTTCTAGAGCCTCATCAGAAGATGTTCGGACTTGATTGGAAACGCGCTCTGATTGGGGTCCTCCTCCTCGAGTCTTTAGGCTCGGCTCTTGTTCTGCCTCCAAGAGACGTCGCTGCTCAACCGAATGAGTTGTCGGCCAAGAGCCGACGCGAAAGCACTGGCCCACATGCAGGTCTCTACATCCGTGACGACGAGAACAGTAAGAAATGGGAATTGGATACTGCGCCAACGTACTTTGATTGACTAATGGTCATCTAGAAAACCAGCCGAGACAGGAACCTCCGCCTCCAGACCCAGGCAATCCTCCTACAGGCCCTCCTCCTCCTCCAGGCAACCCTCCTCCAGGCCCTCCTCCTCCAGGCAACCCTCCTCCAGGCCCTCCTCCTCCAGGAAACCCTCCTCCAGGCCCTCCTCCTCCAGGCAACCCTCCCCCAGGCCCTCCTAGGCCACCCTCCCGTGACTGGGACGACGATGACGATGGTAAGCAAAATTTAGATTGTAGTCTTGCTTGAGAAATCAAGCTGATCTGTTTTGATAGATCGCCCAGGCTTCCCAGATGATGATTGAGCACGCTTAGTTGCTTGTGGTCGGTAACCACCTTGTCACATTCGATATGACAGGTTCAGTCTCTCGCTCGAAGTTGGAAAGAGGAATTAAGGAGTGCGTCACGTCTGAAAACGGAGAGGAAAAACAAAGAAACAAGGTGCTCCTATGGCGAGTGTGGGATGGGCCAGACTTTTAAGTCCGACAGCTCAGGGTGCTGCGTAGGTCCACAGCGGTTACATTGGTTTCAAATGGATTGCGAATTACGTTGTTATCATCACGTTGCCATTCGTTAGAGTCGAGTCAGGAAGTATACCATAATCAAATGAAACACAGTCTCTTCATGGATGAAGTTTCCCCGAATGTCGAACGCAACTGGCTGTGAAGGTAGTTGTCTTGGGCCTGGAACAGGTAGTGTAAGTTGAGGAAACGAATTTATTCCTTATGGTATCTGATGTGTATATACGTTTGTTTCTTATGTTGTTAAAGTAGAGGGTATAACGCATACGAAGGGGCACTCTAGAGGCCTTTAGAAACATGACTTGTCAGCCAGCTTAGCTATCTGCTGCTAGTCCCTTCTGAATCTATATATCATTTATTCAAATCCCAAAATACAGCTCTTTAACCTACATATTTATCAATGCAGCCTATACCTACCTGCTAAAGGTAGAGCCTAACTGAAGCTTAGAACCCAAGATAAGTAGACAACCGCCTGCACAGCGTCCAGTTTCTGCCTACCTTACATCGTGACTTAAGAAGCCTATCTAGCGATTTGAGACCTAAACGGTTGAAATTTGTTAAAGCTTCCTAGCCCTTGTACTCAAGATAAACCGCCCTGCCACTCTACAAAGCATGCAGGTCACTCTTTTCCCTCCCTCTTGCCCCGAAAAGGCCCTGTCGACCGACCATTCTGTATGTACACCCTCCGATCGAGCAGCCGAATGATCTCATCTCTGTCCTCGCATGGCGGGCGATCCTCTTCCGAGATTGCTGCGACTGCTTCCTCCTCAAACATCACAGCCTCCTTACGGCGTTTTTGTTCGTAAAGCACGAGTGCTAATCGATACTGTGCGCGGGCTAGATCAGGCACTCCTAAGCCAGACTGCCCGCCGAACTCGACTGCTTCGCGTAGATATTGCCTGCAAAAGGATCGATTTGGTCAGCCAGGTTTTTCTAAAGTTCAGTAAACAATGCGTAACGGCGGCAAGGAAACATACTCGGCTTTTCCCGCTCGGTCGAGGTAGTAGTATACGGTTCCAGTCCAGTACTTCGTGGTGAGGACGTCGGGGTTATCCCTATCGAGTAGTCTGGATCGCACTTTAAGAACATCCCTCAACCTGCTGAGAGCATCACTCAGGGATCCTGAGGCCATCAGTGCATATGCCCATTGCATTTCGAACCTTACTGTCTCGAGGTGGTTGTGTCCCAGCTCCGCCTTGCAAAGCTCGAACGACTTACTAGCCAGGTCTAGAGCTTCGTCGATGCGGCCCTGTCCGACCCGGACAACCGTTAGGTCGGCATATTGGAGAGCAAATCGAAACCTCAGCGTCCTTTCGTCACCTAGAGTCTTATAGAGCGCCAGAGACTTTGTCATTCCGCGGTCGGCCTCTTCAAACTGTTCCATATCGGCGTAGAAGTATGCAAGGTCGTTCCACGCCCTACCGACATCTACCTGCTGCTCGATCGTAGCAGTGCCAGGCGGCAGGCTGCGAAGAAATGCCTCCCGGTGTTTGACCACGCGTTTCATTCGCGCGATAACAGCGTCTCGATTGTCAGCGCTCTCGTGCGCGTCTAGTAGGCTGAGCATGTTCTCCAGGCTCGCGAGCACCGGGCTGGGTTCATCATCATCAACAAGCTCCAGCACCATCTTCTCGCCCAGCAGCAGGATTGGAAGGGCAATCCTATTCAGCTGTTGCTCCCAGAGAAAGCTGCCAGCGTCGCTCAGGAGACCAGCAAACTCCATATCGCTGTGCATCGGTGGGTCAGATCTTTCAAAAGCTGATTGCAAGCTCAAGACTTGCGGCATTAACCTTTTCCATATGGGATCGAATTGAGGAGTGCGGGAGGTCATGTCGCGTCTGGGAAAGGCGTTTCTTGTAAGGCGGAGGGCTCTTTTGAACCTGGCCTGACGCTTCTCAGGATCCGTGTCCATTTGGATCATCAGGGCAAGACGGAGTGAGCGGTGTATTCGTAAACTAGAGCCGTCTTTAATGATGTTTCGTTCAATGAGGTTGCGTCGAGTCAGGCTCGACACCATGCCAATGAGCCTTAAAGGTGTGAGCATGTGCATGTCTGGAAGCAGCAGAGTAAAGGCGGTCTCGTCTTACTTGATTGTGGAAAACCCAGCGGCCCCGTCCTCATTGACATCGGGCTTGCTCTTAAGGAAGTCCTCGGGTATATAGTCTGGGTTCAGGAACGCGAGCACGTCAAGAAAGTTCCTTGTGTCCTCATTCAGACTGCTTAACGCAGTATCCCAGACGGTACTGAGCGTTCTCTCGTACTGCATCACCGATGCGTTCGAGTTGCAGGACCAGATATCTGCCGACACGGATCTTCGCTGAAAGGTATGGAGAACTTCAGCCAAAGTGTAGTGGGACGCAACGCAAAAGCCGACGTAATGAGCAATGGCCAGCGGAGAGCCGCCCAACTCCTCTGAAAGTTCTTGGGCGTTCGCACGGGCGGGCTCATCTCTGGCATCGAGATGCATCTGGCGCAGGATCAGGCTTGTGCCTTCCTCGACCGAGAACGGGCGTATTCGAATACTCTCGGCAGAGAATTCATTAAAGGAAGGTCGTTGTGATGTGATGATGGCGCTACCTTTGGGGCCGCGAGGCCAGTACCGACGGAGAAGAGACACCTGTTGGACGTTGTCGAAGACCACCAACCATCGACCATCTGGAGTTTTGCCCGTCCGGTCAGTAATATCACGGCAGATAGTTGTACGATTGCTTGTTGCCTACCGCTCGTTTCAAGCCACTTCCGTGCCAGTTCTATGTCCTTTTGCTCGCTCTCACCACCATGCGGCAGGGCGAGGCCTTTGACAAGTGCAGCAAATGAGTGCCTCAGTTCAACTTCCGTCTCAGACTTGATCCAAAACGTGTGAGAGTAGGTACCCCGCAACCGATAAGCGTATTCCAGCGCAATTTGAGTCTTGCCAACGCCGCCCATGCCGTACAATGTCATACAGCGCAGGGCTTGGGTTTGGTCTGCCACGGGTAACTGGAGGACCCTGTTTATGTCTTGTAGGATGTCGTCTCTGCCCGTGAACATGAGATTTCTTGGGAATGGAAGGGTGGACACGAGGCTGCTGACAGTCGAGACCCCTGAGGAGTTGTCGTTGGAAACATTCTTGGGGAGCCTCTCAAGGATGTCGTCTTGCCACTTCTTGGTCGCCTTCACATTGGCCAGACGGGTCTCGGCTTCGAAATCTTGGGCGTGGCTTTCTAAGCTCTGGCTCATCTTCTCGAAGTCTTTGTCCACAGAAGACCATGACAAGCGAAAGATGTTGGCTAAAGATAACAGGTGTTTAGACAAGCTTCTATACTATACAACAGCTGGATCGAAACGCGGCACACAAAAAGAAAAAAAGGGGCAGAGGGGAGCAGGGGACAGGTTACCTATAGTACTGCGGCTCAGGAAATTTGCGCTGGACAAGCAGAAGTCGATGAAGTCGTCGTAGATAGCACGCATGGCACGGCGGAGCTGGGTGGTTGGGTATAAGTCGAGGTACGTCTCGAACCTGGGCATGGCTCCGGTGAGATGGCCGAGCATTTGCGTAATCTTGTCGATGACATCTTGGTGACGCAGGGTGACCTTGACGAGGAGGAGCATGCTGCCCCATAGCAGCTGGACCGACTCAGGGCCTGCTTGTGCGAGGGCGCCCAGCGCCTGTGAGAAGGAGTCGATGGATGCCAGCGTTGGTTCCAGTGTCTTGATGCCAGAGGCGAGGCCGTGGCGGCTGTACTCTGCGTCAAGGTAAAAGATGGAACTCTGGAGGTCGTCGTTGTCGCATAGGTCGAGCAGCAGGCGGGCGGCCTGGGGGTTGAGCTTTCCGAAATGGCGCTTGATGCCTCGTCTCCACTGCACGACCTGATATTCCTGGTCCTTGGCCGTGGCGGTAGGGGCAGCGGAGGAGGACAGGACGACTGCTGCTAGGCGGTTGCTGGCCGTGGCGGCAAACTGAGCCGCATCGTCGTCATGATCAGCCCGGCCCGTCGTCAGCTCGATCTCGCCCTGTTGCGTCTTGTTGGGGTTCCCTTTGTATCCGCACAGAGCGCCGCAACAACTCCGACCCCATAAGCACATCTTCGGAGCAAGATGAGATGCGCAGACGCAGCGCACCGGCCGGAAACGGGGTGTTTATGGGTCGAGGTCGCAAGCCGTGCAAGGCCGTAGTACGCAAGACGTCAGTTGGTGACTACTCAAGTACTACCTTGTGAACCATCACTTGCACTAACTAATACTATACGAGGTAATTGTGCTACTCCTTATGGCAAAGGTAGTAGTAGACGCCTAAAGTCAAAAGCCATCTCACGCGGGGAGGGGCTCTGACCCCGAAAAGTGCGGCTCGGCATGCGTGAGAGCGCCAGCCTTACCTGGCACACACATACACCCTGCTCTCCGCCATGCAGACGTCAATCGCCACTCACGAATCACAATGCATATCTCGTAGGCACATATGCTAGCTGGAACTGCAGTCATGCTTCAATAATGCGAGCAGTGATGGTGTGAAGCTGATAAAGAGCTGCATGTCACCTAAACCACATTGATTATCATTACTTGAAGCAACCAATCCGAACCAGAGCACCTACCGACGATAGTACTCACCGAACTAGTATACCACGAGGCACATCTTCCGATGCCAACATGGCCCTTCAACTACTACTATGTAGGTCTTATTTACGCCCCCTTGCTCCTCTGGGGATGGCTACGTACAGGTATATCTAGCCCCATCGCCCTCTTCTTATTCGATTGCATTCCCTCTCCCTTCATCCAGACCGATACGTTGCAAGCCAGTGTTCCCCGTCAGCCCAACATCCTTTCCAAACTGGAAAAAAGGTGACACTCCCCATCGCTCAGACCTAAAGTTGAGTTCAAAAACCCGTTTGCTAAGAATCACCCAGTCCTATCAACGACATCCTCCATCAAGCCGGCACGATGCCTATCAATCAAGAACCACAGGTGTCTGACCAGGAGAAGGAGGTTTTGGAGCAGCCCTGGAAGCAGTTTGTCACCGAGGCTTCTCAGGATGACCCCCAGGAGCTAGTCAAGAGCCAGGCCGTTTTCTTCGAGGCCACTAATCCTTCGCTCGCTGGCTAGGCTTGCATCACGACAAGGAAGGCTACACATGTGTGCAGGGTCCTACTATGTAAATGTAGTGCAATCTCGGTGCTTCTCCATTACAACTTAAATTCTATCGTATTGTGGAAATGAGAAGTCTGCAATGTACGTGTTTGCATATCGTGACGGCGTCGGCACCTGATGATTTGATCACCCAATGTGATGCATAACAGCTAAGAGAGCATAAAGTTGCAATGTATAAACAATGTTTCCCAGGCCAGGGAACTACTTGTAGGGTGCTCTCAAGGAGTAATAATTTTCACCCAATGCCAGTTGGCTTGCGCTTCACACGCATCTCTCTACCTAGACTATATACCGCTTTCAACCCGGCCAGGCTCCTCACATGTATAAATGAGCTCCCCCCCCCTTTGAGTCCGTCATCTTCCCCCCACCCCGAGACCTTGCCACATACATCTTTTTCCTGCTCTCCTCCCTTCCCAAGCTTGGCTGCCTTCTCAGATACCTCAACTACACACGTGACTCAGCGTGCAAACATGTCCTTCCGCACCAATGGAGGACGTCTAGATCAGCTAGCGACGCTCCAGTATTTCCAGTGGGAGGAAAAGTTCACCAAGCAAAAACCATACGCCCTTCTGATGAAGGCCCCTGACGACTTCCCCTGCGTTAACTACACCTACGGGCCTGGCCCACCAGAGAAGGTGGAGGACATGCGGGGCCGCGAAGACGAATACACTCTCGACTCACATGGATTCGCGGTCCGGTCTCAGGTACTTCCCGTCATCGACTTTGGCGGGAAGCACGTCGAAGAGGACTACCTTCCGATGGTCCATCAACTGATCCACGATGAGTGTGGGTCAGATGCCGAGGTTTTCATCTTTGACTGGAGGGTAGGTCGGCTTCCTTCGGGAAATGCTTCTTCCTGGTTTTGTTTTCCCCGGTAACACGGGATAGCTTCGCTCTAGTAACGAGGAGAAGACCAAGCATGATGCGACGGAGTACGTCAATATTGCCGACCCTCAACTCCACCTCCGACCGGCTATTGGCGCACACGTTGGTTAGTCAGATGTCATGAAAGCCCACTCCAAGTCCTGCCCAGGCTAAGCATGGTTGGGATACACAGACCAAACACCGGCAGCGGCCAGACGCCGCGTCTTCCACCACATGCCGGACCGTGCGGAACACCTTTTGAAGTCCAAGCGGTTCCGAATCATAAAGTAGGCTCAGGCTCCAGACTTCTCCTCGCCCGAGGATCCAAGTCAGAATGCCATTGGCAGCTGGCTGACTTTTGAGCTTAGCGTCTGGCGTTCCATCGCTTTGCCTGTCGAGGACCACCCGTTGGCCTGCTGTGATGGCAGCGTGGTGCGCCCCGAGGACATGGTGCCAGTCGACAGTGTTCGTTCCTCGTTCATCGGCGAAAGCTGGCAGACCATGTACCGAGATCACTATCGGTGGTACTATATGAGCAAACAGACAAAGGACGAACCTTTGCTGATCAAGATCTTCGACTCCAATGTGGCTGCCAAGGCAAAATGTGAGTGAATATTGTCGACCCCCCTATCTGAGGTCTACACAGCGCTTTGGGCTGATATGATTCGGTTTGTTTGGTATCATAGGCTGCCCCCATACGTCTTTCAAGATTTCTAGCGCGCCAGAATCGGCTGCGCCCCGCGAAAGCATTGAAGTCAGGGCTTTGGTTTTCACTGATAGCTGAGGTATACAACCGTCATCCGTCTTTCTTTCATGTAGGGATATATTTTCAGTCGGTTTAGCAGCATAGTATTCTTGTGGGACTCTCTACAATCCACAGCCCTTCCCCATCCTTTGATAGATTACCCCTTCTATGACCTCTTTCCCTCTTCCTCCTCCAATTATCTCATCCATGATCGTATTATAGTATGCTTTCAGTCCAACTGAAACTTGAAACCCAAAATTAAAACAGTTTTCACTTTCTACAACTCCGTTATAGTCCTGGTGACTTTCAAAATGGTTGGGTCAAGAACCTGATGAGTTTTCGACGCGGACCTGAAGTTGATGTTCAGGTCGAAATCCATACTTTGTAAGATCCCGATTCCCTCCGGCTAGCTAGCCCTAGGCAATAGGTCCATTTCCAATGCCTTTGCATACTCTGCCTCACTAGCGACGTCTTTTTAAACGCCGCCTAAGGAGTTGGAGAAGACATGAACGGTATGAATCTGATTCTTTGGATAGCAGCTCGTTTTTCAGGGCTGAAACGTTATATTACGTCACAACTTTGCTCTTGTTTCCTTCGAGAACATTGTGTACCTGCTGCTGGGTGCTGTTCGGAATAGTGAAGAGCTTCCAGTAAAATAGCCGGTAGTGGTCGCCGTGACGTAGCTGTGTAACCTGATCTTCCTCGGCACCGCACCGCTGACTCACCCCTCCCCCCCCAACACAGGAAGATCGTGCAGAGTAAAGGCGGCATTTCCTGTTCTCTACTAATCTATTCTGATCTGATTTCCCTGCGATTTCCCTGCAGCAGGTTCCCAGACACCGTTCAAGATTCCCCCAACCCGTCCTTTCCTCGAATCGATAACGGGCTAGCCTTTGACGAAGCCATGCCGCCATCATCGGAACACAAGACTGTATCAGTCACTCGTTCAGGTCACTAACTGCCTCCCTTCAATCACAGCTCGTGGAAAGGATCTAATCGGACCTCTATCCAGGCCTTCTCAGGCGCGACGGCCATCCTGCAACATCATCCAACCGTCGTTGTAGGTCATGTAATGTGCTCCAGTTTCTCCTCCTGCTCCCACTCATTACGATACTGGGAGTCACCTTGCGGTGGTGTTGGCCAGCAGGACTCAAGACGCTCCTAGACCGTGTACAATACCCCGCTCTTCAGACACTGGGCGGTGTCAGGCATCTCAAGCCCATAGACGGCCGTGTGGACCATATACTGCGCTCTACGCCACTCTTCGGTAGGTGGGCACGTATGCGACCGCTTCAGCAAGACGGCTGAACAAGACTTTTGCGATGGGTATACAGATGGACACAACGACCTCGCGTACTTTCTACGGTGGGCTCACAGCAACCGCATATATTTCGAAAATTTCACCGGACCTTTCGAGGCGGGGACTCTGGGCGGCGAGGTTGATCTGGCCCGACTTCGCGAAGGTCGAGTCGGGGGCACGTTCTGGTCCGTCTTTGCAGACTGTCCCAAGAACGGCTACTCGCCGGACTACCGTTTCAAAGGCAAGCAGATCAACCGCAGACGAGCACAAGATTGAAACCTCCAGTCGGGTGCTTATTGGAGCCAAAACTGACACGATACATAGCCATCGCAACCACCGAAGCCGCAGTGGATGTACTAGACAGGCTGCGCGCCGGCTATCCGTCCGTGTTCGAGCGCCCTCAGGACAGTAGCGACTCAATGGCCATATTCAGGTCCGGACGCATCATCTCGCCGCTGGGACTGGAAGGCCTCCACCTGATCGGAGACTCTTTTACCAAACTACGAGACTACCACGCCCGTGGCGTCCGCTACGCGACGCTGACGCATAACTGCCACAATGCCTACGCCGACGCGGCCCTGGCCGAGGTGCCCGGGCTTGGTCTCGCTCCGGCCAAGCCGCGATGGTACGGTGTCAGTGCAGCTGGGCACAAGCTTGTGCGGGAGATGAACAGGCTCGGGATCATGGTTGACTTGAGCCATACGTCGGCCGACACAATGCGCGACGTCCTCGGACGTCCAAAGAAAACCCAGAGTGAGGACAAGAGGCCATGGGAAGGCAGCTTAGCGCCGCCAATATTCAGTCACAGCAATGCCTTCGAGCTATGTCCGCACCCACGCAATGTCCCAGACGATGTTCTGCGTCTCGTAGCTGCCCGTCGGGGTCTTGTTATGGTCACCTTTACGCCTGAATTCGTCAGCTGCTTCTGGCCAGGCAACAAGCCCATTCATGGTGATCTACCGGAGCGCTACGGGCCCAACTTGACCGTCTCCCAGGTGGTCCGCCACATGCGCCACATTGGCGATCTCATTGGTTATGACTACGTTGGGATCGGGAGCGACTTTGACGGGGTGGCTTCAACGCTTCCGGGTTTGGAAGACGTCTCGAGATTCCCGGACTTGGTCGCTGAGATGCTGAAGCAAGGAATCCGGGATAGTGATGCGGAAAAGATCGTCGGAGGGAACTTGCTGCGTGTTTGGAAAGAGGTCGACGCTGTCGCAGCCCGGATGCAAGCCGATGGGGAAAAGCCTGCAGAGGATGACTTGCCGGTACTTGGGAATCCATGGGACTAAGTCTGCTATTCAAGGGCTAAGATGTTGGTGTATGCCATGGCGGATGACTATTGAATGTAGGCAGGGTTCCAGTAAGGTCTGGTGTAAGATGAACACATGTAGTGGTACTAATGATAGGTTAATTGTGTGCATTATAAGGGCGTTGTTTGAGTAACTATTCTTGCGTCCTTTAGCTACGCCCTGCCTCCTAACCAGGTTTTTAGCAACCCTTTTCCTTGGCACCTAAGGCCTCTACAATGTCTACTGCTAAGGACAGAGCCTTCAGCAGATCCTTTGTTGCTGCTGAGCAGCTAGCTAAATAAGTTCCTATCTTTAAGGGCCTTTTAAGTGCCCTTTGCATACATTATACCCTCTAATTCAGCCATTACTAGAGGAGGCAATAATGCAGCTGGAGCAATGTAAGCAGCTAGGTAAGGTAATTTCACTTAAACTCTCTAGTTTGGTGTTACTAGCATCCTTACCAGCTACATCGTCTACACCATTAGTACTAACACTATCTCTACTACTACTACTCCTACTACCCTTAGCTTCTTGAACATATTTTGTAGCCTTTACAGTCCTTCATAGATATCTAGCGTCAGCTATTGTGCCTAGACTTACCCTTTGAACGTCTTGCACAACCCTGCTAACAACAAAGAACTTAATTCTATTGTCAGCTAACATCTTACCTGGCGTTAGTGAACAATATGCTAGGATAAGATAATCGTAATTCTCAGTCATAAGTCTACAAGAAGTCTGTTATTATGACTAAAGGAGCTTATTCCCTGGTTTGCCTGCTAGACCTTTTGTTTTTAAAGTATTACAAAATAATACAAGCTTAAAAACAAAGCAGACAACAAAGACCAAGTTGGCCATTGTGCCTCTGCAACCTGCATAAGGGTCAGGGACTTAATTAACCGAATCAACCAACGGGCTTATGACTGCCTTCTATAACGTTGAACCCTCTTATGTGATCCTTTCCACCGTCAAAGCCCGCTCATAGCCCCCCTGGCGAGCTCGTTGTTCGGTCCTCGACTTTTTCCAGTTCGGCCACCTCCAGCAACGACAAAAAAGTACCAGGATCGGAGACCAATATCAGCATCAGGCTGCTAGTAAAACTACGACTCAAGCGGCTCCTGAGATGAGTACCTCAAAGGATAATAAAGTCGAGTCACGCATATAATCCCCTTTCATCTATTCTGCAATGTTATGAAGGCAAAGAAATGCGGCGATGGCTTAGACGCGGGTTGAAAGTTGGCCCTTTCTATCATACACAGGTAAAGTAGAACTGAGGAGCATTTCCATCCAGCGTATCATGTCAAGGTTGTTGTGAGGGCAAGCCCAGTCAGTAATATCACCCAGGTCATCCCCGTACAGTGACCCATTTCAATCAATTCCCATAAATACCTCACAATCCCTTTTAGAAGCTCCATCAGCTCAAATTTCTCAAGTCTGTCCAGTGGGTGAGGACACGGTCCGTCAAATCTGACTTCAGTCCTTGTCACCGAAAAGCCCCTGGCTTGACGGCGAGTCTACACAACTATTCTCATCTACGATATAGAGGTTAAGAGAGTTCATAAAACCAAAAATGTTTGAGCAAGTCGTTCAATGAGGATGGTTATATTCCACCGATCTCGGTCTGACCGCGTGCAGATGGTGTCTTGGTAGACGCGGTCGACAACCGGGGTTAAACGTCGAATCTCTCGTAATCAGTCACTAGAACGAAATAACATACTCTAGTCACTGAACTGAATGATTTGTTGGAGATCATGACAGGAAAGTGTACCTACATAACGATAGATTGGCATAAGCGATGGATGGTCACGAGACCTCCCGTAAGCACCGATTCCAAGGCTAACGCACCCCCGTTTGGCTTCTACTCATGCCTAAATGGTAAATCTGAGCGATTTTATTGAACCTTGGCAGTTCTTCTTGTTTCATCCAAAGAACATCATTGGTGAAAAAGACAACCCGACAAGGATGTCAGAATGATTCATACTCGCTCATAATTTACTGGCTGCAGTCATCATCTCCAAATCACTGTGGTAACCTCTCAGCCGTACGGATTCGGGAAAACAACGAGTGACTTATGAGATAAAATGATGCATATTGACTGAAGTTGTATGCACCAAGAGACTCCAGTCTTGGTCTCCATTCGTAATACGTGACTTGAAGTTAAACAAGTTAGTCGGGTTTAGTGACGTGAGATTCATGTATAAAAGATGTCTCACTAAGAAATAGTCTAGAAGGAAAAAAGAAACAACACTATCAAGCCTCGTGGTCCGATCTCTTCAACTCTCGAAGGGTGCTGGAAAAAACAGTGCAAAAAAATGCAATACTAGGATCCAATTTTCGGCACTTGTCGCTATAATCGCAGGCTAAGTCTTCACACCCAAAAGCATGTTTTCTCCCCTTGATTTACCCCTATTATACGTATGATGAGAAATGTTTTGCCGAACGGATCTGCTTTGCTTTTTGCAAGGCCATGACGACCGCTACAGTCGACATCGCCTGATCAGCCTCTTACTGTCAAATTTCATTTTGCCGAACTCAATTGATACTGCGCTAACAACTTGGTTTTATCATCAAGATCCGGAACACAACTGCTACACAGAAATTAAGGTCTCGTCCTCTCAAGCGGAAGTAATTAGACCCCAGAGCTGTCTCGCTTCAGGATGAGCTCAGTCTCAAACGGCAAACCAGCCTCCCGTCTTAAGACTCCGTACATGGATGACGAGTCGAGTGGCCTACCTTCCGCGTCCGAGAACCTTTTCGCCTCACTCAAGTGTCTCAATACGACTTCGCCAACTTCCAATCGGGTATTCGATTTCTCCGCACAGTCGATGCCGTGGCCGACGTCCTTTAAAGCCAACGTCAAGTCCGACCAAGGTCTCGCGCCGCGCGGTGGCATGTAAGCCCCTGTCGTCATACGCTTCGACATCGAGAGAGCCAAGGGCCCGTACTGCTGTTCTATCAGCCTTTCCATTGCGTCCGTGCCGAGTCCCGTCTTCTCGGCAAAGACGTGAGCTTCGGCGACAAGCTCCATCATCCCGGCGGTCATGAAGTTTCTGTGCAAGGTGAGTGCTACGCCCGGTGACCGGCTTACGGAAATAAAACTGCTTCAACTTACCCAGCTGTTTTCATCATGCTGGACTGCTGCACGTCTTCGCCGAGCCGTATGATGCCCCTGCCCATGACGCCAACGACGAAAGGGCTGATGTCCTCGACGGCGTCGTGGGGTCCGGCAATGATCCATAGCAGCTTTCCTTCGGCAGCCACAGGACTAGCGCCAAAGACGGGAGCAGCGACAAACTTTGCGTTTCTTTCAGCAAGACGATCGCTTGATTTCGCCGAGGTCAGTGGGTGGACGGTGGAAGTATCCACAATGATCTTGTCCGTCAGGTCGAGAGGTGCGGTGGCGCCAAGAATCGCGTCCAGGGTTGCCTTGATGGCGGCATCGTCGCTGAGGGACACGAAGATGATGTCTGTGTTCCTGACAAGATCTTCGACTTCGGGACGTGCTACCCCTCCGATCTCTGCCAAGGGATCGCCGCGTGACATTGTCCTGTTGTGGTACTGCAGATTTGGAGCACCTAGTTTAGAAAGATGCTTCTGTAGGTTTATTGCCATACCAATCCCCATAGACCCGAGACCTAAGACAATGTATCAGTGAACAGACTCAGGTTTCACAGCTTGTTTCTTACCGATCCACCCGAGCCGGGGGTGCGGGGTCAGCTGTTCTGCCTCTCGATTATTGTCCATAGCTACTGGGCGGTAGGATAAAGACTAGTGAGTAGGTGGTAAGACAGGAAACTCGGGGACGGTAGAAGATATTCTGTTTCTGATCTCATGCCTTCTTCCGAGTTGGGATGGAGAAGGAGAATTCACAGCCTGCGAGCGGATGAGTCAAAATCACGGCGCGCCGGAGACCGTTTGCCGCCCGCCCCACTTTCGGTTGTGACCCTTCGGCACTGATGTCCGAAATCGGATCCACAGCCGGCACGAACGTTCCCTACTTCCGAAAGAGAGAAACGGTTCGGCGCAAGTGACACAAATTTTAATACCTGTCTGGAGAATTCTGGTATTTTGCCACTTTATAGAAGGAGAAAAACCCGTGGTTAAGCCAGGTCCGCTCTTACATGTTCACGTGTAGCTCATAATTACTTGCAGTAACATTGCCCAGTTTCTTGGTTCCTTGTGCGAACTTATGTATCCTCATTTTGCCCTTTCGATGGCTTTTGCAGCCGGAAAGTCCAGGTGTTCTATGCGTAGCTTTTAAAGAGGCAGCATTATCTTGAGGATATCGAACATATTCTTGATTGAAGGGGCACTGTGGCACATAATGGCAGTCTTCAAGCCGTAGAGTCTGATCCAACGCAGGCTTGGTCTAGTCTTGGTCGCTTAGAATGAAATGCTAGCACCCGCAATGCTCGATAAAACTGCATCGCATGCCTCCACTGGACAACTCTTTAATTACACTCAACACTTTACTAGCCTTTGATTTGACTCTCTTGAGATGAAATCTGCTCATTAGGCCTCTTTCAAACGGTTTCATTTCTTTACTGTCATTTGCTCAACTTGCCAGTCTCTGTAACCTTGTGGAATTAGGTTGGAATGGAATAATATCCAAATCTGGCGACTAACATGGAGTGAAGTAGGTGTTCCAGCATCAGCCAGATCGCCACGCCTTAGCTAAGAAGTCATTGGAACGGCTACTCCTTCATATACAAGAACCACTCTTTGACTGTTCGGCATCGACACACGGCACCGACTTTGCCCGACCGATTGTGCGACTGGCAAGGATCGGCCCGCTGCCCCTGAGCTATCCGAAGCTCCCCGGCAGCCACGGCAAGGGTGCACGGCCACAACGTTATTAAGCGGATCTTGATGCTGGTGTGTCTTCGCCACCTATCAGCCCAGACAAAATCGAGGAACTCCGTCCCGGTTCCGTGTCACCCGTGAGAGGACGGGCGAGCTAGAGACACGGGCCGTTGTGTGGCAAGCAGCCACTCTACGCCTCCAAGGCGCGATACTACCCCACTGGGGAGTAGTAGACTAAGACCAGAGGTGAGCAAAGGAGGCACTGACCGAGTCAAAAAGAGGTAACCGTAAATCCGACAATGCAACCGAGTTGACCCGACTGAGACTAGCACTGGCTGGAGATGAAACCTCCCCCTCTCAACGGTAAATCAAATTTTCTCCGGCATGGGTTTGAGGCAACGTCGATGGGATGGGTAGCTCAGGTAGCTCCAGAGATAGCGTTCCAGCCGAGATTGAGAAGGCCAATAGGATGACTCAGGAACCGATCCGATGCGGCGCCCCCGGTGGAGCTCATTTGACCAACCCCTGGTCATCATCTCCTCGGACACAGAATTTCAGCGGTTGCAGAAGTGGTAGACATTGAGCCTGCAGAAACGAAACCAAGTCGAGATGACGTCCGAAATTGCAATCGAGACCTTTTGGGAGAGGTGTTGATACTAGTCCAAACTCTACCAGGGCCTTGATCTCTTTGCTCTTCGGTTCTATCTCTGTCCCCTTTCCTGGTGATTTGAGGAATGCAGCCCCATACAACTCCTTTCAAGCAGGAAGAGAGCGTTGGCAAACCGAAAGCCACAGAAAGACACCTGTCTTTATCCACAGTCTGCGCCGACTTCTGCATCGATCGTAGGTGAGGAGCGTCTTGGACTATTAGTGAAAACCCACGATGCGGGGAGGAAATAGTTAGTCATGTCTGTTCTCTCAACCGTTGTGCCCCGTCCCGACGTGGACCCATGGCTGGTGAACATCCTCAGGTTGATAGCAGAGACTCCTACATTTCGGTCGCCGTCCAATAGCTGCGGTGCCCTGGCGGCCGTTGAGTTCCGATCCTAGGCCAGTTCCCATCAAAAGAGCGGGTTGCACCGCAGATCGTGGGCCTCTTGGCGGGGTTGGGTGGCCTGTCGTAACCCTACCAGCGTCCCTGTTAGATGCAGGCGAATGCAACGGCGCCGTTCCCCGTGTTGGTTCTCCTGCTGAAGACTCCCCCCGAGCAGAAGAATTTCTTTCTTGGCTTCTTCACTTGCGGAGAAATCAGGCTCCCAGACATACATTCAACATCCAGTCGATCTGATAGCACTTGCTCTTGTGTCTTTCTCTCTCTCTTTCTCGCTCTCTCTCGCTCTCTCTCTCTCGCTCTCTCTGTGTCTTCTCTTTCCACCCCCGTTTATTCATCCCGCAAAACGGCTAGCGCCATGTTGGACGTAGTCATTGTTGGAGCCGGCATCGCTGGCCTCTCGGCCGGTATCTCTTTCCGCCGCGCGGGTCACCAGGTGCGCATCTACGAGCGCTCCTCATTGAGCGACGAGGTCGGCGCCGCCATCAACGTGCCACCCAACACATCGAGATTCCTCACCCGATGGGGTCTCGACCCGGAAGCTTCGGGCTTTGTCAAGGCCGGGCCTGTCCACTTCCAAGACCCCGTGACGATGGAGATCACGTCGACCGAGGCCAACACGGACAGCCTGGAGATGTACGATGCCGAGCTGTGGTTCGCGCACCGCGAGGATCTGCACGATACCCTCAAAAGGATAGCGACCAGTCCCACGGGCCCGGGTATTCCCGTCACCATCCATCCGAACTCGTGCGTTGTTGGATACGTGAGTGCCGCGTGCGGGGAAAAGCCCCCTGTCTATCTGTCCTCCGTGACGTTGCTTTTTTTGGTGCTGATGACGCTGCAGAACCCCGAACTGCCGGCCGTGCAAATGCAGGATGGCGAGGAGATCCAAGCCGACTTGGTCGTGGGCGCGGATGGCATCCACTCCATCGCATGCGAGATAGTTCTTGGCGAGAAGAACCCTCCTGTGCCGCCCGTCCACTACAACTCGTGTTATCGGTTTTTAATCCCCTCCGACGTCCTCGAGGAAAACCCCGAAACCAAGTTCTGGACCGAGGACGCGGACGGTCTCTTGCGCATACTCCCCGACAACAAGGCTAGTAGAAGACTGGTATCGTACCCGTGCCGCAGGTACGTGCTCGAAGTCAAGCAGAACGGAACGTCCGACTGACGAAACAGCAACACGGTTCACAACTTTATCGGCATATTCTATGACGAGGCTATGAAGTCGGCTAGTCGTGAAGGTTGGTTCTTTGCCGCTGCTTGACCCCTGCATTCTTACTGATGCTGTCCTGCTAGACTACCAGGCGAACATCGATAAAGCAGAAGTTGCCGAGCGGTTCGCTGGTTTCCATCCAAGCTTGCTGGCAGTGATCGAGTAAATCCTCCCCTATAGTACGATTAAAGCGGTACCGTCGTCTCACAATCACCACAGTAAAGCGACCGACATTAAGCGATGGCCGTTGTTGTACCGCTCGCCTCTGCCCACATGGCGGAAAGGGAGAGTGGTTCTGGCTGGCGATGCAGCGCATCCAATTTTGCCCCGTGAGTAGTGAAGCTGCCCCGGGGATGGGATTCCTCGGTTCTCAATGGTATTCGCTGACATCTACGCAGACCAAGGCCAAGGGGGTGCCATGGGTCTCGAAGACGGACTAGCCCTGGGCGTCGTGATGGCTGGGGCTTCAGATGCCTCTGATGTCGAAAAGCGCTTGGAAATATACGAGAAGCTTCGCAAAGCCCGCACCAGTGTGATTCAACTGCTGAGCAACGTTGGACACGACGAGACGCATCTCATCGAAGATGCCCTGCTAGAATTCATGTCCAAGGAGGAAATACCAAGTAAGTTGCGTGTCCAGGTCGGTACAGGAGACACTTTTTCTGACTGACGGCATCGACAGAAACACCCAAGGAATTCTTTACGCACAACTTTGACTACGACATTGTGGACGAGGCTATCAAGATCATGGAGGAGTACGACCCCTCGTTCCATCTGCCCCACGACTTCTTCGAGGATGACTCGTTCAACATGACCCACATCAGCGGAGAGCTGTCCAAGATGAGTGGGTTCATCAAGGTCGAGACGTGTATCAGCGTCGAGACTGAGGAGGTGACGGCGTAGAATAGAGGAGCAAAGGAGAATGCATAGGGCTAGCGAGGATATTTAGACGCGAATTTCTTTTTGACGCCTGGAACAGACAGGACCGGCACACAGTTGCTTGTACATGCTTACTATGTTGATAAGGATGGCCAGATCACGGAGGACAAATTTCAATAGAGTTTGGGTTTGACGGGAAGTCCTTAAACAATACATGGAAGAAGAGGTCTTCAAGATTGCCATCATGCCAATCTTAGGCAACCTTTCAAGGCATGATCTCTATAGCATCCGCGTAGGCAACTGGGCAATACTTAGGGCAACATCTAGATGTGTAATCTAGAAGAGGGGATGCCTTTCCTTGGTATTGTTCAAAGATTGCATTAAAACGAGGGTCGCCATTCTCCGTCCCCAGAACAACTCGGTATGGAATGATCCAAGTGCTTCAATTATTACCCACCACCACCTGGCTCTGGCTCCCAGCCATCACATCACCACCATCCTCATCAACGAACCTACTCGTGGTTTCATCTCTCAAATCCGCTGAGCTCCCTTGCTGTCAGCAGTGTAGTCGACAGTGTTGACGCCCTCGGCAGTCTCGCTGTCGCGGTTGGCGTTCATCTGGTCCTCCTTCTCGATCTGCTGGATGTCGAGCTGGGCGACGTTGGCGTCCGGACCGTCGATAACCTTGACAAGCTCCTCCAAGGTCGGCCCCTTGGTCTCGACGTATTTGAAGAAAACGAAGCAAAGCTCCAGGAAGATCCAGCACTGCATCGCATTGTCAGCTTCACACGACCTACTGAAGCACACACGACAGAACTCACGGTGTAGATGAGGTACAGCTTCCACGTCTCCCCTTCAAAGAACTTCAGAGCCACGGGGTTGGCGTAGTTGTTCAGTGTGAGCGCCGACTGGATGGCAATGTTGAGGATCATGAGACCCTTGGCTCGCAGCTGGTACGGGAGGATTTCCACGGCGTATCCGATCAGCAGGCCGGACCACGCGATGGCGTAGGCGACGTTGAAGACCCAGATGAAGAAGATCATGGCGTGGTTCGAACCGGGGGACCCGTACTCTTCGTACAGCGCGCAGGTCAAGGTCCAGAAGATGAAGGTGCCGAACATGCCTCCCGTCGAGGCGAGGAAAATCGGACGGCGGCCGAACTTGTCAACCATGAGGGCAAACGATATGGAAACGATGAGCGACACCATCGAAGATCCGGCAGAGAGCTTTTGGGGGAGACCGACTTTGTCAGTAAGAGTAAAAGTAACGGGGTTCAGAAGGGGGCTAGCACTCACGCCCAGCTTAGCCGTCGAGTTCGTGATCCCAGCGTTATCATACAGGATGTTGGTGTAGTTGGAGATGATGGCGTTTCCGGACCACTGCGAGAAAATACCCAAAGAGATCAGGATAATCAGTCTGTACCGGTTGCCGGGGGTCCGGAAGAAGTCGAGATAGCTGCTGTGCTCCTTCGCGACCTGCTCCATTCTGATCGTGTCCCTGATCTCGCGGTACTCGAACTTGACAGTGGGGTGATCCGCATCCCCATTGGCATGGTACTTGGCGAGGATCGTAAGTGCCTCGTCAAGTCTGTCGTTGGCGATCAGGTATCTCGGGGACTCGGGCACCCCTGGACGAGCGAAAGTCAGCAGGTTAAAGAATATTCGGCGTCACTTGTTAAAGACTTACAGTACACTCCGACAATTTGGACGACTGAAGGAAGGGCTTGAAGGATGGCAGGGATACGCCAGGACCATTGGTTGTTCAAGAAGTCGGTCCCAAAGCATACCCAAGCGACAGCTTCAAAACGGTTAGTACTCGGCACAGCAGTCAAGCGGAATTTCGACCTGGTTTTACTTACTCAAACTTCCCACATTCCAAAGACAGTTATATACCTGTTACGGGAAGTCAGTCGTCTTGTTTTTCGCAACTAGGCTTCAATGATCGGGGCCATGTTGTTCAAGTCGCTAGTCGTGGTAAAGAAACCGGACAAGATGATGCGTTCATGGGATAAAGAGCCAGTTTTCTGAACTGAAAACACAACGACATCTAGTACGGAAAACAACTCACGGTAGTAAGTCTCGCCCTGTGTTGCGGGTGGGCGATTTCTGTTAACAGCATAGGCGATGCCATCTGAGAGAACGAGTTGCCGAAGCCGAGCAGCACGCGGCCGCCCATGAAGCCTGGAGCAATGTCAGTGACCCTAACATCATCTGTTCCAAGTAGAAAGATAAACTCACCGCCCATGTTCTGGCAGCAGCCCTGTAGCAGAGCGCCTGCAATGGTGATCACGCCGCCGATGACGATGGGCAGTCGTCGGCCCCAGTGGTCGGTGAAATAGGGGCTAGAGAGAATACAGTAAGCATATGTTGTATCCATTGACTCATTTTGTGGGAGCGTATATACGGGACCACTTACACAATGGGGATGGATCCCAAGCTGCCAATTTGGTAGAGCGCGGCAAGAAGCCCGAGGAGGTGGTCGGTAGGATGGTCGAAGTAATCCTTCCACGAGTCGAAGTTCTGCACCGAGTTGAAGAACATGCCATCGTAACCGGTACTGGCCGAGCCGACGCACAGAATAAAGGCGTGCCAATACAGCTTGCGCAGACCTGCGTCCTGGTACCAGGTGACATGCTCGAACTGGGGAGCTTCCTCTTGAGCATGGGCCGTCGCCTCCTGGTTGGGCTTCCCGCCCTTGAGCTTCGAGAAGACCATGATGGTAAGAAGAGAGAGAGAATTTCAAAAAGTCTCAAGTGCTAAGCGCGTCTTTGCGACTTGTACACAGACACACATACACACGAGCTCTGAAGTCCAACACTTCCGCAGTGAGACTTGGGTGTGGAGATCCCCAGTTCTTATATCTGGGGAAAGACATAGACAAGTCCATATCCCCGGATTGTCGGGTGGTATTACCGTCTCGTGTTTCTTGGGGGCCAACTAGGAGTCACATGGGGGACGCCCCGTGGTCTTGGATTCGGGGGAGGCAAACAACATCACTCGCTGGACGTAGCTAAACCGGTCTGCCTGGCGGGGCCAGCTTAATTTGCGGTCCCAAGCCGGTCCAAGAGCTCCCATCGAAGCATCCAAGACACGACCCCCGGCCGCGATGGGGACGCTTGGCACGGGAGTAACCATACAGAGACGTGCCTTCACGGACAAGGCTGGCGGCGGTCGAATCACAACCAGCGATGTATTTAGCCGCGAAGGTCTTGGACTGTGGAGTGCCATGAGGCCAAGGCTGAGCTCTTTGCTCTCTCGTTGGGACACTGAGACTCTGCCCAGCGTGCCAAGTGCCCAAAGTGTGGGACTGAGCCGCCAGGAAGCCGGCTGCTGGCCCGAAGAGGCACAGCTTGTGTCGGCAGTCACACCCAGAATATTGTCTCGCGCCACTAGGAAGTGTAGTAATTGCAGTTTCTGTACCCTAAATTGGGACGGGATGCGAGTAAAATTTTCTTGTAGCTTGCTTATTGACTAAATGCATGGCTTTCGTGGACATCTTTGGGCAGAATTGGCTCGTCGTTACGCAAGAGAGACAACCACAGATGCTCAGTTGCTCTCGAAAGCAGGCATTCTACTCTCAACGGAATGGAAGCCCGGGTGGCAACGCTTATCGATGTGGAAACTGTCTGTCGAACTGATAACCAACCACATTGCCAGCGTACCAAAAGACGAAAAGCCATCCACTATGCTTCCAAGGCACAGCAACTTGGTCCGAGGTGCGCCTCGAGCCACCGGGATTTGGCCATGAAGAGAGGGAGTTCGGTCCTCAATTCCATCTTCTGTCCCAGCCTCTTACTCATCGCATCTTGGTCACGTCTCCGAGAACTAGCTGATTGGTTGTCGAGTTCTTGGAACGCGCCCGTCTATCAAATCATCTGCACCTCTCTGCCCACAGCCAGAATCTTGGCTGGCCCATAACTCTGCCAATGCTGAACAGGGCCGATTCGCCTAGATTCTGAAATCGCCCGACGTGATATAGGAGCCAGGCATAAGCCGATGAGGACCTCGCAAGAAAGCATCCCGCTCGACAATTCGGTTTTTCGGTGCGCAACCCACCTTGGTTTCTGTACTAGATCAACGCCGACGACGTTGGTCAAGAGGACGACGCGTCATCTCTCACAAGAACCATTGATGAAAAGCTGGCACTGGGCAGGCCGAGGGTCTTTGCTCTTAATCGCATCAAAACACCAATATCGACAGAAGCTTACAACCGGACGCTGCTTCAACAGACCTTATGGAAATGTGAGACAATACAAGACGATTCAACGAGCAGAGGCAAAGAGCCGAAAGTCTGAAACAACTCCATCCACTTTCTACGTGTCATAGATAAAGAAATAAAAATTAGAATACACTCAGTACAGAGCTCAAAGCAAAACTCCATTCCAAAATACAAGAACATGCCGATCATACCATTATTTCACTTGGACTCGACATCGCCTCTCCACTTCTTGAACTTCCGGGCGGGCAGCCTGAGACTGAACATGTGGTCAATCTCCATCACACTTCGGTCCTTCATCTCCGGCAGGTAGAACCAGCACAGCGCGACTCCTAGGGCACACAGAGCGACGTAAATGAAGCCTGTCTTGGCCCCCAGGTGGCCGGCGTCGGGGTTGTAAGCATAAGGTAGAACGATGCTAATCACCACCGACGAGCCTTGCTGGGCGACGCCGCCGATGCCCTGCGTCTTCGCTCGCAGCCGCAGGGAACTCGTCTCGCCCATGATGGCGTACGAAGCCGGCCACACGCTCATGCCGCAGACGACGATGATGAGAATGCATCCTCCGGCCGTCAAGTATGCCACGACCGGGCCTCTCCAGATGCCAGAAATACCGACGGCAGCCCAGATGACGGTCGAGACGGACAAGGAGATCAGGGTCACCTTCCTCCGTCCGACGCGGGACAGAACCCAGATTCCGAGACCGTTGGCGCAGGTACCGGCTACGATGCCTCCGATCAGGATCATGAGACTGGTGCTGGATTTCATGCCAATGGTCTGCAGGAAGTAACTCGACTTGGAGAGGAGGTCGAGACCGAACAGGGCCGGCAAGAGGTTGGCCATGATGACGATCAACGTTCTCCTTCGGTTCGTGCCCTTGAAACACGTCAGGTAGCTGGCCCCGGCCGTGATCTCCTTCTCCTCGGCGATGCTGGCGCGGACACCCTCCAAGACCTTGTTCGCATCGACGCGAGGCGCGTAAAGTTTCCGAGAGGCCTCGGCCGCCTTGTCCGACTCTCCGCGCTCCTCCAGGTAGGCCGGGCTCTCGGGGATGACGAGGGAGAGGACAAACGGTACGACGGCGAGGATCCACTGCGAACCGAAGGATGCGAGGTAGCCCGCCTTGGTCGGAACGTCGTTGACAAGGTACACGACGATGGAGCCGAGGAACTGCCCGATGAGGTTGCCGGTGGGCACTAGCCCCATCGCCGAGCCGCGGAGGGCCGTCGGGGCCGTCTCGGAGATGTAGGTCATGACGGTGACCTTGAGGATGCCGATAGAGATGCCCTGGACCGTCTTGCCGACGAAGAACATGGCCCGCATGGCGTTCATGTCGGACGGGAGGTAAGAGAAGAAGATGCCGGCGACGCCGAACGCGCAGACGATGGCGCCGGTCCTCAAACCCCATCTGCGCCCGACGCGGTCCTGGTACCATCCCGCAAAGACGGAGCCGATTGCCATGCCCAGCGGAATGGACGCCGACCACAGCGAGACCCAGAGCGAGGGGATGATCAGCTTGCCCTCGTATACCTCGCCATAATCCCTCTGGAACGGCTCCACGGCGACAATGGAGCCGACGATGACCAAGGCGTAGCCCCAGCCAACGATGACGATGGAGAGGGACAGGCAGTACGCCACGACTCTGGGGTACAGCCGGATGGCTTGGCCTAGCGGCAGATTCTCCTCCCCCTCGGCGCCATTGTCGATAGAGCTGCTGCTTGTTGATTTCATGGGGAGGACTTGTGGCGTCAATTCCGGAGGGCTCTCTCTGTCTGGCCGTCGCCGGTCGCCGAGCCGGTTTTTCGTCCGGTTAACGTCAACAACCCCTTATTCGTCCACCCCCCTTATTCGTCACCCCGCACGACGCGTAATCCTATGATCATGATTTCTACCCCCTCATTTCAAACTATTATAACAATTGCAATTATTACTCAAACAACATCAATCTTTCACTACAGACTACTCTTATCATTATGAGTCAATATACCGAAAATCAGATCCAACAGGCCCTTATTGCTGTTACTGATGGCAAGTCTGTCAGGAGGGCTGCAATTGAATGGGGGATTCCTCGATCAACACTGGAGTATCGCATGCGAGGCTGCCAAACCAGATCTATAGGCAATAACTATCGCCAGCGATTATCGACTGATCAAGAGCATCATCTAAGTGAATGGGTGCGAATCCAGCATGCCCTACGCCTTCCACCAACCCATCGCCAGCTGAAGGACTTTGCAGAAAGGATCCTTCAGATCAGTGGCGATAGCCAGCCTATTGGAAAGAACTGGATCCAGGCCTTTATCAAAAGGAACCCATCTATCAAGGTTAAAAGAAGCCGATCTATCGATTCCAACCGTGTTAATGGAGCAACTGCTGATATCATCAGACCATGGTTTCAGCATCTCGCCATACCAGAAGTCAGGGCTATAAAGCCACGTAATCGATATAATATCGACGAGACTGGAATCCTTGAGGGCAAGGGATCTAACGGCCTAGTCCTTGGATGTGCTGAAGTGAAGGCAGTCCAGCGGAAACAGCCTGGATCGCGAGCCTGGACCTCTATGATCGAGTGTATCTCTGCTGATGGGCATGCTCTGCCGCCCCTTGTTATATTCAAGGGTAAATCAGTCCAACAGCAGTGGTTTCCTCTTGATCTTGGCCCTTATACCACCTGGACCTTCACAGCAACTGAGAATGGCTGGACAACAGACGAGACAGCAGTCACGTGGCTGAAGGAGGTGTTTATTCCATTGACAGGGGCAGGGGGCAAGGCGGAGGCAAGGCTGATGATCCTGGATGGCCACAGCAGCCACGTTTCAACAGACTTCATGTGGCTATGCTATCAAAACAACATCTACCTACTTTTTCTGCCACCTCACACCTCACACGTCCTCCAGCCTCTTGATCAGTCAGTCTTTGGGCCTCTGAAGGCTGCCTATAGGAAGCAACTAGGGTACTTGGACCTCTGGAACGATTCAACTGTTGTGGGCAAGAGAAACTTCCTTGGCTGCTATGGAAAGGCACGTCTGGCAGCTCTGACAGGGCAGAATATCACTAGTGGGTGGAAGCGGACAGGGTTATGGCCTGTCTCTGCCAGTTATCCCCTTAGGAATCCTTTGGTGCCTGACAACAGCCCTTCAGCACTAAATCAGCAGCCTCAGAGTAGGTCTGCTGATGACTGGGACTCTCATACGACTATAGTCACGTGGAATACACCAAGGAAGCCAGCTGAGCTCAAGGATCACCTGGACTTATACAGCAAGTTGGATAACAGCAGCAATAGCAACAACAGCACCCAACGGCTGTTATTCAGAAAGGTCCAAAAGGCCTTTTATGATAAGGATTATCAGCTGGGAGCTGCCCAGCTGAAGATCAGCATGATGGAGTCCCAGATGGACAGCATAAGGAAGAGGAAACGTAAGGCAGTTAAGATAGACCCCAACACTAAGTTTGCAAGGATCAAAGACATCCACAGGGCTCAAATTGAGGCTGGCGAAGTCAGCGATGGTCTAGATGAAACCGGCGGTAGTAGAAGCCCTAGTGGAAGTGTTGGCAGCTGTATTGTAGTAGCTGATAATTAGTTGTGTTAATTTCAGCGATTAATAGTTATGTTGTGATGCTTATGATGCGGGGTGACGAATAAGGGGGGTGGACGAATAAGGGGTTGTTGACGTTACGGTTTTCGTTGGTGGGAGAAATGTGATGGGATGATGGTCTGGAACCTCTAGGAGGTTGACAGCCGACATGAAATCCCTACCGGCAGTGCAGGGATTCTCGTGAAAGGGGTTCATCGCCCGAGGAAAATTGGGCAGACAAGGGTAATATAGCACGGCAGAATCGGGTATAGCTCAATGCAGCTAAGATGAGCCTTTCTTTTCAGCTGCGTGAGTCAACTCCTGTCTTGATGGTTACACGCATTATGTTGTCAAGATTGTGTGACTTTCTTTTTCTCTTTCCTTCTTTCTTTTCTTTGCCTGTAGTGTAATGGCCCAAGTGGCAGCATGAGAAGCAGCAAGGCCTTCGAGGATACGGAGTCGTGTAAATTCCCCAAACTTTTCGGGCTCTAACATAGACGTTCTTACTGTCAGCATCTGAATCATGAAGCCGATGCCTCTCTTTGACGGACGAAACACCAAGGAACGACACGAACAAGCGACGATAGTCCTGCCAATGGAATAGTCGAGAAGACTTGACATCAGTGACCGCGCTCTTAGAACGTAGCCCGAGGTTTAAGAGAGGCTTGTTTCTAAGCTGAACACTGGACGGTCCAAGCATTTACATTTTGATATAAGACTTATCTCGGTATCGGAGAATTAAGGATTGTTGAAGAATGCGGGACTTTGCCATGCAATCGCGCGGCGCAGCTCCGCGTTCCTCCCACTACCGTTTGCTTGTTCAGCACGCATGGCAGCCTGCACCTACGGGATCGGGAACGGAAACGGACTGAGATCCAAAATTCCATGCGCCCCCATCTTAACGGTCGGCGTCCGATCCTCCTGGCTAACGTTGTCACTTCTGGTTGGGAGTGTTGACGCGGGGCAGCCCTACGGACACGGATACGGAGTCCCTTTTCACGTTGCATACTTATCCGACAACGACCCCGATGTGTTGTTGTGAGCGTAAACCTGGGAAGACGGTAGCGTTCGATACGTTAGCCAGATATATTGGACCCATCTCTATCGTCTCCTTCGAGAAACGAACACTGTTTCGCGGTTTTTCCAGGGACTCGGCGAATCACTGGTTGAAAACAATCCTGACGGATGTCTTGAAGACTTGATGCCTCGAGCCAGCGACAACTGATATTACTGTGTTGACGTTGGCGTCTTTCCAGAGCGATCAATACGAATTACGAAATAAGGAAACCCTATCCTCTAGGCTTATTGACGATCTCAACGACAGGAAACGTACTCTGAGTTCGATCACACACAAAACAAGAGTATTCAAGACAAGAGCTTCTCCGGAACCCAGGAAAGCGACATGGAACCGTCCCGGATATGCCACATTGTGACTCCAGTCGGCTGCATGGGCTACGGTTTCGACGAGAACATCGTGGCCCGAGAGCTGGCTCAGCTCGCTCCCAGCAGGACTCCAACCGCCATTATCCTCGATGCCGGCTCGACCGACAGCGGCCCAGAGAAGCTGGCTCTCGGGACCATGACCTGCCCTCGCTCGGCGTACGTCAAGGACCTTACCAAGCTGTTGAGGCTGGTACACGCCTTTCAAGTGCCGTTGATCTTTAGCTCGGCCGGAGGCGACGGCGCCGACGAGCACGTGAGGTTGATGGAGGAGATTATCCAAGAAATCTCATCAGAAGAGACAAATCAGTAAGCTATGCCCGGGATGTGAGATGGACTATGCTAACGCGGTATAATAGACACTATTCTTTCAAAACCGTGTCCATCTTTTCTAGCATCGACAAGTCCGTCATCCTCGAGCGTCTCGGCGCAGGTCGCATCACCGGCTGCGGCGTGTGCGTCCCGGCGTTGACGGAGAAGGATGTGACGGACAGCCCCCGAGTGGTTGCGCAAATCGGACCGGAGCCTTTCATCGACGCTATGGAAGCCACGCCCGATTTTGATGTCATCATCGGCGGCCGAGCATACGATCCAACCCCGTATGTCGCCTTCTCGGTGTACCAGCTGAGACAACAACACCCGGACCTCGGCCCAGAGCAGCTCGAGTCAATCCAGGGAGGGCTTCTGCACATGGGGAAGATCATGGAATGCGGCGGTCAATGTTCGACGCCGAAATCGCACGGGGCGGTGGCCACCGTCTACGCAGATGGGACGTTCGACGTTCGGCCGATGGCCCCCGGCTCGCGCTGCACACCCGTGTCGGTTGCCGCCCATTCGCTGTACGAGAACACGAGGCCCGACATCCTGCGCGGACCGGGGGGTGCTCTCCACCTCGATCAGGCCCGCTACGAGCAGCTCGGAGACGGACGAACTGTCCGCGTAAGGGGGGGAAGATTTGTGTCCTCGGCCTCACGCGGCCAACCATATCAGCTCAAGCTCGAAGCCGCGCGGGTCTTGGGATACCGGTCCATCGTCATGGGCAGCATTAGAGATCGTAAGTTCGGCGTGGTGCTTTCATGCCAAAGCAGATAGGAGACTGTGAGTTGGCTGACACTCAGGGTGCAGATATACTTGTCCAACAGCTTGACAGTTTTCTCGTCTCTGTCAAAGGATACGTCAAGCAACAGCATTCCAGCATTCTTGGAGATTGGGATCTTGACTTTCACGTCTACGGCAAGGGGCAGAGCACACTCGCGGGTCCGGGGGAAGTATTCCTGGTGGCGGAAGCCGTCGCGCCGACTCAGCAACTCGCGACGGGCCTCGTGTCAACCGCGAGAGTTGCCATGATTGTACGTACCACTGTCCGAGATAGACTCGTCACCGTGACTGACAATCGCGACAGCATGGTCCCTATCCGGGTCAAAAGGCCACTTCTGGCAACCTTGCGTTTGGGCTTGCCGGGAAACTGGAGATCGAGACGGGACCTTGTGCTCAGTTCTCCGTGTACCATCTTATGGATCTGGAGGCCGGTGAAGAAAGACTCTCTCACCAATCCCGCCTCATCTGCTCCAAGGTGTCTGTCTTTGAAAAGGCAGAGCGGGCTGAGAATCAGCAAGACTTGAAGAATCACTATAAAGTATTCGAGCCAGTTCCTTCAACCCCGAGCGGCAAAGAAACTTCCACGTCAGCAATCGCAAGCCAGGAGAGCGCCTCATCTCACCCGCCAGAGACCCTCTCCGACATCTCCCGGGTCCTCCGGTCCAAGAACGCGGGCCCATACGAGATCACCATGGATGTCATGTTTGAATCCCAGGCCGTCTTCGACGCTGTCGAAGCCTCTGGTCTCTTGTCTCCGGCCAACGTAGCCGAGGCCCTGCGTGTTAGACCGGAAGACATTGTCTGGTCGGGGTTCTTTGCCCCGGCGCTTGCATTCAAGGTTACGATTCCCCGTTTCAGGGCCGGTAAGATGGCTTCAGCAGGCAGCTTCATGGAGAATGACATTCACGGCTCGCAGCAGCATCTGGGGCTCTCCGTCATGAAGCTGCCACCAGGACTTATGTCTTAGGTGAGAAGGGGTGTGTCTTGCGGCACTTTTACCTGTACAATGCAAGTTTAACAGACAATGGACTAGACAGAACCGAGGAATGGGAATAATATTACGTCCATTGCCCATTTTACCACTTCGAGACTTCCATCCGGTGGTGATGGTGAACTTTGCCGAAGGCCCCTCCCTGTCCATCCGACCTTCAAGAATCCAGGCACAGTTCGGGGTTCATCAACGCGGGGCACGGCACACCATGCGGAGAAATGACGCAAAAAGGACCGGGATGCCCAGCTCTCTCGTCCCTTGCAGATCTCCAACCCAAGCGGCGAGGGCATCAGATGACATTGGCTGAAACGCCGGTGACGTTCCCGCAGCCAAAGCGGCGCAGTGCGTCTCTTTTAGAGTGTTCGTGGAGGCTTGCTTACCTGAGAATTTCCTCATTCAACTCTTTCTCTGAATACAGGTGGAAAGAAACCCAGTGGACGCGCGACTGAGTTCAAGCCGTGAAAGTACGGTACCTCCTCCGCGTCCAAAGAGCAACAAAGCTCCAAAAAGGTTCTTTTGGCAACTCCATTCTCCTCCCAAAAGAGTCCAAACAATGTCCAACCGGATCATCTGCAACGTCGACACGCCGGACCCCTGGGTCGTGGCCGCCGACGGCCAATTCTACTTCACCTTCACCCTCGACAACCGCATCGAGATCTGGGCCTCCCGCACCCTCGAGGACTTCCACCACTGCCGCAAGGCCGTCGTCTGGAAACCCGAGCCCGGAACCCCCTGGTCCGTCAACATCTGGGCGCCCGAGCTGCACCGCCTCAACGGCCGCTGGTACATCTACACCTGCGGCGCGCCTCCCGGCGTCGGCAATCCGGGCCACCGGACCACGGTTCTCCGCTCGTCGTCGCAGGACCCGATGGACGTCTCGGCCTGGGAGTTCCTGGGGCCCCTGAAGGGCATGCCGGACCAGTGGTCCATCGACGCCACCGTCTTCAGCCCGGACGGGCGCGACCTGTACTGCTGCTGGTCCGGCTGGCCCATCGGCGACTCGTCCGACACGCAGCAGGACCTGTTCCTGATCAAGCTCCGCTCGCCCGAAGAGGCGATCCCCTCGACGCTCGTCTGCATATCGCGCGCCACGCTGCCGTGGGAGCGGCCGGACGGCGGACGGCGCGGCGTCAACGAGGGCCCGACGTGGGTCAGCATCCCCGGCATCTTCTCGGGCATCGTGTACTCGGCCGACGGCAGCTGGACGAGCGACTACAAGCTCGGCCTGCTGCCGCTGGTCGGCCGGGACCCCCTCGACCCGGCCTCCTGGGCCAAGAGGCCGACGCCGCTGCTCGTCTGCCACCAGCGGTGCGGCGGGCCGTACGGGCCGGGCCACGCGAGCTTCCTGCCGAACCCGCACGACAGGAGCCGCGTGTACTGCATCTACCACGCGACGGCCAACTACGGCGAGGGGTGGGCAAATCGGAAGGCGAGGGTCATCGATCTTGGCGCCGAGTGTTTTGGGCCGCATGCACACTCGGTCTGCTGCGCGCTTGATCGACACGTACCGAAGCATGGCCACGGTAGGCCGCACAAGTCTTCTTGCATCATGTCGTGATGTAATGATTCTACGCGAGGGAGCGGTTGGTGGCCTTTGGTTCCGAGTTCGATCGAGAGGGATCGAGTAGCATACATCTTTGACATAGGTAGATGTGAAAGTGAAATCCAGAGTGACAGACTTACTTAATACTCCTCAAGTCTATCAAAAACCG
The DNA here is from genome assembly GCF_034447905.1 of Colletotrichum destructivum. Lineage (NCBI taxonomy): Eukaryota > Fungi > Ascomycota > Sordariomycetes > Glomerellales > Glomerellaceae > Colletotrichum > Colletotrichum destructivum. Next base: position 2,531,206 of record NC_085905.1, read on the forward strand.
GTTTCTAGAAACTGTTCCAAGAACCATTCTACTCCTGCAGGCCTCTCACGCGGCTGCTTAGCTGCCTGCCGGCCATGTCAGTCTGATATATCCCATCTCCAAGGTCCTTCCGTAATCACGGAGTTGAGTTTATACAATCGCAGTCTGGAATATTCCCACATTCCTCAAATCTGCTTCTTTTTTTCGGTAAGTAGGACTACTTAGAATCCGAGATTGTTCACTTTTCCGGTTGTCGGTCTTGGCTCTTGGACAACAGCAGAATCATGATTTTGCATCCGATTTGCATCCGCAAGGCGGATGAATATTCGCACCCAACAGATTAGGGTTTGTAACAATGCTACAAAACCGGACTGTCGGACAGTTAAAAAGACCGTTTTAAATTGTTATATCATATGGCAGCTTTCCTTGATTTTCCCTTCTACATCACTACACCTCTGACGGAGGCGACTTGACTATCACGATGCCTCCTCACGACACGCTTTCCTGGCCACCACGCGCAACGGTAACAGTGCCTATACTTGCCGTTGTTCTTGTAAGAGCTGTACTACCCTTTGAGTATGTTTCAAGCTCACTGATAAATCATAGGGTGTCGCTTATGTTGCGTGGTCGATTATCTACAACCTCTATTTCACCCCACTGTCCAAGATCCCCGGTCCGAAACTATGGGCCGTTTCGAAGATTCCCAACTCGCTCATGCGGGCCTCGGGCCACTCCGTCCAGAAGGTCCTTGACCTCCACAAGAAATACGGCAGTGTAGTCCGTCTCGCGCCGGACGAAGTCTCGTTCGTGGACCCCGGGGCCTGGAACGACACAATGGGACATCGAAAGAGCGGGCAGGAGGAAAACGGCAAACACCCCGTCTTTTACGGGCTCAGCGGGGACGCCGTCATCGGCGCCGATCGCGAGAAGCACGGCCGCCTTCGCCGCCTGCTGTCCCACGGCTTCTCCGCCCAGAGCATGATCGACCAGCAGCCGCTCATCCGCCAATACGTCGACAAACTGATCCAGCGACTCCACGAGAAGTGCGGCGCGGGAGCTACGCCCGTGGACATGGAAGCGTGGTACAACTACACGACCTTTGACATCATCGGCGACCTGACTTTTGGCGAGCCGTTCGGATGTCTCAACAACTCGGGCTATCACCCATGGGTGGCTCTCATCGCCAGTACCATGAAGCACTCTGCGAACCTCTATGCTTTGCGTCGCGTCTTTCCCCGGCTCGAGAGTCTGGTCAGTCGCATGTTGACCATGACGATGAGCGGCTCACTTGCGCAACATATGGAAGTTACCCGGACGAAGATGCAAAAGCGGTTGGACCTTGGAATGTACAGGCCTGACTTTACCGAAGCCATGATTCGGAGGCAGGGTGCAGAGGTTCGCTATCCCCAATCCCGTTTTTTGATAACCCATGAGTCGATACTCGATACTGAGAATTGGCGCCGCAGAAACTTACTTTCAACGAACTACAAGACAATGCCAGTCTCCTGATGATTGCCGGTTCCGAAACCACGGCTACCGTCCTGACCGGCGTGACGTACTACCTCTTGAAGCATCCCGATATCCTCGCGAAGCTGACCGAGGAGGTTCGCACGTCGTACACGTCGGAGGACGAGATCGATCTCGTGAGCGTGCAGAAATTGACGTACATGCTCGCGGTGCTCAACGAAACGCTGCGCATCTACCCGCCGATCCCAACCGCGCAACCTCGCGTGGTCCCGTCGGCAGGTAGTGTAGTCTGCGAGAAGTTCTTGCCTGCCGGAGTAGGTCACACCATTATCAATGTCTGACCTTGCTCTGGTTTTGATACAAGGCTGACATCGATCTTTCTGTAGACGACGGTGGGTCTCTGGTTTTGGCCCATACACCATTACCCCGGCAACTTCAGCATGCCCGACGACTTCATCCCCGAACGCTGGATGGGCGACGAGCGGTTCGTTGACGATAGGACGGACGCGTTCCAGCCCTTCTCCTTTGGTTCGCGGAACTGCATTGGCAGAAAGTACGTGCCCCCCGTTGCCTGGACAGGAGTTGGTTGGAACCCGGCTAACACGCGATGGGTTCGTAGCCTCGCATACGCCGAAATGCGCATGATTCTGGCTAGGATTGTGTGGAATTTTGATCTCCGACCCACTGACGAGAGCCTGACCTGGATGGAGAGGAACGAGGCATTCAACCTGTGGGAGAAGCCGGCGTTGAACGTGCACCTGGCACCAAGAAAGAGGGAGGAATAGTGGAAACTAAGTTGGTCACTGACGACGACCAACACTTAAAGGTTGGAGGATCACCATGGACAGAAGTGAAAGGGCGTGGACACATACACAAAACGGGGTTAGAAGGGGCAGGGCTGGAAAACAATTATCATCCTGCAAAGGGTTTCCCGAGGCCAGCATCACCATGTCGTCAAACATAGCTAGGCTGCACAAGATCCACCAATGTTTGACGATGGCCCCGTATTGATGGAACGTACAACAGGCAAAATACTTCTTCAGTTTCGGGTGCGACTTTCTGTTAATAGGACTTTGTGTCTTCACGATATGCTGCACCTCAGCCACCAAAGACGAGACATCGAGTCTCTCGGCAGCGCTTGCCATGGTCTACTTCTTAAGCGTCGAAGTGTTCGCCGACAACAAGATGGAGACAGGCGTACAGGCATTTCGTGGCCAAGATGCGCGCATGCTAGAACCCAGGCTTGCGCTGCCTCCTAGGGAGTATAAGTTATAATATGTAAACAAGACGTTATGCTTGCTTTTACTAGGTTTTCAAGGATATGTTACACAGGTGCAGCATACAAGCTGTGTTTTTACACATTTGTAGTTTCAACAATAGAGAAACACTAATGGTATCATTGTTCTCTTTCCTATATCATGTCGGGCCTGCTTGGTCCCCTTGTGCTTTCTCTGAACAAGCGCGTAACGGCAGCATTATGTACGCCCATGGGCTCAGTTCTGACGGCCATTTCATAGGCCGTTGGACGCGCAACCAAAAGGCTTCCCGACGGTGCCCGCCCGGAACTCTTCGATAATGCCCTCGACACTTGCATATGTTCCTGCCGTAAGGAAAAGGAGACCGGTGAGAATGATAATGACGTTAAGAGCCATCGATGCCCAGTCAACAAGTTTGTTCCCCTTCGGAATCCCGGCGCGGCCGTCGGCGCTCCGCATGCGGAAATAGGCCACGCCCCAAAAGACGAAGCCGAAGAAGGAGTCGAACAGGGAGGACATGAGAGAGAGAACTGAGATGGGTCAGCAGAGACCTCGAGAGCGATGGGGCCGACTTACGAGACGAGAAGAAGGGAATCAGCTCGGCAATAAGGAAAGCCAACAGCCAAAGCGCCACTGTTGATGTGTGTTAGTTGTGCTCACCAAAACAAGTTGGTCAAGACTCACAAAGAATAGTGGCCCACGAGCCCCAGCCAACAATGGTGTGCTCGTGCAAGTGCTTCGTTCCCTTGAAAAGGCGGAAGAAGAGGAAGCGAGCCGAGACACTGGCGTATAACACACCGAGGAAAACCAGAGTCGGGATCATGAAGGAGAAGGAGACCTTCTTGTAGACATCTTCGAGGGAACCAAAAGCCGGGGCGGTCATGTACTGGTTGCCGACGAAGGCGTAGACGACAGCTCCAACAATGCTGAAAACGATGATCTCGCCAATGGTGACGGCCCAGAGAGCCTTGGGAAAATCGCTGCAACGCATCGTCAGCAAGTACATTTTTGCGCGAATCAACAAAACATAAAGCCTACCGAGGATCTTTCATCTCGGCGATGAAACTAGGCAGCGTGATCTGGCCGATGAAGGTGTAGCTAATGTTCAAAAACGCATTCATTCCGGAGACGAACGTGGTGGAGGCCAGCGGGAGGGCCGTGACGATGGGGTTGCCGCCCGTCTTGGTGACGCCATTGTCACCCACGTAGGTGGATCGGGGGTCGTATCCGGCGGGATGGGACTGGATGCCGGCGAAGATGGTTGCCAGAAGCACCGAGATGAAGGTGAAGACGGCTGAGGCGGTGCCGGCCTTGGACAACGAGTCGAAGGTGCGGGGCAGCGAGCAGACCCAGCAGATGATGGTGACGACGATGGAGAAAACGACGGTTCGGCAGACGACGGGGTCGGACTCGGTCATCGTGTTAAGATACTTGGCGCCGACGAGGACGTGAAGAGCCTGCGCAGTTGTCAGCATGGGAATTGGAGTAATCAGAGTGAGTGGTCTGACGAACCTGAATGAACTAAGAAAGAGTCAGCAAGTTTTCAATTTGACGGCTAGACACAAGGGAACGACTCACGGTGTTGTTCAGGATAAACATCACGGCGGTGGCATACCACGCCCATTTCTTGCCCCAGAAGAGCATCTGACCAATGTCGCAAACGTCGCGGACTTCAGGATGCCTCAAACAGAATTGCCAGAGGACCAAAGATCTGTGGGCCAATGTCAGTAACTGGCCCTGTTTATGAGTGTGCAGCAAAAGACATACGTGTAGAGAACAATGAGGGCGATGACGGCGGTGAGGATGAGTCCGGGAACGAGGCCGAGAATACTGTACGACCACGGGAAGCTCATGATGGCCTAGAATTATCAGCGTTGCATCCTAGTCGCAGGCGAGGAAGACGCAGCAATACTCACAAGGCAGATGTACTCGGAAAAGAGCAAACCGGCGGTCTACAAACCCCCAATGGTGTGATTAGCAAGCATATCGGCGCATTCGAGAGGCGCATTGCAGGCCAACCTTTTGCCAGCTGCACGTCCGGTACTTGATGGCATGGCCATCTTCCTCGGCCAGCTGCTTCCCGAGGATGGCGTCCGGGTTCTCCTCGCTGTCGGAAGTCTCTCCCAGGCCCTCGTGGCGCGGCGCTATGCGAGGGCCGACCTTTGTCTTGCGGCCGCCGAACCAGGCGCTGAGGCCGGTCGTGCCGCCCGTCTCGACATCGGGGCGGGCGAAGGCGAGCTCGGAGGTGCCCTTATCGCTCGTGGCGGGCTCGGTTTGGCGCAGGTCCTTGTCCATGGCGCGCGAAACAGGCGAGTCGCGATCAATCCGATGCGTCGTCAGGGACTCGGGGAGGGGGGACCCTTCGGTCGGATTTGGCGATGGTGTGTCGTAGTTGGCGTATCAATGTTCGTTTGAAGGCCGGTGCGCGCGTCGAGAGGTGACGAAGTGATGCGATGGCGCAATGCGCAATGCTACAACGACGACGACGACGATGCGACGGAGGGGTCACAGACGCAGTCTCGCAGCAGAGGGGGGAGGGGAGAAGAAGAAAAAGAAGACGAAGAAGGGATGGAGATCAGGGCGAGAGGAGGTGAGACAAGAGAAAGATCGGAACAAGACTCGACTCTCGGACGCAAGACGGATGGATGTTTGATGTTTGGAGAGAAAGCGCAACCATGTGGGACGTGCGAGTTTATGAGGAGGAGCAGATTCGGCAGAGGGACGGACAGAAGATGGGAAACAAGACGCGAACAGGGTCACGCAAGTTGAATCCCGGCAGTTGCAGGCGCAAAGAATGCTCCAAGTCGGACTTGAACTTGAACGAACTTGGGACGCGGGTTCCTTGCGAGTCAAACACTATCAACCGGCCGGACCAGGGAGGGGGGGAGGAGGAGGAGGAGGAGGAGGAAGCGATGAGAGGGACACCTGAGCCTACCTATAAGATCGAGACAATGACCGGCAAAAGCAAGGGGATTACAATTCCCATGTACACATACCGTGCTGTGTACATGGACTAGAAACTACATGCAGTACAAGTAGACATACGCTTATGTCTTTTTTCCCATGATCGACTCAAGCATGGCAGAGTCGGGGGTTCTCCGCCAGAGATTGCGATATCCGCCAACAAGCGGGCTCGCTCGGTCAGAGATTTTACGGGCTTTTCCACGGCCATTGTCCTCTGTCACTGGCTGAACGAGAGAGTGGGAGAGGCCGAGGGAGTGAAAGGGTCTCACGCAGGTGGTCTGGCTGAGCACGTCATCGGCGAGAAACGGGGATGGCGTCGTCGTCGTCGTCGTCGTCGTCGTCGTCGTCGTTCGTTCGTTCTCTGGACTGGGACTCGGAAGAGACCCCGGCAAAACAACTTGCAGTACTAGTGGCGAACATCTGATGCGTGTGGCGGATGCGCCGTCAACGAGTCGCCGTTGAAGGCTGAAGGGATAGTGGTTGTTCGGCGTATAATTATGTAGACCGAAACGGCCAAAATAAACAATTCATAGTTGGCTTGTGAAAAACAAGCCCAAGAGCCAACTGTCATTGCCGTGTAGACGGACTCGTTCAAGAGCCAATTGTCTTTGTCCTACAATCGCAGTCCGTCCACAGACAGAAGATTAACAAAAAGGACAAGCATTCGGAGGATGCGCCACCAGAAAAGCTTGCTCATGCTAGTGACGTCGACCCCCTCTTCTGAGTCTCCCCCCACCACCCCGTCAGCAATTCGGGGATTTGTGCCAGCGCCAAGTAGCGCCGCTGGGAGTCAAGAGATGGCCAAGAGATGAGGCACACGGGGCGGGTGAGCTTGGCAGGGCGGGTGTCTGTAGCGCATGTCTTATGGTATCAGGACAGTCTTACAGTACCTTCTCGAGAGAACATGGACAACATCTGGGTTCTGCTTGGGAAGAAAGGCTACCAAACACTTGTTGTGTTACCAACCTGCCTTTCCATCACTTCCATCGTCCCGGGTCACCAGTGTAGCCTGTCGCCGTAGCCTGTAATCGCAGTTATGCCGGTGGCCACCCAGCAGCGTCACCACCGTACCGGTGACTTTGAAGAGACTTCGAGCTGGAAACTGCCCCATCTCTCGGCAGCCCTAGCTTCTTTAGCTCGGCGGCGGACCCAGGATGCTGCATGACGGGGCACTGGACCATCCCTGGCGGGGGAGCTGTAGGCTGTAGCCATGGCCAACTGCCTGTTGGAACTTGGGACAGTCCCAGAGAGGTGTACACTCCAATACTCTCTATGTACACCGACAGTGACACGGATGACTGAGATTTGACACCCAGTGACTCTCGTTGGACGGATAAGGATGTTGGATAACTCGGTTGAGTATGCAGCCAGTAAGACGGGCTTGACACATGGAAACACAAAACACGTGTTGGCATGTTTGCATGTTCCCCCGCCGTTGGCCAGTTTCTGAGCTCTCTCTGGCAAGTGTGGGTGAAGTATGATTGGCGTACATTAAGGTCAAGCGTTCGGAACACGGCCGTGAAATGTCTTAACGCTCTCCGGGAGCATGGGCCGAGGAGCGGATTGCGCCATCGGTATTTGAAATTGCATCAGGACGAGGAATCCCGAGCCAGCGGGATGGGTTCGCAGTTACTTCTTCTTCCTTTCTTTATTTTTATTTTTATTTTATTGTAGAACTCCAACTTGTTGATTATGTGATAACTGCAGGGTTCCGTTGGTCCCCGAGGTCTCTGTCTCTGTCTCTGTGTCTATGTTCTCCATCTGTGGACATACTGCATATGCAGGATGTCACTCGACGTCATCTACAACTATAGGTATATACTCATATATATATACACACATGCCGTGTTTGCGCCGTCCAAAATGCAGAGTGCTCGCATGCGGGGGAAACAAAAACGACAACACTCCCCCCCCTCAACCCAGATCATACCCTCCCTACACCTGCGTCTCGTCCCAGTCGGACCATCTCCGAATCACCTCGTCCACGGCGCCGATGCCCTTCTTGGACGTCTGCACCTCGAACCACTCGCGGTGCACCTGATTGCACCCGGCGCAGGTGATGGGCCCTGCGTGAAGCCCCATGCCCGAGAGCTCAATGTGGATGAGCCGCTCGACGCGGTGGACGTGCGGCGTCATGCGCGGCTGCTCGCCCGACGCCGCACTCGACCCCGGTATGTACGGGTAGTACCGCAGCACCTCGATCTCGTACGAGCACTGCTTCGTCCACTGCTGCATGCGTCGCTGCACGTTGGCCGCCCGCCCGATCTTAATGAGCATCTTGTTGTCCGCCGACGCGCCGCCGTTGGCCTTGGCAAACGCCGACACCACGTCGCTCGACCGCCGCTGCCGACCACCGCCCCGTGCCGGCGAGGGGGGCGCGAGGAGGGACCTCGCCTCCTGCAGCGGCGCCGCCTCCTTCTTGGACGTCGGCGTGATCCAGAACATGTAGATGTAGCCCGGCTCCTCGGAGCTGCCGTACGGCCGTGCCAGTTCGGCCATCAGCGCCGAGGCCGTCTGCGGGTCCGTCGTCGGCGGGATGAGGGACAGGTATTGCGCCGTCTGTGACGTCGACAGCGGCTGCGGCGACGGCTGCGAGCTCTTTCGGGAGTGGCTCGACGTGCTCGCCGTCGGGCGCCCACCGTTCGAGGGGGAAAGGAGCTGGCTCGAGGGCCGAGGCACAGCTGCAGAGCCGCCGTTCTGCACCGGTCGCGGCTGGGGCCGGGGCGCGGGCTGTGACTCCTCCTGGACCTCGTCGATGGGGATCGTGAAGCAGAAGCAGAAATGCAGCTGCTTCTCCTTCTTTGGCGGGCGGGAATGCGCGACCGATGGCTTTGAGGTCGTCGGCTGCGGTCTCCCGCCGCTTGGGCGCCCCCCCTGTGGTCGCTTTTGCTTCTTGCTCGGGTTCGACCCGATGTCTACGAGGCCGAGGCGGTCGGCGAGGGTATCGATGCTCGTGCGTTCTCCCAAAATTGGCTTACCGGACATTCTAGGCCCGGGGCTCGACTGGGCAGAGCGGCTGGCGGCCTGGTCTTTATGGTGGTGACAATAGAGCGACTCCTCCTTGAGCGTCGGCGAGAGGGCCTTGCCCTTGGCGGGCGTGACGGGGTTGCGGCATAGGTTGCCAGAGCCCGTCAGGCCCTTGCAGGTTGTTTTCGGGTTTTTGGAGTCGGAGCGCTCGAGGCGGTCTTCGGGAGTGTTGGCGATGTAGCCCATTGTTCGCACCGTTCGTCGGTCAGTCCGTCGTTCCGTCGGGTGTCGATCGAGTGATGCTGTAATTATTCGCGAACGGCCGGCTGCGTGGTCTCGTCGTATCGAGACGACCTGGAAAGAGGGTGGAGAAGGCTCAAATACGTCAGCGACGCCAAGGAGACGTCGCGTCAAGCGAGGTAAGGACTGATAATTTGAGTAGTCGTGACGGGGTCGTTATGACGAAGCTGTCGCAGCGAAGCGACTCACGATTCAAGCTTGGTGTTTGGGTGCGTGAATCAAGCCTGACCCCCCTGAACGACCAGATGATGCAACAGCAGCAGCGACAGCAGCACCAGCAGCAGCAAGAACAGGATTACTGCTCAAAACACCCATGGAATAGCTGCTCATCTCGACGGAGGCCCATGTCGCGAGGTGGGCGCGGACCTGAGGAGACGGGGAAACCGACTGGGCGAGGCTGGGTCCCGACGGGGTCAGACCGCCAGAGAACAGGGCATCGGGGCCTGTAAGCCTCTGAGAAGCTGCCCCTGTCGATGTCGCGTCGTCTTTGGGTATGGAGCGTATCCGTATGGTGGGGAGGCGAGCTGTTGGCGCCAGGACTGTGACTCGGACTCGGCCATGTCGAGATGTGGCTGGGGAGGAGGGAACGAATGTGGTGGAGTGGAGAGGAAGACTACCTGAGGCTAGAAATGTGGTGGCTGGATGTGGCTGACATCAATGTGGCTGAGTGCAACTGTGGCCAGGTTGCACAGCCATAACTACATGTGGCTTGGCCTTTCCAGTCTGTCCGAAAGCCACATTCCTCCGTCCAACTCCACTCCACCAAGAATTGCATCGCCGTCCCTGCATTTCCGCCTCACCTGGTGCCATTTCCTCAACGCGACACCAGCAACAACAACGCAGCCATCCATGATGGCCCAGAAGCTTGATACGCGAAGTCCGTCAGAAATAGCATCCTTTCCCTAACCAGATGCATCTAGGCGTGGTCAAGGCTCTGACGACCAGTATGGCCTACCTGCGACGGCCCGATGCATGTAAAGGCTGGCTCTACCGTTGCGGATGGAGCACCCAGTGACCGGCGCGTGTCTGTGACCATATGCGGCGTGACGGGACCCCGAACAGCGTGCCAGAGACCGGAGCGGACAGCGGATAACGGACCAGCTTGATTTGCCGAACAGACGCATCAAGTCCAGTCGAAAAGGTGGTCTCTGGAAGATTCGCAACCAACGAGGATATGCAATTGTCATGTGTTGTCCAGATCCTCCATCCGCCACAGAGATCTGCCCAGGCTGCATTCAGTTGAAGTCCACCACCACATCTTAATCGCTTTATCGGGCTTTCGACTCGACGGGTTTCTTCCCTACACGCTTCACGAAGAAACAATGGGTGCTTTCTCGGCACGCCATAGACATGGACAAACCCACCAACACATGCAGGTGAACCACAAGCCAGTAAGGCTCAGAGATGTCATGCCCTACGGATACAGGCGACAGGCTACGTACAGCTGCCCCTGAGCCCGGTAATCTCGGGGCCCACGACGCGGCGAGCAGAATCACACCACAAGCAGACCATCGGCAAGTGGATCATCCGGGGTGGAGCAGACTGGGACTACGGGCAATCTGTGCCTCTTGGGGCTCTTTCAGCTTAACAGGAACGGCTCCGAGCCCGTCCTTTCCGACTCTTGTGAGCCCAGTTGCGGTGTTTGAGAGGCAATGAGGCGAACCCCAAGGCGATCCCATCAGTTACCGCCTCCGGATTCGCCAATCTCATCTGGCCTGCTTTTCGTATTCGGTTTGTTCCTTTTTTTGAAGTGTTTCCCCAAGGGCTAGAGGGAAGAGAGGCGTGGATTCGAGCTTGGCTTCGGAAACACGCAACTTGTCGTACCACATTCTGAGCGGATGCCGGTGAATTTTCATCGTGCCATCGGCGTCTGCACCCCTGCCCTGCGCCGCCGTTCGAAAATCGATCCAAAGCCCGTCATGTCAACACAGGTTTGCGTCTCCACTTGATGCTGAATGATTGTGTATAATTCCACATTGGTCCCCTTTGCCGCTTTCTTGGTCCTCTTTTTGCGATCCTATTGCTGCCGTTGAATTGTGGGAACGACATCTCGTCTTTGATTCAGTTTCTGTCTTGCTTTCAGTCTTGCTCTATCTCTCTGAATCTCTCTCTTAATATCTCTCTTAATATCTTTCTCCTGCAATCGGGGCCCAACAGATATCATGGCGGCGTTCTGGTAAGTCATCCGCATACACTTGGTTCAACACCCGCTCACACACGACCGCAGGAACTCGACCGTCTTGTTCCCCAACCACACCTCGACCCAGACCTACCTCAGCGTGCTCGACGACGTCAACAAGTACAATGTCCAGCTCAACATCGTCGAACGTCTCTGGGCCGCCTGGTACCTGTGGATGCAGAACGACATCCTCGCCACCGGCATCATGACCTTTGTCATGCACGAGGTCGTCTACTTTGGCCGCAGTTTGCCGTGGATCATCATCGACACGATCCCTTACTTCCGCAGGTGGAAGCTTCAACAGGTGAGCCTTCCCTCCACCCCCCGTCCCCCCCCCCCCCCATCATGGATGAGCTGCGGATCGGGGAGCTGCATACGTGTTTATGCCGCTCCTTGCCACCCAACTCTCTCATCAGTCCCTCGATCGTTGCCATTCAGTCACTCACCCCCTCCGCAGCAAAAGATCCCGACCTGGAAAGAACAGTTCGAATGCGCCGCCCTCGTCCTCTTCAGCCACTTCACCGTCGAGCTCCCGCAGATCTGGCTCTTTCACCCCATCGCCACCTGGTGCGGCCTCGACTACGCCGTGCCCTTCCCTCCCTGGTGGAAGATGGCCTACCAGATCGCCGTCTTCTTCGTCCTCGAAGACACATGGCACTACTGGGTGCACCGCGGCGCCCACTGGCCGCCGCTGTACAAGGCCGTCCACAAGATGCACCACTACTATTCGGCGCCCTTTGGCATGACGGCCGAGTACGCCTCCCCGATCGAGGTCATGTTCCTCGGCCTCGGCACCGTCGGCTCGCCCGTCCTCTGGGTGCTCATCACCAAGGACCTGCACCTGTTTACCATGTACATGTGGATCGTCCTACGCCTGTTCCAGGCCATCGATAGCCACTCGGGCTACGACTTCCCCTGGTCATTGAGGCACTTCCTCCCCTTCTGGGCCGGCGCCAGTCACCACGACGTCCACCATGAGAAGTTCATCGGCAACTATGCTTCGAGCTTCACCTGGTGGGACTGGCTCATGGATACCGAGGCCGGCGCCGAAGCCCACCAGCGCCGGCGCGAGAGGAGGCTGGCCAAAGCCAAGAAGGCTCAGTGATGGGAGAGGATTATGGGAGGAGAAACACCTCGACCAAGGGGTCTCCCTGCTGGGCTCAACATCTATCTGCGTGGAGTGGAGGGAACCCGTCGGAGAATGAAGCCGGCCGCGCATTCTTTCTTTTATGGCCGGCACAACGACCTCGTATTATGACGAATTGTAATCGGACTAGACTTGCTACGAAGCCTGCATCGACTCATTTGGCGTTGTACATATTCTATCCTAATGAACACCCATTAATGACCCTAGTCACCGGGTCCTGGAAGGGTGTTTGCTTGACGGTGTTTCAAGCAAACCACTGCATCTCGTGCCGCATGCATCAATGCCGCTCGCCGTGTGTGCTTCGGATAGCGATTGTCTACAGGAAATAATCGTAGCACTGCGTTATGATGCGTTAAAAGCGTGTTCCACGAATCACGATGCACTTGATTCAACGGCCGGCAGGCAAGGTTCGATAGTCTAGGCCTCACTGCTCTTGGGTCTCGGAATCGGGTGTATACAACTCGAGTCAAGAGACTCCTACGGTATAGTCAACTTGATGTCCAGTGTCTTTTTTGAGATTCGACGAACGAGGATCACTTCGGATATTTCCAGACATCTAAGGACACCTGACACTTCACTGCAATTACTCATCTTAGTGCATGGTTAGACTCTGCCAGGCCGAGACCCCCAAGTATCACGATCATCGTGATCTTCGACCGCGTCCTGAGCCAGCGAGTGGTGAGAGGGGAAACAGTAACGGCAAGCAACAGAGAGATTCTCGGACACTAAGCCCTCAGCGATAATCGAAGGGGCATGACGAGGATCCAGGTTGCCGTTGGTGACACAAGGGATGAGGTCTGATATTGAAGCTGGCAAACCTCTCCTCATTCTCGAGCAGACAACGAACGGCATTGAGGCCTTTTCATCTTCCAACGACCATCCCAACGGCGGAAGCAAGGGACCGACGCCTGCATCACCACCTCCGGGATGCGCACCCCAGCACACCCCCCATTCTAGACCATGCCAAGCTTGCCCAAAAGGTGAAATTGAGCGTCAGCCTAAGTTAGTCACGGGCAGCCAAACCCCCCCTGGTTCTCGATGCAAGGCGACGGATGCATGCAAGCGACGCGCCGTTGTGGCACGCCGTATCCCTATTTAGGCTGCGTCCAGGGGGGTCTGGTAAGATTGGAAAATAGATCTTGGGTAATCATTGGGGAGAGCGGAAAGAGATCTGGACTCGTTTCGTCGGGGGATCGCGGTATTAAACCCGCCCTGGCACCCCCGATGATCTTGAGTATTGGGACTCCGCTTCTCTCTCAGGCTCTCACGATCATCGCTCGCTTTCGCCTCGTCGCCTGGAACCTGAACAAGTCGCTCGTTTTCTCTTGCATCACCAACTCACTCGTTCCAACCTCATTTCCGATATCCCGCAGCCCGCAAAACAACAAGACCAAAGACATGGCGCGCTACCTTCTCCCCGTCCTGGCCTTCACGGCCGCCGTCCTGGCCAAGACCGACCTGGAGGGCTGCACCTCCTTCACCTCGACCGTCACAGTCAATCCATCGCCGGGTTACGGCAACACTTACGAGACCGTCATCTGGTACGTTCCCGACACGCTCGAGATCTGCGCCGGCGTCGATTGCGGCGGCGGCCGCGCCCCGCCCCGCAAGGTCCCCGGCTGCCCGGCCTACTCCGGCACCGAGACCGTGACCGCGAGCTTCCTCCCCACCAACCCGGCCGCCCTCCGGCCCACGGCGACTCCCACGGCGACTCCCACCGCCTTCACCACGGTGCTCGGCGAGACAGACGCCGACAAGGCCACGGCGACGACGTCGGCCACCGTGAGCAAGCGGACCAGCACCATCATCAAGATCGTCACAACAACGTTGTCCACGGGCCAGGCGAGCGGCACGAAGCACGCCATCGGGAGTGTCGACCCCACGGACGGCGCGTCGAGAGGCAACGGCACGGCGTCGGCGACGACGAGGGCCACGGTGACGTCCACGATTACAACTACGCCGGCGGCGGGTGGGAGCGGGTCAGGGAGCGGAGCTGCCGGGGCTTCGAGCACAGAGGTCCCGGCCGGGGCAGGGCCGACGGCTCGCGCCGGTGTGGCGGTCATCATTGGTGTAGCCGCTGCCATCGCTGCGTTTGCTTGAGCGGATCATGATTGGTCTCGAGTCCGAGTAGGAGCGGCTTGAGGGATTCTTGTCTGCGAGACTAGATCCCTTTCCGGCGTAGGGCGATCCTAATCGCATGTACTGTACTTCGTTTCTGGTGCGGGCAATGATGTCAGGCGTCCTCTGGGTAGTGCTCCTCACGACGGCACTCGTGGGACAAACGCCGATTTATAAATTATCCTTGACCTTATTATCTTCTAAGTCGCTGGGCATTTCTGTAGGATCACCCGTGGAAGTTTCTTATTGGTGAGCTTTCTGCTCTTGGGTACACGAGCAGAGTAGGGAATGCCAAAGGGCGATCACCTGTTTGGGGGGGTGGGAGTGAGTTCACATAAGAATAGTCTCATTTCCATCCCGCAAGTTTCGTTTTTCTGCATCTCTTCCATCGCTGTTGGTCTTTCATCACATCCATCACAGCCATCACAGCCATGTCTAAGCCTACTGTGCTCATCGTTCACGGCGCTTGGCATACGCCCGCACACTATCAACCCTTCGTCGACGTGCTCGAGGACAAGGGTTACCCGTGTGTTGTCCCTAAACTTCCGTCAGGAGACACCCTGACGCCAGCGAGCGCTCCTGAGGATGACATCCGTCTCGTGAGAAAGATAGCCTCAGACCTGACAGAGCAAGGCAAAGATATCGTCGTCCTCGCCCACTCTTACGGCGGAACAGTCTCGACAGAGGCTCTCAGCGGGCTCGGCATCAAAGACCGAGCCGTTTCCGGAAAGGCTGGCGGTGTCCGCTTGCTCGTATACCTTGCCGCCTTCATCGCCGCCGGGGAAGAGTCGCTGGAAGATTTCGCGCCTCCGGGCATGTTCCCCTGGTTGCGCCTCAACGTAAATACACTCCTCGTATCTGGACTTCTCTCCAGGCCAAGGAGCGTACGTCGCTAACCGTGCCATAGGAAGACAAAACTGTCGCCACTTTGGCTCCCGACGCCAGTGATCTGTTCTACTCAGACGTGCCCAAAGCAGAGCACGAGAAGTGGGCGAGCTTGTGGACAGCAACTCCCGCCGCGTGCTCACAGTATCGCACAAAAAGCTTGGCATACAAGAACATTGACACGGCATACATCCACACTGAGCACGATGCTGTGATCTCCGCGGAGGCGCAGCGCATCTTGGTCGGGAGGGTGAAGGACCTCGGGGTCGAGATCCGGGAGGAGAGCCTGCCGTCTGGCCATTTTCCTTCTATCAGCATGCCCAAGGAGTTTGCAGACCTTTTTATTCAACTGATCGGGGATTGAAAGCAAGCGTTGAGCGGCAAGAGGTGCGGATCACTTAGCCCTAAGTCCCCGGCGTCATTAAAGATGGTTTATGTCTCGTCTGGACATACGAGACAGTTCTTGACACGCTTGCCTGCCTGCCTACATCAGCTGGCAAGCCTCCTGAACAGCACAAGTTGTAACCTACCACGAGGTCAGACAATACAAGAGATGAGCCTGAATAATTCTCCAAGAAGTGTGAATTGTGCAGCATAGTTCTCCCCTGACAGCGTTTCCTGTTCACCGCCCCAAAATGCAACAACCGAGCCTCGGGAATCTGGGTTCGTGGACAAGGTCCCCAGAGCGAACTCGGCCTACCGTCCAAGGATTGTGCCATCTCCTCCACAAAGCACTGGACAGTTTAAACTTTAGGCTGGGTGGGGGGAGCATGAATAACGGATCAGACGAGAGGCCGAGGCCGACACGTCATGCCCGCCGGGCCGCTGCCCTGGCTCAGCGGCATCAACAATACCTCCACCATCGGAAGCTCCCTAGGTCCCGGATCTGCACAAGTTCTCGGTTTCATATGGGAGGTTTGGCGCTTACGACACATTCACGAGCTGTTACGTACAATGCGGTCCCCTGAGTAAGTGCCAAGTTAAGTCTGAAAATGGAAGCCGACTTTGACTGGCGAATCGGAAGGGAGTGGCTGTTCAGTGCCCCCCCCCCCCCCTATTCTCTATTCACAATTCGTTCATTGAATCCTAACAGCCCTTCTGACATCTGATTGCGTGCTGCGTTTGACGGATGTAAGTGTTATGCCGTGTTACCCTGTCGAAGAATTACGGAGTGCGCGCTCTGCCGGACTCCCTTGATCACCGGCTGCGCGTCACGGCATTTGGATACCTGATGTAGTAAGAATAGACCGAGACGGGAATCCGTAAAGTAATACCGATAGCTCCCTTGAGTCTTGTATAAAATCGTCAACCCCGAGTTCACAACTCACCACTCAACACCAGAGAGTCACACATCATCGAAGCATTCCATCATCCAGCCAATTTTCGTCCCCATCCCACCATATCCTCTTTTGACAAGATGCCTTTCGTCGCCGTTATCACTTCCGACATCCCCTCCGAAAAGAAGGACGACTTCCTCGGACACTGGCCCTCCATCAAGGAAGGCATCTCAAAGCAGCCTGGTGTTGTGGGCGTTGCAGGAGGTCAAGTCGTCAACGAGAACGGGACGCCTGTGACTGAATTTAAGTTTCTGCAAACCATAAGTGAGGCCCACCCCCACCCCCCCAAAGCGAGAATTTGAGGATCATGAAGTCTGAACCGATACCACAGCGTTCAACTCAGAGGCGGACGACAAAGCCTTTTCCGAATCAGCATGGTTCAAGGAGCGCGAGGCACAGCTCAACACTAGCAACCCCGGCGGCCAGCCGCGCATCAAGAAGTTCGAGACCGGACCTGTACCCAGTGAGAAGCCCAAGGCCTTCGCCCAGTTCTCGTTCCTCGACGTAGCGGACGAGAGCAAGCACGAGGCGGCGAAGCAGGCTTGGCTCGACCTCGTCGCCGCCCTCGGCCAGTCGGTGCACTTTGGCGGCAAGAGTGTTGGTGACGGGCCGAGCACCGGGTTGGGCATCCTGGGATGGGACAGTGAAGATGTGAGCCAAGTCATTTCTGGAGTTTTTTGCTTGTGATGCATACTGACAGGCTTGCTATAGGAGATTAGAGCGGCGTTCACGAAGCCCGAGGTCCAGGCTGCTTTGCAGAAGTACCAGAGCTTCGGGGAGGGCGGCAGTGTCCTGGTCAAGCTCGACGTGTGATGCAACCAACTGAGGAGAGCATTGCTCAGCATTTACATGACGTTTGAAGTTTATAGAATATGTTCAAGCCCTACTATCGCGCCAAGTTTGTTCTGTAAACATTCCCAGAAGCTCTTGTCCAAGTCAGTTGGAGAATGTTGGCCCTTTAACTATGTGCTCCTCATGTACAGCTACGTCGGGCAGGTCTCCTGGACCGAGAAAGCGTTTATAGACTGTAGATGATACTAGAACACAGAAAGAATGCATCAATATATAGAAACCCGGGGTTCAATCATTGCCGAAATGCAAAAGAGAACTCATCTTAACTTTGTAACCAAGATGGCTGGGGGAAGGGGACTCGGGTTGGCAATATTAGTTTCTTCACGACTAAACATGGACGTCTAGTTCAAGGAAACGGGTCGATTGCTGCACTATTTAACCTCACCGGTTTGATACTTTTGTCCATTGTGTCTTGTTGAATGCCCTGAATGAAGCTTGCGGAAGACGTTAGATTTTCTGCAAATGACTTAAACCTGAAGTTGAAGCAAACGAGCACACACCATCACTAGTTGCTAGTGTCTAGACATTGGGTATCCATCGTGCGTCGAATAGAATCATGTTTCGTCCTCTAACTAAACAGACATGTGTATGTGCAACACCGACTACGATTTGATTCTTCCTGTGCGTCGCGGCGTCGCAGGATGTACCTTGAGCCGCAAAGCTCGCCAGTCGGGAAACGCAAGATTGTGGCCTTGATCTTCCATCCATCTCGCGACATGCAAGGGGACCACCGCCTTCCACTCGTCGCCCGCGGTCCACGACCTGTCGGCGGCGGCCAGCTCGAGGTTACGGATGCCGTCGGACCGCCAGAAGACAGCGTCGAGCTGCGGGAACCTCCCCTTTGTCGTGGCTTCAGCCAACGACCTGAAGCTCTCGTCCCCATAGTTGTCCGAGAGGTCGACGTGTAGCTGCTGCACGCACTCGGGTAGGAACTCCGGGAGAAGTTCCAGGTCTGCTTGGAATATCTGGTTGGCGGTCATGCCACCTCTGTCAGGCCAGATCATGTACCCGTCAAGGTTAATGGTCTTGAGGGCCGTGAAGTCGGCGAGGGATGTCATGGCATACTTTTCTCTGCCCGGCCTCCATCCCTGGTACATCCACCTGTGTTGCACTAAGTTCAAGTACTCCAGAGTATCGCGTTGACCCGCCAAAGAATTCTGTATCTCATTTGGCGTGGGGCAGTGCTTGTTTCTGGCGATGAAGGTGAGGTGTGTGAGACGAGGCAACCCTTTCATTAGCTGCGGTAGCATTCCCTCCCAAGATCCGTGGACATGGATTTCCAGCCACTTCAACGCCGGTAGCAGAGGCAGGCTGTTCAGGGCACCGGCAGTACAAGATAGGAGCTTGAGGTTGGGCGCAGCGTCAACCAGAAGACGCTCGATCGAGGACGACGTCGTTGGATGGTTACACGACTCGTCATGCGGCCCGAGGCATGCGTCGCTCTCGTGGTTATCAATGGCCAGCTCCATTCGTTTCACTCCGGGCAAAAACGTCTGTTGACCGCTTCGAGAGGCCCATAGTGCCAGGGAGCGGAACGTCCACCAGCGAGGGGCGCACAGGTTCAGCCCCGACAGATTCCGAGCCGAGGCCAGCAGTAGCTGGATGAGGCACTCGGGGAGGTCATGCAAGTCGAGCTCTGCGGAGTCGAAAGCGAGGCCCGTCTTGCTGGCCAGCCGTGTGACCAATCCGTTTTGCTCGGGGGTGATCGGTTCGGAACCGCGACGACAACAGGTGCAGTTGCGCTCAAAGGCGTTGATGTCGACGCACCTGAGCAGACCAGCCAGCCTGGGACTCTCGTCAATGGTTCGCAACAGCTCGCAGAGACGCAGGGTCAGCCCAGTTCGAGGGGTTTGCCAGTGTCGGTTGTCGTGGTGTAGGAAGCGATGAAAAAGTATCGGCTGAGCCACGCGTCGAAGGGTTTTCGATGTCAAGCACAAGTTGAAGAGGGTGGTACGGTGAAGCCGGTCACGTTCCCAGTCGTCCGATGTCGGGCGTGCGTCGATGCTTGGTTTCGATATCCTAACTGTGAATGGTTTGCAGTGAGGGCACAGCAAGACGCAAATCCGGTCGAGAAGCTCAACTGGTAGGTCAACGAAGGTCATCATCTTGGTAACGTCCGAGGGGCTTCTCAAAGAACTGATATCCAGAGGCAAACCTGAGTCAAAAAGGTAAGTTGGCTGTTGCAACAAGGATATCTCTCCGTGATTATGAACAAATTGTTCCGGCTGACTTGTGTCACACTGGCTCTTGGAAAATAGTTGATCCTAAGTGATGTCTGACTCATGTTGTCCTGTAAAGCGCAAAGTCGACCAACACTATTTGGTCAGTTTAGTACCTAGATAATACCTAATTCCGATGCTGACAAGCCGATACATGTTCCTTATACCACCTCCGTATCATTGTGCTCGAAGCCGGTGCACTACGTTGCTTTGCTGTCCAGACGACGTGATGAAGACTCGCACACGAGAACTGGCACTGAGGTGTGGCTGATGTCAAAACCTTGACGTGCCAACGAAGAGGTCGGATTTGCTGTTGCTCTGTAAAATGCAAACTTAAATCCTCAGTGGACATGTGACCAGACAATGCAACATTGGCAGGACGCTGTCCATCGATACCAACTTCGTCAAAGCCAAATGAAGAATTTCCAAGATGGTTTAATTGGCCACCCAGTCTCTATCTAGAGGTCAATTGAGCCCCAGGTCTCCTCGTAACAAGAACGTTGATGAGGCTAAGTACCGAGTAGATGTCTGCGCGGAAAGATATCAGATCCCGGGTTCTTGGGAAATGAAAAACAGATTTGGTCAAATACTCGGAGACAGTGATGCGAGGCATGTATTAGGCTTGTACGTGGTATATGATGCTGGTGAATGACCAGAAGGCTTTGGATATGGGCAAAAGTATAGAAACGACCGTCTTTCTTCAGAGGTATGTTTCGGTGACAGTATTAATCCGCAATTCAGTATCTCACGGTAGTTCCTTTGTCGCCGACAATCCCCACGTCGACGTCGCCCTTGGACGACCTCTCCGAGTCAACGACGTGCCTGCGACGCAGATTGCCAGCATCGTCATGCTCGGCATCCCACTGGGCCAGCTCAGAAAGCGGCACTTGGACCAGACGATGTGTGTTGGCGCCGTTGTCCGAGACGTCGAGGATCTCGGGACGGATTCTGTAGCCGCGCCACTTGGGCAACATCCACATCCAAACGGCGTAGTAGAGGAAGCAGACAATGAGGCTAAGTATCCGAGTAAGCGATTCGGTCTTGGTACTATGAAAAGGGCGGGGTGGGGGGGGGTGGACTTACACGGCGATACCGACGACACAGTACGTCGCATACCAGAAGCTGACGTTGCCGGCGTACGGGCCTCCTTTTGGTGGCCACCAGGGCATGGCGAGGATGTAGACCTGGAGAAGGATGAAGAAGATGACGGTGACGTGCCATGACTTGAACTCGGTGCGGCCGAGGTTGGCGCGCTTACGTCGGGTACGGATGAGGTAGACGCCGATGGCCATGGCGAAGTGGAAGATGCCGTCAGGATACGTCTTCAAACTGACGACTTTGGGTCTGTTAGTGATTTCGAGTGTATGTGTGTGTTGGTGAGAGCTTATGATACTGACCAAACTGGAACGCGTCTCCGGCGGGTGGAGCAGCAATCATGATGAAGGTCATGACCCATTTGAGCAAGTAGGGACCGATGGGGGTTCCGAAGGGCTTGGTGTTGACCCAGAACTCGGTCCAGGGCAGCACGCCTTGTCTGGAAACGATCGTGTCAATAACAAAAGTAAGGGGGGTGGGCGAGTGCTGAACTGGACTGCATCACACTTACCGGCCAATTTCACGGATGACGCGAGAAGAGCCGATCAAGACGGCAAGCAGGTTGCCAAAAGCACTAAGAAGAACCAAGAAGTTGAGGGCTTGCTCGGCGGGTCCCTTGCCAAAGACCTTGGTGAAGAAGACGGCGGCAGCAATCTCCTTGGCACCTCTGAACTCGGCCTTGGGCACTGTTGCATATGACATGTCAGCCGTCGTCCTTGGAGCTAGTTTGTTGAAGACTTTTAAAAGAGAGCGGCCTCACCTGCGGCGAAATAGGCAACGTTGCAGAACATGTAGAGCACGGAGACGACAATGACCGAGATGGTCGCATGGCGCTTCAACACGGGGATCGGGTTCTTGATCTCGTTGACCACGTTAAACGCGTTGGAGTAGCCCGTGTACGAGAAGATGACGTTGACCAGGGCCGTGGCCAGGTCGTTGCCGTTGTCCGTGGTGCCCTCGAACGAGTTTCGGAAGTTGGCGGTCGGGTCGGGGATGTGGTCGAGGTTGCCGCCGAGTACGACGAGGCCGGTGATGGAGATGAAGACGAGGGTGACGATTTTGATGGCGCCAATGATGTTGGTGGCCCAGAGGGAGTACTTGTTGTGAGCGATGACGCAGATGACGGCGAAGGTGTAGGCGGCGATAGCAACGCCTTTCAGCTCCCAAGGGGACGGGGTTTTCCCTGCGATTCTCCAGAGGTACCGGGACAGAACTACGAGTTGTTGATGTTAATTAAAGTATCCCCCTCTCTGTGAACACCGTGCCGTAGGACATACCAATGGCGTTACTGCTGCTAAAAGAGAGCAAGACAGACTGCACGGCAAAGGCAATGGGGAAGAAGTGCTTTGGCCGAGGGTATGCTTGTTCGAGGTAGACGACTTCGGAGCCGCTGCGGTTCGGGAAGTAACTGGCGAGTTCAAGGTACACGCTGAGTCCGGCGAGGGCCATCAGGAAACCGAGAGTCCAGTAGATGAAGGCCAGGCCGACGGACCCGGTGCCGTTGAGGACGGAGGCGGCTGCGAGAGAGATATGTTAGCATCATATCGAGGATTTGACTCTCCAGTGCGGGAGGCCTGAGGCTGGGTTCTCGTACGTGTTGAAAAGATGCCGGTGCCGATCATCTGGTTGACATTCAAGAAGATGACGGTGAGCCATCCTACGTGATACCCCAGCGGCGAGTGCTTCTCGACAGGAGCCCCAACCGCCTCCTGATACGCGGGCCTCGACCCATTGCCTCCCTTTGCGAGCGTGTACGCGAGATCTCCGTCGCGGATGATGGAGTGTTCCGAGTCGGACGCCTCGACGTCGACGGCGTGAACCCCGGCGCCGCTCGTCTTGAACGGCGACGAGAACTTGGAGAAGACCATGCCGGGATGGGTATGATTCGCAGGCTGGCTGGCAGAGGAAGAGATGATCCACTGAATAACCTTTGTGGGCACGGAGCAGACAAACGGTGGTGGTGGTGGCGGCCAGCCACGGACGCAGCTTTTGGCTAATGCTTTCAAGGGTTGACGGATGGCGTTATGCGGGGGAGGAGGAGGAGAAGAGCTCGAGAGAGGTCCGCAACGAGAGGGACGGGGTTCACATTGCGTCCCACAGCCATGTCTTTAAAGCTTTGGAACGAGACGAGACGGGCAGAGCATCTCATCCGACGGCCGAGCCTGTGGCCATGTGTGATGTGACGTTCAACGCAGTAGACTATCAACGCCAAGTACGCCAACAAAATGCGAACATGGGGGCGAGAAATGGCACAATTCTCTCTCCCATCGCCCCCCTCGAACCTCACAAGAAGAAGAAAAACACCAAAAATGAGTTCAAAACTGGCCTTCTTAGTCCTCTTGGTCGTCAACCTGTTATCCCCTCCCCCTGTCCAGGGAAGAGGAGACCGACCTTCCTATGTCAGCCAGAGCCAAGGAGCACGCAATGCCGGCCGACCATGACGACCGTTGGAGCACGCCCGTCCACGCGTGGGATGGTTACAGCGATCCCCGGAACTGGCCATCAGATAATTAGGCTACTTTTAAAGTGTGTAACCTTATACAGAACCCTGCTATCGCCCCCATCTCATAGGATCCCCACCCCCCAGCTTGCCACGCTTTCTTATCAAGGAGCATTACGGACGTCTTGAACGGTTGGCGGATCCTTCCCTCTTTGGGCGAGCTCTGTGTCTCACATTCTCCCTCGTTCGATCCAGGATCCAGCTCGTGTTCTGGTTCCTTGGCATGGCTTAGCATTGTACCGAGATGGTCTCTCGGGTGGCGGTCGCCGAGCAGCAAGAACTCAATCACATACTACAAGTGTACGAAGCTCGCTTATTCGAGGGTTCTGTAAAGGATCATCACCACGGCACAGGATGAACGGTCAGCAGTCGACAGGAAGAGGCACAAACACAAACACAACCACACACATACACACACACACACACACACACACACACATGCGCGTCAAGGGTTTGATTTTTTCATTCAAGTAGCTGCCGAATCCGTGCGCCGAGACTCTTGGATATCGATTGCGTGCCGGCTCCAGAGCCTAATCGCCTCACGACCGCCCCTTGCTCTTGTTCCCTTCGCTGCGGATGAAGGGCTCGAGCGGGAAGACTTGGGCTTCAGGTGTGACGCCTTCGTACAGCTGAGCCCACCTCTCTTTCAGCGGCGCTGGCGTCTCCCACGCGTACTCGGGGTCGCTGAGCCATTGTCTAAGCAGGTGGCGCCTGCGAAGTTCGCCGTGTCAGTCAGCTCTCATCACAAGAACCTCTTGCGGCAATGACTGGTATTCTCTTGCGTAACAAGAGAGAGAGAGAAACTCACTGCTGCTCTTGGGTGTCGGTGAAGCCGTCTCGGGCGTGGAAGATGGCCATGTTATTGGCGTACTGGATGTCGCTAGGTAATATGTTTCAGTACGTGACATCGACTGATTCAGGGCGTGTAGTTTGACTGTACCCCTTCTGGAAGTCCAGGTTCACCGCGAACTTGTCGCCGAGGTAGTGCAGCGTGTCGAGGGCCTCAGCCTGCGCCTCGGAGATGGGTGGGATTTCCTCGCTTCGGGGGAGCGCGCCGTAGCCGACAAAGTACCGCCGCGCATATTGGACGGCCAAGCGCTCGGGAGTCGTGTCGGTGGCGGGCTGGTAATGCACAAGAGGCCGCGACGTGAAGGCCTTCTGAGGAGTGCCGAATCTATAATACCGCAACACACCAAAGGACACCGGTAAGAATGGGGGGTTGCCACTTGTTATTGTTGTTGACGAGGTCCTCGCCACAAGAGGCGCGAGCCTCGAGACATTAATAGACTGTTATGGGCACGACTTACACTTCAAACTGCCAGTCCTGGGTGAGGGTGTGGATGAGATCCGGCCGGGTGTTGGCGATCTCGTTGTACACCCGCGCGATGCTCGCCAGCTTGCTCGTGCCGCCCTCGGCCGCCGTCGACAGCGCAAACAGCGAGACAATGTCGCCGGCGTCCGTGTGGAAGACCTGCTTGTCCGCCGTGTACGCGGGGCTGCCGATCTGGCCCTTTTCCTTGGTAAGCGTCAGGTCCTTGATGTGCGTCAGGACGACGTCGGCCGGCCTGCCGTCGTACTGCCTGTCCTGGCGGCCGCGCCGGGGCGCAATGTGCGACGAGAGGCCGGCGTAGATGATGATGTTCTCCTCCCGCGTGTGCTCGTCGACGCGGAGCCCGCGCACGACGAAGAAGCCGTGGCCGTTGTGCAGCTCGTAGGAGAGCTTGCGGAGCTCGGCGTGCAGCTTCGGCAGCGGAAACGTCTCCTGGTTGATGTGGCCAAGCGACAGACCCAGGGCTGTAGGAAGCGAGGAAGAAAACGTTTGGGTTAGCGGCGGAGGAAGTGGGATGCATCATCATGCATGACAAGGTACACAACAAACCCATCCGGGCTGTTCATACTTACACTTGAAGTGGGCTAGCGCGGCGTCGAGCTCGTCGAGCTGTTCTGGCTGGAGGACGTACGTCCAGTCGTACTCGTCGGCCAGCGTGGCCCCGTCCCAGACCAGGTCGCTCTTGAACTGCGCGGGGAGGCCCTCGGGCAGCGTCTTGGGGAGACCTGGCTCCTGGGATCGACGGGCGACCCGGGCCTGATACTTTTCGTAGTCTGGCGCATACTGGATGTCCGGCTGGACAGGTCGGGCGACGGTAACGGTGGCCATGGTGCTAGATCGGCAGGTAATCCTTGATTTTCGGCTGGCTGGGAAGCTGGAAAGGAGAGGGAGGGATGTAGGCGTGTTGTTTCCTGAGCCAGGGGTTTGCCGTCTGTCTACTTTCTGACTAGTCTCTTTCGAATTCTAATTGTTGCAGTCCCTCTGCGGCGAAGTCTTCTTATGTTTCTTGGTTGAGAGGCGCGTTGGCGATGGCGACATTGGGCTTCTTGATGTCGTGCCGCGGAGAAAGTGGAGAAAGACTCACTTATATGGCTCAAGGGGGAGCCTGATGATGACAATCGAGTCTAACCCCTCACGCTTCGGCTGGCGTTCCGCCCGATTTTGGGTTGGAGCTCTGTTTCTCAGCATGGCGTGCAGATGGGAGAGTGGCCTTACATTTCATGCATCATCTCATGTTGCTTGGCTTTGGAGCGGGTTCAGAGGGAATAGCGAAAGCCAAGCAGGAGTGCAATCAGATGGTTGGGATATGCGACGTGAGTAGACACAATTCCTGGCTCCCCCGAAAAACGATACCAAAACATCTTTTTCACTTGTTTTTTTTGCGTCATTACCCTTCTTCCAACTCTCGACTATCCCACCCGTCTCATTGTTTGTCTTGGAAACCTGCCCACCGGGCTCCCGGCCACCCCTTCCGGCCCCGCCCCCGCCTCGAAGAGCCGATACACGGCCAGCCCATCGGCAAGATCCATCAGTAGCTTTTAGAACACCCGATCGTTCCACCAGAGCTTCCATGCCTCCAGCTTGAAGCACGCTTGTCGATCCATCACCCTGGCTCGAGTAACCCTGTTCACTCACTTGCATGTCGTGCTGCCGAGCACCCGGAACCCCATGTGCGGCATCGGCCCGGGCCTGAGCAAGTCCACAACTTTTGCGTAATAGCCGTCCACGTCTCGCGCCATCTTTCCGATTGAAGGCCTCACTCCAGAGGCCGGCGAGTGCCATCGTCGTTGACCATGAACGGTGCCTTAATCAGGAGAAAGTGAGCAATCACTGCGAGACAACCAGAAGTTCGAGCAGTTTCAGTCCACGGTGAGTCTTCAGAACTATTTCTGGCAGTTTCATCAAGCTATTTGCGAGAGCTGTGACGCAGTCCTGTCAGCTCAGGGCTGTTTGGGATGAAGATGAGCAGCATCCAATGCGTTCTTATAGTTCTTTGCCTTGCAGATAGCTCAGCGGTCATATCTTTGAGGTGACGGGATGAGAGAGACCTCACTGGGATCATAAAGGCATCTAGCATCGATATCATGTTTTTGATAGATCGTTGTTCTCAGGGGAGATACTGGGGGCGATAAGCCGTCCATCACACTGATATGTGCACGTTTCACAAGCCGTGATGGTCACACCGTGATTTGAAGAGTGCTCACTTTTTTTTCAACATTATTTTGTGTAACTGAAGGGGAAGCGGAACCCTTTCCTGACTAAACACTCTCGTTACTTCAAACATGGGTTTCCCACAGCTTTGGAGGTTATCTTTCAAGCAAATCATCAACTGTAAATTGCCCATCTACTGATTGTCCACTCTGGTTTTCTGATGGGCGCTCATCAGAGTGCGCGTTGAACAGCATCGCTTGTTGGTATTTACGTCCGCGAACGGCGGGACACACCCTACCGCCTACCTAATATTCTAACGTACTCAGTCACTTGGGTAGACAGAAACAGTGATTTCAGGAATTGTTTCAGGTTTCTATTCATTCACAGCCTCATATTCACAGCGAGACTACATAATCTCGATTACCAATGTTGGTTGTCATTGATAAGCGTCCTGGACAAACCGCAAGAAGTCTGATGACTGTAGTTATCTACTTGTTGCCACTGTCATGTAACAAAAAGGACGTCCTACACGCCATAAGGCCTCATAGAGATTACCCATCGCTGCCTGAAGCACCAATTCATCATAACTCTTTGCTCATTTGTTTACTCGGATAAATCTCTGCGGGCTTGGAGACTCCCAAACCTGACTTTGTGAAACTCTCTGGCTTCTGGTATTGTAATCGTCGTTGCTCGGGTTTCTGGACTGAGCTGTTTGTACCCAAATTCGGCATAATTAAACGAAACCTCATGGAAATCTGTTTGAGTCAACGCTGCATTCAACTCCGACTAAGTTGTGTAGCGTGGCTTTTATAATGTCTATATAACTGCAAAGATAAACTACCC
Source organism: Colletotrichum destructivum (assembly GCF_034447905.1). NCBI lineage: Eukaryota > Fungi > Ascomycota > Sordariomycetes > Glomerellales > Glomerellaceae > Colletotrichum > Colletotrichum destructivum. Next base: position 2,558,795 of record NC_085905.1, read on the forward strand.
AGCAACGAACATGCGATCATCACTTCTCTAGTGGCCCATGAAAAACACCAAGACTCGGAAGGCGTACTCAAGCAGACCTACTACTAGTAACGCTATCATCACCAGTGCCCGCCACACACCCCACAAGAACCAGCACATTCTGTTCAAGATGAGCTAGGTTCTCTTTCCTGCAACTTTTCTTGCTCTTCTCCTTGTCTACTCGATTCACAGGTTCAAGGCTCCAGTTATTTCGCTCCAGAGCAAGATCCAACGCAACCGAAGCATCGCCAACTTTAGCATCTTCCAACCAAGCTCGCTTCAACACCGACTGCAACTCCGCGCAGGCCCAAACAGTCGCCTGCTCAAGGCCTTTGACATCCGCAACTCATTTACAACCACAGACGTGGACAAGCATACCGACTTCCTCCGACTCTCGTTCCACACCATCAAGAGCGCCGATGGAGCAGTGTGCCGCAAGGTTTGGAGACTGGCCAACGAAACGATCGAGAAACTGGTGCCGCAATTGCGCAACAGCGGCCGGCGCGAAGTGAGAATAGAGCGCATCGCCCGCATCTTGTGCCTCGATGCTGTCCTCAAACTTCTCTTTCCGAAAACACGGGTACGGCCCTTCCACATCGGTCATGCGGACAAGGCTACGAAGCTCGTCAACGTCCTTTGGCAAGATTCAAAGAAGTCGTCGAGCGAGCGGGGGCCGGTATCTCGGCAGAGATCACTGGAATCGTTGCAAGAGGCACTTCGCGAGCTGGTGTCTGTCAAGCAAGGCGATGATGAAGAAGAAGGCGAAGAAGACAGAGAAAGCAAGGTTCTGGGACTGATTATGCCGGCATACGAGACACTTTGGCGCGTCGTGATGCTGACTTACATCCACGTAGCCTTCCGCTACATTGATACTGCAACAAGAGAAACGGTCAATAAGGTCGTGAAGAGCATATCTCAGAATAGCGGTGCAGGAGCGCGACTAGATCCGACCGTCGTCTACTTTGCGCGGGTCCGTGTGGCGCCACCTACCTCCCATCCGCGGTTCATCTCGACGTTTCGTGAAACGTACAATGCTTGGACACTTGAAGGAACGAATAATGCTAACCTTTACACACGATAGGAAGCTCTCCGCTTATACCCGCCGACAAAACGCATCTATCGAGCCTCGCTCTCGGCTGAGGAGACGGCCGACGTCGAGTCCATGCACCACGACGAGCGGATCTGGGGCCCCGACGCCCCCGAATTCCGGCCGAACCGCTTCGATAAGCTGACAAGAGACCAAGAGCACGCGTACATGCCTTTCGGCGTGGGCAAAAACGCGTGTCCAGCCGAGAACGGCTTCGGCAGGAAGAGGGTTTCGTTCTTGGGTGTCGTGCTTGTCACTCGACTCGGCACGAGAGCGTCGGGGGCGGGAGTTCGGCTGGGGGACGACAATTTGGACGTTTATGTCCCGAGCCCCGTTGCCGACTGGGCAAAACGATGCGGAGAAATGGGTGGTGAGTCTTGGATCTCGGGAGTAAAGGTCAGGGGTAATATGGTATACAAGTCACAAGTGAGAAAGGGGGAAAGATATAGTTAATTGACTGGAGGAGATAAAGTCATAGTGCAACATGATGCCTAGTCCAGCAACTGCGATCAACTCAAGATAGCCGTTTCTACAGCTGATCAGCTACTACATCAGATAAAGGATCAACTAGGATCTAAGGCTGCAAAAGATCGTGAGCGAGGGGATGATCCACTGGGAGCATCAGCCGATTTCATAATCCGCCTGCTTTAGAAATGCAACGGTCTTTCGACAAGCGGCCTCCAGTCGACCTGGTAGCTGTAGATGTCGGGGGAGTTGGTTGGCGATCATTGATCTCAAGCTTAGAAACCCCCGGTTCAAATACCGGCTTCATGTCCGTCTCTGTTATAGTGCCCTTGAGCGGCAGTGGATCATGGGGAACATCTGAGACCAGGGGCTGCTCGCGTCCTCAAGCATGGGAACGGTAGACCGGGGTGCTTGTCTCAACTGGCCCCAAGAATGTCTCATGTCAACCAGAAAACGATATCAGCCCCTTTGAGAGCTGAGGTTATATAAGGGGAACCTTGGGATGGGTTTTTCAGTTCATGACGATTCATCACTTGCATGCGGGCTTTTCCATTCAATCGAAACATCCCTTTCAACATTCTGGCTGGCCGGACTCCGCGATCAACCAAACGTTTGGCGCTTTACCACACAACCACACAACTCCCTCGAACTCCCAAATCAAACAAAATCACGGAATAACGAGAGCATGCAATTCACGACAGCTTTCGTTGCCCTCGCCAGCTTAGCGGCAACATGTCTAGCTGCCCCTGTACCACAGTCTGTCCCGGCGAAGGACAACAGCGGCGGGCGGTTCGTTCTTGATGGCGCACAGTGCAGTCCAGTCCAGGGACGGCTCGTTTGTGACGATGGTCTAGGAAACACATTGTAGGTGGACTTCCATCTTTGCTATCATGATGTGTCTACAATGTGCTGATATCTGAAGCTTCGCCGATGATCCTTTCTCGTCATAGAATACCGGAGTGAGCGTCAGCTGAAACGACTTAATGGCGTTGGGTCGACGGAGAGAATGAAAACAATTGCAAGCCTAATACCTAGGCATCATCACCAGCTCAAACAAATCGTCAGAGAATGTTACGTTCTTTGTTCCGCCAATTGCCCTATGCAAATGCATTCCTGGCCTTGCATCTAATGCAACCGTCGACTTCATTTAATTAGGCACCTCCGAGTTGCCTCAACAGTGGAGATGACTCGAACCAGTCTGGAACTGTCTTCGATAGAACAGTTGATCACTGCTTCAGTTCAGACACCAAGTGATGCAAATCTCGTTGGACCTACTTGTGACCTGTGGGTGTTGAGCCCGGCATTTCCAAACAACTCTGTCAACCAACGTATTATGCTTCACAACGTCATGGCATAACTCTGATTGTCTCGTATATAGTATGTACTGCATGAGCAAACAAAGACACTCCCCAAACTTGCCCCTTTCTTGTGTTGCGCGCCGCTTTGCCCAACCAGCATTCGGCCAGTACTCAACCGCGTCGTTCCATGCCCAAAAGAGTTTGATAAGATATGCAGCACGCCCAAAACAAAAACATTCACAGTGTGACACACAAATGCGCGTCGTGGCCTCCGCCGCTCGGCTACATAATCCACGGTTTACTCCAGCGATGATGGTTTGTCTTCCTCCCGCTTCCCGCCAACAACCATCTTTCGGCACGTCTCCTCGGTCTCCTCGGTCTCCCACGAACTTTGATGTGCTTTCGAGATGTGGCAAAACTTACTGACCTGCCGGTCGAGATCCTGCAAAAGATCTTTTCCGAGCTCATCGTATGGGCTTCCCAGACCAATGCCTATCTTCGCCCGGCACAACTGATGAGAAGCGATTGTCTGCGCGCGCTGGCATCCCTCTCGCAAACAAGTCGATTTCTGCATCACGCGGTTGAGCCTTTTCTCAACAAACATATCAAGCTTTGTCACCGTTCTGGAACCAGACGAGCCATCGCCTTACTCCGGCACTGGCATCGTCATCCCGCAGCCGCGGCGAGCTTACGGACGTTGACGACTTGCGGGATGAAGACCATCGATGACAACGACCCCAAACCCTTGGCGGGTGAAGATGCGGCCTTTTTGGACGGCCTTCTTCGCAGATACGGTCTTCAAGTTCCCGACAGGTGGCTCGACACTACGGCCTGTGTCTCAATGCTGATAGGAATGGTGCTGCTGCACGCCCGCAATATTCGAGCGCTGGACCTGAACGACGACCTCAAACACTTTACGGCTCTGCTTCCCAAGAACGTTGTTGCCGCAATACGCTTCGACTTACTCACAAGCCTTCGGGTGCGCCAGTTCGACCCTACGCCTCTGGAAAACATCTTGCCTCTCCTTCGGCTGGCACCCAACCTCATTACTGTCGATCTCTACCAGCCCGAGGGGGGTTTGGGCGACGGAGAGGTTGATTGGGGCAACATTCACCACCTCACCCTGCGCGGATCTCTCTTGCCGGTCGACCAACTCATCCGAATCATCAAGGCTTGCAGAAACCTGAGGCTCTTTCATTACGAGTCGAACAACGTATTCGTAGACCAAGCTGTGATCCGGGCTCTGTTGCATCACACTAGTACCCTCAGCTCGCTCCAGCTTGTGCTGGGGGGGAGACACACCATCATGCATGAAAATGCTGATATCTACCCCGACGCCATGGCACTGCCGTCAGTTTCCCGGTTCTCGGAGCTCCGCTCGCTCTGCTTGTCGGAAAGGTACATGGGCTCGGACTCGCGCTGCGTTCTGAGTTCGTTGCCTAGTGCTCTTGAGAAGTTGACGGTAGACGATGACATGGATGCGCTGCGTGAAGTGGGCACGGCTGGATTTGAGGCGCTGGCGGGTCGGTTCAGAAACGGGGAATACCCTCAGCTTAGGGAGGTGACACTGGGTACGTTTTTCAGGGCGGAAGAGCACCACTATATTATCCGGAAGATTCTTACAGATGTTGGCCTCTTGTGCCATGTGAAATAGCGAGATAATAAAATCACACAGACGCTCTGGGCGTTGATATACTTTCAGTAGCCAATTAGTTTATGCAACCGACGTGTGATTGTCAGATGGATCTTTCGTGTACGCCATGACGGTCTCATCTGGGTCCAATTGTAACAAAAAATTGTGTTCAGATTATATATTATTTAAACATTATCTTAAGGAGTGTATAGTCTTCGCTCTCTAAATGCAAATGATGCAATGCAGTCATGTATCTTCGAATCATCATGGCTCTTGACCCTCTCCCCGATTATTATGAACATGAACACTGCTTAGTAGGTGTAGACCTGCTCAGGTCCGAGGTTTCCAAACTGGCCGGAGCCGAAGGGGTTGGAGGGCGCGGTGGTGACGGGCTTGCCGTTGACGTCGGAGACGCCGAACCAGGCGAGCTCCTTGCCCTTGACGACGGTGACGACGGCGAAGGCGGGGGCGGGGTTCTCGACGTAGCCCCATGAGACCCTGAACTCGGAGCCGGAGGTGCAGGGCTGCTCGGACCAGCTCTCGGTGGCGGCGTTGGAGCCGGGCATGCGGATGACGGTGCAGCGCTCCGTCTTACCGTCGGCCTCGATGGCGAAGTTGTAGTCGCAGCCCTCGTTGCTCTCGCCGCAGTAGCGCGTCAGGTCCTTGATCGTCCACTCCTTGCCCTCAACGGGCTTGGGGCTGGGGTAGGTGATGGCGTTGCCGCCGGTTCCGGGGGTGAGCTGGGCGGAGGGCGCCGCCGTGGCCGAGGCCGTCGGGTAGGTAAAGTAGGAGGACGGGCAAGAGCCGGGGTGAGCCGGGTTGCAGCCACCGGGGATGCCAGGGATGGGCGTGAACGCAGGCGCCGCGGAAGCGGAAGCGGTAGGGTAGGTGAAGTAGGAGGAAGGGCAAGATCCGGGATGGGCCGGGTTGCAGCCGCCGGGGATACCGGGGATGGAGGTAAAGACGGGCTCCGCGGAGGCCGAGGCGGTCGGGTAGGTGAAGTAAGACGAGGGGCAGGATCCCGGGTGGGCCGGGTTGCAGCCGCCGGGGATGCCGGGGACGGAGGTAGGCTTGGGCAGGTTTGCCGTCGCGGTGGCGCAGTACTCGCGGTTGCGAGCGTTGTCCTCGCCGAGGCAGGCGGTCAAGGTGCAGGAGCAGGCGACCTCGGCGGTGCCGGCGGCAATGCAGGCCTTCCAAGCGTCCTGGCAGTCGTCACGACGGCCGAGAGTAGGAGCCGCGGTGGCGGCCGAGGCCATGGCCAGAGCGACGATGAGCTTGTTCATCATGGCGGCGGTGGGGAGAGAGGCAGAGGTGTGTGTGTGTGTGTGTGTGTGTGTGTGTGTAGAGGTTGAAGTAGTCGCGAAGGAGTTGGTTGCTAAGGCCGGGTGTGGTTGTGGTTGATGAAGGTGAGTGTTGGAGTTGAGTGTGAGTGTGAGTGTAGAGCGTAATTGCAACATCTGGACCGCGATGTTGTGACGGTTATATACAGACTTGGGCCGTTGCCTTCTGGAGTCTTCTCAAGTCGGGGTCTCCCAACAACTCGAACCATCACCTACTGTACCGTCATCATCTCGTGTTCATGCCAGCAGATGCCCTCGTTTGTGGAGTAGAAGAGGCAGGGAAAAGCTTCTGGGTTTTCGTATTGACTAGTCTGCCCACATCGCTCTCGGCCGTCTGTCCCGGGAACTAGCCCGTTCAGGCTTGACAGTTCAAAGACCCCACGGCCTTCATGATCTCATGTGACTAATTAGCGCCCAGGGAACCCCATATTTGTGGTTGGGTTCGGACTGGAAATGCGATGAACTGGGCTGTCATTGCCTCCGGGGTTCCTAGGGTTTCCCTGGGTTCCTCAACACGGGTTGGAACCGGCAAAGAGACCGCGCTCGGGAACCGGCCGTTTTTGACGTCAGAAACATGCTGAAAATAGACACAAGCTTCGCCTTCGGCACCCTTTCTCGAAGCGGGCCAACCAACAACAACAAGTCCGTTGACTAAGTTTTCCCTTTTTCCCTGGTAACCGTTGTTGGCATGGTCGGTTGCTGCCGACAAGCCGATCACCCCTCAACCCCGCCGTCCCGCCAACCTCTTTAGTCGGACTAGCCGGTCGGCGAGGGGTGCCGAGGAGAAGAAGCTTCACCTTTTTTTTTTTTTTGGCCCCCCTCAGACAAGTCAGGCTGTGCAACTTTTGGTCTTCCGAACCAACACGCGCGGACTAAGTATAATGTTGACTAGAAGATTTGCCCGACGAACGAGAGCACAACTCCAATGCTACGTTACGTGAACGCAGACTTTGCACCAACGTACAGGCAAGACACAAAGTCTCGCAGCCAGATAGATCCCTGTGCCAACGTTACGGGGAAATGCTCTCTCTTTTTTTCTGGCTGCAATACTCCACTCGCCGACGTGAACCGGGAAGTCTTTCCGAATCAGCAAAAAACCGGCGGCTAAAAAGAAAAATCCGTCGACCGCCGGTTGAGCGAAGCTACAATGTGTCTGTAATTGAGACTTGGTAAGTGTATCCTGGCGAGCAATAGTCCGGTGACAAGCATGTAGATGAGCCGCAAGATGCAGCGTGAGCCAAAAACAGCTGGTGGGGGGGGTGACATGAATCTCGTATTCCTCGCCACCGACTTAACGGTAGACCGGGGTCCTCTCTTTTTGCCCAGCGCATGCTCCGCTGAAAAGGCTTGCAGCGCTGCAGTGCTGCAGTGCTGCAGTGCAGTCAGATGACCCCAGAAGTTAGGACTGGAGAGTTGTGATCGGTTCTCTTCTCTCTCTCTCTCTCTCCCCCCCCCGCTTGCATTACCGAGACCAGACCTAACTAGCGAATGTCTAGCTCTTATTATTAATACATGTTTCGGCGCAGCCTTACCGTTGTCTGTGTCTGTCGTTGGCGGCGGTCGTTGAAGTGCAACTTACATTCTGTTGACGTTTCTGTGCTCCTGGAGGTTCAATTTTAGCACGCCCTTTCCGCACGCATTAAATGGATGCAGCTCTTGGTTGTTGTTTTTTTTCTCTAATAGCTTAGAAACCCCTTCACCTCTGATAAGGGCGTCCGCGCCGCAAAATCACTCATCCCTTGGCCAGAAGAAGTCAATCATAGAGGGTTTCGATGCCAAGGAGACGCCCGTGAATGCTGCGATTATCACGCGCTCGGAATACGATCAAGTGTTCTAGAATACCGGAGTCATTGGAGAGGTGAGAAAGAGGAGGTCGTAATCCTGCATCAACCACGTTGGCCGGTTTGTGCCATCGCGTACACTACGAATGATTTTCAAGCGCGAGGGTTCTATCAGAGCCCATCTCCATCTTCGCATCAATCAGCGTTCAAAATCAAAAACCCTCTCCTACGCCGTAATGACTAAGACTTGAACTTGGTCATCAGATTGACATTTGGAAATCGTCAGCCAGGCTGTTAGCAGCTCAGGTTTTCAAAAAACAATTTACGGGGGTTGGTGATTTGAATATTATCTTCATCATCAAAGTGATAACTTGAAAGTACGCTTGCTGTAAAGATCTTGCAATGACCAGCTTCTATGTCTGATGAAGTAACACAACACAAGTAAAAATACACCGGAAGAAATGCCAACTAAGAGTTCCCTATCGAGTTGCGGCTGTGAGTCGTCTGTTCAATGCGTTACAGGTATGCTTTCCTTCCGCGAATGTTGCGTACTGAATTGACTGAAAACTCCGTATCAACTGCTGCAGCTAGCCCCTAATCTGCACCCAAAACTCTAATTTTCTCTGTAGTGCATTGATGCACCGAAGAGGACTATAAGAGGCCATTATGACCACTACGGCTTCAGGCAGTACAAGCGCTAAAGGCACTAAGAGGTAATGCATTCCTTTGAATTTATTAGGGAGGAACATAACCCTATTCTCATTGGCTACTACTCTGCATTGGGGCCTTGCTGTAGTTAAGGGGATACTCCAAAATAGTCAATACTGGTTGGTTTCTTTGGCATTCGGCATACGTTCGGAGCAGTTTTGACATGGTATTTCACCGTGAGCATTCAGCGTGACAAGAGTGGCTTTTCTTTTGCCTAGATGGACTATCGCTGCCTCACAGGGCCTACCGCTTGTCGACTAGAATTGCCCGGACACAAATATGGACAGTGTTAACCTAGGAAAATAACCTAAGCGCTCTTTGCACCCCAGGACTTGGCCAGGAGCTCATCCACAGTCAACGGACGAATGTCGGGGTGCTTGTCGCTGATCCTGTTCTCCTTCGGCATGGCGAGGTAGCCTTGGATGATTGTTCTTCCAAACGCACTAGTCAGTGGCTGGAGAATATCGTCCGGAATTCCCACGTATCCAGACAAGATGGTCGCCTGGTTGTTCTTGAGCTTCTCCTCGCTGTCGTATGTCACGTCGAATTTCTTGCCTAAGATCGCGTTCGCATGTTAGCACATCTTTTGAAGAAGGGAAAAGGTCGGATGTTTTGGTTAGAGAGACGGTCACTTACCTCGGACGCGCTCGACCTTGGCCAGGGCCTCGTTCAGGGTGAGGTCGGAGCCGGAGACGATGCTGAACTCGGGCCAATCCACGACGTCGAGGGCCCGCACGATGAAGCGGGCGACATCAACGGTATAGGTCAGGGTCAGGGGCTCGTTTCCGGATCCGGGAATGACGGCTTTGCAATTCTCTATGTCGAAGGCGAAATTGAAGGCCGGCATGTGCGTCTTGATGTGAGGCATGCCCCAGTAGTCCATGAAGAAGCCGTTGACGAACCGGGTGTACTCCAACCCGGAGGCCTTGAGGGCGTCGGCGGCGCGAACCCATGGCCCGGCAAACGACTCAACCTTGGCGAACCTGGTGTGAGACGGTTAGAAAGAGACAAGACGACAGAGGCGGCAAACGGGCGGAGGCAAGGTGGTTAGGTTACGACTTACTCTGGCGTGTTGACGGCCCCGAACTCGCTGGGGATGAAGCGTTTTGTCTTGTCGGACCGCTTGGCGGCCTCGATCAGGTTGAGCTGCGCCTTCTCGGTGGTCTCGTCGAGCATGATGGTGCTAATGACGGTGTCGACGTTGTGAGACTCGAGGGTCTCAGCAAGGGAGGCGACGTTGGTGTAGTCCACGCTGATGAACTTGGGGCCATCCCAAACTTGCTCGGCGGGTGCCTTGTCGTACGTCAGTTAGCATGGTCACTCTCCTCGGTCACCGAGAGAGCGACACAAGTCGCATGACTTACAGTGCGGCCGAGGATATAGATCTCATGCTTCCCACTGAGAATCAGCTGTTCGATGACGGTCTTTCCGACTCCACCGGTTCCTCCGGCCACGGCGACGACACCCATTTTTAACGGTGAATGTTTGGATGAAGAAGCGGGTGTGTTGTTGTTTTGGACGTTGCAAGACGAGGAGCTTAGCGATTCTTATGCTGTGGCTTTCTTGATGTGCTTGAGGCCTATGAAGAGAACCGACCAGGCGTCGCACGCCCTCGATATATAATCGACGAGGCCGTACCTACTACATGGCGTTGCCTACACGTGCAGTTCGGCCTGCGGACGTTGTGCTTTGTCATGCGTCGGAGTTGCAACATGGATGGCTGCTGGCCGAGAGCATCGACACACCAGTAGTGTCTGGCATTTGCCCAACCCACAGACCCGACGGGATAGAGATGGAGTGCAACGATGCCAAACACGGTTGAGGGTTGAGAGGAGGGGCAAGCCATCCCGTCGGCCGGCGCGGGGTTCTGAGGGCCGAGCTAACGAAGCATGTGGGCCGCCGGACGAATATATCGGCCGTTGTTGTCGGTTGTCGGAGCGCGCGGCCCCCGAGGGCCTCTCATAATGGCATAGAGAAAGGCCGGGATTGGAATATTAATGATCCGTAGGTATTGTTTCAGGGTTGAGACGGACCGATAATATTCCGCTGGCACTGAGCTTCCTCGGCGAATATTCGGCGAATGACTGTGTGGTGCGTGCCCCTCTTCGTCGATGTTTTGCCGAGCCCAGGTCTCCTGCAAAAGCAATCAATGGTGCCTAAGTTCCCATGTGATGGGCGACATGTGCCCAAGCTTTCCTACATCACTACTTCCGACCTTAAGATAACTCCCCTCGTCAGGTCAACGCGCCTTGGATGAATTGAATCAAGCTTAGCGGCAGTCGCTAGAATACCTGGGAGTTATCCTTTACCCTCGATAGGAATGACAGAGGTAAGGCCGACTTCACCAGGCGAAGGAGCATTGAAGCTGACGCGACACACTCTAGGCCAACAGTTCGACCGACAAAGACCCAAGTCGCGATGGCTTCACGTTCACGAAATGGCTTTTGATTGAGCCAGGCTTCACGGTTACATGGAGAGGCGGAGATGGCTTCGTTCAGTTGACGAGGGACGGTAAGAGAATTAAGCTTAGTACAGATGGAAGCGACGACGAAGAGAAATACACGATTGCAACAGGAGAGTATGTGGTTGTGCTAGACCGATATTACAAGAAATCCTAGTTTTATTCTACGTGGAACAACCTCTTAAACAGATGCCTCCCAATCTCGAAACAAATTCTGATGTCTAGTTTGTAATCGCCGTTCTCAGTCGAAGTCACGTTGAGAACATCTGATATCCCCCTTTGCTGTCCCCGCTATACACAGCTGTCCTCCATAGCCCTGAAAAGATATGAGCCAAACATAAACTTTAAATCTTCGAACGATCCCGTGGTCTTATCCACAGCTTGTCCTACAGATGCGCAAACCTATAATGACAGCAGGAAATCTTCCTCTACAGACGGCAGGGTAAGTCGAATGGCATCTGTTGCATCATTCTTTAAGGTCTCTTGCTTCCGTGTGCGGCTTTGCCTTAACCCTATGAAGAGATAGGTACCTAACACTTCCAGGGCGCTTGCTATATTGGGCCACCTAGCCTTGTAGTCAGACAGCGTATTTTCTATGCCGCGCAATGCAGGGTTGTGTGTGTCAGCTGATGTTGTCCTGTTGTGCAGCAGTGTATTAAATATTGACTGGCGCCATGTCCTATGTGTTTCTAGCGAATCTTTTTCTAAAATGTAGCAGCTACACTCTTTAGGACGAGTGGTCTATTGGCGCTATGCTTATAAGAAAGGAAACTTAGCGTTATCTTGAAATCGCACTTACTAACTAGGGCAGTAGCACAGTGCTTTGCAGAACAAGGTATAATCCTAATGAAAGCTACTTTTTGCTCTCTGCTGTTCCTCTATAGCACGTTGAGCTACTTTTTTGAAGAGGGCAGAGCTTTGACATAAACTCGGGCGTTTTGTAATGTTACTAACAGTAACAAACATCCCTATAGCAACTAGTTCATCAATCGTCAAACCTTTCCAGAAGGCTACTGCGGTTTGCTACTAACCAACGACATGTTTCTTGCAGTAGTTTTCGCCATTAGAATACAAGGTCCAGGTTTGTTTCAACTGAATTCTTAAAGCCCTCCATAAAAAGGGGTGCAGGGTACTGTGTGTAAGAAAGTGCAAAACGCAAGAAAGTGTTGGGTGCAAAAAAGTGCAGGGTGCAAGAAAGTGTACCTGTTTGTTAGAGTTACACACGTGATCTACAACAAAGTCTTTGCTACTGAGTTGCTGTGTGGCCTCTACGCCCTCTAATGCACAAGTAGTTCTCTCGTACGGCGGTCTGGGAACTGGCACCTTATATGCCAAGAGTTGCCCCAAAGCAAGTCGTGGCAGCTATATCAAAGCACTTGTCGACAATTATTAATGCAAGGTGCATGAAAAAAAAGTGTGATATGGAACTAAAAAAGTAAAATAAAAAGGGCCCTTGGAATAGTTGTAGTTCATGCCCTGACTCCACGCTCGAACCCGATGCCGTCGGTAAGATATGATGCCCATGTCCGATTCCGTCCCAAATCCAAAAACAAATCCCATCTGTTCCTTGAACGCCGTAGAAAAAAATGCCATGCCATACCAAACAATATTTCCTCATCAGAGCGAGTTCACAAAGTTGAAGCCGACGATGCCCTCCGCACAGGCTGTATCCATCTCCGACCTGGGAAAGACCGAGACTCTCCGCCCGATGATGCCGTCATCCCCGACCTGCAGCGATATCGGTTGCTGCAATGCCAGCTCGACCGTCGAGCCGTTCTCGAGGACCGAGGCGCCGGAGAAGGCGATGCGACGGAAGAGGCCGCAGTCTTCGATTCTTCGCGTGAGGTCCCCGGATTTGCTGTTTGGAAGAAAAACGACGTCTCGCATCAGCATATGCCGTCGGTCCCATAATCCTGCCTTTCGCGCCTGTCGATCGATCTCTCGGGGGGTCGAGGCACACTTACTGTATAACGACAACCATGTCGGCCAGGGCCTGCGGGTCGCAGTTGTTGCCGCCCGTGATTCTCGCGTGCGTCGCAAAGGCACTCGACGGCTCTCCCGGGGTGTGGAATGCCAGATCGCCTCGCAGCCGTGGAATTGTTCCCGTTGCTTCAGGTTGGCTGAAGGGTTGGTTGAGCACAGCCAAAGCGCCGCCTCGGGGTTTGGTGCAAGTGTCTGGGCCGCACATGATGATGGCTGAGGTGGATAGATGAACTTTGTAACCGACAATATGGGTGTTAAGTTAGTCTTTTGGATCGACTACGACAGATGAAAAGTTTGTTTCGTTCCAAAAGCGAATAACCTATCGACATGTTCGCAGACCAGAACAGCATATGGCATTATAAAGACCGTGATGCATCTCAACAACTCCCTCAAGGTGCTCAATCCTCCTCACCATCCCTGTCATCCCAAAACGAGCGCGAACGGGTCCGGCCCGGGGCCGTCACTAACAATAAACCGACGAATCACGACTCGGGTTGACCCCAGAGTCGGCAACGCAGCTCCCCTGCACGTGGGACTTTGGGGGTGAGCAAGTTAGAGCAATATTGATCATATTTATTATGCCAACAGCTGTTGTGCACCATCATCGAGCGGCAGAGAGAGAGAGAGAGAGAGAGAGAGAGGAAAACAGAGAGACAGAAAAGGGGCAGAGTCAGCGTAGGGAAAAGAGATGGAGATGTAATACTCATCAAATGGCTTTTCGACACTGAACAGAACATGGGGCGACGCTCCACACAATCCTGATCTTGAATCCTTGGGACCCATGCACGTTCGAGATGGAGCTGGACAAGATTCGGAAGAAGGGGGAGCCATCAAGGTGTCCATCACATCATCGACCTCGATGGAATGGGAGCAGAGACCCATGAGTTCCGAGATGATGAAATGTGCTCACGTCTAATTACCCCTCCTTCTGGTGACCTCCCGATGGCCTCTGCAGTTTACTCTCGTCGCTCCGTTCGCCCAATTTTACCCCTCTGTCCATCTCTGACACTCGTAAAGCATCCAGAAATCGTTCTCGAAGAACCGAAACAGACTCAAACAAACATCAGAATCAGCTCCGGCTCTCACACAATAACACCATGGCCGCCTCACCGTACACGTTGCCCAAGCTTCCCTACGCTTACGATGTACGTACCCGTAAAGTTCAGGGTGTGTGTGTGCACAATTCGCTGACTGCCTCCTCGAGGCCCTCGAGCCTCACATCTCAGCCCAGATCATGGAGCTGCACCACAGCAAGCAGTAAGGGAACCCCAAGAACGAGACTAAAGACTGTGATGTGAGTATGAAACAAAGCTGACCCTCGAGTTGTCATCTCTCTACAGCCACCAAGCATACGTCACGAACCTGAACAAGGCCATCGAGACCTACAACGCCAACCCGCTGCAGAACCGCATCGCCGTCCTCGCCACCCTCAACTTCAACGGCGGCGGCCACATCAACCATTCCCTCTTCTGGGAGAATCTGGCCCCGGCTTCGAGCCCGGACGCCTCGCCCTCGGCGGCGCCCGCGCTCACGGCCGAGATCACGCGCGTCTGGGGTGGCCTTGACCAGTTCAAGCAGGCCTTCAACGCCGCGCTACTGGGCATTACCGGCAGCGGCTGGGGGTGGCTCGTCAAGGACGACGTGACGGGCCTCAGCATCGTCACGACCAAGGACCAGGACCCCATCACCAAGGGCGTGCCCGTCTTTGGCGTCGACATGTGGGAGCACGCGTACTACCTTCAGGTGTGTGAGCTACAATTGTCTTTTTTTTCCCTTGCTTTCTTCTCTTGTTCTTCCCTCCCCCCCTTTTCCGTTTCCCTTCTATCCTTTTGTTCTTTTTCTTTTATGAATGGGAAAATATTCTGACAAACGTTCAACACAGTACCTCAACGGAAAGGTGGCGTACGTCGACAACATCTGGAACGTCATCAACTGGAAGACGGCCGAGTCGAGGTTCTCGGGGTCCCGTGAGGACGCTTTCAAGGCACTCAAGGCAGTTCTCTAGATCAACAATTTTTACTTCGTTTGCATATCGGTGGACCCGAGCTCAACACGACCAAGCCTCTTATGATAATGCAAGAGTAGAAGCAAGGGAGGCGCTCATTTTAAGGTACAAACAGACCGGTTTGCGAACAGCTTGATGATAGCCTCCTCATGCAGCTCAACAAAAGAAGAAATTTCCTTAAAATGTAATCTCGAGGGAACTCGTGCCGCGTTGTGACCCGTCGCCGTCGAACCCCTGCGCGGCCGCGTAAACCCCCGTGAGATGTTAGCTGTTCCCTCACTCTGTTGATTCCACGACCAAGACAGTCTCGGCTAGCCGTAGGGATCATTTGCGAGACCTCCCGCGGCCCAATGGCTGAGTTGTAAGATGACCCACCTCCTCGTGCGAGTAGGTCCTTTGACCTCGAGGCGACACACGTCGGGTTTCTCCTACTGTAACTTGTCCCCGAACCATGCGTCGAGGTGGTTTCATCGCATGGGCTGAGGAGCTCAAGGTTCGGTCCAACAAAGAGATGGTCGAACAAGTCTCATTCATCTTGAGGTTCGTGAATAAGACACAACGCATACAACACACACATACACACACACACACACACCCGATTCTATTCCTAATTCCCGAGGGTCAGAAAAGGCAAACACAAATTACCCACCCAGCAGTTCACAATCGGATGTGAGAGGACACAAATACACGCACACGGCGAGAGGGAAGGCAAACAGACAACTTGGTCCCGTCCAGGTGGCCAGCCAAGCAAGCTCCCGTCTGCAAATCTTCCGAGATTCTCCAGCTTTGTTTCCGTTTCCTAGCCGAGGACCAACCCTTTGCAAACTTCCCTTTGGGGAGTCTGCAGCCAGTCTGGAGGAGGCTTTCCCGGCCCACCCATCCATCCATCACCGACGGATCGTTGCTGTTATTCGTGTGGGATCTCTCTGGCCAGCCTGTCTGTCTGCATCACGTCACGCACTGCCCCGACTTGGCACCGGAGGCGCCCGAGATGGTATACCGTGTTGTACTCAATCCCCCCCCGGGTCAATCCGGTGCAGATCCAATCATTTCCAGACTGTGGACGTGCATACGAGAGTGCCGTGTATGTACTGTGTGTGTGTTTGACCGCCCAACGTCACCCTTTAATAACTGCCGGAAGCGTGCAGATGCGTCGATGCAGGTACACACGCGTCACGGGAGATGCGTGTCGTGTTCCGTCAACCCTGGCTGAACAATCCCCAGTCCAAAGTAGGACGTCCTTTTCACCTGCACTGCTATCTCATGCGAGATGCCCAGCACGGCGTCTGTCGTGCTCAACATGGTGGGTCTCGACCTTTGGGACGGCCTCGAGGACATCGTGGACCTCGACCTTTGGCATAATGGGCATAGACTGCCGTTTCATGGCGCTCCTTGGTCCAACTTGCGGATTGTTCAGGGCCGAGGTGTCTCTGTCTGCACTTGACTTGGTGTAGATGAGTATCCGGCGGAAATGGGCTGGACTTGCCTCTGTTTTCCGCGGGCGGTTTGGCGATCCGTGAGATTGCGTGGGACGGACACCCGCCGCCGGAGTCAGGGAATCTGCAGCCGTCATCATAACGGCTATACTCGCCTTCGTTTGCGGGATTCAGGATTTGTGTTCTTCTGCTTTTACCGTTGCGCAGTCACCACAGCTAACAAAGCACCCCCTCTGACTGTTTGGACCGAGTACTTTTGACTGACTATCAACGCGGAACCATCCTCCGAGCTATGCAGGTATCCCCCGTGGCTTGCTCCGGACAGATTACACGACAAGATGAGAAACATCAAACTTCCGCATAGTCCTAGCCTCTCGGTTATCTATTCGTTTATGCATGGCGCAGGCCCTTTATTCTTAGGAAAACAAACTGTTCTATGAAAGGACCACCAAGGACCATGACTGAGCTTGGATAGAGTGCTAGGTTCCTTGGCTCACCAGGGGAAGCCCTTCTATCACATTTCACCATTGGTGGTATCTTCGTCGTCCCAAACGACTCCGGACAGGGGCTCCTGTCCCGGGAATCCAAGGACGGGCTAACTGGAGTTGAGCATGTGGTACCGAGATACTCAACGTGAGTGATGCGCTGTTGGTCCTCAACGGCGGCCTGCATGCATGCAAGCCTCCTCCTCATCCAGACTCATCCATGACTAGAGGAGAGAAAGAGAGAGATATAGAGGTTCAACGGCTTGTGGTGGTGATTAGGGTGTCTGCCGATCTTCCCGTTGGCATTTGGGATCGTGCATGTTTTCTGACCTCATTTGCGGAGTCATCCGCAATGCAAGAGACTCACACATAAACGAAGACACACGCATACTTAGAAAGAGAGAGACCCAACTTTACTTGATATAAAGCCGCGAACCTGGAAAAGCTCTGGCTGATCTCTTCCAAGCACCGATAGCAGCAGCGAACATCACACTCGTTTGATACCCTCTCCTCATCCCCCTTTACGCGCCATGGTTTCTTCTTCATCTTGCTTCGCCCTTTTGGGCCTCGGGTGTGTGATCTTGCTCTTTGACTGCCCTATCTTTGTTTGGAACGATACTGACTTGATTTACTTCTCAGCGCGTCTGTAGTAAACGCCATTCCCAAGGCCAACTACCTCATCCCGCACCCTCCAGAGACGGTTACTCTCACAACATGCGGCTCCCAGTGCGCCAGTACCGTGACCGTGACCGAGACCTTCACAGAGACGGCTCCGTACTTTTATACTTGCGGGCCGTCAAGCAGCCCTGCGACCACAAGCACGCTTGGCTCCTTGACTCTGTCGACGAGCATCCCTCTTCCTCCCCTTTCGACTGCCAGCAGCATCAACAACTCGACCACTCGAGTGGCACCCAGCTCTTCGACTCGTTCTCCTCCAGGCACCGGCACCACCCCGACTTTGACTTCCCTCACCAAGACGTCCACATCCACGCCCGGGCTCACTGTGTCTTCCCAGTTACCCAGTGCCGTGTCTCCCAGCTCATCTTCTTCATGGCGCGTGAACAGCACCTCGTAAGTCATCCCCATATGCCCTGCCGCCCAGAACCTCACTCACCAAGCCTGCCGTAGATCTCGCATTAGCTCCCGATCTGACGGATATGCTACCGGCACTGACAGCCCCGGAACGAGCGTCTCGAGCGGCAGGCCCGTCCCGTCCTCCAGTCTCTGGAGTAACAGCACGGAGCCCATCACGCGCACCGTCACGCGCACCGTCCGGAAGTCCAGCAGCGGCTCCTCTACGAAGGCCAGGATGACGATCCCCACGATCCCCAGCATAAGCATCCCTCCCCCGCCCGTCACGTCCACCGGGTCCGAGCCTGCTACCTCCGCCGCGGTCTCGTACTCTCTCACCACATACACCACCGTGCGGGTCATCAACACGACCGTCTCGTCCCAGCTTCCCGGCTTGTCTACGCTGTCACGCTCCGTCTCCCGCACGACGCTGAGGACCACCGTCGTGGTAACCATCACGAACACGATCCCCCTCGGCACCGGCACCGGCACCGCGAACTCGTCAACACGCAGCGGCACGGGCGTCTCCAGCGGGTTCCCCGCGCTGTCGTCGAGCAGCTCGATCCGTCTCTCGAACTCGCTCAGCTATGGGACGACTACTACCAAGGCTACCTCCTCCGCCGTCAACTCCAAGGTCCCATGCGCGACGAGCACCGAGACGATCCCGAAGCCCTCTGCATCCTTTACCACGCCTGGGACTACCGTCTCGAGCGCCCTGGCCAGCTTGGTCACTCCCACAAGCAAGGCTACAACCCGTACCATCCCTAGTGCATACCAGAGTTCCCTCTATTCCTCTTCCGCCTCCTCTTCCGCCGGAACCACAGTAGAGAGTGCCAAACCGTCCCTCGCCACGGGCACCACCTCTGGTATCCCGGGAGCCTACGAATCCGAGTTGCCGACCTTGACGCTCGGGACGACCGTCTCCGACGTCTTGCCGACCCTTATCACGCCCACGCTTTCACTCCCCACCCTCTCTCCTGGCTATGGAGAATACCCTCCCGCCTCAGAGGAGTCGACCTCGACTGGCAGCCCGGGCACCACGGTCGCCAGTGCGCTGCCGTCTCTGGTGACGCCCTCGGCTTCCGAGACCTCGCCCACGCCGACCACGCTTGAGACGCGCACGTCGGATGTGTATGCCTCGCCCTCCGTCTACGCTAGCTACAGCTACGGCCAGACACTTTGACAGAATGGAAGTTTGTCTGCAACTGAAGCAGCACACAGGAGCACGACAAAGAACGAAAACGCATGGTTATGGAATGGGGCTAGACTGACGAAACGCTATTGGGGGTGACACGCGGTTTGGAGTACAAAGATGTTGATTCTCTTCTTTACCCTCCTTCATTTAGATTTTGTTTGTATGTGCTTGTGTGTGTTTGTGTGTGTTTGCATGGAGGGTCGAACTCTGTAATCATTGTAGTGGATAAGAAAATCTTTCGAGTTTGCTTCTCTAACGAACTTCGATGCAACTTGACTTTCGTGACTCGACTCGTCAAGGTTATGTGCCTCGACCCTTCGATGGAACCTTCATCCTCACTTCTCGGCGGGTTCTTGCTGGCCATGATTCGCAGCAAGCTTCTCCTCCTCATACGTGGGATAATCAACGTAGCCATTCTCTCTGACACCGTCCCAAGAGCCGTAGAAGCGACTTCTATCATAGGCATGGAGCGGGGAGCCGCTAATGAGACGGGCAGGCAGGTCAGGGTTGCTCACGAACCACTTGGCAAACACCACGGCGTCCCATCCTTGACCAAGTGCCTGCTCGTGGTTCTCCGCGTCCCAGCCGCCGCATGTAAAAGCCGGCGTGTCCTTCAGGATCCGCCGGAAGTGAAGGTTCGAGACTTCGGGCAGGCTCCAGCTGCGATAGAAGCCGTCCCTCTCGGCCTCCGAGTCGACGCGGTCCAGCCGGGGCTCGATGAAGTGCACGTACGACAGGCGGGACTCGCCGGCGTAGGTCTCGGCGAGCCGGGAGCAGAGGTGCGACCACGTCTCGACGCGCTCGGCGCCGCGGGTGTGGTTGTAGAGGCCCGTCGGCTCCAGGCGGACGGCGACGTTGGAAGGGCCGACAGCCGCCGCGACGGCCGAGACGAGCTCCAGCGGGAACCGGGCTCGCTTCTCGGGACTCCCGCCGTAGGTGTCCGTCCGCGTGTTGATGTTTGAGTGAAGAAACTGGTCGAGGACTGGGAAATGGGGGAGGGAGGTTGTAAGTGTTAGCGGCTATACAAAACAGGATTCCACATGAACATGTGTGAGGTCGGTGGCGGATGCCGGCGTCAACTCACGGTTCCCGTTGCCGCCGTTGATCTCGACGCCGTCAAAGCCGGCTTCAATGGCAGCCTCGGCCGCGGCCACGAAGTCGCCGATGGTGCGGTCGATGTCTTCCCGCGTCATGGCCCGCGGGGGGTGGTTCCTATACGCCACCTTGTCTTTACTGACGGGGTCGCGGAAGGGGAACTTCTCGTCGTCGTCCCACGGCGTCGCGGAGGCGCTGAGGGTCTGCGTGCCCGTCATCTGGGGGACCGTGGCCCGGCCGGCGTGCCACAGCTGCGCGTAGATGTGGCCGCCCTTGTCGTGGACGCCCTTGACTACCTCCCGCCAGCCCCGGACCTGCGACGGGTGGAACAGGCCGGGCACGCCGGGCATGCCGCTTGCCTCGAGGGAAGGGGGGATGCCTTCTGTGATGAGCAGGCCGCCCGGTGAAGCCCGCTGCGCGTAGTAGAGCGCGACGACGTGGTCAGGGAGCCAGATGCGGTTCGGACTCTCAGGCGTTCCCTCTGCCAGAGGCACCCCACGGTTTCGTGTCATGGGGGCCATGACGACGCGGTGTTGCAGCGTGATACGGCCATTGGCGATGGCAAGGGGCGAGGAAACTTTTAGTGACATAATGGTATCAGGAGCCCAGTCAAAAATGCAGTTCAGATGGCATGTGGTAGACGATGTCTATCCTCTTTAGCATCATGGCATGGGGAATCTACTCAACTTCAGAGTTTCTAGGGGTTCACCAGGGACGGACGGGACCTAACAGCGGAGCACTTGATTGCAAAGCTTCAGACTCGATGGCGACATCTCTTGCCTCGGGGATTGGACGACCGTTTGTGGGTTACAGCTCGCCGCTGCAGGCCATTGCTAGTCCTGCGAGTCGAGGAGGCAGTCAACCGGTCAAGGCGATTCCGCAACGAGTCGCAACAAGCTGACGGACCGGCATCCTCACAATTTATTGTCTAGCCTGGAGCCAGCCAGTTTCCTCTCGACGAGATGTTGCAAAGTAGACATGGCGAAGCGTGCCATTTATCAGTTGAGGGGGAAAGACTAAGTAAAACGAACACAATTGGGACCAAAATGACTGACCAAGTCGAGACTTATTGCCGTTTTATTCCCTCGATATAATCCCTTGTCCCATCTTTCATCAGCATTCCTTTTCTATGCTTGCTGTCTTGCAGTCTCCGTCAACCTCGCTGTGTGAACTGGGGCTAGGTCACACTTTGACTCGTCTTCCTCCATTAAAAGTCTCCGTCCTGTCTCTGGTCGGTAACTTACTATGCCAAACGGGCCAGCGTCAGGGTTGGTTATGTGTGCGTTCGAAGGCTCATGGCTGTCGAGATGACAATGTCCATCCATTCAGTCAACACTTAACAAAGAAAGTCAACACGTCCCCTCGCGAGCAGAGTCTGTTTGCGGAAACATCCGCATCCCCCAGCCAACCGTAGAAGCTCTGACGCTGGCCGCAAACGGTCGAAGCAGCCACAGCCAAGGCTGATGTGTGTCGCACCTCGCTCAACTCGTCCGCCTCATCGGAGCTCACACCGAAGCCCATATCATCAGTCGCGTGAGCGAATGTGTAGGTCCGAGCATCTGCAGAGCTCTCAGTTTTCGTTTTATATCCAGCCTAGCAAAATAGCGCGGCATGCGTGGCAATGACTGGAGGGGTAGGATGCATCTCCTCCGTCTGGCCGCTCCTGATCACCGGGCAAGAGGAGGAGGGAGCAAGGGATGAACCAGACGCCACAAACCAGCAGGCTGGACAAGGTTATTGTCCAGCTATGCTCCTTAGCGAATACTATTCCTAATCAACACACCTGTCCAGTCATACACGTGTCCAGTCATGATCAAACTGCTTCGCCCTAGGACTGGCGACTAGAGACCTGCCAAGAGCTCACCAGTCAGCGCAAAACCTCGGAGATGGCCCCAAGGGCTGTTGCGGCTGAACTCATGCCAGCGCTCAAGGGCCTTGGGAGTTCGACTCTAGTCCGCACCAGGACTCAAGGGGCTTGGTACACAAGCCACATCCTCTCCCCAGTTAGACCGCATCGCATTGGGACTCTGCAGGGGGGACATGCTGGATGCGTCCAGGTTACCTCTCGTCGCCGGTCGTTGTGGCATTTTTCTTCTGCCAAGGAAAGTTCCTGGGGAGTGTGATTGCTGATGCCTCAACATATAATATCAGTACGGCGAGCTCGCCGCGGCGTCTCACGCCTCCCTCGATGGTTTGTTCACATTCCTTTGGTGCTGCTGACGACTTTCGAGACATCTTTCTCGTCACTCTTGTTGTTTCTCCATCCATCATGAGGATTCCGCAACTCGTTGTCGCCGTTCTGGCGTTGGCCGCCGGAGCATGCGCGCAGGACTCCAGCTCACCGTCAATCCCTGATGCGCCGTCAACACTTATCGCACCGCCATCGGCATCTCAGAGCTCTCAAGGTACTAACAAGGATCCAAGCCCATATGTCGAGACCAGTATCAATCTAACAACAGTCGTCCCGTACACAGCAGCCGCTCCTCCTCCCAGCAGTCAGCCCACCAGCCAACAAGTCCTGCCAACCTCTGCGCCAGCCGGAACAGATGGTCCCTTGAGCACCGCTCAGCCTTCCGTAAGACCCGATTCCCCCTCCGTGAGCAGACCGAGACCGGAAGAATCTGCATCGGCACGGATCAGCGACAATCCGTCGCCGATTTCCCGGCAGGAACCGCAGGGTTCTACGCCGCCGAACTCATCCGACGGAGCAAGGATCCAAGGAGGGCCAACTACGCCCGCAGGAGTGCCAGCCGTGTCATCGAGAGAGCCCGTCGTGTCATCGAGAGAGCCCGCCGTGTCTTCGAGAGAGCCCGCCGTGTCTTCGAGAGAGCCCGCTGTGTCTTCAAGAGGAGGCGACCGACCTCCCGAACCATCGTCGAACATCCCCATATCTAACAATATACAGGGCACCCGGGTGCAGTCTAACTCGCCACAAGAACCTTCCGGCAGCATAGCATCTGGCCAGGAACAGCCCTCAATTGCTGCTACCACTGTTGGGCCCCAGGTTTCCGGGGTTCGTGGGGTAAACGGCACCATCGGAACCGCTTCCGCCGGGTCGTAAGTCTCCCGTCATCTCGTGGCTCGTTGCTCGTTGCTCGTCCACGACGGAAACCCTCCGCTAAGCAAAGAAAAGATCCGGAGCCGGCTCACCCGGGGCCGATGGGGCCACCAACACGGGCTTGTCTCCTGAGCTCGCCACGACGGTCGCCTTCGCCGCCCAGCCCTCGGACGCCTTCCGTGCCGTCAACGAGACAGCCATCGAGGCCACGCCCGAGTCCACCGAGCCAACGCCGCCCGACGTGTCGAGCCCCGACCAGCTCCACGCCGAGCTCACCGTCAACATCCCCGAGAAGGCCATCAACGAGAAGAACGCCAAGGCCATCGCCGTGCTCGAGACGGCCTACTTCGAGTACTTCGTCAACAAAGATCCGGCGCCCGTCGACAAGGGCAAGATCTCCATCCCCGACGTCATCTCGCAGTGCCAGAACAAGTACTCGGAGAAGCTGACTAGGCGCAAGGGCCTCGTCGACGAGGTGCTGGACTGGGTGCCGCTCTTGTCGAGGGACCTGCGGGGCTTCCAGAACTGCAGGGCCGTCGATTCGCTGGAGGTCGGCGTCTACTTCCACTACATGAGGGCTTCCAGCACGGCCGAGCGACCTAACGAGCTGGAGTCCAGGGTCAAAGCACAGGCGAGTTGTCTCTCCTCTCTCCGTCGACCGATCACCCCGTTTTCTCGGAGCTGACGTTGGGCAGGTCGACACCCTCAACGAGGCGTTGGGCGCGGTCAAGATCAACTTCCGCTTCATGGCGCTCAACTGGTGGGAGCCAAAGGCAAACGAGGACTGGTCGAAGGTCACGCGGCACGAAGGCAAGCTGGAGGAATGGCAGCGTCGCACCCGCGCCCCAGGCAAGCTGGTGCTCACCGTCTGGATCGTGAACGGACTCCGCACTAGTCAGAAGGACAACCAGGAGCTGAACAGTGTAAGCTTTGATTTGGTCTCTCCATTACTCTTCCCATCACTCTCATTTTCGTTCTCACTCTCATTCTCACTTTCATTCTCCCTCTCATTCTCACTCTCATTTTCACCTACTCACTCACTTTTTACCCACCCCTCTCAATCACTCACTCACTCGCTCACGCTACCCCCCTATAACTGGACAAATACTGCCGACATAGACAGCAAACTGACCCAATGACCTAGTATGCCACGTTTCCCAACGAAAAGCTTGACGAGGCCGACGGCATTGTTATCGAAGAGGCTCGCGTCCAGGGCGGCGATGCCACGACGCTCATCCATGATGTCGGCCACTGGCTCGGCCTGGGCCACACCTTTGACGTCGCCAACCAGGAGTGCGTCGTCCAAGACGGCTTGACCAATGCCACGCAAACCTCGGGGAACCGCGACGTCCTATATCAGTGCTCGCAGGTGACCTGTGCCGGCGGACCAGCCATCGAGATCAACAATTACATGAGCGTGAGTCACCCATCATCTGCTCTCTACTCATCCCGGGCGTGTGACGGTTGCTGACGGCGGCGGCTTTGCTTCTGCCAAACAGTACTCTTCGTGCCGCGGCAAGACGCCACGGGACGGCTTCACCACGGACCAGAAGGCGCGCATGTTTGCGAACGCCCTCCAGTTCCGCCGCGGGTACGAGACGGGCGAGTGCATGCCGGACGGGACGGCTGCCGTAAAGAAGCGGTCCAGCATGCAAGATTTACTGGAGGGCAAGTGTCCAGACGTCGACAAGCAGGCCAACATCCTGATGAACACGCCGCACAGCCCGGCGGCCACGGTCGAGCGTTCTTGGAGCAAGCTCTGGGCCGGTTTGGCGGCGCCGTGGGTCTTGATGACGTTCTTCTGAGTGTGTGGTTCAATATGGGATGGGCAACGATGGGATACCTGGGCCCTGATCCTGATGAGTGTAAGTCAGAGCTAGTCTGTGGTTGTGAATCATCGCATGAATTCCCTCAAAAGACGCTCCCTCAAGGACACGAACAGATAAGAGTTGCGAATCAGAGGAGAGAGTCAGCCAAAAAGAACGCATTAAAATTATCTACGAGGTAGATTCTGTTGCTTTTCACAACTACTACGCTCCCGATCCCACACAAGAAGACGTTGTAAAACCCTATGTTTTTCCCGTACCAACATGAACCATGATCCATTTCATTTCAACTTTTCATGACTTAACAAAAACACCCCACGGCTCGTCATCGCACCCTCTGTGGGTACCCGAACTCCGCTTAGAGAGCAAGGGCACCGAGGAGGACCATGGCGAGGCCTCCGATGGGGGCAATGCCAGCGGCGCCGGCCTGGACGGCGGTGGTAGTCGGGCGGCTGCTGGTGACGGTGGCGGTAGGGGAAGCGGTGACGCCGCCGGTGGTGTAGGGCAGGGACATGGAGCCCGAGGCCGAGGTGGGGATGCTCACGGAGGAGGCGGCCGAGGAGGCGGCCGAGGCGACCGAAGAGGCGACGGACGCGGCCGACGATGCGGTCTCGACGGCAGAGCTCAGGGCACCGCCACCGGCGGCGGCGGCCTCACAGAGCTGGTTAGAGGCGGGGACGACTTGCTCTGCGGGTGGGGGGGAAGAATGGTCAGTTGCTTGTTGGTTCTCACTCATCGACGGGGTTGACGAAGAGGGAAGAGGAAGGGGACAAAGGGCCATGAACTTACGCAGAGCCACATCGAGGCCACAGGCCGCGACGACGCAGCCGGTAGCGGCGCTCTGGATGGCGGCCTTGTTCTCGGCCGTGCAGGTGCAGGTGTAGTCACCCGCCTTGCAGGAGGTGGCCGAGGCGGTGGCATCCAGAAGGCACTGGCGAGCACACTCAGGGATGATGGTAGGGTCGACCTGGGCTGCGACGGCGGCCACGAGGGCGGCGATGACGAAGGAGTACTTCATTCTGGATGTGTTTATTGGGGGTTGGTGGTGGTGGGTGGTGGTATAAGAGAGTGGAATGGTCTGTGAGGTTGATCGAGGATAGCGAATGTGGATGAGAGGCAGGAGATCGGGAAGAGAGGATGAGACCGAGGGAAGGGAGCGGCCCTTTTATGCAAATGATGGACAAGACAGCTGCACTCCGATGCCTCTTGTCCGTTTGGGTACAAACTGAGTTTGCTGCATGGCAGATCGGGAGTGTTGACTGAAGGAACCTGGTTGGGTGGTCTGACGAGAGCTGGGAAGAGACGGACAAACTCAAGGGGCCAAGGTGGACTCCAAACGTGTAGGTCCAGTTCCGTCCATCACACCTGTTACTAACCACACACACACACACACACACACACGCACAAACATCTGGACTAGTCAAGGGAGAACCTGGACAGGTGAGAACAGGCGAGGTAGTGCGAAAGAACATCTCAAGGGGGACCGCCTTGGCCACGTACCTTGGCAAGGCGAAAGAAGGAAATCTGGGGGAGGAGAGCGGATAGCTAGGCCCGGGTGGACTTCGTTGCATGTGTGCATGTGCATGCGCGCGTTGCAACGATATTGATGAAAAAGAAAAGCAGCAACTGTCACCAGGGGCGGCCTTGAAGATAGTACCTCGTAGTTGCTTCCCCGCGTCATCCCCGGTCCACGAGTGGTCTGCGGGCCTCAGGGCTGCGCCGGTGATCGTGCGGGCTAACATGGAGGGTTGCAGAGCCAGGGGGGTTGGACGGGGATGGGATACCGGATTGGATAGTCACCTCCGATGGGGACGGGGATCATCTTGGTGCCGGGGCCTCCCTCTCCTACCGACCGCGGCGCGTATTGCAGGAACTTTCTTAGCGGGACTGGTGGCGTGTTTGGAAGGGTTGGACGGTTCGTCAAGTTCGGCATCTTACCTTGTTGGACATGTGAAGAAGGAGGAGATGAATGCCTTGAAGGGGTGCGGCATGATGTAAATTGGCCCCGGGGGGGGGGGGGGGGGGCTGTAAAGTTGGGAAACTGTTTGTCTTGTGTTGGATCAGGTGCAATCTCTGAGCCATGTGACCGATACTGGGTGCCATGTTATGAGTAATTACCTGTAAGTCAAAGACTGATGATATTGGTTGGCAGCATGCTCGGACTCCAAACAGAAGCTCTGCGATGACTGGGGGAGACAGCGGGAGCGTTGCTTGGCCTCGACCGTAATAGCCTTGCTGTCCAACGCGGTTATTCCACAAGAACCTTGAACATCGACGAACCCCACAGTCAGATGAACCTTTGGGTCATGGCCAGTCAATCACGGCGCACAAGGTTGTGGTGGCTTATGAAGCCTCGATTCACTCTGCAGGTTTAATCCAAAAGGTGACCGAACGAACATCTTTGATGGCCGCGGCCTTGGAGCCAACTCGATACATCTGGAGTCGAGAACCAGGGCAGAGACGTTGCCGAGAAGATGGTCTCCTCGTATTACGAGAGAGGAACCAACTACAACAGCCCCAATGCAGTACGACGAGAGGAGGCAAATTGAAAAACTCAAGGAGAGTAGACACACCAACCCAAAAAAAGGAGACGGGCGGATGCAGGAACATCATGCTCCCTCCACCTCCATCAACAGTGTTCCGCCGAGGTGACATTGAATGGTCACTATTCGCCTTGATTGGGTAGACAACACCATCACTTCCGCTAGAACCGGACTCTCACACTCACTTCACGCTCCTTTGGGGATGGCACCGAAGAGGGGGAGCATTCATGTTTTCCTCTAGAGGGGATGCCAATCTCCCCCGCACGACGCCATTCCGCTTTGGTGAAGACATGATGAGACCCCCCCTGGTTGATGGATGCAGGCCTGCCGAGGCGAATATGCTTCCTTTTTGCCTTCATCCTGCAGAAACAGAGGGGCGTGAGGAATGTGAAGAAAAGAAAAAAAGCATCTGATTTCGGGCGCATTCTTGCTTCTGTCACATGTACGCCATGACGCTGACAGCTCTGGGAGGGGGAAAAAGCAAATCAGCCACCGCCATCTCTTTTCTCCTCCGGCAGTGAGAAATCCTTGCAGAACGAGACTCAGACTGGCTGAAGCTGAGAGCCGGAATCCCCCGTCGACTGATTTCATTCAAAGCCAGAGCCAATGACGGGTCAGGCCAGACTAGACCAGACCAGAACAACAACCCGAGCAGTAACTTGGTAGCTGAGCCCCTACTGGTCGAGACTCGAGGAAACCCCAGTCCGGTCCTTCTGCTGGGGCGGTGCAGGGATGCGTCGGCGATGGCCCCTCGACGAATCGGCCGAGCTGGCCACCCTTTTCCATCTTTCGCTCACCCATTAGTGTCTTCCACTTGGGCCCGTTTCTCTCTTCAAACCCCGGGACTAGACCAGACGGCAGCTCTAATTGTCTCGCTGATGGAAAATAGCTGCTTTCGCCAGTTGTTACCCGAAATGTGGTGGCATGGGGGTAGAGATCGATGCATCTTGCCCCACGCGGCCAGGGCTTGTGTTGTTTGGCAAAGGCTACGATCACAAAATACTGGGAGGCGTTGTTAAATCTGTGATTCTGGCATCCATTCGGCTTGTCATTCAGTCTATCAGCAAGACGGCATCAAATGTTCAGGGGACATCTTTCTTAATCTCGCCTCGCGGGACTGACGGCACAACCATGTGGGGAGGCCGCTGGGATTGCCGACTTTATCGTGTCAAACGTTGGGACCCTTACGACCAGAATATTGCCTTGATCATGTTGAACCAACATGCCTCAATGCGACCATGAGCTTTTGGATTCACAACCGTCCTTTGGGGTTCCTTCTGGAGGGGTTTCGCGCCCGATGTCGGTTCGATGTGCAGGAGTCCCGCTCCTCGCCCGTTTTCCATTCTTTCTTTTTCCTTATCCGTCAGCTATCACTGAAGCTGGTGCAAGTTTTTGCTTTTCCCTTCCTCCCCCTTGGACGTTCAGGCCAGCTTGGGGCCCATCATCCTGCATTTGCTGCGCATTATCTTGCTTGCATGCGAGATTCGTTTCTTTCCCGGGAGACCCGGGCAACGTCCGGGTCCTGACGTGGCACTTCCGCCGACCTGGATCGGGTCCGGCAGCCGATCTCCTTTGTACACGGCCGACCGGCAGGCAGAGTGAGATCAGACTACCTGATGTAGTATATCGCCCAGAACATACCTTAGTTGATTAATCTTTCGAAGCGTGTCTGTCCTAGCTAGTATACTTGAAATACAGACTGCAAGCAATCATAATAGCAACTTCCGTTATACTGACTGCAACAACATCCAGATGCTCCCTCCTCTTCAGCTGGAGAAAAAAAAAAAGCTATATGAAAGCCGCAATGCCTCAAGTTTGATGAAAATTCAAAAAGCAAGTTCCCACACCGAGGTTCGAACTCGGGTCTCTCCGGAACGCTTCCATGGGACTGAAAGCGGAGTATCCTAACCACTGGACTATATGGGACTAAGGACTCGTCCCTGATTGGTTGAACGAGATGCTTGGCTGAGATCTTGAGTAGCAACACTCGCTCTAGCAATTGTTTTCCACCTTGACTACCAATTCCATCCTCAATCTCTCCTCCTATGTTGACAACCAGGTTGACAAGACTTTTGAATGCTTATTTATCCATGTTACTATGATCAACTTCACGTGGTTCATTTGGAAGACGCGACCGGCAACTTCTGCTCGTCTACAATCCGCCATCTTCCTTCTGCGAGGGCAAACTTCCGCCGCCAGGCCTCGTCTCTGTACGTCACCATCTCCTTGTTGAGCAGCACCGCGTCGAAGTGGTCGCCACAAGCCCAGTTTTCCTGTGTCTGCGGGTCTTGGCTCGCTTTGGATATGGCGGTGAATAGCCTCGTGTCCCAGATGCCGTCTCGCCGGGGATAGTCCCGCAGCAAGAAATGAGCCTCCTCCCTCACAGCCGGGTCCGTACAAAAGGTGCTGGCCGAGAGGAGCGACCAGCTCGGGCTGGTGTCCATGGTGAACACCTCTTTGGATTTTTCCGAGGGCGACTGCCCCTCGAGGACCGTTTTGCTCATCGACACCACCTCTTTGAAGCTGGGCGTCAGCTTCGTCAAGACTTCCTTGTTGGTGAATTGAGATGTCTTGACGTATATCTCGAATGAGAGGTGCAACAACTTGAGACTAAGAATCTGAAGGCTTGCCCTCTTGTCCTGATCTCGATCTTGCCCGGTGTTTTCATCGGTATTCTCATCGGGGGTTTCACTGGCTTTCTCGTCCAGATGCTGAAAGCTAGACCTCCACCGGGTGAGAATGCCACAGTACTTTTTGATCTGATCTTGGGACAACTGTTCCAATCCTGACGCAGGCGTCGAGAGGTCTCCGAAACGCAGAGACGAGGACATCTGCGTACGGTACACGATGTGATGCTGCACGACTTGCCACCACCGATGGGCCTCGGAAAGGTCGCCGAACACGGCCGGCAGCTCGTCGACGGCGTATCGGCTCCGCTTGCCGCGGCAGCACCACGGCACCCACGTCTCCGTCTCGGGCGGATGGTACCCGTTGACGGTCCACGACTGGAGCGTGAAGCGCTGGAAGCCCGACATGACCTCGTCGACGAGCTTCGGGGGGCACCCTCCACTGACGCCCTGCCGCAGGAGCTGGTCGAGCATGCTGCAGCCGTGATTGATGTGCGTCAGGGCGGCTCTATAGTTTCCCTGGATCGCCTCGAACGTGACGAACAGCAGGCACGAGAGAAGGGCACGCGGCATGCTCCTAGGGTCCGACTCGCTGGACCGGATGAGATGGATCGCCCGGCCGTAGTGCTGGAAGGCGTCTTTCGTGTACGGGCCAGCGCCAGAGGTCCGTTGCCCGCGGCTATCGCTGCCGAGGGTGGCGGCGCCGATGGCGAAGGCGGCGTGGCGGATGGCGGGTTCCTCGCGGGCGATCTGGGGGATTAGCTGCGTCACGAGGTCCGAGGGAAACAGGGTGAACTCTTTGCTAAATGTCATCCAGTACTCGAATTGGTCCCTTTCGAGCTGGCTGGTGAAGACATGGGTCTCGTAGTTTGGTTTGATGAGAATTGGCCGATACTCTCGCAACTTGGCTTCCGTGGCCGTCGGCTTCTGGACGTATCCCTCACACGCTCGTTTGGATTTCGCGCAGTTCAGACATGTCGGCTTCGCTTCATCGCAGCGCACACGCCGCTTCCTGTGATGGTGAAGGTTGTGAGTCTAGCGATCTTCTTGGATCTCACTGTTGCCATCAGCATCACTCACTTGCATGTGACACACCCAGCCCGGGATTTGGGAGCGTGTCTCCGGTTGGCCTTGGGCCGCTCCGCGAGGGCAAACTTGACCACATTAGGGGCCGCTTCCGGTAGGCTTCTCAAGGTCCCAGTGAGAGACATAACGTCCGACATCTCAGATAGACTGCCCTGTTCCACACTTCCGCTGTGCAACTTTGATATTGCTTATGGTTTTAGCGGTTCGCGGCAATCTTTGGCATTGGTGGTTAAAGTAGAACTGCAGGCTACGATTTTTTAATCATGAATAATATCCGACGTCCAATGTCGAAAAGGGATTAGTTGGAATATTAATAGCGCAAACGCAACCTCGCTTCATCCGGCCAGCGAGATTCGTCCAATCCCCAAAGGATCCTTCCGTCCATCCATCCATCCGCCGCTCTGATTCGCGTTCCTATGATCAGCGGCGTCAGGGGTTCGCGTAGTTTGAACAAATAGAGCAATCCGTACCCTTGATATGCCATGATGTCATGTTCCTGTCTCTCTGACACCTCTGTCCCGGATGCATCCTTGATAATGATGGCATTGAGAAAAGCTGACGGAAAGGCTAGGACTCAGAATTTAGCCCTTAGTCAGAAGAGAACCAGTGGGTTTTCTTTTAGGAAATGAGCTTCAGAGGACGACGTTTTTCGACATGTTTGCAATGGCAACATATTTTGATAACGTCCTGACTTTTCGCAAAGCATTTTTCCCTAGGGCATTGGAATATGCAGTAAGACCAAATCCTGGTATTTGCAACATCTGATATCTATCATTGACAGCGTAAATCATAGCTCTGGTTTAATCCCAGACCTGGCCTTTTTCTTCCTTGAAGGTTCGGCAACCTCGCGATATCAATGAATAACAACAGCACACACAATTCCTCTGCATCCATTTAGTAGACATAGAAGACGCCCGTCTCGTCGTGCGAGGCTCTCAGCTTCGCGTTGCGCTTCTTCAGGATGATCTTGACCAGCCACGCAAGCGCCGCAGTCGCGATGCTGAACCCGGCGGAGCTTCCCATAGCTATGGCGTAACGCGGCTCGTCGCTGCTGGGCCAGAGATAAGGCGTCCAGATGAAGCTGATGTTCATGATCGTTGTAACAGCAGCCAAGGCGGCGGCCTTCTTCTCCTTAGTCTGTCCGCAGACACTACCGCACCATCCGAGCTGGGAGGTCATATGTTAGCTGACCTGTCAACTGTATGTGATGAGACAAAAAGCTCATGTTCACTTACAATCAGACTGTTTACACCATATGTTCCGATCGTGAAGATCACCATCGAAATGTATCTTCCGGCCAGGTTCAAAGTTGCAGCAGCCGACACGAAACCAACGACAGCAACGGCCTTAGAAGCAGTGATGTGCCATGTGCGCTCGTTAAACTTGCCAGAAGACCACGACACGGCAATGGTGATCGCTCCAGCGATCAAATAGGGGGGGCAAGTGAGGACAAGAGTGATGGTGGTGTTGAAGCCGAGAGTTTCGACGACAGTAGGGAACTGCAACGTGTCAGTCTCGCTCATGATAGTTCTTCACGTGGCGGTGATTCCAGCTTACAAAGTTCTTGAAGCCGTTGGCAGCGAGATGCATGTGAGCCATCGCACAAAAGATCCAAACCAGAGGGTCCTTCAACGCCTCGCGCAAACCCTTCATGGTGCCAGAAGCTCCCTGGTTGCCGACGGTGTCGAGCTCCATCCGGTTGTGTGCGAGGTCGCGTTCCTCCTGCGTCAACCACTTCGTGTTCTGAGGGAAGTCCGGCAGCAGGAAGAACCCCACGACGGCAATCACAAACGTCACGGCGCCTTGCAAGATGAACAGCCACTTCCAGCCAGCGAGGCCTCCGAGGCCGTCCATGCCGTGGAAGATGCCGGCGGCGATGAGGCCGGCAAAGGCGGTGGCGAGGATGTTGCCGGTGTACAGGATGGCGATGCGGGTGGCGACCTCCTTACGGGTGTAGAAGATGGACAGCAGGTAGACGGCTCCGGGGTAGTAGGGAGCCTCTGTGACTCCGAGGAAGAATCGGGTCAGCAAGAGGCCGGTGAAGTCCTTGGAGACGGCCGTCAGAGCGCTGACAACGGCCCACAACATCATCATCGTGCCCTAGCCGCGAGTCAGCTTTGCGTTCCTTCCCGTCAAATCATTCCCGAGATCCTAAGCAATACATACCATGTAACGACTAGG
The DNA here is from genome assembly GCF_034447905.1 of Colletotrichum destructivum. Lineage (NCBI taxonomy): Eukaryota > Fungi > Ascomycota > Sordariomycetes > Glomerellales > Glomerellaceae > Colletotrichum > Colletotrichum destructivum. Next base: position 2,592,177 of record NC_085905.1, read on the forward strand.
ACGGGTTCGGGTGAGGAACATGTTGGATGGAATCTGACCCCTGGAGAAGCTAGAGTTAGCTCTGGGATGCAAACAGCCGTAATTGGAGGGATGCGATACGTACAAGATGTAACCGACAAAGAGAATCGACACGCAGGTCTGGTACTCTGCAGTATTCCAAAGTGTTAGTTAGTTGGCTGGGATTCCGGATGAGAACTGTTTGACGACGTACGGGACCCGGTGAGGTTGAGGTCTTCCTCAAGGTTGTTGAGACGCGCCAGCGCGATGGCATTGCGATCGAGATACTGTTTCTCTAGTCAGTACATTTAATTAAAGGCAAAAGGCATGCGGGGATTGCTACTGACGTTCAACCAGTACATAGACCAGAGCATCGGCTACACATAAAGCTGTTAGTCATCGGATGATGAAGACGCATGACGGATGGAGCTTACCATCATCCATCTGTCCAGCTTCTTTACAAGGGCAATCTCCTTGGGATCAGTCTTTTCCTGGGCACCAGAGTAGTCGACTTTGCCCGTGTTGCGGGGGATGGGCTTTTCGGGGTTCTCGTCCTCAAAGATCTGAGGCTCGGCGTCCTTGACCCTGTCGGCGTCGTTGATGTTGGGAGCCATGTTTGTGAACGACAATCTGATTTGGGCAAGAAGCCGATGCTGAAAACAATCTGGTGTAGACAGTGGTCTTATCCAAGCCTTTTTACACAAAAGTCTTGAAGTGGAATTGTAAATGAACTGGACGGGTGACAACTGGGCGTCGCTGAGCTCAGAGCACCATGAAGAGTAAGTCTCGTCTCTCCATCTCCCCACGGGGATGGAGGCTGTTATGTACTCGGTCATGGTGGGGGGGGGGGGGGGGGGGGGAGGAAACCCAGGCTCGAGACCTCGTGTGACGGCCTCGAGAGTCGTGCCCCTCGATCGACCGGGACATGGATGTGGTTGTTCTCTGTGATAGCTACACACATACACAAAACACACGCAACATAGTGACATACACCACTATCAGACGTTAGACTTGGTTCATTGTTTGCCAAGTCACGTCCGACATGTTCCGAACATCCATGGCAACTATCCGGACACCCCCCAAGTAAAAGCTTGCCCAGGCGGATGGCGGAGGAGGATCCTGAGAAGGGCATGTACGTCGGCTAGCTGCTATTCACGGCAGCCGCCAGGATGGACGAAATGATCCGCTTGTCAAGTCGTGCTACAAAAGACGGGTTACCAAGAGAAACCAAGCTCGGGCGATGCTACCTACCTTGCTTTCTTGTTGCCAGCCCGGTGCGTGCCCCCCCTTCCCTGGCTCCTTGGCAGAAAGGAGAGTTGGTGTCGATCCTAGACGTTGCTCTCCTCACATTCTCGTCATACATGATTTATTGGATGGGCAGTAATTGGTGTGTGGACTGCCGGACGAGGGTATATCAAATTCCCCGGTGGGGAAGGGTGACTCCTGGGAGGAAAAAGATGGAGTGGTACGAAGACCTTTCTTGGCCCTGCGGCCTGATGACTCGCCCGGGGATCAAAGTGTTGGAAAACCCTCATGTCATCAGTCCAGTAAAGCAGTGATGAATGTTGGAGAGGGGACTTAGACAGAGGACGCCCGTTCTAGTCCCCATTTCCCTAGGGCGCCACATCTCTACATCTGGGGGAACGCCCGCATCGCGTTGAGTCAAGACCGGGGGTCGCGTGGGTGCCGTGGGCTGTGCAGTGCATGTCTGTCGTTCCCCATCCGGGGTAAAGAGGGGGAAGCCAGCCGGTGGAGATGGACGGACGGACGACTTACTTAGACGCTGCCCAAAGGCTCGAGAAAGGACAACGTCCCGCAGTGTTCCCCGCGTTGCTCCCTTTCTCGGCCTCCTTGCCGTGGAGACGTTCCTTTTTGAACAAAACATACATCGTACGTATCCTGAACAGAGCAATTGGGAGCAAAGGGTTCCATGCCGGTCTAGATCTGTCAAACACCAGCAAGGACCACCGAGGGCGAGGTGCAATGCGGGTTCCAAGTAAATGGCGTAGCGCCAAGCGGCCCCAACCAGCGCCAACCTTGTCTGTCGAGCTTAGCCAACAACGCTCTGAACGGCGTGGCCAGTAGCTTACCCAGGCATTCCCTACCTTGACGACTGACGGAGGGAGGCGTCAGTGTGTTTTGTGAGCTGCATGTGTGGTTGTGTTGTGTAATATGGAGTGTCCAGTCGTGTGTGCTCGTGTAGCGTAGCCCTCCTTGCCCTCCCTCCCTCCCTGCCCCCCGCCCCCTCTCAACCGAACAGCAAATACGCCATTGTCAGACGTGGTCAAGCCCTTATTCTTGGCGGAGTAGTTTGGTTCGGTTTGGTCCCTTTGGCTTCTTCTCGGCAGTTGCGCGGCGCGCCGGGGGTAACTTGGGGGGAAAGCTTCGTTCTGGCGCGGCGCGCTAGAATGCTTCCATGGAGGCTGCAAGACCAACGGCGGCTGAGGCGAAGCTTTTCGCAAAGGTATACATTGTAGTCTCAATTTGTCCCCAAAAGGCTCTATCTAGTATCTGTTTGTGAGTTGTGTTGGGGTACGACACGGACGTTCAGTCTTACTAGAGCCCATGTAGCTCCTGGAGAGCCACACGAACTGTTCCATGGCGATGGGTCCGTAGTGTGAATAAGCGTGATGAAAGCTCTCCACATGCGGTCCAACTTGACCACACTGATTCATTCTGCCGCCCCCGCGGAAGATCCCTTGACGCCATTGCTCATTCGTAGCGGCAGTCGTCGATATTGGCCTTCGCCCCCCGAAGCACGTCGGCCATAGACCGACCAATCATGCGGCTCACGGTAGACATGCAAGCCTGGTTGGTCCCGTCTGACGATGGACAACGACGATGATGTAGGATCGCAGATGGCCATCCAAGATAGACATTCTGAGCTGCGCATCCCTTCTAAGCACGACAGACCTCTCTCATCGTAACCGCTTGAGTCTCATCTTCCCTTCTCCGAGCAGTCGCCCCCGAGTGGGCCAGCGGAGCAGAGCCCGTCAAGGAAATGAGACTAGCAGACTGGACGAACGCCCTAGGCGAGACTGAAAATTCTGTAGTCTGTCTGCTTCTTGCGGGGTTTCCCCCGTGGGCGCGTTCCCCGGAAATGTCAGAGCCGGTGTGACAGTTGACAGAAGCTAGGCGACGATGATTCCCCGGACTTCGAGTCCCATGGTGGCCCATCTCGGACCCTTCTTCTGGGTCGAGCCGGGTTGTCTGTTCCCACCCAACCCCAGGTTTCTCTCTTCTCGGCAGCTATGAGGCATATTTCATGCGTCCTCTCCTCCTCCTCCTCCTCCTCCTCGTGCAGCCCGGCGTCGACGCTGGATTCGATCGCCCCGTGGCCAAGACTGAACTTGGCGTGGAATGGGTTGAGACCTTGAGCGCCCAGTGGAAAGCCAAGAGTGCCGAGCGTCAGAAGGCAGAGCTGGGCATGCAGGCTCAAGGCCTGTTCTCGGTGTCTTGGCGAGAGGGGGAAAAAGACATGGAAGATGGAGGGGGGTAATGATGGACTGGCAGTTGAGGGGGGGGGACACCAACACGGTGAGTTCAGCGGCGGTAAACCAATATCCAGCCCGGCGATGATGCCGCAACTATCACCCGCGGCACAAAAAACAAGAGAGTTGTTCGAGGGTAGGCAAAAAGATATCGCGGGCCACGGTGGTTAGATAAACGTTTTCCCTGTCCCGTTCTGCATAGACACAGATCTATGTGCGGGGAACCGGCCAGATGGACCAGATCGTCCCCTCAGATGCCGCACCACCCCTGCCTGACTCCTGTGTGTCCGTTGTACGGATAACTTGTCCGACGATGTGGGAGCCACTTCTCGGAGTACAGACACTCTCCTCCGCTGACATTTCCTCCATGGTGATAAGCGCGTGAGTGATGTGGGCGGCTTGTACAGTATGAACCCCGTCATCGTTCCCTCTTCTCCCTCCTCCTCTTCTCCTCTTCCCCAACTTTACCCCAAACCCAATCCAAGCTCTTCCCCGACCCCCCCCCCCCCCCCCCAACAGTGCCCAGCGCCCAACTGGTCCCAACTAAGTTAGGTTGGACTTGGGTCCCGTGTCCAGGGCCAGCCAGAGTTGACTCCGGGCTGAACTCCGTCCGTGGCATCGGGGCAAACACCGTACCGAAAGCACCTAGACGGCTTGGCTCTTTGGACGACAGTCGGACAATCACCGACAGCTCTTTGTTTAGCGGAGAGCGAGAGCGAGAGACCCGGGGAGGACAAGTACGAAATTCAGGCAAGATAAGATGCATGACCCAGATAGTTCAACCCAAGTAAGATTGCGAGTTCCCCATGGGGAAAGTCGCGTGGCTCCGGGCGTGGAGGAGGCACGAAAAGCAGTCGGGACCATCTTTCGACCAGTGTGGCCGCCATTGATGAGGGGAGGTCCATGGTGACATGGTCAGTGACGGGGGCTGGATGCATTCTGTCGATATACGAAATCTCCACACATCGCACTACTTCTTCTGCTCCAGTGACACGAGATCCAAACACAATTCGTTGACCGCCACGTCGGTAGCCATGCTGCAGCGGAGGCCGGCCTTGATGTCACCTTGTCTATGCAACGCCAGCCAGCCGGGCCCCAAGACTGACTTTTTGTCTGCCTCTCCCTCCCTCGCCGGACCCTGTTCGCGCCACCAGGTGCCTCTCATCCTCCCCTTGCCCGGAGTCGTAGGGTCCCGCTGCACTCAGCCCGCAACCGCGTTCTATGCTCCGAGGGCGCATGATTCAGCTGTCGGCAACCGTACGAGGTGAGATTTGATATTCTTGCCATCAGCGGCAGTGGGGCAGTATCCCTCGGTCAGATTCTGGCTTGACCACTCTGGGTTGTGGTTGCATATGATGAGCAAACGGTGTAAGCCATTGGATCGTCGCCGTCGGCCACTGGATAGTCCAACCTGATACTCCTTCACGTCCTGCATCCCCCCACAACCCGGGGGGGACGAAATCAAAACCGGCTTTCCGCAGGTCGTCCGAGACAAGTCGGACAAGACAGTTCTTCCAGCCTCGACCAGTATGAAAAAAATGAGTTGCACCTTGAACAAGAACTAACGCCCCACATACAGGCCTCGTGACTGTGGGGGCTGTCAGGCCATGTTGCATCCATTCTCCTTTGCCCAGAAACGGGAGAGGCCACCGGCAGCCAAGGTGTGTAAGAAACGGTAGGAGTTGTTATCAATTGCACTGGGAAACTTGGAGGAAACGAAAACAGCCTCAAGGTGGAGGAACAACGCCAACAACCCATGGAGTTTCTTGGATAAGGACCGATCGATGCCTTGAAACGCAGTCCTCAACGTTCGATCCAGGTCAAAGCCTCAAAGCCCTGTGTTGTCGTTCCAGGTGTCTTCTATTTTGGCGGCATGCCGTGTTGGCGCCGAGCCTCATATCAGACTCAAACATTTGCTGTTGGATGCATCCCAGCTTACGTCTTGCTGCATTTGCCCAGGCACGGATGGATCTCCTCTGGGGCGATGTATGGATGGTTCAGATGAGCCATATCCCCGTGATGATTTTTGAGATGACATCTTCCGTGCGAATCGGCCCGTAGAGTTATCTTTGGATACCAATGATCGGAGGCACCCAGCAGTGATTATCTCCATAGATAGACCCAAAAGTCTGCATCGTTATTACTCAAAATCATCCCATCAAGTCTTTGTCCTTCCCAGACTCAGGGGCTACAACACGCCAACAGACTTTCAACCGTCCAAACGCCTTGTCGCTACTGGTTGCCATTCCAAGAAGCCAAGAACCGCACTATCGTAGATACACTCACGTTCTCGCCACTAGGCCAAGTAGACTTTCCGACCGGAAATCTCCTCATTCCTCCTAGAGGGGTTGGCTCTGCGGGCCAAGTCTTGTCCCTTGCGCCAAGCTCATATCTGGCAGGGGTTCGAACCTTGGGAGCGCCTCGGTTTCCCGTCCTCTCCCGATATATTCCGCTCAAGGCGGATATCGTTGGACTTGGAGCTCCGGGTATGGATACTTTGGACGCGTCACAGGTTTCTGTGCCTCTTTGTCATATCTTGCAAGACCGATTGTGTCATTTTTGTTGATTGTTTTCGTCACAGAAGACTAATATAATGCCGATTACAAAGTGATGAGGAGCAGCACATTCTGCAAGTTGGCGGCCCTTCTCATGGTTTTTGGCCTTGGTCGGGTGAACGTATGTAAGTACAGAAATTTTCTTGTGTTCAATTTTCTCGGAAGTAGAGCTATCTCATGGACACCAAGCTGATCTTGTTCGAATGACCTTTCGGTCTTCCAGTTCCCTTGATTCTTTCTTTTTCCGCACTTTGCCCCATCCTTTTCTATGTACCTCCGCGGTCCCAGTCCGATTCTCTTGACCCTCCGTAGCACCCTGATAAGCGCTTGGTATGGAAGGAACTGTGCTGCAGCGCTTCAACATCTCTATGGTTCATTAAACGGTCAAAGCAAAACCCAATAGAGTGGAAAGATCCAAACGGAATATACCAAAAGTTTTCCAATTCTCGGAAATCTATAATCTTGGTCAGGTCAGGCAAGCCGTGTTTATGAGCGAGGGCCCCTGTCTTGACTTGTCTGTCATGAAAGTTCATGTTGTAGGCTCATGTGCCAGATGCCGTCCAGATACCCACCGATACTGTGGCCGTGAGAGCTCCTCACGACACCAATACAAATAGAGAAAACTTGTACTTGTTCCTATGCGGTTATTGTTTAGTTGATGCTTTCTCAAAAGCGACTAGCATCCCAGTCTCATGCTGTGCTCCTGAACCTACGTATGGTGACGGAAGGCGTCTCTCAGAAGATCGATTGCCCTAGAAAGCTGGGAATTAATACTTTGATCATTTTTCAATCTTCCCGAAGCATTTATTGAGAACACTTGAGAAATTATACACTGTGAAATTAGTTCACCTCAGCTAGCTGGGTGAACTCACTGCTTAGTCGATAGAATACGTGGTACTAAAATGCACTACTGGTACCACCTCTCTTTTCCCTTTCCTCCTTTCTCTTCCTCTTTCCCTTCATCTGTATCCCAAAGACTATTTTACTAAGTTTATTTACATTTCTAACACTTGACATTATATTTTGGCGACATTGAAGGATGCCGCTCAAGTGTTAGGGCTAGGCTGCCTTGGCGCTATATAAAGTAACTAGAGGATAGGAGAAGAGGCATGTAGTAAGAAAGAAATCCTACTAGAGGGTTATTATAGGCGTACTAGTGCTTTAATAAAGGGGCTTAGTGGATTATTAGTCTATTAGAGGAACAGCTAGATATAAAGGGGCACTGCTGTCTAGGGAGAAGGGGAAGGCAGGTTGAAATAACACCATTCAATAACTACTACCTAGCCCTATGCAACTCTACCACTCTATCCAATACCAGCCTGTAAAATTAAGCCAACTTTGCCTCACTAACTCAACAGGAATCCGGTTAAATACGTAGCCGTGGTCAGTCGGCCAGTATGCTGTAACCTTTCTTCTTGTGGTTTTTGGTGATGTAAACGGGCCGTGATCCAAATTATTAGCGCTTATCTGAAGCTTCTATGGTCCTAAGATACAGCCTTCATAACTAGAAGTCTCCGAGGAGTTGCTTAGTTCTATCTTGTTAATACTTAACTATGTACCAAACGGATCTACTTCGCAGCAGCTAAGCAAAGGGAGGGCTAGAGCTAGGCTCAGTCACTAAGGCATACATATGCTTCCATTCAATATGTCATCAACGATGGTATAATTTAGGTGGTCATGCTCCAGGTAACTCAAATCGCGGGTTGATGGATATTCAGCTATATTAATAAGAGCTGGAAGATCTTTCCATTCTCAACGATGCTCGAACAATATCAACTTCTAAGAGACGAATCAGAGATCATCTTCAAAGTCATTGATCATCCAGTCAGGAAGGTGACCATGCGCCTCAAAGTCCAGATGTGGAGCGAGCATCCGCACTTGGGGCTCGTCTAACAGAGTACCGGGTGGCACTATGTCCTGAAATCTTACGAGAAACCTCACGGTCGGAATGAGCCGAGGCATCCTTACATCAACCTCGTCAGCTTCTTTGGGCTCGTCGCCAACTGTGCTCTTTGTTTCCATCTCCTCTCGTCGATGCTTGAAAAAGGTCTCCTCAGTCAGGTCGCGCCCGCGTTTCTCCCACCATGTCATCAGGCAATCGAAGCAAAAGGCCCTGGTCCAGTCTTCCATGGCATCAAGCCGGTGCTTACCGGCACAACCATCCCAACTAGATCCACCCATGGCTGATACCAGACTGAGAAGTTCCTCCAAGCGGGCTCGGTCGTGTAGCTCGACGTTATGGGCGACTTGAAACCCAAAGTTTGGAGGAGGTCCAAAGGCGACGTTCCTGTCGACGGGGTCTCTCTCGTGGCGGGACCAATCTTTGACCCCCTTGACGTTGACAAAACTGACGGGGTTTCTGAAGGCCATTACACCGACCTTGACGCGAGAAAACTTGCCAGAGGTCTTTGCCGTTTTCGCGACGAGAATATCGATGGTCTGGAGGACGACCTTGAGACAGTTGTGGTTTTGGAAGAATGTGGTAATGGCAACTTGTTCCTGCAAACTCCGCAAGGGGATTGCAATATCAGCGGTGATGGGCACGTTTCGCCCGAAAAACCAGTCCAGCGTCTCGCACGTGTAGTAAGCACCGCCAACACTCAGCGTGTCGGCCGACGTAAACCAGGATACTCTCCTCTCTTCCTTCACCACTGGCCAAGAATCTTCAATGGTACAACCGCCCGGTCCTCTTGATATGTACAGGCATTTAGTAACATCGTGCACCAGTGGCATGATGACGAGCCAGGCTTCACGGCAAGCCAAGGCGGGAGCGGGGATGGGGAGACGGCGGTTCCAACAAGTTTTTCCCTGGGAGTCGACGCTTACATGGACTGTACGGCTTGGAATCGCGAACAGCCATATTTGGTTCCGTATTCTGAGAGGTAGGCGCGAGAACTGGTGGAACTGTGGCAGATCCTCCATTTTCGTTGTTGCTCGTTGCTTGTTGGCGCTCTCGAGGAGTCCCGACAAGAACGTTGCATCGTCGTTTGTGTTTCCGCTGACTATGATGTTGCGGAGAAGGTCTTCCAAAACATCCTGCGGCTCCCGCAACGGCCTCGCCGGCAAGCTGACTTTGGGATCGAACCACCCGTGTTCGAGGTGTATGCAAGTTTTGGGTCCGGGTGGCGGACGAGGTCGCGAAGACATTTGTCTGCTGTACGAATGCGCTTTTGAAAGAAACCGGTGACGGTGCCAAGGCGAAGTAGCAGTCTTTCTTAGGCTTGACGAGGTGAAGATTGATTGAAGGTTAAAGCCCAGTGGTTAACTCTGGCTGGTGTTTTATGGAATACCCCGGCAACTCTGGAATACCGCCCAATAACTGCTGCCTGATTCTCGGATTCTGAACGGAGTCATCTGTCAAAAATGGTTTAGCCTCCGGCAGATAATTGTACCATTTCGTGCTAGCCGCAAATGCCTCTCGTACGAACTGATCTGACTGTTGTCGATAAAGGCTCATTTATGCGCTAGGCTTTCGATATTTTGAGATTTTGTTGCCTTGGAGAATTCGTCCAACAGTTCGTTGTGACTTGTCATTCTCATTCTATCAAGCGCCATACGCGGAAAGACAACTGATGAAGCATCGAAAGCCTACTTTCATAGCCAAACATAGCATCACGTAAAATCCATCATCGTGCAGACCCATAGGCTTGAGGAGTATCGTTTCCTAATCTTGTCTGGAAGGGTCTCAAGTTTTCAACGCCTTTGTTGTTTCTCGGCTGCAATGGCCCAGGTCCAGCCCCAAGGCGCGTTTCCCGACAGCCATTATTCCCATCATCCCCATGGCAGCTGCTTCCCGACGAGATGAGAAACAGAACGGTTGGAGAGAGCAGGCTTGCCAAATGCTAATGTGATTAGTGTGGTTGACTTGAAGTCGTTCAGAAATGCCACTTGTCTCGCACGAGCTGCAAAAAAGAACTGCCCGAAGATAATTTGTCATAGACCGTAATCCAAAAGCTCGAATGGTGCGCCATCCACATCGGTTAATCATTGGGTCCCGCCAGCCGGGGCATAGATGAACTCGGAAGTTAACAAATCAAGTTTATCCCCGGCCGGATCCATGTGGCCTGCTGGATGTCAGACGGAATACTTCGATAGATTGATGTGATCCCCCTTCCCCCCTTCCATGTGTGGAGATTACCCACCTCCCGGGCGATTCTTTGCAAGGCCCTGGATAGTACGTCGAGTGCGCAACGAGTCTACTTGCATGAAGCATCTGGAGCTGAAGTCCCTGATGGCCGTCTTGTGGCCACGAGAGAGTTCGAGCCGAGAGTCTCAAGTTGCGTGCGGCCTGGTCTGCCGAGACAGTGGTACTTAAATCAGAATCAAGGCAAAGCGTATCAGGGACACACCCCGGCACCACGTGGTCACCAAACGTCGAAACGCCGGCCACTCTACCAGAGGCTATTTTAATATGCAGAGGTTCCAATGTGGTTGCAATATTGGTCGACCGACGAGTCAGGCCCGCGAGCTCGGCTACCTTTCCGGCTAGTCTCGCGACCCGGGAGCTTCTAAGACTGGCCCCAACAGACTCCACGCCGCCGGAGCCAGAGGCCATGACCAGGGGTTCGTTTCGGGAGGATGGAGAATCGATCCCAAAAACGGGACCCGCGATGCTGGCGAGTCATCCTCCCGTGCGAGATAGCACGTTGAATCCGGGATCCGCATCGAATGACGAACAGGAAAAAACCAAAGGAACAACCCAACAAGCTCCAGAGTTTAACCCCCCCACACGGGGCTGAGATGCCCAGGATCAGCCAATTCCCCTGGTCTGGTGGGAAGGGTAGGGGGGAGGAGGATGAGCTCCCAGGCCTACGTGCGTGCTCGCTGCAACATCACATCAAAAACGCAGTGTTCCCCGTCAGAGGGACTCGAGTGAAAGTCTCGGAAGAGCAAAAACGAGCTTGGTCCTTCACAAGCGCATCTTTCGAAGCTTCCGCCATGTACGGGTGACGTCGCGGCGTCCACGGCAGTCCCAAATGGTTTTCCAGCTCCCGTCGGCTGTTGATGCAGAAGCCGTCGCGGTGATCTGCTACTCCTTCATCTGCTTCTTCTCCAACGTCTTGCTGCTGTGGCTGCTCTGGACGCACAACGACAGGACAAGCTGTGAGTTTGTCATCTGTTCTCTCTCTCTCTCTCTCTCTCTCTCTCTCTCTCTCTCTCTCTCTCTCTTCGACTCCGGCCGTTCGATCTTTTTTTCACAGACTATCGGACGAACTAACATCGGACGGTACGCAGACATTGCTTGCATCTCGTACGCCACCCTCGTCATTACCACAACCAGCATCTGCCAGCAGTTCTACGATTACGCTTTCTGGGTGGACATCTTGACGGACCAGTTCTACTACGCGAGAGAGAACGCCGACAATGCCGAAGTTCAATACCACAAGGGATCACGGGGTGTCAAGCTCGTCTTGAGCTATGTCCGTAAGTTCTAAGCCGAGCCTCGTTGCCGGCGGTTCTCGGCACAGTTGTCTGTTTCATCTGGGAGGTGGCATGTTCTAATCCCAATCCTTGGCTGGTGTTAGGCATCTTTGGTTTCACAATCGCGTCCACCTTTGTCTTCTTCTTGTAAGTCCCATCTGTTTTGCTTGGCTGAGCGAGCCGTAACTATCGGTTGCTGACACGAGGCAGTGCTTTGTCTTTAGCTGCGAGTGTTTATGGCTGGTTTGCCACGACGCCGAGGACGACGCACACCATCTCCATCATTGGAAGGACTCTGCCCGTCGTTCTCACGAGCATAACCGTCGGCCTGATGCTTTCGCCTCCTGCTCAAGACTCATTTCTCGTGTACATGTTTGTTGCAAATACCCAATGTCAGTCATACTATGGAAAGCCCGCCTGGAGTAAACACCAACGCATACGCGAGCCTTGCCCGCTGACGGAAGCACACACAGTCGTTCTCAGTCTCTTTGGCAGCGCCATTCTGCTTCTTATGATTTTGATCAGATACGTCCACTCGCGACGGACTCTCACCACGTGGAACATTCTTTACGGAAACGCCGACTCGTCGCTGCCGAGCAGCAATGACGACGGCGGAAGCAAGGCGCGGTCGGTATGGCTCGGCAGCGGCTCGAGCCGAGGTGGACGGAGTCGGGCCTACAGCGGAGCTGGTGACAACAAAACGTATGATAGCTGGCTCGTGATGCGGCTTTCCATCGCCTTTGCGGTCCTCTGGTAACTCATGCCCAGCCCCCCCCCCCTCCCTCCCCCTCCTCCCCTGTCTAAGGCCGTCTCCCCGAGACGAATGAGTAGGCTAATATTCGCACCCAGCGTCTTCGAATACACAAACGTCATCCCGCGCATCGCGGCAGCGAGCCACACCATCGATACAGCCGACAACCTGCAGCCCGACCTCAGCCTCAAGCGAGCACGATCGAGCGTCCGGGGCTACGTGCCAGGCGTCACCCCGAGCCTAGTCGCCTTTCTCGTCTTTGGGACGACCAAGACCTTCCAGCGCAAGATCTACGACGCCTTCGTCCCGAAAAGGTTCCAGCGGAAGCACCGACAGCAGAAGCGGAACCTGTCCATATCCTTTGGGAACTCGGCACCCTCCCCGCTGCAGCGGCCGGCTCGGCCACCTCGCCCCGCGGAAGAGTTCTCTCTGGCCGACCTGAGCCCCAGGTTCCCTCAGAGCGGCAGCTATAGCCCTCGGTTTGCCCCGGACGGGAACTTGAGCCCGAGATTCCCCCACGGCTCGCAGTCGAATCCCGCGTCGAGGCTCGGCACGCCGAGGTTTCCACCCCCTCACTCCCACGCTCCGTCGGGTCACTTGAGCCCAGGATTGGCCGCGCCTAGTCCTCGGGCTATGAGCCCCGGGGTCAGTCCGAGTTTGCACTCGAAGTTCTCGGTTTATGGAAGGCCTGATGCGAGGGACAAAGCGCTCCCGAGGACGCCTTACGACTAATAGTGCTGGATTAGACGTCATGGAGCAGAGCACGGAGTTTTGGGCGTATCAAGATGGGTATATCTATATCAGGCACCAAATTTTATTGTTTTATAGCCATGGCTTTCAGGCTGTCACATAGGCTCACCGCAATGTGTTGATATAATTTCCAGTTGGAAAGTGGTGAGGTCGGTGACCTGGACATGGCAATGCCATTAGAAATGACTGCTACCGACTGATAAATCCAGATATGATGGTAAATAACCTTAATATTAAAACATGACAACGATATTTCAGGACGGGATAGGTGGTAACGGTTCTGGCAGTTGTTACCTCTGGTTCAAAGACGCGAAGACTCTCCTGCGTTACCTGAGAACACCAGTCGTCTACCAGCCTCCTTCGAACCCTCGGCTTCGTTCTAGCATGGGCGGAGCCATCCGACATGCCCATCAAGCAAGAGACCACACTCAAAGGCCACGGGTACCCAACCTCAGAACAGCGTTTGCAGATCGGTAAAGTTTCGCAACGGCCCTCGACTGTTGTCTTTCCCTCATCAAGGGTGTGCTCCGCAGATCTCCTCGTAAGCGACGATGGCTCTCCGGAAGCATCACCAGCTGAGTCGCCAACCCCCCCGCAAGGAGTGCGATCTTCCGTGAAAAGCCGGTCAGATCCCCTCCCCCCGAGATGGGGAGATCCAATCCGGATGGAAGGCGATTCATCCGCTCGAGTGAGCTACGACGGGCAATCGTGGCACCCAAACGGCGTCCTTCTCTTCCCTCTCGGATAGAAATGGTTTCCAGGAATAGAAGTGACATGTCCGCCCTCCGACAAAGTGAGACAAGAAACAACGATTGACGCAGTGTACGAGAGAATGACATTGCCCCCCTATGTTTTTTGTGTCCCCTTGGATAAGGTGGCAGGTCGTACGCGGCCTTACCATGGGCTGGAATGGAGGATAGATGAGGCCCATCACACTGCATGCCACACAACGGCCAAGACCATCCCGTTTATCAACAGCGCGCCGGCCTACGGTTTCGTACCCTCTCCTCCAACTTCTTTCTGCCATCTTCCCCCAGCTTTGGTCACCTAGAATTCATAGTCAAGGAACCAGGATCCGTCAGAGTCAGGAATCAGCAGTTCGCAATGCTCGTCTCTAGTATTCTCGCCGTTCTCGGCGTGTCGACCCTCGCCGCCGCGACCTCTGCAGAAACTGCCGTCACGTCCTTTCTCTCGATCCCAAGCACGGCCCCGACGACGCTCATCTCCATCACGCAGCCGGCCTCTTCGTCCCCTTTGTCTTCAGCTTCCCCGGCATCTCCAGCGTCCTCGGAATCCTCAGTGACTCCAGCGTCGTTGGCGTCCTCTGCGTCGTCCGCATCGTCGGCGGACCCCTCGACAATCACGTCGCGCCCCGCCGTCACGCGCACAATCTCGCTGCGACCGGCCAAGACCAACTCGTACGAGGCCTGCGGCGGGCTCCGGGCGACGCCGAAGCCGTGCCCGGCGAGCTTCGAGTGCATCAATGATCCCTTCGTCCCGGGATGCGGGCTGGCGTGCGACCAACTGGGTATCTGCGTCGTGCCCATCATGTGCGGCGGCATCGCGGCCATCAAGTGCCCCGAGGGGAAGTTCTGCGTGGACGACCCGAGGGACGACTGTCACCCCCTGAAGGGCGGCGCCGACTGCGCTGGGCTCTGCGTCTGAAGGCGATGTAGGACGGGTCAGTGACACGACGGAGGAAGAGGAGGAGAAGAAGGAGGAAGAAGAAGATAATACTTGTAAGAAGAGAGTAAAGAGAGCCTGGTGGTTGTATACAAACGTGTTTCTTTTGTGGAGTATTTTCTTTTGTAACTTGTTTCTGGATAAACCCTTGTTCTAATGCTGTAGGTTTTTTTGATTGAGAGAGCAGTAGAGTTATACTTTATGTCCAGGTCGTTTGCCCTTTTGCTGTTTGTTTGCCCAAAGCTTGGTGTGAGGGAGGTAAAGAAAGGGGAGGGACAGTGAGCAGGGTGGGCCAAGGTGAGCCAAGGTGAAGGCGAAGGTGAAGCAAGGTGAAGGGTGAGGATGAGATCTGGAATGAAGGCAGGAGCAGCAAGGTGTGTTCCTTTCTACTGTATCAAAGTAGCTACCTTAATAACTATTTCCCTCTTTATCATATCCAGCTTTTCCTAATCACTCACACACTGCCAGCACAAACATTAGAGCACCATCTTTCAGGTTCATCGACTCAATCGCCCCTTTTCACAACACAAGACACAAATTTTAAATCCACTTGCAACCTTTCCAGCTCACCAATCCTTAAAACCAACCGACTCAAGGGCTATTTCATCTTCCTCTTCGAATCCAATTCGTTCTCCTTTGCTTCAAGCCTAGAAGATCATGTTCCACTGAAGCCAGCCACCCTCGACCTCAACCCATCCACCAATCAACCATGTGCGTCACCAGAGTGGCAAGGCACATCTGTGCTCACACCACAACTGAAAACGGTCACTGCGCTGAGTCCAGGAAGAGAGGAGGCAGGCTCTGCAAGAAGCCGAAAAAGAAAAAGGTCGACGTCCTGGACTACTGCGACTGGGACAGCCCATTGGGCTACTGCCTCTACAGAAACTGGAGACGGGGCTGGGCCTGCCACAAGTGCAAGCAGCCCACTCAGCGCAGCCCGCGATGCATTTGCGGGCATGCCGTCTGCCGTCGCTGCAGTTGTCGTAAGTCAGCTAATTATTTCCAAGACAAGAAGGGATGGAGGTGGAAGACAAGCAAGTTAACAAGGCCAAGTGAAATCACAACCCCCCAAGAAGAAGAAGAAGCACTACAACGCCATAAAGAACATCAAATGGACCCAGAAGGGCAAGTCTGTACCCCAGAAGAAGCACCATGATCCTCAGTCCCTACCTAGAGTCCCAGTTTTCAACCTGTTCGTTGGAGATTGGGTTTGAAGACACCAAATCAAGACAAAGAGAGAGAATCAACATTGGGGGGAGTATAGTGGCTAAAGAATTGGGGCATATTGCTGTTACAATTGGCGTAAAAGAGTCAAAGACAGGCACCATCAGACTGGTATGGACAGCAACTAACCAGCCTTGTACTTTGGCAAAGAGCATATTTTAGTGGCGACTGGCTTGTGGAGATTGAAGGACACCAGCATTAGACTGATATGGACAAAAACAACCAGCCTCGTAATCCTGTATCAAAGGTTCTCCCAACGTCGGTCTATCTGCTTGGGGCTCTATAAAAACTGTAGAATAGAAAGAAGAAACAAGAAACAACCACGGGGAAATGACAAAATCCACATCATTTGCCGCCTGAGAAGGACACGACAGCCCACTTGCCGCTCCACGCCCACTTACGCGAGCCAGAGTCACCACCGCCGCCCTCGGTGGCGAGCAGCCTCTCGTCTTCGCCGGGCTGGAGACCGACGACCACGTCGGCCTTGCAGGTGCGGAGGGCCAAGATGTTGAGGCCGGACCCGGGGCCGAGGTTCTGGAGGGCTTCGGTGAATGGCGTCGCGGCGTCCCATTTCGCCTACACTCGCCTGTCAGTATACCTTGCAACAAACATGCTGGAGGAGCGACAGCTTTTCTACGTACATCACCCGTCAGCTTGCGGTAGTTGAGATCGCCCTTGAAGATGACGACCTCGCTGGCCTTGAGGTCCTCGTAGAGGTCCTTGGCCTCCTCGGGCAGCTGCCAAAAGGGTCCGGGGTGCGTCCAGAACCGGTTGGGTCGGAGGATGAGCTGCCCCTCGGCGTGGAACTGGCTCCATTCCTGGAACAGAAACGACAGGTTGCCGGCGTCCGAGTCCGAGAGGGGCTCCGGCGTCTTGTTCTGGAGCTCCTCGTCTTCCGAGGGCGTCTCGTAAAAGGGCTTGGGGTTCGCGATGGCGCTGAGCAGCTGCGCAAAGTCGCCGGGCAGCACGTCGGAAACGAACCACGGGATCGACTTGGGGTGCAGGACGACGTTTGTCGCCAGGCCGGCCGACAAGAGGTATCCGGCGAGGATCAGGTCGACGTAGAGCTCGAAGCCGGCGTTGTCGAGGACGATGTCGATGCGGCGCTCCTTCTTGCCTTCGGCCTTGGCCTTCTTCAGCAGGTCGTAGACGGCGGGCAGGTCGTTGGCGACGATGTTCTTCTCGGAAGCCTTGCGGGCCTCGGATCCCTGCAGCTTCTGGATATCCTCGTACGTCAAGCTCGTCAGCAGCGACAAGTCCGTCGCGTTGCCCCACAGGCAGATCTCGCACATCTCGGTGAAGAGGAGCTTCTCGGCCTCGTCGTCCTGAGTGGCGCCGCCCTTGTTCTTTTGGAGCTGCTCAACCAGCTCCTTGTACTTGGAGGCCAGCTCGAGCACGGCGGGGCGGGAAGAGCGGAATGTGCTGATCTTCTGGCGCGCAAAGACGTCGTAGTTCTTCCAGTGTGTGGACTTGGCAAAGTGCGTGCTGATTCGTCTGTCTCGGCCCCGTCAGCATTGCGCTGAGCAATCAATGTTAGAGTGGATTTGGCACCGGCAAGAACTCACCTGAACAGGTAGCACTCGCAGTACAGCCAGGGCACGTTGAGCCATGTGGGCGAGCCGAGCTTCTTCAGCTCCTCATTGTAGATGCTGACATCGGGATATCCGTCGTCGTCGATCGGCCTGGCAAGGTCAGCAAGATTGCTGCTGAAAAGGACTCGGCAAGGGCGGTGGGGGGTTCGTACGTTAACGGCCGGTCGTGTTGGACCTCGTATTTGAGGCGGGCAATCTGCTCAATGATCGCCTTGCCCTCGGCTTCCTTCTCGGCGTCTTTGGTCTGCGTGACGGATCGGTAGAGGTCGTCGATGGCCTGGGTCTGAATCATGGCAGTCAGTGGAGAGTTCCGCGAGTACATCAGGGAGAAAGAAGGTTAGGAGACGAACAATGATGACAGGCCAGCGCTCGCGGGCGGTGACCCAGCCAAAGGAGGTCTTGTCGCCGGTAGAGTAAGGAGCTGCCCGTCGCTGGTTAGCTTCCTTGCAGCTTGCGGCGTTTGTTGAGGGACTTCAGTCTTTCAGTACCAGGCATCTTGAATATGTCGGTGTGGAAGCCACTGGTTAGGATCGGGTCGATGAGCAGAAGAGAGGACGAAGACGAGGAGGAAGAAGACGAAGAAGAGAGGTATCGAGAGATAAGACAACACCAGCAGCAGCAGAAGTGATTTTTTTCTTTTTTCGCAAGTGGTCAGTGGTGTCTCAGACAGCAGTTTCGGGCCAAACACGACAGCTTCTAAGGGGGCCTTCAGGTGGCTCCAGGGGACCACGTTCAGCGTTTCTGCCACAAACCATAACCAGCTGCCACAGACAACCCCGCTACCATGGTGGGGCAGGGGCGCTCCAAGGCGCGGGGCATATCCTCGATAGAGGCATGTCAGGCCGAATGACGTAAGCGACATGTTTCGGATAGAGATATGCATGTACAGGAAAGAAGTGATGGGCAATCTGGCATTGGCCAATCAATCACCTTCCTTCCCTTACCTTGACATTCACCTTCACCTTCACCTTCCTCACCTTCCTCACCTTGGGCTTTATCTCATTCGGCCTCACCTCCGTCACCTTCCTTTCTTCCTCTACGTTCCATCTGCACCAACCTTTGTCATCTGCCGCATCTCGTTGCCGATCCATCATGTTGCGGTACGTGGCAATTATGACAGTCTCAACACTCGAATCCGACTCAAAACGCTCCCACAAACACGTGCCGACACTGGGCTCGTGTAACCTGCCGAAGGACGATATTACGGGCCGTTTGAGTTTCATGACACGATCCTGGTAGCGTGCGAATGAGTCTTCCACGAGGCTTTGCGCAGCTACAGACCTAAAAACACTGGTATGAACGCATTTCTTTCTTCCCACGGTTCTACAAACTGATCAAACCGAACATAACAAGCTCGCCAACATCTACGGAACTTCTGGCGATTTGACAAGCCGCCCTTGACAGGAGCCCGCTGGCGACGTGTTGTTAGAAGTGCGGTTTCTCGGAACGATTTCATGAGATACACTTGGCGCAATGCTGTCCCTGTTGGAAGCCAACATCACATCAGCCTTCGGGTGGTCGTCTTCTCTCAGACTGTGGCCTACGGGACTCCACGATCTACCCGGCTCATCCGGATATTTATTCCGCTTGGGAGGCTATTTGCAGGGGAGTCTCATGACCGACACGTGGAATATGTCTTATGCATGCAGCGCCCCAAAGCAGCACTCGCGCTACCACAGCCGATCCTCCTCCCAGAGGGAGCGCCCAAATAAGTGCATCTCTCTTGCATGCGGAACGCTTCGGGCCACTAACAGAGTATATGCCGATTGGTTCGTCTACCTCTATAAGGATTCTTCATGATCTTCCCGATCTGTCAAAGACACCCTGTATAACGTTGGCATGCGTGTCGATCTGGATCATGGAGGTCCACTTCCATGCCACCGTCGGCGCAGGCAGGGTCCAGAGTTGACTTTCTTTGACGCCAATGACGATTCACACTTACCTCTGCTCCACGGCCACAAAATAACAAGCTGGAGGACAGTCCAAAGCAAGCCGAGAAGCAGCTTCGGCAGCTTGATTACGCCAATGCTTTGTCTGGCATCCCACCGGTTTGTCGTCTTTGCCTATGATTCTGGCATCTCGATTATCATTGTACCGCCAATCATGACGCGGGCACCGACAAGTTCCAACTTGTGAGAAAATACGGATCTTGTCCACGCGACCGAGATTTGAGTCCTGGACTAGGCAACGACAAACTGAGCAATTGTTCGAGAACAACCACCGACCTACCCTGCAAGATCGGAAGTGGATGGCATGAACTCTAAAAGCCACCAGCAGATGCAATTTGATCTCGACAAGCCGTGCTTGATCCCAATGAGGACTTCGATTTTTTCACAAGATACTTCAACCTACCGCTACCCTCATCTACCGCCTAAGACGAGACAAAAACAGTGTAAGGGGGGGCTTCATTTCTCGCATAAGAACTTGATTTTTCCAGATCAGGCCTACTTTGCAGCCTGAAAGAGGACATCAGACATGCCTCTCGACGCCGGTTCTAACCCTCGGCGTTTCCCTTTTAGTCGAGACTGTCGGCTAGACTAATTGTCGGTTGGATGTCACCAAGACTCGGAAATCGATGCCGTGGACCCATCGTCGTTCGCCTTTCCGATATTGCCCGCAGGTGGGCGGCAGTCCCATAATCACCCCTGCTCACGAGACGACTCCAGGATTGAATGCCGAACGAGATCCAGTTTCGATGGCACCAAGTGGTAACAGAGCCCTTGGGTCCCCGAGGCTCAAGGACCAAAATCGAATGCATCACGAGAACAGCCGAATTCTCACGGTGGGACGGGGTGCGTCTTCTTAGCGGGTGACCAGCCGCCAGTAGAACGGAGAGAACTCCGCGTTGGTGCATCATCACACATTTGGCGTCAAGCAACCAACACAGCCTGCGAGATTTGACACTTGCAGATGTTTCAACAACCATCGGGCGGTCCCTGCCGACGTGAATTCACCCTGCCAATGGTGTCCTGGCACCAGAGTTCACGCGCAAAAAAAAAAATCTTTTTCTTACTTTCTTCTTTTTTCACTTGCAGGGACTGGCGGATACCTACTCTGTAAGAACGAGGTCGAACACCCGTCGAGTGTGGGACTATTAGTCAAGCACCAACATGGATTCCGGGGGTGGCATGACTCCTCGTTTCCAGGTGTTCAGGCTCAATATTCGTCGGCCAGAGTCTGGAAGAATCGATTGGTGGGCGAAGATTGGGTAATAGCGCCGTCGTCGATTCGCTCGACCCCAAGTGACAAGCGCAATCAAGGGGGTCCAGTCACTCTTTAGGTCGACGAAAGGCGGCTCAGTTTAACTTTTTCATCGGAGCTTTTTCAGTCTGTGGCGGTCCACGAAAATCCTAGTACTTTGGGTGTTTGCTCATCCGGAATACCATCAAAACAACGTGGCGGCCAGGTTGACGCGAGATTACGACCCGCTTCAACTCGATCGAGCTCGAGAAACGCCATACACGCGCAGAGGAGCTGTTTGCTGATCATCCACGGGCGAGCAGACAGTCGCTGACGGCCTCTCTTCGGTGCCATTGTCGGTGGATGGGGGTGTTTCCCCTCACAAGTTTCTTTTGTCAAGCCTAGCCCAGCGGGATCCCCAGACTCCCAAAGACGCCAACAACCCCATGGTCCAAACCTCTCCCCCATGGGCACACCAGCGGGGAGATCGATTCGTCACGGACGGGTTCGTCTGCCATAGACTGGTGCGCCGTCGGTGGAGTGGTTAGGACTTCTGCATTGATCCACAGCTCGGCCAACTTCCGCTTCCAGCTCTAGCTCCGGGTGCTTTTCCGACGTTACACGACTTTACGAGACGCTCCCCGAATGAAATGAAATGGGGGTACCGCTCCTAGTAGACCGGCTCCATGAAAATTTCATCCTGCCCGCCGCGGGGGTGGACCAATCGTCCCATGACCCAACTTCCACCCTGTCCGCACACAGCGCGGCACGGGTATGGTGGCAACGGGTATGTACGCCCTATAGGTAGGGTAGAAGGGGAAATACGGAGAACACCGCTGCTACAACGCAGTCTCGCCCTGTGTCGGAGCCCAACTCTCTGGAGGGTGTTGGTTGAAGATGGTCGATGTCTTAGCCTGCCGCAGACGTACTTTGGCTTTCACAGGGTGAATCGCAAAGGATTCAACCCCCCGGCCTACACGCTTGAGGAAACGGTCTTATGCCAAACCGCCTAACACCAGCAGCCGAATCTGGTCACAGCAACCGCCGGTAGGTGCGGTCTGTTTATGATCTGACGGTCCCAAGGACAGGTTCGCGGCACAACAACGATGCAGCCTCTGCGATGCGATGTCGAGGGAACAGAACAGTTACGGAGCCGACGAAAACGATGACGGACTGGCTCAAACCCTTGGACGAACCCCGCCTGAGCTAGCAGAAGTGTGCACCTTGAATAGTCCACGAACCAGGGACATGGGTCCCATCTCTTCCGACGTCAAGAAGTCAAAGACTCAAGCCCGAGTCGCATCAAAGCTTGACACATCCTGTCCCCATGTCAGGCAAAACAAACGACCCCACCACATGAAGGACGTCTCTTGGCCGGCCATCCCAAGTTGGCAGTCCTTAGCGTCAACCTGGTGATCAATAAGTACAGACGACGCCCCGGGGCCAGCAAAGGAGGTGATGGTCCTGCATTTTCGGCCTTCACTTCTGGAGAAGTATATTGTTTCGTCGCCAAGGAGCGAGCTCATACCTCCCGTTGCCAAGCGGACCGACTCTCTCCTCCACCACCATGGCTATTGCAGCGGAGACCGCCGCCGAGGCGCGTACGAAGCTGGCGTACCAGAACCGATGGAAGACACTCGCGAACAACCCTAAAATTGTTGTCATTGCTCTCTTCGCTTCGTAAGTTGGACCCAATCAGTCCCCTCGTTCTTCGATTGCCAACTGACACGTCCGATTGCAGGTTTGGTGGTTTCGAGTATGGTGAGTACACATAGCTAGCTCGTCCTGCGTTGTGCCATGCATCTCTGCGACAGTGGCTAAGTTGTCCAACGTCAGGTTACCAGCAAGGAGTCTTGGGCCAGTCGCTCGTCATGACACGCTTCATCGACAACTTTCCATCCGTCGTCGGATCGTCCAGCGCAACCGGCTGGTTGACGTCCATCCTACAGCTCGGGGGTATCCTTGGCTCCGTTACCGCTGGTGTCTTTGGTGAGGTTTACTCCCGCAAGTACACCATGTTCTCGGCTTGCCTCTGGGTCATCCTTGGAAGCTACCTGTACACAGGAGCGAGCTACCACAAGCCGGAGCTTCTATACGCCGGCCGTTTCTTCACCGGACTCGGTGTCGGCACCTTCAG
The DNA here is from genome assembly GCF_034447905.1 of Colletotrichum destructivum. NCBI lineage: Eukaryota > Fungi > Ascomycota > Sordariomycetes > Glomerellales > Glomerellaceae > Colletotrichum > Colletotrichum destructivum. The sequence goes on from NC_085905.1 coordinate 2,614,958, forward strand.
CGGTGTTGGGTAGGTTTTTTTACAAGCTCGTGTCCATCTCGGACGCATTGGATCATTCCCGACTCGGGCCGCAGGATGCTGACACTTATACGCTCGCAGCCCTCTATACAACGCCGAACTCGCCGCGCCCGAGATGCGCGGCTTCATTGTCTCGTTTTACCAGTTCGCCACCATCCTGGGTATCATGTTGAGCTTCTGGATCGGCTACGGCAGCAACTACATCGGCGGCATCGGCGAGGGCCAGTCGGAGCTCGCATGGAGGCTTCCGTCATACATCCAGGGTGTGCCGGCCGTCCTCCTTGCGCTCGGTATCTGGTGGTTGCCCTTCTCGCCCCGCTGGCTTGTGAAGCAAGGCCGTGACGAGGAGGCCGTCAAGACGATCGCCTACCTCCGCAAGCTTCCTGAGGACAGCGACCTCGTCCAGGTCGAGTTCAAGGAGATCAAGGCCGAGGCCCTCTTCGAGCAGCGCGCGTTCCAAAAGGCGTTCCCCCAGCTGGCCGAGAAGGAGAAGACCAGTGTCTGGATGCGCGAAGTGGCACAGTATTGGCGCATTGTCCGCGAATGGGCCCATTTTAAGCGAGTTGCAACCGCGTAAGTCTCGACTTTCTTTCACCTCAACATCACCACATCACAACACCACTACACCACCACATCGCAACATCGCCACTCCACCAATACTTCTCCAAACACTATATAATTGAAAGGGTTATATACCTATACTAACCCTAACCCTAACCCTAGTTGGTTGGTAATGTTCTGGCAACAATGGAGCGGCATCGATGCTATTATATACTATGCGAGTAACGTGTTCCAGAGCCTCGGTCTCACCGGCGGAACGACTGCTCTTCTCGCTACCGGCGTCACTGGAGTCGTTTTCTTCATCAGCACTTTGCCCGCCATGGCGTTCATCGACAAGGTTGGCCGCAAGCCCATTCTGATTGTGGGTTCTCTGGTTATGCTGGTTTCCATGGTCATTCCTGGAATTATTGTGGCCAAGTTTAGCCACGACTGGCCGGGCCATCCTGTTGAGGGCTGGGTCGCGGTTGCGTTCATCTGGATCTACATTGGGGCATTCGGTGCTTGTAAGCGCGATCTTGAATCCTGTACTGGCTCCTGATTACTGACAGACATCAGCATGGGGTCCGGTTTCTTGGACGTTGATCTCGGAGATTTTCCCCCTTTCCATCCGTGCCAAGGGTGCTTCTATCGGCGCATCCAGCAACTGGGTACGTATCTGTGAGATGGCCGTCTTTAGAGAAAGCAGTATTCTGACGTAGCTGCCAGCTTAACAACTTCGCCGTCGCCTTCTACGTGCCCTCGATGCTCAAGAACTGGGAGTGGGGTACCTACATCTTCTTCGCCGTGTTCCTCGCCGCCAGCATCGTGTGGGTTCACTTTTGCCTTCCCGAGACCAAGGGCGCAACCCTCGAGGAGATGGACCGCGTGTTTGGCAGCAACACGGGCGCCGAGGACAGCATTCTGCTGGCGCAGGCGAGACGGGATGTTGGCCTGACGGAGGACCTGGAGGATAGCGCCATTCACGCCGAGAAGAAAGGTCTCAGCGAGACACACCATGAGTCTGCCTAAAGCCCCCCATGGGATGGGAAACAGCTTGTCTTGTCACGAACTCCGATGCCAATACCGATATCAGGTCTACTTCAGGAGGTAGTCAACGCAAAATAATAACGACGGAACTCCCGAGAAAGGGCTCGGAATTTAATCAAGTTTTTTTGCCCTGCCCCGCGTGTGTTTCATGCTGAACATCTGTAAAGTCCACAACATGAGTGGTTTCTGCTCTCTCAGTTGTCCCGCGTCTGATTTCCAATCTTGTCGCCCGGCATACGGACCGGAAAACCGGCCCTCGGCTCCGTCCCCGTCCGGGGGATGTGGGGACAAGACGGCGTCAGGGCCATGATACGCTGAAGATGGGCGAAAATTGCGAGACAACCAGCAATGAGGTCCCTAGAAACTGAACATCATGGTCGTCTCTAAAGTACGTCTTATGTATAGTTACTGATTAATATGATCTCGTCACAAAACAGCCTTGTTCTATCTCCAATGCGAGTCTTGCTGTAAAATAGAGGTGCGTCTCGTCGTTAAATGTCGTGACTCCAAGAGGGCTACCTACTCCCATGATGCATACTATGTCCTCAGACGCCGGCTCTATCCCGAACGAGGATACTAAAATAATACTAGAAACCCCATCTGACATATCTACAGCTTCGGGGGAATGTTGATGCCCAAATCCTTGGCAATGATATCCGCCGCCTTCTCGCCCACCACGAAGGCCGTGTTGTTGGTGTTGGCGCCCACGTTCTCCGGCACGATGCTCAGATCGACGACCTTGAGCCCCTCGACGCCGTAGACGCTGAGCGACGAGTCGACGACGCCCAGGTCGGCGCGCGGCGCCATCTTGGCGGTCCCGAGGGAGTGCCACGTCGTGTTGATGTTCTCGCGCAGGAATTGCTCGATGGCCTCGTCGTCCTCCCTGGAGTACTCGAGCGGCGCTGTCACGCTCTTGTGCGCGTCGGGCGCGACATCGTCGACAAGCGCGGCCTTGGAACCCGCGGGGAAGGACGGGTGGCCGCCGGCGACCTCGCCGCGGTAGAGGGCGGTGCGGCGGGCGACCTCGCGCGAGTGCTTGTAGGCCCAGACCTGCTTCTTGAGGTCGAGGTCGTGCGGGTCGCTGAAGAAGCCCGTCTCGAAGTCGAGAGGGTCCGCGAGCGAGGGGCCGGTGATGTGGATGCTACCGCGGGAGTAAGGGTAGGCTGTGTAGTTGGCGACGGTGGTGTACTGGCCCTGGGGGATAGCGGCGTGGTCTCCGAGGTATCTGGGGCTGAATGTCAGTTCTTTTTGTCCTTTAATGTTCTTCTACTCCCCATCATCATCATCTGAAGGGGGGAGGGTCTGTGAAAATAAGAGAAGAATATTCTCACGCGTGTAGAAACCCGCTGAGCATGACGGGCCTGTTGGGGTCGTTCTTGAAGTCCCTATCCCACGCCTTCTGAAACTCGGGACCCAGAGCCTTGACTTCCTCGTCCGACGGGCGGATCTTGCTGACGATGTCTACGCCGTTCCAGCCGAGCATCTCGTGCTTGCCGGCTATGGCGTCCTCGCGGCTGATGCGGCCGCTGAAGATGTCGTCGAGCGTCTCGTTCGGCTTGAGGGCCGTCTTGTAGGGTATGAGCACGAGGTTGTGGTCCTGGTAGCTGTGTCCGACGCCGGGCAGGTCCGCGACGACGGGCACGCCGGCCTTGTCGAGGACTCTCTTGTCGCCGAGGCCGGACCGCTCGAGGACGCCCGGGGTGCCGCAGGCGCCGCACGAGACGACGACCATTTTCCTGGCGCGCACGCGGCGGACGGGCTGCTTGGTCGTGTTCAGGACGGCCTGGTAGTCCGGGTTGGGGGTGTACTCGACTCCGACGGCGCGCTTACGGTCGTCGAACAGCACGCGGATGACCTTGGACTCGACGAGCACGTGGAGGTTGGGGTGCCGGCCGTCCTCGAGCAGCGGGTGCAGGAAGGTGTGCGCGGCGTCCTGGCGGCGGCCGTCGGGCGAGACGTAGCGCATCCAGCGCTCGTAGCCGTTGTTGGCCTCGAGGTTCTGCAGGTCGCGGATCTCGGGGTAGCCCGTCTGTCTCGCGGCGGCGAGGATGTCGTCCTCGGCGGCGGTGACGCGGAAGCCGCCGGACGAGATGTGGACGGGGCCGGAGGAGCCGTGGTGGGCGGCGTCGCCGTTGCCGTGGTACGTCTCAAAGCGGTTGAGGTACGGCCGCAGGTCGGCGGCGGACCAACCCGGCGTGCGCCAGGAGTCGAAGTCGGACTTTTGGGCGCGGGTGTAGCTTTGAGAGGCAATGACTCGTAAGCTTTGGGCTGTTTTTTGGGGGGTCGGGAGATGAGGCGAGGAAGATCTGGGTAAGGGTTTGAAACGGGATAGAGCATGAACGGCTTGTACGGATGTTTGGAGGGGAGGGGGCAACATAGAGGCCAAGTCAGATGAAGGAAGTTTCGGGTACCAGGTTGGGGAAGCCGTGAACTGGAGGAGAAAGAGAGTTTGCGAGGAGCTAGACTCTCGGGAGAGGGGGAAGCTCACAGCATAAAGTTAATCGAGGAACCGCCGCCGAGGATTCCCCCGGCCGGGACGATGGGACTGCGGCCGGCGAGCTTGTCGGACTTGTTCCCCTGGTAGAAAATGGCCGTCTTGCTCTCGGGGGCGAGGTGCTCGAGGAAGAAGGCCGGGTGAACGACGTTGGGCACGTCGCGGTTGTTGGTGCCGCCCTCGATGACGAGGATCGAGAGGTCCGGGTCCGAGGCCGCGAGACGCCCGGCGACGACGCATGCTGCGGTGCCGCCTGGGATTGGAAATCGTCAGTATCTTTGGAGATGGTGGGAAAGGGGTTTTGAAGGTTGGAGTGCTTGGTAGCTGGTACATACCTCCCGCGATGATTACGTCCACCTCGTCGATGCCATCCGCCAGCTTGTGGTATATACCCATGGTTTGCGGTGGATCCCGGTCCTTATGCTCTATGTAAGTATGTGTGTATGTATGATTAAGGAGAGATCGATAAGTGACACGAACTAGAGAAAACACAAGGAAAGTCGGAATTAAAAAGCAGACAACCGAGGATTCGTGTTATATATATCCTCGACTTTTCACGCAGTGCAACCCAAGCACCGCAGCTTGGAAGAGGGGAGGGGAAGACGGGGGATAAGGGGGTCCAACCTCGCCTCAGCGGAATGGTACGCGCGAGATTCCGCTCTTGTATCTGTCTGCACTATGTACTTGCATGGAAAGGGTAACGAATTCGAACTCGGGGGGCGGAGAGGACAGAAACCACATGGCCGCACGGATGGCGGCGAACTCGTCGCGAGAGCGGACGACCAGGGACTGACGCTGGGGGAGGGTCGAACCCAGTGGGGTTGAAGCATCGGATGCGGGGAAGAGGGCAGTAGTCAAGAGAATGTGCGTCCTTGTCTTGCTGCCATCCACGAAGCGGGCTATGGTGGTCTGCGCTTGGGATACATCATACGGGATTTGGTTGGACTTTGTTGGGGTTGCGAACTAGTTGAGCGACGGGCATACGCAGCCCATGCAAGGACTGTGGCAACGCTGGTTTCTCTCTCCCCAAGTGGGTTCTGGGAGGAGGGGTTCGGCCTTGTTTACCTGCATTCTCGGCTGGTTCCTTCATTGACTTTCGATAGAAAGAATCCAAGACCCCCAAGGGGGCTTCTGGCAGGCTGACTTTGGAGACGAACGCACGTTGGAGAAGTCGAGCCGAACAGCAACCTGTGGAGTCTTCTGACTCGACTCGTTTTGGGTTTGCTGGGCATCTGGGGCTAAATGTGTCACGGCACAGCTGGACGTCGACGATCGTGGGGGAAAAGAGGAACGGACGAAGAGGGGGCATGCGGGGGAGGACCACTACACTAAGCCTCTCTAAGCCTCTCTGGAATGGAGACACTTGAGACTTTGGGTACTTGTTACGAGGGTTTTGGTCTATCTATTTGTACTTTGCTCCCGAGATCAATGCCGGTGCATCGGTGAGTTGGGCATGAGAGTCATGAGTGACGTCTCCTCACCCGCCGGTTTGCCGGACTTGCGGGAACAACTCGACAAGAAGGGAGGTTGCTGACTGAATGCGTGTCGCGGTTCATATTCCCGATGGGGTTAAGCCGGGTGAGGTGTTGCTTCGGCTGAATTTCTGTTTCCCCGGGTTGATGTAACGACGATGGGTTGGTTCTTAGTAAGGACCCTTGGTGGTTGGGTGCAAAGACTGTAGTCGTTGGACACATTTGTTAGCTGATAACTACCTGTTACTACAAGGAAGACAGAGAGAACAGCATTTACATCTCTACTGTGGAACACTCAGCACAACACTTTGCTGACATGCATGCATGCAACCAACTTCAGTCACGCAGTACAAACCTCGTCTTTATTCTCTAAGCTTGAGTCCCTGCAACTCCACCGTTCGAAACAAAGTGCCCTGCGGCACAGATCGGAAGTCTCCAGGCCGCCCTCGCTTGACTACAGCCGCAGAAAGTCATTCCAGTACTCCCAGTCCAGGTCCCCGTCGTCCGTCAGCCCCATCGTACCGAGACTCTGGAAGTCCGGAACCGCCAACTGCTGCTGGTGCTGGTGCTGCTGCTGCTGCTGCTGGGACGCCTGAGCCGCCGCCTTGTTCCTCCGCTGGTCCCAAAGCAGGTGGATGAACCGGGGCCACGCACCGGCCACGCGGGTCTCCTGCGTGTCGACCAACTCCTTCCTGCGCGCCTCCCAGGCATCGAGCGTCATGTCGCCCAGCGCGGCGAAGAACGGGGTCCGCCGCCCGTCCTCCGTCGTCAGCTCCGGGTGCTCCTCGTAGAGCTTCTCGACCAGCTTCCAGGCCAGCACCACGCGCTCCCCGGAGCATCGCCGGCGGAGATCGCTGATCATGTATACGTAGGCGTCCACGGTGTACTTTGTCGTCATGTGCGCGATGAGGTGCGGCGAGAAGGCGCTGCGCATGGCCGCGTCCCTCGACTCGAGCCAGGTGACGATGGAGTGGAAGAGCACGTCGTTCTCGGCCCGCGGCATGAGCAGTTCCCCTCCACCGCCGCCAACGCCGCCGCCACCGCCTATTCGTCTACGCTTGAGGACTTTGCAGCGCATGCGTGCGATGGCGAGCTTCGTCAGGGCGTACGTTAGCGCGTGGAGGGGGATGTTCCTGTCCAGATGACGCAGAAACTTCTCGTGATACCGAGCCTCGAGCTCGTCGATGGCCCCGTCCTCCACCTCCGTCGATCTCCTCTTCGTCCCCTTCTCCGGGCCGCCGTGGCCCAGCAAGTCGTAGACCTTGACGGCCGTGGCGGACGTCCGGGCCCAGTTGAAGACCTCGAACTTCATCAGCACGCAGACCATCTCCGTCGGGCCCGTGTGCTCGACGGGGAGCTCCGTCATCTCCGGGTGCAGGTCCGCGTCGTTGACGTTGAGCGGCAGCCGGACGTCGCCGAACTCGCTTTCGGACGGCGCCGTCCGCTTGCCCGCGGCGCGGATCCGGGCGTCGAGGCCGTGCAGCTGCCACCAGAGCCGCACGCGCATCTCGCCGTCAAAGACGGAGATCTTGGGGTCCGGCTTGGCTCGGTGCAGACCGAGCTTCTGGCCGATCCGGATGGCGGCCCCGGTGAGGGTGGACGTCAGCTCCGAGTCGGGGTCCGAGAAGAGGAACAGCACGAACGCCTGCAGGACTTCGAAGTCTCGCGTCGTCAGGAACTCGGCCTCGGCAAGGGCTCGAAAGGCGGCGTCTCTGTACCGGGTCGACAAGGCGGCCCTGGTCTCTCCAAAGACGGCCAGGCAGTCCTCTTCCGACGTCGACGTGGCTGCCAGAGTGTAGATGGCGAACAAGAGGGCCGCGAGAGGCTTCGATGCACCGGAAGGGTTCCAGCTGGCGTCCAGAACCCGTTGTTGCAGCGTCGGCACGTGGACTATCTTCAGGAGCGGGTTCGCCGCCTCGACGAATATCTGCCAGAGTCTGTAGGTCTGTCGGGGCTCCGGGTGCAACTGCGACAACTCGGGTTGGCTAGCTGAGAACAGCAGATGCATCGGCGTCGTGGGATGCAGAGCGGCGTCTTCTTCGCGGCTCAGCGTCTGGGAAGGGGGGTACTTGAGCTTTGGAAAATACGAGTGTCAGCTCCAACGAAACGATATCACGGGTACCCGGAGGTGATGCACACCTCTGGGGGAAGAGTTGCCCAAAGACATCTGCATTTCACGTCAGATCCATGGGAAACGGAGACGCGTGCCCTGCTCGTTGAGCATGGAATAACAAAACTGACCGTTCTGTCTCTGCAGGAGAATCGTCCTCGGCCTGGATCCGTAGGCCACCATCCTCGGCCGCAGCCGGCGCAGAGACCGGGCCGGGAGAGTCACACTGCTTCACCTGGCCTTGCGGCCCCGTAGTGATCCATGTATGGGCATAGGTGGCGAAGTCGACGCCGTGCTTCCGCATCAGTTCCTCGTAAGTCCTCAACCGAGCGAGCAGTTCTTCGTCGGCGGCCCTCTTGCGCGGCCGAGGCTGGATAGGGACTTCGTAGACACACTGCGCCTTCGACTTGACGCAGTTCGAACAGGGTTCGGCTTTGTCACATTTGACCTTCCGCCGCGCGCACAGCGAGCAGACATGTTTGTGTTGGCACGATGGGGGGGATGTTGACTGCGGGCTCGTCATCTTGAGGTCGTTCGAGCCGTGTCTGGACACACAGGTTACGTTATAAGCCCAGCACCTCGGACTAGGCCTTTGACTTGCCCAAGGTGATAAGGAGAGAGTTGTTCCCGGAAAGAAGGGCATCAAGATCGCCTAGCGGAGGAAACCCTCGGAAATTTCGGGCTCAAAAGCGGGCTAGCGTCATCCTTCTCGGCTCCCGGCTTCTCAGTGATCTTGTTGGCTGTGTGAACACTCGCCGTAAACGGACTCCATCCAATCCATTCGAGCGGAGACTATCTTGGTCTAACTGGATTTGGATTCTTCGGCCCCGAGACTTGTAAGAGGAAGCACCAAACAACTTCTCAAACTGGTACAAGTATAAGTCTTTGGTCCTGTCGACTGCTCCTCTACCTGCTTGCTAGTAGGTATACTTCTATTAAATTTGAAAGCTTTCTCTCAACTTATATCTCTTCTTTACTCCTCGTTTGCCAACTACTGCCGGGAGTTCTTCCTCGGTCCCTCGCCAGTCCAAACACTGCTCTCAAGTGCAAACCAGGAACTTGAACGGATACTTAACCTGTTCTTTAGTTCTTCAGTACGGATTATTATACTTCTTCAGGCATGTCATCCCGAGAAGATGCCGGATCAGTGTCCTCAGACCCGGAAAAGCCTGGCCCAGATACCTCGAGTGCAGCCAAACAGCCATCGATCATCGGCGGTTTACAACCACAGAAGGAATCGCCTGCTCATATATCCCCTCACGACAATCCTCAGGAAGGGGACGATGAAAAACAGTATCCGTCTGGGTTGAGCTTGGCCCTGATCTTGACGTCTTGCTTCTTGTGCATGTTCCTTACGTCTTTGGCATGTCGCCCCCTTCTCCCGGCCCAGGAAAGCTGAAACCAGGAGTGCAGCTACTGATGCCAGTGTAGGACCGCCTGATTATCACGACGGCCATTCCACAGATCACAGAAGAGTTTAAATCCGTCACCGACATTGCCTGGTATGGCGCTGCCTACCTGCTGGCCCAGTGCGCGTCCCAGCTCCTGTTTGGGAAGATCTACTCCTTATTCAACATTAAGGCCACGTTCTTGCTCTCCCTTCTCCTCTTCGAAATCGGGTCTGCTGTCTGCGGCGCGGCTCCCAGTTCGACAGTCTTCATCGTTGGTCGCGCTATTGCAGGGCTTGGTGGAGCTGGGATGTTGAGTGGTGTGGTAAGTGTTGTGCTCGGGTACAAACCCCCCCGAACATGACAGTTGCTGACCGATATGGACGTCCAGATCGCCATCTTTGTGCACACGATACCTCTCCACAAGCGTCCACTATACCAGGGTATGTTCGGCGCCGTATTCGGCGTTTCCTCCGTGACCGGACCGTTACTGGGAGGAGCTTTCACGTCAAAGGTCACCTGGAGATGGTGCTTCTACATCAATCTTCCTCTCGGTGGCCTGGCCGCTGTCGTGATATTCTGGATCCTCAAGCTCCCCGTTCGAGACACGACAAAACTTGACATCAAGACCAAGTTGAAGCAGCTAGACTTCTACGGCACTGCGCTTATTGTCCCTGCCACAGTCTCTCTGATATTGGCGTTGCAGTGGGGAGGTTCCATCTACACGGTGAGCCGGCAGATTGTGACTGTCATGGATGGCTTTTGGCTAACGACCTCGTAGTGGAACGACAAACGTATCATTATTCTGTTCGTTATGGCTGGTCTGTTGTTCTCTGGATTTGTTCTCGTTCAGATCTTTCTGCCCAAGACCGCCACAATCCAACCCCGAATCTTCAAGCAGCGCAGTATCATCGCCGGCTTCTTTTCGACGATTTGCATGGGATCACAACTGACCATCTTTGGTAATTTCTCATTTCCCAAAACATCGCCTCTCAACTAGGCTGACTCTTCCTCAGCTTACTACGTCCCGATCTGGTTCCAGGCCATCCAAGGAGTCTCGGCGGTTGAGTCCGGTGTCCGTCTACTCCCCCTGGTTCTCTCCATGGTCGTCGCCATGCTATCGGCCGGTGCTCTCGTTCGCCGCATAGGCTACTACACTCCCGTGATGATCTTTGGCGTCTGTATGATGTCCATCGGTGCTGGGCTGATGTACACCTTGCAAGTCGACGCGAGTAGCCCCCAATGGATCGGCTATCAAATCGTCTACGGCCTCGGCGCCGGATCCGCGACCCAAGCCCCAAACATCGCAGCGCAGACCGTCTTGCCGAAACGCGACGTCCCCGTCGGTGTTTCTCTCATGTATTTTGGCAACTTCGTGAGCAGCGCCATTTTCCTCTCGGTTGCCCAGAACATCTTCAACAACCAGCTATTACATCGCCTGTCGCCCATTGCCGGCATCGACCCGGAGTCGATCCTGGACAACGGCGTTACCTCGCTGACGAAACTCTCCACATCGGTCAGAATGCCGGTCTTGGTCGCGTACAACGAGGCGATTCGACGCATTTTTCTGTTGGCCCTGGTTCTTGTGTGCCTGGCCATGCTTGGTGCCTTGAGTCTGGAATGGCGAAGTACCAAGAAATCTCATGAAGAGGACGCTGGTGATGGAACCACGGGCAAGCAGGCATGATATGGGCTGCAATGTGCTTTGCATAATCAGATGACGACTTTCTGTCTGGCTCTGAACTACTCACAAGATTCTTGTGAGTGACTGCCTGCAGCTGATGGAAAAAAGGGAAAAAGAAAAAGGAGAAAAGGAGAAAAGGAGAAAAGCACCATCCATAGCTGCAGAGTTGGAGCAAACCACCACTCACTTCTAAGTAGTCACCAAACCGGCTGCTGCCATTGATTTACGACTATTATCTAAGCTGATTAGTTTTTATCTCGTTCTAATTTTCTCACGTGAGAGAAATTGCACAGAGTTTGGTTCAAGTTACCCAGACATCATCTTAGGGCAACATGTTCATAATTAAAGGTCATAACTAACTGACTAACATTATGTGTATCTCTTCCGCTTTCATGTAAATACCCTCTCCTCTACCTTTTGCGAAGATACCTGCACAATATCGCAGGTGACTTCGATTGGCGCCCCTGGTTTCAACTTGACCTTATCATCAGAGACCCGCGGTCCGGCCTCGATACGCGTTTCCACGACGGCGTCGTTGTGACTCTTAAATCGCCTCATCTCGATGGGCTTCTGTCGCCGCGTTGGCGAGGGCGAGCCCTTCCCCTGACTATCTCGACGCTCAATTACTGCCGGTCCCTGGATGGTCCTCTCTCCTTCGCGATCCGAGCTCGTGTGGCTAAGGTCGTAAGTCGTCATGTCGTACAGATCGGCCTTACTGTCTGTGGATCCGGTGCGGCGTTTCGAGCTGGGAATCGAGTAGTGGCCCGGCTTCCCTGGCGCGCCTCCGACCTCGAGGTCGCGAAGTTTCGAGGTGTTCCCTGTGTTGTGGGAGTAGCCGTCGTGCTGGCGGTGTCTCGAAGACTTGGCGGAGCGGCTCGCGAGGGCAGGGATAAAGCGAGAGGTGAGTGGGCGGAAGGTCGGGAGACAGGCGCACAACAGGCCGCTGCATAGTTCGCCGACAGACCACCCGGCCGTCTCGACGTTCGACCACGTAAAGTCCTCGTGGAGCTTGAGGAAGCTGATCCGGATGAAGGAAATAGTGCATGTGCTGTTGGAAACCTGCGTCAGTGTATTAAGTCCAGCTCGCTCGGAAGAGTGTTCCGACTTACAAGAAGCCCAGACAGAAGATGCCGAGCAGAACGTATTTCTGCCCACGGGCCAGGCTGAGTTTGTTGATCACCGGCAACGGCAATACAAACACAATGATGTCGGTGGCAATGTTGCCGGCGGCGTTGATGTAAAAGTACGGGTAGTTGGGGATGCACGAGCCGTCGATGGACTTGTCCCAGAAGGCGGGGATAGGGGAACAGTTGAAAATGGCGACGAGGATCTGTGAGACGCTCCACGCCCCGACGATGATCATGGCGGCTATGAAGACCTTTTTCATCCTTTGTACGGCCAGGACACGGTAGTATTGGAAGAGGAACGTCATCTTGATGCCAGCCAGGGCGGCGTTGTAAAAGACAATCGTTACGTAGAATGTCTGTAGCGGACGTGTCAGTGGAATGAACGCTTCACCACTGCCTCGCCTCTCCTTCCTTTTAGCATACCCTCATGTAGTTCTTGATTTGTTCAGGGGTGAGAAAGTAAACGTGACGGCCGAGGCCATTTTTAACGTCTTAGGAAGTTGTCAGTCATTATCACCAGTGAGGTTCAAAGGAGAGGATTGGTTACTCACTCCAAGCAACTGCGAAACCGCAAGCAAATACTAGGAGCTAAGAAGCCAGCATATGAGTTTGATGTTCGCCGGAGGGACACACAGCCAGCAGACTCACAAATGCAATAATGGAAGCCCAGTCATCCATCCCTACCTGTCTAATGAGACAACTCCGTACGTATATTCGTAATGAAACGGCGACAAAGGCTACTGAAAGAACAAAGCTGGTGACGCCGACCAGCAGCGGTCCCCGCGAATCGGTCGGGTCGATTCCGGGAGGCACTTCCATAATCTTTGCAGGACGTTACCAGAGGTCCGTCTTGGACAACACTGTGCTTCCCTCGGAAGTCTTCTCTGAATTATGGCGGTCTGCGAATGGCTGACATGCGGCGGTATGCGGTCCAAGTCCTTTCGAGGTGCTGGGTGCGATGGGTAGATGATGGGACATTAGACAAGAAACGGTAGGCCTTGGACGACCGCGGGACGTCACCTAACTATATCGACGAAAATTGAACGTGGGACTCTTTGCTAGGTCTTGGATCAAGGGGCATGCTCTGCTTTGGGCCAGCATGATCCGGGAACTGTGGAGAGAGGAAAGGGGAGAGAGGGCGTGAGACACTCCATGAGAAGGGGACAGCCCGCATTGAGTGATACCCTAGCACGCCTTGCGGACTTGAAAGACCCTCCCTCTTAAGATATTTCATGTCTCATATGGAGAGACGTGGAGACAGTCTGGAGGGATCGACGCCTCTATTTCCAAGGATGTTGGGCCATTTGCATTTGGGCATATGAAAGCCAGGAACCGTGCGCGCGGGAGGTGACTCGTGGAGTCGAGAGCCAGTCCGCACACACCAACGATAGGACGATGATACCCTTTTTGCGTTCTTGGACGCCTGCATGACGACCAACAAGGCGTTTGGCAAATAAGAAGTGCCACCTCGGCGGGCCCGTAGTGTGCGGCGTAGGCTCGGGACGGCTCCGCGTGGTGTTGACGACGTTGGGATGAACTAGCAAACTTTCGGCTTATCAACACAGACGGCATATGTGGGAAACGGTTTATGATGCCTGCCGGCCGGTGGTGCTCTGCCGCCAGGCTGAAAAGGGGGGGGGGGGGGGGGGCGCTATGAAAGAAAGTGTGTGTGTGAGAGAGAGAGAGAGAGAGAGAGAGAGAAGGAGAGAGAGGGTGCGCAAAGCGGTTCATACAGAGCTATCCCGGCTTTGTTGTCACCCTGGTATGCTGACGAGTCAACGACACCAGCGCCGCGGTCTAAGCCAAGGCGATCTGGACCTTGTACACTATCTTAGAGATGGCGCGACTCAGCCCAGGTGAAGTAGAGAGGTGCACTTGCAGTGTCTCAGGCCACCTCCTGTCATGTGCAAAAATATGGAGCTGAACGATTTGAATAGCCGTCCTGGTTCCTGCGAGTTGAGTGAGCACAGCTACTGTGTGTTGGGGGAATGAGCCAATGATGCTCTCCATGGGACGGTGATGGCTTTCAAGTTTGGGCCGCCGGGGGGCCCAAAGTAGGATGCCGCCCTTGCTAGTCTCTCCGAGAGGACAGGCAGGGGGGCTTGAGTCCATTCTAGCGTTGATCGGGACAAGAGGCAACTATCAAGCCAGGGTAGGACGCAAACAGGGTTCATGGCTGACTCGCATGTACTGGGCGATAAGTTTTGTCGCAATCGCCGGGCATCGACGATCAATCAGCAAATGTGATTAGGTTCCGGTAAAGCAGAAGAATCTGGTCACCACCAGAGACCAGGGGATGGGGAAGAGGGTTGGAGCCGGAAGTGTTGGCTGCGAGTACCTGTATGAGGAAAGCAAGCGTTTGAAACCAATGACGGGCGGGAGGGAAGGGTTGTTCATCTGATGATTCTGATCGGAGGGCTGGCTTTAACTGACAGAATTGGGTGAAACAATGACGGTTCAGATCTCCCTCGAACAATTGGACAGAATGTGTTGACGGTGTTTGCGCCTCGAGGGTATGAGACGTTCGATGCTTACAACTTGGCGATCTCTTGGAGAGCTTCCGAAATCAGCCCACATAAGCGGACGGTCATGTCTCAGGGCGGACGACGACCACGCCGTCGGAGGGACGAGCCGGGGGGAGTGGACGTTTTTCTTCAACGGCGTTTCTCTTTCGGGGAATTAGAGTATGGCTTGACGGTTGAGATGACTCAGGGACTCTTCTGCCCACTGCAGATAGACACATGTAATGATTGATTAGATGAGAAAGAGGCTGAGAAGCGTCCCGAAACCGACGCTGGCCCCTCTTGTCACATGGCTCTTGTTGACAATGTTCCGGCGAGGAATACAGACACATTCGATACCCCCTTCCCCTCCCCGGCGTACGGTGTAGTCGCCACGCTCGTGGCTTGCCATCACATCACGCCTTGACGTTCCATTCGGCAAAGCATTGCGCGGTTCCGCGCCCGCCAATGACGTGAACGTGACGAGGAAAGAGGTCCGTGAACCGAGCATCGCTGCAGGTATCGTCACTCTGATGAAGGTGAAGAGAGGAGTGTTTCTCTCGGGATGCGTGTAACTGCCATGTTGTTTGTGGGTTCTGTGGAGGGGGAGTGAGGGGGGGCATATTGTCGGTGCGTAAATGCCCACCAGAAAAGGTTCGTCTCGTGAGATCCGCTGAAGTGCCTACTGTGGGCAAACTGGATCCTACCGAGGATGGACTCCATCCGGGCTGGTTTACGTGGTTGCCGGGCCGCGGGAGCCGTGGCCGCGTTGAAGACGCGCGGGGGGGGGGGGGGATCACAAAGGCGGACAGTTAAGGGTCATGATTCCCACGCGGGTGGATGGATGTTACCGTCAACCTCAACAAGCGCGCGTCGAGCGGTTCCAAGGCTGTCATCTCCGTCAGGTCTGACTGGAGGCTCCAGGTTGCCTCAGAAGGTTGTGCCGAGTGCCGGGCGGACACCAGGAAGCGCGACCTACGAGGCTACGACGTAGGACGGGCTCCGCAGCAGAGGTGAGAGGCTATGTTTTAAGTTCATGAATGGCCTCTCCTCCTCCGTGGACCATCCCGGAACGCCGGGCATGTGAGAGTTTCTGGAGCAGCAGCTCCGTTACCACAGGCGTCGTCAATAACGAGTCAAAACTCTTTCCGAGAGACGCTTGGCCAATCTACCACGCAACAACTAGAGCTGTTCTCAAAGTGCGCCATTACTTCATCGCCTGCGGATCGGTCTTGGCAGGGGACCGTGATTACTATCGAAGTCAATTATCTGCTGATGCTTTTCCCCGTGTGGCGTATCGAGAATGGAGTCGTTCCCCTCCCCCTCCGCAGGCCCTCCACTAGACCCGTTCACCGAACTGTCAAGAAGGCATTTGGACCGAGATGTAACCCCTCTGGTGAGTGACAGGATACAGCAGCACCGTCACAAGAGATGTCCCGATTCGCAATCGTTTCATGTGCTCGGCAAGCATTCGAGGTGGGGGGGGGGGGGGTGGTACCTGATCTCCGGTGAATTGCATCCGTTTCCAAGCCCTCGTCAGCCTTTCGACTTGTAGCACGTGTGGTGTTGCGTGCTCGATCCCAATGCGGTGTCGTATTTCAGTGCCCGCCTTGGTCATGTTACATGCGTCTGTACGAATTTACCCCAAATAGCCTCTGAATGTGTGAGGAGCGGCAGTTTTCGGTAGAGCGGTAGCAGCCAATGTTCGGCAGTCCTCTCTTAAGGTTCGCGTTTCCATGAATAGATAAAGGAGGCATCCGCACCCACCGATGGCGTGCCTAACGGTAGCAACTACCAACGGCAAATCAGAGCCGAACATATGTAGTGATCATCACCGTCTTGGTCTCTACAGCCCTTATGCGCTGGCCGTATGACGGTGCTTGCTCAGCCCATGGATGGTCGCCTTTGGGTTTCCCGGATTTAAAGGGCTAGGAAGACAAACCCTGTTTCATGACTCGTAAGGCACTATGGAGGCCAGACGTCAGAAGTCCTCCCCAACAGCCTCCAGGGAACCAGCTTACCGATTCGGGCCTGTGAGACCTGCTCATTCCCTGCTGGTCACGAAATGAACTTAGCTTAGCTTAGCATAGAGCGTTGGTTCCCCCTGACATCTCACGTCCGGTCGAGCTTACGGGCGCTGCACCCGACAGCATGGTGGTGGCTGTGGGCGGCAGAATCAGGGCAATGCCTCCAATGGGGAGCCCCTCACTCTTTGTGGCTGACTTCTACGATGTAATACCGCCTTAATATGCTACGAAACCTTGCTCCAACTAGGCATTCCATGGTGTTTCCAAATGCCTTATCAGCAGAGACGGACACCTACTCGAAAGACGCGGCAGGCATAATCGTTCGAACGCCAAAACCGGCCAGGGATTTTACACATTCAGCTAAATAGAAGGACAGCCCACTGACCGACATCTTTCTACAAGTTCAACACTCCAAGCACTCTCTCCATGCGCTCGGCGTCCTCGTTGCGTCCGTCCACTGAAGCCGGCCGGACCCACTCCGTCACGATATGCCCCAGCTTGTTAACAAGACAACGCACGACAACCTCTCCACCCATGTCCGAATCCCATTACATTTCGTAATTCTTCCCCGCCGTCACACCGTAGATACCCTCAATGCGGTTTCGCGGCTGGCTGGCCAAATGGTAAGGCGTCGGACTCCTATCAGGATCACAATCCGAAGATTCTGGGTTCGAGTCCCAGGTTGGTCGACTTTTTGCTCGCAACTGACATGCGTAGTCCGTCATGTTGTTTCTAGGATATCGCGATCACACGTCGTGGCTAACTGAAAGCTAAATCGACATTGATGTGGGGAGAAAAAGAAATACAGAGTGTGTGTGTTTGTGTGTGTGCTATGTGCATGTGTGTGTGTGTCATTAACAAAGAGCGTTATAACTGGAACATCCATGTCGCATGCATAAATAGCCTCACTCTGGATTAATTATCGTTGATTCTCTACTAATCAGTGTAATTTACTGTCCCAAAAAGCCGCCAAGGTAGTCCGCCTTGCCAACAGGCACACCCTTTGCCCGAAGAATGGCGTATCCAGCGTTCAAGTGGAAGAAAAAGTTGGGGACGCCGTGGCTCAATGCCGCCTCCTTGGCCGTGACCTTCAGGACCTTTCCACCGAAAATGGGCCTGGTCAACCATGTTAGAAATCGACCTCTCTTTACGCGCTTCCGAGCAGTACTTACACGTCAACCTCGTTATCCGCTTTGGCGTTGACGGTGGCGGCGTCAACCTTGCTGAGCAAGTCGAGCGCTTCCTGGATGCGCTTGTGCAGATCCTCGACCGTCTTCTCCTTGTTCTCGAAGGGCTCCAACTCCTCGCCCGTCAGGCGGGCGATGTTGGTCTTGACGGTCTTGGTGGCGTTCTGTACCTGAAAGAGAAGGGGCAGCTGGTCCGGAATGAGGCGTGCCTCGGGATATGTGTTGACATCGATGTTGTTGGCCTTGGCATGCTCCTCGGCTTTGCTCAGGATGTGGTCAAAAGTCTTGAGACCCTTGACGAAGATGGGAATGATAAAGTCGTAAGTGGTGACTGAGGACATCTTTGCGGCTCTGGTTTTTAAAATTTGGCGAATGAGAGAATCGTTACCTCGTAATTGTCGGGAAGGTCGGGTGGTGTTGCTTATATGAACTGGTAATAAAGTTTGATGCTTGTGTGCCGAACTCCGAACCGACTTCTACGAGATGCTAGCAGCGCGCCCGTCGGCTTTATAGTTGGTTTCTCGAGCCGTTCGAAGCGGTACCGCGACGATTTGTAAGACGCCCGGGAATTGCGTGCTTGGTAAGCCTCATGGTGCCGTATATGCGAGTCAATCTCACAACAGGCGGTGACCGCCAGGCACGCCCCAGATCTCGCGAAGATCTAGCGTCCTTGAGTGGCTTTGGGATGTCGTGACACTCTGGGGTTGAGGGGTTTCCCCTTAATGTTGCCTCATTGGGTAGCTCGACGTGCGGTTGGCACCATCCCGGTGGAACGTCACGTTATCGGTCGACGGATGGCGTCATCAGACAACGAGCCCCGCGATATCGCTTCATCGAGAACTACTCGTGATAGAACTGACTCTGAGTCGGTGACAATGTCGATTTATCATGCGACCCCGCTGATCACGATAAGACGCAAGAGGGGCTCGGAGGAGCTGAGAACCCATGTCCGAGGTCGGCCATCGACGACTGTTGGAGATCGTCAGTCGACAGATAATGTTGTGAATTGGGGGATAATCCAAGCAGCCTTGATAATCATTCAAAACGTAGAGAGAGAGAGAGAGAGAGAGAGAGAGAGTAAATTTGATTTAGTTTCTCATGGTATCCAACCTGTTTGGACAAATGTCGTAAAATCTAGGGGCCCGGAGCATCGAGTGATATAACTGAAGATCCATATCAGCTCGCCACAATAGAACCCAAGGTAACTGACGCAGATTAATCATGTTCAATTAACGTCTGGTTCGCTCCTAGGTAGCTTTCACAGCTCATTTGGTGATGTTGAACTGACCATATTCTGAAAGACCGAGAGACAGGCATTTTGTCAAAGCCGTGCTGCGATTTCTTCTTCACAAACACCCATGTGTATAAGATGCCCTATCGGGTACTGGTATTAGTCAGTAATTTCACCAAACTGAAACACGAATTCCATCTCAGGTGTATCGGTCTTCCAGGTGAGTTCGCGTTCTCTAGAAGGGCAGGGACTTGGGCATCGGTCAGTCGAGCGATGATTCAGTCTGTCTGTCGCCGCAGCAGCGCGGACTGGACGATATATTTGCTGCGAAGCATGCGGCTAGAAGCCTTAGATTGATCTCCTTCCCAGATCTAGATATGCGAGATGTGTAAGGCGATTGTCAGCTTTTGACAAATTGTATGGAAATCCTATAGCTGACGATTAGCTGGAAGAGTGACAACTCTTCTTACCCACCCCTTAGTATCGGAAGCGAAACCATTCGCCGCCGGTTCATTTCTTGTAAACTATATGATCCCTAATAATATTCGAACCAACTGTTCCTTGTAATACAGGTGAGTAGATAACCACTGTGGTCTAGGTCATCTTCCGTATTTCTAGCAGCAAACCCGGCTAGTAAACCAGTGGGTTCATGTTGAATGCAACCCATCACTTTTCGTATGCTTTTTCGAATGATCGGAAGGCTTGTATACGCAGTTTGCTGTCCAGATAGTCGGCAAATCTCATCGGTTTGTCTCAATCAGCTTTCACGTAAAACGGTGGTATGGCGAAAGCAATCAAAGTTGCTTATGTTGGCAACAGAGATAGCAGAGATGCGGCAGATCTCATTGAACACATTCAAGTCTGTGTTACAGAGATTTAATTTCACACTTATAGCTTGGGGCTCAGCCTGACTGCTCATGGGTGACCGTTCTTGACCGAAGCATCGACATCGGCCGTGGGCAGCGTGGTTCTGATCACTTGCCACGACGCCGGCCTCAGAACTATCATATCTGCTGGTTATCATCGAAGAAGCATCAAGTAGGTGATTACAAGCCTGTCACGCCAAGCACCCAAATTGACAGCCATAAAGGTCTAACCTATTATGGAAACATTATGTGAATGGGTTACAAGCAGGAGAAACTCCAGCACATCACCGATGCTCTAAAGAGAGGATCTCAGACTTTTTTTTTTTAACCCAGTTTGACTCAATTCTAGCATTCAAGTGAAAAACAGAGCCATTTTAGTGACGGTTGGGTGGCGACGCCAACCGACCTGGATTGCAACGCTGAGGATACCCGAAATGCATCTTGGTCATCACAGGATAATATGTTTCGCTAAAAGAGTAAACACGGCCCTCGGTTTCTGTGCAAACGATTCGATGGGTTTCGTTTCGAGTCGTAAAGCACGCCCAAAGAGAGATCTGTTGAGAAATGAACGAAGGGCAGGATGTTCAGCCGCAGCAGCTCCGGCAAGCCATGGGTCTCCAATAGCTTGACCTGGAAACATTCAAACGAGCCGGCCCAGCACTTCATAATCTCTATTTCACGATTGGCTCAGTGCGTAAGATCTTTTTCTTTGGGGACATTGCCAATGAGATATATTCTCTGGCCTTTGTCACGATCCGTCAATTCCGTGCGCCCAGTTTGACGTCGGCTCAAGTTCTCTCCTCGTCACAGACAGCAGATAGTCCGTATGCCCAAATACATCCTAGATATCTACATTTGAAATGTTTCTAAATACAAAATGGTCCATTCTTCTCTCACGTACGCAGGTAATGAAAAAAGACATCCCATCAGCAGATATGTGTGCGTGTGTGCGCGCGTTGTAATCAACCGTCTGCTCCAAACGAGTTCAACACATGTGTGACCTGGTCTTAATTCTGAAGGTGTTTAACATACATCCAGCCCTCCAGAAGGAAGTATCAAATCTTGGTTAATGAACAGAATCGCAGACCAAAAAGTGTTAGTTCGGACCCTGTGTCCTGGTTCTTGATTGCACGGCTGGGTACACCGTCTTGTGCCACCTCGTAGGCAAAACTATGTTTGAGGGTCTGAAAGGGATGCCTGAACGCTTGTTGATCGGTAGCGTTCGTGAACTTGAGCAACGAAGACCTATCGCCAAGTTTCTTGCTCATCATGCTTTTGGATCATCCTATGTTCTCAAACCTGGAGATTGGATGGTCAAATTCACCCGCCTTCGGGCAGCGTTTTTGGCATGTGTCTACAGCAGTGATGTTTGTCAAGCCGGTTAAGGTTGTTTCATGGCCTGTTCCAGGTTGAAATGGAGACGGGTAAACTTCCAAGTGGGGGAAGGGTGAAGAACGGGTTGCCTCACCCTGCAAGGCCTCGAGGGCGGAGTATTAGACTGATGATGTGGATTTACAGGCAGCGGAACTCAATCCGCCCCTGGTTTTGGGTCAAAAAGTCAAAGGAGAACTTCAATCAAACTTCACTGAACACTCTCTGTCAACAAGTTGGCCAATTAGGTTCGATGAAAGCCGTGTCAGAATTACCGCTATTTGCAAAACTCTAGTTAAAACGTGTCGTCTTAGACGATGGGATGTATCGTCAGTACTATTCTCAGTGGCCTACGTCTCGAATCAGGCCTTGGAACATTCAATGACTTGCATCTTCTTTTCCAAGCCATGAATCCTTTCAATCTTTAAGCCCGCGCGGGCCACCACGGACTCCCAGTCCGCGGCCGTTCGCTCCTTTCCGCCAATGTTCATCATGCCAAAGTCCGTCATAGCGCCAACGGACGGAGGAGGGTTCTGGAGGACGTATTCGACGACCAAGACTTTGCTGTCCCAGCCCATGGCGTCCGAAAGCCGGGACAGGATCTTGACGCTGTCATCGTCGCCGTAGTCGTGTAGACACCGGCGGATCCAATAGATCAGTGCGTCTGCATGCGTCAACTCATGTGCGGAGATGATAAGAAAAAGGGGAGTGTGGTTTGCAAACTTACTCTTGACGGGCTGCTCAGCGTGGAAGTCGTGCACCTGCAGCTTGACATGTTCTAGCCCAGGGTCCTTGAGTGCGGCCACTTGTTCAATGACCTCGTCTCGGTCCTGCAGAATCACGCGTTCTGCAGGGAGAAAAGGGTTCTCCTCCAAGATGGCCTTGATTGCATGCCCCTTACTGCCGCCCACGTCGACGAAAACGGGACTGTCGTTTCCTTCTGACAGCTTTGACTCAACCCAACCGAAGTCGTAGATTCCCTCGAGGGGAACGAATTGCTGCGCCATCTCCATGCCCTTCATGAACCTTTTCACCTGCTCGGGGTTCTCCCGATGGAGCTCCCAGATCTCTTTCTCCGGCCGTCCGCGGGCGAAAGAGTAGGGCGTGTGGGCCCGCGTTGCAGGCTCGCGCCGGCCATACTTCGCGAAGTACTCCGGAAGCTTTAAAGCTGTGATGATGTGCTCTTCAAAACTTTTTTTGGAATGTGTTAGTGGGTAGACGCCATGGGGGGAGGAATCGGTGATGTGAAGACTTGCATCATGCGGAACAATAGCTCGTCGGCGGTTCCCGAGAGATACAACTTTGACTTCTCATTGTGCGCAACTTTGTCGTAGCCAATCTGTGTCAAGATCCCGCCAGATATGAGAACCCAAGATAGACGCCCTTGAGATGTTGTTAGCACCCATCGCAGGAATTAGGAAGGGGACCTTGGACGACGACTCACTGATCAGAGAGACATCCGCCTCCAGCTTCTTGGCCAGATGGGTATATGATATTGAACCATCCAAAGGAATCATATCGAAGACCTTCCAGTCCAAAAAAAGCTTCAGACCGACAAAGTCCATGGCGTGGATCGCTCTGTCCATCCAGTCGGGCATTGGCCCTCTGGCTGCGTCGATGACCCTCTGGCCAATGACGATGGCCGCGTCGTTCTTCTCGGCGTCACTGGATTGCGAAGTCGCCAGCTGTGAAAGCTGGGATGCTAATCCGGAAAGAATGTCGGAAGAGTTGCTCATCGTTGCGGTTGCGAATGTCAACGTGCGTATCGTGGCTTCTGGTTAGGGAGGGGCTTTGGTATGCTGAAATGATTCAACTTGGATGTGATGATTTATATACAAATCTCTGATTGCAAACTCTTGAGGAATGTGTTTGGTGATTATATACTACATGGTGTTCAGCTATCGTCAGGTATACTCCAACGACTGAGTTGATACCGAGACTTACGGCCGAGCTCTCGATAACCCGACCGAATTCACCGAAGCCGTGTGGAGCTCGAATGGCCGACGATGGGTCCGCTTTCCCGATATCCCCGCGCCGATGGTGGGGCCGAATCCTTCGGTCCTTTTTGACATGGATCCCACTGCCTCTGGTTATTTGAGAAACAACCGGCCAAGACCCCGTCGGAACCGAGAGGGCGATCCGGACATATCCGCTCGTTTCTGACAATCAAAACGGCCCAGCCTCAAAAAAGCCCCAGCGACTTGACGCACGAATCGCATTTCCGCTGTCAGATGTCACACGTCCTCGCGCCATTCGTCGTAGTTGTCGCCCAGTCTCCCCATTTGCTGCCCTTCCCAATCCCCGCCCTCCCTGATGCGGCGAATAACCGCACTCGCATCGGTTGCATTCTCTAGACTTGAGGAGTCAGAACGACATGACCACAGAGCGGCGCGACCCCGACGGTGTCTGACAGATTTCTCGAACAAATCCCGTGTCTCCTCTGGCAGAACAACCCCTGGGGGGAACGGAACAGACGAGATTCCGCGCAACTCTGCAACTCTACACCAAACAGCAAAGCCGCGTTTGCCCATTTTTCAAAACGTCTTTTTGCCTCCTGTCTCCGTCTCCAGTTGACACAAAGGTTGCCGGAAGAGGAAAACCTAAGGCCGACTCATAGCCCATGAGTGACAAAGACCGACGGAGCCAATCTGTTTCTGGCTTGACTGTCTCATTTTCTTCTTCTCTAGTCTTCCGGATCTCTTGCATTGTTCCGGTTCGACGCTGGCCGATGAACCGACGGGCCCTGCGTTCGCGATATAGGGGTGTGTGGCAGGCGATTAGCCGTCACGACGTGTCATTCGATTCGGGCCTCCGTGACTATGACACGCCCAAATCGGCAACGACATCATGGCTTCCCCTTCCTAGCATCAGCCAAGACAACACCGCGTGTCCCCCCGATTGAAGCGGCCGTGCCGTAGTTGTCGCCAAGAAAAAAGTAGGGCATGGTGCGGAGACTCTGTCTTGTTTGCCATGTCTCTCGCCATCGTGGGGATCGCGTATTGCTCCGTACTTACCTGCATTCGTTCCGACCCATTTCCCCTACTGCTAAGGTTAAATATGGTGCCGCCTTTGGAGTACAGCCGTGTGCCGTGAGCCGCCGACCGTTGCCTGGTCTCTGCGCAGCCGGCCCCTTGCGGCGATCGAGAGGCTCAACTCGTTTGACCCTGTTTAGAGGCCATCCCTGACTGAATGACGTCCGCCTTTCCCAGAGAAGGTTTTCTCCTCGAGGTTACCTCTTTAGGTAGTCCAAACGTCAAGCGTCCATCGGCTTATGCGTCGTAGGTTGGGTTGAGGATTCTGGTAGCCCCAGCTGTTTGGTGTGTTGGATCGCCTACATCGCGGGCGAATCCCTGCAATTCGTTGACGAATGACAGATGTCGTCGTGCTTGAAGCTCTTTGACTTTCTGACTCGAGGTGATCTCAGAAGGGTGTGCTTGCGCATTCAGCCTCATAAAGGCAAAGTCTTGAAGAGTCGAGAGAGAGAGAGAGAGAGAGAGTGTGTGTGTGTGTGTGTAACTGTGTGTGAGAGCCTCAACCCTGCATCCTCTTCCCCCATTGCCACCCACTGCCCGCAAGGAGATCCTGGGCAAGCGAGTTGTCCTCCTCCAAACGTCTCACGAAGTTGTTCAGAGAGGCGTTGTGTCCAGGTCATGGGGATCCCTGGCGATTGTCGAGGATGCTGGCTACACTTGACCCTTCTGAGACGACTTGGACGGCCGAGTTTCGTTTCATCTGAACTCCCAACGCTCGAAGCGCGCACTATCAACCACATTGGCTGCCCACACTAGCACCATGCATGCAAGACAAATTCACATACTCTCTCTCTTCGACATGTCGCATTGTTCGATTCGTCAATACGTACCGTGAAGGGTGGTGGGGGGAGAAAGCGTCTGCGGCTCTCCTCAACCAAAAGGGACTGAAGTCGAGACCGCTTCTCACCACTTGGACACCAATCAACCGCGTCCCAACTCGGTACACACACACGCACATACACACACACTCAAGCCATACCCTCGACCATTCGCGGCAAACAGGGAAGGACTGCCGAACGACGTCCGGAAGAGACTGCATCGCAAGACATCGTACTGTTTGGTCCAGTGAGATAATAATATCCACACTTAATCGTTTCCATCGTCTCAGACTCCGGGGGGCAGGGTGGGCTGTGCGCTTCCTTGCCTTGATGGGGGGAGGGGGGAAGTGGTTGTGAGGGGAGAGAGGAAAGTTGCCGCCGAAGCGAACTCTGGAGATGATGCGGCGGCACATGAGACCAGCACGCAGCCATTCGTTCGAAAATGTATATCAAGCTGATGGTGCCCGGCTCACCTTCGGGGATGGAAGAGGAGGAATAAAGCATCCATCACCAAAACAAACTCAAGTCTGCACAGACACTCCCAACGCTCATACATATATCCTCCCAGGTTGGAGTAGAGACTGGTCCAATTGTATTCACCTAATCGACCTCTCTCTCTTTTTCTCTTTCTCTCTCCGTCTCTTTTGTTTTGATACCAACCCTTTCGAAATCACTCTGGCTAGTGAACCGTCAACATGCAGCTGACCAAGACTCTTCTTCTCGCCCTTGTCGGCACGGCCTTTGCATCTCCCATTGAGAAGCGCCAAGCCGCCATTATCCAGCAGGCCGTCACTGAAGTCCAGGGCGCTATCTCGAAGCTCGATACCGCAGTAAAGGTACGTCGGTCCGAACATCGGGCATAGCGGGAGGTGGGGAGGAGGGACGAGGAGGGACGGGGGGGGGGGGGGGGCAAGGCCCGTTGAAGGGAGGAATCTAAGGAGCCTTGAGAATCCCACACGAGGGGGGGTGTATGGGTGTGGTGGTTGATGTCCCAAGGCGCAGTGGTTTAAATGTCTATCAATCTCAACAAACTAACACACGCAAACCTACAGGGCGTTGGCGACGACATTGCCTCTGCACAGCCCGTCCTGGCCGCTGCCACCGATGTCAAGACCGTCATCACCAAGGCAGGCAACGACATCCAGGCCGCCCAGCCCCTGCAGCTCCAGGAGGCCCTCGGCCTCCAGCAGATCGCCGGCGACCTCCAGACGTCGGCGACTGGGCTGATCGATACCATCATCGCCAAGAAGCCCAACTTTGACAAGCTCGGCGTCTCGAGCGTCGTGCTCCAGAACCTCCAGGAGCAGAAGAGCACCACCACGAGCCTCGGCCAGGCCCTCATCTCCAAGGTCCCCGCCATCGGTCAGGGCATCGCCCAGCAGGCCATCGACCAGATCTCGGCCGTCCTCGACAGGGGCATCCAGGCCTACTCTGCCGGCGGTGGTGCCGCTCCCGCTGTAGGGGGTGGCGCTGCCGCGCAGCCAGTGGGTGCGTAAAAGCACATAATAACCCCTTTCGTCGCGCGCGCCCTTTTTCCTTTTCTCTTCTTCTTTCGTCGTTTTCCCCTCTCATCAGCATCTGTCCGTTCGTCCGACTGTATCTACTAGCGAGATTGTCTCTTGGTTATGTCTATATGATCACATCCACGTTTACTAACCATTGCACCTCTCTTTTTTTCCAGCTAAACCTGGCAATAACACCGCTGCTCCCCCTGCTGCTGCTCCCGCTAAACCCAAGACTCCCGCCGCCGCCCCTGCCGCACCCAAGAAGCCCGCCAATGCTCCTGCTGCCCCCGCCGGGGGTCTCCAGGGATTGCTCGGTCTTCTCGGCGGTTTGGGTGGTGGTGCGGGCGGCGCTGGTGCCGGTGGCGCCGGATTGGGTAACCTCCTCGGAGGTCTTACGGGAGGTGCAGCTGGCGGTGCCGGTGGAGCGGGAATTGGCGACGCCCTCGGGGCTCTCGGGGGTCTCGGCGGAGGAGCCGGTGGAGCTGGTGGAATTGGTGACGCCCTCGGGGCTCTCGGCGGTCTCGGCGGAGGAGCCGGTGGTGCTGGTGGGATCGCCGACGCCCTCGGGGCTCTTGGCGGCGGCGCCGGCGGTGGTGCCGGAGCTGGTGGACTCGGCAACATTCTCGGAGGGTTTGGAGGTCTCGGTGGAGCGAAAGCGAACGTCGTGGAGGCGAGGGGAAATGTGGCGGATTTCGCAGAAGACGCGGCGGCGGAGGAGGACGAGGAATGAAGGTGTACTTACTCACAGATCGCACACACACATCCGGGATACTCCTTGCGGCTTGTTTAGCCTGTAGCAAATCATCATTGTGGCTTTTCTATCACTCTCTCTACTAATACGCTTGGCTACCGTGCCTGCTGCCCTCCTCGTGGTGCCTAGCGTGAATCTCGTTCTAATTTTCTTGAACCTTTCCTGTATTAGTCTTTTTGGCTTTGATCTTCCCCCCCCCCTCCATGGGGTTTATACAGTTTCTTGGGCCCCCTTGAAGCATACATTACGCGTGATGGCGAACCAACAACGGTCGATCTAACGAGGGGGTTTCGAAGTATAGATCGTCTATCGCAGAACGTCGTCGGCTGAGGCCCGGCACCGAGACGCTGATTTCGTCCCTCGCCTTCTGTCTCGTGATGCCGCGGCAGCGGAACGTGAAGAGCCAAATCGACTATGTTCATGAGACTCGCCTCTAGATGACGACTGCCTAGAAGAATGACGTTCCGCATCACTGCTGCCATAAAACAAGGGTAAGTATGACTTGTATGCCGGTGTCACCATGATATGACAGTTCACACACCGCACCCCGCAACTCTACTTGTACAGACCGGAGAACCCTCCGTCATATGGACCCTCCTCCTCCGCCGACGCGCCCATCATCGCCGTCGTCGTCGTCGGCCGCCCACATGCCACCGCCGGCTGTCAAATAGCCGAGGAGGAGGGCACTGGCGTCTTGCTCACGTCTCTTCTGAACCCCCCCCGTTTCGGAGGATTAGCGACCTATCCCGGGCGATCTCTGACGGGCCAGTCAATACCTGCATGGAGCTTCCTTGGAGCAGAAAAGCTGACAGGGTGAGGGAGGCGCCCGGGGGGTCCCCGGTCATCCAGGGCGAGACGGAGGCCACTGATCTGTTGCGCCAATCGCATTTCGATCCGAGGTGCGTTTGCCGTCCTGCCCGTTTGATCCTCGATCAGCAGCGTGTTGGACTCCGGCCCATCAAACGAGGATTTGCTGTTTCGTAGATCCAATCCTGCGGTGAAGGAGCTGAAATGGGCTAAATCGGGAATATTCAAGAGTTTTTGCCCATGAATATGTCCACCGCTGCGATATTGATCGATTGCTGTTGACCCTAGCGGAGATCAATACAGGCCGTCGAGTCAATGAAGCAGAGACTTCAAACCTGGAAGGGCGCTCAGAAATACCAGTATAAACTCCTAGCAGATCTTCTATAACGATACAAACAGAACACAGAGACATGTATCGACCCCTCAGAGACAGACAAGCAACCCCATCAACTTCACTCGTCTTTTAAGACGAGGCAATCTCATCATCAGAGATGTAATGCGACCCCCCCGCACACCGAAACCCCTGAGCCTGCTTGATCCAATCGTAACCCATCGGGCATCTTCCCATTTTCGCGGCCTTCTTCCGTTGCTCTTCTTCCTTCTTGAGCCGCTCTTCCTCCTCGATCAGTTCCATGAGGATGGCTTCGCGCGCGGCACCGACCGCCTTGCGCTTCGTCTCGAGCAAGGCCCGGTACTTGGCGTCTCTCTCCTCCTGTGCCTTTTTGTCCCTCTCCAGCTGCTCCCAGACCTCATCGCTGACGTCGGCGTCCCGGACTGACTTGCGCTTGCAGTCGTCGACCTCTGCGGTCGGGCTTTCGGGCGGCGTGCAACTCGCCTCGTCTTCCTTGGTGGATGCCTGATACTGCGAGCTGATCTTGTGCGGCGTCTGAGCGGGTGGAGGTGCCATGAAGAAATCCTGCAACCTGACCCTCTTGCGTGTGGTTTCGGCTTGCTTGCCGCGGATCTCCCGCTCGTCAAACATCTTGTCGAGCTCCGCCTCGACCATGGCTTCCGTGACCGTGATACACGTGCCCTGGCGGGACTTCATGGCCACCGAGAAGATGGACTTGGCCAGAGTCTCGACATCGCGGGCGCTGGCCCAGCTGGGTTGCGCCGAGAGCGCGCGGAAGTCGCTGACGACATCGTCCGTGAAGTCTGTCGTGGGGTACTCGAGGCAGTTCAGCACAAGGCGGTTGAACGGCTTCTTGCTCTCGAGCATGTGCTTCTGCTTCGTGAGGAGCTGAAGCAGAAGGTCGAAACAATCCTCGGCGCTGAGGCTGTAGAAGTCGATAACCTCGGGGAAGCGGCTGGACATGCCCGGGTTGACCGAGATCAGCCGGTTGATGTCGTCGTCGTAGCCCGCCAGGATGATGACCATACGGCCCTTGTACTTGTCCTTGGTGACGGAATCGACGAGCTCGTCAACGGCTTCCTGGGCGAAGTGACCCTCGGCCAAGCGGTACGCCTCGTCGATGAACAGCACCCGACCAAGAGCCTTGTCGAGGAGTTCCCGGACCTTGGGACCCGTCTGCCCAACGTATTGCCCAACGAGATCGGACGCAGAACGGTCGAGGACCTCGGCGGTGGCCAGGAACCCCATGTCGTAAAAGACCTTTCCCATCTTCCTCGCCGTGGACGTCTTGCCCGTCCCGGGGGGGCCGCGGAAGAGAAAGTTGAAGGGGATGTTCTCTTTGGGGTCCATCCCAAGAGACTTCATGGACCGTACGCTCTCCTGGAACCCTTCCAGCGTGGCGACGATCTTCTCACAGCCGACGGTGCCCTCGAACAGTTTGGCCACGTTAGTATCGGTGCGTTCCGCCCGGTCAAAGTTTTCGTCCAAGTCGAGTGCCTCGAGGGTCGAGAGTTTGTCCGTCTCCTTGGACGAGAGACGGCGCTGGTGGCGGGCCTTGGCTTCGTTGAGGAGAATGTCCACCTCGCCGGCGTTGCCAAAGTTCGGCCTGTTGCGCGCCCGTTCCAGCATCTCCAAGGCAACTCTCTTTGCCTGGTCAGTGGCCGAGAAGCCTTGTTGATCGAGCTTGAGATTGAGGATCTTTGCCAGTTCGGAGCTGTCAAAGTCTTCGAAAGTAAAGGCCGAGGAAAGGGGGAATCGGCGGCTAAGGCCTGGGTTCGCGTTCTGGAACATTTCCTCCATTTGGTCCTTGTAGCCGAGAAGCAGCACGCAGCGGTCTTCTCCCGGGACGCCTTGGACTTCGGCCACAATGGTGTCGACCACTGCAGTCTTGTAAGGGTCGGAGAATTTTCCGACTGATCCACTGCCGCCGCTGCTGCCACCGCAAAGGCCGTACGCTTCGTCGATGACGAGAACCTTGCCCTCTGTCGCTGCGAGAATGCCTTTGGTCTGGGCCTCAGAGGCGCCCAGAACCGTACCTATGAAGTCGGACGGGTTCTTGACAACCACTAATAAGAGTTAGAGATGTGGAAAAGAGGACGGCTACCTAGGTAGATAAACAGTCATAAGTCCCTCGGAGGCTACACTTACCTTCTCCGTTGGACAGCAGTCCAATGTCCACCAGTATTTGGCCGTAAAGTTTCGCGACGGTGGTCTTGCCAGTCCCGGGTGACCCGAGGAAGACCCTGTTGAGTGAATACTCGATGACGGGCTCCTCGGCGAGCTCACGGAGATAGTTCGACTGAATGCTGTCGACCAGAGCTTTGACCGACTCTTTGACCGACGAGAGGCCGACGAGACATTGAATATTCTTCCAGGCCTTGCAACTGGAGAGGGCGCTTGACGGTTCCGGCCCGACCAGGTCCTCCTTGGTGAAGAGCAGGTCATTGGTCTTGGCTCCAGCACGGGGCTCCTTTCGGAGTCTGTTGGCCTGTCTCTTGGAGATGTTGGCGAGGAGATTCTCGACCGCTCTCGCGTTGCCGAATCCCACTTTGCCTCGCCCCCGGCCGAGTTTCCGGGTGACGACGCGGAGGTAGAGGTCATCCTCCCACTTCATGCGGTCGTTGTACTTCTTCTGAATCTGATATTGGAGAATCCGCAGGAGCTCGTCATCTTCAAAGTCGTCAAACTTCATCTCCGTCGGGAAACGGCTGGGGAAGCCCGGATTGTGGGCAAAGAAGGACTCCATCTGCTTGCTGTAGCCGGCCAGAAGGAAGATGATCTTGCCCGTGAGGTTCTCCACCTCGGCGAGCAGGAAGTCAAGCACCCCCCGCCCTCCGGGGCTATTACCGGACGAGAGTTGGTAGGCCTCGTCGATGAAGAGGACGCCACCGCCGTTGTTGAGCATGCCGTCCAACATCTGTTGGCAGCCCGAAACTCCCATCGCCGCAAGCTTCGAGCCAGACGTCTCCTTGAAGCAGCTGCCGGCGATGACACCGACCGATGTCACAAAGTTGCTGTAGATCCGTGCTACAGTCGTCTTGCCTATTGTACCTTTAGTCTCATCCAGAGCCATCGGTCGCCAGGGGTGCTTTGTTTGGCTTACCAGTGCCCGGGTTTCCCAAAAGCGTACAGCCAAATCTCTCCGTCGACAGTGAGATGCCTTGCCGGACCGCGATGTCGACCTTGTTCTTGATGGACAGGAACTCCTTCTTGACACTCTCTATGCCGATCATGCCCATCAGTCCGTCCAGAGCAGCGCTGCTTGCGCCATCCTTCTTCATGGCATTCCATTCTGCTTGAGCACTCTCATCAGGTGCCGGTGGCTGCCATGGTTCCGGGGCATCGCCTCGTTGAACTTTGGCTGCTGAACTTTCTGACTTTCGGGCCTGCTCGGCAGCCTGCATCTTCTGTGCTCGATCCCTCGTCGCTTTCAAGTCGTTGAGCTCCGCGCGGGTCTTCTCAAGCATTTCCTTGTGCTCACTCTCCTCTTGGGCGTACTTTATCAGGCGTCGTTCGTGGTCGAGCTCGTCCTGCATCTCCTGGAGCTCCTTGGCGTAGCGCTTCTGCGCCGCTTCGCGATCCTTTTCCATCTGGAGATCTCGCTGCAGTCTTCTACGAATATCTTCGTCTTCCAGTCGACAGTCACGGCACGCGGCGTCTTGGTCGGTGCATCGGACGGTGAAGTTGTGGCCCCGATCGCACGTCTTCCCAATGCGCTCCATGCATGGGACCTTGCGGTGGTCTGCAATTCGATGACATCTCATCTGGCACGTGTGTTTGCCGCATGACAAGGAGGCGTTGCTGTAAATTTCACCATAATTAGCATCATCATCATCATCATACTCCTCCTCCAGTGGGCGGTCTCTCCCTCGGTCATCAATCTTTCCTGACACTCACCAGATCTCGTCGCAGCCTCCCTCGGGACACTTTATGTCAAAGTCTTCGGGTTTGGTTAGCAAAGCCGTCTTCTCGGGATGCTGTTGGCAGCGAATGGCAACGCCATCTTGCAGGTACTCCTTTTCCTTGAGCAGACTGAAGAATGGCAGCCAGATCGCCTGGCCCTGCGAAGACGCCATGAAGGTCTCCATGTTTCCTATCAGGATGAGGCACTCTCTTGCTCGGGAACACAGCACGTTCAGGCGTTCTGGCGCCTTCATGAAGCCAATGTCGCCGTTGTTGTTGCTTCGTGTCAGTGAAACAATGACGATATCGCTCTCTTCGCCCTGGTAGTTGTCTATTGCAGTTAGCCCAAGATTCCGATGCCGAAGAGAAGCATGACAATGGTGGTCTTACCAATGGTCGACAGCCGAATCCCTCTCGAACCAGACTTCACCTTGCCCGCCGCCACCGTCATCAGCCCCGCACGGATGAGCTCGAACGAGTCCAGGTCGTTGAGCCAGGGGTCGTTCTCGTGGCTCAGCATGTCCCGGAGCAGTCGAAGCTGGCCCAGATACGGCGTGAGGACGACGAGATTCTCCGTGCCATAGCCCTGCTGCCCCAGGTACTTGACCAGCTTCAGGACCATCCCCGCCTCGAAGTGGTTCCGTTTGCTTGCGGGAAGGCCGCCGTCGCGGCGTTCGGCGATCTCGCTGGCCGCCTCCTCCGGGTGACTGTGGTTGATGAAGCTGACTCGGCTCTGCAGTCCCTTGGGCGCCTTGCGTGCCTCAGTCTTAGGATCGTCGAGCAAGTCAGGGTACGTCATATGTCGGACAAGGTCCGAGATTTGGGGGTGCATGCGATGTTGCTTCTGGAGCGTGACATGTCGATGCCCCTGGAGAATCATACGTTCAAAGAGCGAGCGGTTGAGATCGAACCCATCCCCCTTCTCCACACTCAGTGCGAAGTTATTGATCTTGGGCCGGAGTTGCTTGTGGTCTCCGATCAAGATTAGCTGGCTGGTCATGCTGTGCAGCGCAGTCAGCACGTGAGCCTCGAGGATCTCACCGGCCTCCTCGACGAGGACGACGTCCGGCTGGGCGGCCTTGATGAGCGACTTGTACTTGGCGGCCGCGGTGGTGGTACATCCGATGAGTTTCTTCTTCTTGATGAACGCACACTTCCTCTCATTGTACAGGGTATTCACCTTCTCTTGGGCCTCATTGAAACGCTTGATCAGGCCCTCAGCCGCTTCGATTCGTTCTTTCTGCAGAGACTCGGCCCAGCCTTGGGCGTGCTTGCGCCTCTCATCTTCGGGCATCTCCCAGATGCTCTTGCTTCTAGCTTGGACGAATTGATGCAGCTCGCCGGCATCAAGGCCCTGAATCCACCGATCGAGAAGGTAGTCGGGCTTCATGGCTTTGTTGTCTTTGCCCGCCAGCGCGAAGCCCTCGTCTTGTTCGGGTAGAAGAAAAGCCTCGTAGAACGCCGCGTCCTCGTCGGAGAACTCGAGAAAGCTCAGTATCTCCATCGAGCTTACCCTTCCGTGGACGAGGCTGCTGCATTCATCGTTGATCTTTTCTCTGATGTTGGTGAGTTCTTCCTTTGTGTTGTTGATGAGTTCCCATGCCTCTGGACTCCGTCGGTCGATGCTCGCACGCAGCTGCACGTCCAGTGACAACAAGGCGGTTTTTGCTGTCGACTTGGAGCCGAGCCGCACCATTTCAATGGACGGGATGCCGATTTTCATGAGATCCTCGAGGAACTGGTCGAGGGCATGGTTGGTATAGCTGAGTACCAGGATGCGCGTTGAGGGGTCCATCAGAAGCACCTTGGCTGCCAGGGCGCCCACAAACGACTTACCAGTTCCTAGAACGCGGAAGGTCAGTTTCAAGATCATGTGACGTGACGTGACGGGATAAGAGCCACAGCAACTTACCAGGAGGGCCTTGGATGAGGGCCACTGGGCTCTCTAACGTGTGTAGCAAAGCCCGGATCTGAGAATGGTCGAGATCAAGGCGTCGGTCACCCAGATCAAGCTTGCGCGACTCGCCATCCAGCAGCTGCCGTAGCCGTCCTATCTGGACCTGCACGAGAGTACCATGTTGCAACGAATCGAGTGACTGGTCGTCCTCGTCGTCGGCATCGAGCCGAAGCAGTTCCCCTCCGAGAGGCATCTCGACCATGTCTTGCAGGCGTTCTAGGACAGGCTGATAGGCAAAGACCGGAGTATCGACAAGAATGAACTTGAGATCCTTGGGCGCACGAAGAGCCAGCAGAGCTCTGCCAGTGGCATCGCTGCTGGTAAATTGCAGGGAGAGTACGGGCGGCTCCTTGCGCAGCTCGTCGACATCGCGGAGTAAAAAGACAAAGGCGACGATGTTGTCGTCTCGACACAAGGCACCGAACGACTGGTGACGAAGGAAGCTCCTGCAATCATTCAAAAAGGCCTGGCGCCTGAGTGGTGTCACTCTCGTCAGGGCTTCCAATCCCTGCTTACACGCAACAAGCACGGCACAGAAGTGGCCTCGTTTCTCATCGCCGGTATCGATGCCCGTGAACGCCAAGTCGGTGAGGATCTGGGCCGTCTTCTTGTTCTTCTTTCTCCCTGTGGCCACCTTCAGTTCATCTCGAAGCTCTCCAAGCATGTCCTCGCGGAGGAGGCGGAACTGGTTGTCGAGATGGACCCGCGGTCGTTGTGCGAAGCCAATGCCAGCGACTTCGGCTGCTCGTCGGTAGAATGGCGGCGCGCTCGAGTAGAACTCGTCGCTTGTGGGAAAGACGGAGATGTCCCGGAAGTTGACGAAGTCATTGTCATGACGGCCACCGGCTGTTTCAAAGCCTGTGTCAGGAGCGGTGGACGATCTGAGCTCGAGGACTTTCTTGATTTTGTACGTAAGATCGCGGGTTCTGTGATCTCGAGCGTTCTGCAATGGCGACTGCTCCAAAGCGATGGAGATGTCATCGACAATGCCGTTGAGCTCGCTATCGGAGAGGCTCGCTAGTTCGAGACAGAGCCAGGCAAACACGTAGAGCTCTTCTTCGGCCATCTGGGAGTCCCGATAGACGTGCAAAAGGTTGTCCCAGAGAACGGGCGGCTGGGCGATGATAAGCAACAGCTGATGAAGGAGCTCGCCGTCGTACATCATTTTCACTGCTGGATCGATTAAGTACGCCATGAACGGGATGACGTGGGACCGAACGAAGGTGGTCGACAAGTCGATCCGGATGCTGTGTCGGATGGCGTTCTTGGCAATTTCGCTAGCCGTAATAATTTCCAAGCAAGCAGCGGGCGATGGGTTCGTCCGGACGGCCTCGAGGAACAGACGGGCATCTGCAGCTGTGATGATTGCTTTGCCCCCTTTGGTGACATCCCGAAACACCTTCAGCAGGCGAGCAGCACGACGAGGGTCCGAGGTGGAAGACGTCATGGTGCGCTCCGAGATGTTGATATAAGGTGATGGTACAAGGTGATGGTGTTGGTGTGCAGGTGATGGAAATGGTAGTTGATGGGTTCAGAGGATATCCGGTTCTACCAACTGAGATGAAGCTGGTCACCCAACCCGGGTTGTTTCTGTCTGGCGGTAGAGTCTAGAGTTGAAGGGGATGGGAGTTGATGAGTTGAGAAAATAGCTTGGTATTCCGAGCGGACTGGCAAAAGGAAGAGTTCTGCCTGGCCGGTCTGCTATATCGAGATGAGTAGAATAGGCAGACAGACAAAAAGCCAATGGTTGACGTCAAAAGTGAAAAGGAGAGAGGTAGGAGGTGGGAGGTGGGAAGTGAGAGACAGTCAGACAGACAGACCAAATGCTGCCTCATGGGAGGGACGGCGCGTATTCCATCACGTGCCGAGCTTCACCTCCCCTCATCCCACTCCGAGGAAGACAAGGTTAGACTTTGTTTGCCTGTGAATACACAGTAAGGCTGGCCTCCAGCATGAAGGTTGCATGAAAGCTTCACCTGGCTGAGCTCCTGAGTGGCTGGCTGGACGCCCACAGAGCAAACAGAGACAGGGTAGGGTGAATACAAACATAGCAACGACTCTCGCGTCGACGCGCAGTCCCTCCTGTGTTGTGGTCTTGTCTCTTTTTCACAACACCTACTTACCTCAGTCTTCATCCTTCAGCAACAACGCAATGTACCAAAAGCAAAAGGTGGGATACAGCCTGGCCCAACGCAACCATCGGTGGCGGCAGCGGGGGCCGCCGTTGGGGCTCTTGGTTGAGAAGGTCGACGTCGCCGAGTTGGCCAAGCCGGCTAAGCGCTACAGATCTACTGCCCAGGTGACCAACTGCGAGCTCGTTGCGTCGTACAACTGGCTGGACAAAAAGCAGCCAACGGTCATGATCCCAGGTACGTGATCCGATCTTGCTGGTCGACCGGCTTCGTTCTTCATCCTGCTAACGCTCGACTCAGGCGCGCCGCCCAGATGGACGCCGCTCGCTGAGCCCCAGGAACTCAAGGAAGACGGCGGCGTCTATTATCGCGACAAGAACGCTGCCAGATACCCGGCTCACCCGATGGAGCCTGCCACTAGGGCTGTTCTGACGATGCACCCGGAACCTTTGACGAAGCCGGTGGACGTTGTCGCGTGCGGAAGCACCATCGGGAGTCTTCTCCACTTCGTCCGCGGCAATGAGCGACCGTTCCGCATGCTCGTCGAGGTGGTCGGCGGCGTCGTGCACCTGATCCGCCGGGAGAACTCGCCGACCGAGACGATCCCAAACGTCAAGGGATTCGGCCACACGTTCCCCGAGACCTACACGACCTGGGACGCCAGCGTCCGGCAGTCGACGTCCCATCAGCGTGTCCTTCGGTACGACTTTGCTGGTCTCGGCTGCATCGTCCGGCACGAGGGTGACGGGTACCTCGAGGACAAACTTGGGCCGTCGTCAAACAGAGTTCCCTCCTCAGACGACGAGCAGGATTCCATTGACGCGCTGGCCAAAGGTCTGGACGCCAGTGGCATAACCTCCAAGACTTCCATTCATTCGTCCAAGCTGCACCTGCTGTCGGGCGGCTTCCCGGTGCCACAGACAGCCGTGTTCGACCTCAAGACGCGGTCCATACTCCGCCGAGACAAAGACTTCTTGGGAGAGGAGCTTCCCCGGCTGTGGGTGGCGCAGATCCCCAACTTCATCCTGGCGTACCACGAGCGAGGCACCTTCACCGAGATCGACGTCATTGACGTGTCGGACAAGGTCAAGGCGTGGGAGGCGTCGATGAACCGAGAGCTCTCGCAGCTGGCGGCGCTCTTACACCGCATCGTCGGCCTAGCCCGGGCGAGCCAGGACGGAAGGCTCGAAGTCAGCCGCCAGGCGCTCACGACGCTC
Organism: Colletotrichum destructivum; assembly: GCF_034447905.1. Taxonomy (NCBI): domain Eukaryota; kingdom Fungi; phylum Ascomycota; class Sordariomycetes; order Glomerellales; family Glomerellaceae; genus Colletotrichum; species Colletotrichum destructivum. The sequence continues at coordinate 2,652,495 of NC_085905.1, forward strand.
GAAGTTCGCAAGCAGTGCGCCGGGGTGTCTCCGGTGTTCTCGGCCGATATGATGGCCACGTGGAAAGCGTGGCTGGCTGCGGATGCCGCAAGCGAGGCGGTAAACGACGAGGACAGCAGCATTGAGGGAGATTCAGACAGCAACGATGACAGCGACGACGGCAATCTGGCATGGGGCGAAGGCGACGGCGACTACACGGCGTGCTCGGAAAAGTGTTCCTACTGCGGAAGATGCACGTACTGAGGAGCTGACGGGTGCAATTGGGAGATTCTGTTATTAGCCAGACGATTCAGTTAGATAAAATAGCAATGCATTTTGCTTCCCAAGCTTCAAGTATCGTGAGGCCTCTTGGTGCTTCAGAGGCCGGGGTCACAGGGCCAGGATGGCGATGGCTTCAATGTTGTGGAGAGGAAAAGACGCGACGCGCCTAGGCAAAAGAAGGTCAGTCCCATGTGGGTGATGACGTAGGGAAGGAGCGCAACCATCTATCTCTCATTGGCCAGTTTACCGACTTTTGGAGTATGTGGGGCAGGAATTCGGTGATTATGTCAGTCAGTCTCGGTAAGATGGTCTCTCACCGACGCCTTCACCATGTCTTCCAGGTTCTCGTTGGAACGCGCATGTTATGAAAGGCAGAGTACGAGCTCACAGTAACGCTCGGAACACTGCTTTCTTCTCCCGCACACTGATCCAGTTGGTTGACGGAGCTTTCCGGTGTCTGCCTCTGGCGGTGTCTCCTCTCCCACCAACAAACATAGTTGGAGCCTACAAGTCGACAACCCTGACCAAGGCTGGTAGGGAAGCCCCTCCGTCTTTTACTTTTTCCAATCGCGACGGCGTAGATTTCCGCATGAGCATACAGTAGGCTACTTATCTCGGGATGGACAGACGGGCGATGGCGTGCTCCGGGCCATCGATGACAGTTCCGAACTCTAAAGGCACGCAAGTCAATCGAGTCCCACCATGCCACTCCAGAAATACGCATGGTGAAATCTTTCTTTGACCTATCAGCTGTTGAGAGCAAGTTCATTCATCGGTTTGAATAGAAGGGGATGGTTTTGAGTACTCTGTGGGGTGCCAGTCGATTTATCCCATCTTCTTTGATACGCAACTGTAATCCCCAACAACCCAGAGCTTCAACTTAATGAATGCCGGTCACGACTCAGAGAGCCGCAGCCTTCATAATCACAGCGTGGCACCATGAATCAAGAGTCAGTTGAGCTCAATATCTTGATCATGTGGCATTTCGCCAAAGTTAGTCCTGGTCTTGAGCTGCGCTGTGCTCATGGTTCTGAGTCCGAGAGACTCTCGGTCATCACAAGCGTTGGACACGCACAAACAGTCGCCAGGCGCCAAACAACACGCGCTGTCCTGTCGCCACTCGCGGCAGCAACACGCTCACCTGTTTCTCCATTTCAGCAAACATAGCTGCCCTTCGAAGCGAGATGTTATTGGGGCCGGATTAGGCTTCTTGTAAACGGGCCTCATAAACGGCCGGCGGCCTGCGAGGCTGAGCAGAGCACCTTGGTTGGCTTGAGTTTTTGCAAGACGGCAGTTGGACTCTTTCATCGCCGTCCAAAAGTGGGGGAATGTGTGGCGTCTCGCCAACTTTCCCTCCAACAACACAACACCACACATCATCGTCGACGATACATGGATTGAAAGTGGAAAAACTCCTGCACCAGGCACTTGTTGGACGAGGACGATAGAAAAAACGACAGCGACTGGGGTCCAGCTTCTTGAAGAACCTCCGGAGCCCTCCTTCGTCCTCGGCGCCTTCATATATTCACTCGTCTCACCCAGTCTTACTCTCACTCTCACTCGTCGCACTCATCACACTCATCTCACTCATCGCTCTCCTCTCGCGACTTCCACACACAAAGCCTACCAACGTCTTGTCACTTCCTCCCTGTTCCTCCTGCTTCGTCTTACCTCCTTGTTCCTCTTCAATCCAAATCCGTCTTCTACTCACCACTCAACCTCACGAAAACAGTTCGTTTTCTTGATCCGTTAGCCCATTCTGTTCATCACGATATCTGCTCTGCTCTTCCACCAGCTCATTGCGCTCATTCCAACCCAATTCCAACCCATCGCACCACCCGAGCATATCTCCCGCGACACCATCTGCAACCCGACCACAGCGATATCGCGACTTTTGAAGGGCCCCCGTCAACCACAGCATCCATCATTATCCTTGTGAGCCCGGTCTCTCTCATTCGAATAACCATCCGACCACCATGACTTTCTACCAACAAATCGCGCCGGCTCAGCTGCCCCAGACCCCGTACGGCATCCCCTCCACCACCATCGAGCCGACAGAGGGTTACCTCCGGCTGCTGCGCTCCATGGCCCACCGCAGAGACGTCCTTGTTAAGAACGGCTTCGTCGTCAAGCCGCTCTCCGATGCCGACATTGACGACAAGAGACGTTGCAGCAGGTGTAACATGCGCTGTTAGTTCTCCACACCCCCCCCCCCCCCCCGTCTCTCTTTCTCCCTTGACCAGCAACAACACCCTCACCTGCTTTGACGGTATCATCTGCTGACTTCACCCTCGTAGGCTCCAACAAGAGGAATAAGTTCAAGCCCAATGCCAACGACGCCAAGAAGGGAAGCTCCAACAAGCTTCCTGTCGGCTCCAGACCCCCGTCTCGGCCCCGATTCAACCTGGCCTCCGCCGTTCTCACGCTCTCTGACGGCGAAGAGGAGCCCGAGAAGCCCCCGAAGCCGGTCCTCAAGTGCCAATACCACACGGGCCGCGCCGTCCGCATGGTAGCCCTCCCTCCCTACTTTACCTCACCCTTCCCATCTTCTTCGGCCTCGCTTACATTGACCGTGATCACAGTACTACACCTGCTGCCGCGCCCACATCTCTGCTCCGGGCTGCACCTGGGCCCCGGAGCATCAGACCAGGTCCTACGACCCCGGCGAACTCGTCGCCCGCTACCAGCACCACCACACCGCGGCCCGTCCCCTTCTCGACCCGTCCCCTTCCACCTTCCCCTCCTCGCCGCCGTCCCGCACGCCACGCCCCGCCGTCGCCATCGACTGCGAGATGGGCACCGCCTACGACGGCGAGTCGGAGCTCATCCGCGTCACCCTCGTCGACTACTTCTCCTCCGAGATCCTCCTCGACAGCCTCGTCTACCCCCAGGTCGCCATGCAGCACTACAACACCAAGTGGTCCGGCGTCTCGCGCCAGCAGATGAACGACGCCCGCGCAAAGGGCAAGTGCATCACCGGCGGCCTCGACGCCGTCCGCGCCGCCGTCTGGCGCTGGGTCGGCCCGGACACCGTCGTCGTCGGCCATGCCGTCCACAACGACCTCGCCTCGCTGCGCTGGATCCACCCCCTCGTCGTCGACTCTCTTCTTCTCGCCACCGCCGCCCGCGCCGAGCGGGAGAAGCGCGAGCAGGAGGAGGAGGAGGCCCGTAATGAAGCTGCTGCCGCCGCCGCCGCCGCCGCCGCCTGCGAGGGTGGTGTTGACGAGGACCTCATTGCCTTTGGTGGGCTTGACATCGCCTCTCGAGAGGATCGGGAAAAGGCCTCGGCCCAGGACGTCGCGGCGGAGAAGATCAAGGGCAAGCGCAAGCCCGGCGGTCTCTCCCTCAAGGCGCTGACGGCCGAAATGTTCGACCGCCAGATCCAGAAGGGCAGGACGGGCCACGACAGCATGGAGGATGCCTTGGCCGCCAGAGACATCGTGCATTGGTTTGTCATGCAGAGGTCCGCCGAAATGCAATCACAGGACCAGGGGGTTCCCGTCGCCCCAGGCTTCTGGTGACACCAGTGTGAGGGGGGTGATGGTGACTAGGGTCACATGAGCATCTTGGAGGAATCAGTGGTATCTCGATGCCAACTAACGATTAGTAGACTACCTGGGTACTAGACTAGCAAGCAAGCATCGCAAAGGCCTAGAGGGTTGCCGGCTTGGCCCGCCCAGTGCATCCATCACACACGCACACATACACACAACGCATCAAAAAGGCTGGAACGAATGATCATTAGATCAGATAATACAAGAGCTTTTAACAAGGCCTACAAGGAAGGTCGTGAACAGTCACATACGCTTTTCGTCACCGCAGCTGCCCAGTGTTCCGTACGAGCCCGCGCCGTTTCTACTGCCAACACTCACCATGGCCGATGCTAGTCATCATGTTTCCTCATCAATGCCTGATTGCTATCTGATACCGTGACCTTCAGCTGATGCTACATCAGAGCTACCAAACTCGAAATCATTGACGAGGCAAAGTAATAAACCCTCAAGTCTACCGCCGCATAATGACGAGAAGATAAAAGTAGAGAAAAGTGAAGGCCTAGAGAGGGCCGGGTTGGCCTATGCCGTGTCAAGAATCGAAAGAAGCCAAATGAAAACAGTCCAACGGCCAAAACCAAGCAAAGTCGTCAACGCCTCCAAGATATGCTTTGCTGCACTCATTCTCTCCCGTGTCTTCCAATGCCAAACCATGTCGAAAAGGGCTCCATCTGGCCAAAGTGGCCCAGCAAAAGGTTTAAACGTGGCAAGCGATCCATTTGTCTGTACCAATCCTTTCCCCCCCGTGTTTCCCGCGCGCTCCTGGGTATATTGTAGTTGCGTATCTCATGCCAAGCGTATCATAATCCCCAACAACTCTCTGGGCGGGGTTGAGCCTCCCATTTTCCATCTTCAGGTTTACGAGTGCTGTTGCTGTCCATTCGGCGTCGACTGCTCATTCATTTCCGGATCAGCGGGCCCTAGCATCGACGCCTCCATCGAGATGACACTTGCTCGGCGACTGCGATGGGTAGCCGGGCTAAGCATTGAAGCCTCCATCGACGCAGTGCTGGCACCTAGAGATGCAGGCCTTCTGCTTGTGTATGCCGGGAAGCCAAGATTCGTTCCTTGGGGCGAGAGAGCGTTCGCTGTCGATGTACTCGGCCCTGGACTCGTCGGGGAGTAGTGGCTAGACACAACCAGAGGTGGCGCATGGCTGGACGGGCCACCTGTGGTGGGGGAGTGAGCCGACTGAGGGAAGGCCGGACTGATGGGGCTGAACAATAACGGGGCCTGTCCCAAAGGTTGCGCGAACATTGGCACGGCGCCGGCCGGAGGCGCGTGGTTCGGCGGAGGCGGGGGGACGCCGTTTTGGGCGTTGCCATTGACCAGGTTCTGCGCCAAGAGAGGCTGACCGTCTACTGCCATCTCGCTGCCGTCCAGACCCTCGAACTCGTCATCCTCCAGCGCCTCGGCGTCGTCAACTTCGGCATCTCCATTGGCTTGTTCAGCACTTCCAGCGGCGGCATTACGAGGGTCCGCCGGACGCCGAGCGCCAAATGCCGGCAGGCCGGGGAACCGCGCAGGAGAGTCGCGCAAGCCCTCATATTCGGCGGATGAGTTGAGGTATTCGCGGAGTCTCGAAACGCCGGCTCCGGAGAAGACGCAAAACACGCCTCGCTGGTGATCCGTGAATTCTGAACAATGCAACATTAGTATTTAGTAACAAGGCAATGGCGTTTGCACCGACGTACCAGGTGGGGGTGGTCGACAAAACTCGTTAAACTCTTCTCTGAGGAAAGCGGTAACTCCCGTCAGGCTGAGGTGGGTGAGACGCGGGCAGCAATTTAACAACTTAATGATACTCTGTTGGCGGCCATGTTAGCAAGAGAGATGCAGTGGATTCTCAATGCGGGATGTACATGCCTTGAGCGTAAGATTGGTGCAGTAACTGAGATGAACCCTCTCTAGGCTGGAAGAGTAGTACTCGTCAATGTTGCCATTCGCATCCCGGCGTGCGCGAGGCCGGCGGTTGGCATGGGCAAGGGCGAACACAGACTCGTCGGTGATGTTGCTGCACTTGACGAGGCCGATTCTCTTGAGCTTGGGAAGGTGTGCCAGCTTCGTGACCGAGTCGTCGGTGAGATTCGTGCAGCATCCAAGATCGATGTACCTTATACGATTGCAGGCCTGAACGAGCCGCTTGACGGCCTCGTCTGTGATGTGGCCGCAATGACCCAGGTGCAGATAGTGCAGGTTCTTACCGAGCTTCGCAATGGCGTTGACGGCGACGTCGGTGATGTTGCGACACTTGGCCAAGACTAGGTTCCGGAGACGCGGGGCGGCGTCGATTATTTTTTGCACGGCCTGGTCGGTCAGTCTAGCGCACGATGTCAAGTCCAGGATGCGAAGGTGGTCGTAGGTCTTCCCCAAAGGTAGATTCATAAAGGCCAGGTCGTCGATGAGTTCGCAGCCAGCCAGCCGGAGTTCCCGGAGGGACTGACCCTTGGCAACGAGGGCTGTGATGGGCTCGTTTCCGATCTGTGCGCACTGGTGCAGGTCGATCTCGAGGATGTTCGGGCAATTGTCGGCAAAGGCCAGGATTGCATTGTCTCGCAGTTGGTGGCAGTCGTTGAGTTTGAGCTGGCGGATAGAGTCATGTCAGCCAAAGGTCCAAGGCCCAAAACGTAGCGGAGTGGCGGGGCGTGTAAAGACACCACCACAGAGACGTCAGACTGAGGGGGGGACGGGTGATTCCAACGGGACAGGGGTAACGGCAAAAGAGCAGAAGCGAAAAAAAAGGAAACAAGAAAAAGCGCATACCCTCTTGATGTAGCGGCAGTTCTCGGCCAGCTTGATCATACTGTCGTTGGTAATGAGGCGGCAACCGGAGATGTTCAGGCCCTGCAGTCTCTTGCAGTGCTCGGCGATGGTCATGATGGACACGTCAGTGATGTTCTCGTCGCCCGAGATGTCGAGGGCGAGCAGGGACGAGCTGTTTTCCACTAGCTTGGTCAAGCCCTGGTCGGTGAGGTTCCGGCAGTGCGTCAGGGTGAGTCGCTCGACGCGAGTGCAGACGGCAAGGGGCATGACACTGCCGTCGCTGATCTTATCGGCGAGAGGGGTGGCGGCCAAGTTGAGGCGCTTGATGAAGTCGCGGTAGGCGAAGAAGGGGGTGGGAAGCTGCAACGTCTGGCAGATGGACGAGTGGTTCCTCCAGTTTGTGCACGCGGGACGATGCCATAGAAGATCGACCGAGTTCTTTGCCCAGCGCTTGCAGGTCAGCATGCAGTGGAAGAGGTCGGAGGTGCTGTTGAGCTTGGCGAAGATGGAGATGAGGATCTCGCTGGGTAGGCGGTTGACGGCGGGCTGACACGGGTCGTCGTTAACCTGCATGTCCTCGATGTTAGGGACGCCGAGCGATGACTGCGAGTCGTTGCCGGCGATAAAAAAGTCCGACTCCTCGTTGTCGGCTGGGAGAGGCGAGTTTGTCGACGACGACGAGCGGGAGTCGGGAGTGACTGACTGGGCAGCCATGATCTCTATCGAGGGGGCGGCAGGCCTCATGACGGGCGACGATGTGCGAGAAGGGCGAGCAAGCGGTCGGCGGGTCGAGGGACTCGTAGGTTTCTTCGGTCAAGGGGGAGGGGAGGGAGGAGCCGAGTCCCCGGTGGGAGATTAGACGGTTTGGACAGCAGCGACGGCGAGTCGAAGGGGTCCTCGTCGTCGTCGTGGTTTGTTGTCGTCGTCGTCGTCGTCTTCTCGGTTTGTCGTGTTTTATGTGAATGGAAGGTGTTGGAGGGGACTAGATAGGTTGGAATCGACGAGGTAAATGGCGGGGATTTGTCACCAGGGCGGGCGGGCGGGCGGGCGAGGGTTGGTAAAAGGCGGACCAGTGCCACGAGCCACGAGGCCGACGTCGACGCTGAATCAGTAGGTACTTGACAGCGACGCCTGACCCACGGAAGGTGGAAATGGAGAGGCTCCGACAGTGGAGGAGAGGGGAAAGGCACAGGCGGACGCTGCTAACGCTGGCGCTGAGACTGGGTCGGCTGGTTGGTGAAAAAGGTACCTCGAGGTAAAGTAGTAGGTGGGTGCCTATGTAAGGTAGACAGACAGACAGGCAGGAGCCGGCTTAGCACAGGACTAGGAGGAATATGGCGGGCGCAGTGTGCAAAGTACAGTTTCCAGTACAGGAAGGACCCGTGCTGTGGCTTTGGAGATGCAGAGCAAGGGCAGGGCGCGGGAGGGTTTTGTGCGACGGACAACGGAGCGCGAGGCGAAGCGAGGCGGAGCGAGGCGACAGAAGGACGCCGGTTAGAGAGAGAGAGAGAGCAAATGAGGGTTCTGTAGGGAGGTACAATGTGTTTTTGTTCTCCTTCTTGTTTGTGTGGTTGGTGATGTGATGTGATGTGATGGGTGGAACTGATCTGAAGTGTCGATGGAAGCAGAGAATGAGATCAGCGAAAGACCAGAGACAGAGAGGACGAGAGACGAGAAACGGAAAGACCGGGGACGAGTTGGCGGGAGAGAGAGAGAGAGAGAAAGAGAGAGAGAATTGAGTATTCGTCCGTGTCGTGAGACGCAGCCAGGGTCGTCGGGCGGCGTGTGTGATGGGCGTGTATGCAGTCGCAGGTTTTGCAATCGCAGCACAGTCTGTGTCTTGTTCTCCGCGCGTGTGTGTGTGTGTGTAGTCGTGCCGCAAGAAGCCTTGAAGAAAAGAGGTGAGAGGTGTGCAAAGGGCAGCCAGCATTCGTACAGCGCAGAAGCAACAGTAGTCAACACCAACGCCACCAAACAAACAGCGAATGACGACGGGTCAAGGCTAGAGCCTAGTTTGGAGGGTAAGGTAGGGAGGGGTAGTTTTGGTGGTGAGAGAGAGGGATCAGCGAGGAAAGGGAGGTGGTGGCACACCTCCGGACCGGGGAAATTCCCTCCCTCCCTGAGTCACCCCCTTGGGCATCCAAACTGGGCTGAAAGTGGAAACCAGGGACGCCCAAGTGCTAGGACCTGGACCTGAACATGGACTGACCTGAGAGTTGCGAGGTGAAGAACGGCTTGGAGCCTCCGTACCGGGTAAGAAAAGTAACCGTTTGATAAGACGAGGCGAAGGGCAACACTGCTGCGGAGTCCTGCGAAGTTGCGGGTGTCCTGCGATGCAATGCGATGCGATGCGATGCCACAGCCAGGTCGAGATTGATGTGGATGTAGCGTAGACGTATACAGCAGCGAAAATACAGTACTGCCTTGGCCACTTGGGTACCTCAGCTCTACCTTCGAAGCGGCGTCAAAAGGTAAAGAAAGGCTGGCTGGCTGGTAGGTAGTACACGCGCGACTTGAGCGTGACTTCTTCGTCCGCCGCTCTCTTCCTCTTTCTTTTTCTATCTTTCCTTCCTTTTTTATATATATCAATTCTTATAGCTGCCCCTTCGATCATGGCATAGCAGGGGTGCAGAACCCGGTTTAAGCAAGGTGCGATCAATCTGGAAGACAGCAATGGATAAAATGAAAGAAAAAAGGAAACAGGCTCAGAAAGTCGAGATTGGGACGGGCGATGAGGACAGGTGGGTGGAAAGCCGCCGCGCGGGAGTAGCGAGGGGGGAGGACAGGACGGGACAATGAACAATCGGGATGCCGTCGGCCGGAAGTAGCTCTGGGCCATGAGAGGCGGGAAGAGTACTTATGGGCTGACTCACTCCCTTGAGTGGGCAGGTGGGTGTGCACTGTATGAATACCTGAGCTGGTAGGTACGTTGGAGACGTGGAGATACAGGCCGGATACCCTGTACACAAGGCTCAGCACCGTGATACGTACCCCTTTCTCCTTCCCCAGGGCCTCGGGTGCGAAAGACGAGACGAGGCGAGACGGCTTCTCTTTCCCTTCGTCATTCAACGGTTGCTTGCTTACTTGCTTATTCCAAGATTCACTTTTTCCATGTCATTTTCTTATTACACACCATACACTCACTCACTCATTTCATTCCTCGCTGCATTTGCTCCGCTACAAAATTAGACGCCCCCCCCCCCCCCCCCCCCCCCCCCCTCCCCCCCCAAAGTTAAAGCGCGTGCGGCGGCCGGCCACCGGCCACAACTCTAGCCTTCCATGCCCGAAATGCATTGCGTTGATGCACTAGTCAAATAACCATGCAGAAAAGGTCACTTCTCCAAATGAGCAAGTAACTCCTGTAAATGACTCCTGTAAATGAGCGTGTCAAGCGGCCAGGGAACGATCTCTCCGCGCTTGTGTGTACTCACGGCCGCTATGGCCCGCAAAATGATACCTGCCTGCCTACCTACCTAGGCACCTTACCTGACAGTACCTACCTACTGTACATCCCTCCCTGACACCTGACACTTGACACCTGACACACGCCGGCAAAAGAGAATAACGTCACTGTTCTTGTAAGAAAGGGCGAAAGAGGGAGCTAACTAAATGACTTGTTCCACGCCAAAATTCGATGGGAATTCGACAGATTCCAATGCCATTCCCACCTCATCAAAAGGGAGATGCGCCGCTTGTACCTGACGCTACCTGCAAATCGGCATGGTTCGCCAGCCTCCGACATGTCCCGTCGTGTCCTCTTTCATCGAAAGTCCAGACTCGGGGGGCTCAAATTGCTGCCATTCCTTTGACGTCCCCTTTGTTTCCCGGCATGCCTCCTTTACAATCCGAGTCTCACTGTCTGTACTCTCGAGTGAGACGGCAGGTTCGCGACGTCTTCTCGATTTGCACATGGCTCCCGCCTCCGCGTAGGCGTTGGTAAGTAAACCGGACCATCCGCCGCGTGCTGGCTGCCCGGAACGCATGGCCAACACCAACCAACCTCGTTCGCTTTTCGTTGGTGTCGCCGATATCGACAGAAAAGGGGCCTTCTCATTACGAACGACAAGTCAGTGCAGCAAATGATGACTTCGCCTCTTCGCCTCTCGGAGACGAGAGCCGCACTAGATACCCGGTCTCCGTCTCCGTCCCTCCCTCTCTGTCTGCGCGCTCAGACATTGCTGCCTCAGTTGCTTCAGGACGGCGTGATTCTGCATCTCGGGCACAGACAGCCTCCCACCCCATCTCGTTCGAGATAACGGCCAAAGTCACAGACGGGGGTCGGTTGGCGACGGTCTCATGAATCCTTCTGCCTTACGAGACGGGATGTCAGGGTCTCGGATGCTCGCGTCCAATGCGGTCCGCCTCCAAAGAGCCTAGACGTCCATGAACCCTCCGTCAAGTGCTGTTTCGCGATCTCCTTGCCGGATTGCACTTCCGTCGTCGCGGCCTGAAGCCCTGCTGGGGGGGTTTGTCGGGACTTTGTTAAAAAGTTCGTTGATCATGGCATGTCCTGCGCCAATACTGTTTCACTCCCGCCGTCCCGGCCCAACTTGTCGGCCCCTTGTCCTGGATCATCCATATCACCCGTCTTGAGTCTCGCGTTCCTTTCAATGGCATAACGGCGCAAGACCACTTGTTCCTTCGACGCTCGAACCAAACGGCATGTCCCGTGTGCCAGAGGCTCAGGGTGACGACGTCGGACGTCGGTGGTCGGCGGTTACGAGTGCCGGCTCGCGTCTTCGGTGTCGTAGCCATGATCAGTCTCCTGCTGCAATCTCGTCCGTGGTGTGTGTGTGTGTGTGTGTGTGTGTGTGCCCTGCAACAACTCTGACCGAATGCCAAGCCGGCATCGAGAAGCATGTGCATACTTTCTGGCTCTCGCTCCTCGTTTTCTTCTTGTCGACGATTCAACCAAGGAAGGCGGCCAGACTCCCCGGACACAGCCGCAACCGCAGTCGCCTTTCCCAGCTGTACGGGCAGCTAACTACGTAGGTGGGTGACCCCGATGACACATGCCCACGGTCTTCCGGGTCCAATCGCCAGGGACACGTTCGCTGTGGGCAACGCCGATTGAGTTGAAAAGAAGCAAAGCTTGAGTGATGTCAAGAACGGCACCCTTGCTACCGAACGTGGGTAGGGTCTGCGGGGAGAGGAGGTCGACCAACGGGCCAGGTCTCACCCTCGTTCGTCAATGAGGCGGCCACAGACGAGGTGTTGATCGCAGTGAATAGATAGCATGTGGAATTGGTTTCTCCTGGTTTGGAAGCGGCGGGGAAGCCACATTCGACATGTCAAGCATAACGCGCAATCGTCCTCGTCCTCTTGCCAGGATCCAATGGGTGGTGTGCCTATGTGCGACGTGATCCGGGGTGACGGTCGACGCATGCATGCAAAGTCGCAACCCCAGCACGACGAACCCAATGGCGCGGCGTATGAGGGTGAGCGGTGGCTTGTGGCTCAGCACGATATCATCACGAATCTGGGGCGCCCTCACGCGTGGGCGCTTAGATGGCCACGGACGACCGACCACTCAGCATCGCCCATCACACCTGGCATCACAGACATGACGGTTTCCTTTTGGTCAACCGCCATTAGTAGAAGACGTATACGTTTGTAGATGTCGCAGGTGACGAATCCCCCCCGCCCAGTCTGGTCTGTCTGTCAGCTTGTGATGAATAGGTGAGGTTGCTGTTGGCTGCGAGTCCCCACGTCGAATCCGGAACCCCGCGTCGACTTGGACGGGACACTCATCCAGACCGTTGCAAGGAAGCAGTAGCCAACAGCAGCCAGCAGCCAGCAGCCAATGCCAAGTTCGTAACCTTCTGCATTCGATCCGACTTCGGGCATTTCCTCCCGGGCCGCTTGCACGGGCCTCGACGGAGGAAAGAAGGACAAGGGGCGAAGGGGGCTGGAGAAGAAGATGGAGTGCCGGTCTGGTTATAGACCAGCCCAGTCCCATAAGCTACAGCAAACAGGCGTCGCCGTTGAGGCGTAGCAACTTGCAGCGTGCAGCTCACTCTCACTCTCACTCTCACTCTCCCTACGTTGTCCGTCTGGTTGTCTCCAGATTGTCCAGGGGACCTCTGGAAGGTTGAGATCTGTGGTGAGGCGGAGTAAGAGCCGAGACTCTCACTCAGACTGTTGAAGCAGCACGGACCATCACTAAAACCACCTACCCGGATTACGTACATGGAACTAGATACCTGGGTTCGGCGGAAGATCCCGAAACGTAGCGGACGCGACGTCATTCGGGGCCCGTCTTTGGGGTGCATAGACATGCTTAGGTACCTAGGTGTTCCTGGCACAGGTACGGAGCACCTATCCGTCCCCTGTCTGTACCGATTCGCCGCACACCATCGCCAATTGCAGCTTTCCCATACCTTCGCCATGCCATCTGCACCACTGACACTTCTCAGCCTCAACAGATAGGTTGTTGTTCTCGTTGTTGCTGCTGTCCGAGCGAACGGACGTCCCTTGCGACTGGCCAGTCTGCCTGTGCACTGCAGCATCCGCACGGTCGAGTAGCCTGCCACATGACCAGCGAAGTAATCGTCATACCCGTCCGGCACCGAACCCCGAATAGCAAGCCCGTCACTGGACAGTTGGACGGCTGTCCCCGCCCGAACATCCGCGCCCGCCGTCTGAAGAATCTCGATCCATCAGCCCACGCCCACGCTACTCCTCTGCATCTCCTTCCACACGCAAATCACGACCACCACCCGTCGCAACCACCTACCTCCACGAAACAAACACGCGCGCACACACGCACCCACTCGACGCCCTCTCCTCTTCTTTCTTTTTTAGAACAATTTACCTCGGCCCTTGATGTTCCGCCCACGCACCCTCCGGGCTCTGCCCAGGGGTCTGCAGCAACCCGCCGTCCGAACATCGCGGCGCACCTTGTTCTCCCGCCAGCGCAACTCGGCGTCTCGCCCCGTCGAACGAATGAACATCAGGCAGATCGGCGAGGAACGCATGAACTACGACCGCGACCGCACCTACTTCCTCGCCGCCGGCGCCATCGCGGGCGTCATCTCCTTCATATACACGGGCAACAAGCTGCTCAACGCCCTCGCCGCCGAGAAGAAGCGCAACGCCAACGCCAATGGAAACGGAAACTCCGGTGGCTACCAGCTCGACTCGTCGGTGCCGACCGAAACTTTCACGACCGAGGCCGGCTCCAAGCGCAAGGTCGTCCTGCACGACGACGAGGGCAGGGAGGTGGTGCCCACGGGCAACAAGACGGTACCCAGCTTCCCCCGGACCATTGATCTGTCCCTGAGCCAGACGCACCGTGACCCGGCCGCGCCCATCGCCGCCTCGGTCCTTGACGCGGACGGCGTCGAGTACACACTCGTCGGCCTCGGCATCCGCACCGTCACCTTCCTGGGCATCCAGGTCTACATGGTGGGTCACTACGTTGCGACGGCCGACGTCGCCAAGCTGCAACACTACCTCACCAAGAAGATCAACCCGATCGCGACAACGCTCGTGCCCTCGGAGCGCGACAGCCTCAAGGCGAAGCTGCTGGACCCGGTCGAGGGCGAGGAGACGTGGTCGGCGCTCCTGCAGGAGGTCGGCTGCCGCAGCGCCTTCCGCATCGTGCCGGTCCGCGACACCGACTTCCCCCACCTGCGCGACGGTTTCGTGCGCGCCATCACGGCGCGCTCGTCGGTCGACAAGGACGCCTACGGCGATGAGGCGTTTGGCGAGGCCATGAAGGAGTTCAAGAGGCTGTTCAGCAGGGGCAAGGTGCAGAAGGAGAAGGAGCTGTTGCTGTGCCGCGACGAGAAGGGCGCGCTCGAGGTCGTCTTTGACGATGGCAGGAGCTTCGGCCGGCAGACGATCGGCAAGGTGCAGGACGAGCGCGTGTCGAGGCTGCTGTGGCTCAACTGGCTGGCCGGCCGCAGCGTCGCGTCGGAGCCCGCGCGGCAGAGCATCATCGACGGCGTCATGGAGTTCGTCGAGAGGCCCGTCGGGACCGTCGCAACGCAGGTCGTGTAAACAAAAGGAAAGGAAACCGGCAAGGGAAAAAAAATACATTGTGGTAGAAGCTGTAAAAAATAACTGTAAAAGATCACTACTGGATCTTGTGTACAAATTAGCAGAGAGTTGCCAAGAAGGGGGCGACTCTGTAAAAACCATCTTGAACGCTGATTCTACTCCCATAGGACCAAACTGGATCCAGCAGTCAGGATCAGTTACACATTCACGACAAAAAGCTCAAGAAGGAAATAATCAAACACCATTAAAGTATGCAGCAAGAGAACTCTCGACATAAAGGCATTGAACCTCAGGGTGCAGGTCTTTTAACACACAAGGGGTCCTATCCTTACTGTTCGACAGCCTACAGCCTGCAATCCAGACAAAATTATATCTTAGCTGCACACAACACCAGAGCAGTCACATCAGAACGTCATGTCTTAACATAGGTACTCAAGAAATTTCCTCAACCATAACCACACTGAACTTGCGCCCCCTCTCGGTCAGGACCCAACTGCCATTATTGAGCAGTTATCTCACTCTACAATCCTCAATGATGGCGGCTGTCTCAGCAGTCGCAGACAGCTTCCCAACCTCACGGGGCGACGCCTGAACAAGATGACTAAGTCAAGGCGGTTATTGTCACATGTTTTATGGAAATCGTTTGTATTGGAGACGTTCTAGGCGCCGCAGGTCTCTATCCCATGACCTGCGGTGGTATCTCGACATGCCCGCGCTCCTCCCAATCCAATACGGCTTACAGCATCGTTGAGCTACAGCTTGGACGGCCTTCTTTTTTGATGGCGACGCGCCCGTCAGTCAGCGTCTCATTATCTGCTGTGCGACTGCCTTCTATCCCATCGAACAACAACGACAAGGGCGGGAAGGTGTTTTTGCCTTACGCCTTGAGGGCGCCGGCCTCCTTGAGGAGGTTCTCGAGCTTGCCGCCCTTGAGCAGGTTCTGCAGGTCCGAGTTGCCGCCAATGTGCTTCTGGGCGATGAAGGAGTTGGGGACGGAGCGCTGGCCGGTGATCTCCTGGAGGGCGTCCTGGATGGCGCTGCCGTCGTCTGCGACCGGTTAGTATGCGATCCGAAAGGTAATTCTATGCGCGCGCCCTTGCGATGACGGCGGGGGAGGATAGGCAAAGGGAAAGAAATGGCGAAAGGAGCAACTCACCAATCTGGTCGAGCTCGAGGACGGTGTAGTCGGTGTTGAGCTCGTCGAGAGTGGACTTTGTCTGGCGACAGTAGGGGCAGTACGACTTGGAGAAGATGACGACCTTGTTGTCGTCGATGAGCTGCTGGACTTTCTGCTTGGTGGCGGCCATGTTTGCGGGTGATGTCTGGGCGGAGGAGAAGAGGCGTCTAAAGAGGAATGCCATTTCGGGGAGGGGAGAGACGGCGAAGGAGGGGTGGAGGGGTGGTGATGATATAAATACGGTACAGCCGGGGACGGGGACAAGGACGGATAAGGGGAGAGTGGTGGGGTATTTGTCAGTGGGAGGGGGTACCCAGTACTTGTGTAGGCTACTTAGGTAGGTGGACAAATTGGGTACAGTGCACCGCGAGGGGTTGTTTAGATGCGCAGGACAGGACTTGCTACAGAGACAGACGATTGTGGTGGGCGAGTCGGCGCCGAGTGGATGATGCAATCGGGGATTGGAAATGGACAATTTTTCTGGAAAACGCACGGCAGAACGCCGCGCTCTAACCTGTCTGAGACGGGGGCGGTTTTTTTTTAATGGAATGGGAAAGCCTGGGTGATTTGATAAGCAGGCGGTCAGTGTGAGACCGAGGTGAGCTGGGATGGGCTGAGTGAGCTTGTGGCGCTGGTTTATGGAAGACGCAGGTTTACATCAGAAAGACGACTGCTGTTTGTCAGCTGGAAAGACAACTCAGACCAATGCCCCGCGACACGTCTCTGCTGTTGCAAACACTGAACAACCTGTGGACTGAGAATCGACAGAGAGTAACTACAAATTGTCTTTACCTGGTGTGGAAGGGACTAGACAGGCGAATAAGCTCATGCTGACGGCGGCAAGGTTCGGGCAAGCTTGGATGGGATGGGATGAGATAAGCAATGAAGGCAGCGATAAGATAAGGAAGGACTGGACCCTGGAACAGCCTGGAACAGATGTACAACACAGATACAGATGCCTAGGTCCAGTGCAGTACCTCCCATCCTTGGTGATCATGGTATCTCCCTCAGATTCCTCTCCTCTCCTCGCCCAATGCCTACAGACAAAACGTACGACCGCTGTATCATGTGACTGGGTGTTGCAGCTGTACAGGGCGAGGAGGGACCGATCTATCCGAATCACTCGCAGTCTCCAGATACCCGCGCCTAGCGCCCGACGGGTCCGTCCTCGGGCATCATCCACGCGGCGCAGCGCATGTTTGCACGTTGCGAGGTTCACGATGCAGGCTGCGCGCAGCAGCAGCAGCAGCTGGGTTGGTGTTGGTTCCAGTGCCCCCCTGCGCCTGTAATCATGGTTCTAATGCTCCCAACCGCCCTGCCTCGGTTGCTCGCCTAACCATTGGGACACCTAAAGGACTTTCTTTACCCCAGTTCCTGCTGCCGTTTGCCACGCTGGCTTTCCCCGAGTCGCTGTCGTATCATGTACAAAAAGTATATGCTGAGAATTACCTAACAGCAGGATGCCCTCAACCAGTTGAATACGCGTTGGAAGATGGAATCGTCTAGAAGTAGTAATGGCAGGCACTGATTCTTGTGTTGTTTTCACCAAATCGGTTTCCAAAGGCTCTCTGACTATTGTTAATTGCACGTAAATAGCTTGCTGCCGTCAGCCGGGTGAGATCGTTCATCCTGCTTTTGTTTCGAGTCGAGGCCACGTACTAATAAAAATAAGCCGCCGTCCACCGGCCCGGGTAATGACTACGGCCTCCTCTGCCTTTCCCGGTTTTCCAGAACATCCTCCTCCCTCCACATCCCACATCCATACTCCATTTCGCCTTGTCGACACCACCAGTGGCCACTCACGACGCGCCATCGTCCCCGACTTTCTGCCGTCATCCTCCCGATTCCCGTCCCATAGGGCCACCTCTCTCGTCTCTTACAACTGCAGCTCTGCCCACCAAACACCACACACACAAACACACACACAGTGACACACACGCACCACGCGCAGACAGCCGCATCCCTGCCTGCCCGCCGCCTGCTCACCCTTACTTCCCATCCCCCAAGAAGCTCGACAGCGCATTGCCATTCTTCTCAGTCTTCTTTCGAAAGCCTCACCATACGCCACCACCTGCATCCTTGACCCAGGCCAGTGATCGTCCACGCAAGTCTCGCCGACACCAGGCCCCCAACCCGCTTTACTGCATCAGATCAGTCAAATCGAGCCCTCCCAAGGACCTAAAGGACCTAAGCAGAGCTTGCGCTGTGCGTCGTTGCGTTACTGCAGAACGGCCTGATCTTCCAACCCCGCGAGTCGGGAAAAAAATACAGACGAGGGCATCCCCACGTTCATCCCACCCCCCTCTCCCCGTCCCGCCAAACCACCACCCGTGACGCACGATACGAATCGCTACCATCGTCGTCGTCGCCCTTGCCTCACCTTTTCCTCCTCTCCCCCTCCACCCCCTTCCTTTCCCTTCCCACTTTTTCTTTCCCCCGGTACAGCGTCCTTAGCTTTAAGGACCGCCTACTTCCGCCAAGGTGGCTTCCAGTCAGCCTTTTCTGGCATCTTCTGGTGCCCTTTCCAACATCACCGCACTATTGCCCACCACCTTCCAAGTCTATCTCGACAAGTCCATTGCCAGCCTGGCCAACGTTATCGCCAACTACTCCCAGTACGTCTCCGACACCACCGGCATCGACCCGAACCTCATCCTCTACACCACCATCGCCTGCATTCTACTAGCCGTGCCCTTCACCATGTCTCGATACGGCTGGTCCACGAATCGGGATCAGGTATCCCCCTACTCGTCCACCCTGAGCGGTGTGCCCGACGTCACCGACGAAGACTTTAGCTACATCACCACCGAAGACCTCCAGTCCGCCCCCTTGGGAAGCTCCGTCCCCACGAGATCATACGCCCACCAGCCCCGAACCCGCGGCAGTGCCGTCCCCGAAGACGATGTGCTGCTCATCAAGAACAAGGGAGTCACCTATCCCGCCCACTTCCCCGCGTACGCCATTGGCGACGGCAAGCTGCGCGTTCGCGACGTCCGAGACCGCGTCGGTGTCATGCTCGAGCTGTCGGACCGCCGCGTACGCCGCACCAAGCTCCTCTACAAGGGCCGCCAGCTGAAGGAGCCCGCCGCGCCAGTTCGCGACTACGGCGTCAAGAATAATAGCGAAGTCATGGTGGTGCTGCCGGACGGCGAGGTCGACGCCGACAGCAGCGATGACTCGGACGAGGAGATGGTCGTCGTGGCCGGCGACGGCGCCAGCACCGTGGGCAGCACTGGCGGCACCGACGACGGAAAGAAGCGCCGCAGTAAGAAGAAGGGTCGCAAGTCCAAGAAGCGCAGCAGCAACACGAGCCCGCGCGACAGCGCCTCAAATCTTGGCGTGCCCGCCCAGGACGGCCAGCGACCGTCGTCCCCGAGCGGCCAGGCTACCGGCCCTCACGCGAAGCTCGACGCCATCGCTGCCAAGTTCGACGCGGACCTGCGCAAGCCTTGTGAGGACTACATTGCCTCGCCCCCTACGGATTCCAAGAAGAGAGTCGACGAACACCGCAAGTTGTCCGAGACGACGATGCAGCACGTGCTCTTGAAACTCGACGAGGTCGAGACAGAAGGTGACCCGGATGCCAGAGCCAAGAGGAAGGCACTGGTTCAAGATGTGCAGGATGTGCTGAGGCGTCTCGACGCAAGACTTCACAACTGAGGAGGATATCTGACATCGCGTGCCCATGTTTTGTACGACATGACTTGGTTGCAAGGACCGGCCGACTTCTTTTCTAGATGAGAGCGTATTCGGAGGCTTTTATTCCAGTTGGACTGCACTTTTTTTTAATCACAGCGAAACTTGCATCTAGAGGCATGTCGCAGAAAGCGGATGCGTTGAGAACGGTAGTCAGGCTAGGGAATTTGTGTTTGCTACGATATGCCGAAGATCTGAGCAGCGAGAGAGAGATGGACTGCATTAAACAAAAATCCCAGGATGTAGGGGGACAGGCCGAGAGAGGCGTCGTAGACAGGAATGGCAAAAGCAGCCCAAGTTTCTGGGATCTTCACTCCAAGCAATGCGCACATGACACCCGTACATCTGAGGCGGCCTGGGATAGCTTCGTTGCCAGTCGCCGTCCAAGCAGGGCTGCAGAGTGACGTTTGCGCGGCGAGGCCTGGTCCGTGGGGATGATCCCAGTTTGGCGCGCAGTGGACTTTGACGTCGTCGGCTTAGTCAACAAGTTTATCGGCGTGTCTGTTGTGGCTGTGACTTTTCCGTGTCGATTCTGGTGACCGTCAAGGTGAAACCCGCCGATCGGTGTTTGGCCGGCCGCGGTACCGACATGGAGCCCCGCCAGTCAGTCCCGTTCAGTGTAGACAGACCGAGGTGAGTCAGCAAGGTGAAGACAGTCCGCCAGTGTCGATTCTGGTAGGTAGGTCTTTCCAGCCCTAAGCTGCCTGAGGCCCCACATCGAACCCTCGCTTGTGGCAGAAAGCGCCTTGCCCAACATGGCTAGCGCATTTGTCGTTCCAGCCGTGCCATTGGGGCATTTTGTGTGTGCGCCGTCTAAATTCCTGCCCGGAAACCCAGCCCAGTGTGCCCCCCGAATTTCAAGATTGTCGCGACGACCTCTTTGCAAAACTCACCCTCCGACAATACTAACCCCAACGGCAGCACTCCAGATCTCTACAGAGGCACCCGACCTTCGCCCAGAGATTTGATACCCCCTCACCCTTTTCCTTCTTTTCAGATTTCAAGGAACAGGAACGATGTCGTCTTTCGAGTCGGTGGTGAGTTCTTGCAGCGTGCAATTCCATTCCGTCGGGCGGTTTTGGACGGAAACCCGCGGGCGTTCGACGATGGTGGATTTCGATATCCGGTGTGTTTGTGCGCCGGCGGGCAGTCGAGCTGGGAACCTGCGATGTGCGATGGACTGCGATACACTCGACCACGACCGTCCTGCCTGTCGCTGTCGCTCGTTCCGACTCGACCGCCTGCCTCGACATACATCCGAATCAGCTCGCCCATCGCCGACCGCGGGATCATGAACATGGACACACAGATCGCTGACTCGGATTCTCTTCGCAGGTCGTCATTGACGGCAAGGGCCATCTCCTTGGTCGTCTTGCCTCCATCGTGGCCAAGCAGCTTCTCAACGGCCAGAAGATCGTCGTTGTCCGCACCGAGGCCCTCAACATCTCTGGCGAGTTCTTCCGCGCCAAGCGTATGTCGATTCCCATCTACAACCATCGCACCCAGTCCATCAAGAGGAGGAAGCTATACACATCGAGAACACACGATGGCGGAAACCGATGAGACTGGGGGCACTGCCGACCCGAATCGAACCAATACTGATGAATGGCTATAGTCAAGTACCACGCCTACCTGCGCAAGATGACCCGTTACAACCCGACTCGCGGTGGTAAGCCAACACATACATATAAATCCGGGCTCTGCTCTGTCTCCTAGATGAGATATCAACTCGAGGACATTCAAATGTCTGACCTTACGAACTAGGTCCCTTCCACTTCCGCGCCCCGTCGAGAATCTTCTACAAGACCGTCCGTGGCATGATCCCCCACAAGACCGCTCGTGGTGCCGCCGCCCTTGAGCGCCTCAAGGTCTTCGAGGGTGTTCCCCCTCCCTACGACAAGCAGAAGAAGATGGTCGTTCCCCAGGCCCTCCGTGTCCTGAGACTGCAGCCCGGCCGCAAGTACTGCACCGTTGGCCGTCTCTCCCACGAGGTCGGCTGGAAGTACCAGGACGTCGTTGCCAGGTGGGTTTTCTCCACGGGTCACTATACTGTGGCTCTCCGACCATCCGCGTTGTCATATACTGACATACATACAGACTCGAGGAGCGCCGCAAGGCGAAGGGTGCCGCCTACTACGAGCGCAAGAAGGTCGCTCAGCGCCAGCTCACCGACGCGAAGAAGAACGCCAAGGTCGACCAGAAGACGGCGCAGGCCCTCGAGGCCTTCGGCTACTAAACGTGGCCGACAAGTCCCCTTCGATTGTAACTTGGGTTGCTGCAGGTGGACGGAGGAGGAGGAGGAACGAGGAGGGCTTTATTCCCCGTTGGCCGCCACGCCGCCCCCACCACCATCCCCCGCGGTAGTCTGAAGTTTTTTACAAAAGACCCGGAGGGTGATTTCTCGCGCATTTCTGTCCTCTTCCTCGCGTTTCCTCATTAGATTGGCGTGGGCGGTTCATAAGGGAAATTTCTTCATTTGCTGATGGCACACAATGGGCTGGTCATTGGAAGGGGAAAACAAAAGATGATTTCGGGGGGGAACCGGAGAGGAGGACAGTGTTGGTTTTCTTCCGAGTGAGTCGAGAGACATTATTCTACGGAAAGCCTTCGTCCTGTTCACTTACCCGCCCGCCCCCCCGCGCCGCCGTACTCGGTGTTTTCGGTCCGGTTCAACCACCCCCTTCTACTCGCAATAAGTCACCAACAACAACACACAATCAAACGATGATTCATGTCCAATGGGCTTGCTTGTAATGACGGTGGTTTTACTGCAAAAATGGGGTTCTCTGGCTTCTGATTATTATGGGAATTGATATCACTTCAACAACACAAAACCCGACCGATTATGTTCCCCTCCTCTTGGTCTCTATATCTTTTTTGTTTTCTCCTTGCCAAAACCCGCGTTTCCCTAGTAGAACAGCCATTGCTCCCAGATGAGGCGATCTTCGAAGAGAGATGGACAGGAAGAGAAGAGTATGAAGATGAAGAGAAAAAAAGGAGTATACCACGGCATTTGGGAGGGAACCTTGGCGAGGCGTCTTGTGTCTAGAGAAGAAATTGCATTGCATTCACATAGAAGTTTGTGTGCGCGGATGAGCTACGTGAAGATGAGGGCGAAGCAGTGATGATGGCACCAGTGGTGACGAGTGACGATGGATGACGCTATGTGAGATGCAGCGTGTAGCAGTGTTGGGTGAGGATGTGGGCGTGAACGTCGTAGTAGCGGAGCATATTGTGCGGTCTTCCTCCAGCTGGCCGCCATATCATCTCGCTCACGAGACCGACAGCCGGGCTGTCCACCCCACGCCAGCTCACCGGGGCGACGTGACAAGTTCGCGAATCCGACGCGTTTCGTGCGCCCTATCCTACGTGAACTCGTCCGTTTGGGGGAGATGCCCGCCGGGGAGCTCGTCGGTTTCCCGATACGAATGCACGACCAGCTGTGCAATCGTGGCCGTTATGGAATGCGAAATTACTGAGGCTGCTTCCCAAAACGTAGGTAAGGTGCACCAATTCGTGACAGAACGTCGCCATGGTGCAGCAGCGCCTCGTTGAGATTGATGCTGCGCGGCATCTTTCATGTGATACGCCCCCAGCTGGAGCATGTCACCGTCTGGCTGTCGCAGGAGAGAAGGAAGGGGAGGCTCATTTTGCAGCTCGGAGTAGGCCCCGTTGCATCATGCGCGGATTTGGTGTTGTCGCTACATGAGTTTACCAAAAGGCTTCCCTTTCAACAACGGGCGATTGGTTTAGTGGTATAATGACCGCTTAGCATGCGGTAGGTCCAGGGTTCGATTCCCTGATCGTCCAAGTCTTTTGCCTTCTCAAGATCGTTTACTTTTTTCTTTTTCCCCCTCTGTGACTTGGATTGGTTTAGAGCATGAGCGATCGTTTGCTCCGGTTGTATTGTCGCAAGGTTCTCGCCGCGCCTAAAGTTTCTTTTTACTTTAGGTTTCTAAAGCCCGGCAATTCCTGCTGCGGTTTAAGCCTTCATGAATCCTTCCTCTCTCTGTGCTGTTTGTTGACGGAAGGCGGGTGGTCTGTGCTTTGACTTCACACTCATGTCCGATGACAGCCTCGAGAGCGATGAGGATTAAGAAGTAACATGTCTTTGCCTTCAACCAGCACAGCAACACATGATATCCATTCGATTAATGCCATGGATTCCACTACCGTCCGTTGCAATGTTCAGGAGACTGGCGATGAAAGACGCACCGAATCTTTGCATCAAGCCACTCAGTACATAAACGGAAATGGAAACGATGCAAAAATGACACAGAAAAAAGATAAGTAAGTCAACAGCATTGTTTACGGCTCTCTTTTTGATGAGAAAGAGTTCTCTAAAGTCTCAGATTATTATCCAAAGACTTTTTCTTACTGACTCATACTCTCGCGCAGAGATTTCGAGGAGGCCTCAGCGGTCGTCGCGCGGCACGTCAAGCTGCTGCGCGAGTACAACGAGATGAAGGACGCCGCGCAGCAGCTGATGGGCATGGTGGCCGAGAAGAGGGGCGTCACGGTCGGGAGTCTGTACGAGACGGGCGAGTTTGGCGTCGGCCCGAAGGATTGATGGGCTCCTCGTGATGGGATTTGACTGAAGGAGGACAAAGACAAAAAGTGAATTGAGAAAATACAATCGCCGGTACGCCGTCCTTATTCCATTGACCAAGGGAACTCCGAAGACCAATTCTCGTATGCTTCTGCCCAGATGGCGTCCCCGGGTAGAACCGGGGTCTCGTCATTGATCCGTAGAACCTCCCTGGTTTCCTCAAGAGTTGGAGCTGGAAGGCGATTGAGGCTCGCCTCTTCCGCGTTATCGTTGATGGCTTCATCGTCGCTGGTTTCGTTTTCACTATTTTCGTACTCACTGTCTTCGTACTCGCTGTCTTCATACTCGCTAGTTTCGTAACCGCTGGTCTCGTCATCATTTGTTGCCTGAGATATGTGTCCCTCGAGCTCTCTGCGCCGCTCTGCGATACCTTCTGGAGTCTGGTCAGGATTCAGAAGAGTTTCGTCCTCGAGAAGCTCCTGGTCTGCTTCGGTCCAAGGCCGGTGGGACCTGAGAAGCTTCAAAACAATATGGTGACACTCTCTACGAGCGAACTCGATGGCTCGAACATAATGACGGCGGCCGCTGCCACAGGTCTCGACCCCCGAATTGAGAAGTAGTTGCACCACGTCCAACCTCCCATGTTCGGCCGCTCCTTCCAGCGCTGTTCGGCCATAGATGACTGCTCCCGGTGCATTAGGATCTGCTTGCAAGTCCAGCAATCTTTTCACGAGACCATAGTACCCTTGGATAGAAGCAGCTTGGAGTGCCGTGACCCCACCCCACCTCGCTGGGGGATCGTTGATGTTGGCACCTAGTGTACTGAGTCTTTCGAGCAAAGTGATGTCTCCTTTCTCTGCCGCGGCTTGCAACGGTGTTCTCATAAAAGGCACAGTTTTTAATTCGTCGTCGTGTATAGTTGCAGCAAGATCCATATTTAGCGATAAGATCCACTGGGTGATCTGATCATAGCCGTATTCTATAGAGTTTGAGAGAAGTCGAGAGGTCATCCTGCTTCCATGCTTGTGAAGTGTTTGGAGAAATTCAAGGTTTGCATCCATTCGGGGTAGCGTATCCACGAACTCGGGCGCCTGATAGCCATGTTGTAGCAATAGTTCGAGATACTCCAACTGTCCGTTCTTCATTGCGCCATTGATCAGAGACAGAGAAGGGGCATCGTTCTGCTGGATGATCCTACGCCAACGGAGATAATCAATAGGCATGCGTATCTGACGTGGAAACCCCCAATCTGGAGGTGGAGGTGGGTGAAGTGAGTCGGCACGGCAACACGTTGTTGGATGCAGACCGGAAGTCAACATAAGCTCCGAAATCTCATGTAAACCTAGCTGCGCTGCTAGGGTTATGGTTGTTCCTAGCCATAGATCATTGGACGCTGGTTTTTTCGCATACTCCGCCACAAGGTAGCGGATGGTGGTGAGGTTCGAAGTAGTCTTTGCGACAAAAATGGCAGCCGACAAAGCCAGTTCGTCGACGGCTTGGGGGTTGGCTTCGATGATCCATGAAATCAAATCGACGTCTTCTGTCAGAACAGCTGCCTCAAGAACTGAACCACATTCAGTATCTGTGGCATCTCTTAATGAGGCTCCCTTTGCCAGAACCGCATTGATAATACTTTGTTGGCGAGAACGGATAGCCAGAGCTAACTCTCCGCCCACTAGCTTTGCACCGGCAGCCAGCAGGAACAGTGCCGCATCTGTATTCCTGCCATGTATGGCCGCTTGTAGAGCGGTTTTCCCTAGATAACCCATTGAGAATCCGTCAACATGGAACGAATCCTCGACTTTCATTGATGCGGGGAGGTTATAGATTGCAGTGGAAGAGTGGCACAAGTTGATATCAGCTCCTGCATCTACAAGCTGACGAATGCCATTGATGTCGGCAAAACAAGCAGCGCATTGGAGGGGCGAGGCGAAGACCAGATCTTTACCAGCCCGTATCGGTGGTGGATTGAGGTCGACTCCCAACTGTAGCAGGTGGTTTACTACTCGACGAAGACCCGTGCACACAGCTGCATTCAAAGGCATCTCTCCCAGGCTGTTTGAGATGTTGAGAAGATGGCGGTTTTCTGATAATAAATCCAACGTAAACATGCTGTTTGACTTGACCGCCGCGACCAGTAAGCTCAATACCGATGCTGGCTTTCGAAAATAGACACGGAGGAACCCGATGGTTTGCTCAGAGACTGAACAAGCCATATCTGACCCAATTGCTTGACATGTTGCATCAATTAGACCAGCCCCTTGGTGATTCTCCGGGCGCAAGTTGCAGTTCGATAGAATGTAGACAATAGAACGTTCTGAGGCCGAGGCATATCTCTTCCGCCTCCACAATGCCCAGAGAATCATGTTCATATTTCCGAACCGAGAATCGGCTCCGAAATCGCTGAGGGTTTTCATCAACGCCGTGTCGTACACCAGTACCGCGTATTCGATTGCCCTGCACGCAATGAAAGGAAGCGAGCCGCAAGTCATAACATATAGGTATTGGTTGACATCAACACCTACTTGAAGCAGCTGGCGTACGAGATTGAGCTCTTGTCTCTGAACGGCTTGTTTGAAAAGACGGTTCAAGGCTGACTGCAAGCTTAATGGAAGCGTTGCGAACGGTTGCGTTCTGAATAAATCCAGAACGCGAAATCTTTGAACCATGTCCAGTAGCAATCCGATTACTGCATACTGCTTTTTCCGGTCTTCGAAAGCGTATGCACCGGTCAGAAAATTGTTGGATAGAAGGAAAAAGAGAAGCTCGAATGACTCCGAAGTTATGCTAGCCGACAACAACGGGGATAGGAGAAGGCTTTCAGCACGAAATACGTGATGTTCCTGGTGCGTTGCGGGCATAATCAATGCAAGCGATCGCATTGTGTACTGAAGCTTGCTAGTGTGACAGGAAAGCTTGGGATGATCTTCGAGAACAAGAGAAAACAGCTGTTCGACTGGGAAACGAATGCTGAGGCGAGCTTGGAGGATCGTCCCAAGGGTGAACACTGAGCGATGATGTAGTTAGCATCAAGCAACGTAAGATAACAAGATTTGTGTATATGATGCATACCTCTGAAGAATTTTGTTGCGAGTAGCCAGGGAATGTTGTGTGTATTCCATATTTGTACCTCTGCCGGCGGGGATGGGGTGCGGATGATCAAGGACAGATCTTCTGGTGAAGGTGGCGCCTCTGTTGTGAGTGATACAGACAGTCAGTCCTTGAAGTGTCTTGCAGAAAAGATTTCCGAGAGAGCTACAAGCAACTTACTTCCTTTGACTCTGTCGAGGGTAGACTCGAAGGAATGGCGGCCTCTCGCCTTCTCAACAGTCGCAGGACGCAGCGGAATACCTGACAGATAGACCTTGCTCTCCTTGCCATGGAGGCGTCGCTTGCGTATCCTCGTGTCGACGTGCTTCCACTCCATGCTCGTCATGTTCTTGGCCATGTGCCATTGCTTGAGTTTCGATTCCAACTGGGCCTTGCTGCAATGATCTCGTCAGCCCGGCTGTCGCATGCGGCCTTGGGAAGCTCGAGGCCCCCGAGGAAACAAACTAACCTTGGACGAAAGCCGTGGAGTGTGCTCAGTATGATGATGACATCCTTGAGACTCTTGTCCTCGAGGAGGTAAAGCTTGCGGATGATCGGCTGGACACGCGCCCATTCCTCCTCCTTGAACATGGCGCTGCGGCGGGAAGACATGTTGGTAGGTGTTGGTCCGAGATAGGCAGAGAAGACTTGCAGACTGTACTTTGACCCCAAAAGAAAAGCGAAAAGGGTTTCACCTGGCCGAAGGACAAGCCTTGAAAAGTAGAATATCGAGGGATCAGTCAGAAAGTTGGGGCGGATGATGAATCGTTTGCATCAGGCTGTGTTGGTGCGGATGATTGTCGTATATGTAATTTTCAGCGCACTCATTCCTGGTGACTTGTCTGATTGGACCATGCCGGAATCTTATGCTGCTGGTTGCCTGTGATCCTGGGCATTTGCGCAGTGAAGTGATGGCGGTGACTTGGTGGTTTGCGATTGGCTACTGCCAAAATCTGGTCTGCAATAGCTTCGGTCTGCGAATAAGATTCACAGCTGGTATGCAAGCTAATGCTTACCGACGCCTCCTCCATGTAGGCTGAGGCTTGTCAGTATGCGATGTGGTGTTTGGGATATACAGGCTCAATCACGCACACACATACATCGTTCGCTTGGGCACAAGTAGAAATTCAGACTTGGAACAACAATTGGAAAGGGAATGTATCCGAGTCTAGTGTTCACGACGTGGAAGAAGTCATTTTGAGTATGTACAGCCATTGCAAGGTCATATCATGGTTTTCCGAACAGTGTCTCCCCTGTCGTGTGTACGATGCATCACCCGCACACTACCGCCTCCTGCCACAACCTATTTCGACAACCAGGCGACGAGAGCGTCGTGGAACTCCTCGGGGTGGGAGATCTGGGGCGCGTGGCCCAGGGCGGGGAAGGTGTGCAGCGTGGCGTTGGGGATCTGAGCCGCGACGGCCGGGCCGAGGGCGGCGAAGTTGCCCAGCTTGGCGGCGACGTCCGGGGGCGACCACTGCTTGCCGATGGCGGTGTTGTCCTTCTCGCCGATGAGGAGCAGGGTGCGCGGCTTGACGAGGGGGAACTCCCAGCTGACGGGCTGGGTGAGGACGAGGTCGACGATCTGGGCCTGGTTGAGGGCGTAGGTGTCGGCCTTGGAGCCCTTGTAGATGTTGACGAGCATGTTGACCCAGGTGTCGTACTCGTCCTTCCACTCGCCGACGTAGTAGGTGGCCTGCTCGTAGCCCTTGATGGAGGCGTAGGAGCTGGCGAGCTCCGTCTTGTAGTTGTCGTCGATGGGGAGGTAGGGGACGCCGAGGGCCTTGTAGTCCTCGAGGCCGACGGGGTTGACGAGGACCATCTCGTCGACCTGGTCGGGGAACATGAGGCCGTAGCGGGTGGTGAGCATGCCGCCGAGCGAGTGGCCCATGACGGTGGCGCTCTCGATGCCGAGGGTCCGGAGCAGGCCGTTGGTGTTGGTGGCGAACTGCTGCAGCGAGAACTGGTAGCGCTCGGGCTTGGACGACTTGCAGAAGCCGACCTGGTCCGGGGCGATGACGCGGTAGCCGGACTGGGCGAGGACGCGGATGGTGGTCTCCCAGGTCGGGCCGCAAAAGTTCTTGCCGTGGAAGAGGACGGCCGTCTTGCCGTTGGGCTTGCACTTGGGCTCGACGTCCATGAAGGCCATCTCGAGCTGCTGCAGCTGCGAGGTGAACCTGTACAGCTTCACGGGCCACGGGTACGTGAAATTGGAGCCGTTGAGGTCTTCGGGGAACGACTCGGAGTTGTCGTCGATGACGCCCTGGGCGGACACGAACGCGACGCCCGCCGCGGCGAGGGTGGTGAGGAGGGAGAGGACCTTCATTGTGACTGACGGACCCCTTTGGGTGGGGGGAAGGAGGGTTAGCTATGCGCGAGAGGTAAGACGAGATGAGGCATTGTGATGAAGTGTTTGTGCATGATAATCGTCAAGACGATGGAGGCGAGTAGCCCCGATCTCTGTTGAAATGCTGGGCACTTCATGATGGAATGAGAGTAAGACAAAAGCCTCTGGATGCTGAAGTGGTGCTCCCCACCACGCAGGAGGGAGCTTCGGACGAAGAAGGATTGAGATGAACATAACATGAAGGGAGAGATTGCCTATTCGTACCTTTGATGACAAACACACACAGCCGAGAGTTAGACAAGAGAACCCCGTAGACGTTTACGAGCAAAGTGCCAGCTTCTGGTGCGTGCGAGGGGACATGATGTATTAGACTTTGAGCCTAGGATGGGATTGGGCGCGTCTTGTTTATATCACAACACCGAGAAAAAACGATGGGTTAGCTAGGAACCAACACCACCAACAACAATAACCACCTGCGTGTGTTGGAGCCCATGGTGGGTATGCATGGCATAGCTGCACGGGAAATGGAGAAGGGGGAGGGGAGGAGGGGAGCGCCTCACAGGGAGGGAGGAGAACAAGGTCAAGGCCCATAGGACTAGGAGTAAGACAGAAGCAGGTTCATGACGCCGTGCCTCTTTCTGGCCGCAGCAAGGCGAGATCCATACCAAATAGCTTCGTCTTCAGTGGCCGGTTCCATCGTTCTAATTTCCGCGCCAGTGGGTCGGGCAGCTTCTCGGCTCCGCTGGCGAAGAAATGCTCGCTCCCCACACCCTCGTCGATGGTTCGTGTTGGATGCTGCGCCGTCCGAGCCGAAGATTACTTGAGGATACGGACCCGGCCCGGCCTCGCGCTCGGCTTTCTTCGGCGGGGGGTTTCCCTCAGATCACAGATGAGAGGGCTCCAGATGAGTTGTGCCACCTCTGTTAATACGTCTGTCTCTCTGCCACCCAGTCGACCTGTGCATGACAGCATAGTTGGCCACTGGTTGGTGGAAGCACACTAGCGTATGCCCACGCTTCAAAAAGCGAACACGTGGAGGAGGACTGAGCAGTGTAGCATCGCTTCCGACTCTGTTGGTTCAACACGGTCTTGATGTGCGCGCGACCCCCGGCCAAGCCCCGGTCTGGGGAAGCATGTTGAGATCATTGACTGAGAGTCTGAAAGGCACTAATGGCTGGCAACAGAGCTCGTCGGCCGGGAATAACGGGACGTGAGGGAAGGCTGCAGGGGGGGCCAAGAGCGTTTTCGGTGTTGGTGACAGAAGGAGAGGGCATGCGAGCGCACACTGCTGGGATGTCTTGTACAAAAAGGCAGGTCTCTGGTAATCCATGTTCTTGGCGAGAACGCAGTCTGTTAGTACCCTAAGCAGCTTCGAGGAGGGGGGGCTGTGTCTTCTTATCGACGTGCGTTGGACAGTCGAGACAGAGGAAGACTCGGAGGGCGAGCATGGAGAGAGTAGAGAGTGTTACACAAGTCTTGAATTCCCCATCAATGGATTTCTTCATCACACTTGGTGCATGTTGCAGATGAAGGTTGCAGCAACTAATGCAAGACTGCACAGTCCGACGACGTTGCCTTTACCCGTACGACGAACTGGACAAAAAGCCCCCTATCGTTTGTCTACGAGGCAGACATCTGGATGCCAGTCAGTAAGTAGGTGGTCAACGTGTGGTCAACGTGAAACTGCCCCTGCTGATAACCAGCCCGGGAACCATCAGGAACCATTGCTCGTATTCCTTCGGCTCCTCATCCGCTCGGGGCCGGGCTGTTTTTGGGAGAGAGGGCCTTTTTTTTCTTCTCTTCTTTTTCCTGATGGGCAAAAACCTCCCAGGTCATCGTGACATCGCGTGGACGACCAGCAGCCTTTTTCGATTTAGACTGCAGCAAGCTCATTTCCAAGCCGGGGCAGACGACCAGGGTTCCCGCATCTTTAGCGCTCCATCCCGGCTACCCGAGGCCGGGCCACCGTTCTGCTTCTCCAACGGAAGATGGGGTGGAGGGGAGAAAAGATGGGAAAATGCCTCAGAAGGAGGGTTAAGGAACAGCGCAGCCCGTGCCGCCGGGGACAGTGATGTCTGTGGCGTATTCTGTACTGGTTTGGACAGCAGATCGATGATGGGGGACTCGGTGCTTGCTCTTGTGTTGGTGATGACTAGGGTATTTCCACCTGAGGCTCGTTATCTGTCTCATACTGACGGTAAAGAACTGCTGTCTGTGGGAGGATGGCCCGATGAAGACGGGTCCAGACCTTGAAGCCCTGAATGCCGCATATTTTCACAGGGAAAAGGGCTGAAGGAACGTGTAATGCCAAGCTCCATCACCTGGGGGGGCAATCCGCGCAAACCATCCGGCGGCCATCCCCATCGCTGCCCAGAGAGGAAGCTCGATGCCACTGACCGAGAGCTTCATCGAGGTGACTTCATGGACGCATCTCGGTGGCCAAGCCAGAGATGAACACAACGAGATTACGCGTAGGTGAACCTTCTGCTCGCCAAGTCCAGTCGAAATACCACCTCGCCACGCTTCCAACTATGGAAACTGAGCTAGCTTCGGATGCAAGATCTATGTCGCTAGGAGAACGGACGCCTCTTCCGCCAAAGGGAAGCAAGATGTGGCCGGGAGGGAGCGGGTACAAGGAGGAATCAAGCGTTGGCGCCATCACCCACCCTCCCTCCAGCCCTCATCCATGTCTGGTCTACAATTACGTCCCGCCCGCCCACAAAGCGACCACGCCACGGCCCACAAGGCGGAATGAATTGAATTTCATTATGGTGATATTTGGGGCCCTAATCACAACGGGGACGGGGTCCATCGTCGAGCACAGACAAGACGGGCCTCCGGATGCTACGGGAACTTTAAACGAACCTGTCCGATGGTTGTATGCACCTCCAGTTTACCCAAAATGAACTGCAGACTTTCGGCAAGAATTTCGATGGCGGGTTCCAAGTAACACACGGAATGGCATGTCTCGAGAAGGGGGGTTGGGGCCTTCAAGAGCTGGAAGATACCCCCCCTCTGGTGTGTTGCACTGGACCATGATATTCAATAGGGGCGCAATATCGAAGCGGCCACAGCACGCCCCCCGCAACAGAGATGGCTCCCGGAATTCTGTGTGTCTCATGGACTCATCAACGAGATGATTCCGTCCCGAGCAGACAGGGGAGTTTGTCCTTGGCTTCTGCAAAAGAGCCACTGGCGGGATTGGCTCTCATCAGCAGATGTGGGAGTTCCCCCCCCAAGTTGGAACTCCGCTTCAGTCCACACAACTAACACAACCCCTCATGGGCCCTCTCCCCGCCCATCTGATGAGCCGATAAGCCTGGACCACTTTGCAGTCGTCAGCCCTGGGGGAGAGTCTGGGAGGAGAAACAGACGATGGGGGAAAAACAAGACAGCGTCCGCCGTCCGCGAGGTTAGTGAAACCGGGCCCGTTATGGATCGATCCCTCGGGATGCTCTGCGCCTCATTTCTCTTGTGAGAATGGTGATGGACAAATCCTTGAGGGGGGAAAACAAGAGCTAACCCGTCTGGTACCGCAGCCCGATGCCCAGATTGTCTGCGGTAGGTCGGATGCAGGCGAACGAGTACCCTGGACAGCAAGGCAATACATGATGCAGAGAGCATTTGTGCCTGGATCATCCTCGCCAGGAACACGTTCGTCGCACGTCTGCTTTTGGGTGTCGTAATCTACAACCTCCATGCGCTTTTGCCCTTGCTGGGTCGAAAAGTCAACCGCCCTCCTCTTTGAAACTTCCGCCTCAACGGGTTTGCATACGCAAGCTCCCGGCGAACTCCCGAGAAGGTTCTGTCTACTGTTGTATGTACTCTCCCAGTCTCTGTCTCTGTCACTACACACTGTCCTCGACAGTATAAGCCTTCACCTTGCCTTGTCGTCCATACCTGTAGTCGCCGAGAATGACGCCGAAACTTTTGATGCGCCAGAATCGAACGTTGTACAGTGGAGGATGTAGAGGACGGCCCAGAACTTGGTCCCGGCGGGCACATCGATGGGCGAAGCATGCCCGTCTCTTCTTGCTCACCATCTCCGCGGTGACCACCATCGTCGACTCCTCCCTCCTCCTCTTCCACCACCACCACCACCACCACCTCTTCCTTGGCTGCCAAAACAATGACCCGGAGCATGTTTCCTCGCACGTCTCGCGGTCCGCAATCTTGTTCCACGGCCGTTTCCTAACTTAGTCGCAGTCCTACCCACCCACCCTACGATGTACCCTCCATCTGGCCCCCATCTGGACCCCCGTTCGTCCCTCGATGGCCCATGTATGTGAGGTCCACCTTTCTGTCTCTCACTCACTCTCCCTTTCTTCAAGTTCTCTCTCACCCTCGCCCTCCTGTGGCGCTGATGCAGGGAACCCGGCCCCCCCTTCCGCCATCTCTGCAGCAGTCTGCACACTGTCACGTCCGTCCACACGCCACCCGCACTCTCGGTTTTCCGCTACAGAAGCGGGAAGGAGAACGTTACAGGCCGGGTGCCTGGCAGAAGGAAGAGGAGGGTGTGGGTGGGTGGGCGGCCGGATGGTCTCTTCTCTTCTCTCTCTGTAGGTACTTACGCACACTTTTTTATGCCGTCCAATGAAAATTGCACCATCTTGACACTGCCGAGCATTTCGGGCTGACGGACGGGTTCTCCCTTTCCATAAGCCACCGAGTGGGAAAGGGTTGCTTGAGGGAAACCCAAAAGCCTAGGACATGAACATATAACCGTTCGTGGGGCCCTCCCCTCCGTCCCGCCGTCCCGGTCTGTCGGATTCTCCCTTGATCGCCGTCCACCTCCATTGCAATCTCCAGTGTGTCTCGCCCACGGGATTTTTGACCCCTCGAGGTCTACGACCTCCTTAGACCAGCCAGACGTCTCTGTGTGTGTTTCGATCAGCCACGCCCTTCGCCATGGTCGAGGGAAACCTACCTGGCGAGAGCAACGCGCTCATGGTCCAGGTGCCCGCCATCGTCTTCTTCGTCCTGACGCCCATCTTTGTGGGCATTCGGTTCTGGTCACGGATCAAGATGAGATCTGGCTTGGGCTGGGATGACTGGACGATCCTGTTC
The DNA here is from genome assembly GCF_034447905.1 of Colletotrichum destructivum. Taxonomy (NCBI): domain Eukaryota; kingdom Fungi; phylum Ascomycota; class Sordariomycetes; order Glomerellales; family Glomerellaceae; genus Colletotrichum; species Colletotrichum destructivum. The sequence continues at coordinate 2,687,000 of NC_085905.1, forward strand.
TCGTTCGTAAGTTCTAAATCTGGCTTCGTAAACTTGGAATGCCCACTGACAGCAGCCTCTCAGTTCTGCTGCCTGACCGTGTCAGTCCTGATGATGATTTCTTGCGAGTTTGGTTTCGGTCAGCATATTAAGAATCTCTCCAAGCCGAACAGGCTGATGACACTCAAGGTGAGTCCAACTTGTTGTTAAGATATTTCATCTCCCCTTGGAGTACCACCTAACCATCAGTCAGCTCTTCTATGTGGCCCAGATCTTCTACAAGATCACCATCAACCTTACCAAAGCCTCGATCCTGCTCCTCTACCTGCGCATCTTCGTGCAACGGTACTTTAGGATCCTATGCTACATCCTACTCAGCATCATCCTGGCGTACATGGTGGCTACGTCGGCTTCGTCCATCTGGCAATGCACTCCCATCCCCCGCGCATGGGACAAGTCCATCCCCGGCACCTGCATCAGCTTGACGATGAACTGGTACGCCAACGCTGGATTTTCCATCGCCACCGACATCCTCATCATGGCGCTACCCCAGCACGTCTTGTGGAAGTCGAAGCTTCCCATCAACCAAAAGAGAGCCCTCATGGTTGTCTTTGCCCTGGGTTTGTTCGTCACCATCACGAGCATCCTGCGTATGACGACACTGGACTTCTCTACCACTAGCCCGGACACCACATGTAAGTCGCACATGAGACTCCTCGCACCCGTCCGTCTCCTGGAGCAAGATGCTGACCACGACTTGCCATAGTCGATATCGCCTCTACCCTCTGGACCCTCGTCGAAGACAACGTCGCCATCATCTGCGCCTGTCTGCCCATGTGCCGCCTCCCCCTGACCTACATCTTCCCGTCCTATTTTGCCTCCAAGCAGGGCTCAAGCGCCGGGAGCTACAACATCAAGTCCGCCCCGCGCACAAACAGCAGCGCCTTCATCCACGCCGGCACGAGCCGCAACGACTGGCACCCGTACCAGGGCCGCGAGGAGAAGACCGGCATCCACCTGACGAGCGTGCAAGCCAAGCCCAAGGCCGGGGACGACACGAGTGAGGAGTACATCTTGCCGGCGGCGACGACGACGGACGCGAGGCATGTGAGAACCCCGAGCGAGGAAGCGGAGGACCGAAGGGCTATTAGGAAAACGATGGCGTTTCACATGACTTATGATGAGAGTGCGGCAAAAGTTTGAAGAGAGGAATGCGGAGGGCCGATACCAAAAAAAGGGGGAACGGACTTGAGGCAGTACTCTTGCTAGGAACATGTAGATTACCACCGCACCAGAGGCGAGGACCTATGGGGATTGCTGTGTGATTATTGACCACGTGTGATTCCACCGCTACCTCTGCACGCACTTATCAAGGGGTGTGGCGGGAGGCATCGCGAGGAACTTGGCCTTGTCTCCTCAGTGACCTGATCGACTAGCCAGCTACGCTGCTCATCAATGTGGACTTCATATAACTACAGAGCATTAGGTAAACCTGGAACTGATCTTCTAATAAAACCCCGAGGTCTCGGAACTAACACAAACAAAAGCCTGGTGATGTTGCTAATGTGTAGATGGAAAGTAGTCATGACTCTCACCAGGCCACCCAATGGCTTCGTAAACTCCAAGCCAAGTGAGGTATCGCCGTTTGATCGGATGAACATGACCCAAAATGTTTGAGGATCTTGGCCAGTTGTCCCGTTTCTCAAATCCCGCCAAATAATAGATAAAAAGATAATGAAGGAGGCGTTCATATACCCCAGATCGACGGTTCAGTTCAACTCAAGTCTCACTATCTGAGGTGACCAGGTTACTGTGTCAATGGATAGTCATTATTCACCAACATCAGGTCGCACTATGAATAGAATTTTAATAGTCAATAAACCTCATTTCATGTGCACTGGTTTAGCCAGTTTGTTGGTACTGATGCAAAACCACGACGGTGAAACGACCGTCTAATGGCAATTCCACTGGCTCTGTCTTATGAAGCTACTAAGTTGAGTATTAAACCACATTGTGCCCATGATGTATTCTTCCCACAGCCAACGTAACGACCGGGGCCTTCGGCTCATGAGCCGTAGCCACCGCCGTGACCACCGCCGGTACTACCGCCGGCACTACCGCCGTTACTATCGCATACTCGCTTGCCGAAGCCGCCAGATTTCAGTTCCCGCGATCCGACTTCGTGGTGAAGTCTGGCTTGAATCCGGTCGGTAAAGATGGCGCTGTCGTGTAGGTCGACGGTCTTTGGGTTGACGGTGCTGCGGACGGGATGCTCTTCGTCGCTGGCGAACACGAAAAAGGTGCCAGGGGCTGCGTTATCGCAGCTGGGGATGGCGACGACTTTGTTGTTTGCGTCGACGCAGAAGACCTTCTCGGCTGCCGCGCCACGGAGGGACAGGAAGGCAACAGCAGCGGCTTGGAGACGGTGCAGGGAGATGTTTTGGTTCTTCATGGCGATGAGTGGTATGTGTAGGTTGACTGGAAAGGAGTGTGAGCTTGGCTTGATGGCCTCGGTCCTAAGTCTTGTGATGGTAAAAGAGCGGACTGGGAGCTTTGTACTTTGAAGGAAAAAGAAATAAGAAAACAAGAAAATCTTTAGCAGTGAATGAATTTGGTCCAAATCATTGGCGACCCCATGGAAATATGGGCCAAAATGGCTTGAGATGAGATTCTATATGTACATGGGTTTTCTATTTACAAAAAGCGTGAATTTTATACAACCAAAGTTACTCGAGAAGTCCTCCAGACAGGTTCGGAGCATAGATTTCAAAGGTTCGTGGCGGGCTTCGTGGCAGGCTCCTTAGCAACCCGCTTGCCGGTGGCCTCGTGCTCGTGCAGTTCAGGCTTGGAGTCCAAGGGGCGGTCCAGTCCGAGGCGGTGGTAGGTGCTGTATGAAGCAATGCCGCCCTCGGGGTCGGCCTCGGTGACGAGCTCCTTGCGGCGGGTGTCGACCAGCAGACGGATGAGGTCGGGGCGCATGTAGTGGCCGGCGAAGTCGGCGAGAACCTTGGTGAGGTGGTTCTCGTTGAGGTCAATGTCGACGAACATCAGACCGTCAAAGTCCTTGTCCGGCTTGGCGACCAAGCTGCCGTCGGGCTTGTAGATGCGAGCGTGGCCGTTGTAGACGGAGGGGTCCGTCTCGGGCTCGACTCCCTCGGGGGTGTTCTTCTTCAGTCCCTCGACCGAGAGGCGCTGGAAAGGAGCCAGGACCCAGGTGCCGGTCTCGATGGCGTAGGCAGGGGTGACGAGGTCGGACGCAGGGTCGGCGTAGTTGGTGGCCGGGTCGGGAGCAACCTGGCGCTCCTTGCCGGGGTAGACGGGCCAGCCGGCGATGTGGACCTGCTCGCCCTGAGAGACGTTGAGGGACTTGAGGAAGGGGTTCATGTTCTCCCAGCAGTTGAGCTGGCCGACGCGGCCGATACCGGTCTCGGTGACGGACATGAAGGTGTCGCCGGAGCCGTCGCCGTAGACGAGCTTCTCGACGTGGGTGGGCTTGATCTTGCGGCGGTGGTTGATGACGGTGCCGGTCGGGTCAATCAGGACCTGTGAGAGGTAGAGGGTGGCGTGGTCAAGCTCGGAAAAGCCCATGGAGACGAAGATCTGGTTGTCGCGGGCAGCGCGGCGGATGCGGCGCATCTCCTCCGAGTCGACGCGCAGCGAGTTCTCGCGGTACTTCTTGAGCATGGGGAGAGACTGCATGTAGGTGACCTTCCACATCCAGTAGGGGTAGCCGGGGACCCCTAAGAAATGTTAGTATCATGGGGATGAGGGAGAGACGAAACAAAACTTACAGACTTCGGGGAAGGCGACCAGTTTGCAGCCGGCTTGACCAGCCTCGTTGATGAAGTTGATGGTCTTTTGGACACCGGCCTCAAGGTCGAACCACTGGGAAAGTCAGCAATGCTCGCATTTGAGTCTTGGTGCGTATAGAAGTCTTACACCGGGCTCGGAGGTGACAGCGGCGGCCTTGTACTTGGTGATGGGCATGTTGGCGGCGATGGTTGTTTCGAAAACTTTCAACGGAAGTAAGTTGTTTAGTTAAAACTTGAATCTTGCTGATATACCAGGACTGATTGTGATGAGGTGAAGAGAAATAGTTCGAGTTTGCCGAAGCTCTTCACGTCCTTTTATGCTTTCTTCCATCTCGATTGTTGCTGGCATCAAACGACCAAGGTGATGTCTTCGGGCTTTGGGGAACGTTCTGTCCATTGGCCATCTGCTGGCACTCGAGGAAGGTTGGTTGGGACTGACATTGTTGGCAAAAACTTCAAATGCCGTCTGTGTGGTAGCTGATGATACAGGCAAGGCATTCGAGCTCAAAACGAGCAAGTTTTCTGTTCCGAGCTCGGGTCGAGTGGCTCGTCCATGTCTTTGTGGCGTGACCAAAAGTCAAAGGCCTGCAAAGTGCCGAGAGGGTAACCAGCAAGGGAAAGAAACAGCTACAAGTGAGTCAGTTATTGCGGACATTGTCAATGTCAAAACCCTTGGAAACCACACCGGGATGGGGATGGGGGAAGGCTCTCCACGAGCGCAATTCCGAGACTTGCGAGCTTTGTCCGGAGTCACACGAACTCGTCGCAAAAGCCGCGCCCAAAAGTGGCATGATGTGAGTGACGTAAACATCCACCGACTGCCGTGATTGTCCGGACCGATCAGGCGAGATCTTGTGGATATCCTTGGTTAGTTCCCGTCTTCCCGGCGGGGGATTCGAGGTACAACTCCCGGGGCCATCGCCGGAGGTGGATCCCGGGGTCTGGAGTTTACTTCGGTTCAAACCCCGGGAGGGCCAAACGCCTGAATCAGCTGATCATCGGGAAGACTCGGTCGCGGTATATGTACGGAGAAACCCGAGTGTCATGCGAGGGCAGGAATCTTAGTGTTGATTGCTTGTCTCTATTTCTGTTCACATCTGATTCGGTGATTTCCTGGGCATAAATATACATGTTCGGCAGCCTCTGCGTTATTTGTCAAGCATCCTCCTACCTGCAGGTATTTTGCGTCGAAGTCTATCTCTTATTCTTGAAGTCCATAAAGATTGAAGCCAACGATTCATGATCTGATTGCTCAACGTGTCTTGACACATCTGCATTCGACCACGTTAAGCTGGGATATGCACAGCCATGGACGTTGCGATGCAAATATCTGTAAAGTGTACCCAACCGCCATGAAACAAACCACACTTAGGCCGAGTCTCGGTTTGAAGAAACAATAGTCAAGATGTTTTCAAATCTATGGAAAAATATTAGGTATTGAGGGATGAGAGAGACCCGTCTCGTCAAACCAAACAGATGTCATGGTGTGATTCACAGCTGATGAATCAAAGTGTAGACGCGAATGATCATGGATCATGATCTTTCCTTCCATTTCCTTCCGTCTTCTTCATAGAGTTTCTGGCCAGAAGGACTTTCTGGTGTTTCTGTATGTCAATCAGGCAAGCAAGATCGGCGAATATTGCACTACTACTTTCTACCTTGTTCAAAGAAGCTTCAGGTCTTAGGGGAAGGCATTGTTCCTCCAACAGGCGCCAGGAAAGAGGCCGCCTTCGAGACGACCGAGACAATGATGGAGGAAAGACAGCCTTGAGCCGTTGTTTCTCGTTTTATGTTTCTCCTCCATCCGGGAAACAGCATCTTCGTCTGTTGGCCTTCCATGTACTCGTCCGCTGCATCGAACCCAGAGTGACATGACCGGCGCAGACCATCTGCCATGCATCGTCTCTAAATTCTGCCTGCAACATCTCAACACCCCCTTCGACAGCCCCCGTGCGAATATCATTACGACAGCCCGCCATCACCACCGGTTGATCCTTGTAATCGAAATCATGCTTACCGAACTCGAGCGTGCCATACGTTTTGGCGCTCTTTTGGGGCGAATCGAGAGCCTCCGCGAGAAAATCAACCGAATCCACGACAGCGAACCAGGCGATTTCGCCACCTTCGTCGCCCAGATACCTGTCTCGAACGATCCTGATTGGGATGTTGAAGAGAGCCTGTCAAATGACGTCTGTAACGCCTGGGCAGCATGGGAAGACGCGACCTTGGAATCACATACCGTCTCCTCTCCCGAGAGTTCGAACGCCGCCGCCGCCGCCGCCGCCGCCACCTCGTCTCCTCCCAGTAACGAGCGACTCGACAAGTCAACCCTCAGTGATACACAATCTGACGCCAGTACTCTCGCAATACTTGTTCAAAAGTTTATATACAGGCCGAAGTGCATCAAAAAGGACGATGGGGATGGACAACCGAGCGCCATGCAGTACTTGGGCCAGTCGAGCAACGGATCACCAAGTGGATTAAAGGCTACAGCAACAACGGCTTTGACGGCTGTTTCGACCACGGCTACACTACAATCCACTTCGGTTCATCTTCAGCCACTGACATCCGCATCGGCATCTTCGTCGGCCTCTGCGTCGGCCTCCGCGTCGACATCAGCTTCGGCATCCGCAAATGTGGCGCATGGTATCGTCACCCAGATCCGGCCAGAAGGATCCAAAGTCCGTCGGATGAGGCGCTTCTTTCGATTACGGGATGAACTGGTCGGCTTGCTATCTGTGTTCAACGTCTTGGAGAACCAGGAAGAAGATGTCGAACAGGCCAGAAAGCAGTGCATGGAAAACTACCGACGGAGGAGAGAGCAAAGAACGGCGCATCCACTGAGACAGAGTATGGCGATGGAGGAACACGAAGATATCTCAGATAAGAGGCTTGGAAAACAACGAGAGAGAACAGTATGGTGGTGAAGAGGTCGCTGGATGGATGGGTTTCCTCTTTCAGAATTGGACAGAATGGTCGATGAAGTAGTCGTCGGTGAGGGTTTTTGTTTTTTACACAGTGAGCGGGCACACCAGGTGTTTTCTAGGGCGCCAGTAGCGGAAAACAACAACTGAATAGAAACTAGAAGAGAATCATGACGTTGAACCAAGCTTCAAATTGAGTGTTCTTCGCGCATTTTGGTGACGGCATTAATGCCATTATTCCTTGGGTTTGCCTGCGTTAACATTCACACTCCAACCCCCAAAGATAACAAATAGAGAATTCTTCATTGGGCTACCTGTCACTGACTATGTATGATCCAGCATGGGATATGATCTAGCGTTTTGCCATGGCCATGCTCACTTGCTACTCCTTTCGGTCAATGTTCTGCGGAACTCGAGTGGCATCCTGGTCCCCGCTACGCTTCTCCAGGGAGTTTTCGGCGTCACTTCCAAGGATCTTTCTCGAGAACACTACAGAAAATCATTAGCGATGACACAGGATTTTACGCTGTTGCAGTTATGGAATATCACTTACGTGCGTCCATCTCCTCGAGGGATTTGCCCTTCGTCTCCTTGATGAAGAACCAGACGAACACGACGAGGGCCCAGTTAAAGATGCAGAACATGAGAAACGTCCTCCAGCCGAGGTTCTGCACTGCATGAGGCGTGACCTGAGAGAAGACGAAGTTGAAGAGCCACTGCGTCGAGGTACCGATAGCGATACCGGCCTCGCGGATGCGGGTCGGGAAGACCTCGCCCATGTACACCTGCTCCACGGTCAGCCAGGGTCCTCGGTGTGAAACAACAGAAAACGGCATAACTTACCCAGGGGGCGGGGCCCCACGATATGTTGTACGACATGGCCTCGAGGTAAATCATCGTCATCGAGGCAATGGCCGTCGAAGTCAAGCCCTGGTCGATGGACTTGGGCGGGTGAGTGGCGGTCAAGCAGGCGATGATGAGCATGTAAGTGCCCATCAGGAACGCTCCGCCGAGGAGCGAGCCGCGCCGGCCGATACGCTCAACGAGGAACAAGAGGTAGAAGAGGCACGAGATGACCTTGACGAGGCCGAAGAAGCCCGTGATCAGGAGGTTGTTCTGTCCCGCGCCCACCGCCGCAAAGACCTGGGGGGCATCTTCAAAGCAGAGTCAGTACAGGATCTAAGAAAGAGAGAGTTTGTGTCTGTGTGTATGTGTTTGGGTCACAGTTCTTACAGTATGCCAAGGAAGTGTTGCCGGTAAGTTGGACACCTGCGCATTGTGTTAGTACGTTGATTGGAAAGTATTATCCATGATGCACAGAGACTTACCAATCTGGAGGGCAATGATGAGGAAGATGCGGTATCGGTTGACGGGCTCGTTCAGCTCTTTCCACGTAAGCCCTTCCTTCTGGTGCTGCTCTTCCTCTATGCTGGAGATAATTTCGGCAAACCTGAGGAAAAAGTCAGTATTAGTACTATACGGTCAAGTTGGTGTTAGCAAAGCCAGCATACTCTTCTTCTACCTCGGGGGTGTGCTCGCCGCCGCGGACCCAGATCAGCGACTGCAGCGCTTCCTCTCGCCGACCCTTCTTGGCCAACCACCGCGTGCTCTCTTTGCAGAGCAACATGCCCAGGCCGAGGATCGCACCGGGAACGAGCTGCAGGCCGACGGGGATCTGCCACTGCATGGTCGAGGCCTTGACGTGCTTGCTGACGCCGTAGTCGACAAAGTACGAGGTCATGACGCCCATGGTGAAGAAGAACTGGAACATGCTGCCGAGCGTGCCGCGGATGTTCTTGGGCGCCATCTCGGCCGAGTACATGGGGATGACGACGGTGGCCATGCCGACGCCGACGCCGCTGACGACGCGGGCGACGTAGAAGGCGGCGAGGGAGTGCGTGTTGATGGTCTGGACGACGGCGCCGGCGCAGAAGATGACGGAGGCGAGGATGATGGACCACCGGCGGCCGTACTTTGCGGTGAAGGGCCAGATGAAGAAGCAGGAGAAGAAGGCTGGCGTTTGCCGGGACTAGGTGTTAGCTGCCCGTCTTATGGAACAATGAATCGAATTGTGACAAAAACGTACCGCCCGCCTGCAGCAGACTCGTCGAGTTGGAGCCGACGCTGGCTTTCTCAGCCGGGCCATATCGGAAGTCTTGCTGGAAGCCCTCGAATGTGAGGATGCCGCCGATGATGCCCGTATCATAGGCAAACAGGAACGACCCGACGCAGCAGAGCGCTACGAGATAGACGGCTCGAAACGTGCCTAGTCGTGACATGGTTTGTGCAATGCAATAGATCCGAGTCTCCTGTAAAGAGTGAGTTGCTTCGGAAAGACAATGACAATAGCTCAATGAAGGGGTTGGGATGCTGCGTGGGTGGGAACTACTACTAGCTGGACGTGAAAACATTCAACGTTGGTCAAAGGGGCCATGAAGTAAATATTCACTCGGGAATAGAAATCTCTAAACTGGTCATGTCCCAACGGCTCAGCACGCCATATCAAAAACATCCAATACTGAAGCATCATAGGATCCAGCGGTTCGCTCGAGAGCCGCAACTCCTCGGGGCCATTGCCTAGATTCTCCCAAGCACGCAATTCTAGCCCTGTTCCGAGAAGCTGGCATTGGGCCATGCCCGCGCGACTAACACGACCCCGTTGTTTTCTCTTTTCGTCAATGAAAACAGCTGCCGGTAGTCGGTCAGTTGGCTGGATCTGGCTTGGTTCCAACACACCGGAGACACCTCCACATGCCTGTTTAGGATGCCGGACCGACTACCGAAGGACATAAGCCGGTGTGGAGCACAACCCCCCGGCGAGATTCCATGGCGCTGCGTATCCGATCCTGTCGGCTCCCCTTTCACGATGGGAGCTTCTTTTGGAGGGGTTCACGCCGGATATCGTGAAGACATCCCTTTACGGATCCATCACCAGATATATCTCCACCGAGCAAGGTTACTATGAGCCGATGAGATGCAGCTTTGAGGGGACCCCGAGCTAGACTCAGCTAGCCAGCTTAACTGAATGCCCCTCCTTCTCCCCCCCCCCCCCCCCCCCCCCCGGTAGCTCTAATAAAGGAGCTCGGCGCGTCCTCTGCCCGTGTTACGTGTTTTTCCTGCCGTCTTCCGCCATCGAGTTCCTCCCTTCCGGTGTATTGTCAGTGTCTTGTCAGTGACAACAACCGCCCAGCATGACGAGCGCCAGACCCAACATCATCTTCATTATGGCTGATGACCATGCCTCCAAGGCCATCAGTGCTTACGGGGCGTGCATCAACCATACCCCCAACATCGACCGGCTCGCAGAGGAGGGCATGAAGTTCAACCACTGTTATGTCACCAACTCGATCTGCACGCCGTCGCGGGCGGCCATCCTCACCGGAACCCATAACCACGTCAACGGCGTTATGACGCTCAACGACAACATCAACAAGCATCTCCCGAACGTCGCAAAACACCTTCGAACTGGCGGGTACAGGACGGCAATGGTTGGCAAGTGGCACCTGGGCGAGGGCAAAGCACATGAGCCAACGGGCTTCGACTACTGGTCAGTCCTCCCGGGCCAGGGAGACTACTGGGACCCCGAGTTCATCGAGGAGACGGGGGCGAGGGTCGAGAACGGCTACGTTACGGACATCATCACCGACAAGAGCCTGAACTGGATCTCGGAGACGACCAGGGACACGGAGAAGAAGCCCTTCTTCCTCATGTGCCACCACAAAGCGCCACACCGCTCATGGGAATATGACGAGAAACACAAGAAGCTCTACACCGACCCGATCCGCGTCCCCGAGACCTACGACGACGACTACAAGAACCGCGCCAAGGCAGCCAAGGTTGCCAAGATGCGCGTGGCCGAGGACATGACTTACCAGGACCTGGGACTCATACAGCCGGACGGCGGCAACGCCGTGGGCGAGCGGGTGGTGCAGGAGTCCGGGTCGGCGCAGCGCAAGGTCCCGGTCGACGCGAAGAGGCTGATCGACAAGGAGGACGGGACGGTCTTCACGTTCAAGAGCGCAGATGACCTCGCGCACTTCAAGTTCCAGCGGTACATGCAGCGGTACCTGCGCGTCATCCAGTCCGTCGACGACAATGTCGGGCGCATGCTGGACTACCTCGAGGAGAACGGGCTGGCGGAGAACACAATCGTCATCTACACCTCGGACCAGGGCTTCTTCCTCGGCGAGCACGGCTGGTTCGACAAGCGCTTCATGTACGAGGAGTCGTTCCAGATGCCGTTCCTCGTCCGGTACCCGGCGGCCATCGCCAAGGGCTCGGTGTGCGACGACATCATCTGCAACGTCGACTTCGCGCCGACCTTTCTCGACCTCGCGGACCTGACGGTGCCGAGCTACATGCAAGGCGTGTCCTTCCGACGGCTGCTCCAGGGCGACACGCCGGCAGACTGGCAGCAGGTCGCCTACCACCGCTACTGGATGCACAACGACATCATCCACCACGCCTACGCGCACTACGGCGTCAGGGACCAGAGGTACAAGCTGATCTACTGGTACAACGAGCCGCTGGAGATCGAGGGCGCGAGGCCGGGCGGCGAGGAGGACAAGGAGTGGGAGTTGTTCGACTGCGAGAAGGACCCGTTGGAGCTGTTCAACGTCTACAACGACCAGGCGTACGAGGAGGTTGTGAAGCACATGACACAAGATATCATGCAGTGAGTCTAAGCATGGTGGGCGTGGTATGAGAACCACGCCATCCCATCTAGGCCACCAAGAACGTAGTAGTTCATGAGCTGGATTTAAACTTTTGCATTCCTCCCGATCACTTATTTCTCTTTTCGTACATCGTATCCAGCCGGCCCATTGTATGTCCCTCTTCGAGGCCCCTCTTGTCTGTGACATCTCTGAGTTTCAGCACGCTCAACGGCGTTCCGGTTCCTTGGGTCAGGGACAACTTGTCAGGCGCCGTCTCAGGTCTCCTGGTTGTCATGAATCAACGTAAGACGTGTCACTGTCATGATAGTTGGACGCTGGTCTGTCTATACGTGTAAGTCGAAGGCATCCGGACGACGCCAAGGGGAATAAATACGGACTGAAGGTCCGCCAAATACAACACAACATCAGCTCAACTCATCACGCCATCCATCGCTTTTCACTTTTACAACTACCAATTACTTCTCTAAGTATTTTTTAAAACAGACTTTCTGGTTAAAGTCCCCCTCTCATCAAAATGAAGTTCTCCGCCGTCCTCCTCTTCGTCGCATCCGTCGCCGCTGTTGCTCTCGACACCGATGTCCCCCCTGCTCTCAGCCAGCCTGGTCGCCGGGGTGTCGACTGCGGCGCCTGTGACCGGCTGAACTTCTGCCCTGGCAAGCCCAACAACAACGTTGAGTGCGAGCTGGACGGATGTTGCAAGAATTAGATCACAGCGTCGGCTTTGGTTGCCGGAATAAAAGGAACAACCATCATGTGTGTACCATGCTATCCCCATTTACATGTGACGTTAACCAACAGCAGCAGCAGCTGTAGTTCGTGTTAGCAAGTAACACATGCTATATTCCCCAGGATTCATTGGCAGCCAGCACGTTTATGGAAAAGGAAGCTAGTTACCTTTTAGTGTTCACAAGGAGCGGGCGCATCTTCTTTTTATAGTATAGACTTTTACATCGAAAGTTTATTTTACATTATACTGTTGCCGGTTCCTTTCATGCGTAGCATTGGGGCTGGTATTACTGATCTTGCAAGGTCCCTGATGAAAAGCGTTGACTGTGTATCTATAGAAGCAGCAGCCACCACAGTTGGTACGGGAAATCTCAAGTCAGCGTGACGTTCAGACTTTGGAGATCTTCGGCTCTGGAACTGCTCCCGACCCAAAAATTGTAGAGGCCCTTCTCGACCGTCCACTCTCCGTCGATGAAGTATCCCAGCTCCTGGAAAGAAATAGTCAAGTCTACCTGCTTAGACTCTCCGGCCGCGACGTCAATCTTCTCGAAGCGAATAAGCTTCATGACAGGAAACTCAATCTGCGTGTACTCTGGGCGGAAGTAGAGCTGCACCACCTCTTTGCCCGCGACGCTCCCCATGTTCGTCACCGTAGCCGTGACGATCACCTGGCCATCCTCACTGCAAGCATCGTCAGTGCTGTTGTTGCTGTTTGTGCGACACCGCAGCGACGTCGAGGAGATGTCGAAAGTCGTGTAGCTCAGACCGAAGCCGAATCTGATGGGCGCATAGCGGGTGAGCTCCGGCAGGTGCCAGTCGTACTCAGTCGCCGCGCCAAAGCCACCCTCGTCGTCCGAGGGGAAGTAGTCGTACGCAACAGGAAAAGCGCCCTCGGCTTCGGGAAACGTGATGGTCAGTTTGCCGCTGGGGTTGACGGTGCCGAACAGGATCTCGGCGAGGGAGTCGGCCGTGAACTCTCCCGCAAGCCACGTGTGGAGGATCGCCTTGGAGCGCTTGGTCGATTCGTTGAGAAGAAAGGTCTGGCCGCCGCTGAGCACGAGGATGGTGGGCACGCCGGCGTCGAGGACGGCGTCAAGGAGCCGTTGCTGCAGACCCGGGAACCCCAAGTCGGAATGACTGAAGCCCTCGCCATCCGTACGATGCAGGGACTCGTACGAGTTGTCGAAAGACCCCCAGCCGGAACCGAGAACCACGACGGCGAGGCCGACCTCCTTGGCCACGGAGACAGCCTCATCGATGCCCGAGCTGTCGTTTGAGCTCAGGATGTCTACGCCCGCGACGAACTTCACGTTCTCGGCGCCAAGCTGTCGCTCGAGGCTGCGGCGGAACGTGCTGCCGTAAGACGGGTCAGATGCGTTGTTTGCGGCGTATTGTCCGGTGTTGAGGATGTCGGCATAGGGCCCAAGCAGCGCGACTCGAGTTGCGCTGCTCTGCTGCAGGGGCAGCGTGCCGTCGTTTTGCAGAAGCACGATCGCTTCGCGCGAGATGTTCCGGTTGACCTCCAGATGCTTCTCGTTGCGGAGAGTCGCGTTGAGGTTCTCGATCGAAGGGAGCGGCAAGTCGAAAATGCCGGTGGCGAACTTGATCTTGAGGATCGCTCTGACCGAGTCGTCGATGAGTCCGGCGATTTCCGAGTTGTTGACCGAGTTGATCAGCGTCGGGAAAACGGATGGCGGCCGAGGAGACAGCTCGTGTTCCAATCCGCCACGGATGGCCTTCAGCCCGGCGTCCTGAAAGGACGTGGCAACCTTGGCCTGCGTGTACATGTTCCGGATGGAGCCGGCATCGGACATGATTAGCCCTTTGAAGCCGAGCAGGTCTCGGAGTATCTTCTTGTTGAGATATCTGTTCATGGACATGGGGACTTGGTCCACGCTGGCGTAGGAGACCATGAGCGACAACGGGTTCGACTCCCTGATGGCCTTGATATATGGAGCGCCCATGTCGTTGAGAATATGGTTCAGGCCGCCCTGGATGCTGGCTGTGTTGACACCGCCGCTGCTGGACCCATAGACCCAGTGCTTGATGGTCGTGGCCACCTTGACAAATCCGTTCGCGTCTTTCTCTTGCATCGTGTTGATATAGTGTGCAGCAAACTCACCGACTAGATACGCATCCTCGCCGAACCTGAATCAACCTAGTCAGCCAAAAAGTCGGTTGACAAAGTAGGGATGCTTACATCTCGCCGTTTCGTCCATTTCTGGGGTCTTTCGCGAGGTCGACCTCGGGTGACAGAACCCAGTGGGTGCCCATGGCGATGTTCTCCTCTCGGATGGCAGCGATGGCTTGCTCGTAGAGCGGAATGTTCCACGTGGAGCCCATGGAGATGGCTCCCGGAAACATGGTTCCGCCCGAAATCATCAGTCCATTGACCGAGTCTGCAATGGTGATGTACGGGATCCCGAGTCTCGTGTTGTTGATTTGATCGGCTCGGACACGGTTGGCAATGGGCAGCAGGTCATGGGCATAGTTCTGGGGTGCCCCGAATCCTAAGATGATTTAGTTGACAGGTTCCCGGACTGTGTTATAAGTAGGGAGACGTTTGTGGCTGCAATTACCGATCTGTCCATTCTGCGTCTTTCGAATTTCTTCAAACGACGTCTCGTTGTACGACACCTTTCCGCCCACCGTCTCAGCGAGTCTCCGAATGCCACCAAGCTGGCCTACTTTCTCTTCCCATGTCATGAGCCGGAGAAGGCTGTCGGCTCGTTCCTCGGGAGTGAGGGATGAGTCTAGGTGCGCCGAGCCATTGGACGGAGATACCGCGGCGGCGAGGCCGGCTAGCGGGCAGAGGGCCGCGACGAAAGTTGATACCGCTACTTTGACCATTCTGACTGCAACCTCCTCTGGAGATCACCGAGAGAATATTGGCGGATGAAACAGCTGATGGAGGGCGACTAACCAAAGCGGTTTGTCATGTCACCGGTCCAAGTCAGAACTTATAACCATCAAGACAAGAGCACGTCATTGCTATCTGGCCCACGCTCTACCAGGAGCTTGGGCAACCGCTCCACCTCGAAGGATTTCTCCAGGAGATTTGGAAGCATAGGCCGGACCACGGTCCCACTTAGTCGGCCGGCACTCCGAGGTGTCACGCCGGGTGTCGGCCGGCAGTCCCGAACGGGTAAAGTCGCCCAGAATAATCCCAGCCAGTCCACGATGGCGCCATCGCATCGAAGAACGCGCATTCCGGTGCAAAGAGCAGCTTTGGAGATCCCAGATATAACCTGCAAGCCAGCGAGGAAGACGAGTTTTTGCTGTCGACCACGCTTTGGATAGGGAGAGGAACCAATCGCTCGTCGCCGCTTTCAAAGGAAGGACGATGCCAGGTGCCAGGCCAATCTCCGCCTTAACAAAGTGTACTGTGTTGTTCATGGGATCCGACGTCATGAGGACTTCGCTAAATACGCCAGAAGTGGCCAAGCTTTGCTCTTCGTAGGATGGGGGGCGGAGCATACGCCAGGGTTCGCAACGCCTTCTGATCATGAGCAAATACGGTATCCAACTTACCCAAGGCGTCAGTCGAGCCCTGCTGCATTTGACATCCTGACGTTGCGAGTGAGGAGAGGTAGAGGCAGTTTGCGCAGCGCTACCTAGGCATGCACTATCAAGTCGGACGTGCTTATGCTGTTGCAGGCAATGCTACCTTGTATAGCGAGCCTGACTGCTGCCTGATGTCTCATTTACAAATGACTAGTCGTTACGGCCGAGGGAATTTCGGAGTATCTTGCCGCGTCTGAAACGTCACGATGTTTGTGTGGCTGAAACCTGGACGTTGACGTTTCTATCAAGACCCTCGGCAAGGCCGGTGAATGTGTGCGGAAGATACGAGACTGAGTAAGAAAAGGCCGCGTTTACTGAGTTCTTGCTACCATATCTATGTTGCTCAGTTTCCAAGTTAGGCTGTAACAAGCTCGGCCAAGTGACATTTGTATGAGCGCCCACAGATTCATATGCAAAGCAATCCAACAATACCTTCTCTGTTCTTCAGCGAATCGGCAACTCTTTGGCACCTCTGTGGGGTGCAGCTGAGAAGATCCCCTTTAGCTTGTCGTCCAGCCACTTGACATCTTCAAAGTTGCCCGGCGGTCCTCCGGCCCAGTGCCCCCAGATGGACGGGAAGACGGCCAGTTCACCGACACCCTCGCTCATAAAGTCGACCTCGATTTCGGAATCCTCGGGCCTATGGCCAGTTGTCAGTAGGAATGTGGCAGTGTTTGCGCCGAGGAGAGACTCTTACGGGAAGTAGAGGTCTGTCTTGGACGGCAACACCAAGGTTTTGGCCTTGATGCTTGCCATGGCCTTCTTGAAGTCGCCGTTGTACGGCTCCTGCTTGCTCACGTCGGCGTCCTGCCAAGTGTGGAGCATGACGAGGAGGTTCTCGGGGTCCTTGCTCAGAGCCCACTTCTCCCAGAAGTTCTGCATGAAATCCTCGAGATCCTTGGCCTGGTAGTGCTCCTTGTAGACCTCGTGTCGGTAGAAGGCCTGGGAGAAACCCCAGCCGGCATACCCGCGACCAAAGCTCTTTAGGCCGACCTGTTTCTCCTCGTCGGACCAGACCCGGACGGACTTGTCTTCGGCCGCTGTGGCTCGCCCCTTGGTGCTCCCTGCCGAGCTGATCTTCTTCGCAGCGAGGAGCGCCGATTTGACACCCTCCAGAAAGACTTGGTTGTGCAAAGCGCACTTGGCGGCGCCGCAGAAAGGGACGCAGATGTCCATGAAATCGGGATACTGTGTCGCCCACTGGAACGACTGCGCCGCACCCATCGACCACCCCAAAACTGCCCTCAGATGCTTAATCTTGAGCTCCTCAGTCACCAACTGGTATTGAGCACGCACGTTGTCGTAGAAGGATACATCGGGGAACGGGTTGACATCCGAGTTGGACGGGCTGATGGACTCTCCGTTGCCGAAGAGCGCGGGGATGACGATGAAGTACTTTGACGGGTTGAGAGTCTTGTCGTCCCCAATCAGCCACTCATTGTCCGCAATGGCGCCGGAGAACCACGTCGGGTAGACGACGGCCGGGAGGGCAGGGTCGCCGAACGTTTTGTAGGCGAGCCAGGCTCCGGACAAGGTTTCGCCGTTCTGGAGCTTGAAGTCGCCGAGCGCGAACTTCTTGATATCGGTCATGACGGGAGAGAACGTGATGGCCTGGTGGGTGTCGAGGATTGTTGAGATGAAGAAGAATCAGGAGTCCTCGCAACGACGATGACGACGGGAGTCCTGTATCTGTTAACAAGCAGCAGAAGAGGAGAACTTGTTCAGCCACAAGATAAGAAGAGGCCTTATCTTTCGTCATCAGCATGTTGTTGTCAGCCACACTTTGGTCAGCCGACCCAAGCCGTGAGTCCCGAACCCGGTACTGGGATGCGGCTTGGTGGCTTTAGCCGGGGTTGTAAGCTAAGACAGACAGTAAGTGTATTCTCCGCACTTGTCATGTATTAGCGGTTCCATTTGTTCCTCTGTCTGCGTGAACTCTATCAGGGTTATAAGTCTGGCTTGTATTGTCGTACAGGCAGTCAGCTCGCAGCATTATTGCATGTATTATTAATTGCAGTTGTGATTTGGTGACATCTTATCGACCAAGCATTGACACAGGACCGAAGTTTGTATCTCTCCAAGAAGGGTTCGTTGCCTTTTCTCAAGGTTTTCCTGGAATATGAAATCGCGACTGAGTTTTTGACTTTAGCTTATCGAATTATTTTTCTCTCCCGAAATCAAATTTGTGATGTTGTCATACGTGCAAAATAGTCCGATCGCAAGAAGAAAAAAGTAGCCTGGCTCCGGCCACGTCATTTTTGGTGTAAAACGAAGAGAGTATCCAGTGATGGAAATCTAGAGGAACGAAATCTTGAAGCCCTCACATAGCAGGAAACCCCGAAAGAATAAAACGAAAATTGATAGCCTGTCGCCAGGTTTTAGAACTCAACCTGTTCTTCCTGTTGAATGGCCAAGGGTGAACGAGAGGAGTCGGTGTCAGGGCATGAGTATTTCCACTCGGAAACCTCTCTATGCCATATAACCGATCCGCTTGGTTCGGTTCTGAAAGCTTCCTGGTTCATAGGTGCGCGTCTGTCAGTGCACGAAGGAGGAACAGGTTGGCGGCACTTGCACGCTTAGCATCTAACTGTTCAAGGTACTGAACATGGCGCCGGTGGTCTGTCGAGACATCGACAGCTCGCCCGCAAGGCCTTAATCGAAGAGCCCTTGAACAAGGTGATCCGGACTTGGCGATATCTTTGAGCCTTGGGCAAGCCTCATGATGCTCCTTATCCTTGTCAGAGAATGCCATGGATAGGAAGTTGTATTGCTGGACTGTCCATAGTGGTCGGGTGCAGGTCTGTCCTTGGCCTTCTGTTTCACGAGGACAATGCCTCAGTCAAACAGTTAGTCATCTGAAAGATTGACAGAGCATGTTGTGGAAGAGTAGGGGAAGAACCCAGCGGTTGGGTTGCAGACTTCACCACCGACGGACATTCTGCTGGGGAGATATCGGCTTGGAGGGCAGAGAAACTAGACGGAAATCGAAAGGCTCTGACCAAAATCGCCAGCGACGGGGAATCGAATCGAACCATGACGGTCTCGACCGTCTGCATATCAAAGTGTCCAACGGAGAAATCTGCTTTGCGAAATAGATGACGCCGAGGAACCTCCCCCCTTCCCTTTCAAAGGGTCGACAACTGACTCGAGAGAAAACAAACTACGCGGGCGAGCCAAGCTTTCCAAGACGTTGCGCATAACTGGTCATCTGATGTCTCTCGGCGATGCAGGACGAGAAGTCTGGGGGAAAGACGCGGCGTGGTTATTGGTGGTATTGGGGTTCGCGATGATCCCTTCACGAATCAAACCGGATCGACGTGGCATCGGCCGGTACCTGAATGAGTTCGGATGGAGTAGGCCAACGAGCCGGCAATACCACCGTGTGCTAAGTAAGGGGAGAGGGAGTGGGAACAAGAAAAAAAAAAAAACACAGACTGTGCCTTGTATGCAATAACTGGCGGCTATTAAGCCACCTTCTCGTTTGAGGTTGTCTCGGTGGCTTTTCCGTCTGGCCCGTTTCTCGACTCCCTGAGAGGGGTGGCCATTTGTCCCATTCGTGCAAAATCCCCCCGCCGTGACGATCACGGCTCGCTCGGGCGATGTGAGGCGTCATGGGTGAGATGGGAATCGGCCTCATCCAGGATCGCGGGGGGAGACAACAGCCACATGACAGAACCATTGGGAGTTTGGGACAGTTGACTGGTCACGACTCTCGGGAAGGGTTCGAAGGATTGGAGGGCCGCTTCGTTCCCTTTCGCGGGCCGCTTCGTTCGGTATTGCGGACTGCAGACATCGTGCAGTAGCACCTCCGCAGTACCGGCTGGAATTTGGAGCTGCTTGCAGGAGAGAAAAGATGGGGAGGGGGGGATAAGACGGGGTGCATCGTCGGTTCACTCGGTTCGCTGGCTGACTGCAGCCAAGGCTATGTCATGACGACGCCCTCTCTACGCCCTGCTGCACGTCTGTAGGCGAAGCTGGTCGTTTCGCATGTCCGCGTGCTCTTGTTCGGGGTTTGGAAATGCCCTCATTCGTGCAGTGTCTCGTGAGCCCTGTTCGGCCCCTTTTCTTTTCCCAGGGCCGTGTGGCTTTCTGTTTGTCTGTCTGTCTGCCTGCCTGCCTGCCTGCCTGTCTGTCGTTTTCTTGTCCCTCCGTCGGTTCGGATACTGCATCGTCTCCCTCGTTGTGGAATCCGCTCGTCCAGCTTGTCGAATACGAGATGTTTGATGCTCAGGGCCGCAATCTCCTGCGTTGTAGCGTGCCAAGGTCGAACTGATTTAAACATCTTGGCGCAGTCGTTTCGGTTGGTGGACTGGTGGTATGAGAGAGAGGGCGAGAGTCTATACTGCGAAACTGCCAACGGAACCCGCGGGGGGGGGGGGGGGGGGGGGGGGGGGGGGGGGGAGGTCAGATGGGCGAAGTCGGTACTCGTTTTTCTGCCCTTTTGCCCTCGTGCCTGGAGAGTGAGAGTGAGAGAAAGACGCAAAGCGGTGGAGTGAGGGTAGACAGACCGGCGCCGTGATTGGAAAGGTGAGTTTGACAGTGCAGGATGCCAATATTCAGAGTCTTGGCAGTCAATCCCCCTTTTGCGTAGTGCAACGTGCCAAGGTTGCGGGTAGATGCACAGGTCAGCGGCCGCCCCTCTCACTTTGCGCTCGATGGCGGCGATCGTGTCTTGTGGTGATAGAGTTTTGTGTTGGACTTAGTGCTCGGCGTGTTCCAACTTTCAAGGCACCAGCAGCAGGGAAGGGACTGGTAGTAGAGGTGTTGTTTTTTGCGTTTCGGGAGCGTTCTAGTTGAGAACTCTCCGTATCGGAGACTACATACACAACTAGGTTGTAAGACTTGGTTGTTGTAGCATGACTTGTAGATCGGCGCAAGAGCCTAGAAAAGGCCTTGACTGAGATAGAGACAGATACACACACACACACACACACACTCAGAGAGAGAGAGAGAGAGAGAAAGAGAGAGATACACGCACAAAGAAGTGACAGCTGTCTCCGTCTCAGTGTCATCAACAGCCAGGGATCATCCCCACACGCCCACCAAGACCAAGACCAAGACCAAGACCAAGACCAAGGAGCAGCAGCAGCAGCACCCCCTCCGTCTGATCAGCGGCGCATCTACTTTAAAAAAAAAGAAGAGTCTACCCGGCGCCGTTCCCTCTTTGAGTTATTCCTCCAACGACCGATCCTCGTTCATTTGCATCGCGTCTTGGCGCTCATCTATCTCTGGGGTTGTGCCGCGCGCAAAAAACTCGCGCGCAGTCATGACTTGAAACACATCACAATCAGTAATCCCGCTACAGGGTCACACCTTCAACGTTTTTGGCTGACAACGTGGCTGCCCGGATATGGGGGCAGACAGACTGCTTCATTCTTTCTGCCCGGGCGTGCGGTGTGGGTAGGGAGGTGGACGGGTTAAGCGAGTCTCCATGAAGAATCGACAACAGCCGCGCGAGCCTATTCCCAACCCCTACCCCTGCATCATGTCACCAGTCCTCCAGTCCTCAAACTAACACCGCCATACTCCGGTGCTCCGCCGCAGTCTACTCTGTACAGAGTCGTCTCTACAGAGAAGCACCGTAGACGGCCTGTCAGCTCCGCAACAACAAAGCTGCTCTGGAAACCCCCCCCACCCCCCCCCCCCCCCCCCCCCCCCCCCCCCCCCCCCCCCCCCCCCCCTTTTCTCATTCCCCACGCCCTTTTGGGAAGCAAAGCCATGCCCAGTGACCTGGTTCAGGCACCCTTGTTGAACCTAGTTGGGGTCGTTCAAGACAATGATCCTCCCTGAATCGTGGCCCCGTCACCTTAATGTGCCGGTCCTGCTTAGAGACCAATCATTCTCGTCGTGGGGCACCCCCATCCACGGAATTTTAGCCATGAGCGGCTGGCACCCTGGAATGTTTTGAGGTTATCCCGGCTCGCGCATATGGCGAAATCATCAAGGGCAGTATCCGTATGGGGTCAGTGTTTGGTAGTATACGGCGGCAGTGCACAGTCTACTCACGACCGGCCGGTGTGGGGTGGCTTCGAGTATCACGAAAACGACACCAATGACACCATCTCTACTCTAACCCAGAAGCCAAGACTCGAAGCTTGCCTCTTCTATATAAGACATGGCCATCGACACATCAGGCCAAACAGTTCCTTCTCACTCCTCATCGCGCCCTCTTCAACCCGTCTTTTGTTCGCTCTTCTGTTCGTCCCATTCCTCATATCTCGGTTGTGCTAGTCACCCGCTTCCAACTCTTGCCCCCCTCCCTCTCCTTCCATCCGAACTATCCCATTCCGACATACATCACATCAGCCTTTGCCCGAACGTCAAGATGAAGTTCTCCGCCGTTTCCTTCATGGCCGCCCTGGCTGCGGCGTCGCCCACCAACACCATCAACGCCCGCAACGAGCTCGCCCTTCGCCAGGCTGCCGAGGCTTGCAACATCGGTTACTGCACCCAGAACGGCGGCACCACCGGTGGTGCCGGCGGTACCAGCGTCACCGTAAAGACCGTCGAGGAGCTCGTCGCCGCTGCTAAGCAGGAGGGCCCCCTTACCATTGTCATCTCTGGTGCCATCTCCGGCAGCGCCAAGGTCCGCGTCTCTTCCGACAAGACCATCATTGGAGAGAAGGGCAGCTGTAAGTAGAATCCCATGCCCACCACAAGCTATTGCCCAGCTACAAGGAATTTTCCACTGACTATTCCTTCCACAGCCCTGACTAACGTCGGTCTCTATGTCCGCCGGGTCAAGAACGTCATCATCCGCAACCTCAAGATTGGCGGTGTCAAGGCCTCCAACGGCGACGCCATCGGCATCGACGAGTCCACCAACGTCTGGGTTGACCACTGCGACCTGTCCGGTGACCTGAGCGGCGGCAAGGACGACCTTGATGGTCTCCTTGACGTCTCCCACGGTGCTGACTGGATCACCGTCTCCAACGTCTACTTCCACGACCACGTGAGTGTCTTTCAACGATTGCTTTATTAATGACAGATGACTAACGCAGTTTTTCCTTTAGTGGAAGGGTTCTCTGGTTGGCCACTCCGACAGCAACGCCGGAGAGGACACGGGCAAGCTCCACGTCACCTACGCCAACAACCACTGGTTCAACATCAACTCTCGCGCTCCCCTCGTCCGCTTCGGAACTGTTCATGTCGTCAACTCCTACTACAACAAACTACTTCTGACTGGCGTGAATACTCGAATGGGCGCCCAGGTTCTGGTCCAGAGTTCCGCATTTGCCAACAGCCCTGCTGAGGCCATCTTCTTCGCCGACTCCAAGCAGACCGGATACGCTGTTGCTGACGACGTCGACCTCGGCGGCTCCAAGAACCTTGCTCCTCAGGGAACTCTTACCGCGGACAAGCTCCCCTACAAGATTGCTGCCATCGGCTCCAGCAAGGTCGCCAGCACCATCCCCGGCACCGCTGGCCAGAAGCTGTAAACGGCACGAACGAGGCTGAGAGAAAGAGGGAAAGGGTTGGTCTGAAAGTGAAGGAACGAAACTCGACATTTCTTTGTACATACTTGACTCAGTATTTACGAGTGGCGGCGACGGGCTTGTTGATATACACCCCCTTAATGTGTACATATTACGGGGGTCGAGTGTTTTGCCAGAGCTGGAATCATGGAAGCATTGTATATAAATCTGCCGTCTACCTCGTAGACTGAACAAGATTTCTTCCTATCTGATTTTGTTTTCACTTCCGATGATTGTGAAGATAAAAGACCGTGATAAGTGATGTTGTAGGTGGCTGCGACGACAGGGCAATTGTGTAGGAATATGACTGACAGCTGGCTGCCAGCTGTTTCATCTCGGCCGCCACATCGGCCGCCAGGCCGGACTCCGGCCGGCAAAGACAAGTATTGCAACCCCTCCAGACCTGTACTGCACCTTGCAGATATCTTCTTTCTTACTCTCCTTCATGCAACATTAGTCACATCAATGGAGGGGTTCTATACCAATCAGCTGAAAAATCTCGACCGTCTCGAGCCACCTGTGACACCAATATATTGGGATCGTGCGATGAAGCACAAGCGGACTGCGTACCAACTAATTTCGCATCTCTTATGATAGTACAGCGAGGAGCCTATGACAGTGCGATGTTTTTTCAAGAGCCTACATGCTAATGTCTTATCTAGTCCTTCTTTTGGATCCGTGGGAAGCAGAGCCAGACAATGACAACCACGGCAATGAGCGACAGAACGATGGGCTGGAGCACGCTGACACCTCTGCTGGTCGCAATGGCACCGATGATGAACGGGAAGACGGTTCCTCCCGTACCGCCAATGGCCATGGCGAAGCCGATTGCGCTGACGTGAATGTGCTTCGGCAGAAGCTTAGCCGTCATCATGACGGCCCCGGGGAACAACGGGCCCAAGAAGAAGCCGAGGAAGGCAACGGCGATGGCTGAGACGACAAACTGCGGGACGAGCCAGAAGAGGAGCTGGAGGGCAATGCAGATGACGAGGTAGATGCTGATGCAGAGCCTCTCGCCGAACCTCTCGGTCACGAAGCCCAGACAAGCGCGGCCGAGGGCTTGTCCGGCCCAGAAGCCCGTGGCGGAAACACCAGAGGCGTAGGCGGACGCTTTGCGGACTCGAAGCATGAAAGTGACGATCCAGCCACCGAGACCGACTAAGAGGAGAGAGAAGGCGATGTCAGGCACATGAGAAAAGATAGATGAGAAAGATGAGAAAATCCTCGGGAAAGGGTGTCCAAACATACCTTCAACACCCATGTAGGCGAAGAAGAACAGAGAGCAAAGCCAGGTGACCTTGGACTTGAGCGCAGCTCGGGTGCCGGCGCCCCCCTGACCGTCGTTCTCGTGGGCGTGCTCGGCGCGGTACACGGCGCCCGTCTTTGGCCAGAAAGTGATGACCAGACCGACGAGTTCGAGAACAGCTGCGCCGACCTAAGGGCTGATTAGCAAACCGGTGCCGGGTTCCAAAAGATGTTGCGACTCCTCGGCTCACCATGACATAGTAGTAGTTGTACCAGGGGAGCTGGGCGGTGACCACCATGGACGTGGCAATCAGCGGGGAAATGAGGGCGCCGACGGAGTAGGAGGAGTGCAGGAAGCCCTGGATCGTGTTGGCCTTGTCCATGGCGCCGATCCAGGCGCAGAAGCAGGCGTCCGTCAGGCCGTTGCCGAAGCCGCTGATGGCGTTGGCCACGACGAGCACCGGGTAGGGGGGGTGCAGGGCGAGGACGACGTAGGTGATGATGTGGCACAGGGGCGCCATGATGGCGACGCCCCGCTGGCCGAACTTTTGGTGGATCCTGGCGTTGGTGAAGGCGGCGACCGAGTAGCCGGCGAAGGGCGTCAGGAAGATGAGCGAGACGATGGTGTAGCTGAGGTCATAGTAGGTTTCGAGCTGGATGAAGCGGTTAGGCATGACGACGAACGAGGCTCAGCGGGTAAGGCTCAGCGGATGAGGCACAGCGGATGAACTTACGTATGGAATCAGGGCCTATGTGTGAAGCGTTAGCAGATGTTCGTTGTCAAGAAGCAGCGAGCGGTGGCCATGAGCTACTTACACCGACGGCCGCATCGTTCATGCCGGCAATGATGAAGGAGAAAAAGGCGAAGCCCAGCCTGCCGACGTTGCCCTTGGGCGAGTTCCATCGCTCGAGGGTCCCGTGGGCGTGCGGCGGCGGGCTGTCGTCCGGGACGTCTGACGCCTGATGCTCCTCGAGGCCGTCCCGCTTCGGCGAGATGTCGCCGAGTGGGCGGCCGTGGCTGGAACTCAGACGGCCGAGCTCGTACGCCTCGGGCCCGAACGACGCATGCTGATGATGCGCCACGGAACGCGTCTCGGTGGCGGTCTGCGACATGCTGGCTGCGGTTGAGGGGCTGACGAGTAGGTAGATCCCTTCGGTTGCCGTCCGTTGACGATGGTTTGATGGCGAATATTTTATACAATAAAAGGCATCGGCACTGATGATGAAGAAGGCGACGAAGGACTTCAAGTATGGCGGTCTGGTGATTCGCGCCGGTGGGCTGGGCGGAGCGGGGGACAACCAGTACGCGCTAATAACACTCACTCATAACGGGAATACAGGTATTTGCGCCGGCCACACCCCTGGTTGACAGTATCTCTAGTTGAGGTTAGTGCCCTCCCCTCACTCAGAGTTCTGAGAGACTAACCCGGAGTACTGGCGGAGTACTGGCGGAGTACTGGCGGAGTACTTTGTGTTAAGTGTTGGTTGTCCATGACTAATGCGCATGTTCCCGGACGAGAGGGCGGTTTTCATGATACATGATTCGCTGCTGGGCTGCTTCGCCTCAACTTGCATGTTTGACTCGCCGAAGACGGGAGAGATCTTCCACAAAGAGCGGATGCGAACCGACTCCCCCGAGCCCTCTCCAGAAAGTGGATGTGGATGGGGGTACGCGAAGGAACGCCCAGGATGGGAAGGTGATTTCATCGGGGCACGTTTTGAGGAAGCGAACATGTATTCCGAAGCCCCGTAGGGTTGCCAACGTGAGTGAGAGAATGCATACAAGCAGCATGGCGCGCAAAGAGCTAACTATCGGGAGTTATTGTATTGACAAACACCACCACCGTAAGTCACTTGACAGGGAAATCCAATCAGCCTATGGCTAGTCCAGCAACTTGGATCGGAAATGAGACTCTAGATTGTAGACACGATGCCATCTGCTGTGATTCTCTCGAGGAGCAGTGATCTTATCTTCGCCTAAAGCAACTCCGCGAGGAGAGTGATCTCGCTATATTAGCCAAAAGAATCACCTTGGGAACATGTATGAGCATCCGGGCACAGATTCGCCAATGCTGAGCTGAAACCTCGGACATATTTGGCACTCTAGCTCTTTTCTCCTCCAGAGTGCTCGTTAAAGAATTGAACCAGTCGTGAGACATGCTATAAAGCAGGCTTGTTCCTGAAGTCTTCCTGAATTCTTCTCGATTCATCCGGCCCTTGACGGGTCCCGTGGAACCGGGAGAATCTGGCCGACGATGTTCGAGAAGCGGAACCATCAGCGCATCGGCGATCCATCCACATAACCCGAATGCGCCCACGAAACGTCTGCTTTCAGGTTGTCACCGTACGGAGATGATAGGTGCGCTGCACAATAAACAGATCGCAATAGCCATCGCGAAACCGTGTCTCGGATCATGGAAGCGCCTGGAAGCATGCGTGAAGACAACCATTTATTGGATTTGTCTTCCCTAAAGAAACACTGAAACAGGCACCGGAGAGAAGTTCGGAACAGGGAACCAACCATGTGGTGCGCCAAGTATGCGAGTCTTCCCGACACCAGCGGCAGTAGAAGTGCGAGAGGTGCCCGGCAGGTCTCGGATATCGCACCAGTTGGACTCTTTGATTTCAGCTGTAGAGCTTGACGGATGATACAGAGCCCATTACAAGCTTCTTTCAATGGGTGTATCATCTGGCTGTAACCTCTAATCATCTTTCAGATAGTCATCAGTTGATTTTGTTTTCTATTCAGAACAAGCTTTCTCATCTCGGCCCACGGACATGAGGAGGACCCCCTCCATCCGCTTGCTTCTAAGCACCAAGAAGGGGCCAGTTGCAGCCAGAGGCCGTCTCGTCACTTACCTGCCCATAGCATGAAGAAGCAGGTAACACAGGCTGAGACTGTGTATCAATTGTATTACCCCAACATGGTCGTACAAATCCTGGGCTCTATTTCGTTCCATAACCATGCCAGACAGCGGCCATGCGCCTACCCGTCTTCCCGCTGGCTCTGGAATAACAGTGTGACCATGGGGGAGGGACGGTACGAGGGCCCCAGATCAATGTCTTGAAACCGTGGCGTTCTTTTGGGAGGTCAGCCAAGCATTTGTAATTGCCATGCCATTCAGGGGAGAGAGGGTTAAACAAAATGACGCCCTCAGTCGTGGCCCACAGTGATCTCTCTGCCTGCAGATAGAGTTGGTCTGCCTCTGCATTCCCTCGCCGGACAAGACCAGTAAGCCAAGCTTGTCGATGTTCATACAAAGGAAATGTATCATGCTGTAGCACAGTTCGCGAGGCCAAGATGTCTTTGCACGAAAATGGCTGACTCCCACAATTTGCCCCGTCGGCGCTTCCTACAGACCATGTCCGGTTGCTCAGCTTTGGGAACGCCAAACGCAGCTGACCGCCATCTCCCAGATCTGAGAAGATAGAGACCGGTGTCATGGTGCGACTCCATGGCCTCGAGGGGAGTTATGTCACTGGACTCGGAAGATTCTACTTCAGTCGATATCAGGCCCTCCGTTCCATCACCGCTTCTTTTTGTTCTTTTCCACTTCTCTCGATCTTGTCCGTGGCCAACTTTCGCAAATTACAGCTTAATCAAGCTCACCTATGAGAGTGAAAAGACTTCTGAATCTGTGGCCCTTTTTAGTCTACACCATCTATATTCTGAGACTCTGCCAACAACCAGCATGTTCGGTCCCCTCGAGTCCAACGGCGCTGGACACGCCCCGTCGGTTGACGTCAAGTCTTTCGTCCGCGAAGCTGATACTGGTGATGCCACTGCGGACAAGCCCTTTGCAGAAAAGCACAAAGACGGAACCGACAACACGGCCAGCGACATCAACACCACCGATTCTTTCGACGTAGGGCGGCCCCAGAGCGACGGGAAGATCCGGGCCTCTCTCGTCCGCAAGTTCGACCGCCGGCTCGTCCCCGCCATGTTCCTGGCCCACCTGCTCTTCTTCCTCGACAAGAGCAACATCGCCCTCGCCCGCATCAACGGTCTCGAACGAGACCTCGGGCTGTCAGGTAACCAGTTCAACACGGCCCTGGCCATGTTCTTCCTCCTCAACGTCTTGTTCAACATCCCCGGGAACCTGGCCCTTCGCCGCGTCGGTGGTGCCATCTGGCTCCCGTCCCTGATCACGGCGTGGGGTCTCGTCACGACCTTTAGCGGCTTCATCACGAGCTTCGCGGGGCTCTGCGTCACACGCGCCCTCCTGGGCCTGACTGAGAGCTCGTTCCTGGGCGGCGTCTTGATCTACCTCGGCTTCTTCTATACCGCCGACGAGCTCATTCTACGCGTCGGGCTGTTCTACTCGAGCACCGCCCTCGCCGGTTTCTTGGGTGGCCTGATGGCCGCCGGCTTCGGACAGATCAAGGTCTCCGGCTACATGGGCTGGCCTTGGATCTTCTTCATCGAGGGAATCTTGACGGTCGTCCTTGGACTCGGCCTGCTTTTCGTCCTACCGCACACGCCCGCGGTTGCGAGGTTTTTGACGCCGTCCGAGAGGGAACTCGCTATTCGGCGCATGCAGGCTCAAGACCAATGGCACTACCTAGACACTCCTCGACCCGTCGACGTCGATCCAGAGGCAGTAGGAGGCGTACGTGCTGGTGAAGAAGCCTTCGTTAACAAGGACTCGCTCACCTGGGTCACGGTAAAGAGGGCCATATTCAACGGCATCACGATGGCCATGGCGATCGGCGCGTTCTTCTCCATCCAAGCCATCTACAGCTTCGCCATGTTCCTGCCCACCATCATCGCCACGATGGGGTACAAGTCTCTCAAGGCGTCGTTGATGACAGCACCGCCGAACTTGGCGGCGCTGGTCTTCACCATCAGCATAAGTCTCTGGAGCCGGCGGTCCGGGAAGACGGCGTTGCCGCTGAACGTCTGCAGCATCACGGGCATTCTGGGATACACACTGCTCATCATCGGTGCGAAGGCAGGACCGCGCCCCTTGTTCCTGGATGCCGACGTCCAATATGCCGGGACGTTTCTGGTCGCCATGTCGGTTAACGCAACACCACCGTTGGCCCTTACCTGGATGAGCATCAACGCGTCGCCGCACTATGTCCGGGCAATCGCTTTGGGGTTCCTCCTGTCGATCGGCAACGCGGCTTCGTTCCTTGCTTCTTTTACGTATATCAAGACCGAGGCACCGGGGTAAGGAATCTTCACCGATAGTTATGCCGCACCCAGCTGACACAATGATGCTCTCAGATACTTGAAGGGACACTCCATCAATCTCGGGTGCCTCGCGGGACTTCTGCTCGTCGGCATCTTGCTGCCCTTGTACATGAAGCGGGAGAATCGGCAGCGAGAGCAAGGCAAACGAGACTACAGACTAGAGGAAAGCCAAAGGAATGGCCTTTCGGCGGCAGAGCACGAGTTCCGGCTAGGGTGGATGCACCCCGGTTTCCGGTTCAAGGTCTAGGTTGAAAGCCTTGGGGTCTCTGTCTGTCGCCAGCAGTAGAGTGTACGGCAATAAGTTTGAAACAGTTGATAATTGATATAGGATCCTGGTGTAATATAATAACCGCCATCTATCTGTCTATCTTCATTCTCCTAATAGCTGAGCTTGTCTTGCTGCAATTACACGGTTACTGTCTCGGTTGAGGCGGCGAAGGCGAAGGAACACCTCTGCCGCTTGAAATACAGAAACCCAGAGTATCTCATCTGGCTTCGTTCTACTATAAGACATCAAACCCTTTGTTCACCACCTTCAAGGTCGCATCGAGAATTCCCAACCTTCGGTCTGACATGTGTACAACCACTTGGTGAGTGAGCCAAGCATGTGTCCCAGGACGAGGTACGTACCGTGTCTCTAAACGCCGAATATGTACTTTTATCTCCGGGAGCCCAAGTGACGCTAAATTGGATCAACAAGCGCATTCATTATTCCCAGGGTGGATCCTCAGTCATTCAACATTCATTCAACCAACCTCTCACTCTCACTCTCACCTCACTCTCAATCTCACTCTCACCCCTATTATCCTCAAGCCCCCCTCCCCCCCTTCGACTCAAAACTTCAGACGACATCGAGACCCCTCCGGGCACTGCAGAGCCGATCAAACCCGTGCAGGGCCGTGCTGGTGTTGCAAAGAAAGGAAGGCCCTTCCGCACCTATCACCAAAGCGCTGCAGATACGCAAACATGCCCGGACACGGCCTCCTGTTCTTCATCCCCGGCAACCCAGGGCTCGTCGACTACTACACCGACTTCTTCGACGCGCTCAAGGCCCGCATCGGCTGGGCCGACGGCCACATCCACGTCCACGGCCGCGATCTCTTTGGCTTCCGCGACGACAGCCACGAGCCCTTCACCAAGGACAACCCGCCGTACGACGTCGAGCGCCAGATCGAGCTCGTCTTCGACCACCTGGCGTCTCTGAGGCGGACCGACTCGTCGCGGAACGCCCCCGGCAAGAAGGGCGAGCCGTATGACTTCGTCGTGCTGGCGGGCCACTCGGTGGGCAGCTACATCGCCCTCGAGATCTTTCACCGCCACATCAAGGACCCGTCGCGCGCGCCTCATCTCCGGCTGCAGGCCGGCATGCTCCTCTTCCCGACCGTCACGCACATGGCCCAGTCGCCGAGCGGGAAGCGACTCGAGCTCATCCGCACCACGCCGTTTCTCGACAACACGGCGCACGTCATCGCCCAGCGGTTTCTAGACCTGTGTCCGACGGGGGTGCTCCGCTGGTTCGTCGGCGCCGTACTCGGGTTCGGTGCCAAGGCCGCCGACGTCACGACCAGGTTCCTCAAGAGCAGAGACGGCGTGTGGCAGGCCATCCACATGGGTAAAGATGAGATGAAGGTCATCATCGAGGAAAAATGGGACAAGGAGCTCTGGGAGGTCGAAGAGGAAGATGTGGCGGTCGGCGGCAGTAGCAGCGGCAGGAGGGCAGCAGCGGCCGCCGCGCCGAGGTTCTTTTTCTTTTTCGGAAAAAAGGACCACTGGGTTGGCGACCATTTCAGGGATCACTTCATCAGAGCCCGAGAGAAGCACATCGAGAACGGATGGGCACGTGTCGAGATCGACGAGATCGGGCTTCCCCACGCCTTCTGCACAACCGAGAAGAACAGTGAAGTCGTTGCCGTCAAGGTGGCAGACTGGCTCAAGGAGATTTGGGACGGCATGGTGGCACAGTCAGCGGCATCATCATGACACCTCGGGGGGAGGGGGGGGGCTATCGAGTCATCGAGTCTTTCTTGAGCGGTACAACAGGCAGTTCGGCAGTTTCGTGTAAACAACGTATTAGACAATAGATAAATAATATGATATTTCTCTTCTTCAACCAGATCTGAAACGCTTGTGGTCTTGTACACAGGAAAAGAGAATAATAGAGAAGAAAAAAGATGAAACAGCATCGATCCGGGCTGGAATTCCCCTCGAGATCCGCTGCAAAAAGGGCATCCCCTCACACGCCTGCGGCAGTCCGTGTAAGTTTGCCTCAACGCAATGACGCTACACCAACTTGAGGGCATTTGAGATCTTTGAAGAGAATCTCCCCATTTCACACCGTGGCCTGAACCAGTTCTGTTGAAGAGCCTAGTTCGGCATTGGCCTCCCGATTTGCATGCTCTGAACGCTGTCCCTCTGTGGCATAGTTAGCAACAAGTCAGGGCTTTTCCATGGGATTCTCGCTTTCAAACTCACCTCTGTCGACGTCTTGTTTCTTCTCTTTCTCATCAGGCCGTAGATAAACGCCCCCATTGCCAGTAATGACACGCCAGCTATGAAAAACGTGAGCAAGGTTTCCTTCAACAGGGTTCGGACGTGAGTGAGCTTACCAACACCACCGAAAACACCCAACAACACGACGGCAGTAGGCGTGCCGGCCGCGCCTTTGGGTGCGCTTGATGCCGATGCTGATGCTGAGGACATGGAAGTAACCGACACCGGAGGCGGTACTGGTATCGGACCCGATCCCATGAGGGGCGTCGTTATACCGCTTACTGGAGGAGGAGGCGGCGGCGGCATCACTGGAGGCGGGGGTGGCGGCGGAGGAGCCGTAGTCTTGGGAGGTGGTGGAGGCGGAGATGGCTGTGATATCTTTGGCGGCGACGACGACACCGGAGGCGTAGCAGAAGGGGGAGGAGGAGGAGGAGCAGGAGCAGGAACAGGGGCGTTGCCCGGCGGTGCTCTCGGGGTCGCCGTGACCGTGATTGTCGTCGGGATCATGATCATGACCGTCTGCGTCACGGGTGGGGGCGTCACCGTCACGAAGATGGTGACGGTCGGCACATTGGCGTTGTTGTTCGGCGGCACACTCCCGGTGGACGCAATCGGTGCTGGCACGGGTGTTGCTTGAGGCTGTCCGCTGAGGAGACCCAGGACGGAGAGGAGTTGGTTGGGGTCCAGAGGAAGCGCATTTCCGTTGAGTCCAGCAACTTGCCTCGCGCCGGCGGCGACGGCTTCAGCGTTGGCCGACTCGGCATCCTTTACTTGTCGATTTACTCCCTCTGGCCTCTCTCCCTCGCGGTCAACGACGGTGCCCTTTTCCATATCCATGGCCCTCCAAACAGCCTGCGCTGCTGAGAGTTTCTGATGATGGTCCGGTATAGGTTCCCTGTTCTCCTTCACAAATCTTGTTGGACGTCGAACCTGATCTCGGTTTCTCAACAACCTCGGGTCTGACAGATATCGTCTAGTCGGCAAGCAAGCCGAGAGATCGTGAAGTGCTGGATTCCAAGCGTATCACAGAAGATGATCTTGCTGAACTGGCTCGGCGGCGGGTAACCGGTGGAAGAGTCCTGGGGTAGTGTTGCGTGCGTGTAATAGGAGAGGGCAGGGGGGGTGTGTTTGCGGACGAGGTGGAACCCATGCACTTCTTATCCATGCTGTTTCGCTCGGCCTTCTTTTTGAGCTTCTGTTTGTGAGGCCCTTCATTTTGACTTCTGGCTCATGTCAAACTCACGCGGCGCCGAGGCGGGTGGCCACTCGGACCCTTTTTGTTCGAGCTGGTCTACGGAGTTGAGAAGAGTACGGATAGAGAAACATCCCCCAACGCGGCAAGTGGGTGTCGTGTTTCCGGGCAAAAGTTCGAAAGGTCGATCGGTCAAGCACAGGGGTCACTCGATGGGTGTCATGACTTGACGGCCGAAGACGGGAGGAAACGAGGGAGAGTCGGTTACGGTGTGCAGTTTGCAGGTATTAGGTTGGAGTATGTTCCGAGAGAACGTGCACGCCCCGCTCGCCTCTTCTTGCTTCGCTCTCCAGTCCACATTAGTTTCCTCTGCCCTTCTCTCAACGTTCACACTCCCGCGGAAATTTACGGTGAAGGAGGGTGAGAAAGAGGGGAGTGGAGGGCGGGGGGGGCTTTGAAGGGGACGATGCGTCGAGGCGTCTTGGATAACCACACAGCGGCCCCGACGACACATCAAAAGCCGCCTGGTTGTTTCATGGGGCGAGGCGGGGTTGGTTGAGAAGATGGGATGCCCTATGAGTTTTGTGTTTTGCGAAACCATCTTTCTGTAACCCTCCCCCTCCTGAGCCTCTTCCGCCTCCTTACGCTTGTCTCCCGTGCCGACGTGCATATTTGAGGAAGAGAATCAACAAGGAGGGGGGAGCGTGCGAGAGGCCGTGCATACGCAGGCATCGCAGGCATCGCAGGCAATCCCGGGCCACTTCCCAACACCTGGGGCTCTTGTTTCTCGCTTCTCTTGTCTCCGAGTGGGCAGTGACATTTCCAGCTGGCAGCTTTAATGCGATTTGGCTCCTCAGCTCTTGTTCGCGATCCAGTTGACGTCAGGTCCGATGATGGCCATCATACAGGTGGCAGGCTGCGTCACTTTGGTGGCCGCGCGAGATGAATCTAGACTTCCAGACTTGGCGGTGGCCATGGTCCGCAAGCCCTTATATGCAGCAGGAAACCGAGCGCAAAATCGGGCTGGGGGGCTCTAATATTGGGTTGGTTATCATAGCTTCTTTTGTCTCTTTGGATCATCGACGACCGAGAGAAAAAGAAGAAGAAGAACACAGTCTCGAGAAAGTAAGATATGGATCCTAACCGGCTGCCACCGCAGCAACAATCACAGAGACCGCCCAGACCAGATCTCAAGAGAGGGGTTCTCGGGAGTCTGACGGCCGCATCAGCTGCAGCCTACAACTTTCTCGCCCACGACTTTGAATATGTGCCGGACCGCTATCTAGACGAAAAGGCCCATCCCACCCGCTTATCTCGGGCCGGCTCCAGCATCCGGCTGGGACACGCGCGCGGCCGCAACGACTACCCCCTCAGGCCACCGCCTGTCCGCAAGAGGACGTGGCAGACACAAGAGAACGGCGCGCTCGCCAGCAAGTTCTCGGAGGAGTCCCTGCCCAACCCGTACGATGAGGCCCGCGGAGGCCGCGACAGAAACCCGTTCGACGACGCCAACGCGGTTGAGGATCAGCATGAGCAGGACAGGGAAGAGGACGACGAACCCTTCTCCATCTTCTCCAGGAAGCAGAAGTGGTCCATCATCGTCATCATCGGGCTGGCCGGTCTCTTTTCCGGCCTGTCTTCCAACATTTACAATCCGTCACTGGATGCTATTTCGAGGGTATGTCAAACCCCCCCCCCCCACACACACACATTTGCACTCCTCAACGTGTTGCCACATGTGCTGACCAAACCCGTCTCAAGGAGCTGGGAGTCACCGCATCGCAGGTCTCTCTCACCATAACATCCTACTTGATCATGCAGGCTGTGACGCCGCTGTTCTGGGGTCCCATGTCAGACACACTGGGCCGGCGGCCGACGTACATTGCGTCGTTTGCAGTCTACATTGTCGGGAACGTAGCCTTGAGCTTCTCTCCCAACTACGCCGTGCTGCTCATTTTCCGGGGAGTTCAAGCTGCAGGGAGCGCCTCAACAGTCAGCATCGGTCGGTTTCCATCTCGCCCGCCCCTTTCAAACCATCGACACGTCAACTGACCAACATCTACAGGCAACGGTGTCATGCAGGACATAGCCCCAAACTCGGAGAGGGGGGCTTTCATTGCTTTTTATCAAGCTAGTAAGGCGCTACAGCGTTCGTCGTGTATATAGGATAGACGGATGGTTGACCCCCTACGCAGTTCGCAACTTCAGCACGGCAATCGGCCCAGTCCTAGGCGGTGCCCTGGCCAACTCTCTTGGCTTCCGATCAGTCTTCATCTTCCTGTTGATAGCCTCGTCTCTCATTCTCATCGCCATTCTCGTCTATCTGCCAGAGACCATGCGAACGATCGCCGGAAACGGCTCGCTGCGCTTGACGGGCATCTACAAGCCTCTCTATCGATACGTTTCGAAGGAACCCAAGTACATGCAGGACCCGGAAGGTCCGCTCAACCGGCAGAAAATCACCTTCTTCACCTTCTTGAGGCCGTTTAGGCTGTTCAAGGAAAAGGATCTCGTCATCAATCTCGTCTGGGGTGGAGTCATTTACGCCATCTGGAACATGATCACGACTAGCACAACACCGTTGTTTAAAGCAAGCTTTGGCCTCAGCGAGCTCCTCCTCGGCGTGGCATTTATACCCAATGGTATGTACTTTTGTCTGAATCCGAGCTTTCGGGTCAGGGTCGTATAAATACCATCAACTCGATGAAACCCAGTTTCGATCTGACTGGATGACGACTGACATACCGTGTGACTAGGACTCGGGACGATTGTCGGCTCAGTCATTGCCGGGAAGATCTTGACCCGAGACTACAAGACCGTCGAGACCAAGTTCAAGGAAACACACAACATACCCTACGACGAGGAGTTGTCGTCAAAGGAAATCCCACCCGACTTCCCGCTGGAGCAGGCCCGCCTGCAACGTCTGCCATGGTTCGTCGCCCTATTCGTCGCCTCGACCGCCGGCTACGGCTTCTCGCTGGCGTATCCCACCATGACGGCTCGGCCCGGGTGGATCGCATTGCCTCTGACCATGCAATTCCTCATCGCAGCTGCGGCCAACGGCATCTTCGCCCTCAACCAAACCATTATATCGGATCTGTGTCCCGGCCAGGGCGCGAGCGCGACAGCAGTCAACAACTTGGTTCGCTGCGGCCTGGCGGCTCTCGGTGTGGCCTTTGCAGAGCAGATGCTCAACGCCGTCGGTCCTGGTACGGCCTTCCTGGCCCTGGGGATGGCCGTCATAGCCGTCTCGCCGATCCAGGTGGTCAACCAGTTCTGGGGGCCCAAGTGGCGTGCACAGAGGGAGTGCAGGAGGTCCAAGGTGAGCGTGACGGACCAAGATCGGCAGAAAGCTTAGTTATTTGATTTCGAACCGGACAAATCAACAGCAGGCATCATTATTTGTTGGCATTCTCGAGCAAGGCGTTTAAGGGTCGCACACATGAAGCATATTCGGTTTAAGGGAATTTATTCGCTTGGCGGTGGCATAGACATCATAGCCGGAGTTTGGGATCGTCATCTTTTGGCCCGTGACGACAAATACACGAGCTCTTCATTTTTTCACCACAGCCACGCTGCACTTGGCCTCTTTCAGTCAACAACTTTTGCTGTCAGAATTGCAGCAGCGTGGGGTTTGACAGCGGCTTCTCACCTAGTGTCCCATGTTCAAGGACTGAGAACCTCGCAGATCTGGATCAGACTTTCGCCTCACACCTTGCCAGTGCCATCACCGGCCACTGCATGCCTACATCGTACAGTTGTGATTCAACAGAGGCATTTTCTTGGGGCAAACCTACCTTCAGCTCATCAGTTGTCATGGGCCGATCGATCCCCCTCTTCCTCAAAGTGAGCCGAGGCACTTACAAGTATAGAGTTTCTTTGAGACTATCTTTCCTGTTGCAGCTCGTCTGGTGTTTGCGCTGTGCTGAAACCTTGGGAGTGGGCAGCGAGCATCCCAGTTCAGTGTATGTGTGGCGATTACGCCTTTGCAAATCGACTTCGGTGATCCGGACGCCCTGCCTGGAAGTCGCAGAGCTTGCCGAAGAGAGAAAAAGATTGCGCCACTCTTCGGCTGAGCGTAGTATTTGCACGTGGTATCTCGGCTCTGCGTTGGGTGACGTTGTGACGGGTAATATCAGTTTTTTCAGGGCATGGTTATGAGCTGTGTTCCAGTGGCCGGGTGAGGAGACGGTCTCTCTGGCTGTCATTTCCATCTCGGTCTGGTTGATGCATCCACAAATTCGGGTTCTAAAGCCAGTGCAAAACGTGTGCAACAATTGTGGCTTATCTAGTCATCAAACCTATCACGAAAACCGTTGTTCACAGATTGATGGCTAGCGAGTAACTGAAAGATTTGTCCCCACAATGCCCTGAAGCTCCAAATCTTCAAATGAGGCGGAATTCCTTCCAAAGGGTTTCTCCAAAAACTCAGAGTACTGACCTCGCGGTGGGCGCTTGGTGGTCAGGCCACTCGTCATAGCAAGGGATCCTTGTGGCGTTTTGACTTCAAAGGCCAGCTCTGGATCGTCGAGATAACCAAGAAAGAACAGATGAAGAAAGATTGGCAAATGAGGAGATCCTTGGGAGAGAGTATTGCCAAGGACGACCGACACATCAGTGGGATGCCGTCTTTCCTTACTAGTATGTGTATGTGGACCGAAAGGCTCTCAATAAGGGTGAACGGCATCAGGGTCTAATCTGGAGGTTTCAAGACGACATTCTGACACTTGAAAACCAGACGGGCTGGAATTTATAATAATCAATAACTAGTTTTGGTCTCGGAGCCATGTAGGAAGTAACTGAGCTGTCTGCCATCCTCCCGGGCAGAAGCCTAAGGCGTCCCGTTCACACCTTCGGAAACCTGACCATAGGCCCAGTCCCGTGCTCAAGGGCTACATCGATAATTCATTCAATTGTGAATTGCCCATTTAGTTATTACCCCCGTGAAACCTATTGCCCTCTTAAGCCCAAACTTTTCTATATCCAATCACTCTGGTAAAGATGATTAGGTGAATGCGGGTTCGAGCTCATGGGTGGATGCGAGCTTGACAATCTAAAACGAACAGAAGGCCAATCATTGGGAAACACGACCATGTCGTTTTCCTAATCTGGAATTACCTGGCTCTCCCGGTGTCATTTTTTTCATTGCTTATTGGTGTTTGTTCGCAATTCTTTTCAATCATTTCTTCAGAACTTACAGACTTCATTTTTCATATTTGGAAAACTCATCAGTTGATGACTCACCTCGTAGATGTATCGGGATGGGGGGTATTAGTAGACACTACGGATACTCGCGAAGTCATTTTCTTGTGTTCACCCTTTCGCTGATCGATTAGTTGACAGGATTTTAACTGGAGAGGGAAAGTCTTGCAGTGATCATAGGATATCTCGACATATCCTTGCAGTTCTGTCCCTATGCTCTTAGAGTTCTTGGAATGATTCTCACAGTCTTCTTCAAGGTAACAATCTAGTTGCATCCTATGTCTAAGGCTGTGATAGGATTTGCAGGTGCTAGCTAGGGTTATTATGATAAATACATGAAAAGAGATGTTGTGTGTTTGGGAACAGTGGATGATGAATAGCTAAATATGGGAAACCACGTAAACTGAGAAACTATCTCAGGGTTCCCTGTCACGTCGTTTCAGACTTGTATTCTGTCATTTCAAGCCACTCTTTCGAGCGCTTGAGCCGTCCTTGAAGCTGCCATCCTCACGCTTCCCAATGGTCTGTTGATTCGTAACGCTTTTGGGGGACACCGACTGCAGACACCTCCCCTCGGGCATTGATCCCGCCGCGGCCGACAAGAGTCCGCTTTTCCACGTCGAAGCAGTTTTCCTTATGAATGTTGTCGCAGAGACTGTAAAGTCGCTTGACTGTCATGTCGCAATATGTCCTCTCTCGGAGTGAGACGACGTCATACCCATACGAAGACGTGCTGTTGCATACCAACGAAGCCTCATGCCCTTCTGCTCTGGTGACAACGAGATGGCTGACGTCCATATTGGTGCCTGATCTCTTCGCGAGTTTCGCCTTCTTGGCTTTACTTTGGTCGGAGGTATACGACGGCCTGATACTACTTCCATCGACGGGCTGCGGATCCGTGTAGGCCATCTTGTCCCACTTGACCGTGTCGAAGGCCTGGTTCGGATGGGTGTTTCTGCCTTCCATTCCGGTGACTTCGTCCCGTTCGTACTCCAGAGGGGGTTTGAAAACAGGAAGCTGGGCCATGGGCCAGAGGTTGTACCAGTACGAGAACCGAGGCGTGCTCTTGCAGATGTAGTCGTGGTTCTCCTGGTACATCTTGACCTTGTCCGGAGTCCCAAGCAGATCGTTGAGATGGAAGCTCATTGCCCGCGCGTTGAAGCCCGTGGTGTGGTCCAAGTCGAGCCAGACGCACTTTGGGTGCGGCAATGAAGGGCTGAGGCGGCGTCGGCTGAAAAACCAGGTCTGGCCACATAAGGCTCCCATGTCGCCGAAGAAGACGACAGACTGGTTGCCGTTGGAGAACTGCATGGCCGAGATACAGATCGCATCCTTACTACATTGGTTGACGACTGCGTACTTTGGCGTCTCCATGGGGTTCCAGTGCAAGTCGTGCTTGATCTTGTAGACGTGGTCGTCGAGTTTGTCGTTTTTGGAGATGGTGTCGCTTTCGCTGGTGATACGGGATCCTATGATGTTGCCGTTGTCGTCATAGAGCTCGATGACGGGCTGGACACCACTGGCGCCCCTCTCATCCCCGAGCATCAGCGTGACAAGAGTATGATCAACGTGTTTCTCGGGGATGCCTTTGTCGAAGGACCACTCAACGTTGTAGAGCTTGTTGCTGAAGCCGGCAAGAATGCCCAGAATCTGACGCCCCGCTACCATTTTGGCAAGCGTTTAGCAAAACTAGGTACCTTGCCAACTAGCTGTAGACTTTTTTGAGCTTCTCGATGCGGGTCGGGATGCTGCCTGAGCTGTTCTAGAAGAAATGGCTAAGACTGCTGGTGACAACGTCCGCAATGCGTGCGGGTGCTTCAAAAGTTCAAAAGCACCTCATCGCTCAAAAACGGCTTCTTATACTCCTTTTGGACTCTGTTAATTTCGTAAACAACGTGGCATTTGGTAGCATCATAGTATTCTTGGACAAGAGGCTATCAATAGAGAACTGGGCGCGGCATGCGAGGGGCTAGGAAGGGGGTCGTGGTTCTTCTGAGTCTCACAGACATTTACGGCGCAAATGAGCTAGATGGAATGACAAGGTAGCCAGTCTCCTCCTGCAAGGATGGGTTGATCATTCGACTCGCCAACAGTTTTGATACGTTTGCATTCATGGCCATTTGGCTATTGGCGCATTGCTTCGGACATCATATTTCGTGCTACTCCAAGGAATCATGGGCTGCCGTGTAGAGCCATACCAAGGCTAATAGGTTTCTGGAAAGAAACTGTACTACAATCTTTCATACAAAGACCTGGTTCAAACAGCCTTGCAATAAATCGGCTCGAGGCTTCCCTGGTCAACCCCTTACGCCAAATCCTCTTGCTGAAATCAACAAACCCGGCGTGGGCTGAAATAAGGCATGCCTCGACACACATAGCAACTAACTGTTCTCAGGGTCTTGGTTTCCAGTGGCTTAATACACGAAACCTCGTTTTTTTGCCTGTAAAACTGTAAATTGCAGATCTTGTCTGTGTTATTGCACGTTGTATCTGCGGCTCTGCCAATACTCCGCCTGCGACAATGGTTCACTGACGGAGAATGGATGGCCTGCGAGGAAGAGGCCTGACACACCAATTGCATTACGGAGTACTGGAGTACGAGACAAAAGAAAAGTGTCTCTGGTCTCGCTTTGTTTGTCCAGTGCTGCGACCATGCAAGGGGTTATTGTGACACGACAGCCATCGCATCCAGCAGGACATTCGGTCGACAGTCCAACTTCCCAAGCACCGTTCCCGACTGCCTATCCCTAATCAACTAGTTTCTGGTAACCATTGAAGGGAATCAAAGATGGAACATAGATGTAGGCTTGCTGTTGAAAGAGGAAACCCCCGGGAACAGAGAAACACACTTGTTTCTCCGCGCCAATCGGGGCATGCTCAATACTTCCTCATCGGTATCCCAGATGACACAAATAGTGCTGCGCCCCGCCAAACAGCAACATCGGTAAAGATCGATAATAATTCAATCTATGCAGGGCATGGCTTGCTGACTTTGTCTCTGAGACATCTACAACACCTTCCGTACACTCGACAGATGTACTGTTCGTCGCTCAGCGGCGTCTTAGCAGGTAACTCGCGTCATCACATCTTCGCCACGCTTCAAGATCAAAGCCCATATCTATTTAGTTACATGGATAGCATATTCGCAAAGCAAGAAGTGTACATGTACCCCAGTCAAGTGTTTCTCTCCCCATCGTATCGACAAGACTCATGGTTCTGGCCTTGGAACTCGAGCAGCCTTGTACGACGCCCATGACAGAACTGGATCAACAGGAAGTGACCACATTCAAGCGAAATCATACAAATAAGATGGTTCAATAGTTGCATTGGAAGATCAATACTATCTCTTCTTGTTGTCACCTTTGAACTCTGCCCGTTCCAGATGATGGATTACTACACAACAGAAGAGCGATTCACAGACCAGAAACAATGCCCAGCTATCATGAAACGACTCTAAAGTTCAAATTAACCACTTCGTCTTCGGGTTCGGTCTGAATTAGTTTCGCTGGTGCACGCGGCCGGCCGCAGACGCGTATGATGATGAAATACTCAAAGGGGCGCGCTACCACGGGAGCAAAGTTTATACAGCTGTGCCACCAGGGGTTGAAACCACTCTTCAACACCTCCATCCAGCAACTGAAAAGTTAACTTACCTTAATAAGTTTCTAGCCAACCAGGTTTCGAGTTTGGCAATCAGTTAACCTTTCAAAACCGGATAGGTGTACATGGGAACGCTGCTTGGGGGCATCAAGCTTTTGCGGAGAAACGGTGTTAGTCAGGGACCGGAAGTAACCGAGAAGCATCAACCCTGTGACGATAAAACAAGAAAGACGACAGAATCCAACTCGTCGATCAGTCATCATTCATAGTTGTAGTTACTATGTACATCGTATCTTTCCCCGTCATAGCTGGGCCAATAGCCCTCCTGGGTGTCCCCTTACCAACGGAATAACCTGTTGTTGCTAGCCGGTAAGCTCCAGACCCCAAGTAGAGGTATCGAATTACGGAATTACGATGCACCGGCGAGGCATGGGATTGAAGCTAGATTGGAATGAATAAAAAAAGAATGTGTCGATTCAGCTGTCCCGTGTGCATTTCGCTATCTCCGAACGGATGCTGACTTATTTCCCTGCACAAAAACCACTCGTCAACATAAGCTCATTCAACATTCCTCCCAGGAACGGCGAGAGGTAAGCCGTTTGTGCCACCAGCGGGCGGAGGGGCTTGGGGTTTCGGGACCGGTGCCTGTGGCTTAGGGGCGTTCTGGGGTGCCGCACCCGGAGGAGCACCTTGTGCCCCTCCAAGGAGGGCACCAGCCAAGAGAGCCGCCGCAGGTGCGGGTGCCGGGTTTTTCGGGTCAGCTCCCTTGGGCTGGGGTGCTTTGGGCTGGGTGGCTCTGGGCTGGGTGGCTTTGGGTTGGCTTGGCTTGGTCGTAGTCCCTGTTTGGGGTTTGGGTTTTGAAGCTGCGGGAATCCCGCCGGCTGGGACTGGGACGGGGGCAGGCTTTGCTGGTGCTTGTGGGTTCTTGTTACCTTTTGTGGCATCGGCGGCACCACCGCCGGCCGCTGCGGCTCCGGCTCCAGTAGCGGCTCCGGCCTTCTTGGGAGCGGCGGCGGCGGGTGCCTTCGGATTGTTGGCATTTTTGGCAGGCGTCGCAGGCCCGGCCGCCGCCGGAGGTCTCGGGGGTGCCGCGGGCGCAGGCGCTCTCGGCGTGCCCGACGGAGTACCTGAAGGCCTTGGCGCGGCAGAGCTCTTCGCCGGCGAGGGCGTTGCGGCCTTTGCCTTGGCCTTAGCCTTGTTCTTGTTCTTGTTTTGGTTCTTGTTTTGGTTCTTGTTCTTGTTTTTATTTTTGTTTTTGTTGTTTTTCTGAAGAAGATTGGCGAGAATTGTCTTGAGGAGTCTGGGCTGAATCGGTTGGTCGTCGCGCGCGGCCAGCGCGGCGTTTGGCTGCTCAGCGGCGGCTACAGCAACCGGAGCATTGATACGGGGTACGTCTGCCTGCGGACCAAGCTCGCTGTGGTATGTTGTTAGCATAATCTCGTGCTACGAGGTTCGACGTGTAATGAAAAGCATACCCTTGGTCTCTGGGCGCGACATCGTTTCCGGCCGGGGCACCGTTGATGCCGACCAGGAGGGCCGAGGCGAGCAAAAAGACTGGCGTGAAGTATCTCATAGTGATCGATGTCGTGTTTTTCTTAACAACAAAAGTGTGAAGAGAAGTGATGGAAACAATGTGACCAAGTTAAGCTTGGTGCGTGATAGGAGAAGTATACTCGTATCTTGGGTATGCCGTTGGGGGGTCGGCGTAAACTGAGGAGCCTGCCTGGCCTTTCCAATACTCCGGAGTGGACGGAAGGACTTCCTTTTAATACCGATGCTGTACAAAAAAAACAAGACAAGCGTCCATGGCTCAACGTCCAAGGCTCGTCGTCCACAGTCAGGGATGCCAAGTCCTCGTCCAAACCTTGGAGATGTCGTCCACGCTGCCAACCGCTGAGAACCTGCCGATGAGTCGGCAGCAACTTCAGATTAACATTCACCGGAAG
Source organism: Colletotrichum destructivum (assembly GCF_034447905.1). Classification (NCBI taxonomy): domain Eukaryota; kingdom Fungi; phylum Ascomycota; class Sordariomycetes; order Glomerellales; family Glomerellaceae; genus Colletotrichum; species Colletotrichum destructivum. The sequence continues at coordinate 2,731,028 of NC_085905.1, forward strand.
GGCGACTCGCGAGCGTCTGAAACCAGCAATCGCATCTCTGAGATGCCAGAGTTCACGGCCTCAAGCTGCTCACGCCTGCGGAAGCCCAACAACAGCTTGCGGCCGGATCGACGCTCAACTCAGGGATATAGCCCTGCGACTCGATTGCCCTAAGTTCCCGTCGAATGAAGGCGTATCCCTGCATTGCTGCCTCTCTTTCCCCTCCCTCCCTCCCTCCCACACTGTCACCGTGCCCTCCTGGGAGTAGGCGAAGAAGCGTTGCAATGGGATGTTTTGTGAGTGGAATGCTTCCCCTCGTCTGATGGAGATCTCAAGAAACTTCGTCAGCAAAACGACGGAAAAATGGGCCCGTCCGATCTGGCGAGGTTTCAGCAACTCCGACATGGTGCGCCTCGAGGCGATCTCGTTGCTTCCTCGGCAAGCCGTACCCATGATCTTAAGTCTAAGTGAGTGCCACCGAAAGATTCGAAAACCGAAAAGGGGAAGAAAAGCATGGTCGTAAAGCAAGGAAATGGTTGCCACGTTCTGGCTAGCCACACCGGCGGTTCGACGGTTCGACTTTGCCCGAATGCAGGCTGGAAGCTTCGTGAAATCTGCACTCTGTACGATGTCTCGATTCTGACGATGGCTCTGAAGGTTTGCGTTAGTTCCATTTCAAAAGCGTTTTGAAGTTGGCAACGCTCCAGGCGCGTGGCCCGTGGCTGGCCCTCCACATCCTGTACATCGTACGGGTACGATGTAATCACCTGGGAAGCAAGCAATTTCCTGCCGAGAAAGTCAACTACTCGGCGCATGCTTGACAACAGCGTAATCATCTTCGGCGTACCGGCCGACTCCAGTCCAATAGCGAGATGGAGAGGCTTTCCACGTTGTCTCGAAGACCGAGAAAGTGAAAATTAAGGTCATCATAGTTGGGCATTCCTGCGGCTCTTCGCGAAAGTTTTTGGCCATGTTCACGCAATCGCGTCCTAGTATCACGAGCCACATAGGCAAAAGCGACGTCCAGTCCGGGGTTTTTATTTTATTTTATATCATCTTTGCCAAGGTCGACGTTCTCTTCGCTCTGGATGACACGATGCCCGTGACAGCTGGCGTGAGGAACGACGCAAAGCCCGCTTCAGACGGCGTTGTTGAGCAGCATCTCGTAGCGAACCGCGATGTGCTATGAACTTGTCAGATGACAAGATCGGGCGTTGTGCGCGTTCTCATGCGAGGGCCTGATGGCAGTTTGGACGGGTATGCAGCGACGGCCAAACGACATCCACTCGCACAGAAGGCCGTGGCATCAGGTCCTAGACGTGGTGTGCGTTTGGCTGCCCTGTTCACTGCGCGGATCCCCCCGGATTCGAGGCCCACGAGTGTGGGAATTGTTTACAAGGATCGACATCTAGCGAGAAACGTTTCATGCGCCTCTCTTTCCCGTGGACGTGCTGGAAACCCACGGACGAATATGAGTTGAGGTGCCTGGATATCCGACCTCGATTAGCTTCGTCCGATAGAAGAACGGACTGATTCATGCCTGGGCGGACGTATCAAGTAGCAGGATGCCCCAGGGGCGGACATGCAGGTACGGGCGCCCCAACCAATGGCTGGCTCGGTAAGCCCTGACCCACGCCGCGTTATCTTGTGGTGGGGTTGCCGTCGTGATGGGAGGTGTTGGAGGGTTGTCATCGTCGTCGTCGTTGACAGACAAAGTTCTGCAAGTTGTCGCAGAAGTCATGCAATTGTTCATGATCAGGAATCGCACGCCGTGGCAAAGAGGGTGCGTGTGCTTGCAATCGAATACACCAAGTCAAACAAAGCCACGGAAATTTTCACTTAGGCCTTACTTGACAGACGACTGACGACAAATAAACGCAAGGGAACCTGAGGGCATGGTATCCCGTGGCGCAGGTTCTGCAAGAGAAGGTAGCGGACGAGATGATTTGAGATGGTCCTACCATTGATCAGGTGAAGGCAAATTTGGATCGGTAGTCTCCGTGATTGGAGCCAACGGCCTTCGGCCCCCCTTCTGCTGGACCCCGGTAGGGGGCCATGGCAAATGGCTCGTCATCGAGTAATAACCCGATAGCAGTCACTGGGCCGAATCACCGGTGGTATATCGAGCCTCGCACAGACCCCGGCCGTGTGGCTCTGAATCGTGAGTTGGATGCCGAATTGGGACGTGGAGAGATGCATGGTTCTGGAGTGAAGTCATCGCCAACTCATTCGAGTCCCGATTGGGTAAACTTAGAAGAGCGGGATGAGTATTACATAATGTGTGAAAGCGGCCCTTGACACAGCCAAATCGGGCTGACGTTCCTCCGGTTCGTGATCTGGTTTAACCGAATATCGTCCGGGCCACACGGCGCTAAGGTAAGCGAAAACACTTCTCGGAGTGCCGGAGGTACGTACCGGTCTCCGCCACCGGCATTTCCCCCGCCACCCCCCGGAGACCGACCCGGCGTCACTAGTTCCCCGCGCGCGCGCGTTTTCTCATTCTCTTCTTCCCTTGATCCCCCGAATCCCCTCGATGATGCGGCTCGCACTTTCGCTATCACTATCTTGTATTTCCCTCGCCTATTGCCTTGGATAGACTTCCTACCCTGTACTCGTTCTCGTTGATCTCATCATCCAGCCGTAAGCGACAGCAGGCCTTGTGTCGTCTTGCATGGGGGTAATCGGACAGTGTCTCTAATCTTTACGTCATGACTTTCTCCCCGCTGATTCTTATCAAGCCGAGCTGCCTCTCTGGGCAGAGAATGCCACAACACGGCGTCTACTAAGTCTCCATGATCCCAGGCATCTCTTATCCGTGTTGCCGTCTAGTTGGGTCGTGCCTACGTGCCGGCAGGACGTTCCTACGCGATGTAGCGATGCATCGAGCTAAGCATGCAGGCGGAGGCGCCTTTTCTGGGTCTCAATACAGCCTATATAACATCATAACCCGTGGTATCACCCTGCGTGGCTGTCAGACACCTTCCCACCTTGTGAAGTTCTTGTCAGCTCGGTTTCTTGCCCTTCATCGTCATCATGGCTATGCAGCGTTCATTTTTGGCTCTAGCACTCCTCTGGTTGAGAGTCTTTACCATCGCGACGTGCTCGAGTGGTACGTGCCAGTGCATCCCGCTATTTGTGTAATTAACAGAGGGTAACGAGTAGTTTTATAAACAGTCAAGAGTGTACCGTTTCCCAGCCTGATCGATGTGACAATCGATGAGTTGGCAGAGGGCTTGGAAAACGGCTTGTTTACTAGCGTCGATCTGGTCAACGCCTATCTCGGTCGTATCGCCCAGGTGAACAGCACGCTGAACGTCGTGACCGAGGTGAACCCCGACGCGCTCTCCATCGCTGCAGATCTGGACGCTTCGCGGGCCAATGGCACCATAAAGGGGCCACTCCACGGGATTCCTATCCTCATCAAGAACAACATCGCCACCGCCGACCGTATGAACAATACGGCGGGATCCTGGGCGCTTGTCGGCGCCAAAGTGCCCCGAGATAGCTTCATGGCCATGAAACTGCGCGAAGCGGGAGCTGTCATCCTCGGCAAGACAAACCTCAGCCAGTGGGCCAACTTCAGAAGCAACAACACGAGCAACGGCTGGTCGGCGTATGGCGGTCAAGTGTACGCTGCTTACTATCCCCAACAAGATCCGAGTGGGAGTTCCAGCGGCAGCGGTGTGGCCTCTGATCTGGGACTCGCCCTCGCGGCGTTGGGCACCGAGGTATGTGCCGAACCGCGGTGTTGAAGCTGCGTTAGGGAATCCCGGGTGCTGACATCCTTCCAGACGGATGGTTCGATTTTGTCGCCTTCTCAGCGCAATAACCTGGTCGGCATCAAGCCGACCGTAGGCCTCACTTCTAGGCACCTCGTCATCCCCATCAGCGAGCATCAGGACACCATCGGACCAATGGCCCGGACCGTCAAGGACGCGGCGTACATCTTGCACGCCATCGCCGGTGCGGACCCTAGCGACAACTACACCTCGGCGATTCCCAATAACGGCGAGATACCCGACTATCCGGCGGCCTGCGACATGTACGCTCTCCGCGGGGCACGCATCGGCATCCCGCGCAACGCCATCGAGCTCTTCTCCGACAACACGACCGGCACCGAGACGGAGGCCTTCGAGAAAGCGCTCGACGTCTTCAGGGCAGCAGGCGCCGTCATCGTAGACAATGCAAACTTCACCGCCGCCGAGCAGCTCGTGACCTCCAACTCGGAGACCGTCGTTCTCAACGCCGACTTTATCTCGAACCTGGCATCCTACCTCGCCGAGCTGAGCTTCAATCCAAACAACCTGACCTCACTGGCCGACGTCCGTAGATTCACGCAGTCCTTCAAGCTGGAAGACTACCCCGATCGCAACACGGGCGTGTGGGACGACGCTCTCGACGAGCAGGGGTTCAACAACACCGACCCGCGGTTCTGGGCTGCGTGGCAGGAGAGCGCGTATCTCGGCGGCGAGGGCGGGTTGTTGGGCACTTTGGAGAGGCACCATCTCGATGCCGTCATCTTGCCGACCAGCTTTTCGAGTCCGTGGGCCGCCATCATCGGGGCGCCCGTGGTGACGGTCCCGCTGGGATTCTATCCGGCAAACGCCACGGTGATCAAGAACCGGAGGGGCAACCTGGTAGACACCGGCCCCCATGTGCCGTACGTAATCGCTTCCGCTTCCCAGTTGTCCTAGCATATAGTATGTCTTGATGGCCGTATATACTGACGATTCGCAGGTTTGGCATCAGCTTCCTTGGAGCAAAATTTCAGGAGGCTCGGCTGATTGGCCTGGCGTACGCATATGAGCAGCGGACGTTGACGAGGTCAAAGGTCCAGCCGTACATCGTCCCCAGCATTGAGATTGGAGACTTTACTGGGTTTTAGTACATGAAATTTGTCAATTACCCAAAGGGCAATGGATGCAAATGTCATGGTTAACAGCAACAAGACCCAGTTGACGAGTTTAACTCACGTTCAACACGTTCCTTAAGCCTCAATCCCAGATAGCCAACGTCTGCAAACACGTACTTGAAAACAGTGGGCAAAACTGCAAGTAAACGCTTGAATTATAATTATAGAGCCCTTGTGACCAGGGTAAAAGTAAAAAGACAAAAAGGAAATCGACATAGCACAACTCGGTTTCGATCCGAGGACCTCTGGGTTATGAGCCCAGCGCTCTACCCCTGAGCTATTGTGCTTGAATGCGTTCATTGATGTTCCAAGCAAAATTTTATGGATGCATAAAGCTATCTTCGTGTGTGAGTCACCGCGAGCGGGTGATGTGCCACATCAAATCCACTCAACCAAACCGTTTTAGTCTGCTTCCACAAAGCCGATGTTTTCCGTGTTACTGCCAAACCAGATGCGCGAGCAACCAACGTGACTAAAAACGAAGTCAACCTATGCTAAATCAAATCACTTGTTAAAGAGATGAGGTAAAGGGAGTTTGCGCATAATAAACATCCTTTTTGGTCTGGATTGGGATATCTACGGAACGACTAGGCGGACCAACACGCCGTGGTATATTCGCAGGACATGATACTCATGAAACGATAACAACTCGCCTCCGTCCTTCCTCCTTCTCGGATTCTCATAATACACACTTCGCTTTTACTTAGAACAGCCAGGACAAGAAGGTCTTGTAGAACCATCCGCCCTTGCCGCCCTTGCCACCGCTGGCCTCCTTCTCTGCGGCCTTGCGCGCGAGGAACTCCTCCTCCTCGCGGTCGATGATGTCCTTGCCGGTGTAGAAGTCGGCCTCGTGAGGCTTGACGCCGCGGGTCTTGTAGTAGAACTTGTGGCCGAAGATGAGGATGAGGTAGAGGGGGATGCCGAGGTAGCCGGTGATGAAGGTCTTGTACTTCTCCTTGCCGAAGTCGCCGCCGGTGAAGACATCGTAGTTCTTGGTGAGGGCGACGATGATGCAAAGAGCCAGCGCGCCGTAGGAGCCCCAGATGCCGAGGGGCGCGACGTAGGGCAGGACCTCGTTGGGGATGTTCTGCGCTTTGCGGGCCTTGCACCACCAGATATGAGTGACGAGGATGGAGATCCAGGTCAGCAGGCCGAAGATGGTCGTCAGGTTGACGAAGTAGCCGAAGACGGCCTTGGAGTCGTTGGAGACGTTCATGAAGGCCAGCAGGGCGAAGAGGGCGGAGAAGCCGAGGGCGTAGACGGGCACGCCGCGCTTGTCGGTGCGCTTGAAGATGGCAGGGGCAGAGCCGTCCGAGGCGAGGCCGTAGAGGGTACGGCTAGCAATGTACAGATCCGAGTTGGACGCGGAGAAGACAAAGACACAGATGCAAGCGTTGATGATGTGGGGGATGACCTTGACACCGGCCAGCGTGGCGGCGACGACGAAGGGCGAGGCGGAGGCACCGGTCTGAGCCTTGGTGGCGAAGACAAGTTCCTTAGAGTCGTAGGGAACCAGCATGCCGACGAGGAGGACACTGAGGCAGTAGAAGAACAGGATGCGGTAGAAGGTCAGCTTGATGGCGCGGGGAATCGTCTTGCGAGGGTTCTGGGCCTCGGCGACGGTGACACCGACGAGCTCAGTGCCCAGGTAGGCAAAGGTGGCGTTGACCATGCAGGACCAGAAGCCGAGGAAGCGGCCGGCGTTGCCAGTGTCGATGTACTCTTTGAAGGCACTGTAAAGGTGGGTGAAGTTGTTAGTCGGGGGGGGCAACGTCTACGGTTTGTTTACACACAAAAGGAGCATGTTCCAAGTCATAAATCACTTACCCAGGTTCTTTCCAGTAGCGGAAGCCCTTGCGGTCCCCGTCGGGGCCACCGCCGAGGGCGAGGATGAGGGAGAAGAGGATGATGCCAACGATGGTGATGACCTTGAAACTGGACAGCCAGAACTCGAACTCGCCGAAGAAACGGATGCCGAAGTAGTTGATGCAGACGATGACGACGAGGAAGATAGCGATGAAGACACCGGGGTTGACTCTCTCACGGTCTACCCAGAACTGGATGACGAGGGCGGCGGCTGTAAGCTGGTTGGGCGTGACGATGATGTACTTGAACCAATACCTGTGTGATGGGACGGGTTTGTCAGCGCCTTGTCCAGACCCCAAGAGTAGATGAGAGTGAGAGAGAGAGAGAGCAACTGGAAGACTCACGTCCAGCCGAGGGCAAAACCAAGCGAAGGGTCGCAGAATCTGGAGGCGTAACCGGTGAATCCAGAGGAGATGGGCAGCCAGGCGGCCATCTCACCGAGACCAGCCATGACGAGGAAGACGATGAAACCGACGAGAGTGTACGAGATGAAGACGGAGCCGGGGCCTGCCTGGGCGAGGGCCTTGCCGGTTCCGATGATGAGACCAGTTCCGATGGCACCGCCGATGGCAATCATGGTGATGTGGCGGGCCTTGAGGCCGCGATGCAGCGACGTCTCGGCGCTGGTCTCGAGGCCGCGGATCTGGACATTCTCCTTGTCGTAGGTCTGGGTGTCGTAGCCCGTCTTCTCGATGTCGTGGGCGCCCTCCGAGGAGGACGTCCGCTTGACGAGGCCGTCGCTCATGGTTGCTCGCGTGTGTAACGACAGCTAGAGATCGTACACGGTGTAGCAACAGAGACTCTCTCGGTCTGGATGTGGTTGAGGCAAGCAGGGAGAGAGAGGGAGAGGAGAGGGAGGGGGGTGTCCTTCGCTATGAGGGAGACAGAGGGAGCTCTGGGAGCGAAAGGGATGAGAGAGAAGAAGGGAGATCACGACTGGGAGACGGAGGGAGGAGGGGGGTTGGAGGTTCTTTAATTAAGATTCGGGCGCCGGTGTCTGACGGACGGGAACGCCTTGGAGGGTGCCGCATGTGAAACGGAGGTAAGTGGTGTGCTTGTACTAGCAACGGGCCATCGTACGGATATCAGCTTTGCCTTCCGTTCGACTGCCAGCCTGCCGGTCACAGAACCCCATCCATCCCCATGCCTCTCACTCAGTCTGCCTGCCTGTCTGTCTCTCGCAGGTTCGCGGGCTGGACCCGGCCTACCCTGTTGCTTTCTTGGGGGATGGGGAGGGGGGAGCCCTTCGGATTGGGGACTGGCGTCGCACGCTAAGATAGGCACATCCAGCATCCCTGCAGACATCGCCGGGGGGGGGGGGGGGGGGGGGGGCAGTGGTTTGTAGGAAAGGTAGGCCGGGCTGCTGCTGCTACTTACTGTATGGTATTGGCTGTTGGAATTACCTTTCAAGCTGGGTATTACTAGTACGGAATTACTATTACGGATACCTAGGCGCGTGTTTTCTCTTGGTATCTCCTCCTGTATGCGACTCCGCGGCGCATGGTATGTGACATGAGGTCCGATATGGAGTCAATATGGGGACTACGGGGGACCACCTGCACCGGGATCACGGTTTTCTGCGCAGCGTATACCTGTAGGTAGGTAAGCAAGCAAGAGAGCGTCTGTGTGTGTGTCTCGCGAGCAGTTACCAGGGTTCAGCACCGGCCGAAAGAGGGGACCAAGGCCCCTAGGCGAGTCTAAATGAGGGGGAGAGCTTGGAGGAACAATTTCTCTGCCAGGGGTGGTTGGAGAGGCAGAAGCAAAGGCAGAGACAGAGGAGAGGAGAACGTGAGACTTTGGTGTGGCAAAGCCAAACGGTGAGACTTGCCCTTTTGCAGTTTGTACTATGATAGTAATCCACAGCATGATTGGGCACCGGGAGGCTGCGCAATCCAACGCTGCCCATGTTCAGCCTTGGCGGGCATCATCATCATCATCATCATCATGGCGGCAGAGACTGGCATGTGCGGGGGTCACCATTCATGAGAAGCCAGAGCTATCATCATCAGAGAAGAGGGGCGGAGGGGGTGGGAGAAAGGGAAGAGATGAGATGAAGGAGATACTTGGCGGCCAAAGTCACTCGTTAACGCCAAGTATCGTGAACCGCCGAGCACGAGTCGTGGAACAGGATGGTTTCTCCATGGTCCGACGGTGCCTAGAGGCGTTGCCCAGCTGCCCAGTCTCTTGAGGGCTCCGTCGGCGTGCTGGCTGTGGACAGTTGAGGAAAGCTTAGATGGGACAAGCAAAGGGACAAGCACCAAGGTACCTGACGAAGCGAGAGGACCCCTTGCCCGGGTGGGTGGACATGATGGGCATGATGGGGCGTGATGGGTGGTACCAAGAAAACACCAAGACAATGGCCAGCTGCGTGGGATTCCTTCGGGACTCTGGAAGGGGGAGGGGGAGAGGGAGGGGGGTAGGAAAGCTTCTGGGTTGTGGTTCCTGGTTTCTTCTGGGAACAACGCCCGCAACCACAAGGTGCGCCCATTGATCAAGAGGCGCGAACCTCTCTCCATCCAGACAGACGATATTCGGTATCCGGGGGGGGGGGGGGGGGGCTCTCTGTCTCTCTCTCTCTTTAAACCATGCAACGCTTATCTCTGGGGCGAGTCGCCAAGGTTGATTTTGTTTCTTTCGCCCCTCCCCTCCCCCCCGTCTCTTGTTTATCGTGAAAATTTGCAGAGTCTGTCAGCGCCATGCGCATCACGCAAACCGTCCGTGTGGTCAGACACGGGGCATTGAGTCAACCTCGCGAGGGGTGCGGACTATGGAGTAATAAGGAGAGAAACAAAACGTACGGCGCAGGGCAGGACGTTATGTGTTAAGCAGTGTCTCCGTCTCTGGTCTTACATGCACGTACGGTACAACCCGTAAGCATCAGTTACCGCCAGACACTGAGTGGGATGGAATGGAATAGAATGGATGGTCTGTCCGGCCCGGCTGGTGGGTGGATTGGGTTGGGTTGGGTTTGGCCCGGATAAGGCGCACAACCACTGCAACACCAAGACTTGTCACCACCAGCCAACTCGGGGAGAGCCAAGAGATAGAACGCTCACGCGATGGTCGTTCGCTTTCGGGCCATCTGCGGGGGGGCGGCGGCTTACTTGCAAGCCACGATTCATACCCTCTCGCCAATCACCGCCGGACGGTCTCGTGCCTAGATAGGCTGTTCGCTTGCGGGACCGATCCCTCTCTCTCTCTCTGGTCTGGTCTGGTCTGCTCGATTCGATGGCTGGGAGAGCCCGGCGAGGCATCGAGCGAGTCACCGAGACCACCCGGGCCAAACACAGTGATCGGTGGGCAACTTGGCAAGCGATGCAGTGATGGATGGTAGTCGGCGTGCCCGTGTCTGCCCAGTGCCCAGCGTTCTAGCGCCCGGTGATGAGTGATGCATAGAATCCATCATCTGGAGGGTGCGCCGGCGACAGGAACACCCACCCACCCTGACAATGACAGCTCGAACGGACGAGAACAGACCACTCAAGACATCGGACCAACGCTCCCCGCCAGCGCCAGTGGGTGGGTTAGTGCCCCCCAAGCCCCAAGGGCTTGTCCATCTCTTGCATCTCTTGTTCGCGGGCTAGGCGTTGCTTAGCAGCGGCAGAACGCCTCGTCGTGGAAGTCTGTCTCACCGAAGAATGAAACCCTAGTCCTCCTCCTCCTTCTCCTCCTCCCCTCCGCCTTTCAACACAGCCTGTGGGTGCATGGCATAGCAGAAAGTATCACGTACTTGAAACGTACTGGTTATGTGATTCTGTTATGTGTTTGGCCAGCCGGCGGGGGGGCGAGCATCGAACCTAATCACCAAACCGATACTAACGCATATTGATAATATCGTCCTCGTGGGCCTCTCCATCTGGCGTTCTAGAAGCGAGCCCGCATTCTGTAGACACTAGTGTATGTATCTGTACCCGTAGACTTACTTGTATCCGTGTTTGCGGACGGTGCGGTGCATCCCCATGCCCACTCCATCCTATCCCATCCCATCCTGTCCCGACTCCTCCATCCTCCCGGTCACCACTACCATCGTCTCGCCCATTCAGAGCCCGTATCCGTCTCCCCGCCAAGACGTTTATCTCTGGCCCAAACAGGCAGGTCGCTATCTCATCCACTTAAGCCCCTGTCATTGTCTCTCTCTCCCTCCCCCCTCCCCTGGCTGCCATGGATTCGACCGAGCTTATCCTCGCCCTTGACCGTTCGTGGCCTAGATTGCCGGGGGGTCATCACCTTGGATGGGATGGGCCTGGGACGGGCTCCGGGCACTTTACCTTTTCTCGTCCAACGCCAGTGGCCCGGAATCTCGATTTTTGAAAAAATCTGTCAGTTGGCTGTTCTAACTTTTTTGTGTGTGTGTGTGTCTGGGCTACCGGCACCAAGGGACTAGAGTCAACTAGTCAAAGTAAATGACTAGTAGACGACTCTCTTCCTGGTCTCTCACGTTGGTAGTTATTGTACAGAGTATTTGGCAGCAAACCCACACTCCGGCCGGGCACTTCGCAGGATGCAACTCACTCCCCGCGGGAAGCCATTCCCAAATGGTCTGCGGCGTCTCCCGCACATTTCCGGTCCAGTCCAAATCCAATCGTGCCATCCTGCCGTTCTCGGCACTCAAGCCAGTCTTCAACTGCTCAGGGGATGCAGGGAGACGTTAAGCTCAGTTGAATAAAGTACAGTGTATGTACTATCAGCCTCTTCGGGAAGGCAGTGTGAAGAAGCAGTGATACTTATTACTCTGCGCTGCGTCTGTGGCAAGTCAACAGAACCAAACTTGGATCATATACCGAACAGGATCATCCTGTTGGCGTCCCAGTTCGACACGAGGCACCCGCGCGCCGCGTGCCACGCGCGCTGCGCTCCAGCAAACAAGGCCAGATGCGCCATTGAACTCTGAAGCCCACCTGAACAAGTGCACAGCCCAGCCATCCTGGCCGGGTCTTTGACGGGTCCCAGTATCCATCCATACCTGTAATCTGTCTGTCTTTGGTGTCCGAGGACTCTCATCTCTGAGACTGACTCTTGACGTCCATTGGGAAACGGACTGCCAACTCCCTCGTGCTAGCATTGACCCTCCAAGGCTCCAAAGGACCCATCAGCAATAATTCCCGACGCCATTTGACAATTTCTGCCGTCTCGAGCTACCTGCGAGATCTGGGATCTAGGCACTAACCAGGAAGCCGTTCGCACAGGGATTGCGCCTGTAGACAGCCATCGTTGAAAATTACACATTACAGAGTATTATGAAAGGGTCGACTGCTTGCTGGTGGAGGTTCGCCCTCTCATGACGAATTCCACTCAGACACGATACTGCTAACCGTTCAACCAGGGACAGGGCGGCGGGGTTCGACTGACACGCGAGCGGGCGTCTGATATTGCCCATAACATATTGATATTGGTCTGTTCTGTTTTCTCCAACATAAACACACACACACACACCGTAATCAAACCCGCGCCATTCCCAACGCGCCACCCTAACACCGAATATCCTGCCGGATCAACCTCGCCAAGAGGCCCTAGATGAGGGATTTTAGCCATCAGAAGCCAAGGCTTTTGCTGCCAGGCCGGACGGACTCTGACGACTCGTATGCGCGCTCTCGCGCGCATGGTTCGATACTGTCCAAGCAGAAAACGGTCTGTCTGTTAGTTGCCAACTTTGCTCGCCACGGCGGTGAGGTAAGGAGACGGACAAGTGTCCCGATATTCTTCTTTGTCCGGCGACACAAACAACCGAGGCTCATTGCCAGTCTGAAGCCATCGCCAGCGTCCAGATTCCACCCTGCCTATCAGTCCCCCCCCTGTCGACACCACCTCCGGCTATCCACGGTCGTGTGTCACCCTCCATGTCTCGTTGGAATCTCGCGCGCAATCTCAGTGATGTTCGATGCATCTTAGCGCTCTCTAAATCATCAAGCCCCCCCGACCATGCGCTTGTCAGCTGTGTTGGCCTCCTTCCATACGTTTTCTAGCGTTTCCATAGCTGACCGCCGCCGCCGCCGCCTCAAACTCTGCTGCTTCAAAATTCCCGTCATGCCCGTGATTGGTCTCTCCCATAATCCTGCCTAGTCTTTTGCAATTTATTCAGGGGCTTCAGGTTCACCCGGGGGGGGAAGCTTCTTCCCCGGCTGGCCCCCAGGTTTCCCCCCTCTCGCGTCTTGAAAACAACTAGCCAGGGCAGTGTAAATGCGCAATGGTATTGCCATGTGCACCCATGTGAAGGCCCAGGCCATTCTCTAGCTGTTTGTTGGCGCTCTCGGAGCCTGTGGACAAGCGGCCAGTTGGGCAAGGAGGGGGGGGAGGAGGAGGGATGGGGTAAAGGATGGAAACGATGGGGTAAATCTCTCGTAAGAGGTTTGCATTCCCGGCTGAACCATCCTGACACGGTTCATCTCTTGGACATCTCTGGACCATCGCTTGGTCACAAAACTGTCCGCGCCATGTGTTCGAGTGCCTTTTTGATCGTTTTTATTACGTGAAATGGCGGAGGGAAACTTTGACAAAAGTCTTAGCATTCCGGGGTATGGGGTATGGGGGAGGGACTCGGCGTAGGTTATCGCAATCAGTTGACGAGGCCACGAGACGAGTGCGGAGCCCTCCTCAGTTGAGAGATGCGTGATGAGTGATGCCGTGATGGCCGTTTGAGGATATTGACGCTGACTCTTGGACAGGACTAGCAGTTGGTACCTCTTGACGAGCGTTCTTGATAGCTATCTGAATCAGAAACATTCCTGACAAAAATCAGCCTTGGCTGCCATGGGAGAGCCCGGCGCTGTCTGCCCTTCCCTCGCAAGGGAGAGGCTGAGCTATCCAGGCTGGGCGCGACTGTCTCGGCCCAACGGCCACACAGCTCTGTAGAATGTTTCACCGTGCCCGCCTTGTAAGACAGGTACGGCTTTCTCGCTGCGGTCACCTACTTTCGAAGTATGCCTCGCTGCCAGTGGCCATCGAGAAAGCAACACAGTCGTGCCAAAGGGTACGAAGAATTGCCTGCCGGCCCGCATGGTGGTAGGAAGACACGTCGGCAGCTCTCACACTTTTCTCCCAGGCTTCGAATGGTAACAGCAAGGGATACCGTGTTGAATTCACACCTTCACATGAAAGAACTTGGGAGTTACACACCACCGAGAGGCAGTGCGCATCGTCTGAGCCTCTTCTACCCTTTTCTAACTAGACCCCCCGGGCACATGTCACATCATTGATGGGTCTACTACTGTCGTCGGTAATATGTTCACGTGTTTCGGTCTATTGACTTTGGTTTTGTTTTCTGGACTTTACCCCGGAGCTACCCAGTGTACAGCATACCAGCAACGCTGGCCGATGTCAGGGTCGACAGAACGCCGGCAAACAAGGCCGACAGTGCAACGCGCGAGACGTCGCCAGCACGGCCAGGGGCGATCTGGGAGAGGACACCAATCTGCGTGCCGAGAGATCCGATGTTGCCAAAACCCTAGGGTATACGCAGTCAGCAAGGCTCCCGATGTTACGGGGAGGGGGGTCCCCCCCTCCAGGAGTGAGGAACGGGATACTCACGCAGCAAGCGTAAGTGGCGATGAGCTTGGATCGGGCAGACATGGACACGTAGGGCTCGACATTGCTAGAGAGCGACTTGAAGGCGACAAACTCGTTGGTGATGATCTTCATGCCGATGAGCTCGCCAACGACGAGCAGGTCCTTGTTCGGCACTCCGAGACACCAGGCCACCGGGTAGAGGATGTAGCCCAGGATGAGCTGAAGGGTCAAGGGCGGGTCGTGGATGCCGAGATACCTGCCGACCCATCCCAGGACGCCGTTGATGAGGGCGACGAAGGAGATGATGCAGAGGAGAGTAGCCAGGATCATGCCGGCCACCTTGAGGCCGAACCAGGCGCCGTTGGCGAAGGCGTGGATGGCGTTGGACGCCTTCTCGTCGTCGTCGGGCACCGTGATGCTGCCCTTGGTGAGGCTCTCCTCGGTCTCCGGGTACCGCAGCTTCGACACGGCGATGCTGGCCGGGATCGACATGACGCACGACGAGACGAGCACCTGGGCATCGAGGCCGAGGCTGATGTAGCCCACGAGCACCGACCCGGCGATGGTGGCGAAGCCGCAGGTCATGACCTGGTGGATCTCGGAGAGCGTGAGATAGGGCACAAAGGGCTTGATCAGCATGGCCGACTCGCCCTGGCCGATGAAGGGGGTCGCCGTGGCCACGACGGCCTCGGCGCCCGAGACGCGGAGGGACCAGAAGAAGAAGACGGCGAACTTCTTGATGAACCACTGCAGGAAGCCGCAGTGGTAGAGCAGCTGGACGAGCGAGATGAAGAAGATGATGGCCGGGATGACGGAGATGAGGAACCATGTGCGCGTGGGCACCTCCTCGTCGGTCAAGAACTCGAGGCCTTCCTTTGCGAAGCCCAGCAGGGTGCGGGCCATCTCGGAGATGAAGGCGAAGATGTCGTAGCCGACGCTCGTCTTGAGGACGAAGACGGCGATGACGAACTGGGTCAGCATGCCGCCGATGACGGTGTGCCAGGGGATCTTGCGCCAGTCGCGCGAGGTGGCGGTCAGCAGGGCGATCATGAGGAGCAGGCCGAAGAGGGAGATGGCGCGGCTGGCGCGCGTGTTCTCGCCCACGTCGTCGGGGATCATGGAGCCGACGAGGAAGACGCCGATGGTCAGCAGGGCGGCGAGCGGCTGGTGCAGCTTCTTGGGCGTCAGGTCGTAGACCCTGGCGACGGTGTGGCCCCAGACGAAGCGCAGCGGCACCATGACGGCCGCGGCCGGCAGCCAGAGGGTGACGATCCGGATGGTGATGGCGAGGTAGACCAGGAATGGCTTCAGCCAGCCGAGCCTGTCGCGCTGGAAGACGAGGCCGACGATCCACCATCTGTATTTGGGCGACAAGAATGTCTTTGGTCAACCGATGCCCCGAACCCCAAAGAGGAAGAAGGTATCTGCACGAGAACGATATACATACACATACGCATATATATATATATATATATATACGTATATGTGTGTTTACACATGTTTGTGTGTGTCTGTGTGTGTACATATCTCGAGAGAAACTTACGCGGTGAACAGCATCCATACAACGACGTGGACCGGAAGCCTGTACCTCCGGTAGAACCTCGTCCATTTGGCCCGCTTGCCCTTGGAGTCGCGCATCGAGTCCGTCTGGTTCGTTCCGACCTCCAAGTCGCTGGCGTCGGCGGCGGCGGTGGCATCAGTGGCATCGCCGTCCTTGGCGGGCGACTTTCCCATCTCATCAGCCTTCGACAGAGGCGCGTGGCCCACTTGCAACTCGCCGGCGCCCACGTCGCTCTCGGGTATGCCGCCGCGCTTCTCGGAGGTGAAGTCGGTGCCAGACGGGTCACCACCACCCGGCGACGCTGTAGGGGCGGGATGCATGGTGTTTGCTGTGACCGTACCGTACCGTACCGTGCCGTACTGTAACCCTTTTGGCGAAGGATGTCGATGAGAAGGGGGTGGTGAACAGGTCGAAGTTTCGGTGAGTCGAGGTCTCTCTCTTCCCGGCCCCCTTTTTTAGAAAAATTTGGCAGCGTGTGGAGAGGAATAGCGGGCCATCAACGTCCTTGTCCGTGTGGCGATCCGAGATGGGACGATAATGAGGGGTACAGCATGTAACGGACGGAACCCCAGAGTGACAAGGTTTCAAAACTGTTAGTCCATGATATGTGTTATTGTGTATCAAGCAAAGTTGCTGATGCATCGATAACAAGTGGCAAACCTCCTCTCTTGGGAGCAGAAGCCCCGAACACCATGTGTGCCCGCCCATCCAGCCCGTTTCTACCGTTTGCATGCGGAGAGGATCGACATCGTCGCACCGCGCGACTGCGCGTTCGCGTCTTCGTAACGAACCCTGAGCCGACTTGGCCCGAGGGAGCCGAGTCGGCCCTTTCTCCACGCCTTCCACTCAGGGTTCCCAGGGTGCCGCGCTACACAAGTTCATTCAACCTCAACGGCCCGATGGTGTGAGAATGAGCGGTCTTGAGAGCAGAATGAGACCACATGTTGCTATCGAGCATTCCTGATGAGCCGGACTCAATGGGCGCTTGCCAAAAGTGCAACTTGAGCCTCACACAATTGCCACAGCGCCCGGTCTGGCCGGGGCCGGTGAGTTGGGGGGGGGGGGGGGGAAGATGAGTGAAAGGTGATTGATTGACTGAAGGGTGGATGAAAGAATGGTGACGTCGCTGGCTGAGTGAAACAATATGATGTAAACAACAAAGTCACCACGACTTTAGAACTGCGGCTTAAATCTTAGGACGAACCGGCGAGATCTGTTGACATCCCCCGCAGCGATCAAAGAAGATTAGCTTTCCCAGCGCGGCAGTCTCATTGGAAACTCTATTCTTTTGAGTGCGTGACGACACGAAATGAGAAAAATGCGGCGCGGAAACGTCTGAATACTCATTCACTCACTCCCATGATACATCGCAACCCCCCGACTACCTTAGGTAATGAAGCATCTTCCCCTTATTTGAACGCAGGTTGGGCGTGGGTTCCCGATAACTGAAGATGTATGACGTGGGAGCCAAGCGTAGCACGACTCTTTTTGTCCCGGCTTTCCGCTATCATCTTGGCGGTGAGCTTGATTGAGCCGTTCACAGTTCACAGAAGTTCAGGGACGATGACAAGCCGCGGTCGGAGGTTTGAAGTATCCCGATGTCCGCTTCCTATCAGTTCGACTGTGTGTGAATTAACTTGGTCCGCAGACCTCCCGCGCCGTGTAAGGGGGTAGCACTTCAACTACGGATTCTACACGATTGATGTATACGAGTTTCTACCAAACTTTGAAAGCAGGCCATGCCCTGTTCTCTACCCACTCTCCAAACCCATTCGCTCCAAAGAAATCACTTGCGTCTTTTTGCTCTGAGAGGCTTGGGAACCGGCATCGCGTCCGGGTCCTTGGCCGCCTTCGTGCGTCCCTGGCGATGCCAGATGTCTTCCAAAGACCAATCATCCTCAAACATCTGCGAGACCCAGTAAAAGGGGCTGCCGAGGTCCTTTTGCTCGGGGCAGCGGACTGGCAACCATGTCACTCAGTCAGTCAGTGACTCGATAGCCTGCGATGGAATCACACGTGATGAGATGATGCGGTTGGGCTCGAGACTCACCGTCCTCTCGCATCTCCCTCATCTTTTGCCAGTTCTCCCGGCAAAACTTCTCATGCTCGCTGCTGAGCCCCGTCCAGAACCACTTTGTGATGTGGTCGCCGATCCAGCTGTCCGCCGGGCAGAGGGAGTCGGGTGCTCTCCTGTAGTACTGCCAATGGAGCAGCAGGATGTTGGCGCTCTTCTTCACCATTTCGAGGTACGAGAGGTACGCGTACTGTCGCAGTTTCTGCTGAAAATAAAGGTATTTAGCACAAAGATCTCATAGCAAAGTCCAAACCCTGGTGTCCTCTCTATACCTCTTCGCCCTGGCACAGTAGGGCGTCCAGACGGTGGTGTTCCGTCATGACGGCAAGCTCGTGCAACATCAAGAACACGACGACGTAGACCGTGAAGAAGGACGTCCGTATCTTCTTGCAGCAGATCTTCTCGAGGTCTTCCAGCACCTGCTCGTGGTACTTGAGCATTACTATATGGCTGATCGAGTTGATCTGCTTGGTGATCGTCGGAGGTGTTGGGACCCGGTCAAGCAGAGGATGGAAGTCACCCTTGGCCGGCATCATGCCCAGACAGCTGGCGCTTTTGGTGTTTCTGTCGTAGACCCACGAAGGATGCATGCTGACGTCTGGAGATGGAACCTGTCAGCATGCAAAAGGGTGACCAGACGGAGATTTAAGAGTCAGAAAAATACGGTCGGATGGAAAACCAAAGTGCCGGATGGTACCTACGGAGTGCAAAGCGTAGCTTGAAGAAATTCAACAAAAGCCTTTGGTCAACAACATTCTCGGCGTCGCTGACTCTGTTGTAATGCTCCAGCGCGTTCTTGTAATGGTCGAGGATGAGCTGGTTGGCATCGCCCCTCTTGGTCTTCTCCTCCCAGCTGCCGACGGCATTGGCCTCGACGTATTCGTCAAAGGCTTTGCGCGTTTCGTTGACGCTGGCGAGGGCGTATGGCTCGAGGGCAGTCTTCCGGACCTCGCCGCTTCCCTCGTCCAGCCAGATATAGTTGACTTGATCACCGGGGCTTTCCACGAACCGCCTCACTTCGATGGTCATGGGCACCGAGCAGAGTCCCCGCATCACCAGGCTGATCCTATACGTGGTATCACCATCCCATAGTCTGGGACCGGGGACTTTAGCAGGGGACCCCCAGGCTTCACAACCCGCCGTATTGGGATCACGGTATAGCACGACGTCGGAGAGTTTGGTTCGAATGCAAGGCTGTCGGTGGACGACTTTGGCGGAACTCATGTCGACTCGGGAACACGTAAGGCAGGGCCCTTGGCGGTCGTTCGGGTTGACATCGCACTGCGTTTGCAATTAGCCTCCAAAACGAGCTCTGGTTGGTTCAAAGGGGGTGTGTTCCGTGCAGCTGTAGACATACTTTGAGGCGCTGCATGCGGCATCTGATGCAAGCACCAATCTGCCTGGTGTCCGCTATAGCTCGGCGTTCTTCCTCCGTCATTGTACGTTTTCTTCGACTACCTGTCTTGGCTCTTTCGGGGCCCGCTCGCTTCTCGTGTCCGAAGATGGCATTGCTCTTCCCGGCGGCGCCGTGGTTGAAACGCATTTCAACCTCGGGGCTCGGTCTAGCCGTTACGGGCTCGATGCCATGGGGCGGAGATGCTTGGGGATGCGTCATAAGTTGATGCTCAGGAAAGGGGAATCGGCGAGGGGTCACGATGCACATGTCCTTAGGACTACACGAGCCGCTGGACAACGCAATTGTGCTGGGCGGGGGCGATATCCAAGTCGAGCATGTCGCAAGCCCAGCCGACACTTCCCAGTGTCTCGGCTGTCCACAACAATCCGCTACTCGTTCAGGGCCAAGTGTGCCACCAGCTGTCTGACGTGCGGTTGGATAAGGGCCAGTCCTGTAGCAGCCAGCCAGTTGCGAGGGATTGGCAAAGTTGGAATATTGGCTTCCTAGGGAAGCCACCGCTGAAGTCATCGGTTGCAGTGTTGGTTCATCGAGGCACCTAGCGTGAACAGAAGAGCCCAGAGCCTCTAGCGGATATAATTCTTCGGCCGAGTGATACGAGCCGTCGATGGGATGGTAGTACTCGTGGAATGGAACTGCGGCCGCTTGAGCTACGGAGAGGCCTTCGTACTCCTCCCAGTGTGGCTGCGTCTGAGTGTCTGCGTACGCGCCAAGGTGGGTTGGATAGAAGGGGGCTTGGCCATGTCCCGTAGTCTTGGTATCCTGAGATCAGTTAGCCACATATCCCTCTTAGGACTCGGGTCGAGCCAGACGTTGTTGCCGCGAAATTGATACAAAGGAGGGGAAAGTTCGAATGGAGCTGTGATGCTTTGTGAGGACATGACTCGCCAGAGACAACTTACAGAATAGATAGGGGCAGCATGGCTCGGCCAAGTCTCCGGGGCTTCCGAAATCTCCATCTTCGGCGAACCGGCCGGCAGACGGCACCTCTTTCTTGGTTCCCAGGAGTTGCTGTGGTCCGATGTCCAACTGTCCGAGTGTGGACCGTGGCGACTGCTTGGATAGTGTGGACACAACAAACTCGCTCAACTGCCAACCTTGAACCTGGCTGCCGGTGGAAGGAAGGACAGACAAGGATATGACACTCCCAGGTTGTGACACTATTTGGTCAGCTATGATATCTTGCGAACAGGTTGATGCAGGCTGAAAAGATGTGACTGGAAAACGTTGATGTGAGCAGCAGAGTTTGGTCGCACAATCGGCTGTTGATATTACAGGAATCCAGGTTATTCAGTTGATCGGAATATTCAGTCGACCAGAACACCAAAAGCAGCTCTACGAAAGCACAGTGGAATTATGTTTTCTGGCATGTCCCTTTGTCTATTTTAACAGAAAACGGGTGGCACCTTGGCGTCCCAGTGGAAAAGGACGAGCTCCATCGTCACTACCCAACCACAGAATCCGAACTCTCTCTCGCCTGGATCCCTCATAGCCGCTAGGGAGGTTTTCTTATTTCAGCTCCTCCCCGGCCCATCTTCAGCGAGACGGGCTCCCTGTAGGCAGTGAGTGGCCGACCATATCTCTCTCATCCGTCTGCCCATCTACACCAATGGGGGGTGCCAATGCAAAAGAGAGGCGAGCATTGTGCGCTGCAGTGGTTCGCTGCATGACTGTTTGGGCCCCAGTCCACGGAATGACGCGCTGCTTGAGTAAAACACAGGTTCACACTGGCCCATGCCAGTGTATGTGTAACGCATATGCTGGGGCAGACTTGGACAATCTGGGACAAGCTGGGGGGGATCTATTTTACAAGACGAACAAGTGCTTTTTGGCTTCCGATTGTTGAAGAACCCTGGCACGATCAGGTGGTTTGTATGCGGGATGGGCATGGGGGGCCAAGGGGTGACTGGACGGGGCCGAAGAAAGCTGGCGAATGTGAGGTTAGTGCCCTGTCCGTACCCATAATGGCGTGCAGCTCATCGGCTTGACTGGCTCGGACTTCGGAGTAGCCATCAATCTAAGAGTGTCTCTCGGTTTCGGATGGAATCAACCGGACCAGAAGATGAAGATGGAGGGGGCGTCGAGGTTTGCCACTCTCTCTACAAAGGAAAAAGAAAACGCCATTAAAAGTCCGCAGCACGTTTACTCTGCATTTTACAAGATGCATCATGATGTTGTCCCGGTGCACCGTGGTAGTTTGGGTCTCGTACCATCGCTACGTAGTGCCTCACTGACACACGACGGTTATGACGGAATGCCTCTATCTTTTTCTCTGCAGACGGTTGAAAGTATTCGACAAGTTGATTTGAGGCCATGCTGGTGTCGAAAGTGATTCGGGGGCACAGTAGACGAGAGCGGGTTCTTCCGGGTCGAGAACGAACTTCACCACGAACTAAGGGTGAAAGGGGGTAAGGCAGCGAGTGGATGTTGACTTTTCTTGGCCGTCATCATGCGTTTGCCCTGCTTTCCAGCCCTCGCGAGTTTGGAGATAATGCCATGGGAGCTAGCTGGGTGCCGATCTGAAATCCGCCGTACCTCGATCTCTCATCTGGAAGGGCTGTCTTACAACTTGCTTATCTCCGTCCACGTGGAATAGGACTTGAGGCCGGCTACCATTGAGTGAGATCAAGACAAAGCCTCTTTGACAGCCACATGCCATCCGCCCACCTTGGCCAGGTTTGTGGCTACCGCAGGGCATTCTTCAACCAATAGCAGATCCCGAAACCAAACCCCGAGACAGAACAACTTTTCGAAAAGCGCATGCTCGAGTCCTCGCTATCACAAAGACCTAGCGTAGTTGTCTCCTTTCCCACAACGCCTGGACTTGGGGGCTGAGTAGCCGTAAGGCAATGTCTAATTCTGGTGGATGCTCGCTCCTACGGCCGAGTTTAGTTTAGATTAGCAATGCTGGTCAATATTTTAGCGGGGATTTCACGTCGCTTTCGGTGGGGGTTTCAATGTTTGTAATCGTTGATCGACTCCAGCCTCCGTCCCATGTGACGAGACAGGGAACAGCAACCCGAACACAAGGCTCAACGGGTCTAGGTTTTCCACCGAATCATCGCTCTTTGGCGGGCTGTTCTAAAAGGGTAAACAGTAACCAGGTAGTCATATGATATTTAGCTCGAAAAGCACAGGATATTCCTCGCCATGGTGGTCACGGGCTGGACTTGGATGGCAATTTCAGCTCAGCTTGAACAGTAGGCGGAACTGGGACAAGGCAACCATTACAGGGCATACAGCGCCGACAGTAAATGCAGCAGACAGGTGTCACTCACTAACAGAGCCTATCGGTTCAGTTGGGCTACGACGTCCTTTGCCTGATTCCGCTCCTGTCTCCCCCTCCCAATAGGTAGCATCTGACCGCAAAGGGGCTGAGGAGATCAGAGGCTTAAGCCCTGAGACAGCACATTCCTGGCATCCGCAGAGAGGAAACAAGCACTGTCTGACCACATGGAGTAGCCGCCTTTCGGTGGTAGTCATTCTACCTCAACAGTTTCATGCCCTAGCGTCATTCCCCAGAGACACGCTCACTCCCTGTCTCCGCCGTCATCAAGACGAAAGTTCCACAACATAGCTCCCTTCCTGCTCTCTGTTCAGCTCTGTGATGATATGGAGTTTTAGGTTCCACAAGGGGCTGGGAGGCTGGAGAAATGATGGCTGGATCGATGTTGAGATTGATTGCGCCGATCGACTACTTGGCACTCCTCAGACCGTCTGATGTTGTCCACTTTCTTGAGTCATTGTATCAACCGTTTCGTCACAGGGAATGATCAAAAAGTAAGACAGGAGACAAGAAAAGCTAGGGAGAAACATATGAGAGAACACGCCTCCTCACCCATTGCCCATTGGGAATCTCTTTGCGACATTGCGAGACAAGAACGGCAGGGGAGGGGGGGCGATCCCTAGAGGCTACGAAAAGCCCTATCTCCAAGGATCGTTGGAAGTAAGTAACACGGCCAGGCCGCTCAAGTCATGGCAACTACACCTTTTGTCACCACCAAAGCCTTCGCGCATTTTTTATCTTCCAGTGACTTCTGCCTATACTGTTTGTTCTGGGCTGGCTAGACTGAGTAAATGTTTCTTACCGTACAGGAGCACCTATGCTTGAAGCAGTGGGCCTCCGTGTCGAGTTTCTCTACTGACACTCAGATTCACACACAGGGTACATGATGTGGGCTTTCGGTCTCCGAAGTATCCCGTACGTACACTGGATTGACCAAAAAGGCGTTAGCGCTTCCTGGAAACGGTACACCCTCATTGTAACTTCTTCTGTGCAGTACCTTTTGAGATGATAAACTCACAGCTCACACGATGATGCTGCCAAGGGTACCTGAGTTGTTCGGAAAGTAGTAAACAGACACATGATCTTGTTGGCAGTACAGGGTCCTGGGTGCTTCTTCAACACCCAGAGGCAGAATGTGGTGCTGGCGCCGATTGTCGAGCACGTCATCAAACTGAATCAAAGTGAGCCCTCTATGATTGCTGCTTCGTTAGGCAAGGTCCCCAACCTCGACAACAAACTACAAGCTTCCAAAAAGCACCAATCGGGGTCTTTTGTATACAATACGAGTCACTGAGATGTTTAAACTTACTGCCTGCGAGTCTCTGAGCCTTGACACTTGCCAAGATGAGTTACTGACTAGCAGGCGGCGTGGGCAGTGAACCCCGTCGGGGATGAGTACATGAAGAGGAGCCGACTGGCTACGCGGATGAATGAGGGCATTCCGGATCTGTACAGGGGTACATAGATGCCGCCGAACTTGCAAAAGGTGTACATCATCCAGTAAAACGTGAGTGTATCAGCCACTTCGCCGCGCATCCAGCCTGCATCATGTCCTCTCGCGGAGGCTGGCAAGAGGGGACGCCTGACAAGAAGCCCTTTTGACCCCCCTCACACCCTCAACTGGGCACCTGCTTTAAGTACCTGACTTATCTGTACTAGTAGCAAAGCAATGCCATTTCACTTTCCCCTTGCTGTTGCATTCCCACTACCCGACGCCGAATGGAGATGGAGCCGAAGAGAGGCATGAAGGCCCGGCGCGGGCCTGGTGTCACTGTGTCTAAGTCAGTCTTACTGCTTTCTTCTTCGTCTGCCAAGTCTTGAACTAGGGGCTCCAAATGGGGTACCAAGGAGCACCAAGCAAGGGCCTGTCGGACCGCGGACCGAGCCCTGGAATTTTGGCTGACTTGGAATCATGGTGTTGAATGCCCGTTCCTGGTTTCATTCCTGCATTGTTCTCTCCGTTCTCCCGACGCCAATGTCCCTGCCGCAGCAGCATCTCGCTTGTCTTCTTGGATCTCGACCTTTATTCTACGGGCGTGGCGTTGAGCAGATAAACAACTGAGACCTTTTCCACGACTGATAATGTCGTTTAGAAAGCGACAATCTAGACCGCCTACTAAGATTCATCCGCGTTAATTGGCGGCCTCTCATCTGCGGTCTAGGCCGTAAGGCTACGTGATCTTTGGAATTGCAACACGCCGATCAATGGCAGGAAGAGCTTCATTACTCAAGGCCTTAGTTTCCTCCATGGCCTTCAAAGCGTAATAAATCATTACTTAGATACATCGTACTTTGCCCCAGACTTTGGCAATATGATCGATTCTCTTCTTTTATCTGGACACGACCACGCCCACGACACTAGCTTGTTTAGTCTCCAGTATGCCACGAGACCCTGATCACTTTGACGAGAAACCCACATTCCGGAACGGAGATATTGCCGCTACCTACCTAAGCTTATTGGATTGTGTGGCGGAGTTTGTCGGACTTTAATGTAAGACGCGTCACCCCTCCCCCCGTTACTCTACGCCCGAGAATTCCTCTCTTGCATCTGGATACATACTTCTGCCAACTTGCGTGCCACCACTGTAAAGACGCGCCACTCGAGCCATTCTGTTTCCGGAAGTGCCACGCGAAGATTCAGCCCTAGTGATAGATAGAGTAGCCGCAACGGCCGTAACGTTTTGCAAGTTGCAGCTTCTTCTACCTGCCCAGCGTCTAGCGTGGACTGCTAGTGGCGGAGCCCTTGGAGAGATGGTGACGAAAAAGGTCCTACGACGATGAAGATTCCTTCCCGTACAGCGGTTGAGAACGACTAAACTACACATTATCAAGGCTTTGTCATGATCAGAACAAGACACTTTTGAACGCCATCAGGGCTTGCTCCCAATCTGTTACATGATGCAGATGAGAAGGGATTTGCCGTCAAGAGACTGCCGACTGAATCATGGGGCGTACTTAGTCCTCCAGACAACTACGGCTATGGGTAGCCTCACCTCTTTTGATACTAACCGGGTTGCGTGCCTTACCCAGCGCCACCTACTATCGATGATTTGCCATTCATAGATAAGGTAAGCTATGGTGCCGGTTCCACTCTCGATGCTCTTCCCATCACTGCACCATGCCCATGCTTTTGCTGCACGCAGGAAACAAGGATGATGTACTAATCCCACTTTGCGTCGCCTGGCACACGGCCCGCGGAACTGTCACCCAGACGCCAGTTGGAACCCCACCCCTATCGGACTCTGTGTTCTTGGTGTTTGGGTTTCCTTGGAGCCTGCTGTCGCCAAGCGAGTGCAGATGGACATCCCCTGGCAGAGCCACAAGCCACCAGTTCGGTGCTAGTGCCCAGAGCTCGGAAAATGCTACTTGTAGGTTGCCACGTCGCCCAGACATAAGGCGGCACTGGTTTCATCTCGATTAATCCCGATCCAAGAGGGCTCGACTGCCACCCGCCGGATCGCACCGGATCGTAGCACACGGCAAACAAGCATTCGCCATACAGGTACGCTGTGTTCACCTTGAAAAGACGGGATGGGCATTCCTGCCCGGTTGTTTACCTTGCAACAGGGCCCAGGCCCGGAAAGCCTCCGGTCATATTCAGCTCATTATTGGACAAGCCGGTCGTGAAGAGCATCCATCAGACTTATCACCCTCAGCAAGCCAGCAAGCCACAGTGTGTGCTACGTGTTATACGACTTGGCAATAGACTAGCCCCCACACCGGTGAAGATGTCAATCTATGTGCAGAAAAGCTGTGTACCCCCGATCACACAATGGGCACCAGATGGCATTCGCATGTGGTCGACGTGGGGATCGAGACTCGTAGCCGAGGCGGTCCTTCTCAAAGTCGCAAGAGTACAACGATATACGAGCGAACAAGTTTATAGAAAACACCGTACAAGTGCCACGACTGACACTGAGATTCATACATGGCTTCTATGAGAGTCCAAAGCGCAGTATCAGAAGCTACGACCATCCGATCAACGAATTGTGCTGCCGGTGGTGGGTGATAAGGAGGGTCAGACCATGAATGGACATCGTGACCGATCTCGCAAAAGCACCAAGTCCCTCCGATCAGGGGTCGACATGGGGGAGGGGACACACGCCTCGGACAGAGGATCAGGATCAAGGGTATGGGGCTGGGGGAGGGGCCAGAACCCTGCCCAACGGCATCGCCCCGTCATGCTTGATTGGGGTTCCTAAACGCATGCGGGGGAAGTCGGATAACGCACCTTGTTGCTGCATGACATCGTCTGTTAGTGCCATTTTTACCCTGTCTTTGAGGAAAGGGGAGAGGAGAGAAGAGGCTCTGCTCTGCCTAGGCAGGTAGCTGATGGCGTGCGCCGAGACAATCAAGACCGGTTTTTGAGGGTTTGGTTTGCATGTTTTCTCATGGATAAAGCAATCTTGTCTTAATTGTACTATGTTGGAGGCGTAATATCTGCTGGTAGGAGATTCCATTTGGGCTATGGCGGGCGCGGCGCGGAAAGCAGCACAACATCTCGTCATGAGTACAACCCAGGAGAGAACAATTCGGACTCAGAGTCCGATCACTCGACAGCAGCCGAGGTGCCACGATCCGGGGTGCTCAGAGACAACGAACAGCCACCTGCAAAGCAGATGGACGCCACAACTAAGACTGAGACAAGATGGAATCAATCGACCGAACAGGGCCATACTAAGAAGAGCAGGTGAAAGAACGTGAGCCAATGACGAAGGTTTCTGAAGAAGAAGAAGAAGAAGAAGAAGAAAAAGCAAAACAAGAACATGCATGCCGCAGATGTTGAATCTGCCTACCGGTGCACAACCTCGGGCACCCGCTCCCTTGGACGCGTCACGCGCGCCGCCCTCCTCCTCTCCCGCGCTGCGTGCCGTCCCATGTTACAACCGTTCGGCCCGTCCAGTCTTCCCCCTACCCATCCCCCGCTGGGAAGACTAAAGGGTCCCCTAAACCTTGCTCCAACGCAGGAGAACTGCAGCGGCGATGACTGGCAGCACGCTTGCCAACTCACCTAGCCCGGCAAACTCGGGCGGGATCCTCGCGTGGACAAACGCGCCGGCCCCGAGGAGGATGGCCACCAGGTTGTAAGCGAAGCTCCAGCCGAAGTTGAAGGCGATCCTGTGAATGGCCTTTCTGCTGATGGAGATGGCGGTGAGTATGCCGGCTAGGCTGGGCCGCATGAGGACCACGTCGGCGGCCGACTTTGCGACATCAGTACCCTCGTTCATGTGCACGCCGATCGTGGCCTGGGCCAGCGCGACCGCGTCGTTAGTACCGTCGCCACAGAATATGACAACTGGCTCCTTTAGACTCTTCCACGGACCGTGGCGGGTTCCTGTCGTGGTGTGTGGCCGCCGAGCCATCAGCGTCTGGATGTAAGCTTGTTTATCTCCGGGCGTGCAGCGAGAGCGGACGTGGCCGTGGGGAATCCCCAGCTGAGTGGCTACTCCTCGAACGGCGCCGTCGTCGTCGCCAGAGAGCACATGGACCGCAATCCCGGACTTCTGCAGCGTCGCAATGGTCTCGAGAGCATCGGGTCGGATGGAGTCTTCCAGACCGAACACGGCGGCCAAGGAGCCATCGATGGTGAAGCAGAAAGCGGTGTAGCCCTTTGTGAGGATCGGCTCGACTCTTGGATCCGTGGAGAAGCCGAGCCATCGCGAGTTACCCGCTCGGAGTTTCCGCCCAGAAACAGTTGCCTCGACGCCTTTGCCAGTCAGGGCCTTGGGGTCCGACACGGTGGAAGGGGAAATCCCTTGGGCCTTGAGATGGGCAGCGACAGCGGCAGAAACGGGATGCTTGATGCTGCCAACGAGACCTAGAATCAAACCCTTGGTTGATAGGACATCCTCCGCAACATAGTCTTCCTGAGCAATCGTCAATTTCCCGTTCGTAATGGTCCCGGTCTTGTCAAACACCACATGTGACGTTTTGTAGGCAACCTCGATGCTGTCGGCGGACTTGAAGATGACGCCTCTCTCCGCAGCAACGCCGCTGGCGATAACAATGACCATCGGTACCGCGAGCCCGATGGCGCATGGGCAAGACACGATGAGGACCGTGATGGCGTACGTGACGGCCTGGATCGTGGCCTCGGAGCCGGATTGCTTGCGAACAGTAATGCCGACGGCGATCCAGATCGAGAACGTGATGATTGTTATGCCTACCACCACCGGGACAAAGTACGACGCCACCCGATCGGCGATATCCTGGATCTTGGGCTTGGAGAGCTTGGCCTCGTCAACCATGCCGGCGATGTTGCTGATGGTGTTGTCGCCCGGGAGACGGGTCAGACGGACGTTGAGGGTTCCGGAGCCGTTGATGGATCCGGCAATCAGTGAAGATCCAACGTATTTCTCGACCGGCTTCGATTCTCCGGTCATCATGGACTCGTCAAGCTCAGAGGAGCCCGAGATCACCGTCCCATCGGTCGGGACTCTGGACTCTGGTACGACTTTGAAGACGTCCCCGTACTGGAGAAGTCGTGCGTCGATCTCCTTCTCCTCGCCTGAGCGGTCAACAACCAACGCCGTAGAAGCCTGCAGCGATCGGATGGAGATGGATTCCACGGCCTTCTGGCGCGCCAGGGCGCTGACATATCGCCCAACCATGATGAGTGTGACAAGCAGCGTGCTAGTCTCGAAGAATTCGCCGGTCGAAAGAGGCTTGTGGGAGACGAGGAAGCCGAATGATACGACGGAAAAGATGTATGCAGCACTCGTGCTCAGGACGATGAGCAGGTCCATCTCGATGACTCTCGAGAAGATCAAGCTCTTCAAGGCTTTGGGGTAGAACGGTCCTGCGACGACCACCTGCACAATAGTCGCCAGGGCCAGGGATGCGGAACCGTAGGCCAGCTCCCTCTCGGGGAGAGGGGCCCAGGCCATGACGAGGACCGGAACGGTCAAGGCGATCGAAAGCAGGGTGATGAGCCCCATGTTGCGTACATGCTTGCTGCCGGCCTCCAAGGTCGGATCAGCGCGAAGCGGCGCCAGCTCCACGGGCGCACCCCAACCCTTATCGACCAGATCGCGAGCTCCAACGACCTCTGCGTCAAACTCGACATGGACGGTTGTCTTATCCACTGCGCGAACGTCCGTGACACCCTCTGGCCAGGGCTGGTTGATGAAGGCCGCAGTGTTGCCGGGGGCGAGGACATCGATGCTGGCGCCCTGGCTGGTTATCTTCTCGCACTTGAACTCGGTCGTTCGCTCGAGATGTTTGATGACCTCGACCACCGAACCAGCGCCCATATCCAAATCGAACTCGGCGCGCGCCAGCACCAGGCTGGTCTTGAGATTCTTGACCGCGCCGACCGTCGCAAGTGTTCGCCTGAGCTTGGTCTCGCAGCCCGTACAAGTCATGCCGGAGATGCTGAGAACGACATGCTCCTTTCCGGAGAGCCCCCGTTCAACGTCGTTGGTCACATCTTTGGTCACGTCGCTGACCACTCGCTTGGATGTCTCTACGATGGCATCTGTCGCTTCAGTTGCATCGCAGCAGGAGTCGGCACAGGAACCCGCAACGCTTGGGGCCTTTGGCTTTGCACAACATCCCTTGGAACAACCGTTGCCCTTGACTCCATAGCCAGCGGAGCGGGACGCCTTCTTGTCGCTAGTGCGTCCGTTCGAACCACAGGCAGTAGCTGGTGCTCCTTTAACGCAGCATGAGTCGATGGAGACGCGAGAGCGAGACGACTTGATGGAAGAGCGCTTCTGAACGGGTCGTTCACGAGGAGCACAGCAAGACTCTTGTCCAAGGGCCAGTAGAGCCCGGCAGATGCAGCCCAAGGCTTCAAGCTTGGCTTGGTAAGTCCTGCGGACTGTGCGAGCGTGATCGCGGCATGGCTTGCCGTTCTCGCCGCCTGTACAGCTGTCATCGCTAGCGGTCGCTGCAGGGTATGTCAGCTGCGAGCACGGCTATGATTGTCTTCGGGATAGATTTGCATGGTACCTTTGGACGAGCGGCGCGAAGAGAAAGACTTCTTGGCGGTGCATTCGCGAAGAGCGAGTCGGTCAATGCAGGTTGAGTCGCAACAAGGGGATGTCTTGCCCTCGCAACAGCTGGGTGCCTTGTCCTCTGTTACCTTTACCTCCGGGTTAGACGGCGAAGACGAGCAGCATCCTTTGCCACAGTCATCAGTTGGCTGGGGCTGCGGAGTACAGAAATCGGCGCCGATGTCTCGTTTGATGGTCGAGTCTTTTTTCATCCTTGGCTCGGCCTTTGTGTCACAGCAGCCCTCGTTGCAGGCATCCGCAACTGGAAGTCTCGGCGCGCAACAGTCATCCGTGACATCAGTGGGCTGGGGCCCGCAGACATCCATTGCTTTGACCTCAATGTTTGGGCCACAGCATGCTTGGGAGCAAACGTCCTCAGATTTGGGCTTGGGGGGGCAGCAGCTGTCGACGATGACCTCCTCCTGAGCACTGCAACATCCTTTCTTGTCGTCATCGGCTGTCACTTCAACGTTGTCGGGCTTTGCGGCGGTGGTCTCCGTGATTATCTCATCCACCGAGCCACAACAGGGCTTTGCGCAAGTGCCAACATCTTCTTCGGGCGGGACACAGCAGTCTTTGACGACTGCCTGGCCGGATCCAAGTTGGGCGTATTCAGAAGCTGGAGTCGAGGAGCAGCAGCCCTTTCGGCAATCATCGTCATTATCGCGGTTTTTGTCAGTCGGGGATCGGACAGATTGGAGACTGTCGTCCGCCTCGACCGGCTCAGCGCAAGAACCCGCGTTGTCACAGCAGCTGTCAATTTCAGCCGGCGTTTCAGTTGGAGTCGGTGAGGACCCGGGATTGGAATCGACGGGTTGATCCTTGGAGGGACCACAGCATCCCGATCCGCAAGCCATTGCAGCGGAGTCTCGTAATCGTTGCAGTCGGATTTCTCGTCGGCGGTGAACAGCTACCGCGTGTGGTGTTTGATGGTTTTGAAGGACAAAGAAGATGCGATGGCGCCTTGGCGAAGATGAGGACAGCTTCCGGAACCCAGAGTGGGTCCCGGAAGCACGTGTCGGCATAATGGATTAGGCCGTATCCACTTTCTCGGAGCGGCTCGGCCGATGATTGATCCTCCCCCGCATCAGCCACGTTTGAGGCACACTCAAGCCACTGCCATCTACAGAGGGCTATGTACAGCTTTCTCATTGATATTACCTTGTCCATGAGTCGAGCCACGGCCCATAACAGAAAACTTGAAGCGAGAACATGTCATGTGGATACACGATAGTGCCATGATGCAAGAATGCCCCGATCCGGTCCGGAACTTGGTCCAAGACGGAGATGGCATTAGGAGCATGAGTACCCCTCCCTCGCCCTGTGTCCTCTTTTGAGAGAACAAATAACACTTTAATTCCTTCGTTTCCTACACATATGCAGTGCGGCAGCTACAAATCCCCATATTTCCATCAGCAGTTGTGTTGGGATAGAAGGCGAGTGTCCTATGTTCTAGAAAACGCACGATTATACCCATGACCCATCTGGACTTGTTTAAGATAGTGTTAGAACAACAGAGATAAGCAGAAGTTTCGTTTAAGAAACATCTCAAGCAGATAACCGTACCCCGAATCAATCAGCCACACACTCATACACATCCGGCGTCGCCCATAATGCCTCTCTCTGTGGTCTTGAGTAGTGTTGGCCACAGTCAATGTGATCTCAGTGACTTCTGACTCTTCTTCGTCGACTTGCCTGACGAGGACTTGTGCCTCTTCGAACTGTACTCCAAGTCGGCCCGATGTACTGATCCGCGACCAGCCGAGGCTGAGGCCGAGGACCTACAAGACGTGCTACTCGAGACAGACGACTTGTGGGAAACGCTGCTCCTTGAAGATGAGCCCGATGTAGAAGGCGAAGTAGTCTCAACCTCCTCGTCAACGGGAAGGAAGCCGTTGATCTTGGACAGGGCCGAGCCCCGGCGGTGCGAGCGAGTAGCTGAGCCGTACCCAAACTTGCGGCTGGCCGTTCCCTTGCGAAGCTCACCGAACGTCATGTCAGGGGTCGCCGCCCGGGTCGCGGCTGGATTCGCTCGGTTAGCTACATCATCGAGCGTTATAAATCGGGTCGTTTGAGGCTTACGGTAGCGTGTGCACTCCGCACAGCAGCCGTGGTCACACGTCCGGGTCTCATCGGTGGAAATCCCACCGTAGTCCTGGTCCGGCATCCGCTTCGGCATCGTACACCAACCCTGGTCATTGGGTCCTTGGCCACACTGGCAGCATGTCCAGGTCCCGCCCATAGCCTTGAACTGACAGTTGAGAAGCGGACAGTCGGTATTGCTGGGTTGCGCCGTTGCGTAGCTGACATGGCTGCACGGTGTCTCGACACCCGTTTCGAGGTCGATCATGGCGGAAGGGCAGTAATGCCAGTTGATCGAGGTGTGAGAGCACGGATGCCATCGAGGGTGACCATGACACATTGTGACGACGGTAAGATTACAGGAACTACTATATGATGGTGTGGTATCAAAAGACAATGAGAGTGATTTTGGTCGCGACGGTCTAGTAAGGTTAATGGCGGTTGAATTGTTGAGGTGACCAGATCATAGAGAGTGGCATCGTTCCAAACAGCAAGCTCAGTCTTATATACACCATCTCATGGGCTGTTTGATCACGATTCTCTGCACATGATGCTACTAATCCTTAATCTCAGCGTTGCAATGATCGCTTCGCCATTCAGATCACCCACCCACCGACGCCTTGCTTTCTTTCTTTTCTCACGTCCACTGATACACATCCAATCCTCGCCAACCATCCCGACCATCACCATGTAGTTTGCACCCTATCTGGCATTACTGCCGCCTCATCACAGTGATGCCTGTGCAACCATACCCTCGATTTGCCCCCGATGGACCGTCTTGGGGCTCCCAATGTCTCGGGGCCATATATTAGATGAAGAGAGGATGATGCGTTGAACCTACAACGATGAGGGAGAACACCAAGTGGGCGACCAATGAGACCGTCGTGGGGTGTAGCCAAGGAGATCCAGCGGCATCGCGTGCGAGTCTAGTTGAAGTCCCCGGCGGATAGCTGCAGCTTGTACTACACAGATCCGCCCAGTATTGGATATTGGCGATCTCCACGATCCTTCTGGTGTCACCCGACTTTGACCGGATGTATGGGAAAACTTAGTCCACGAGTGAGTAAACGTAGCGGGCACCGATCCGACGTCCCGGTGCCCTGGATGTCCAGATCTCGCTTGCGATGTGGCAGGAAGGAGTCTTTTCCATTGGCCGAGGCCATGGTCTCACGATAACCAGCAAGATTCCATCGGAGCTAAGACTAGTTCCGAGACTTGGCATCGCCAATTGGTTGGGATCTAGTTGACGGGGAGGATAGTGGCGTGATGAGAAGAAAGCTTGGGGGCTGGATCGAATGCGAGAGTGCAGGATCTGGGGCTCGAAATAGACAGATCTCTAACGTTGGTACTTTCGCCTATGAAAAGGCACCTCGATCTGATGATCGCGATATGTCATCTTGCAGGTCTGTACCAAAGTTTCACCCTACGATAGTGCCACACTGAGCTCGTAATGGCGGCTAGGGTAGCCCACAGAGAGACTGTTGTGATGGTAATAGTATTGAGATAGCAACTTGAATATGAGAGATCGACAACGACAGAATGTCCGAGACTATGAAATCCAAAGTCCATAAAAGGTGAACACTTGTTTTTTATTGCGAAACCCCCGCAGCTGGTCACGCCAGTCAGACGATCGTAAGATCGATCAAATTACCCTTCGCCCAATTCGAATGTTGTCGATATGAGCCGTCGAGCCTAAACCGGAACCATTCCAAACTCTCACAACCCACAGAGAATTATGATTAGGTCTACTCTTAATCCACCTCACCATCTCTGTTAAATATCGTACAGCCTAGTTATCAACAGCCGCGGTACAGGTCGCGCAGCAGATGTGCTCGCAGCGGTACTCATTCCCGTCAATGATCATGACACAGCTGCATCTGCCGCTATCGTTCCAGCCCTTGCCGCACCAGCAACAGTTCCAGCACCGGTTGCGTACTTCATAAGGGCAGTTTGCCAGGGGGCACTTGGGCAACGGGTAGCCCGGGGGAGGCGGATAGGGGATGTTCTGCTGAGTGACGTCTCTGCAAGTTTTGCGGTTGGAGGAATCCTTCCTCGAGGGCGGTTGTGCCTTCGAGCAGTGGCTGACCTGGGTCTGGACATGCTCACACGGAAGTTTGTAAGAGATGATGTTGCACATTGCGTGAGCTGTGTTGAGTCTCTGGCGTTTAAGGGTCGGATTTTATGTAATTGATGACTTGAAAGTTCTCTAGAACCCTGCGGTAAGTGCTGAGTAGAAGTGTGATTTGTGACTTGGAAAAAGCGAGAGGAAATTCTTGGAGTTAGGATTCTGCAAGATGGTTTTGCTACATCAGCATCCATCTGGAAGACCGGAAATCTAGTCCCATCTATATAGTAGAATGAGGTTTTTGTAGAGATGAAGAAAGAGGCGGGCTCGGCGGCTAGCCCGTATGTGCTAGAGCATGATCCTCCACGATGAATGGCGGTGGCCACGATGTCAATTCCCTTTGCTGACGATCAGTATCCGCTTTGTCGGCACACAAAAGAAATCTGGCCGGCTGAATCGCGAGAGAAAGAGGCAACTGGCTCGCAAATATCATCCCAATAATCAAATAGTTTGAGGCTTTATTGGAACAAAAACGTGGCAGCCAGGTCTCTGATATGTATGAAGGGCCGAGTTGGGAAGTTACATTTCAAGGTCAAGAGCAGTTTGAATGCCAACAGCAGCGACATCGCAAGAAGATCTAGAGAAAGGCAAAAGTGCGAACCAGTTGTGTGAAACATGCAGTTGGATCAAGAGTGTGTCGATTGGCCTATCTTGCTCGATGTGTTGCAAAGGATACCAAGCCTCCTCGCCTCCATCCTTCAGCCTCTCTCTCAGAGTTCAACCAGCAAACAGGCTAGTCACGAGTGTAGCGCCTTCATATGCTAATATTGTCCTTATGGAGGGGATATCTTGTCCGTGACTGGTTCTTCTCTCGACTCTTGTACCACTTTACTTCACCCTCTCAGTGAGCAGGCTGCAGGTCTAGGCTCAAGTAGCTGTGGAGCCGCAAGCCCGAAAAATCCGAGGACTTGAATGTGGCTTTCGATAGAAGTCTTCATTTGGGGGCGATGATGCATCCTGAGTTCTCGCGCTCCAGAAATCCTGCTGCCGCTCCGTGAAACGATTCCAAATCACTGTTGAAACTTCCTTGTGTATTCCTCTCGGTCCGTGTTCTTTGATGATTGGGCAATAGGCTAGCTGAAATCAGATAGACTGTTGGAATGTCTCGTCGTAGCAAAACCGTCAAGTGGTGGTGTCGGATGTGCAGTTTGGACAGACGCGGTGGTAGCAGAAGGTGTCCGGGCTCTTCTTCATCTTGTGTCGGCACCATCGGAGTGAGTTGCTCCCCCGGTTACATTGACAACAAATCCACTGTCCATTTAGCTCCCGTAGACGACAGTTGCCGGAGCTACAGTCGGGTGAGATGAGACAGCCTCCTGTTGCGCAAGGGTTATCGAAATCAATCGACTGGACCGGGTCGTAGAAGACTCGCTCGCAAGGGAGCTGGAACCCTCCGTCCGAGTCCTTTCCGGCGTCCATGCAGAACTCGTAATGAACAACGTAATCTATAGGACGAGCGCAAGGCAGGACGTGATGGTGGTGCAAGTAGGAATAGGTGCACATATTGGCCTTCTGTGTGAGAAATACACTCGGGTTAATGACGAGTTCCAGGATGACGGAGTCCTTCCGTTGAATGATTGTCCTGAAGGGTGTGTATAGAACACTGTCCAAAAGCAAATTGGGTAGACAGCGGGGATCGATCTCAGCTGCAGCCAATTCCCTGGGTGATCGAGTGTTGAGGTAGGACAGAGATGCGAGCTCCGGGAGGTTGCCGCTGACGAGCGCGACAGAGTCCGGACCTTGGGTGTCTGCGGCCCGTTGGCGAACTAGGGTAAACGAACTTGGAGACGCCAGAAGCCGCCTTGGGAGAGTACGCGAGGAGATGTGACTGGTGAAATCAAGTATCAGAACTCGCCTGCACATGCAAGACAATGCGGTGCAGAGAGTTAAGCGAGTATGAAGAGGTCGATGATGCTCAACACCCACCCCTGCTCAGGCTGTCTTGCTGTGACTAGAGTTGGATTGAATGATGCTTGTGAGTGACAATCCACGATGCGTAAGAGAGCAGCATTGGTGTTCTTATACACGACGTTGCAGCATGCTTTTCTGACTCCTGCAATGATGGATTCCAGCCAGCTTTGCCTTACACCAAAAGGTGATCCATACTAGCTAGGCTCAATGTCCATGCCGTTCGCGACCGCGTTCCTGGAATCCAATCACCACGAGCCGTTTGTGTTGTTTCCTCCGGTGACTCTGGGGGGCATGGCACGATTTCTCTACCAGGTTTCAATAATTGACCGCCATTGTCCAACCCATGGGCCGCATTTTCTCACAGTTCATCCGGAGAATGACAGAACACGTGGGGTGTGCGTGCTTACTGGTCTTTCACACGCAGAGCGTTCAAGCATCGATAGCCAGTGGCCATCAAGAAGCCGAGACATAGAGGTACACAGTTGTAACAGAAGGCGATTCCGGGAGGACTCACTTTTCGTCACCCATATTGATGCCACATGAGAAGGGCGTGGCAAGGGGTCACAAACGGGCTTCTAATCCCAGTTCCCACGAGCCTCGCCTGGGATGGTGGTTCTAGCTGTCGGCATTCTCAATTATGAGGTGGCTTGCAAGTGGCTAGATCTGTAGAGTCCAAAATTCTAGACATATTCTAGAAGAATATGACATGAGTGATGAAATTACCACTATCCGGGAGTTGCCTTACTACATACATGGTGACTGTAGGGCTTCTTCACGTCGTCTCAGTATGTTCGGTGCTCGGAACAATCTCAGGCATGCCTGACATGGCCTTGAAAGCCCCAGGAGTAGGAGATTGATTACCCTCGGCAGTTCACCTGTGGCTAGGACCAAAGGATCAAAGCGCTGAACACTGTATATAAAGTCCTATTTGGCTCAATGACACCAAGGAGCGTACATGGTATGGAAGCACGATGTTGTCTTTCCCTGTATTATACTCAAGGTGATTTCTTTCTACCAGAAACGCAAGACTATGCGGCGTACTTCTTGTGTCCTCAAGCTATTGCTATTCTCAAGCTTAATCGAACTCGTCCCGTGTCTCACGTGCTGTTCCGGAGAAATCAACCACAGGTCGTTCTGATCTGGAAAGCTTGAGCAGTATCGTTTGGTGTGACTGTGACAAGACCTCCTTTACTGGTCACTCATACGTTCTTCCGTCACCACTACACTCTTGACATATCAAAAACCGTACGGTGCAGATAGAATTTGTCGGTTCAACAACTGTGCAGCAGTTCATGAATGACTTCATCGAGTTGGCTTGCTCATGTAGTTTTTATACCTAGACCTGTGCCTTTATAGCCCCCATCTGCGTGGTTTCATTCAAGCAAAGATCGCACGTTTGGCAGGATGATTTCAGATTTATGTCAAGTCAATCACGTTCGATGCATATCAATTTTTCTTTTATCTGACAGAAAGATGACTTGAAATCTTGCTTTCAGCCCTCGCTTGTGATTGTCAAAAATGGCACACCACAGAGTAGCTAGAGCCTAGAGGCAGACCTAAGGACTGCCACATCATGCAAGGGGAAATGAGCTCGGTTCTTAGGCTTGAGAGCGCAGCTGTTGGTTCCGGGAAGCTGTGAATCGAGGCATCTGAGTCAAGTGGTGAGCGTAAACCGCCACCAAGGCTAGTTTGACCTGGTTTCCTCTATTCACTCTCTTCACCTTATTCTTGAAGGAACCATCTAGGAACCCGATCGAAGCCACTAATTCGGAATAGTTACCGAACGCATCTAGAAACGGGATCGGTTCTCGGAGTTAAGCACCTGGAGGGCAATTGGTTCCGGAGATACACCATACGATGATACATCTGCATATACATGTGTCTTTCCGTTCGTTGCACAAAGTGAAGCGCCGACTCGGGCTTCTGCCGTCGGTCCGCTAACCAATTTGGACGTGATACAGTCTGGATTTGACGTTCCAAAACGCCCCAATCAGCCGATAGACCTGTCGCGCAGAGAGCTGAAGCATTAACTTCAATAAACCATCCAAATGGCTTGAGCCTGGTCCAAGAATTACGGCCGGACGAACTACATTTGTCCCCTCCTCATAAACAAGCGCAAGCATGGGCTTATGTTGGCTCGGTCTGGACTTGCATCTGCCGTGTCCCGAGGGCGTTTGAACCTTAGTGTGGCGTACTTCAAGGGTTACTCAAGAGGTCTAGGTGCTGGCGCACTCTACGATTCAAGACTCGAAGGGTCCATGTCTCAGTGGACGATAATCTTAACCGAGAGCCAGTGCTTTCAGGGATTCCGCGTATTTGCTGATAAACGATACTGAAGCTGTGTTGCGATGACCCAAGCATTCTGGTACAGTGCCACATGAGAACGAGGGATATCTCCGTACAACCTTGAACTGCAGCGAAGGATTTGTGGTCATTGTTCGGTTAAAACCCAAGTCTTTCTTGCGAAGGAGTTTATCTGAACAGCTGCATCACTCTCATTTTTGTCATTTCAAGCTCTCCATGATACTTAGCAAGGCCCATTGAAAGTCGATGGCGACAGGGTTTCACTGTCGTGTGACCCCAGAGCAGTCAGCTGATTTCTTTTTTTTCCCCTGGAGGGATTAGTCTGCTTCCTCTACGACTTTGCTCATCATTTTTCCTTCACCTGGCATACCCGCGATTTCAAATCATGAAGGGGAGGCAAACACACAAGCGCTGGGAGTCTTGCTGTAGATGTCAAGATCTCCTCTACCTCTCAGATGTTCAAACCTGGCCCACAAAGTAGTGTCGGTATACGGGCTTTCAAATGCAAAGAAAACAGAACATGATTCCGGTGTGTATATAGGACCATGCAGCCCCACAGGATTCATCGGCACGGAGAAACTGTGCTATTCATCGCACTGGGTGTTGATCTTCCTCAGGGTCCAGACGGTGCCCCACCGCGTCCCGATACTAGCGGAGGTCAACATCATGTTTTACACCGGACGAGCACCGGCCCCACCCGGCGCCGGTCTAGCCAACTTCCGCTCCCGTCGAATGAGCGATGCCGCCCAACAAAAGAACGCGGGCCGGCGAGCAAGACTCATAGAAATGGTGCTTGGTCCAACTTACAATCATTTAGATTCTCTACAGCTTGCTCGTGTCGTTTGCAGGCTCCGCCCTGGAGATGAACCTCAAGCTGCCAGAACCAAGTCGAGGCCTAACGTGTCACGGCGTAATGTGTTCAACGTGGAGCCAGATTTCGACTGGATACGGCGCCAAAGAAACCAATGGGATCCGTCACTGTGCGACCGATGTAACTTAAGCCATGGGTTGAGAGAACGAGAAACTCCGACGACCACAAGGATGTTCCGGAACATAGCATGACTTTTGCCCTGTTCGGCCTTCTTAATCCCATTATCCCTTTCCCCATGCTTCCTAGTGCGTCGTGGTCCGCCGCCTTCCTTGTCAGCCACACCCTCTTTTATGCATCACTGTCTCCATCCGAGGTCTCCATTCGTAAATCTCTTACCTCAGCCAATCATGGCGGCCTACCTCACAGCATGTCACTGCTTGTTTTTGAAGGATCCTAACTAGCGAGCTGAGCACATCCTGTCACCATCCCCCGTGGGGCTTGCTGACGCCTATTCGGGGGACGCTCAACAACCAATCCAGCCACCCTCCATGCGGACTATCAATTTTGCCGAATAGTAGCTCACCAGAGCTTACATGTACTCATTTTCTGTTAGGCTGGAGGACACATCCTGGATATAACGCCCGCAGCTAAGATAAAGAAGAACCTCCCGGGTCTGAGACGAATGAAACGCAGGGAGCGAGCTGTGTTGTGCGAGGCGCAAGCGTGGAAGGATCACCACCAAGTATGGCGGAAACACGTTGGTCCTGCCAGCACCGACCGGTGGCAAGGAAGAGCAAGCTGTTTATAACCCTTTAAATCTCTTGTAGCAGGTCCATGTCCATCTTGGTTTGAGATTTGGTATTTCTTCCATCTCGTTAGGCTGCTCGTTTTACTCTCCTGCAAGAATCGCACAGTACTAGCTGTAGCCAGGCTTGTACCTACTGCATACATCGAGGAGTGCCGAGTTGTAAAAGGTAGACACGATGCATGCAATGCATCACGCGAAAGGAGGACCGATGGAGAATGAAACAAGGGCCAGTTGATCTGCGTGTTGTCTCTTCTCGCTTCCCTGAGATTAACCTTCCAACAGATATCATCGCTCTTGTACCATCTCAAAACAATCTATTTATTCACCAGAAGCGACCTCAAGACGGTCGTTTTACCTCAAGCCTTTTTTGCGACTTCCAGCCTCCTCACCAACGGCTTCCGAAACATAGATGACCTGCCCTCTTTCCCCGCATACAACCTCCTTCAGCGCCTGCTTCACGCCATGATTTGGGTATACGCAAGTCTCCTTCTT
This sequence comes from Colletotrichum destructivum, assembly GCF_034447905.1. Lineage (NCBI taxonomy): Eukaryota > Fungi > Ascomycota > Sordariomycetes > Glomerellales > Glomerellaceae > Colletotrichum > Colletotrichum destructivum. The sequence goes on from NC_085905.1 coordinate 2,772,153, forward strand.
TCGAACCTCGCCAACCAGCGCCTGCCAGGTTCGCTCACAGAAGACGCCTTCAACAAGCCCTGGCGTCCCATCTCCTCAGGCCGCATCTCTCCTAATCAAGCTCGGCATGCCATGCTCTACCTCGTGCCAAGTGTTATGCTCTTGGGGGCCGTCAGCGACGCGTTCCGCGAGACTACCAGCTTCATCGCCTTCCTTTGGATGTACAACGACCTTGAAGGCGCGAACATGAGTATCTGGTGGAGGAACCTCCTCAACGGCCTCGGGCTCATGACCCTTTCCGCGGGCGCTACGGCGGTCACGAACGGGCGTGTGGATTACTCGCTTGCCTCTGGGACGGCATTCCATTGGCTTGTCATCACGGGATTGGTGGTCTGCACCACGATACACGCTCAGGACTTACCTGACATCGTCGGAGACAGGGCGACAGGACGGGAGACGATTCCGATTATTTATGGAGACACGGTTGCGAGGGTGAGTCTGGTTATCAGTGTGATGTTCTGGTCCTTTGCTGTACCAGCCTTTTGGGGATTCGGATGGGCTGGATATATGCCCACTGTGGGATTAGGACTGGCTATGAACTTTTTTTCCTTCTGGCGGCAGAATCTGCAAGGTGACGAGGTTGCTTGGAAGCTTTGGTGTTGCTGGTACGCCATCATATACTTGTTGCCTTGTTCGCGGGTCATTTTCGGTGTCATCTATTGACAGAGAGGACAAATCAGGGAACGGCGGTGACAGATATGAAGACATTCGGAAAGGTAGATAACGACAAGCATGTAGACTTACGTAGAGTTAGCCGACCATATGGAAATTGCGGACGGCCGCATTGAGACAGACCTACTTGGAACTGAGCGAGTGCCTTGTAAACAACTGAGTCACGTAACTGTTACATACATTTGGGTCTATGCCGATAAGCTTGGAAGGATGACTTTATCCGTGGTAACGCGAAGACAGTAGACGGATGGTAGACGGACGGCAGACGGACGGCAACCCGCCCGGATCACCTTGGTTCAGAAAAGCAACGCAGCGGCGTGGATACGTCTTAATGAGACATCGGGCCCTAAAGTGTACTGGAAATATCGATAGACACACGAAAAGGACTGATCTATAGCTTGGAAATGCCCACAGCGGAACGTTTGCATCATCGCATTCCTCAGCCGCATCTAGCACGGCAACCACCACGCTCTCTCCCTGCTCCCAACCTGAAGCAACACATTTTCAGATTGGAACAAGCTCGCGGAGCTGAAAACCCCTCCCAGCAAATCACGCGATGCAAGGGTTGGTTGACCGTTCAACCCCTCACCTGCCGCCATGTCTGCCGGCCGTTGTCTTGCCGCAACCGGGAGTGAGCGGAACCTGATGGTCCTAAACCTTGAGCTTTTGTCTTAGACATAGCAGCCTATCAGATAGCCACCAGAAGCTGCACTTCTCGCTGCCGGGCCGTCCCTTGCGCTGGAACTACGGACGGGGTGGAAGCGTCGCGAGGGCACCCGCTTCAACCTTGTAACACGAGGTAATCGCCGAGGGCTCGGAACCCCCCCCTCCCCCCCCACTCCGAGATATCTTTGCGCCTTGGCTAACCAAGAAACAGGAACTGTTCCCTGAATGGTCTTGGCAATACAGAGGAACACTGTTTGAGGATGCAAGTAACCGTGTAAAGGGCCCAACGAACCATGGGTGGCAATGGTGAAAGCCCTACTCATATCCCTTGATCACCGGGACAATATCCCAGGGGGACTGGAAAGATTCCCTCTCCAACGCGTTGTTCCCCAAAGTCTGCTTGCGAATTTGAAGAGCACGCCACACCGTTCCAGTCCAGAATCATCATGAATTTGACTTTGCCCATCCCAAGCCATGTGAGGATAGCAAGATGCCTACCCCGCATACATGATCACATCCCTTGAAGGTGAGGTATCTCAGCTCGCCCTCGGGGCAGCAGATGAATGACACCTTACTCTGCTTTTCCTTAAAAGCTTCGGTTGGGTCGCTAATCGACGCAGCTTCTGATGAGCAGGTTCTTCACCTTCCTCGTAGCTGCAGCGGGTTCTCCGACTGCAAAAAGCCATGTTATCCCTTCGCCATATCTGGGTCATCGTCACCGATGTTGCCCACACCTTATTCGGCTCGTCTTTCTTTGGAGACGCCGCTCAATACCACTTCGGGGGCAGGTTCGGCTTGCTTCACATCGACGCCTTCGCCAAGCATGGACACCCTATCTTCGCTCCTCCCGGCAGCAATATCGACAGGTTTGTCTGCAATTACACTCTCATGACCGGCTTCAAACCATGCGGCACCCCTGAGGACCGGAGCTGCTGGCTCCGCAACTCGGATACGGGAGAAGAGTACAACATCAGCACCGACTATGAGACCAAGATGCCAACGGGTATCACGCGTGTCTACCATCTCAACGTCACAGACGGCTACATCAACGCAAACGGTCTGGATTTCTACGAGGCCAAGCTCTTCAACGACCTCTGGCCCGGCCCGCTCATCGAAGCATGCTGGGGAGACGAGGTCGAGATCCACGTGCACAACCAACTGTCTCATAACGGAACAAGCATCCACTGGCACGGCATCCGGCAGAATCAGACAATGCACATGGACGGCGTCAACGGCATCACCCAATGCCCTGTGGCTCCCCAGACTGAATTTGTCTACAAATGGACCGCCACGCAGTACGGCACCTCGTGGTATCACAGCCATTACTCAGTCCAGTACGCAGATGGGCTACAAGCACCCATAGTACGTCATTCCAAGTCGTGGCCGAGTTTCTCTGGTACAGGGGCAACCGAATACTGATCAAGTTCGACTGGTAGACGATCCACGGACCAACGTCTTTCCCTTATGACGAGGCCATCGAGCCCATCACCGTCACGGACTGGGGTGAGTTGGGAGTCGGAGCCCCCAACCTTATTCCTGTTTGAATCTATTGCCTAAGCATGATGGAGTAACTGACGCGAGGACAATAGCAAACAATAGCGCGTTTGAGAACATTTACCGCAACCCGGACAAGGAGGATATCCTCCTGGGTGGCCTCGGCAACATTGTTCGATTCACGGGCGGCAAGACGGAGAACACCACCGAGATCCCTCGAGGGTACGAGATTTGGTTCGACGACCTGGAGCCGAACCCCGTCACACGGGCCAAACGCTACCTGCTACGCCTCATCAACACGGCCTTCGACACCACCTTCATCTTCTCCATCGACAACCACAACTTCACCGTCGTCGAGGCCGACTTCGTCCCGGTCCAGCCGTTCAACGCGACTTCGATCCTCATCGCCATCGGCCAGAGGTATCACGTCATCGTCGAGGCCACGCCCGTCGTCAACAGCTCGGATCCCTCCGCCAACCCGCTGCCGGCGGACGGCAACTACTGGATCCGCACGTGGGTCGCCGACGGCTGCGGCCTCATCTCCGGCTACATCGGCGACTGGGAGAACTACATGAAGACGGGCATCCTCCGGTACGACAACACGAGCACCGCTGACCCCACCACCGAGGCGTGGCACGTGAGCCTGGAGTGCTCCGACACGGCCTTCAACGACCTCATCGAGCCCGTCGTCCCTTGGAAAGTCGGGGATCCTTCCAATGGAGAGATAGGCGAGCAGTTCAACATCGACAACCTCACGAGCGCGGGGCCGTACGCGACGTCATTCTTCTCGTTCGAGCGCCCGGACAGTAAGGAGGTGACGCCGTTCCAGACTGCGTACGGCAACCCGACGTTCCTGAACCTGGACAACGTCGGAGACGAGTGGCCGTCGGGATGGGTTGTCGTTCCCGAGAACTACACCGAAGAGGACTGGGTAAGCACACTAAGAACTTCCTCCTCCTCGACCGTCCCCTCCATCTTCTTGATCTCTGAAGCCATCTTGACTTTGATCAGGGTTCACTGAGTTTTGTTCTAACGAGGGCACAGGTCTACCTGGTTCTCAACTCCAACAACCAGAATCACCCGACGTTTGGCCCTCACCCGGTAAGACAACAGGCTTATGGCGTCGTGTTAATGCAAAGTAAACCGACTGACACACCATATAGATCCATCTCCACGGCCACGACTTCGCCATCGTCCAGCAGGAGAACGACATGGTCTGGGACCCCAGCGACCCGAACATGTTCAAGCCCAACAAGAAGAACCCGCCGCGCCGCGACGTCGTGCTGCTGCCGCGCAACGGGTTCGCCGTCATTGCCTTCAAGACGGACAACCCTGGCGTGTGGCTCATGCACTGCCACATCGCCAACCACGCGTCGGCGGGCCTGTCCCTGCAGATCATGGAGCGGCAGGCCAAGGCGAACGAAATCTGGCCGCCGGGGAACTCGAGCGCGCTGGCCGCGGCGCACACGGTGTGCGCCAGCTGGAACAGCTGGGCGTACGACTGCAAGAATTACTGGCCCGGCAACCTGGGCAACACGACGAACCCCAACTATCCGTCTTGTGCGGATGCCGTCAACCTCCAGACCGATTCTGGTGTGTAATCGTGGGTTGGGAGGGAGGGAGGAAGGAAGGAAGACATCATTCAGCAGGCGTTTGACGTGAAATGTGTCGGGTCAGGATGACGGAGTGGTCAACGAGGCCCTGATGACGGCAACGAAAGCAACTTAGTGTTCCTGCAGATAGTTTGACTTTGTCGCGTTTTCTGTTTTATTTCCATAGCTAGCTAGGCTTTTTATGAATCGGAGAACGGGATTCTCTTGTTGATGGCAGAGCGGAGAAGCATGACATCTTCGGCCAATATCATGCAATGTCCTCAGTCACGGCCCAGTTGTCGATCAGGCAAAGATTCGAACACCTGATTTCGGGCTGAGGGTTCAAATGGAGAGGTGCACTACAGCCACACAGAACAAAGAAATGATCCGTCCACGGGCGCTCCCGGGTTTTCACACGTCTCAATAAAGGGGCGAGTGGCGGTGATTTAGTGAAGAGGAACCTCAGCTCTCAGCTCCGTCAGTCAGCCTCACCAAGCTCAGTCCTCCGACGCCAAGACAGCCCGATCGCCTATTTCCTTTTATCTCGGTATAACCAGATAACACAACAATCCAAAAAGTTGGATTGTGCATGTAATCTTCTACCCCCCCCCCCCCCCCCCCCCCCTTACCCATGTTCCAAAAGACTCTTGGGTTGGTCAGGTTTTGGCCAGGCCGGCCCATGGACCATGCAACCCCCGTTTACCCGCTGTCGTGGACTCTTGTTGGCAGCTTCACCCAGCCAATGATGATAACGCCGTCGTAATTTGGTGTGGGAGCCGATTGGGATCTGGGGGGCACGGTGCGGCGGAAGGGAGCAAATGAAGGGCGATGGTTTCCTTTGGGACTGGCGGGCGTCGACGCCACTTCTTTGCATGGACCGTAAGCACCAACGGCGGGCAACATGTGTGGCTTGGCCTGCGTGCTGTGAATGGAAGAAGGGGGGTGTGGAAGAGAGTAAGCGCCTGAGCATGTGAGCGAGGCTCTCTAAAAGAGATGGGATTCGCAGTTTCGTTCTTCAGTCGTGGTGAGATATCATGAGACCACACGGCCGAGAAGGAGTATTGCAAGTATGACAGACAAGGAGTAAGCTGGACAGAGAGAGTAGCTTAAGCATGGATGAGATGTGTGAGCTGGCGGCGGATTCCCTCGAATGGGTTTCCGGCTGGTCGGCTTCGCTGCATGTCAAGCACCGGATGGGATCTATATCAACGGCGGTCCTCGGCAAATGCCTCGATCAACTCCCGCGAAACCTGCGGTCCTATGTCGATAACCTCCCGGCATCCAACCAGACTCTTGCTCCGCGGCCACCCGTCAACATGCCCTTCCTCGCCCAGTCTTTCACTAGGTTCTCCGACCTCCCGGCCGAGCTCCGTCTCAAGATCTGGGACGAGGCCGCCGCCGGGCCCTCGATGCACATCTTCGACGTCTGCTTCCCCTCCTGGCGCAGCAGCGGGCGTAGTGAGCGCGCGTTCCAGTCGGTCGACGGGACCATGTCGCGGAGCAATCACGACAGGTGGACAAAGTATCGGGAATGCGTTTTCCTCGACACCATCGAGGCCGGGCCGGCGGAGCTAGCAAGGCAGACCAGCGTCGCGAGACACGTGTACGACCCGTCCGTTTACAGAATGCGCCAGACCATGCGGTTGGTGTGCTCCGAGGCATCGGCAGCTGTGGAGAGGAAGATGAGAGAGCGGGGAGTCAATACCGTCTTCCTCCCAGGCCGGAACGAGAAGATGCAGTACGACAACGATGAGGACGTGCTTTTCCTGCGATTCAGAGACGGCGGGGCGATTACGGATCTCAGCCACGGGGTGATCTTTGGCGAGTTTGAGGCATCCGGGATGAACAGCCTCACCGAGATGCTTGAGGGCCCCTGGAGCGCTGAGATGGCAGAGACGCTGCGCGACGCACGGTGCATCGCCCTAGACGTGGCGGAGACGTGGGTACCGTCGGCAGTCGGCGCGGTTCTCTCTGAAGAGGCGACCTATCTGGCCTGCTGTCTACACCAAGGCCTTCGAGTGTTGTACCTGGTCGACCACTGCCACGGACGCTGCACGCGGTGTAAACGACACGGTACCACGTCCGACCAGCTTCAGACCCGCGGAGTTCTCTATCGGCAGCTTCACAGTCAGGGTACAGACGACGAAAACGACGAAGATGACGGTGCCATGGCCAGGACGCCGGATGTGATACAGGGCGTTGGGAAGACGTTTCGCGAGGTGTTCGACTTTGAGGGTCTCGGGTGGTCTGATGCTCACCCGCACTACGTGTTTGCGCGGGCCATGGACGAGACGATACGACGCCAGCAGGCGGATGCAGACAAGCAGGATTTCCAGGGGGTAAGGGTGCTGCTGGTTGAAGACGAGGTGGTCGGAGGGGTGGATACAACCATGTTGATGGACTGCGGTCTGGGTGGCGGTGCCTCGGAAGGGAATGCCAGAGAAGTCAGGAACATGAGTTTCCGATGGTTGGCCTGACCCGGTGGGTGATTCGAGCTTCCTCGGATGAAAGAGAGGAGGATGATATGGATGGCTGTCTGCCAGTGGTTGGGACTTCTTTGTATTACTACCGTCTCTCCAAACGAGACTTGAATAACAAGGCCACAATAAACATTTGACACAAACGTGCTGAAGCCTACCAGACTTTTTTTTGGTACTGGGAACAAACACCCTTTGACGCCATACTATGCACATATATACACCACACAAGCTCAAAACCACAGGGTACTTTGCTAGAAACTGTCAAGATGTCAGCGCGTGTGCTGCGGTATATGAAAAAAAGGCAGAAAAGGCTTACCGTATCTCATAGGAACCCGCCCTTGTCATGTACCGCACCCACTTGACGCTCGAGTAGTTGCTCTTCTCAAACACCTTGAGGTACCTAACCAACAGGCCCGAACTCGTGAACATGAGCAGGCTGAAGTTGAGGCTCAGGGGCGGGCGGGACCAGGCGCGCTGGTTCGTCATGCTCGTCAGGATGGCCTCGGCGCTCAGGACGAACTCGCTCTGGCCGGTGAAGCGGCCAATCTTCCACACAATGTTGTTCTCGCTGGGCTCGTACTTAGCCTTGCCTTGGGTGCAGCGCTCGGTGATCTTGGCCGTGTTGAGCGGGGTGGGGATGCGGACGACGACGTTTGTGGCGAAGAGCTTGGAGCCGAAGTTGGCCTTGATGCCGATGCTGTACTCGACCTTTGTGCGGCCGACCTCGTTGACGATAGCGTGGACCTTGAAGGGCAGGTTGACGTTCTCGGTGGCGCGGTAGCGCATGAGCTCGAACTCGCCATCGGGCGGCACAAAGGAGATGATGCGGTCGCTGTCGAACTTGCCGAGCTTGACGCACTGGTGGAACTGGCAGTCCTCGAGGGTGACGCTCCCGGCGGCGGCCTTGGTGGCCTTGGTGCCCATCCGGTTGCCGCTCGGCAGGCTCAGGAGGCCGTCGTTGTCGAGGAGCAGGCGGTCGTTGAGGCCGAACTTGCACTCGGGGGTGCCGGACAGGTAGGCGCGCATGACGATCTGGCCGGTGACGTCGGCGCGGAGGACGGCTCCCGTGGCGGACATGAGGAGGTTGACGTCCTCGATAACGTCGACAAAGGCCTCGTTCTTCCTGTACCTAACATCTGCCTTGCGCCACGAGAGCGCGCCCGTGGCCTGCATTGTGATCTTGGCCGAGTCCTCGGCGGCGCGTTCCGACTTGACGCCTTCGGTGGTGATGTACATCTTGAGGGTGTCGGTCTCGGTGTTTTGGGGGTAGCCAAAGTCAATGATTTCTGTGCGCGTGCGCAAAGGTTGCGTGTGTCAGCGGCGCGTTTCCAAGCTTCCTTCGGTCTACTGGCAGGGACCAGGGACCAGGGACGAGGGTGGTAGTGGTGGTTGGTGGTATTACCATCGAGCAGCTCATACACAAGCACAAAGTTGTTCTTGACGGCCTCCTCGTCAAACTTGCCAAAATAGCCCCTCCCCAGGGCAATCAAACGGTACAGAAACTCAAAGACCAGGGCGGCGTTGGCGTTGCTCTTGGTGATGGCGACCAGGTAGATGTTCTCGTGCTTGACATGGCTGAAGGTGGTGCTGCCGAGGGTCAGGATAGGGGAGCGGACCTGGGAGTTGGAGATGACTTGAATGCGAAAGACGTCGGCGAGTCGAGGTCGGCAGTCGTTGCGAAAGGCGCGAAAGATCAGGTTCTCGCCCTTTTGGTTGAAGATGAGGATTCCGGACAGCATTGTGACGACAGAGGGCGGGGTGGACGGTGGCGCGAAAGCGCGAGAGGAGAACCAGAGGGGCGGACTTGCGGTTGCTCAATCGAGTGCGGTGGGGGAGCAACCACGAAGAAGTCGAAGGATGGTGTCGGCAGCTCGGAATAGGGGAGGATGGACGGACGGGTCGGGTCGGTGGGAGTTGTCCGGGGTTGCGGCTGTGGTGGGAGGGTGGTGATGCTCCAAGATGGTCGCAGGCGTGACGACGCGGGGGTGACGGAGGAACGAACTGCGACGCGACGGAGTCTCGGTCAGCCGTCAGGGGAGGAGCGTCGATTCGGTGTGTGGAGGGCGGGCGGTGGACGAGGTGGTGGGCAAGGTGGTGTTGGGTGTATGAGGTGACAGTTCCGGGAACCCGTGGGATATTCTGCCGCGCGAACGGGGAGGGTCCAGGCGGTGAAGGCATTCGGTACGTACCCACGGTAAGGGAAGGTAGCTGCCCGGCCGGGGCTCCGTGCGGGAAGCAAGCTCTCCACTTTTCACGATTACGTGATCCACCTGACGCGAAACGGTCGGCGGAGATAATTACGATGGAAATAAGAGGGATTCGGAGGGAGTGGGGCGGGTCCATTTCACGTGACACACTCTCCGATTTGGGTTATGTCATCAAAGAAGGCCCGGCAGTGCCGTCGGACACTGACAGTTGGTCTCTTCAGTTCTTGTCTCGTTTCCTCAATCATCTCGTCGCCTACTTTGCTATCGTTCATTCAACTGGACGGCTGTCTGTCTCCCTTCATCTTTACCACCCACCCACCAGGAAACATCTCATAATCAACGGTTTCACCCAACTATAGCCTTTGTTTTTGGGAGACAAGAAAGTTCGTCCAGTCCTTGCTGAAAGATATCCTCCCACCAGTGGTCTTTGCAGACTCGCGCTGGATTACCTCAATGACAAAAAGCGCGAAGTACGCGTTGCAATGTGTTGCTGCTCTGACGCCTAGCTTCATTTACTCTTCTTCAACGTCTATCTCGTTCTGGTCATAAGGCTTAAAGCCCACTCATTCGCTTCCAGTGTAGCTTGGCCCATCCACGATGCGGAGACGCGGACAAGACCGTTGCCATGAACCAAGAAACACCCAACCGATCAATGTATCCAGGTTTTGATCCTGTCTCTCTTCCAGCAGCTCTCGTCAATACTAACTAATCACCTCTCATTCCCCAAGCAATCAATGGATTGTGCCTCTAACCCGGACCCTTATCACCTGCACATCGTCACTCATCAAGAGAGACCAATTGAAAGTAGACAGGACCGAGTGGCTCGGCTCACTCGATCTGCTGTCAGCCATATAGTATGTAACGTAGACATATGGACATATGGACAACCACCAAGAGAACCCCAAACTCCTCCAACTCGCTTGCCCCTCGGCCCTCGTGCGGCTCCTCCAGAGTACACGCGCATGTCTCGCTGATGTGTCCGTACCTGAAGCCATGCCGCTTTCGCTTCGGCCTTGGATCCCGTCTGCGGGCCATCTCACACGCCCAACTCCAACTTGTACCGCCGCTCCTCCGTGGACACCGTTTTCACGACGTCTTAATCAAGTAGGATCCCGTCTCTTAGATTAAACATGCCCAGCACGCCACTTTCGAGGCCCGTCCATCTCGGCCCACGAAGCCGCTCTTCCATCTCCAAGCTGTGCCCAGCCGCAACTCGACCGGGGCGATGCCCAGTCCCTTCCGACCCCTCATGGCAACCCTCCGTCGCGTTCCCCACATCCAGCGCGCCCTCATGACCAAAACGCGCTCTTCCGTTCACGGCTAATATGGAGCGTCCGCTTCCGAGATCACTTACACTCCGTTACATCCAACTCGCCTGGCCGGCCGCATACTTTGGTTGGCGGACTTTCCTCCTCGACGCCAACATGTTTGCCTCCACGCTCCCATGCCCAGACGTTGTTTCTAACCTTGGTTCGACATGCCCGTCAGCCACCGCCCCCGTTCCATGGTTCCCTACCCCGTGTTGCTTTGAAAGCTTCGGATGTTGATCCCACAACTCCATACCACCCCGCGGGCAACGACAGCTCCCTCTGCGCTTGTCTCGAAGGAGTAACCAAGGGCATCAGAATGCCGAACATTTGCCCCCCGAACATCGTGGAGCAACGGTGGTCGCTTTGCCCGGCATGAGCCCAGACGTCGACCATCCCGCCGATCCGAAAAGGCCAAGCGGCGACGTCCAAGGAGCCTTGATGTTTGGTCCCAGATGAAAACGATGATAAAAAGGCGCCGGCTCCCTGACTGTTCCACAACCTTTTGGCCCTGGATTCCATGAACAACACACTTCCTGCCTTGCAGTAGTCTTTCAAGCCGTTTCAACAAGGTTCAGAACCGAAGCAATAATGGCTGCCCGCTCGCTTCTTGCCGCTGCCCTCCTGGGCACTGCCGTCTTCGCCGTCCCCATTGAGGAGCGACAGGCCTGCGGATCTGTCTGGTAGGTGTAGCTATACATCACTTACATGTGATGGGCGTGTCCTGAGCATGATGACCCCGTTTCTAACACGATCCAGGTCCCAGTGCGGTGGCCAAAACTGGGCCGGCCCCTTCTGCTGCGTTGCCGGCAGCACTTGTGTCGTCGGCAACCCGTTCTACAGCCAGTGTCTCCCAGGCAGCGCCGCTCCCTCGTCCAGCTCGGCCGTCGCCTCGTCGACGACCGTTCGCTCGAGCTCCACCCCCGTCGTCAGCCCGTCTCGCACCTCGACGACCGGGGGCCCCGGCCCCGTCACGACCACCGCCTCCACCTCCGTCGGCACTGGTCCCAGCACCACTCGCCCTCCCGTCTCCGGCGGTGCCACCTACACCGGCAACCCCTTCGTCGGCGTCGACCTTTGGGCCAACTCCTACTACGCCTCCGAGATCAGCACTCTGGCCATCCCGTCCCTGAGCCCTGCCCTGGCCACGGCCGCCGCCAAGGTCGCCAAGGTGCCGACCTTTATGTGGATGTAAGTTGGTCGTCTGGAAACGTGCTTACACGTTGTCATCCTCTCCTTCTCTGACGCTCCTCTCAGGGATACCCGTGCCAAGGTCCCCTTGGTCGATAGCACTCTGGCCGACATCCGCCGTGCCAACCAGGCTGGTGGCAACTACGCCGGTGAGTTCGTCGTCTACGACCTCCCCGACCGCGACTGCGCCGCCGCCGCCTCCAACGGGGAGTTCGCCATCGCCGACGGCGGTGTTGCCAAGTACAAGGAGTACATCGACGCCATCCGCGCCATGATCATCAAGTACTCCGACATTCGCATCCTCCTCGTCATTGGTGAGAATCCCCCTCCTTCACAAAATCGCACGACCGAGACAGCGGGCCCTCTAACCATGTTTACTTGACAGAGCCCGACTCCCTGGCCAACCTCGTCACCAAGTGAGCCCATTCCTGCGATTACTCATTAGTCTAAACAGACATGCTGACCAGCGCCGTAGCTTGAACGTTCCCAAGTGCGCTGGCGCCCAGGCTGCCTACCTCGAGTGCACCAACTACGCCGTGACCCAGCTCAACCTCCCCAACGTCGCCATGTACCTCGACGCCGGCCACGCAGGATGGCTCGGCTGGACGGCGTAAGCCTTCATAATCAGTCCCTCGCTTGATAACGTTTAGATTCTAACCATCGTTTCCAGAAACCTGGGGCCTTCTGCTCAGATGTATGCCAAGGTCTTCAAGGATGCCGGCCGCCCCAAGTCTCTTCGTGGTCTCGTTACCAACGTGTCCAACGTAAGTTCCCCCTTTAAATTTGCCAAGTCTCGCTCCAGCATACTAACAAAAGGTAGTACAACGCCTGGAGCCTCAGCTCTCCTCCTTCTTACACCCAAGGTACTGATTTCCCCCTCGGCCCCTGAACCCCGTTCTCTGCTCCGTTGGTCCTGTGTATCTGACTGCTTTCAGGCAACTCCAACTTCGACGAGAAGCGCTACATCGAGGCCCTCGCTCCCCTCCTCTCCGCACAGGGCTGGGACGCCCAGTTCATCGTCGATCAGGGCCGCTCCGGCAAGCAGCCGACCGGCCAGGAGGCGTGGGGTGACTGGTGCAACGCCATCGGCACCGGCTTCGGCCCGCGGCCGTCCACCAACACGGGCTCGTCGCTCGTCGACGCCTTCGTCTGGGTCAAGCCCGGCGGCGAGAGCGACGGCACCTCCAACACCTCGGCCGTCCGCTACGACCACAACTGCGGCAAGAACGACGCCCTCAAGCCCGCCCCCGAGGCCGGCACGTGGTTCCAGGCCTACTTTGAGCAGCTGCTCAAGAACGCCAACCCGGCCTTCTAAGGGCGCACTGCGCGTGGGCTGTCAAGAGGTCCATCTCTCTCTGCCGAGATGGCCATGGGCCTAGACCGGAAAGATCCATTACATTCGTGTACATAGTTTGCATATTCTTAGGGACGAAGTGTATATACAACCGTTGTCGTCACATCTATCCTTCATATTCCAGCAAGATTGGTGGTGCAGGTCATCAATAACTGTCGCCGAGCCACAGTTCGGCTACTTGACAGCTGATGGTGCCAAAAAGTTGAAGCTCATGAGTCCGTTTATATTGATTGTGGGCTACCAGCTCACGGACAATCCCACAACAATCCTTTGTCTTTTGAAAACTTTGATGTAAGATGTAAGGATTCCACTGTTCTTCGTCATCTTTCGTCTTCCTTTTTCCCTCAAAAGGGCCTCCCTTACCTTTTCCTGGATTACGGGTGGAGTAAGACTCGAAATGATAGCAACCCTGAGATATAGTCAACTATCTCAAACTCTGCGCGGACGCTTCTTCAACTAGACGTGCTGTTCATGTGAGGTGTTCGATGAGGTCAACTAATACTTTTCTTCGGATCGTGGAAGACCAAATGATCCATTGTCCGCCACTACCAGAACACCGGCAGTAAAGGCTCACCATCCTCAGGTAACGTCTACGCATCCGAACCGCACACCTCGTAGGTCTGCTTGCTAACAGGCCATTGAACGTTGAGATCAAGTGCCAGAAAGTCGACCGACAAGCACCTCCTCTTCAAGACCCAGACACCGAAGAGAGCCGTAGCGGTCACATCCACAAGACAAATGGGCTCCTTGGCAAGATGAGCAAAAAGTTCACAAACTCGGATTTTTTCTCTTGATGAAGCCGCCAAGTGAAGGCAGCCAGGAGCCGCATGACCTTCTTACCGGCCTGTCCTCCGACCGCCGAAGTAATTCGTCCTGAAGCAAGTTGGTCAGAAACCATGACCGAAAACCCAAGACTCGGCTCAAGACCTGGCACCGCGGACCATTGGCCGTACACAACGTGATCTGACCCAAGGGGATCGAGTACGACACCGAATCAAGCTTCTTAGCCAGTGGGCGTAACGGAGTAAACATACGCAAAAGGTGAAGCACTGCACCTTAGCTCCGCCAGCCCATGATTACCATTCAAGCTTCAGCTATAGCTTGCACGGGTGGTGTCACCCCCCGCGTGCATACAACCAAAAGCACGGCAGTTGGTGTCACGGCGCAACCAAGAACCGACCCATGCAGATATGCAAAGCTCGATGGCTCAGCTGCCGATGATCCCTCGGACAGGCAGGCCCGCCGGTCAGCCCGTACGCCCTGGCGGCGGTTGGAACCTTTTTGCCATCACACCCTGCGATCCCAGGTGTCTCTGTGTAGGCGAGAGTGGAAATTTCCAATGATCGGCGACTTTAGAGATCCACGTGTGACCTGACAACAGCTGTCCGTTCATCACGACTCGCCGCTCGCCCAACGCGGCTGCTTCGGCGCGGATGATTCTGTCTGAGTGGGACGACACTAGGTGAAGCCCCTTGCAAAAGGCAGTCGTGGAGGAGGGGAAGGGTGTTGCAGGGGGGGGGGGGGGGGGGGGGGGCATCGCATGCATGCAGGAGCTTGTTTCGAAGAAATGGCAAACTCGAGATCCACCAAGACACGACGCAGCGACGCATGCAAACACGGTCTGGCATACGACGGGGGTCAGTGTGCTTGACGCGATGCTGCGTGATCAAACGAGACATTTACCAAGTGCTTCCTCCTCAGGGCCCAGAAAACCATCTGCGCCCGTCGATTACCGCTGACGTGGCAGTTGGCGAGTTGCTTCTGGAGCGGTAGGTTTGGCAGACGACAGCGAGATAAAGCCAGTGTCCAGTTGCGAATTGTCCCCTATTCAAGGTGCCGAGCACGGGCTCGCTCCTCCCTCTGCCAACCAACCTGGGCGTTCAAGTTTGTCTATTCTCGGGCGGCGGGGGGCCACGTGGAAGAGGTGGGCACAGTCGGACTCGGACCGAGTGCAAGTGGATGGCCGCCGTTTGTCCCATGGTCGATAATCGATGGTGTTCACGTCGGGTTATTGTGTTGGATCTGGGGGCGACAAGTTGCAACCAATGCACGAGTCAAGGCCTCTCTTCTGGTTGGCATCATGATCTGCACCAGTGCCGCTTGCGTTCCAAAACCGGAGCCTAAGAGTAATGAGCACTTCGTGTAAGTAAGTACAGAGTACAGATACAGTAGGCATGAAACCAGACCAAGGCCAAGGAACGGACACGACCGGAAACGAGCATGATGGGGGATCGGCCAAGACATGCCTAATGAGGCCCAATGATGATGGGAAATTTTTGCCAGATCAGGCCGGTCTGTAAATTGCTATGGCCCGTGACGACTACTTCGATGACTCGAGAAGCCCGTCAAGCGTCCAAAAAGACCAAGCGTCTGCGATAACTGCGCTTCAATGCCGGCAAGAAGAAGACTACGGAGATTGGGGCCGGCGAGGTTAGCCGTTAGGCCTCGAAACCAGCCCCCCTCCCTCCTCATAGCAAATGTCCAGAACCCGAATCGTGAGAGGACGGTCAAGAAGCCGAGCTGATTCGATCAAGAGATGGTTCACGACGATAATGCTTAAGACCAAGAGGGTGCTGTAAAGCCTATCCCCGCGACAGGCAAACATCAGCCCAAACAGCGTTTGTGGTTGGTCGTTGAGGGAGGATGGATGCGAACGGGCAAGTCCGTTTTCTTGGGAAATTATCCATTTGGCCACTGGTGGGTGGTGCCAGAGGATGGCTTGCGGGCCGGGGACGGAGTGTGTTTCCCACGTGCGGCGCATGCAGCAGCAAGGTACATCTCTGTAGTATACCAAGTGTAGTGAAGACAGAGGCGCGCGTGTGAGGGGAGGACGAGGGAATGAGGGGGTGGCACTCTTTGGCGTCAATGGTCAGGCCAGATTGGCACTCAAAATGGGCTGAGGAGTCGGGCCTGGCGGTGATGATGGTGTAGGAGGGCGGTTGATACAACGATGCTCATCTGAGACGGGGCCATGTGAGCGTGAGATCTGAGATGAAGTGTGTCATTACCGATCGGGAACGCGCACTTGGAGCACGAGGTTGGGCACGGGAGGGACGAGAGAGTTAAGGATGTGTGAATCGCTGGAGTGTAATTGAGTGGTCATTGGCCTTTGCCAGAAAGTCGATCGATGACAAGTCCTAAGCCACCGAGCCAGCATCGTCATATTTCTGGCCGTTTTCGAACCAAGTGCAACGCGGCAGATAGCAGATGTCTTTGGCCTGTGGCGGCCAAGAGGGTTGACAATGGACTATAACACGAGGCGGACTCAAAGCCGGGGCGAGGTGACAAACAACGACAAGACGATGACAGAAAGGCCACCGACCGGGTGCTTAGCAGTGGCCGAGACACCTGCGCCATCACACACGCGGCGCCGATCCGTACGAAGGAGAAGAAGGTATATCGGCAGAGAGTACGGGTGCCTCCTTGCTGTACTCTTTGGTAGCTATTCGAAGCCAACAATGATGGCTCATCCAGACAGAGAGAGACCCAGTCTGGTTCATCGCAGACAGCGCGCTGCTTGACGCAAGACTGACAAAGGCAAAGAGGTCCCAACTCGGTTGATGCAGGCGACACGTGGAGTTTGGCATCGCATTGCCGAGGTGGGCTCTCGGGCCCCCTTGTTACTATTGGGCTTTGTCCAACCCGAGCATCGTCCACAATGCGAATGGGATGGATGGCTGATTGTGTTCCTGGAGCAGTGGATATCCGACGGGGCCGGCTGAGACTGACTGATTGTTGGACCGTGAAGTGTGGACAGTTGGGCGCGTGGTGATCGGTTCAGGTGGGCGTAGGTAGTGCAGTGGTTCCTCCGGTCGATTTCTTTCAGAGGCCGGTATCCCTGCTTCTCCTCTTTTCAAAACTTGATCATACTGGCCCGAGCGGCGTTCCCCTGTGAGAATGTATCAGCGCTGTGCTGTGCGTACGTGTCCTCGACACGAGAAAGCTACCGCCTGCCGAACGGAGAAAAAGATGGGATGTCGGAGGAAGCGTGTGGCGGTGGGTGAATGGCAGGATTTGATAAAGGAGCCAGTATGCCCAATGGGTGAGTGAGCGGGCGGGAGCGTGGTGGCTGGTTCGTCGTTTGGCAGGCCAAAGTGACTGCATTTCGTCAAGTTTTGTCCGTTGGCGCTGAGTGTTTCTTTGGCCCTGGACAGCATGTCGACGGATGCGGTCGACGGGAGGATCCAATGGGCGTTTTTGTTCGGGATAATTCCGACCAGGGCCAGGGGAAGGAGGGGGGGGTAAATCCGTGTGGATGGGCGTCCGGGAATTGAGGTTTGATAGTTGGATATCCATAGTTGATCCTTGACAAACCTGATACCCGTGGATGAGTGTCATGTCTCTCTTTCCTCTTCCTTCTCCCTGGCCATGTCGCACAAGAGAACAAGGGAAGATATGCCACTAGTCGAGGAGACGAGAAGAAATGCGCCCGACCTCACGGCGCCAGGGTTGGACCGAGAGCAAGAAACATGGGCGGAACTGGAACGTGTTGAGGGTCGCCGGGGAGAAACATGGGATATTTACCGACAGGGAGGATGGCTGCGAGGTTGCGAGGTGCAACATTTTAGGTTGATGAACGTGTGTCAAGAGAGGGAAAAGAACCTGTTTGGGTCTCAGTCTCAGCTCTGACTTGTACTGGTTGGGTTGTGGGTTACGTATGAGTGTGACGGGGAGGGTGTGCCTCATCAATGGTAAGAGTGGCATTAACAGCGACAGCTACGACGAGCTTTAGGGCCTGATACCTGTGTCAGCGGAAGATGCAGCAGTGTCGGATACCCCGTGCCGCTGAACACGACAAAAGCAACGACGATCGTCATCAAGGTATCCGTGCTTGCTCTGTTTGTGATTTTGCCTGCCTGCCCTTTCAGGTTCAGCAGACACTGTTGTTGCCTGTGACGCCTTGTCGTCAAGCATCGAATCGCCTGGGCTTTTTTTATCATCTGGCGACTTTCGTGCTTTCGTGATGGATGATCATGGTGTTTGACTGGCTGGTTGATGATTGGAAAGCCCGGTTGATGCGTTGCTAGCACAACACAGCGGTGGAATTTTCCGTACCTTACCTTACGTAGGTAGGTAGGTAGGTAGTGAATGGGTTGGGGAGGAAAACGGCCTAAGTCGGGGCTGGGTACGGCGGCACGAAATACGTACAAGTAAGTACTGCTTGTTGCTGCCGCATCTGGCCCCTGTCCCTCCAAATCCCTCCGCCCCTCTTGCCCCCTCTTGCCCCCTCTACTCCTTTCTAATCCCTGTTCTGCACATGGCTCCTGCCCTCCTGTCTCCTGCCTGTCTGCCAGCCTCTACAGGTACGCTTCCTCCCATCCTGCCTAGCCTCATTAGTAACAGTCTGGTCCGAATACAGATGCTAGATACTTCCTACCTACGAGTACCTTAGCAGCTTGGAAACCTACACTGCATCAGCATAACTGGCAGCTGCGACGAGAGGGATGATGCAAGCTTGCTCCTGCCTACTCTGTTCTGCTCCGGCCTGTATTGCCCACCCGTTCGTTTTAGAGATACTATGTCGTGCGTGACCTTACCTTCCATAGGCAGGTGGCATGCCTCCCTCCCTGATCTGGTCATGGACAATGCGCCCCTTCCTAAGCAAGCACCACTACCTGGACACACCGCTTTGGTAAGTCGGTAGATAGGCAAGTGCAAGTGCAAGTGCACTCACTCTTTCCCGCCCTGTCTAAAAGCTGACCGCAGACTGACACGCTTGACCTCAGGTAGGTACCCGGGCCACCAGTAGGGGGTAGGATACGTACCTCCTTTTCACCATGCGTCCACCTAGGTACCGTACCTACCTGCGGCACTCTGTGCCTCCCACCTCCTAAGGTGCCCGCCTAGCCTCTGGACGACTCCACTCAACCTCCCGGCCTCCGTCCCTGCCCCCACACACCGCCCCCTTGAAGGAGGCTTCAACCCTCGCTCTTGCTCGCTGTACTCGCTGCCTGTCACTTGGATATTATTTCCGCTCCCTCGCACTCGCCATCGCCCCCAACTCCCAAACTGCATCTGGCATCTGCCCCCGTCTTATCGGCCGTTCTCCCCTCCTACTTCGGCCCTTCGTCACCAAAGCACAATCCACTCCTTTTTCTCGCGATTCTGTTTTTCTCCCACCCTTCCCCTTCTTCTTCTTTCTCTCGCTTCTCGCTGGACCACTTTCGACGGTCACGATACGACCCAAACAATCCCTCCCTCCCCCCAGTTCAGACCCATCGATCGTCTTCCTACCCACTCCGCACTTCAATCTCGCCTGCGTCTAAACAAGTTTGGTCCTTGGATCAAAGTCCCCTGGTCTGATCCCTTCAAGTCCGGCCGCCAGTAGTGACCTCACGGCACGCATACGCACGCACAGTACCCTCGTACAACACACACCCAACACGAACGAAACGATCTGAAGGTGTGTCTGTCGCTCGCTCACGGCCGCGTCTACCACCACTACCGAGAGCCAACCGCAGCCTACCGCTGTCGCTGTCGTTCGCACTACGGATACACTGTACGAATACCTCCACCGCTGCTGCTTTTGCCGCAAACCAAACTACAGCATCACACCCGTGTCTCGTCCCAATCGGCATATCCAATCCACACTGCCCATTGTCCTGCTCGCCTGCTTGCTGGTCCGACAGTCGTGAAGCAAGCCCCGGCCTGTGGGAAATCGAACCATTGTTGAGACTAGACGGCTGACCTCGACGAACCTTTTTTTCTCGTACGCAGGGATATTGCCAAACCCAAAAAAACAGCCAAAAAAATACACAATGCCCACCTCTCTCGACTCTTCTCGTCCCATCATGGCACCTTCAGTACGTCCATCTCGCTTTAACCCTCCCTCTCTCTGCCCGTCTCCTGGTCTTGTCGTGTTTCTCCTCCGCTTTGCCCACCTACATCTGTCTCGCGTTTGTTCTCGCCTGCACCGCCTCACTTGCGACATCCCTTTTTTTTTTGCCTTTTGCTTGCTCTTGGACGCCGCAAAGCACGGCTCCATTATACACCCACTTGGCCCATCTTCTGCCAGCCCTGCATTCAAGCCCCCCTGCCTTTTCCATAATACACCATATACCTACCCTCCGGCCCTCTCTTCAAGACCTCGAGTCCCGCCTACTGCTCCCTTAGCCATTCACTGTCGCCCAAGATGACGGCCGTTCTGACAGAAACCCCCCCTCAGGTGCGTACCTCTGTGCGATACAGCACCTTTAGCATGGCGCCCTCGTTCGCCAACACCGTCCAGACCACCGACTCGGCCCACGCCGAGATCACCGACATCGCGACCGGCCTCGACCGCATGGAGAACAAGGCTCTGAGCTCCCAAAGAGTCACCCTGAGCGAGGAGAAGAGCGCAAACCTGAGCAAGCTGGCCCTCGGTGCCAAGCTCGAGCGTGCACTGGACCGAAGAATGAGCAGCCAGGACGCCGTAATGCGTCCTCGCGGCAAGACCCTGACAGAAAAGCCTGCTCAGGCAGCATAGGAGCCTGCCGAGCAACCCTGGACCACGAAAAAACGTCCTTGGCAGGCCGTTTTTACCGCATCAACCAAACGCACAACACAAGACCCGAAACCAACCCCGAGTGCGCAGGTTCCGACAGAGAGAAGCAATACAGAGACGGTCAACCATGCCGTCAGAAGCCAGACTAAGGGGCTGGTTCTGCCACCGGCTCCCACGAAACCCCTCGTCGCACAAGACCCCCGATAACGGGAAGAGGCTGAATATATGCCTCTGAATGGAAGCAAAGCAGAATAATGGGAATGGGATTGGGAATGGGATTGGAATTGGGGCAGAGGCTGGCCCCCGTTCTGGGCCGCCGTGGAAACGAATGAAGTTGACAGCTGCTTTCATGATGTTTTTGTTATTTCTTGGCTTGTTGGGATATCCAGAGGATGGCCGGAGCAACGAAGCCGTGATGGCATCCCATGCATAGTGTTTAAAGGGGAGGTGTCTAACTACGATGGTGCAGCTCTGTTACATATTTCTTCGCCCAGAAGCATCAATCGCACAGGTATATGATGACGGAATGGAGTTCCCTTGGCGAAAGTCGGGTGTATAGGTTGTTGGTACATTGGGTATACTAGAAATGCTGATGGCCCTATCCACCCACGATGATCCTCTTAAAAAAAGAAAATTCCCAAGAGTCAAGCCGTCTCGACGCGGCTAATCTAGGCGATGCTGGGGTCCAGAAACTATGCGGTGGCCGCTGTAGCACTGAACCGATGCCAGACGCTGTCATGAGCCCATGTTGGGTAGGACAATACGGTCTCAGTTGGTCTCATCGGTCCTCCGCTGCTGACTCTGATAGCTTGGCTCTTCCGATCCTCTCTCCGTTTGCCCATCTGTCTGCCTTTCCTTGACTCTCGTGGGGTACTTTGTTGGCAAGGCAAGGAAAGGCAAAGCACTGCGTTGGGCTTCCCACTCCCTAGTCGAGCCTACCGGCCGTGGTGGTTCCTTGTCCAAAGAAAAACTCGGACTGTCCTCAAGCACTGTTTTCCTTCTTCTCGAGACGGGCCTCGATTTCTTTGTACTGAGCGACGAGTTCGGCCTCCTCGCCCTCATACTCAAGGGCCTTGCCGACCCATTCCCTCGCCTCGTCGAGACGGCCCATCTCGACGAGGCAGCGGCCGCGGCGCCACCAGGCCTTCGCGTTGCCGACCTTGCGGGCCTCGACACTGGCCTCGGCGTCAACAGAGCCCTCGGCCCACTGCTGCAGGGCCATGTGTGCCTGGGCGCGGTTGGCGTACAGGCCCGAGACCTCCTCGCGGACGAGCTGTGAGGGCTCCCAGAGGGGGCGGGTGAGGGCCATCTGCAGGCCGAGTGTGTAGAACTTGATGGCGTCGGCGTACTTCTTCTTGTGGAACTCGGCGTTGCCCGAGTCACGCAGCTTGGAGACGTTGGCGGAGCGTTTGGGGTTGACGGGCATGGGCGGGGGCGGGACGCCGTGCGGGCCGGTGGTCTCGGAGGTGACGAGGGAGCGGTGGAGGGCGTTGAGCTGGGCGAGCTCGGCGGCGAGGGCGCGCGAGGGCGAGGGAGAGGAGACGGCCTTGGACTGGGGGTCGATCTGGAGGGGGAGGAGGTCGAAGTGCGTCAGGTCCGTCATTTTGGCGGTCTCAAGCGTGTGGTCTTTGGGATGGAAGCAGGAGTGGACTGGACGAGGGGATACGAAGGGTCAGTCGCAAGTGCCTGACGGATTAATTGGCGATTTTCGCTTGGGTATCTTTCTTGGTCTTCGTAAAGTTAGGGGAAGCGTTGGGATCGTAGGTGGTGGTTGGCGGTGGTTGTGATCGCGGGTGGTGGATTGTTGCCAGCTGGTCTATGCTGTGCTAATACTCTGGGCCTCTAGGGCGATTAGAGGACACTTCTCCGGGAGCTTATCGCAATCGCGTGTGACGCTGAGCGCGTCACGTGCTGATAACCGGGGTTGGGTGTCACCTTGGCTGTGTCTACTTGGGCGTCAGAGAACTTTCTCCTCACAAGGTATCCACTGTTAGTAGCTGTTAAGATCATAGAGGGCTCCGGCCCACCGCACTATCATTTCTCACCATCAGCCCACGCGAGCTGAATTTCACCATCATGGCCGTCTCTCTAGACGCAGGGCCATCGATTACCGTTCACGGGGACGCCAGTACATCTCGACGGTCTGGACGTGTCCGGAAACCGACCGCAAAGGTCAGAGTGGTTGAGCAAGTCAGCTACCAAGACAATGCGGAGCTTAAAGACGAGATCAACAAGCTCTCAAACCTCGTCCAGGATCTCCTACGACGGGACGCCGAAAGGGCACAGTTCCTGAAAGACTGTTTGATGAAGATCGAATCCTTGGAGAAAGAGCTTCAGGAAGAGAAGCAGCGTTCAGACCGGCACCAACGCGGTCTAGCAAGGTCCATGCATGCTGCTAGCACAGGACCCAGCGAATCCGCCCTGAGTTTCCAAGGGCATCCCTTACACACAGCCCAGAACCAGCCGCCCCAAGTTCGGTCCTACGCGATGGTGGCGAGCCAGCCGCTTACCAGAAAACTGCATGAACCAACGCCAGCAAAACAAGCCGCAAACCGGGCGGCTTCAAAAGACCTTCGCATCTTCGCACGTCTGCCACCTGAAAGCCCGCTCCGCAACGAGAGAGCCTACGACATCTACGCGTTCGTTCGTGAAAAGCTAAGTCCCCAAGCCCGAGAAGCCCTCAAGGGGATCGACCATGTCAAGACAGGATTAGCACTCCTACCATCGTCAGCAGATGGGGCAAAAGTCCTGCTAGAGAACAGAGAACAGATTGCTGCCCTTCTCCAGGCACAGGCGGTCGAGCAGCGCGACACCTGGATCCGGGCCTATATCGCAAACGTCCCTTACACCAGACACTGCCTGCTCACCAACACTGAGCTGGAAATCACGACCGAGGAGCTCCTTGAAGAGATCCAGGCCACGACGAAACTCAAGCCCGAAAAAGCATACTTTTCCAGAAAAGACGAAGCCGAAAGGCTAGGCACGGTGACAGCCTGGTTCAAGGCGGAAGCCGTAAGGCAACTACCAAGGCGCCTCCGTTTGATGGGGGCCAGCGTTTTCGTCAACCTGCAGTTTCCGAAGGAGAAGAGGTCTCCCCAATGCCACCGCTGCGGCGGCTTTCACAACGAACGAACGTGTACCAGAAGGAAGAGATGCCTCAAGTGCAGCTCTCCTTCCCACACGACCGAACAACACCGGGCACCTTGCGGCGGCACTGAGGGTTACGATGGCTGTGACTGCCCCTTTAAGTGTCCGTCGTGTAACGGGCCCCATGCCGCCTTTGACGTGACTTGCCCTATCAGACCAAAAGTGGTGAGGGGCGTAGTCCAGAGGAGGAACAAGGCACAGCTACGGGCCATCCGAGCCGAGGGAGAGAGATCATGGAGATTTGCGACCCAGCAGTCGCATCAACAATCCCGAGAAAGAGGAGAAGAGATGGACTGCAACCAAGCTAATGAGGGACATCAGGAGAATGCGGCCCTCTAAAGTCCTGCAGATCATGCAGGCGAACGTGGCCAGACGACCACTCGCACACGAAACGGCACTGAATCTAGCCTACGCGGCCCATGTCGACATACTGCTACTACAAGAGCCCGCTATCCGCTCGGAAGAGAGAAGGCTCACAAGATGCCACCCGGGTTTCGAGATTTTCACCCCAGTGGACAACTGGGTTGAAGACAGACCCAGGGTGCTCACCTACCTCCGCAGAGGAACGGGACTACGGGGCGTACAAACACGCCCGCTGCCCAGCCCATCCACAGACCTGCTCTTCCTACAACTCCTGGCGGGAAAGCGGAAAGTTCTCACAGTCATCAACGTGTACAACGCCCCTTGTGGCTCGCTGCGACCAGGCCAAGCGATTAGGGATATCATAACAGCCTGGCAACCCGGACACCAGGAACGTGTGTTGGTCGCGGGGGATTTCAACCTCCATCATTGGACCTGGCAACCCGAGGCGACCAGCTCCTCGGACGCTGATGACCTGGTGGAATGGACAGAAACCGTTGGCCTTGTCCTCCTGTCGCCGATAGGTGAAGCCACACATAAGGACGGCAACACGTTAGACCTATGCTGGGCGTCCGGCAGCCTCCACGGGGCATCCACCAGCATAGAAACGTCCCTACACACAACGTCAGACCACGAAAGCCTGCTGACCCGGGTCCCCTTGGCCCTAACCGATCCGGTCGACCCAACCCCGGGGAGGTTCCGGCTTGACACGATGGACGAGAAGCTCTTCCTCGACATCCTTCAGCGAAATATACATCCCATGCGCCATACTGCAAGCAACGCAAGAGACCCACAGGCTCTGGACATGCTAGCACAGCAGCTCACAGATTGCCTTGTAGAAGCGCTTACGGCTTCTACAAGGCGTGCGCTTGGCAGAGGACCTGGGAGACCATACTGGGACGAGAACTGCAGGCGAAAACACCGAGCCTACACGACCAAGAGAGCAACTGTGGCAAGACTCTGCGCCTTGGGAATAGATTGTCAATGGGAGCGAAACGAGGAGGACGCTCTGAAACAGGACTTTCTCCATCAGCTGCGGCGCTCTAAGGACACGTACTGGAGAGGAAAGATCGCCGCAGCCTCCACTGGCAAAGACGTGTTTGAAATGGTCGGGTGGCAGAAGGCTAAGGGATCCTTCCAGACCCCTCCACTCCGGGATGGGAGCAATCCAACCGCGCTCATCTCACAGCCGAAGGAGAAGCGGGATCTGTTCGCCCGCGTCCTCCTCAGAAATGCTGCTATCTCCACGGACATACCAGCAGAGAGCCCAGGACCTCGCCTGGAAGCCAATCTTCCTTTCCCGCATGTTACAAAAGACGAGGTACAAACGTCAATCTTCTCTGCGAGAAGCACCACCCCCGGGTCCGACGGAATCACAACGGCCGTCCTCAAGACAGCGTGGCCCGTTATCGAGGATATCGTCTTCCGGCTCTACAGCGGATGCGTATGCGAGGGCTGGCATCCCACCTGTTTCAAAGAAGCTATCCTAGTCATCCTGCCTAAACCGGGCAAGAGAGACAGGGCGCTCCCGCGCTCGTATAGACCAATCGCGCTGTTGTCTGTGCTCGGAAAAGGCTTGGAGAGACTTGTCGCAAGAAGGCTTGCCTGGATCACAGTCAAGTTCCGGGTACTGCACGACCAACAGTTCGGGGCCCTCCCCCTCCGCTCGTGTAGCGACCTCATCGCCGCGGCCATCCACGATATCGAGTGTGCCTGGCAAAGAGGTCTTGTCACCTCTATGCTTACGCTCGACATCAGAGGGGCCTTCGACGCTGTGCTGCCAGGGAGGCTGATCCGACGCCTCCGATGCCAAGGATGGCCGGAGAACCTCGTGCGGTGGGTCTCGAGTTTCGTCCTCGGGAGAAGAGCAAGAATAAGACTAGACGGAGAGATGGGGGACGTCTTCGACCTTGAGTGTGGGCTACCACAGGGCTCGCCCGTGTCCCCCATCCTCTTCATGCTTTACATCGAACCCTTATTCAAGCTGGGCACTGTTCATCCAGGCAGGAAGCGGTCTCGATTTGGCTACGCCGACGACATTGCCATCATGGCAAGCTCAACCTCACTAGAGGACAATTGTGCTCTGCTAGCGAAAGAATGGGAAGAAGCCCAAGAATGGGGGGCGTTAGAGGGCATCACTTTCGACACCGATAAATCCGAGCTCATCCACTTCACCAAGAGACCAAAAAATACAAACCCGCCAATAACCGTCAGACTGTTGGACGGGAGACAGCACACAGTTCAGGCCGTCAATCAAGGGGCCTCACTACGGTGGCTTGGGGTCCACTTCGACCGGAGACTCACTTTCAAGAACCATGTGAAAGGCCACTGCGCCAAAGCATGCCAAGTGGTCAACGGACTACGGGGACTAGGGAACACCGCCTGGGGCGCGCCGGCACACCTGCTGCGCCGTGCTATTGCCTCCTGCGTATTGCCCATTCAGTACTATGCATCAGAGGCATGGTGGCCGGGCAGGAATCGGATCAAGAATGGGCACATCGCCTCGAACGGGGTCAACGGCCTACTCAACCAACTTGATATTACGCAGGCCAAGGCTATTCGAGCTGCACTTCCTGTGTATAGAACGACGCCTGTACTGATCCTACAGCGTGAAGCTGCCCTGCCCCCAGCAGAGGTGATGCTAGATGCGAAGCTCCATAAAGCCTCTGTAAGGATCCATCGCCTTGACGATCGACACCCCCTCCGAACGAGGCTCGGAGACAGGCCCGGACCGGACTCAAGACTGCGGCGAATGGCAAGCCTTATCGAGAGAAATGCCGAATACATCGACCCGCTAGAGCTACCGCCTTGGGAGCGCTCAGCCGACTGGCACACAGCCCTGAGCATGGTCGGCTATGAACCAAGGAAGACCAAGGATGAACTGGCCACCGCCTTTACAGGTAGACTGGGAACATTCTCAAAGCGGGACATTGTTGTCTATACTGACGGTTCCCTAATGGTGGACGGTAGCAGAACCGCCGCCGGAGCAGGCTGGGTTGGGTACCAGGCCACACGGCAGATCTTCCGAGGATCAGAGCCGCTCGGCCACCAGACGGAGGTCTTTGACGCAGAAGCGCAAGCCGCTTTCCGGGGCCTACTGGAAGCCATGAGGTCTCCCACGGCGCGGATGGCAGACAATGTTCACATCTGCCTCGATAACCTCGCAGTCGCAGCCAGACTCGTCACCCGGAGCCCAGGAAGCAGCCAGGCTAGGTTTAGGGCCTTTAGTGAGCTCTCCGCCTCTTGGGCACAGAGAGGACGGACAAGCTGGACGATGCCTGGCAGGGTATACATTTGGTGGTGCCCTGGACACACGGGAATAGCTGGAAACGAGGAAGCAGACGCTCTTGCCAAGGAGGCCTGCAGACAAACCCCAGAATCACAGCCACAGCCTACATTGGCGCACCTGAAGCGGGAGTCCAGAGCAGCCGATCTGCAGGCTTTCGCTAGGAGATGGCCGTCAATCTGCCCTCGGCAGTATGCCGACCTTGGGATAAGTCCTCATCCCAAGCCCCCCGAACTTCGCCTTCCTCGGCATCTGCTAGGAAGGCTATATGCGGCAAGATCGCATCATGGAGACTTTGCAGCGTACCACGAGAGATTTGCCCACCAAGACGCACTACTTCACTGCAGTTGCGGAAGACGCAAAACCCCAGTACACTTCTACTTCTGCAAGCGTGGCCGTAAGGCCACCCCGCGGCATCTCCGCCGACGTATGGCGAAGGCAAGCATAGATTTTCTGCTAGGTACTACGCAGGGAGCTTCTCTTCTGTGCGAATGGATGGAGGCGACCAATTTCTTTTCCGAAATCTGCCCGAGTCATTGACCAGGAACGTTAGGTGAAGACGGCAGCCTGTAAAATAGTTTAGATTAGGATAGACCATGTCGGTACCGCCCGGCACGTCCCTTTTACTCTGGACGTTAAATACATCATCATCATCATCACGTCTACTTGGGCGTTCTTGACGTTCGCGATGAGAATACTACAACACAACAACAAAAACAACACAACACTATCATGGAGCCTGTTTGAAGCAAGCTTCCAATGCGGCCATGCATCTCTCTTTCATTTCTCAGTAGCAAAAGTAGTATGAACCCCGCTGTAGCCTTTTGCGGAGTGCTCAGAGCAATCCCTTCAGCCAATATGCTCTTCTTTCCTGCTTATCGCTGGCTGACTTGAATAGCCTCCTCAATGCTGGAGGTTTTGGAGTTGACTTCTTATAATTCTTTCTCACCAGGGTAGAACAGAGACAAATGTAGCTTTTGGCTCGTCGTTTTGTCGGTACCCCAGTATGTAACATCATCCACGGACGAGGACGAGGACGAGTTAGTACTACGGGGAAGTCGGTTGAAAGCATCACTCAGCACTGGCAAAAATATCACTCCAGGTATGAGTTTCGGATGAATATGCTCATGGTATTCTCACAAGCAAATTGATCTGTTCAACAAATTTTTAAGAAGATTTCAGGATGGAGCTGGAATCATTCGTCACAAGTCGCGATGACTGCAGCTGTCCGAGCTCCAATGAAATGTAATGAGCAGTATCAAATGGCAATGTCATCCACGAAAAGAAAATCGATCATGCTGGCTGACGTGATGGATAGAAATTTGAAGGTCTCACGGCATCGAATCTCCCCTCAACAAAAGCTCATCCCCTTGTGACACCGGGTATCTCTAATGTTGAACAGACCTCTTGACATCCATGTTGAATAAATAAATCCATCATTGGCCGCTTTCTCTAGCTTTTTCGTCAACCCCCCTCCCTCTGCTTTATACGACTCTCTATTGCGGGGTCGTCTTCTTGCCATAGTAGGACCGGTTCAGGCCCTTCTCGACCGCCGCGATCTGCAGCGCCAACGGCAAGGAGAACTGTCGGCAGTACATGAAGCTGCCCGTCATATACCAGAACCCAGGCACGCCTGTCGCTCTCCACCACTAGAGAACAGATTGTTAGTATTATCAACAAGGTTGTAAGGTCGAAGGACGTCTGACTCACCCCGGAGCGCTCCTGCTCGTGGTCCAGTCCTCCGAAGCCCTCGATCTTCTTGACCACTTCGGGTCCGAGCAGCTTGTCAATGGTTGTCACGTTACTCTCGAATCCCGTCGCCAGCACCACGACGTCCGCCTCCAGCTTTGTACCATTCGCCAGCGTCAGACCGTCCGTCTGGAACCCCTGGACCCCCTCTTCGCATCGCTGGATCTTGATCCTGCCGTCGACGATCATCTGGTTCGCCCCTTGGTCTATGTAGTACTGCCCACCCTTGATGAGTTGGTAATCCGCCAGACCGTATCCGTCGTGCCCCTCCTTCATCTCGAGACCTGCCCTTTTGAGGCCGTCGTGGACAGCCTTGTCGTTTGCCGCCATCGCCTGCGTCAGACCGATGCTCATAGTTCGGATCAACGCCAGCGGGATCGCGTTGCCGACGATGTCCGCCTCTTCCGTGCTCAGTCCCTCCATGTTCCACAGCGAGAGCATCAAGTTCTCCCACGATTCGCGCGAGATGGAGTAGATCGGGTGCCGCTGGACCATCGTCACCTCTCTGGCCCCATGCGCGACGAAGTCCGCCGAGATGTCGTGGCCGCTCGTGGCGCAGCCGATGACCACCACCTTCTTGTTCCGCACGTCGGGGATCTCGGCGGCGGTCTTGTGGTACTTGGAGTGGTAGATCTGTCCCTTGAATGATTCCTGCCCCAGAAAATGGGGGATCTTGGGCTGGTCGCCGTACACGCCCGTCGCCAGAACCACATGCCGCGCCGAGATCGTCCGCGTTCCCTCCGGAGTCCGTACTTCGACCCGGTACTTTTGAGCCTCTTCATCGTACGTGGCTTTCGTAACCTCAGTCTTGAACGCGATATCGAGCCCCATGAGCTGCCCGTAGTGCTCCATGAAGTCGGCCACTTTGTCCCCTGTCAGGAACCGGGGCCATGTCTCGGGGATCTTCATGAAGGCCCAGTGATCAGTGTAGGTAGGCGTATGAAGGGTTACGCTCTGGTACCGGTCCCGCCATGAGTCGCCGAGACGGGCGCTTCTTTCTACGAGGCGAGTTTTGATGCCCATGTGTTGAAGGCGCGCGCCGAGGTTGAGGCCGGATTGGGCTATTCTGTGTTAGCCGGTATAGACGATAGAGGATGTTTAAGCGCCGTGTTGAATGTGTGATGACCTACCGGCACCAACAATCAAGACCTGGAGGTCTTCTTCAGTGTCACCGTTGACGCCATTGGCGACGGGCTCTTTGGGGGGCGGAATCGACGCAGCCCTTTGCGCCTCCACCTCTTTCTGAAAGTCAAGCTTCTCCAGCTGCGTGAACACGGTCCAGGCTTTCCACTCGTCCTTGCTGACATTTCCCAGCTTCAGTAGCCCCTTTCCCTCGCCGTGCGGCGTCTTGAACGTGAACCCGGCTTGGATCCAGACCATGCCGCCAAAATCGAGGAGCAGTGGCTTGAGCCCGCCGATCTTGGTCGTCTGCAGGTTGGAGAGGCCATATTCTGCCGCGGCGAGGTACCTGCTGATCTTTTCTCGGCCTTGTTTGCAGGTGAAGTCCCACGACAAGCCTACAATGTCCCTCCACCAGCAGTCATCGATGAACAAGTCCGACAGATCGCCGAAGGATTGTTCCTCGAAGCGGCGTTGCAGTCTCGCAAGCCAATCGGCGGAGATGTGTTCGGCGTCGACCTGCTCTTTTTCGACCCCTTCTTGCAGCCTGAGCGCTGGGATCTCGGGGAGTTTTGTGCCGTCCATGGTGATTCGTGATGAGTGTAAGTGTGCAGACGAGAGAGAGCGAGTAGGGAACCGGCCCCAAGTACGACTTTAGAGAAGCTGCGGTGGAACACGGTGTAACATGGATTTACATATCAAAATCCGATAGCGTCAGATAGCTTAAGTGTAGAGTGTGACCCCCTTCCCCCCCTCGGTCTCCCCTCACTGGCTGCTGAGAGCCGGACGCCGGACTTCAATGCTTAGACGATCTAGCCGAGCAAGGATGTTAGGCTTGCCGTCTTTGTAACCTTGCGCCGGTAGAACTGCTGAAAAGATGGAGCCAGATGATCAGATAAGATCATTCCCGCCTGTTGAAATTGCGCAGATCGACTACGCGTGCCAATCAGAGTCTCTGGCCGCACCAACCCCTCTACGCATCTGCCGGGATGGCTGCCTGTAGAGCAATATAGTTAAAGTTACCTAAAACCGAAGCACTACAGGTATGCTGTGAACATGCTTCGCTTTCGGGGCCCGGGCTGTCAGCTCAGTCGCTACGGCGGTGTACTCTATATGGAACATACTCTATACAGACACAGAATACGAAGATGCGAATCCGTCGAGTGTGGTTCGACGTCTCCTTCAAAGCGGGGGTTGCATTGCTCGTGATGCAGGCGGCCAACCTTCCACTCACTCACAGACGCACCGTCTGAAATGAATCTATAGGCTCCCGAACAGCATACAGCATACATGGACAGGCGACTACGTCGCTGGTGTGCAGATTTGTCCCCCCTTTCATTTCCGTTAAACTATGCTTCTCTTCTTAATCTCTATACGCCATAATCTTGCTAGGGAGCGGTCTCGCCAGACTCGGAATGTGTGGAGTTTCAATTTGGTAAAAAGGCCACGGAAATTGCCCGTCCCGATGTCCGTTTGTGGACGTTTTCCTGTAAAACCCCGTACGGGGCTTATCGGCAACTTATCCTGGTTCGGGCTCCGAATGTTACGTGAAGTACCATCTCCCCGAGGACTTCAGGAGTTACATCATGTGGAAAATGAGCTGAACCACTCAAAATAAAACATGAAAGTCAAGTTTTGTGTATGGGGTTGACTGGACTCGTGTTGAGTCGATAATCATAGATTCTGTTCCTCAACGTCAACGTATGCGTTGTGGTGTGATAATGGCCAGCACGGTGCCCAATCCACATCCTGGAAGACATACTCTGCTTGGATGATCAAGAAATGGAGAAATCTTACAACCCCCCCCCCCCCCCCCCCCCCGGCGAAGAGACGCACTACAGCTACATGTCCCGTTTTCGTCTTCTTTTTTTCTAGCAAGGTTATGTTCGGAGTGGCTTCCTTACGCAAGCAACGGCAGAGTATCGGCACTACATAATTTCAAAGATGGCGGGGTTGAGTCTGGGTCCAATTGGCACATGCAAGGTTGAAGATACTACTTCCAGGCATACTTGATCAACTCTTGTGGCGTTTTTCATGCATACCTCAAACATTGACTTTGGAACGAGCATGGCAATCCTTCCCATCACAGATCAAACATCAGAGATTCGAGATACCTGTTGGACAAGCGCAATTGGTGCTCTAAGAGGCGGACGGTAAACATGTCTGCGCGTCTATCTAGGTCACATTCCAGGTTCTGTTGTTGCTGACGACTCGTTTAGTGGTCTATCCCAGCTGCCGCTTGTGGTACACTGTCGGATCACTTCATCGTAATCCAGAGATTGTTTTGTCATAAACGCATGATTCTCGACTGGGAAACCCGCCATAAAGACACTTACCGCTGTGTGTTTGGACCTTGTGGAAGACAAGCACACTAGCTGCCGCACGAATTCCCACCGATTTTCAGCAACTCGAGTCGACGGTTGAGAAGCCGTTGGTGTTGGGCGTTGACAGGAGCGAATCACAACTCGTCAATTGCGCTTGTCTAGCACTTCTGGCCTTCGTTCTCGGTTCGACTTTCCTCACTCGCTTCGACCTTCGTCTTTTGTCGGCCGGCTCGACCTTCTTTGCTAACAACTTCATGATAACCATGGGCAGATGCATAGACGATGAGAGAAGAAATGATATAAAGCAGCATGCTGTATTCTAGGTTTTGGACATTCTTTTCACTCGTTCCTGTCTCGTCGGTTCTGTACTCACTGTTTCTCTTCCCAAGCCACACACAATCAACTCTACAGACTACGTCGAACAGGACATCACCATGAGCGTCCCACAGCCTCTCGATATCACTCAAGCATCAGTCGGCCAGATTCTACAGGCTCTGTCTACGACTAAGCTTACAGCCGTGGATCTTGTGGCTAGATTCCTACACCGGATCGGCAAACTTGACCATCGGGGGCCTTGCTTCAACTCCATTTGCATACTCAACCCCAACGTCTTCGACGAAGCGCAGGCCTCGGACGACTACCGGGCTTCCGGTCGTCCCCCGAGAGCTCTTGAGGGGATTCCTTTCACCGTCAAGGACAGCTACCAGGTCAAGGGCCTTACCGTCGCAGCCGCCTCGCCCGCCTTTGAGAATCTGGTAGCGTCGTCTGATGCCGCTGTCGTCGAGCTCCTCCGCGCTGCCGGCGCGGTGCTCATAGGAAAGACCAACATGCCCCCCATGGCCGATGGAGGAAGCCAAAGGGGCCTCTACGGCCGTTCCAGCAGCCCGTACAACCCCGTGTACCTGTGCACCAGCTTCGCCTCCGGTTCGTCGTACGGTTCCGGGGTCGCCACAGCCGCCTCATTTGCGCCTATTGGTCTCGGGGGTGAAACTGTCTCGTCAGGACGAGCTCCGGCTTCGCACAACGCACTGGTGGGATACTCGCCGTCGAGGGGTGTCATTCCTTCTCGCGGCCATTGGCCGCTGTATCCGACGTGTGACGTGGTGGCGCCTCACACGAAATCGGTCGCTGACATGCTGGCTCTCCTGAGAGTTATTGTCGCCGATGATGGGGAACCAAAGGGAGATTTTTGGCGCGAGCAGACGGTCGTCCCCATTCCTCTCAGCTCCGAAGTTCGCCCAAAAGACTTCTCATCTCTGATGGACCCCGATGCTCTGGGAGGGAAACACCTCGCGGTGCCCAGGTGCTATATCGGGAAGCAGACGTCTTCAGGGTACTCCGTGGTCTGTTCGGAAGCCACTCAGAGCCTGTGGGAGAAAGCCCGCATTGATCTAGAGGCACTTGGGGCCAAGGTCACCGAGACAGATTTCCCGCTGGCCGAGAACTACTCCAAGCAGCTCTACCCCGGACAGGCCGCCAACATCCCCGGGATCCCAAGCACATGGATTGATACTGAGCGGTGTCAAATGATTGCGACCGCTTGGGACGACTTCTTGCGGTACAACAACGACCCAAACTGTTCTCGCCTGGAGGGTGTTGATTATCGTCAGATCAACCCCGACCTCGCCCCCATGGACGACAGATCGCAACACACAGAAGAGCAGAACCATGTGCGCTACGCGGATATGCTGGACTTCATA
The DNA here is from genome assembly GCF_034447905.1 of Colletotrichum destructivum. NCBI lineage: Eukaryota > Fungi > Ascomycota > Sordariomycetes > Glomerellales > Glomerellaceae > Colletotrichum > Colletotrichum destructivum. The sequence continues at coordinate 2,806,323 of NC_085905.1, forward strand.
CAGCACCGCCCGAGTTCCATCCAAGACCTGCCAGGATGCACGGATGCGCTGCTCGCTCTAGAAGATGCTCGCAAGAGGGACCTGGACGACTGGATGGACGCGAACGGCTTCGATGCCGTCGTTTTCCCGACAAACGGCGACGTCGGACGCGCCGACTCCGAAGGCAACCGGGAGGCCATGGTAGAGGCTCTGCAGGACGGAGTCAAGTACTCCAACGGCAACCGGGCGTTGAAGCATCTGGGCGTTCCGGCCATTACTGTGCCCATGGGAACACTCGCAGATAAGAAGATGCCGGTTGGGTTGACGTTCGTTGGTAAGGCGTGGAGCGACAGCGAGCTTTTCCGTTATGCGTATGCGTATGAGACCGCGACAAGCCGCAGAGAGAGCCCACCACTCGCACCGCGTCTCAGGACTGACGTTGTAAGATCGGAGCGAGGCTCGTTGAAGGGTAGCGAGAAGCTTGAGCTCGTCGTCGCTCAGGTTGACGTAAAGGCCGTCACGACGGAGGGCTCAGAAGTCCGCAAAGTTGTCATCCGTGGATCATTAGTTCTTGGCAGTGCGGCTCTGGACACCGGGGGAATCCGGGTTTATGTCAATGGCGATTTGTCGAGCCGTCCCCCTACGCTCACGGACGGTCAGTGGGAGTGGGCTGGACAATTGGGCCGAGAAAAGGCCAAAGACCCGTGTCTAGTTCCGGGCAAACTCGCCAGAGACCAGTTCATGGTTGTCATGATTGCTCGGACTTCAAACGGGAGATCGACCGGGCGCTTGATCATGGTTGACTGACATGTTCCCATCACGGGCAAAAGCGATTACTCCACAAATTGCCAGGCATCAATCAGGTCACTGCACATTTACAGACGTGTGAGCAAAAAAGTGATCCCTTGTTTTTCCTAGCCCAATTCTATAAAGTATATACATGTATCATAAATCTTCGTGTGCATCGTTCTGTGGTATCTTGACGCGAGCAGCCTGTGCTATTGCGGAAGTCGTCTACTGGAGAGCGACAGAGAGCTTGCCAGTCCCGTAGGCAATGTTCTCGACAGGCAGGTTGGTCAACGCCTTGGTGATGCCGAGGCCGCTAGGGCAGGAGGCCTGGTTGCTGACGGCCAGGTCGAGGTCACAGAGCTCGTCTACACCCCAGGTGCAGGCGGAGTTCTGGATGTTGTAGAGCGCGTGGTTCTTGGCCACGAAGCTCTCGGGCTGGGCGAGACAGGAGGAAAGGTAGTTCATGCTGTTGGCGGCAGACAGGGGCAGCTTGCCGTCCGTCAGGAGGTGCTCGCACTCGCTGGCGGGAACCGCCTCCCAGTCCATGGGAACGCCGCCGCCCTGAGTAGGGGCATCGGTGGCAGACTGGCCGGTGCTGAGGTAGTTCCAGGCGTCGTAGGAGATGTCGAAGGCACCGCCGGACTGGTCGATGCGGAGCAGGTGGACGCTGCGGCCGGCGTTGGAGACCTTGACGCAGATGTCGTCGCAGCCGACAGAACCGGGCCAGTAGGCAACGCGGTTGATGTCGATCTTGCAGCCGAGCACACCGATGGAAGAAGAGAAGGCGTCGTGAGGCGTGACGCTGGCGGAGCCGGACTTGCCAGCATTGCGGATGGGGATGGAAGCGGCCGAGACCAAGCTGGCCGAAGCAGCAAGGAAGGTGGTCAGAGTAGTGGAAAACATCTTGACTGAAGAGTTGTCGGGTTTCTTTCCGAGAGGGACTGTGTGTGTGTTGTGTTGTGGAGTGGGCGGGCTGATGAGCAGCTTGTCGTTGATCCGAGGCAGATAGTCGTCAAGGGACGGGAAGGGTGTGCTTGTGAAGGAGTGAAGCTATCGGACTTGGGGAGTTCAAACAAAAGGAGCGATGCCTGATCTGCGAAGCTTTCGGTGCCGGCCGAGGGAGTGACTGAGGAATAGAGAGAAAGAGGGAGTGTGTAAGGATGGTGATGATGATCGGGACAGGACCATCCCAGACAGCGACGTAGCCGGGGGGCTTATATACGAAATGTCATCCCTACGAGAGATGAGACGAAAGAAAACGGTTAAACATCAGCCGAAAAGATGAGATGTCACTCACACGTGCTGCTGCCCAGTCTGTGCCTTTGCCCTTCGCACCCTTCGTTCGGTCCATCTACGGAGGCCCACGTAGCGGGCGCTCTGTCCCCACAGACGCCGCAAACCTCGACAACGGCACTGCGTTGGGCATGTATCCTTCGGTTCTGGAAAGGGGCGAAACAGGGACCGAAGGCGTGTGTGGCCTGGAGAGTATCCGCAGGTACGGAGATACAGAGGCAAGTACACTACATGGTGTACTCTGTACACCACGTGAGTCGAGTAAGAGTGTGCCTTACAACTCGATGTGATGTGAGGCCGAGACCCGCAGGAGGAGGGCAAGTGTTGGCGAGCCGGGTCTTGCTGGACAAATCAAGTGCTGCCATGAAATCTGACAGACAACGTCGTGGAACATCATCTGGGAGCAGGTTCCGCAAGTTCCTCCCCCCCCTCACTCCGGGCTGCGGTGTTACGGTCAGAAACAAAGTGACAACCTTAACTTTCCCGGTAGCCCTAACAGGACAAGAAAAGTGAGATGGGAAAAAACATGACGCTAGCCATGGAAGATGCATCGAGATTGAGAGGTTTGCGGGTTCGACCCAGCCCAAACCGTCAGACCGTCAAGCCAACGTCAGGAAAAAGGAACCAGCAGGAAGCATGGCTGCGGCCCAACAGGGAAAGGAGGCCAAGGGAGAAAATGGGGCATGCCACAGAGTTGAAAATCGCTCATGGGTCGCCATGGCCATGGGTTGCCGAATAGGGTTTGATGACAGGAACGGCTCAGGAACCAAACGTTCTTTTGGCTCGTGTCAAGCGTCAGGAACCGGGACTCAAGGGGCCTAGGTCAAGTGTGTCAAGGCTCTTCAAGGTACCAGAAGAAAGGGGGACCGAGGGGTCGGGACATCGGCAGGGCGGCAGCGCAGCCTGCTCACACGGCCCATGGCGGCACGGGAATTACTGGCGCTGTTCCTCATTTGGAATCTCGGCGGGGGACTCATGGAGGACTCAAGAGAGGGGCGGCCAAGGAGCCAAGGGCTAAGATGACCTTGGGCTGACGGGAGATGCAGGTACAACGTAACGTTCGGGAATCTGAGCCTGGGTGTGCGTGTGTATGTACTGTACCTCCATATCCGCGGGGCAGGGGAGAAAAAGAACACAAAAGGGAAAAAAGAAAGAAGGGCGAAAAAACCAAGATTGGTCAAGACGTTTGGAGGGAACCCGGACGCCACCACCGCGTAGGCACACAGTTCCAGCCCTTGTGCTTGACTCGACATGGAGGCGCAAAACGGGACATCCGCAAGGGCCGGAGGGGCTCGGCCGTCCGTCTCTGGCCAGTCGGAAGATGGGGATTCGAGCCCAGGAATCAAGCCACGAGTCTACGACATGCGTAGCGCTGCAGCGATCGACAGGGCGGGTTGTGTGTCTCGGTGCTAGTTTTTCACAAATTGGTCCCACAAGGCTCCAGTCCCGCAAGCATGTTGCCAGCTTTTTTTGTTTCGGCTTTTTGCCTGTATTGCGGAGCAGTTCGTCCCTCTTCCAAGTATGACACCCGTCGAATGGGGGGGAAGGGGGAACGGTGGTCACGGTGTCTGTCTCCAGTAAACTCTCCAAGTTGCACTGCGGCTTATAGGTTACATGTTGATAGAATTGGAACTGTCGGCGGGCGTGTCCGCTTTGCCAACTGTGCCAACTCCCTCCAAGTCTCGCCCCTCCCCCCTCTTTGCCCCGGGGCAAACATCCCGACGGCTTCGTGACGGTCAGTTGGCGTCATGCCGGCATGTTGGAAGGCAGGTGCTTGCAGGTGCTTGCTTGTTTGTACCTATCTAGCGGAGTCGCTGTTGAGTGCCAATCAGACGTCTCTTTTTGTGAGCAGAACAATAGGAAAATGATAGGCGCTACTTTTAGGTAATAAGTGAAAAATCCTCCTGCGCCGTGGCTCACCGTGACGGGCGGCGGCGATGGCGGAAGCGGAGGCGGCGGCGGCGAACCGGCATGCCACCACCATCCGCAGCATCCTTTGGAGACTTTCTTTCTTAACAATGGTTTGTAACAAATGTCGCAATTTTTTATTTTTATTTTTTACTTGACCTTCTTTGCTTTTCCTTCCTTCTCAACGCCCCGAAAAGGTCCGAAAGAAGATCTTCGTCCGAGCGATTTTTTACCACGCCGGTCGGTTGGTACCTTTGCCCAATTGCGGCGACATGCCGAGGCCCGACAAGATGGTCCAGGCCGTTGGACAACCCATGACTCAAAATCACTGTGCATCCGCGGACAACCCCCCCCCGCTGCTGACTTTGCGCCTCGACAACCACCTACACGTCACAGTGGAAGAGGCTTACGCTTACATAGTCATCATTTGTCAAGCCCTTACCTCGGCCTGACTGTTCTTCCCTTGAGCCGGTGAAGGAGGACGGGTGGGGGGGGGGCTCCAGCACGAGGGATCCTGAGTCATCAGTGCTTCTCAACATATCAATGCTGAACTCTTGGTACTGTTGAGTGACGCAACCTGGATTCGAGGGCGACTTGCTTCAAAACCAAGATGGTCGGCAGAAGCGAGGCACTCAACATCAAGTGGGCTCACCGTCAAGTGGACAGAAACAGTAACTCTTTCAAACTGACATTGGGCAACGTCCATTCTCCTTTCCAGCGTGTACGTTGTCAACACGTCGCGTTACGATGCGTTTGATTATACAACAACAGCAGGCACAAGGGTTGACCTCCATTCGAAAAGCCCAGTCGTTTGAAGCATTTCTCTAATCCTCGATTCAGACCAGCAGGTTCATGAATGTACCTACACTGCGGTTGTCTCACTATACAAATACAGCGAGCAGAATGTCTTTCATAGCGAATCACAAGCATAGCAAGACTAGGCACTTTACTGGCGGCTGTTGTTACTTGTTAGTGGGCTGGTAGTGTTGATTTCCAGAAAGCCTCAGATGTTAGTGCAGATGTTAGTGTACCCGGCTCAAATCTGTAGTTTGTAAGTCGGGTTGGATAAGTCCGCGGGTGCCTTTTCTCATGTCGTTGATTCCGCCATTCCTATCGAAATGACTGGGACACTTACGCACCTTGTGTCGTACGCTTTTAGCCCTGGGCGAGAGCCTAAATGCCGGGCTTGCTTGATGGCAGTCTCCTTCGGGTCACCACGCTTTGTTCTACATCCAGGAAAATGACAGGGGCCACTTCTCAGGGCCAAGAAGTTGCAGTATCTCCACCGAGCTCCATCAAGGACTCAAGGCTAGATCGGTCAAAGGAGGCTAGGAAGCTAATCAGTTACGGGCATTAGAGGCAAAGAGATGGGTATCTGACGGCAGCGCCCTATTGTAAGAAACCGAGCGAGCACTCACGTACGACTAGTCATTATAGCGCCCCATGTCAGAAAAACGTCTACCGATCTGATTCCTTCCCGCCGATTTTTGGTTTACCTGTCGAAACCCCGTCACATTATTTTGGACTCCTGTCCGTCTCTCCTCTTCAGGAGTCTCGGGTCACCGGGTAGGCTTTCCTGAGCTGTAGGCTGTGGATCTGTTGTTCGTGTCTGTTGAATACTTATTGAGTACGACTGCTCAAGAGATGCTCGTGTCATGGGCTTCCTCCGAAACAACCAGCTCAATGTCTTCTATCATAAGTCCTGCTATCTCGCCAGCTTCGCCAGCTATCAAGATCATCCGCAAAGCCTACGACGGTTTTCTATCGCTTCCTATCCAGTCAGCTGTTTTTCTCCCTTTGTCTTCACTGACTTAGTTGATCCACATCGCACCTGACAGAGTACAACAAATTTTGGGAAATTACCTAAGATAGCTACGTCGGTCAGTCTTCGTTAAACCTATGTAGAACTAGATGCCCGTTGTAATTCTGCTCTCGTGGACCAGAATAACCACCACAGACCGCGCCTAACATATACAAGCCTCGGATTCCAAGGGTGTCGAGGCCGCAAGGCCACAAGTTCCCAAAAATCTCAAGCTGGACGCCGTCCTGCTCCATGTGGATTCCGGAATGGCAAATGCCATGCGCAGTATCCAAGACCAGAAGCCTGGGGCAGGTCATCGGCAAACCCGGACCCCCGAAACACCGTAGTCGGGCCGCACTTCCAGGGATATAGAAACTAACGTCTATGCATAAACCAAAGCATGTTGGCTTTATGACTCCCGTGGCCGGTCGAAAGGAGCCCATCGACTAGAGCAACTGGATGGACCCCTCATTAGGTACCATAAGATTTCTCCTGTCCGCCAAGAACGAATCACGGGTTCCCAAGCTTGCCAACGGCCGCCCGGGATGTGGGAAATGCGCGTCGGTGTCAGAGTGCGTCTCTATTGCAGTGAGGACTTAGGCAAGCAGGTACAGACGTGTTGCTATGGGTTTCTTCTTATTAAGCGGCGAGTGACAGACTCCGCGGCCGTCAATTTGCACTTCGAGCCGTCAATCAACCACAATGGTTGGTTTAGATCAGCCAACCGGACTGTGACAAGGTCCTTTGATCCGACAACCCCATTGTCAACTGCTCACACGACTACTCTGACCTTGCTGTATAAAAAAATGTATATAACTACACCTTTTCTCTATCGGTATATATACCTCAGCAAGTTTTTCTAGATACTCCTAACTGGTTGCTGGTTGCTACTCATGGTCTTTATAACGGAGGTCGATCCAGAACGTCAGCGTTTGCCATATCAACCGTGCCCTCGCCTCTACAGGATAGCCGCACCAGCACATCCACATCCACAGTCACCAAAGACCTCGATAATACTCGCGAACACGTGTTAAAGCCTTCACCAAAATGCTCACCTCAAATTCCACTCAGCGCAAGGGGTTGGTTGTTGAAGACAGCAATGTGTCGGGAAAGCCCGTCATGGACCCTCAGCCAGCTCGACGAGGCAAACAGGCCACCAAGTCCCTTCACCAAGTGCGTTCGACACGACCAAGCATTCTGTGGTGGCTGATGGCCATCCCCGCGTTCATCATATCAGTATACGGCGCCGCATTCTTCACCGGCCTCACGCCGGGCGACCCCCAAATCAAGGCCAGGATCCTCTCATCCTTTGGCGGCGTCGTCCACATAGGGAGTTCTCTCGTCGTGATGGGTCTCGGTCCCTTCCAATTCCTCCCCCACCTTCGGCAGCAGTACCTCGCGGTCCACCGATGGATGGGTTGGGTTTACGTCCTCGCCGTGATAGTTGGAGGCATTGCCGCCTTCTATGTCACACTCAATAGCGAATCATTACCGTGGGGGAAAGTCGGGTTTGCGCTGCTCGCCCTCGGGTGGCTCGAGACTGCTCGTCAAAGCATTGTGGCCATCTGGCGGGACGGGGACATCAAGGGCCACCAAGCGTGGATGACGAGGAACTTTTCCCTTACATATGCCGCCGTGATGCTGCGCTGGCAGCTGCCGTTGATGATCGCCATGGGCATGGAAGTAAAGTTCGCGCTCTCCATTACTGGATACGCTTCATGGATACCGAACTTGTTGTATGTCGACTATTTTGTGTTGAATCGGGGCGGCAAATAGGTGCCTTTGGTATTGAAGCGTTTGTAGTTTTGGGCGCCATATTGACTCTCCTCTCTTGTATAATCAGCTGTCTATCTTCTTCTCGCACACATATTAAGAATCGCGAATAATCGCCTTTAGTCAAATGACGAAGAGACTAACAATGACAAGAAGCAGGCCTCGGGGTCGTTGACTCTGAATTGGCGACAGCTTATTACGTCTTATTCTCGGTCTAATCGACGGGATCTACCTTTTTAACAACCTTGGCCGGGACGCCCACGGCCACCGAGTAATCAGGAATATCTCTGTTCACGAGGGCTCCGGCACCAATCGTGCAGCCCTTGCCGATCTTGACTCCCGGCAGCACGGTGACGTTTGCTCCGATCCAGCAGTCATCCCCGATGGTGATGGGCTCCGCGTACTCGATGTTGTCTCTTCTCGACTGCAAGCCTGTCTCGTGCGTCGCCGTGATGAGGCTGACGCCCGTCGCGAACATGACTCTGTCACCGATGGTGACATGAGCACAGTCAAGAATGACGCAGCTTAAGGTGTGTTGTTATCAGCATGCCGGGTGTCACACAATTGATAGCATGACCCGAGTGAACCTCGCGCAGAGCCAACGATAAGTGGAATGGGTGTTGGAGAAGAACCTACTTGAAGTTGGCGTAGAAACGGTCTCCGACAGTGATGTTGCAGCCGTAGTCGACCTGCAAGCTGGGCTCGATGTAGACATCCTCCCCGATCTTGCCGAACAGCTCCTTGATCATGCCCACCCTCGTGCTCGCAACCTCGTCGGCGGACGCGCTCTCATCCGGGACGTACGTGTTGAAGCGCTGGGCCAGGCGTCTGGCACGGTTCCTCGATGCGAGCAGCTCGGGCGCCATGCAGCTGTAGAGCATGCCCGACACCATCTTCTCGTAGTCGTCGCACCAGGGTACCCGCTCCAGCGTCCTCGCGTGGGCGATGGCGTTCTCGTCTTTCGCCGTCTTGACCGGGGGAACCATGATGGCAACACTGTCAGTGTATATGATTATGAGATGTAGAGACCTGCGATCAGAAAATGGGTGCCGACACCACGTCGAACGAATTTGGGATCCCGTCGCCTTTATAAATTTGGCCACTGCGGCGGCGACGAAGTGGCATCTCGGCGCGCGCCATTTTAAGCGCTCTAACTAGGGGGCCGGGGTAGCTTAAAGGCAGAGGGGGGTGCATGACGCTAACTGGGGTCTGCTGGGTAATGTTCCTATTCGGGAATATGCCCCAACTGCCTGTGGAACCCTCCGCAAGCGCCTGTGTCAGTATGCATGAATGACTCTTGACAACGACCCTATTCGTGTCAGTCTTTGGACACATGGCGTTGGTGTCTCGTGCGTGCTTCTTAGAGATTCCACAAGAAGTCGAGGGCTTTTTTCAAGCGTGGACGGGGTTGTTAAAGGGGATATATCACGCCCAGATCTGCATCATTGGTCCTGACATGCGCCTCTCTAGGCATTCGCTTTCTCCGGCTGCGGCGATGTGATGAGGGAATCCCCTGCCTACGTCATCTTCACTTTAGCCAATAATCTCAGAGTAGCAAATGCTGTGCGCCTTGGTCCAAGACACGCAGTTGTCATTTACGCTTGACTGACCAATATGATTCGGTAACTCTCACGCCAGCGTCGCTGTGCCATGCTTCTCAGCCCTGCCGGGCAACATGTGGATTGGGGGGATCAGCGACGTCAAGCCACGGAGCAACATCTTGACTTGCCGAATGGGGGAATGGGAGGTCTCTCGGAACATCCGACTAGCACACCTCTGGAGCTGCATCATTGGGTCTCAAGGCAGAGCTTCGAGGTAGAGACTCTGACATTGGCGACCTTTCCAAGTCTGGGCAAACGATGTATATATGCTTGCTCTCGTCAGATGGTGTCCAATGCCTAGTCATCGCACCAGTCAAACAAAAATTGCATCAAAATCAAGCCACGACAATCACCAAGCAAGACCACCTACTAATATCGTATTATAAATACCGACCTCGTGCGCCCTCGTGATCACCCCTGACATGTACGAACTCGTATCGCTCGTCGACAAACGTATCGACCAACACAACCAGAACTCATACACGATGATGGGCAACGGCTTCGACTCCGCACCCGCACCCGCACCCGCGCCCTGCGAGGTCCTACGCGTGGTCGAGCGCCTCGGAGGTGCGCAGACAACAGTAGACCGCGTCGACCTCGCGACCGGCAGCGCCATACCCTTCTACGTCGTCCACAGCAACAAGGACAACAAGACTGTCGCCGTGCTGCACGCGGATCCCCGAGCGCAGGCGTCGGGAGAGGCGCTGGGGACCGCCAAGTACCACTCGCTCTCGTCAAAGATCGACGTCGTTCTCCGCGGGGTGCCGTTCAAGATGAGGACCAACACGATGGGCACCTCGCACAGATTCGACCACCGCGGCCTGACTTACAGCTGGAGCGTCTCCAGCTTGAGCGTGTCGATGAGCACATTGTACTTCAAAGATGCCGGGGACAACCTGTTGGCGAGGTGGAAAAAGCGCCCCGACGGTATCATGGGCGGCGGGCTGAGCGGGGGGTCGGCGCCGACTTTCGAGGTGTTTGTGCCGCCCCAGAGCATCGATATGGATATGGTCATTGTGACGGGTTTGGCATCAATCGAGTATTGGAAAAAGTACAAGAAGGACTCTTTGACGGCGGTGGGTGAGGCTTTCAGTGTTCTTTGATCAGCTTACGGGCTTGGGATCAATGAACTCGGCACCGAGTCTAGCCTTGCTTTTTGTGTTTGTTCGGGTGGTGCAATAGCGATTTAACAAAGTTGATCATGTGTTAAGAGTTTTTGTGGTTAGAGAGAATCGTGAGAAATGATGGCAAATGGAAAGTTTAGGCCGATGATAGTATTCAACAAGAGGCTCCTTCATTAGGGCATTTTGACAACGCACAAGAGTCCCGACTCGCCTGTTCAACAACCAAGGCATAATTAAGACAGGTCTTTCATCAAGGATCAAGGGCTATTATCCTCCTATTCTCTTCACTTTCAAGCATTAGTTGACGCAGGTATAACTTTGCGTAGTTTTTCAAGAAGAGCTCAAACAACGTATCAGACTCTTTCATCTCTTCGTTGCTTCCCAGGCTTAACATTGCAAACAAACAAGACTGTGTCTCCGTGAGTATCAACTGAAACCCTCCTCGTTCTTCTCACGAAACAGGCAGGAACAATCCTTCTTTTGGAAAACTCGCTCTTTCCTTCGAATTGCCGGGAGGCTTCTTTTCAAGTGCTCCGAACAGAATCCCGCCTACTTTCCATTGTTTCTTTTCAACTTCTCGTCTTCCTTTGGGAAAAGAATACTTGGCTCGATCTCGCAGTCTCGATTTCTGAAGCAAATCAATCGCATTACTTTCCCAATCACTTCTTTCTTCTTTCTTCCTTCTCTTCAAGTTCATATCCCCCGCCCTTCCTCGACACACCCGCGATCAAAGCACATCTGACACCATGGACGAATTCTGCGTTCGTCTCCTTTCCTACTTCGAGCGCAGCGAGGATGGAAAGCCTGGCCGGTGGCCTCATCCCAATCTCTCGCCCGAGGACATGGCAGGCGCGGGCTTTCGCCTGGTGAGCACCCAGGCGAAGTCGGGAGACAGCGTCATCTGCAACTTCTGCAGTCTTCAGGCGTGGGCGTGGGACAGGAAGGACGACCCGTACCATCAGCACCAGGACGGGTCGCCCAAATGCGAGTACGTCGTCTCCGACATCTTTCGCAAGCATCAAGAGTTCTTCCTCAAGAAGCAGCTTGAGAAGACGGAGACTGAGGAGCGGCTCCTCACCCCTCCCATGACTCCCACCAAGAGAACCTACAAGCCCCGTCGCCGCATGGGTTTCTCCCCCATCGTCACTGTGTACGACTCGACGCCCTCCCACAACGCGACCTGGGCCTCAGAGGAGGCGCAGGAGAGCACCGAAAAGCCGCTCGAGATCACCGTCTCGACTGCCGAGGCCAAGGTCGTCATACAGGTCATTGGCGCGGGCGAGCATCGTAAGTCACTTTCTGATGTTGTTCATGGGAGTTATGGCGTACGCTGACCAGCTGGCCAGGCGCGAAGCGAGTCCGTCTCGAGTAGATATCTACGAGTTCAAGACGATATTTTATGACTTGACATGATGCCGACTTCAACACGACGAACCGACATTGCTCCGATATAGCTCTGGTGAGTCTAACTCGGTCCTGTTCTGTGAGGCGAACGTATGGAAGCTGACATACCTTTACGAGCCAAAGCGCGAGATTTGATAGGATTATGAGATACCACGAGCTTGCGACGATGTCTGTACACGCTTCCTGGTTAAGGAAGGGGAGACGGCTATATGTTTGATGACTGGATCAGAGAGATGGCCATAGAGGACACGAACGACGCGTCCATTGGAAGGACATGGCCAGTATGAATCTCGTTCAGTTGGACGTTTGTGAAAGTCAGTTTGCAGATGTGAAGAGCAGTGGGATACATACATGACGAGGGGGTCGGGCTTGCTAGGCCTCAGCAGGACGCAGCAGAATAAAATCCAAACATGTTTGAGCCAGGCTAGCGGTGGCGACTTGGAAGGCAGGCCAGGCCGAAATACATGTCTGCAGATTTTGAGATGGCCGATATCATGAATACGTCGCTTACACACCGACCAGAAGTATACCCCACGATGACGGCAGTGGTCTTGGTTTCGCGATCCTGTGATCCTCACACAAGACAGCCTCACTACCAGACCGCGCTCGTGCAAACAAGCCTCGGAACCGACACCCACCACGTGTGCGGCGATATAGCCTGGCCCTCCCGTCTCACCGCGTTCGAGGTCTCAGTGGCACAGATATACGTGATCCGCACCGACGCGCCCCGGGGATGGACTGGTAAGTGGATGCACGACATGCGGGACAAACCCAACCACCACGACGGAGGGAGTATGGGGTGGGAAGGATAGCGATGCGGGTGTGTGGTGACATTCTGTAGCCGGTGAGACTGATCATCGCAACGAGGCAAGTTCGGTCAGTCTGCTTCTGCCTGCAGGTAAAAAAAATATGTCATCAGATGGCGAGACCGTGACCAAGCGAGCGAATGAGCGAGTGAGTCTGAAGGCAGCCGTCCTGCCCACCTCACATCTCGCATATATATCATCCCCCGTCTCACTACGGACAGCGTTCTCATCACGAAACAAGCCACCTCCGCTAAACAACCCTTCAAAAAAAAAAAAAAACCGGTAGACACAGTCAAGAAGATGATGTATGAATGACGGGAAATCAGTGGTCAGAAGACGGAGATCCCGGAGACTATGTTGTATCGGCGGCGCATGGTGGTGTGGTGTGGTGCGCTGCGCCGGTCGGCAGTGTACCTTACGCTGCCTACCTACTGCACCACACCCGTGGCAACCGCTGTCAGGCGCCCGTGTCACTTTTGTGTGTGTGTGTGCGCTGCGGCTTGTGACCCCCGCAATCGACGGGTGACAAGGCGGCGACGGCGGCGGAGGCCGCATGGGATAGGCAGAGAGATGATAGATGAATGGCTGTATGGTTCGACGAGGCCGATTCCTGCCCAGGCCTATTTAATCACCAAGACCAGCCACCGTTCCTCATAGAGGAGGTTTTGAAGCCAACTGCGATAGATCCAAAATTGCCCGAGAAAAACTCTGCAAAACAACATTCCATACACTCTCCCCCTAAGAAATCTAGCAGTCATCAACAGTCACGAGACGAGATGATGTCCGCTACCAACCAGATCCAGCGCAAGCCGTCGGGGCGCAACCCGCTCCGCACAGTCTGGCGCGAGACGTACGAGGTCTGGGACGGGGTCTGCCACGGCGTGGGGAAGGCCTATTTCAAGATTACCGGCAGATGGTGATTTGCATCAGGACGCGTAGGTTGGCCTGCTTCACCGTTGCCGTCAGTCAAGTCGACCCAGGCCTAAAACTCGAGGAACCCGGAAATGTGTTCCAGTATCGCTGCTACGGTCCACAGCGTCTGAGACAGACGTCGATTTCAAGAGATACGACGAAGACCAGGGGACAGACCACGGACGGACGATACACGGGCTGAAAGAAAGAGAGCGAGAGAGAAAGCAAGAGTGAAAGAAAAAAAATCAAGCATGGCAGTCAAGCCTTTGGCGATCAACATTGCGAACCACAACAGGAACAACAAGAACCAAGGCCCTCCAGGCCCCCAGAGCGAAAGAAACAACCCGTTTGGACGGACGGCAAGATTGGCATCGACGGGCTTGTCCACTGATGACGTTGGGTGGGAAATCTCGATCAGCAGGGCGGGCAGGACGACTGCAACTTTCCGAGGTGGTTCCCCATCAACATGACACGGACCTAAGGAGGGAAGATCCTCCCACCGGCCCTGGGGCAAGGGGAGTTAAGGGAACCGAGGGTCGTCCGACGGGAGGGGCAGACAGCGAACGGCGAACGGGCCTGTCGGGGGTTCCGCTGCGGGTGGGATGCAAATCGACTCCTTGCTTCACTTTTGAGAGCGGCAAACGGATGGGTGGAATTGGAATGGGGATGGAGGCGGGGGGGAATGAAACGGAGGAATGAGCAAGACGAAACAGGTATCTGTATCCTTTGCCAATAATAACAACAAACAAAGGCGGCCGCGGTCCAACATGGGAAGTATTCGTGCAGTTGAGGGTTGGAGGAGATGATCGTCGAGACTAGGCACAGCCGCAAGCCAGGACAGAGCCCGCAAGATCGTCGACGGCGTTGGGATGGTGAGAGTGCAACCCGACTCGGTGTAACGGGGAGAATCTCGGGGAGCAGCAGAGACAACAGCAAAGCGAGCAAGGCAGCTCGGAGTGTACAATAGCTGCTGAAGTAATGTTGAGTGGTCCACAAATAAACCACAATTCTCTGATAGTGAATATCTGGGGCCGCGCCTCGCTGCCGCTGCAGCATGAAAGATGATTCATTCGGCTGGCGACCGGCCCGCTGAACCCAGCAGGACCTGGTTGTCGATTCGTCCACGGTCCAAGAGAGAGAGGAGGAGGGGGGGGATGGGGTCGTTTGATCCTGGCGCTGGGCCGAAGCAATTAACTTAAGGTAGGCCGAACCTCGAAGGGGACCGAAAGAGAGTTAATCGACTCCCGACAGGAGGCCTATTTTCGTTGCTGTTGTTGTTGTCCTTGTTTCTCGTTTTTTGGCGGGTCGCCTCTGCGGGACTGCTGCCAGTCGGGTGGAATACATACTCGTACAGGTCGTGTCATGCGAAGCACACCAAGTAGGTATTCTGTGAAAGTGCTTTGTGTACTGTTGTAGAGCGGCCAGTATGGATGATGCTTGTTTCGGCACTGTACCTTGGAAGGGTCAAGGATAGGGGTTTTGTTTAGGTGCGCACCGTCTTGGTGAAGGCGACTTTGCCTCTGCCTCTAAATCCCCCGATGGACAACTCCGTCGACAGTTCCAAGAGGACCGTCTCTGCACGTCACTTGGATGCATCAAGATCTCGTCCGGCTTGTGTGGCAAACCCAGCATATCAGCCCAAATCCCAAAAGTGATGGATACGAGAAGACTCTGTAAGTGCGTCGTCATCAGGCACCGGCCAGGAACGAGCCAGAGACATTGGACCGGCTGGCTCGAGGTATGGTTTGGTGTGGTGTGGTGTGGTGTGGTGTAGGTAGGTAGCGTACACTGGGTGGATGGCCGAAGGAACCGCTAGAGGGTTGGAAGGTTGGAAGTCGTGGCATGATTGGACTGTGGGCGACGGCGATGTGGCCGATGGGGCGCATCATGGTCCATACGGTGGCTGTGAGGTCTGGACCGCAGACGAGGAAATTTGGCAGACATGCGACATGCATGTGTGTGCTGCTGCGTATCGTCTGGTATCTTTCGTCTGTTGTCTTTTGACTGTCGGCATCGTCACTGGTTGCGGTCCAGTGTGTGTTTGGCTTACATTACCATTCTACACATCCATGTTTGCTCCTGGCTGGAGTGAGTTTGGAACACTGTTCAAGTGTCAGAAGGGGCAGTGTTCGAATGATTATCCGATTGCAAACAATCACAGGGTGGAGAAGCAGGAGCGCGCTGCATGTTGATTGTAATAATGATTGCCAGGAGGGCACTGAAATGGGAACCGTCGATAATACAGAATCGTGTCTAAAAGTTCTTGGGGTGGACTGGGCAGAACGGTGGCGGGCGGGCGCGGCAGACCTGAAAGGCCGCTGGGCAGCGGCTGGGCAGAGTGAAAGGGGAGGGGGGCCGAATCATGACTTTATTCAACTTTTAGTGTCTCTAGCTTTCTCGGCGCGAGTTGAGATGTCTCCTTTGGAGGCGCAGACGCCGGACGACAAGGAATGCCAATGCTGAGAGGGGATTGATCTCTTGGCAAGCCAGTCTGGTGTTCTTGATCTAGATGGAGGGGGTCGACGACACGAAGATGGCCAGCCGTCGCGTTGCTTGGCGAGGCAGAGCGGTGACCACGGCCGTGATGCTTCCATTCAACCTGTCACCGGCCGGCGGCAGGGACTTGTGAGAGAGGGAGGGAAGGGAGGGACGACGAGAGACGAGGGGCCGGCGTCCGCGAGTCCCGGTCTGGGAAAACCAGCCGCTACTGCTCCAGGCCGAAGCTCACGCCGAGTGGAGATTGCCCCTATTCTTCGCCATTTCACTAACGGCCTCGGGTGGGCGAGGCGGTGGAGCTGAAGACCCCGGGCCTAGAGTACAGTGTGCGAGAAGCGTGCTATGTCTGGAAAGAGACCATACGGGAGAATGTCAGGGCAAAAGATGGTTAGATAACAAATGCCGTGCTGTGAAGAAGCAACACTCAGCTAATGAGGTATTGTGCTGAGAAAAAAAGGAGGGGGAGGGGCAAGAGGTGCCTGAAGGAGTCCTGGACATGCAGCCACACGGTGAAAAATATGCCACACAGCCATGAAACGAGATGAACTGGGCCCGGACGGCTCCCAGAGGATGTAGTGCACCTGGTACGTATCCTTTGAATTCATTCTTTTCGAGCCATTTGGGGATTAGCTAATAATGCGCCTTCAGCTGGCGGATGCGCGGATACCTCGCAAGTCGATAGTGTTACGCAGTGGCTTCAGGTATCGTCACATCTTTCTCTCTATCTCTCTCTCTCTCTTTCTTTTCATCCTACTCTTGTACCCCATTCCTTTACAGGTCTCGCCTCGTCTCGTCTCCTTGACCGTCTTCCGTCGCGTGCTCGTCGTCCCGTGTCGTCTTTTTGGCTTTTTTCCCATTCTATTTCTTGCAGCCGTAATCCTAGATTCACCTACAGAGAGAAAAGACGGCGGCTGCGCCTCGCAATCTTGTGCCAATCTGCCAACCTGCCAACGCCTGTCAGCCAATGCAATAATGCCTGTGTTCTCCAGTCTCCAGTGTTCGTCCACCACTCGTGTAAACGGCGCCAGTGGCCCATTGCAGTAGCAGCTGCAGGTTTGATGTTTGGTTACGACGAATGGCCAATCCCAAATGACCATCAGGCCCCGGCGGATACGGGGTGACGGCGGCCCGAATGGGAATTGAAGGCAAGGAGAAGTCAGTCATGGTATCCGTACAGATTGATTATTGGCAGCAAGCATGGTCGAGGGGCGAAAGACTGGTGTGTATGACATCCAAGACGGCGTGTGAGAGAAAGAAGGGGGGGCGGCAACGAGACTAGGTGTGGACACGATACAGGATCTGTAGGTGCCTCGCCTAGCAAAAGAAGCTTGCCAGTAAGGATAAACCAAACGGGAAAGGGGGTTGCCCCTGCCCGTCTCCTTCCCTACCAGAGTGCCAGTTCCTTGTGGGCCAGGGACTCCCTCCCCGGTCGGTCCATCCATCCATTGACGGTGGATCACATCTTCCTTCCCATTCAATTTCATGGCAGGAGGTACGTATCTCCCTCCCCTCTCTTCTCTCCTTCCTTGAATCTACCGTCTGTCCTTCCACCGTTGATTTTATGTTCCTTCTGCTGAGTCTCTGTACCTCACTGTGGTAGATAGGTAGGCATCTTACTCAGGTACCCAGGTACTCTACCATTACAGACACAGGCACACCTCCTCCCTCATTTCTCTTCGCTCGTACCCTGTATTTGCACCGTATTCCCTGCCCCGGACCCGCCCTGGCCGGTCCACCATTCCAGGGCGTGTTTCTGCTTTTCTACCTCGCGCCGCCTCCTCCGTCGCAGCCTCCTACTTCTTGACGTTCCTCCCTTTCCCTCCTTTGTGTTTCCTCCAAACCCGTCCACTCTCTCACTTGCTACCCGCAATCGTTTCTTCTTTTATTTTTCAGGGGATTTTTCTCTCTAGACATCAGCATCGCCATATTCATCTATTCGTTCCGGTGTGAATGTGTGTCAGTTGTCTATGAATACCCTCTTCTTTTAATCAACCTACCAAAACCAACCCTTTCGCACTCTCGTTTGCATAACACGTTTTTCACCATTTCCCATCCGGATTCTTCAAGAAAAGGAAGCTTCATTCTCGCAGAACATTCCCGCAATCAGGAATCCTCCGCAATCCGCTAGCTCTAGGAGACGTCACTTGCCGCAGAATCTATCGACGACATTTCTCGACTCCATCACATCACGTAACCAAATCCATCACAATGGGTAAGGTCGCTACCGTCCTGTCGGCGGCTCTGCTGCTTGCCGGCAACGCCGCTGCTCTTGACCCTATCGTCATGAAGGTATGTCATCGACTCTGCGGTCTCCCTCGAGACCAGTCCTCCCCACCTTCGTCAACAGATCGCTGACAGCCTCCCAGGGTACCAAGTTCTTCTACGAGAACGGCACCCAGTTCTTCATGAAGGGTATTGCCTACCAGCAGGATACTGCTGCCGCCGGCGGTGAATCCAAGACCGGCGAGTACAAGGACCCTCTCGCCGACGAGACTGCCTGCAAGCGCGATGTCCCCATCCTCGCTAAGGCCGGCACCAACACCATTCGTACCTACGCCATCGACCCCAAGAACAACCACGACGCCTGCATGAAGCTCCTGAGCGACGCCGGCATCTACGTCGTCTCCGACCTGGGTGAGCCCAAGCTGTCCATCAACCGTGACAACGCCCAGTGGAACATCGCCCTTTACGAGCGTTACACCGCCGTCATCGACGCCCTCGCTAAGTACGACAACACGATCGGTTTCTTCGCCGGTAACGAGGTATCCAACAACAAGACCAACACCGAGGCCTCGGCCTTCGTGAAGGCCGCCGTCCGCGACTCCAAGAAGCACATCAAGGACAAGGGCTACCGCTGGATGGGTGTTGGCTACGCCGCCAACGACGACGCTGACATCCGCACCAACTCGGCCCACTACTTCAACTGTGGTCCCGAGGAGACCGCCATCGACTTCTGGGGTTACAACATCTACTCGTGGTGTGGCAAGAACACCCTGGCCGGCGCCGGTTACACCACCCAGATCGACTTCTTCAAGAACTACTCTGTCCCCGTCTTCTTCGCTGAGTACGGCTGCAACATTCCCGACGGTGCCGATGGCCGTATCTTCCAGGAGACCACTGCTCTGTACGAGAAGGAGATGACCGATGTCTTCTCTGGTGGTATCGTCTACATGTTCCACCAGGAGGCCAACGACTACGGTCTCGTCGAGGTCAAGAACGGTCAGGCCAAGACCATGAAGAACTACGACCAGCTTGCCTCCCGCGTTCTGGCCGCTACCCCCTCCGCCGTCCAGATGGACTCGTACCAGCCCACCAACAAGGCTGCCGAGTGCCCCGGTGTCGCCTCCAACTGGGAGGTCCACGGCTCTGCTCTCCCCCCTACCCCCGACAGCTCTCTCTGCGAGTGCATGGTCAAGAGCCTTTCTTGCACCCCCAAGTCCGGCCTGAAGGCTTCTGCTATTGGCGAGATCTTCGGCTTCATCTGCGGTGCCGACCCCGCCTCTTGCAACGGCATCAACACCAACACCACCACCGGTGTCTACGGCGCCTACTCCATGTGCTCTGACGAGCAGAAGCTCGCCTTTGTCATGGATTCGTACTACAAGGCCCAGAGATCCGCCAGCACCGCCTGTGACCACGACGGCCAGGCTGAGGTTGTCTCCCCCTCCAGTGACAGCTCTTGCTCCTCCGCCCTTGCCTCCGCCAGCGCCGCCAACAGCGCTGCCGCTACCGCCACTGCCCCCGTCTCTTCCACCGCCAACCCCAGCTCCAGCGCTTCCGGTAACGCTGCTGCCGGTAACCCCTACCAGCCCATCTTCAACTTCGGTGGTTTCGCTGTCGGCGCGTACCTGGTCGCCGCTGGTGCCGTCGGTGCTGCTATGGTTGCCTTGTAGACGCGTGTTCCCTTTTTGAATCAGCTGAATTGAGGAGGAAAACGGGAGTGGCCCGGGAGATGGGCGGGTATGCTTTATGCGAGCCTGTAGGATATCCAACCGGCACCGCGGTGTCTGGTTTAATACAGTCATGGCTCGACAGGAATTCTTTCTATTGGCATGAGGCTCTTTTATGTTTGTCACCATCACATGGCGTTGGGTCCTCGCTGGCGGCGGCGGCGGCAGCAGCAGCAGCAGCTCTGCTTCATGAATCTGACTGTAAAAAGGTCACTATTGTTTTCTAGATGTCTTGTTTGGTCCGATGAATAGAGCTTTTTTTTCTTTGTCGAACTGGGTCGTCTCAACTAGTGCTTGTTCCGTAACTACTGTGTCATGACTTGGCGTAACTCTCAACCTTGGTGTAATTTGACATGTGTCTTGGCAACCTGGGCGTCAATTTTGCCATCCTTTTGCCCAGCGCTTGGCAGACACCTCTAGCCCATCTTGACCAAACTCGTTGACCCCTTTGGTTTCCCACACGGCGGTGAACACTACGATCCATGACGGCCAAGAGGGGGAGGGGGGCCTGTAAATGTCTCATTGCTCCCTTGTCCTCGCGGTTGACCTCGAAGACCATGTGGGAATCACTCGAGATATTTAGCCAAGGCGGTTCATTTTGAGGCTGCGCATCTATATGATGTGAGAAACCGTAGGTAATATTGTAGACAATCATGGGGACAACTTGGGTTTTCCGATCATGCCATGGCACGTATTCTGTGCTACTTCCTGCAACATAAGTCATCAGATATTCCTTAATTACAGGTTTTGACTTCCGGAAGACACTTTCGTCCCATAAATTTACCCGACGGCAACAAACATAGTTAAGACGATAACCCAGTGTCGTATCGTACTTGTGACTTGAAAAGCGCAACTGGGCCGGGTCTGTCTGCACCCCCGAGGAATATTTGGGAAGGGGCCGGACGTTTCCTCCTCCTTTACCATAGCCGCAGTCGTAAAGCCCTTCATCGTTTTTCAGAACTTAGTGTGCATCTTATGGGAGAGGATACATGGGACCAAAGCGTCCAGTTGTCGTGGTTTCGTCTCTCCGAGATGCGAGTGCTCTGTTCCAGTCTAGACTATCCTCGGCCTTGCTAAGGGTCATATGAGAGCTATGATTTGCGAGAATTCTGTAAAGCCATTGGTTTCTGCTGCTTGGTAGTTATACAGAAGCCCGTTGAGACTGGCCACCTTGAAGCCGGATGGCTGGGCTAACATTCAAGACGGGGTGACCGAATCGGACACGGAACTTACTGTCGGAAAGCCCAGAAAGAGCCCTAGCACTGCCAAACGACGTAGACAAGCAACTGCAACATGATTTGATCGCTAGAAAAACACAGCTGCGGCTCAATGAATACGTTTACGTAATCATTGTGGCCAGAAAGTTGAATATCGGTGCTATCACTGCTCATACTGTCAGGGTAGCTTGCCCCTAGCTCGTATCTGACATAGCCCCCGATCCCATCAGATTCATTCAACAAGAATGTCCGGCGCTCAGGTGATGGATAGACTGTCAACTGGTACACATATGTACGTTAGCCTTGAGCCTCGTCAGCTGGCTTGTTAGTCTTCACCACATCACTTGACCCTAACTGGGTTATTTTACCAGCTCATAAGAATCCACCAGGCCATTGCTTCGGTATCCATATATTGTCCATATAATCTTCTAATGTCTACGACCTCCATGTTACGATGTCAGACACGGGGCAACTTTGGACTAGCGATTTTGCCTCTTGGATTATGAGAGAGACAGAAGCCCGCCCCGCACCTGATCCGACTGCAAGGAACTCTGTGAAGTATCAATTCAGTCATGGATGATGGACAGTACTGTCGACTACGGCGATGAGGCTAGTCGCTGTACTTGAAGCGGGGGACGGTATGGGTGGCAATCAGGTGGCATCGAAAAGCCAAAAAATTGGAAGAACTTATGAAGCATTTGCGAATGATTCCATGCTTGCTTCATTGTTACTGTGGCTATTCCAGGGTTCAAATCCATACCACGAAATCCACATATGGATCCACAATATGGATCCATGTCCATTCCATTCCATTCCACGTAGGCTTCAGCCTTTCCATATTCACGCCACAGAACCCCTTCCATATGTTCCATATGTGGAAATTGTGGAAAGGATTGAAGATTTAGGTGGGGGCTGAAAAAACCTGGATTTCCTTGTGAAATAGCGCATACCCCAAGTACTTTCTATCGCCAACGACAACGCAATAGCAACAATTTTCCACCCCGTTTTACCCGTACACGAAGTTCAAACAAGTCTATTCTAGGGGGGTTACTACTACTCACGCCCTTATTTCCCCAAATCGAAATGGCCGCCCTCCATCCTACCAAGTCAACCACACCCGTTCCAGAACGTACAGAAGAAGACAATCAACGACTCTTTCAGCTCTACAAAGGCTGGACCTTGACGGAGAGAGACGGCCAAGTGCGTCAATGGGTATATCAGTTCGGCTACGATATCCAGCATGCCCAGAAAGGGGAACGCCGATGGGTGTGTTGCCTTTGCATCAAGCAAAAGCGGCCGAGGCCAAAGAGTTATGCCATCAAAGGGTTGCAGAATGCGGAGGGTCACCTGTACGCGGACCACAATGGCATTATGGATCCGACAGGCAAGAGGCAAAAGCCTGCCAAGGCATCTGAGAAAGCACATCAGTCCATTGCAACAATTCTACAGTTGAACCCGAAGGAGCCGAAGGAACAAGATTTGATCAATACCTTGATCAAACGTTTTGACAAAACTGTATTCCAGCAGAAACTTGTCAACTGGATTGTCAATTCTAACCAATCCTTCTCGATCGTTAACGATCAAGATCTTCGAGACATCTTCAACTACCTCAATCCATCGGTGGAGATCACAAAAGCCAACATTACTGACGTGACCGTGCGTGCCATCGCAGAGCGAGAATTTACTAACAACATGGAAAGAGTGAAGGACGCTTTGCGAAAGAGTCCGGGACAGATCCATATCCAGTACGATGGCTGGAAGTCTGGTAACCGACACGCCTTATACGGCATCACATGTGTTTTTCGGGATTCAAACAATCGGCCACAGAAGTGTGTCCTCGGACTGCCTGAGCTTACAGAGAGGCACACAGGCGAGAATATCGCCGGGCAGATCATCGAGATCATTCGAGAGTACGAGATCAGCGATAAAGTCGGATATTTCACACTGGATAATGCCGGTAACAATAAAACTTCGATGGGGGAGCTTGGATTAGAATTCGGCTTCGAGTGGGAGAAGCGATGGGTTCGCTGCGTTGGTCACGTTGTCAACATAGTAGTGAAACAGATGCTGTATGGCAAGAACCCGGATGCTTTCGAGAAAGAGGTCTTCGAAGGACTTCATACGGCAGCGAAGGAGCATGAAGTCTGGAGGAGGCGAGGCTCTGTTGGAAAATGGCATAACTTTGCTGTTGTAGGTGGCTGAATCCCCGGCTTTATTTGTTATACTCACGAATACCTAGGAGGTGAGCAGATCGGACACGTGGACCGATATGCTCAAGAAGGTACAGGCTATCGAGAGCCAACTCTCTGATGACGCTCAGCTCAAGAAACACCGTCCAGTTGGAGTTGTGGTCGACAATGCTACCCGGTGGCTTTCTCAATTCTCGATGATTGAGCGCGCTCTCGTCTTAAGGCCATTTTATAATTCTTTTGTCCAGAGAGCGTCAAACGAGTGGGAGAAGGTCAACTTGACGAGAGCTGGCCACATCAAAAAGGGCTCCAAGCTGCCCTTCTTCCTGAAGGAAGAGAATCACATGACACCTGATGATTGGCATGTGCTCGGGACTCTTTACGACATTTTGCTTGACTTCCAGCTGGTTGTGAGAGGCCTTGAGGGTGATGGGCAGGGAAAACACCGGAGAAAGGTCGAGGAAAACGAGATCGACCCTCCACTGTCTGGTAAGCCTTAATTATACTTCTCAAAAGCGGCCCGATTCTTATTCTAACAGCTGATTTGTACAGGAACAAGCTGGGATCTTATTCACGCGTATGAATTTCTTCTCGAAACCCTCGAATCCGCGAAAAGAGCAGTCGCCAATTTTCCGGACGGCCATCACCTCGCTGTCAACATCAATCTGGGCTGGCTCAAATTGAACGAATACTACGAGCATCTGAACGATAGCCCCTTGATCTATGGCGCCGCAGTTCTTCATCCTGCCTACCGGTGGGCACTGTTTGACGATTTGTGGGGAGACGACGACGAAAGACAGTTATGGATTACCAAGGCGAAGGAGATGGTCCAGGATCTCTGGGAGAGAGAGTATAGGGACCTGGAGGTCGATGACCCAGAGATTGAGTTGCCTGCCAATAAGCGGCTGAAGACCTCAAGAAACAAGTTCACAGCGTGGCGCACAAAGAAGCGAGGACTGACGGCCGGGGGGGTTTCTGTTACCGAGTCGCCAATTCAATCCCCTGCTCAATCGCCTAGGTCCTCAGTTGGCGGTCTGGATCTTGATGAATACGGGCAGTGGCAGCGTGATATCGAGGATGCTGATGCTTCTGTCACAGATCCCTACGAATACTGGCACATGAGGCGGCTTAAATACCCCCGGTTGTCTAGGATGGCCTTGGATCTGCTTACTGTGCCACCAATGTCAGCCGAGTGCGAGAGGTTATTCTCGACCACTGGCCGCATGGTGACCAAGAGCCGCAATAGGCTAGATGCCAGCACAATTGGGCTTTGTCAGACACTACGGAGTTGGTTGCGTGCCGGTTTGATCGGGTCGCTAGATAGGATTCTGATGGACGAGTGACAATAACATCGACGTCACCAAGGCATGGATGCGGCCCACTAATTACCATTGTTAGACAAAGTAGGTTTCCATTCCACCCATTCCACAATATGGATCCATTTCCATAATGGATCCATTTCCACCCATTCCACATCGAAGTTATTAGTCAGCATCCATATCCACGCCATATTCACGAATGTGTCGTGGAGTGTCGTGGATTTGAACCCTGGGCTATTCGGCCATCTCAAAAGGGCCTTGATGGCGTTATCGACTACACCAGAGACCCCTCATTAGCTCCTAGTTGTCAGTCTTGTTTTCTTTTCTTCTCGGGAAAAATCTTTTTATAGTCAATGAACAGAAAACCTCAAAAGGGACTGTCTTGATCCAACCAGGTCTATTGGCCAGAAGATGACGCACGATATATGTGTATCCCTCAGAGGCACACCGCCTAGGTTTAGGGGGAGAACAACACACAAGACGCAGTCTAATATGGTGTAGTTTACCTCACAGCTTGATATTCTGGCATGACCTTGCAAAAGTTGACTGTTGCTAAGTCAGCATACATTGCCTTTCCTGCCGAGTTGGTAAATTTGACACGCAGCCAGCAGATATATAATGAGCCCGCAAGACGAGCCTGCATTCGGATTCAACAAGCTACGCATGTAGTAGTAGGGGGGGAATCAATGATGTTGTCAAGAGTTAGAGCACACAGTAAAGCATAGGAGAACTTAGGGGAAAGATGCTCATTCTATATAATGTGACGAGAATGAAATGTGGTCTAGTTATATACGTCTGACCACGTGAAATGGTACGTGAGGGGACTGATCCGGTGAGCTCTGATATACGAGGGTTTCCCTGTGACAGATGTCGATTATGGCTCGGGGACGGCCAGGTTACACCACCGCACCCCCTGTATTGGGTCACTTTACTAGGAAAGTAGATGTATTGTCAAGAACAAAGACCTGTTCCCTGATCGACACGGCGCTTCGTCTGCTGTCGATAGGCTGATGAACGAACGACTGTGTTTTCCGTCCTTCTTTTCCTCTCTTGCTGCTGTGCCACCTTGCACAGAAATTCAACAAGTCGCTTTGTTTGCCCTCGAAAAGGTGACGACGAATGGAACCGAAAAGACTGTCGAGGTCAGCTGGGGACCCGCGAAGACCCTCAAAATGATGGCAGTCGAGACAGCCGAGGAAGCTGGAAAGCTCTACGAGATCTTGTTCGTCGCTTTCCACCGTCGCGGTACGTAACTCTCCGGCGACGATGATCCTCCCTCGGCTGTAAGCAGTCGTCCCCTGTTCCGAGCAGCCGTACGGCGCAGACATGCAGCCCTATCCTTCTGGCCACCCTGTTCGTCATCCTGTCCGCTCATCGAGGGACGCCGGACGCGCATATAGACTGACGAGAGGTCAAAAGGAGTCCTCCCGTGAGTGTAGGAACCACGATGGAGGCTAGGCGAGTTTGTACGTTTTGGGCTTGGTTTGCGAATCTGCCGTGATGCCCTTGGGATGGAGGGGCGAAGCTGGCACGAGAGATGCGGACTACAGTCTACCAAGAACCGACGGCGTGGCATGGCGGCGGAGATGGAGGTGTCCTCCATTTTATCGGAGTTTGTGTTGTTGAAATTAGCACCATGTCTCGTTCGTTGGGACGTAGGACCCATGATCGTCGCCCAATAGCACGTTGCAGACAGGTCGACGTTGCCGAGGTTCGATGAGGGAGGGGGGTTGGAAGGATGGCAATACCAGATCTGGAACGAGCACCTTTGGTCTTCTAGTCACGTTAGCCTGGAATAAGATTTACAATGTGCCACGGATTGTTGGTCAGGTAGAAGGAGGTGGTGGCGTATACGCATCCTGATATCTCAAAAGGACTTGAGCCAGGGAGGAGCGAGTGCAGAGCCAATGCTCGTTGGTCTCTTGACTGATGGTAACACAACGAAGTCGTTGGCATGCAGACGAATCGAGAATGGGGTAGCTTCAATCACCCGGACCTCAAGGGTCCCTGGCCAGGTGTGACTGCCCTTCCCCGACGCCAACAACATAATGCGGCAAGGGAGGGTGAAGACGATGTCTCAACTGTGGTCGCGGGATTGGAATATTGCACGTTTTCCCCGGGATAAAGTGCGCTAGGACGCATGAGACAGTAGTAGACGACGAACGCCGTGTCGGGAACGGGGAAAGAGAGAGAGAGAGAGAGAGAGAGAAAAAGAGAGAGAGGCGTGTGGGAACCGGGGAACAGACGGCAAGCAGATCATCTCACGGCGGTGCGCTTGGAGAATGTCACTTGTTTGTTTTGAAGCTGCAGTCAGATCCAAAGATTGTTGACGAGGAGCTAGCCGCACATGGAGGGAGCGACACGAGGCTTCGCCAAGATCGATGGAGGTATCTTGGCGTCCGGTGGCAGGCCGTAGACACGGGCACACACGCGGATGGTGAAAGTGTAATTCCTCGTCCGCCTTCGCCGGATGGCGCTTAATGAGGTCTCGAAGCCCGATTCGAACCGCACTCCGGGGAGGGGGGCCGCACGACTCACGAAGCGCGGGGGTGAGAAGGGCGGCCAAACTCGTCAAGGGGGTTCTTCGGTTCGTGCTGCTGACTTGGACTAGCGTTGGATCACGATGACTGAGAGCTCTCAACGTCCATTCCCCAGTCTCACTCATCCCCGTGCCTCCTGATTCCTCCCGTCCTATTGCTGTCATTCCAGGTCGAGTCGAGCCTCCTCCCAGGAGATTGGCAGTTGAGCTGCAGAAATGACACCGATGCCATCCATTCATTCATTGCTGTGCCTCAATGCCCCATGTCGGTGCCCGCGTGCGATTGACATGAGATGGAGCAAGACTCCACATGGTTATGTCACTCCTGCGAGATGCTGTGAAGCCCAGGCAGATCATTGCTCGGTGATTGTTCCGCTGCCTTGGCTACGTATCTCAGCATCTCAGCATCTCACTCGTTTTGTCCGTTCATCCTCTTGTTCGCTTCCAGCTCACTCACACTAAGGCCCCCTAGCCTCTCGCCCGTCCGTCCGGATGCACATTCAATCACCCAATGAATGCCCTCGGGCCGCGCATTCTCATAGGAAACGGGCAGTCGAATATCTCCCGACTCACTCACTCACTCACTCACTCCCAGATGCAGTCAATGCCCTCCCTATGCAGTCAGTGTCTATACTACGCTCCCTAGTTCGTTCCCGGGTCCCATGGGCGTCGACTTGCATGCCCTTGGTCTCATTCTCGCGTCTAGAGCCGAAATGGGTATTGCGCCGGCAGGCGGGCCAATCGCATAGCCGCCAAGTCGCTCCGGCGCAAAGTACCGAGTCGAAGCTCGACCGAACGGGGATCCAGGACCATGTTTTTGGCCAATTCTGCTTTTCGATTCATCACTGATCCATCGTCCTCCCTGTCATTTGAGTGGTCATGACCCGTGGATCCCGTCCCCTTTTCCCCGACTTTCTTCCCACTAGGAAGTACAAAGTAATCGTAGTGCAGAGACACGACGCCTCTTTCCCCTCCCCCTCGCCATCCACATGGACACTGGTCACGGGGAAGGGGAGGCGAGAGGTGAGGGAGGCTCCAGTTCCTCCACACACCCATCAGGATCGTGCCTTTTACCCCGCAGCCAGAGGCCGGGACGAACCCACTTTGACCTTTTGTACCCCGGATTCGACCCTGGTCTGTGTGTCAGTGTGGTTCTGATGAGAATTGATAGTGGACGGTTGAGACCTGAGAGAAATGGGGAGGGGAGATGCGGCCACCGGGCTTGAGCAGTGGGAGATTGCCTCTTGGTTTCCGGGAACGTGGGCGTATTGTCGTCTGCTCGCCTCTGTTTCTCTCTCCCAGTCATCCATACTCTCACTCGCTGTCGTCTTTCTGCGTCTGTCTTATGTCTCTGCGATTCAGCTGTTACACTGTCTCTCTCTGCCGTTGGTATGCGTGTCAACAGCGTATCTGCCCGTGTGTGCCCGGTACCCGGTATCGAAATGTCTCTTGTTGTCTCGGAGGGTTAGTGGGAAACCATTGGCCCCATGCCACACCTACACACACACACACACATACACACACTCACACCCACTCACACACAAGCACACAAACACAAACACAATTCAAACTCTTGATCCTAATGCGGCGATGCGGCCACGCCCTGGTTGAAGGCTCGTAGAGTGCGACTTTCTTCGTGTCCCTTGCCCTTTTCCTTGTCGACAGGCTTCTTCCTGGGTTTGCCCGCCGCCACCCTCGGTATCTTCTCGTCTTGTTTTGAGTTTGATTGGACCCCCCGCAGCACCAACGAAGAGCAGCATCGGGGGTGGTCCCCCCTTCCCCTCCTGCGGTCCGGGGGCGGGGATGTTTGCCAACCTGCACCAGCTAGACCTCTTTTCGAGTCCTTTTTTCTGGGGAAACGGGAGGGAAAGAGGACGCCGGTGGTTTGGATGGCTTCTAGGCCGAGTCTTGGCCCCTCCGGGCCTTGTGCGAGTTTGTGTGTGTGGGTTTGTCTTGTCATCGAGGCGGGGACGAAAGGGTCGTCGTGTTCGTGGAGTAGCTGACCGACTGAACTGGGGTAAGTTTGGGATCCGGACAGATACAAAAGGGCTGTGTGAGTATCGTAATCGAACATCGCCGTCTGATCGGATGGTTCCCTGAGTACCTTCACCACATAGATAAACTCCAGGATCACCCCCCTTCTTCTCGTGTCTCTCTTGCCTGCAATTGCCTGTTCCGCATCCTTATTCGAACGGCATTCCTGTGTCTGTGTGACCCAAAAGGCCCAGACCCCCCTCCTTTCCGTCTCCCTTGGCCGAAGTCTGAAGTGACGCACATCCTGCAGCTCCCGCTGTTCTCCGCACCCCCTCACCGCGTCGAATTTTCGGTGGATAGCAGTCCCTCGTCAGTCGTGCTGTTCTGAGATTCCGGTTCTCCGGCTGTTGAACACGGCCGAAAGAAGACGTCTTTGACGACGACGACAAGGACGACGACCGTTGTCAAGATGGATCGAACCTCCCAGGACCCCGAGAAGGCGGGCTTCGAGCACGCCGACGATATCAGGACCAGTTCCCTCAACGAATCCCAAGATATCGATATCGATGCCGGCTTCACGCCCGAGGAGCAACGAAAGATCATCCGCCGTATCGATCGCAGACTCGTCGTCACCGTGGGCGCCATGTACTGCGTCTCGCTGATGGACCGGACGAACCTGTCAGCCGCTGCCATTGCGGGCATGACCAAGGAGCTGTCTCTTCAAATTGACAACAGATATGTGAGTACAGCCTGACGAGATGAGAGCAGCTCACTTTTATGCGCGTGAGCAACCGTGGGTTGGATGACTAGACTGAATGACTGACCTTTGGGGGACTTGAACAGGGCATCGCCTCTCTCCTCTTCTTCATCCCGTACATCATTTTCCAGCCGCCCTCGACCATTGTCGTCCGCAAGATCGGTCCCCGTCTTCACCTCGGCGGTCTCACCCTCTTGTGGGGTGGCGTCATGATCGGCATGGGGTTCTCGCGCAAGTACACCCATCTGTACGCCTGTAGAATCCTGCTCGGCGTTCTTGAGGCCGGCTTCTTCCCCAGCTGCGTCTACCTCCTCAGCACATGGTACACTAGATGTAAGTTCCCTTCCTCTTGTGTGTGTGTGTCTGTGTGGAAGTTCCATATCTCGTGACGGCCGGAGGCTGACCTTACACGATACCTTCCAGACGAAGTCGGCAAGCGATACTCGGTCTTCTACCTCCTCGGCTGCGTTGCGTCTGCTTTCGCTGGAATTTTAGCCTACGGGCTTATGCAGATGAACGGTCAGCAGGGCCTCACAGGTTGGAGATGGATTTTCATCATAGAAGTTGAGTACTCGATCGCTCCCTGATCTCCATGCAAAGTGCTAATGTTGTTGGATACAGGTGTGTTGACGTGCGTGCTCGGTCTCGCGGGCTACTGGCTGCTTGTAGACTTCCCCGACTCCAAGCGCAAGGACTGGAGCTTCCTTGGTGAGCGAGAGCGGGCGTGGATCGTCGCGCGCGTGAACCGTGACCGCGGCGATGCACACATGCCGGCTTTCAACCTCCGGAGATTTCTCAGCGCCGGCGCCGACTGGCGGATCTGGGCATACGCCATGATCTTCTTCAACACGACGACGGTCTCGTACGCGCTTGCCTACTTCCTTCCAATCATCCTGCAGATCAACATGGGCTTCGACGTCGGCGCCGCGCAGTGCCTTGTCGCACCGCCGTGAGTAACCGAGCTTCCCCTTTCTTAAAAGTTGCAAGTCAGTTGATAATAGCTTAGTTATGCTTTTGCTGGCTTTGTCATGTTCGGGACTGCCTGGCTCGGCGACAAGATGAAGTTCCGCGGCCCCGTCATTCTCATCAACATGCTTTTCTGCATCGTCGGCCTGCCCATCATGGGCTTCCACTCGAGCGCGGCGGTGCGCTACTTTGGCGTCTTCCTGACGACGGCAGGCGCCAACTCCAACGTACCTGCCGTCATGGCCTACCAGGCGAATAACATCCGTGGCCAGTGGAAGAGGGCCTTCTGCAGCGCGACCCTGGTCTCGTTCGGTGGTATCGGTGGCATCGCCGGCAGTTTGCTGTTCCGCGAGCAGGACAAGCCTCATTACCGCCCGGGCATGTACGCCTGTATCGCCTGCAGCTTGTTGACCGTCATCCTGGTTTCATTGTTGACCCTCGACGCCTACTTCAAGAACAAGAAGGCCGACCGGGGCGAGACGGAGCTCGAGGCTGATGATGTAAGTTTGCCGCTTCCCACCCCCGTGTGGCTCAGACCCGACGGACGATTACTGACTTATGGTTTGCAGGAGGGCGCTCAGAGAGGCTTCCGGTATACCTACTAGGGTGTTTTTCGTGGACAAGGGTGCGTTTTGACGACTAATAAACAAGAGGTTCGGTTCGGGGATCTCAAACGGTTTCATGAGATTTGCTGGATGTCGAGCCACCACCGCCGTGAGGTTTATATAACATCCGGGTACCAAGGCTTGTGTTTAAGTCAATGAAGAATAATGAGAGAAACGAAAGCCTGGAGAGTGACATGCGAAGGGCCCTCCCTTGTGTTTATGTGATCCCCGATGCGGTACTGCGGTAGCACGGAATAGTAATCATTATGGCGGCTTTGAGGTGAATTGCCGAGGCACGCGGCGGCGGCGGCGACAGCAGCGTTAGACGAGAGACGCATGGTTGGTGGCTGCGACATTCGTGTAGAACGACGACGGAACATGGCGGCGCTAAGCGTTTTCGGCGACACTGGTTGGACGAGGCCGTTCCGGCGAGACGGCACAGTCCGTGTAGGTCTCGGCGCCCTGGGGGCTACCGAGAGGTAACCTCCGGAGGGGGCTTGTGTTTGGTTGCAAGCGCTACATAAATCGTTCCGGCTTCTATGAGTACATGAGATGGTTAGGCTGAGGCATCATGTTCGTCTATGCCAAGAGCGCCTTACGAAGGGTGCGTGGATACTGACAACTGTTCAATGTGGACTTCGTGTAAGACCGAGCGAGGGGCTGTCATTTGTGTCGCTTGCGTTTCTGTTGATGACATTGCCAGTAAACCAACCGGCGTACCAAGACACAGCTTATCGTCCACAACACGTTTCTCGCATGTCACTGAAGCTCACGTCGTGCGTACTCAGCACCATGATCATGATGTATTGTTTGGCCCGTCAGCTACACGGCAGAAACAGGAAATTGGATTCAGCTTCAACGCTGCAGTTCGACTGCCCAAAGGTATTATGGCTCCAGCGTTGGGTCGGACCCCCACGGTTCTCTTCTCTTGCGTACGTGCTGGCTTGACACATCAATAACAATTAAAGGCGGACGAGCTGGCGACGTGAATGCGTGATGGCTGCAGCATGGCACTGGGCACGGGGTTCCTCTTCTTCTGGAGGTAAACGACCCAAGGGACCGAGCATACTCGAGCTTAGGTTTGCTCCGGTAGCTCGGGTAAAGCTTCAAAGCTTTGAGGGGTTCACAGAGACCAGAGATGCGACGGCATTGATAACACGTCCATACGGCCCCATTGAACTCCAATGAAGGTATTTCCCGGGCGTTTTGCTGCGGTTCGACCCATGAGAGCGAGCAGTGCTTGATGCCGTCCCGTGAGTGCCCTGACCTCCAACAACAGACGATGTTACTGGCCTGTGCCGTTCGCCAAAGTTCTTTGCGACACCTTCAGCATAGGGATGAACGCCTTCTTGAACGGACGAGAGACGGGGAGTGCATTCTGTCTTTCGGGACCAAAAGACAGCCACTGGGATGAATTGATGCATTAGCAGCTATAGCCAGCGATGTCACCTGTGCAAGGTCGATGGGAAAGTTGTGCAGAGGGCACAAAGTCATGTAAAGGCCGACGCAAACTGGAGAGACAACGCGCAGGTAGTCGAAAGCTGGCTAGTTAAGCTTGGCTTGCTGGAGCCAAGACGACTGAGCCGTCCCTCTCAAAGCTCAGCTTGCCACTGAGGTCTAAGGGGTGATTTTGGCATTGGAATGAAGGGAGATTCTCTTGCAGTTTTTGCTCGAGAGCAATGGAAGAGAGGTGCGAAGTAAAGTGGACAAGGGGTACGGGGTATAATGAGAACGAGAACTCTTGGCAGGGGGAAGAGAGGATATTGGGCAATGAGGCAGTGTCTCTTGGTATTCCTGACGCGGTTCGGTGACACGTCGATGGTTGTGAGTCGTGAATCGTGATAGGGGGGCAGACGGCGGCGGAGACGGAGAATAGGGAAAAGAAAGAGAAGATAGACATGGAAATGAGGGACCAGTGGTGTGGGAGCCGGGAAGACGGAAGCCGAAAAATGGCAGATGGCCCACTTATTAGCCAGGGACTTTTGTATGGTGAGCCAATGAAAACCGCCTTATTGCCGTTTGTCGCTCTACTGGAGAAGGTACGTCTCACTGCTGACGAACAGGAGGGACCTGGATGGGAATGGTAGAGGCCGGGTACATAGCATTTTACCACTGCCGGTGGGGATTGCTTGCCTCAAGTATCCTTACACCGAGAATATGCGTGCCAGTACATGAGCCATCAGCGCCCGTAATTGTCTACCTAGGCAGTCCCTCCATCCACATCACGACGGCACTCTCAAGTACCTCTCCACGTCTTTTTGTATGCGGCGATACCTCAAGCCTCAATAACATAGCAGCCCGCCGGGACAAGAGCAGAATAGGCGTTACCGAAGGCTCCGGCTTGCTGCGCAGTGAAGCCACCTTGTGTCTCCTTTTCGCTTTCGTCCTCGCTGTGTTCAGGAGCCTGCTCAAATCCCATGTCATTTTCTCTCCTTTTTTCTACCTTTCTTTTTCAACTCCCCTTATTCTGTTCATCCTGATCCTACATCGCTTATCGACTCCCGGCGACCCGTCTCGATCGGTCTAGCGAGAGAGAGTGTGTGTGTGTGAAAGAGAGAGAGCCTCTCCCTCGTCCCGCCTTGCGTCCAAGTTTGCCGCCCGCCGTCCCATCCCAAAGGCGCGAACAGCGAGCGCGACGACCAACCATCACGACCTTCATCAACCAGACAAACTCTCAGACCCCCCTTTTGCCGCGACCTTCTTGCCCCAAACGCCCCCCCCGTCTCTCGTCCCCACGCTTCGACGCACGTAGGCATTCGCTTGCTCTACCGTACAACCCAACTCGCCCTACCTCACCGGAGACGACCGACCCTCTTTCGTCTGCTTCGTCCGAACCTCGCCAATTGCATCGCGACGCCGTGACGCCCCCCCGCTCGCCCGGCCGAAGTCTGTGACACGTCTGGCTCCAGCACCCGACACGTCTGCACAGGGGGTTACGGCACGCTTCTGCCACTTCGAAACGCCTGTCATGGCGCGACTTTCGTTTTCTACGGCCTTGTTGCCGCTGAAATCTTCCTCCTTGATCGCCGTCGCTGCAACAATCCTCACATCTCTCCCCATGGCTCTAGGTCACGAACACGGCGTCAGCCACATCCAGGAGGGCGAGACCGTCTCGCAGGAACCCATCGTAAGCAACATCGATCACCTTGCTGTTTTCCATGGCCTGGCCGAACGACACGTTGCCCAGAGAGGCATTGACAGACACGTACGGAGCACTAGAGACGTTGACTGACTGACGGTTGTCGCAGGACACGACGTTATGGATACACATCTTCATCATGATGCTGGCCTTCGGCGTCATCTTCCCCGTCGGCATGGTGCTGGGAGTAAGTAGCCAACCCCTTCCCAACCGACACATCCAACAACCTCTTGTCGTCTCGCGCGCTCTGCTGACGTTTTGCTCTTCCTTTTCACCCCAACTATAGATGACCAAGAACCGCTGGCACGTTCCGACTCAAGTCCTCGGGTCCGCCCTCGCCATTCTTGGCTACTTCCTCGGCCATATGCACCGCGGCCGACAATTCGTCGCCCACAACGTCCACGCCTCCTTTGCGAACTGGCTTATGATCATCATGGCCGCCCAGGTCGGCCTGGGTATCTACCTGAGGCTACATCTTGAAAAGGGCATCAACGGCCGCATCCGCCGATTCATCAAGCCCGCCCACGGCTTCCTGGGCAAGGCCTCCCCCGTCCTGGCCTGGACGCAGTTCCTGTTTGGCGGCATTACCTCGTTGGGTTTCTGCCAGGGCGACCACCTGGGCCAGTGCCTGGCGCACTTCATCATGGGCAGCGCCTTCATCGCTTACGGCATCATCCTGACTCTGCTGCTCCTCGTCGGGCAGCTGTGGATCCGCCGCAGCGGGCGGTCGCAAGAGTTCTTCGACAGCATCGTCATCGCGGCGTGGGGCTGCGTCAACACGTTCACCGAGCACCGGTGGGGCACCGAATGGGTCAGGAACGACTGGCAGCACACGACCATGGGTATCATCTGGTGGTGCGCCGGTCTCGTTGGCATCTGGCTCAGCCGCGACCGCGACGGCAACCCCAAGCGGAACTTCATCCCCGGCTTCGTCATCGGTATCACTGGCTGGGGCATGTCAGCCCACCCGCAGGACCTCCCCATTAGTGCCATGACGCACAACATGTTTGGCAAGACCTTGATGGGAGTCGGCATCACCCGTGTCATCGAGGTGGCTTTTGTCGTCAAGGACGCCACGGGCGTCTCGGCCGATGGACGCCAGACGAACAGCTGGCAGTTTATTCCTGTTTTTGTAAGCCGCCTTCACCCACATCTTCCATGTCACATTTGAAATCAACTACTAACGGTCCTGCAGCTTTTGTACGCGTCTGGTTTCCTCTTCATGGGCGCCACCGAAGAGCAGATGGCCCTCGTCGCCAACTCTGGCCTCGACCACGTTTCCTACATCCTCATCCTGTACTCGTTCGCATTCCTGCTGTTCCTCTTCACCATGATGCTTATCCACCTCTTTGACCGCAACGCCAGCACGGATGGCAAGGTCGTCCTGGAGAATGGTGTGCCGGTAGTCAACGGGCGTCCCGGCGAGAACCGCCAGGTACGTGATGCCGAGGAGTTCGAACTCGAGGGTCTCATGAGCGACGACGAGGACGAGGCGCGCAAGGGCCTGAAGGACGACACGGACGACGACCAAGGTCTGGGAAGCCCGAGCAGCCCCAGTACGATCGGCAAGAACAGCGACCGAGTGGCGCGGTGAGGCAAGGCAAGGCATATATAGATACATACATATATATACATACAAATACGGTTCATGGGCCTTTGAAGAAGGATAGACAGGGATGGCGTATCTCGCATTCAGGTTAGGCGTTTGGTTCTGGGAGACTTACGCAATTGTAACGGGATGGAGAGGAAGCGTCTGGACGGATAGGAATCTCGCATTTGCAGAGTTTGACGATCAAGCCCCTTTCCCTCCCCCCAGCATCTCCACCTCTACACTATGGATACATTCGCACAACACTACTTGATCTGCCAATCATGGCATTTAGTTTATCTTGGAACAAAACTTCACCAAGGGGGGGATGATCATGTAGAGTTGATCTAGCGGAATTGTTGTAAAAATAAAAAAAAAACAAGAATACAAACTCACCTTATATGGGCACAAAGACCCGTCTAGAAACCCCCGAGGCTCAAGGGTGGTGTTTGCTTCCTTGCTGCTTCATCTCAGTGTGTGTTAGGGTGGCACTCTCGGTGAAGACCGCATACCTATGTGGGGGGCAAGGTGAGGGGCAAGTGGGGGGGGGGGGGGGGGCGTCCAAGGTACACAGTTGATTTTGATGGGGCCCCAACTATCGAATGGGCTGAGTCATCAATGAAGAAGTTTACCCTTGCCTTTCACAGAAACTTGAGCAAACCCTCAATCAGAGGAGAGCCTTTCCATTCCGTCATAAGCAAGATCCAGAAGCAAAGGAAAAGAAAGAAGAAGAAGAAAATCTGCAAAGAACTGTAGGATGGTGATGTTGAGGGAACTAACTACCTAGACACAGAGACAGACACAGACACGCCAGTACTGAGTACTACGCAGCAGGGCATCTTCCTTTTTCACAACATCTGCTTCAACTGCTGCTCCCTGCTTGCTACTATGGACCCTTACAACATAAACTGGGAGCAAGGATGTGACTCTGATCTCTAGCGATAGCTACTGGATCGTTATCTTGCGCAACGCTGCTTTAATCGGCCCAGCCATAAAGGATTGTTGGACATGAGGAACAACTTCTGCGAGGCTGCGCTGGGTCGTTGCGTCTTTGAGGAGATCAATTACTGATACTGCTATTGGGAGTGACAGGATGTCCCCAATACGGACACTCAATTCTGAGCTGTGTCTGGAGCTGCTCGTCGCAGCCGACTTATGACCTGGGTCTGGACAAGCAAAACACCGGCACCATCTGAAGAGGATGAAGACATGAGGTGGTGGGGGTCAACTACACCTTCAACCACCCACCCCTCGGGCACGCTTTGCTGTGGTGCGGAGTACTTAGTATCGCCTGCATCCCGCCGTAAAGCCCCACTTAAAAAAATCCCAGACCAGTCGAACCCTTGATCGCATCTTTGGTTCTGCCGCCGCAATTCTCGACCAAACCTCTCCCTCCCCCTCCCTCCTTCTTCCTCTTACTCTTAATCTCTCTCTGTCGCCAAACTTTCTACACCCGCCGCAACACTCCCCACCTCGATCAGCACAACCGCCACAATGCCTTCCGTCAAGAACCCCAACGGCCCGTCCAAGAACCGCCTGGCGAACCGGGCCCTCGGCGCCAAGATGCAGCGAAGGAAGAAGTCCGAGGCGAACCGCAACAAGATCCTTAAGACGGACGCCATGCGCGGCGCGAAGCCTGGCCTGGCGCCCACCAGCGGGCCCAACGCGCCGCTGAGCAAGAAGAAGGCCAAGAAGGTCGAG
This sequence comes from Colletotrichum destructivum, assembly GCF_034447905.1. NCBI lineage: Eukaryota > Fungi > Ascomycota > Sordariomycetes > Glomerellales > Glomerellaceae > Colletotrichum > Colletotrichum destructivum. Next base: position 2,844,153 of record NC_085905.1, read on the forward strand.
AAGCGGATCGCCCACGCGCTGAGGAGGAAGATGGCCGCCGAGGGCGAGGTTGTCATGAAGGGTGGGTGCCGTCTTTTCTCCTTTCTTTTCTTTTCCCTTCGGGGAGAGGAGAACAAGTCGGAGGGACAGGCCGGAAGCTGACTTTTGACAGACGTCGAGCCGATGGAGGAGGACAAGCCAGAGGAGGCTGCCGCGGAGGCGGAGAACATCGAATAGATACGCAGCCGGGGAGGAGGAGGAGGAGAGGTTGCGAGCCCGCCGAGGCCTTCTCTGGGCATTGGGCATGGATGGGTATGGGGATACCAGGTCATAGGAAGCAGTCATGTCCATGCTTCGTGAGTATGTTCTCTCTTTCCACCTGCCGTGCCATTCTTCTCAAACTAACCCGGCCAAGTCTAGAAACTGCAAACTGCAGACGAACCAAGCCCAACCAAAATACACACGAAATTGATACCCCCATAAATGAAACCATTCTGTTCCACAACCACTGAAGGACATCTTTTCTCGCACCCAGTTGCTTCAGGGTCCTGCTCGTGAAATCGCCGCCCGCTGCTGAGCTGAGGGCGGCCGCCATTGTCCCATTGTTCAGTGTCCATGGTCGGAGTCGGAGCTGGAGCTGGAGCTGTAGGCGTTCCGAGACGCGAAATGGTCGATCATTAAGCGATACTGGCGTTGCATGCAGGGGCTCATTGGCGGCGACGCCACATCGAAGCGCTCCGGGCTTGCGGTAAACCGCTGTGGACTTCCGGTGAGCCAGATACCGTCGCTGCTGTACACGGATTCGGACCCTGGGCTGGGCACCGTCGCGTTCTCGCCACGGCCCGCGATCGGAACCTCGGAACCGAGGTACGGAATCATCGAGTCTTCCACCGGGCGGGTGCTGTTGTCGTCTTCTTCTCCTTCCTCAGTGGTCCGGATGCCCTCGTCCAGCACGCCAGCGTCCATGGTGGCGTCCGCCGCCGCCTTCCGCCACTGCCGGAACAGTGTCTTGACCTCCTTCACGGCGCGATCCTGCTGCGCCTCGCCCAGGAACGGATCGTTGATCCCATTCGTGACGCCCGCGTTTTCGACTTCGTTGTCGTCGTCGTCGTCGTCGTCGTCGTCGTCGGCGCCGCTGCGGCCCTCAACCGGATCTCTCGCGTCCGGCGTCCCCACGAACGACGGCACGCGACCGAAGAAGCGATCCTGGAGGATGGCCTGGCGGAGGATGCTCGTTCTGGCGAGCTCCGCGACGATACGGCGCTCCGCGAGCCGCGACTGGCGCTCAAAGTGCGTGAGGAGCGCTGTGGTGTCGAGGCCGCGGATAATTTCCGATCTCTTGAGGCTCCCGTCGGGTTGGCCAGGCCTGCAGCGACTGGGCTTGGAGCAGTTGGGGGTCGAGGGGCTTGGCCTCGAGGAAGACGGGCTCGCTGACAGGGGCGGCGTGGCGAGGGCTCGCAGGACCGAGTTGCTGATGCTGACCGCTGAGGGTGTGTTGATCGGCGTGTTGGAGGCCTGCGATGCCAGGGACATTGAGTCTTCCTCGATTTCGTCATTCGGTCCGGAAGAGAAGCGGTTGCTGAGTGCCTCCTCCAGCCAGCCTCTTTGTTCTTTGTCGTCCTTGGCCATCCGCGTCGAGCCCATCTTATCAGCATTCGTCGGTTCCGTCTTCTCGACATTGCTCTCACGGTCGGGTGACGACGGTCCAGGATTGCCTGACAGCCCCTCGGACAGCTTCTGTTGTCGGCCTCGATCGCTATTTCCGGAGTGACCCATCTCGGCAAGGGACTCCGGGACACTTCTCACGATGGTGCGCATGGCCATGACGAAAGGCTTCGCATCGCCGTCGACTAACTCTGCGGAAGGTTCAGGTTGCGGGACATTGTTGTACAGCGGGCCGCCAAGGACCTTGATTGCCAGCCCGTAGACCATCGCGTGGGCATCCTCCCAGCCTTGACCGTACCCTTTCTTGTCTACGCCTGGGGGCTCCGCGAAGTTCTGACCGCTTTTCTCCTCCCTGAAGAGCTGACACAGGGCGATGAAGATGTCGCGGGTGACGCGGCGGTGCTCGCCCGCAGCCGCTTCCGCCAGGCGGGTGCAGACGGCGTCACCGACTTTGAAAGGCCGCCCGTTCAGGGTGAAGTGACTGTATCCGGCGGGAGCGCCGTCGGAGTCGGGCAAGATGCACCTCATGACTGTGGTTGAATCGGATGGCCTTGATTAGAGTCGGACAAGTTGTGGTCTAATCCGTCGGCGAGTCTGGTACGATGGTCAAGAGCTTCAGGTTTGCGCTAGGAGTGAGTGGCATTACTTATAGCATTCCGGTTGGACTTGCGCGATGTGATATCATCTTTCCAATTTCCAACGTTTTCAAAGGTGTTCTGGCCGACAGTAGGCGATGGAAACTCGTGCCGTCCTTGAGCTGAACGGTCTCGTGTTGACATCCTTTGCCCCTGATGCATCGTACCTGAATCTCAAGACCAAAGGCAAAGCAGGCTATGATCTTCCAAAGAGAAGCACCTCAAAACTTAATCATCCTTCCTTTGGATACTCCAAACAAGCCCTGAAAGGACGGACGAACCCCGGGCATATCACAGCGCAGCAAAGGCCAGTCGTATGAGGCCAGTACTCTCGTCAAGGTTGTCATATCTGAGATCCATGATTCCACAAAGGAAGGAATCGGCCCAAGAAACCGGCAAGGCTGCCATCCGAGCCAAAGGATGGGACATCGTCTGGTGTCCACAATCGTCAACGAAGAAACGGAGTCGCCAGCATCTCCTCCCCCCAGATGGAATCTTCTCCCCAAGGACCAACCCCGGGTCCCTTGAAGATCTTGCCGCCCTTCCAAACCCAGCCGATGTTCTCGCGTTTCTGGAGCACCTTGACATCTTCCGCCGGGTTCTCCAGCAGCCCAATGACGTCCGCCTCATACCCGACCTTCAACTGCCCCGTCTTCGGCGCCTGTCCACCCACGCTCAGCGGCCCGTTCGCCGTCGCCGCCTTGATCGCCTCCAGGTTGCTCATGCCCGCCTTGACGGCCGACTCCAGCTCCATGGCCATATTGAACCCGGGCGACGTGTCGGTGCCGAGGGCGATCCGCACACCGGACTCAATGGCCATCTTGTACGCCGTCAGGTGGTTCGTCGCGCACAGTTTGGCCTTCTCCCACACCGCGGGGGAGAGCCCCTTGCCATCCGTGCTGAGGAGCAGGTCCATAATGACACGCGTGGCTATGTAGACGACATCCTTCTCCTTGATCAGGTCGATACACTCGCGGTCCGCGAAGGAGACGTGCTCCAGGGTCGTGACGCCCGCCTTGAGGGCCGCCATAATCCCGGGTTTGCCGTGGACGTGCGCTGCGACGACGCGGTTCTGCCTCGTCGCCTCTTCCACGATGGTTTCGAGCTCCGCCGGGCTGAACTGGGCGTATAACGGGTTGTCGTCGCGGGACATGACGCCGCCCGAGGCCATCACCTTGATGCACTTGGCGCCGCGCCGGATCTGAAGGCGCACCGCGCGGCGGCACTCGTCGACGCCGTCCACGATCATGGTCGTTGCGGTGCCGAAGTGACCCGCCGTGATCTGCGACACGCCGAGGTTGAGCAGGACGTCGCCCGCGGGCAGCGAGAAGACGTCCCCGTGGCCGCCAAGCTGGCTCAGGCCTGAGCCGGAGCTGTAGACGTTGGGTCCCACGATGGTGCCGTCCTCGATCGCGCGGGAGACCTCGCAGCCCATGCCGGCCACGTCGCGGAGGGACGTGTATCCCCGCTGCAGGGCCAGCCAGCACCCGCGCGTGAGGCGGGCGCCGGACGCGGCCGGGTGCTCGGTGATGAAGGCCTGGTACGTGTCCTTGCCTCCGTTGCCGTCCGGGGACTCGCCGCCGAAGTGGGCGTGGCAGTCCCAGAGGCCAGGCATGAGGTAGGGTACCGAGTAGGACCTGTGAGGGGAGTCGGTGTATTCCGAGGGGAGGTCCGACTGCGGGCCGACCCAGGCGATGAGCTTCGATTTGATGACGAGAGCGGCATCTTCAAGGGGTTCACCGTCGCCGGGGATAAGAAGGGAGGTCTTGATGATCACGAGAGTGATTTTCTTGGTCGGTGAGATGGGGGGCACGGGTTCATCGGCGTATTGGGGTCTAAAGGAGCCGCCCATGGCTGGGGAGTAGATGTAGGTCGGTCTTTCGATGGAGCGGCGAGTCATTTTTTTGGATGTCAATAATGAGTCTTGAAGGTCTCGAGAGGTTCTCTGCGTCGACTTTGTGTCGGAATCGCAGCCTTTTGTGAGCTGGAACGCGTAGCCCTGCGCGATGGAGGACCAATGACACAACGACACCGTGAGCCTGATTAGGAAGGCCGTCATCCTCCACGACAATACAAGGATTCACTCCCTGATCGTCCGTTATCCGGTGTCGTCGGCCTCCACCTGGTGTGCTGTCGATAACGCAAGCTGGCGGCGCAGCATGATCCTCTGGGCGGTCAAAGCAGAGGGCTCGGCGTCCTGGAGGATGCGATGAGCAAGGTAGTTCAGAGCAAAATTGGTGAAAGCAAAGTCTCATTCTCTCTACACATTGCGAAAGGGCGTTTTTGGATGGACGAATCTATGGCCTGCATCGGAAGACCGTGGAAGCATTCGTTATCCAAGAAAGTTCGGCTTGGAAAGACCTCAAAAGCTATGCTCACGACTCTTTTTGCAAGGTTTGTTTCACCAGTAGTGATGATTGTTGATGCCTTCTGCAAAACCGACAGCCGGGAGTCTAACCAACGTCTTCAGGCAGCCGTTCTGTCATACCTAATCCCGAAGACATAGTGGGCTTTCAGAGAGTAATACAAGAATCGTAATTGGGCCAAAGTCTTGATTGCCAACATTGCGATTGATGATTGTCTGGCGAGCGGACTCCCTCCCTGTCAGCGGAAGACGGTGCCCCGGGACGGCGGAACGGTAGTTCGGCGCCCAAGTTCGGCTGCCCCGGCAAACGACGGACGCCAAGGCCGAGCCGAACCCGGTCCACCGGTTGGAAATCGACATGTTGACCCAGCGCTATGAGAATACTGACAATCCAAAAACCTTCCTCTTAGCGCAAATCGCCACTGAGATCTCCCAGCATTGCCCATGTATATTCTGCATTCCCAAACGAAAGGTATGTGATCCCTTATTTGACGCCTGGGTTCCTAGGACGATCGACCCTTTTAACCTATCGAACTGCCGCCTTGTTAAGTGCATTGGTGTAGCCAGACTCACATTATACACTTTCCCTTCAGATAATCTGATCCTCAAGAGGTCGTCCTAGAGTATGCAAGCCTGGTCTTTTGCCAGCAAAGATACCAATGAAGAAGACTGATTTATGCTGCCACCGGCAACGGCGGCTGCTTTTGCAGTAGACATAACCAATCCTCATGATTTATTCGCTTGCCTACTGCCATCAAATCTTCGTGCGGTTTTTCATGCGGAAGCGTCCCGCAACCCTTTTGGGACTCATCACGATCGATGGTGCTTGCGGAGTGGCGTCAGCTTCGTCCTCGTTTTCACCTTCGCTTACCCTGGCTTCGCCTTCTCCAGCTCCGTCCTCCTGATATCCGCCTTCTCCACCTGCGAACTCTTCGTGATTCTTTCAATATCAACCTCGTCCCTGGGCTCTCTCCGGCTGACGACATCAGGCACAAAAGCTACGCCTAGCACATCTAGCACTACTAAGCAGAATCACGACGTTCTGCGTTGCGATGGAAGCGTCAAAAAGGGAGCATTATGTCAACTAATTATACTGCTTAACACTTTCGAGCCCCTCAAGCACAACACCCCTTCTATCAAGAGCTTCCTCCATCGTTTTTACTGCCAGGACAACCGGTATTGGCAGCCTCGGTACTTCAAAGTCCGATGGCAATTCGACCACGTTTTAAGCCCCTTCCTTCCGCCGGTTTATCCGCAGCATCTTCCTCTACATTCATTTCAACCTCATCACCTCATCACTAGCTTAATCACCAAAGATAACCTTAGTTTTCGCTGCTCCGAAAGCCTCTCTAGCATCTTACGAGTAACAAATGTGGAAAACGAGCTGCGAACGGATAAAGCAACACATTTTGGCAGGGCTTAGCAAGGGCTCAACAGTTAAATATCCTGGATTCAAAGGATTGAGAATGCCTTCTCAGCGTAGGTTGACGGCTGCTTGTGCCGAACAGAATTCGCCATCGAGTGTGATAAGCGCTCGTTGTCGTTATCACCAGACAACGAGACCATCTGTACAGCATCCCGGGCGGTGGTCAGCGTCAGTCAGCATGAGAGCGACCGTCTTCCCAATCCGGCTGACCCACAAGGCTTCCGACGATTTCACCCCTCATCATGTTCCCACTAGGTACACACTTGCGTCGCAGTAACTTCCCTTTTCGTTCCGACAGCAATGCGAGTAAGCTTCGCAGAATCTGTGGGCTCTGACGAGATTGGCCTGTCGCGTCAACCCTCCGGCGCGGCATGCAGTCCATCTCCGGCCGGCTCCACTTCGTCCGGGCGTTGTGCGTTGCGGCCCTGGTTAGCTAGGCCGAAATTGACGTGGACCTCCGAAAATTGGTGTGCTAGAGTCTCGGCCGGGATATCGCCATAGGTGAAGCGATGCGGGAATCTGGAACTCTGTTGTTACTCAGCATACGCCAGAGGTAGTAGAGGAGGGGAGGGGAGGAGGGGTGGGCACGCGGGGTCCGGTAAGACCTCCATGGCTCCGGAATGCCCACAGACATGAGGGGTTTTCCCTCTACAGTTTTCAATATAATAGCGCGGGGTTGCATCATTATCCCCCTTTCTGTTTCCATTTCCATCTTTCACTCTCTCTCTCTCCTGACGGAAGTTTGAAATAACGCGATACTACCAGATATGAGCAGCTTAAAAGGCAAAGTCATCGCCATCACCGGCGCGGCGTCGGGCATCGGACTTGCGACGGCGAAACACATTGCATCCCTCGGCGCGCGGGTGTCTATAGCGGACGTCAACGAGGAGCTTTTGATCGCTGCTGAGACGGAGCTCACGGGGCTCTTGGGGGCGGAGAACGTGCTCTCCAAGATCGTCGACGTCAGGGACCGCAAGGCCGTCGCAGCGTGGATCGCCGAGACGGTCGAGAAGCTCGGCCCGCTCGACGGCGCGGCCAATGTCGCCGGCGTCCTCGGACGGCAGGGAAACATCGCCAAGGTCACAGAGATCGAGGACGACGAGTGGGATTTCGTCATGGGCGTCAACGCGAGGGGCGTCCTCAACGCCATGAGGGCCGAAATCCCCGCGCTCGGTGACGGCGGCAAGGGGAAGAGCATCGTGAATGTTTCGTCAGTGGCCGGGCATTACGGTCTGGAGTTCCACGGGGCGTACACGGCGAGCAAGCATGCCGTCGTCGGCCTGACCAAGAGCGCCGCGAGGGAGTTTGGAAGAAACGGGCTGAGGATCAATGCCATTTGCCCGTGAGTCCCTACGTCCGCAGCACCCACGCGTGACTTTGCCAGTCAGCAAGGGCAAAAAACAAACGGCTGACAACATCACAGCGGCGCGATCGATACACCGATCCTGAGAAAAGCTTTGGAGACTGCGGAGACGGGGGCTGATGTCTTCTCGCCGCTCTTAGGCAGAACTGGAGAGCCTATCGAGGTTGCTACGGCGATTGCTTTCTTGCTTGGGGATGAGGCATCGTATGTAACGGGGCAGGCTTGGTTGGTCGATGGAGGGTCTTTGCCCTAGATGTAAGACATAGACATGGCGGGCATCATGGTAGGTTAGTTTCAGTTCAAGCCCGGTCTCCGGGGCGGACCGGGGCGGGTAGGCGCCAAAGATAGATTGGGGGCAGAGTTAGTGGGCCGCAAGCGACGGAGCGGACCGAGTCCGAGGAGCACTGAGCTAATTGCAAAACCTTGCTCAGTTATCGGGCCACCTTTGGACGTATGTTCAAATGTTGCATTGGTGAATGACCTCTGGTCATGATCAAACAATCCCAAGATGTATAGGCATTCAGTTAATAATGTGCGCGGCTGACATTAAAGGCAGTTACTCTTCCTTCTTGTAGCCTTGCCATGTCCAGTAAGATTAATAGAAGGCTGGAATATCACAAGATCACCTGAAAACGACAGCTTGTAAAATATTTGTGAATTGTGTCACGGAGAAGAACTAAAAAGTAAATCTAGCAAGCAAGTGCCAAGGTGGTATCAAAGCAAAGATATGGACACATAAGTATTACGGACGATGACCGCCCCTTTCTTTTTCAGTCGCCGATGAGCGAGCGAACCGACGGATAAGCACATTTCTTGGTGTATGATGCCGAGTTGAATGTACGGGTTTCTCGTCTGGGTACTCCTTTAGACGGTCTTCTCGGGGAGGGAGCTGTGGGCGGAGCTGCCGGGGGCGCCCTCGTGGCTGCCGGGCACAATGTCGGAGACGTGGCGGGTGACCTCGACGTAGTCGTAGGCGAACTCCCCGAGCTGGCAGTCATCGAGGCCGAGGTCCTCGTCGTCGATGTTGACGCGGAGGCTGAGGCCGGGAATCAGGTTCATCAAGAAGAGAATGATGCAGGTCAGGCCGAAAGACCAGGCGAAGCCGGCGACGGATCCAGCGAGCTGGTAGCCGAGCTGGACGTAGTTCTGCTCGATCCAGCCGCCAGCAATCGCATCTTCACCGGTGAGGGCACCGTCGAGAGCAGCGATGTAGGAGCTATGGACGTTTATTAGCAGACGCATCAACATACACAACTGCGAGTGGCAAGATGGGAGGCAAACTCACGCAGCAAAGATACCAGTCAGGGTGTTGCCGACAATACCACCGATGCCGTGGACGGCGAAAACATCGAGACCGTCGTCGATGCCGAGAACGAACTTGAGCTTGGTGCCAAAGTTGCAGCAGACACCACCAACGATGCCGAAGATGACGGAAGCCCAGGGGGTCACGAAACCGGCACCCGGTGTGATGGCAACCAAACCGGAGATGGCACCGGAGCAGAAGCCGATGGTGGACCACTTCTTCTCGAGGCGGTAGTCGAGCAACATCCAGGTGACACCACCGACTCCCGCGGCAAGGTTGGTGTTGAAGCAGGCCATGACGGCGCGAATGTTGGCGGCGAGGGCAGAGCCACCGTTGAAGCCGAACCAGCCGACCCAGAGGAAGACGGTTCCGAGGACGACGTGGGTGACGTTGTGGGGTCGGTAGGGGAGACCGTGAACGCTGTTGTAGCCGGTGCGCTTGCCGAGCATCAGGGAATAGGCAAGGGCGGCAGCGCCGGAGGAGATGTGAACCGGGGTGCCTCCGGCGAAGTCGAGAGAGCCGAGGGTGAAAAGCCAGCCGTTACCATTCCAGGTCCAGTAAGCAATGGGATCGTAGACGATGGTGGCCCAGACGAAGGCGAAGACCATGGCAGGGAGGATACGGCCACGGTCAGCAATGGCGCCAAGGGCCAGCGCGGGACTGGAGAGTTTGTTAGTTGCTGCGCCAAGTCGAGTCGACAGTACTCTTGAGCTCTACGTTGACCGGGTAAAGTCTGCTCATTGCAACCCGAACTCTCCAACCTTGCAACTTTCAACCCGGAACTAAAAGAGGGAGGAGTGGAGGGGGGTTAGACTCACGTAATGGCGGCGAACATGCCCTGGTACAAACAAAAGAGAATGTCGGGGAGCTTGGTAGAGCCGACGGAGGGCTGGGCGACGACGTCCTTGAGACCAAAGTTGGACATGTCACCGAGGAAGGCGGAGCCGGTGTGTGAGAAGGTCAGGGTGTAACCCCAGAAGAACCATTGGAAGCCAACTACTCCCACGCAGATCATTGTGATCAATATCAGGGACAGCGCCGACTTGCGACGGGCGAGACCCGAGTAGAAGAAGCCGACACCGGGGATCATGAGCAGCACGAGGGCTGCGCAGACCATAATCCATGCCAGGTCACCCGACTAATCATTCGAGTTAGATCTGTGTCCCAGAACGAGGGCGAGCCTCGGAACGATGCTGAAAGAGTGTCCATTGTGAACTCACCTCGTAGAAGACGTTGAGGTCCTGCACCCCAGCAGAGTATCCAGCGTCGGCCTCTCCCTCCGTACCATTGTACGGAAGTGTGTACAGACCGGCAGACATGTTGACGGTTGCGCGCCGGCGCGTGGGCGGTCAATCAAAGTTGCGTCGCGCGGTATGGGACGTCGGGGTGGCTATCGTATCTTCAACTTTCGCCGGGACACTGGGCCTCGTATGCGGCGAACAGACGTCGAAGAAGAAAGGACGGATATGAGAAGAAGGGGTCGCTGCAGGGAGGAGAGGAACGAAAGGAAAAAGGGGAAAAGGCCCTTATTGAAGACGGCGCCGGGGATTCACAGGCTAAATAATCAAAAAGGAACATCAACCACCAGACCGGGGCGATCCTCCTCGGACCACTCAGCAAGGTAGGTGGCAGAGATTGTCCCTTGAGCACTGTAGGTATCCCAGGATGGATACGGAACAGGGTAGGGATACGTAGCCAGCCCAGGCCACGGGTAAGATGAAGGGGATTCGAGAAGTGAACAGTTGGGAAGTCGCTGCCGCCCACCTACATAGTCCTGTATGCCGAGAACACCAATAGCATAGAAGCCAAAAGGGTGGGGAAGAAGGCATACAAGAATAAGGACGAGATGGCTTTGAGCTGCAGGGAAGGAGGACAGTGCCTTGGGACAACGCCTCCGTCTCCTCATCGGCCTCCGGGAGACAAGATGACCATGTCCCTCTGCCGGCGTGGCTGCATGGTGGTGGTACGAGGTTGTCTAGTCGCGAGAGCTTCATTAGAAAGGACAAACGCAGGCCAACGGACGACGTACATAGGTACCTGCACACCCACATGCTTTGCAGCTGCTTGCTTCGTACGAATACATAGCCCATGTAACACACACCATGTACTCTGCCCATACAACACAACCCCAGCTTCCAAGGATCGTGTGGGCTGTCGGAATATGTGGATACTGATAAGGAATTGGAGACGAACCGGGGGGTCGGGGGATTCGGGCTGGTTGGAGCTAATTCAAGCCATGTGAAGGAGCCATGTGGCTTGGCGGACTTGGTGCCCGGCCCCGAACGTTTCCTCATCCGTTTCGAGATGAACTCGAGTGTTGCCGTGTTTAGCTCTCTGGGAAGTTGTATTGTGAACTTGCCAATCGAGCAGACAAAATAGAGTATCCCGTGCCAAGATGTGGCTTGAGCTTTTGCTGATCCATCATCCCCTCACCCCCTCTCAAAGGCAAGGGATTCAGGTCTCGATTCGATGATCCAACATGGACCGGGCGGCCCGGCACCGCATCGTCCGGTGTTGGCCTGTTCGAAGGACGGGGCGAAGTCGAAATACTGTCAGATTGTTCGGTTCCTCGAGACCTCAAGAGGCACCGCCCTGGTCACGTATCTTGCTTCGGTTCCTCAAGCCGCAGGGTAGCCCCGTCCTCTGGCGTCGTTGTCGTTTGACATTGGACGCGCTGCCATGTTGGACCAGGACAGAATTTTATTCAAATTTCGTCCAGCGCCCGCTGTGCGACGCAGTCCAGACATGTTGATGCAGACCTTCTCTGGAAGCGAGACAGCCAAGACTGCAGCAAACAGGCGATCAGGGCAGCTGGAGATGAGCTACGGATAGAACAGAATAGGGGAGAGGTTCAGAGAGGCATGCGGCGCCTCGGAAACGCAACGGAAGAAATGCATTCGAGAGGCACGGTTCGGTTGCAATCCGTTTCATTTGCCCTTTCTTGAGTCTTGACCCATGGTCGGTCTCCTCTCCTACCATGCCTGGGCCGGCCGAGTGGGGGCAGGGGGGACGATTCTCGGTGCGTGACAGAACAGGCATGGCCCGCGGAACGGGACAAATGCCCCCTTTGGTTGAACAGTGCGTGTTATCTCGGCGAGAGCAGCGTGTCGACGACTCTCGGTGTTGGCAGCAAATGAAGAACCTCGCCTTCATGAGATGCCGGTACCGACGCAATTTGCGGCGTCCGTCATTTGTTGTGGGGGCGCCTGTATCTCTTCTAGATGCTGCATCCGGAACCGGGAGGACATCGGGCGAGAATCGGACAGCCCCTCCGAAGATCAAATTGATTGTCAACCTTTTCTTTTTGCTTTTCGGAGGGATTGTAGAACCGATACAAGCGGCGTTTTCATCCAGGGCCGTAAGCAAACCAACAACAGCCGTGGTGATTCTCCGCGAGGCAATAAAAATATGCAGGCTGGTAAATGCGCATCGCCGAGTCGCAGACTCGCATGAGGCAGTCGGGTTCATCTAGTTGTGTGTGTGTGACCCGTGGGCGGGTTGGCTAACAAAGCCACATCCCTTGTTCGTATTGTTGGTGGAAAAGACAAATCAAAAACCGAATCCATTCGAAACCCACTGTCACACACGACGTTGCCGCCTTCAGCTCGCGGATTTGCAAAAATCAGCCGTTGGGGTTCGACAGGACTAGCTCACTGGCGGCGATTGTGCTTTTCATCGCGCCCAGGAACCAGTCAGAAACGGTTGTGGTGACGGCCAAACATAAATGGGCATCTATTCTCGGAAAACGGGGAATGAATAGATGAAGCGACGCCGGAGGGCGTGCCGCATCTGCGACGTACACGCAGATCGGAGACGGCCTCAGGAGAAGCCGCCAAATGTCGCACACAGGTGAAAGATCATCATCAGCTGCGTCTTGGACGCCAAACTCGTCTCCAGCTTGTCCCACTCAGTCCGGCACGACGTGTCGGCAACACTGGAGGCCGCCACAGCGCCGAACATACCCCCACACGTCGAGCTTGCTGTGGCCTAGATGGTGCTGACGGTAGGGAAGACATTGGCACGCATCGAAGTGTGTTGGAGGGTGCATGATGCGGACTGAATCCTGGGCGGTTCGATTGCGGGGCTTGGCCACATGCACTCGCGCAGGAGTCTGCAGGAGTGGCTGTTGATATGTTCGAATGCACAGACAGAGTCTTCCTTTCCTTTGTCTTTGGCGGGCTGTGCCGTAGGGAACAAGGCGGGAATTCTTCCGGTTCACCAACAAGGAGTAGATAAGACGGCAGGCCAACCGGGCGGATAGGCCTCCGAGTGAATGAGGAGAAGCCGGGAACGGGGGCGGCCTTGTGCGATGGGTAATTCGAATGTCTAAGAGTAGACGCAGTGCAATTGATAGATGCGATAGAGGATTTGAAAGCGTACTTCTGGGCTGGACACGTCAACTCGGGCGACGGCTATACGGATCAGATCAGATGCAATGGGTCAGCCAAGGAGCACGGCATCGACGGCGGGGTTTCCTGGCAACGGTGGTACTAGTCGTTATCAGTAGCTGGCGAGTACGCAAAAGGGACATTCGAATTCGATAGTCTGTGTTTCTTATCGAGCAGCCCAAAGGCATGGCGTGGCGTATGAGGCGTTGAGCATGAGAGTCTCGAGAGGAAGCATAAATGGACGCCTGGTTAACGGCTTGAAAGTTGACCAGCCAATTGCCCCGGACTGTCTTGGGGGCAGAGCGACATGTCGTCATTGTCGGCCGGATGGGGAACGAAATAGATCAGCCAAGGTTTTTAAGGAGCAACTAGGTTGTATGCGGGCTCGGTGTGCTTTTGTGTGTGTGCATCAGTTGGCGTAGAGGGCGAGTGGGTGAGTAAGATGAGGCGGTATCGCAGCATTGCGTCGAGAAGGTTTCGCTTTTGGGGGGGAAGCAATCAGTACCTCAGGTACCTAGGTAGGTGGGTATGGATGGATATCTAAGGTGCTCTTGCCTTAGGTACTGTGTACAGCACGAAAACTTCAATGGTGCGAACCAAAAGACCAGAGGGAAGGAACGCTAGTGAAAAGCTGCCTCGGGCCCCCGTCCGAGTCCATCTTCCATCCTGCACTTGCACTTGCACTTACACTTGCTTCGCGGGAATGAAGGTCACATTGGAAGGTTGCGAGATTCGTCGCGGCCTCAACGTCCATTTGAAGAAGCTGCCGCCCAGCTGAGCCATGATTGGCCAGTTTCTCTTATCTCTCGGCACGTGTGGGTCGTCTCTTCTTAGCGTCATCTTGGCGCTGATAAGGCGAGCCAGGCGAGCCAGGGACCAGTGGTCCTTCGTGCAGCAAGCAGGGGTTAGTGGTGTACCTTACTATCCCTGTATGTAGGTCGTGGTTCGTGGTGGACCTCGTCTCTCCCATCCATCCCATGTGCTCTTTCCTTTCCGCGGCCGACTGGATCAAGGGGGGAGAGAGTCCACTGATTGATGATTGGTAACGACCTTCCTCACTTCTAATTTCCAACGCTTTCATCGTTTCCACGGTCATGTTCTTCATGTTTGACGTCAAGCGCCGGTATCTAGTGTTGCCAACCTAGAAACAACATTCATCTTTTCTCAAAGAGAATCACTGATATCAAAGTTAAGTTGTGCGCTGTTGGTTGACAGCAACACAGAGTACGTATTGAGGACCTCCAGCTGGCTGCCGCTGCTGGACAACATTCGCGTGTTGTTCCACGCTGTCATCCCGCCAGCACCATGCCACCAACTGCTTTCGCCAAGGGAAGCCGGTCGTGCCGGGTGCTCTGCTTTGGGTCTTGATGCTCGAGACGCATCGATAGGTACCCATGACTCTACGAGATAAGGCGCCATTCCACTCATCCACCGCCATCCACTGATTAACCTACATATCTGTTCTCGTCAGCCGGCCCTCTGTATCGCCGATAAGTCTTAAGCCACGTTTCTCTTGCTTTTGTGCCTGTCTGCAATTTTCAGGGTATAACGTGGTTCCGCTCTCGAGTGTTGAATCCTCCCTCATCTTCTTCCCCGTCTCCCATAGTCTCAAGCCTCTGTCGTTAGCTGCCAGAGAGGTCAGGCTTCAAAACAATCACCTCTTGCCATTTACAACATCACACAATGAACCGATCAGTAAAGCCCAGGGTTGTCGACCTTTGATTTGCTTACAGACAGGTAGGTAGCCAGTTGAAATGGCCGAATAACAACGCGCAGAGCTACTTCAACGGCTGCGCAGGACCTTTTTAAGGTTCTTAGATCACCACGTTCCTGCTCCCGTCGTCCCGCAGCCATGGTTCTGTCCCACTGCCTTGCGTCGTTGCGGGCGTTTCTTCACTCGTTTCGTCTCTCCTTGGCCGGCGTCCAAGCGCATGTAAACCATACGTACAGCTCTGTTTCTCTACCAGCGGGCGCCCTTCGTTCACGTGCTTGCGGGCGCAACTAGGATCGCTTCTATATATTTCTTTCTCCTCTCCCTCCGTCTTCACCCTCGATTCACTTCTGAGGGTTTCGACTTTGCGAAGCACCTGCGACACCACGGTTGTACATGAGCATTGAAACATGCCCATTAATATTACTATGTTGGACTCCCCGACCAATGTTAGTCAGTGATGGAAGGCGAGGCGTTGACGTCTGATTCCCGGATTCAATGTGCATCTTCCCCAACTGCAATCCGCACCAAACCCAAGGACCCATGGATGTCGATGTATTGCATTTCGGGACATCCTATCAATTAGTGGAAGATGCTATGTTGGTTAGCTTCATATGTTTGTCTGCGACTAACGACGAATTACTCTAAAGCCATATTACCAATATCACATAGTGGCACTCATTGATCTGGCTAAGAAACCGCTCGGAGTGTGTCAATTGCATATTGATACAAACCACCAGTCCTACACCAGTCACTAAAACTTGATCAACAACGGCAAGATGTATTTGATATGTCGTGAAGCACACCTGCTCCGTAGGTCACGTTGTGCGACACAAGTCACACGAAGGTGTCACGTAACCAATCTCACAGGTATTTCAACCTAAACCCTCGTGTAGAATAGATCTTGAAAAGATCTACCACTATTCATTCTCTTATTCCTAGACGGAAAGTGCTTATCGCATGACAATATAGCTTCATAAATTTTAATCAGGTAAAAAGCATTTCTGTCTTGCTGACTTTTGCTTTTATTCTTATTTGTAAGACTCTATTTTAGATAAAACCTAATTTCGATAAGTAAACAATATGCTAAAGGTCCTCGTCCTCGAACTACAAACACCCGCTGTCCACATTGAAATTGTCTATGCATAGATTGTTGCAAGTTGTTTGAATGCATTCTGTTGATATGCCTCACAAGCCTCTCACTGTCTTATGTATTATAGCATGCAGTAGAGCTCAAGGACTTAGGCCTTGCTTTCTAAACTTTATCAAAGCTACAAATTTAGCAATCGGATATGTCAAGTTCAGATACAAATAACAGAGAAGTTTCTTCAGCTGTAGCTTCATGCAGTTCGCCTTGATGTATAATCTCGTTACTTGACTGATTGATCTCCTCTCCAATGAGGCAGGATCAGGCTATGTCAAATGTTTTCAGCTTATTTCAAGCTCGGAATCAGAACCTGCAAGCACGTCGGTGCGTTTGATATGAATCAGTCGTGCTGATTAATACCGCTACGGTCTACGAAGCAACTTGTAACATTGATTGTAGCGATAACTTTTTCGTTAAGTGTTCAGGGACGACCAACAGCCTAAACAGTTACGGCGGCAGCGGGACTTTTAAAAGCGTTATCAGTGTCATACCATTTGTTCAAACCGGTACACCGTCTCCAGGTACTTAGCGCAATTTCTCGGGGACCACTACATATACTTAAATTCCTTCTCTCAAAGCGTCGATTGTAAGTTGTATTATTACTTTTGCTTGTGCTTACACCAAATGCCCGTGCTATGCTGCTACTGACTTTGAAACAGGGACTCCACCAGCACGATGGGCTACCTTCTTTCATTATCAACGCAATTTACTTTTCAGACTCGATGCATAATGCCACGATGTTTTCAGGGGCGCTATACAGAGTGAAGAGGTCAACAAAAGATAGGTCAAAATAGGTGACCAAATTCATCTCTGGCCCTTCTATTCCTACGCATAGGAAAGGAGGTCCTTTTATAGGGCCCTTCCAGACGGGAACTGATGCCCCCTCAAGCCCAGCGCTAGGACATCCAGGGGGTCTGAGAGGAGGCCTGTGTACGGACCTCCGTTAGACTCGTCGCAGGTTCCCTCCTCCATAAACCTTGCCCTTAAGGCTTCTTAAAAGCAAGGCTATTCGCGACACAAATCCAATGCTGGTCCATCCATACAGCCTGTGCCTAACCAGTGCCTAATCAGGGCCCCTCGCAACAGGGAGGATCCAGACTACTCCTTACTACAGGAGGGGCCTAGACTGCTGCCTCAACAATCTGCATCCCTATTGAATAGATAGAGGGATGAAAATGTCAGGGGCACTATACAGAGTGAAGAGGTCAACTGAAAGATGGGGTTGATGGGTGATTAAATTCATCTCTAGCCTCCCTTTAAGCATATGAAAAAGAGGTCATTTTATAGCGCTTTTCAAGATAGACACTGATGCCCTCAAGCCCAGCGCTAGGATACCCAGGGGGTCTAAGAAAAGGTCTGTGTACGGACCTCCGTTAGACTGGTGATAGATATCTCAATTCAACTCTCCTAAATGGTAGAAAGTTACAGCTCCGGGGACACTTCTATGAACTCGCCATACAGCGACAAGTGTGACGACGTTCAAGGCACACATCTACTCAATCTTGATAACAACTTTGCCAAAGTGCTTCTGGTCCCACTGGTATTGATAGGCTCTGAAATTTGTTAGCTTCCTGGAAGAATCATTTGGAGATAAGCCTTTCTTACTCTTTGAGATCCTCAAGCTTGAAGATGTTTTGGTCGACGACGGGCTTGATGTCAAAGGCCTCGACAGCTCGAATCTATAATTGTTAGTTCACCGCTAACAAATTGAGAGGATGACGGTTTCAGGAGGCGTCCGAAGCAGACAATCCTTTCCAAGCCACTTACCATTGCTTCAAATTGTTCCCGGCTTCCAACAACAAGTGGCCTCACAATCGCCATGCTGGCTAAAATTTGGGGGAAATCCACACCCTTTTCTCCCGGCCCGCCGACCCAACCAATGATACTGACCACACCGCCAATGGCAGCGGCTTTCAAACTCTCTGTCAAAGTCTTCGAGCCTCCAACCTCAATAACATGGTGGACACCTCCGGATATTTTTTTTGCCTCGTCGCCCCAGTTCGGGTTCGTCTTGTAGTTGATGACATGGTCAGCCCCTAACTTCTTCAGTGTCTCAGCCTTGGCTGAAGAAGAAGTTGTCGCAATGACTCGAGCACCTGCGGCCTTTGCAAACTGTAGAGCAGCGATGCTCACACCTCCCGTACCCTGTGTTAGGACCCAGTTGCCGGGGGCGACTGCCTTCAGCCCGTAGAGAGCATTCCACGCGGTGAGAGGGGCACAAGAGAGCGTTCCGGCTTCCAAATAGCTGAGGTTCTCTGGCATATATGACAGTCCATTCTCATTGAAAATGCCGTACTGTTGGAAAGTGCCATCAATGGCACCACCTAGCCCTGTCCCAAGGGATTTAAGGGTCACTTCCCCATATTGATGGCCTTGACCGAACAGTGTAACAACCTTGGCACCTTTCTCAAACCGGGTGACTTTGGAACCGACTTCTACGACTTCACCAGCTCCGTCGGAGCCTGGGACGATGTTCGGTGCCACCGGGAAAGGGTAGTGACCCTATGAGATTTAGTACATGATTAAGATGTTCTGGAAGGATAAATTACCAGGGCGATGATGACATCGCGGTAGTTCAGAGATGCCGCATGAAATTTAACCAACACATCATTGGCGGTGAGCTCAGGGAGAATGCGGTCCTTTTGAAATTTGAGAGCGTCGAAGCTGCCATTGCCCTCAACCGTCCAGCCTTTCGTAGTTCTTGTAGAAGACATAGTGAGTAGTGTAGTTAATGATGAATCTCGCTTGTTTGCTGTAAGTGTAGAGTGAATTGCATTGGCATAGATAACCTACACATAATTTCAGTTCGAGCATTTATATAAGTTCACGATGTATTCGCAGCCTCCAGTTGATTATCAATATACGACCCTTAATTGTGGAACGCGAGGAATGAAGAAGTTGGACGCTATGATACAGTAGATTTGTCATCCTGCCTTTGTTTTGTTGCCAAACAACAAAGCTGCAGGGTAACTCCGCTCAGAGGCGGTGTTATTTCTCCACTAAATAAACATTTTGCTTAGCACTATATCTAATGCCCCACCCTCTCCTCCCGTATCTATACGGTTCCAATAAACTTTCACCTTTACGCTACAATACATGTAGAGTGCCCCGCTCTGCCTTTCCGTATCTATACGACTCCTTCGACTCTACCTAATTCCATCCAAGAACCAACCACAACATACCTCGCCGAACAGGGCTTCTTATGGCGAGTGTGAACAGAAGGCGCAAGCCGCACAGCAAATCTCGAGGCGGCTGTTTACAATGCAAGGAGCGACATGCCAAGGTACTGTGCGCCCTTCCCTCAACTAGCTTGAAGGGGTTTGTAGCCTAATTCTTTCAGTGCAATGAGGTCCACCCTCGATGTCGTCAATGTGATCGGGCCAATATCCCATGCAGCTTTTCATCGTCAAGCCTGACAGCCGTACCTCTTAATGAGGACAGTCTGGCCGATCTTGAGCTGCTAGAACACTGGCACCGCCATCCCATTGTGGGCGACCATACAAACACAGCACGGCGATTGTTTTCCGACTTCGTGCGGTTAGGCTTCTCTCATCACTATGTACTGAACAGCATCCTTGGCCTCACGGCCCTGCACCTCTACAGTGAGGACAAGTCTCAGTCCAAGTGGTATGCGAGGGCTGTCGCGCACCACCAGGCCGCAATCAGTCGGGCGAAGCCGCATTTCCAGTCCCTCCACGAAACAAATTCTCAAGCCTTGCTAGGTTTTTCTGCATTCATGTCTATGTACGCAGTGGCAGAGCCATTTCTGCGGCCCTCCCGGGTACTCGCTCTGCAGACAACGAAGTTCGATCCTCTGGAGGAGCTTCTGCGGGCTTACCAATTCACCAGAAGTGCCACGGCATTTGTGCGGCAGAACTTTAATCCGGCTACAATCTCGCAATCGTGGCTTCTGACGACCTTTGAAGTCCGTTTCAGGTCAGAGCTGCTAGATCTAGAAACGACCTTTCCACGGATTCGGCCACTTCTAGCCTGCATCGAGCGTCGGTCCGAAGGCAACCTAAGAGCTGCATGCTTCTCCGCCATTTCACAAATTTCCCGCCGAATCACAGCCCTCCTGGATAGACCTGACGATCCTGAAATGCCCAAAATCATTTGGTCCTGGGGACTCGAAGCCAACCAATTGTTTCTGGACATGTGCTCAGCCCGGCAACCTGTGGCACTCGTTACCCTGGCCCACTTTACGATTCTGATGAGCTTGCACAGGGATCATTGGGGCCTCAGGGGCTGGCCTGAAGGTCTACTGAGACATATCAAGGGGCTTCTTGGAGACGAGTGGGAGTGTGCTGTACAATGGCCTTGTGACGTGGTATTTGGATCGGAGGTAGTTTCGTTCGGGCCAGCGATTGGTAATCGCTTGGTTATTGAGATGTAGTAGTTAAAATTCGGCTTGGGGGTGTGTTGAGGAGCGGGGGCTTGTTAACCAGTGATTTACTTGCTGCTCTTGAGACTGCGGTCGAACACAGCCTCGGAACCGGGGCCGGGTCAATCAAGGACCATGCATATCATACAGGACCCATGTCACGCCTCTTTGTAACGTATTTAGCTGGCCGTATCAATACGGCTAACTACCTCAAGGGGACAAGTAGACCACCTACCACCGATTTCTAAGCCCTCATCCTCAATACCACACTCTCCACTAGAGAATAATTCAAAGTCCTTTGTAATAAAGTTTAATTAATTATTGATTTTTAAGCAATTCCGTACCTCTGTAGTTGAGACCTTTTCGATCTTGACTATGAACCTCACAGAGCTCAAGTCCAGTTTAATAGTGTTTGTAGCCAAGAAAGCTTCATAGGGTAATTGACCTGAGCTGAGAACATAGCGCTGATCATGTGCTAATCTTGTGTAGACTGCGACAGGTTTTAGTTTTTTTTTTGGAAGCCTGTGTCCTTAGAACTGTGAATGCGGGTACGCAGGAAAACATCATATTAACTCAAGAATACGCAACCGAGAAGGGATCCTTCTAGAATCGTTACTTTACACATTCTCAGCCAAGTGACATCCACATTTGAATGACCTAAGGCGTTACTAATTCAAGCAGCTCTGCAGGTGTTTTCTGACAAATCAATTTTACACAGTTCAATTCTGACAGGCATATTGATTAAGATCCATCTTTTTGGAGCGGCTGACCTTGTGTGAATAATAGCAACATTGCCTAGAGAAAGTCTAAATATTTTGTATTGATACGGCTAAACCTACAGAGCACATTGCAGCATTTTCTTAGTAAGCTAGACTAGTTCTTTTTATACACAGTAGCGCAAAAGCTTGTTTTGTTTTGTTTTTTAACCGTTGCTGGTTCTTATGTGCGGACGAACGGAGATAAGTTGCAGCAGGTAAAGATTCACTAGAATCTAACTTCGTTTTTCTTCTATAAGAGGCGTCTTGTGCCCCCAATCCCAAAAAAAACTTATCCTCTAGCAAGCAGACAACATTTTTACTGTTGCTCACAACCTCTATTCAACATCTACAAATCTGAATTGTTTCAACATCAAGTGCTTCGACGTCCCATTCAGTCCGACCAGACGTGAGTTTGCGAACATATGGTCTGAACTTGAGCCATACACACAAGTGGTCTTGCACAAAGGCTGGAGGAGAGAAGAACGTCTAGGAGAAGGATATCCCGGTTGAAATTAGGGATGGGACGAAAATTCGGGTCGAAAATTTCTGTCCACTTGCCAAGAACAGCATTCCATTCATCCTACACAAGAGTGGCACGACATTTTCTAACCGGAAGACAACGTTGACCCCCAGAGATTTCTGGACAAGTATCTCCTAGGAAAAGACAATGGGTGAGAACATACGCCAATGTTCAGAGTATGTCTACTCCGGTACAGTGGTCGTCCAGCTATAATGCACCGTCCTGGAGATGATTATCCGCTCACAACAACGGGGTATCATACGTTTTATTTCAGTGCTGAGAACAACAACCTCTCCCTTCAAACCCCAAAAGAGCATGCCACATCTTCATACAGAGCAAACAAATGGGAAGAGGATAGGGTGCAATTACTTTTACTTGTGCCGAATACACGTCAATACTAAAACCCTCAAAAGTCAAGCTTTTTATGTCAACAGACGACAACGACGACAGGGATGTATGCGTCATCATGCGAAAGTTGGATGTTGACGGCAATGTTCCTCTGAATCTGATTGTCCCTTTGGAAAAGCAATCGGGACAATATTCGATCAGATCGACAACCTCAAGCTCTACAAGCGAAACGGTCCGGCTGCTCGACTGTGTGCATCCAAACGTGCTTTGGGTCAAGATTCTATGTTGTCAGAGGAGCAACGGAAACAAAAAATTCCCAATGAGCTCTGGCTTCCGTACGACAAGGAAGAAAAAGTACAATCTGGAACGATAGTGGAGCTCAACATTCCTGTCTGGCACACCTGTATAGCCTTTGAGGCTGGCGAATCCATGCGTTTGGAAGTCAACGGTCACGATTATAGGTTGCATGAATGGGCAGACTTGGGGCCATTGGAAAATCCGAATGAGGGAACACATACAGCTCACACAGGTGAAGACTATCCGTCACAGATGGTTCTTCCTCTCAACATCTGAAAAAGGCAGCCAAGGGTGAGTTCGATAGCATCACAAGTGATCAGGCCAAGACAGGAGGTGTTTGGTCTGCGTGCGCAAGATTGCTGAAGAATCAAATATTCTTTACAGAGAACAAAAATTTCAAAACTGCACCCCCTCAGGAACCCATCGCAAAACATGACTATACAAAACGTTTGAAAACACAAACTTGTGTGAGGTGTTCTAAGTAGATCACAGGAATATGGTTCTCTTGGCAGAAGACCAATTTATACCGATCGATAGGACTTTTCGGGCTGCTTTCTTGGGCGTTACAAGACTGGAGAGAACTATAAAGAGTTCGACCTAAACGTCACCACAGAATTCTTCCTGATGCCGTGTTTACAGAATGTAGATACAGCCAACATCTATTTAGAATCTCCATTGAAGAAGACTTTAGACGTCTGTCTAAGAAATGACGTCATCAGCATCACAAACAGCATCCGAACAGCATCCAACATGTGATTAGGGGAGATTCAATGGAAGACAATCTACAATGAAATATCGAGTGGCGTTTCATGCTCGTCCTTATTGCCATGCTATATTCAAGCTTGGATTATGCCTTTTTCGCAACGTGACTGACGCGGGGACTTCCAACTTGGAACAGTTTGCTCTTACGATTCCTTTGCCGCGGGTTTAAACATCCGGTTTGTGGGGTAAAAGGAAGAACTTCGATAGTCTGACATGAATGGAAGCTGCAAGCAAGCAGCACAGAATTGCTTTAAGTGATAACTCTGGCCGGTTGGGCCCGAAGCTGGGGGTGTGAAAAGGAACACTTCTCTGGCTCTCATCAGTCACAACATATAAAAGCACGCATTTTCAATGGCATTCTTTTTCGTACATCAGTGACTCTGAATCAAGCAAGACATAGTGAACGATTGCTTTTAGAAAATTTGGATAGCGTAACGTGTTAATGGGCGGAAGTTTCTAATTAGGTAGTAGGCTAATGAATAATAGGAAGAGGTCTTCTTGTCAAAGGGCATGTGTGTTCTGCCACAAGAACCCCTCCTCATTTCCAAAGACTGTTATGGTGTTCGTGAAAGTGAAAGTCAACACTGACTCTTCACAGGAAGAAAGGTAACATCTGATAAATGCAGCCCATTAACGTGCTAAAATGGTACACCGGGCTGTTGTTTTTTAGGTATGGTAACAATGGCAAAGCTTGACAATACACGCCTTCATGCAAGACATTGAAGTCAAGCTCTCCAGCAACGCTAGTAGAATTGCCTTTATCGTGGAGTGAGTCGTAACGAAGACCCGAAGTACTCACAAGATGGCGAGACTGCACAGAGGTCCAGAAGGTGCGCTGAGGGTTATCCATTTCAGGCCTTGGATCCACAGGTCAAGGCTGAAGTCGAGAATTCCGCAATTCCCCAGATAAAGCACAGCATTTGGTTGACGTCGGCAGTGCCGCAGAAACATGTGGGCAGCCCAAAAACCCCCTGGCACTTTGAGTCAATAGGCTTATCGGGACGTCTTTTTGCTTGCAATCTCCGGGGGGCTACAACGACCTGCCGAATCGGGCCTAAGGCACCCCCGCAGTCACCGGAGCCGTCCCGAACGATCTCCACCAAGCCGTAGTTTGACATTGCACCCCCAGTGTCGCCGTGGGGGCCGCGAAGGAGAGCAAATCGACGCGTATGGCCCAGAACGATCCCCTGCTCGGTTCGCGTCTTGGACGTTGCAAAAGGTCCTCGCCAAGGGCATACCAAGCCCACAGACAAGAAAAGAAAATGGGCATTACATCTCTAGACCGACCAATCCCGTCGCGCAACGCGTCGTCGCTGAATTTTAGTACCTAGTCTCAGCAGCCTTGGATCAATCAGCCCGTCATTGGCAGAGAATCCAGCGTATTACAAGCTCGGTCTGTGTTTATAGCTGCCCGATTGAGCTCACCTTTATCTAGGATCGATGTGTGCCCCGGTCTCGTTCAGGCCCCGTCAAAGTCGGATCGTGGCGTTGGCTCAGGAACACGAAGGCAGGAAGGGTACAGAAAGACAAGGGAGAGCAACAGGAACGAGACCTTGCTGCTCAAGCTGCAGCCATCCACCTGTCGTGTCCAGCAGCCGGCAAATAGGAGCAACGATAACCGCAGACAGGGACCGGAACTGACCGATGACCCTGGTAATCCAACATCATCACAAACATCATCGCGTAGCGACACACGGCCGGGGTGTGTGGTTCGGGCGGAGCTGGTCACGAGAGAAAGAGAGAAAGAGAGAGAGAGAGAGGGATGGACGGCTTGGCGACTCTGTAAATATCGCGTCGTCGCCTTATCCATACTGCCGTCGTCAGCCGTGTTCTCTCTCGTCGCTCGTTTTCCTCTCCCCTTGACTTCGCGGGCTTCCTCCGACACCTAGACCCAGAGTTTGCCTCCTCCGCTGACGGCGCGATAATGAAGACCTCGCAAGCTTACGCCTTTCTCTCCCTCGCCCTCTTGGGCGAGGCCTGCATTCTCCCCGGCGAAGCCTCGGGCGGCCACATCGCTCGTCGCCAGGCTGCGGGCTCGAACACGGGCATCGCCATCGGCACGGGCGACCGCTTCGAAGGAGGAAAGAAATTTCCCCGTGGCCTCGGTTCCCAGCCCTCTGGCACGAACCTCGAGACCCTCCTCAACGTCAACGAGATCAAGAGCGCCGTCCGCGGGCTCGTCGAAGAGTACGACATCGAATACTTCGAGTCTCCCTACAAGACGTACCAAAACGCGTCTTGGTTCGGCGCAAAGGTCGGCGGCTCCGGCAACTGCAGCGACGCCTACCGCGTCTATTTCAACGCCGCCATTCACGCCCGTGAGCGCGGCGCCTCGGACAACATCGTCTACTTCATCTCGGACCTCCTGTACGCGAACAAGCACGGCGAGGGCCTCACGTTCGGCGGCCGCACGTACTCCAACTGCGACGTGCAGCGCGCGCTGTCGACGGGCATCGTCTTCACGCCCCTGAGCAACCCCGACGGCGTGGCGTACGACCAGGCGACGCACAGCTGCTGGCGCAAGAACCGTAACCCCGCCGCGTCGGGAGGCGACCCGAACGCCGTCGGCATCGACCTGAACCGCAACTTTGACTTTTTGTTCGACTTCCTCAAAGACTTTGCGCCCAGCGTCGGACCCAACGTCGCATCGGAAAACCCACGTGCCCAGACGTACCACGGTGTCAGCGCATTCTCGGAGCCCGAGACCAAGAGCATCAAGTGGGTGATGGACGAGCACAAGGAGGTGAGGTGGTTCATGGACATCCACAGCTACATCGGTGTTGTGCTGTACAACTGGGGCAGCGACGAGAACCAGCTGCGCAAGCCGTACATGAACTTCCTGAACGAGTCGTACGACGCCGTGAGGGGTCTGATGCCCGACACGCCGTCGAACAACGGCATCTACGGCGAGTACATCCCGAGCAGCGACTGGTCGGAGAAGGTGTTCGCGGCGATGCGCATGGGTAACGCCATGGACGCCGCCGTGGGACGTCACTACGAGGTCCAGCAGAGCGCGTACCTGTACCCGACGTCAGGTGCCAGCGACGACTATGCCTACTCGCGCCACTTCGCAGACCCCTCGCTCGGCAAGATTCACGGCTTCACCGTCGAGTTCGGATTTGGCAACAACCAGGCCAGCTGCCCGTTCTATCCAACCCCTGACCAGTACCACCAGAACCTGCTTGAGACGAGCGCCGGCTTCATGGAGTACCTGCTAGCTGCGTCTGAGATTGGCGTCGGCGAGCCGGCTTCTTGTGAGGCGTGAGGTTCTTGATCAGGATGTGGAGGAGGAGGAGCGGGAAAGCTCCTCTTTGATATGGGTTGACGAGCTAAACGGGCTAGACGAATAGACACTCCTCGGTAGCCGGGAAGATTTCCGGAGTCAACTCCGGCGCGTTTCTCATACAAGCTTATAATAACCTTTCGAGGAGATATCAATGTCAGATATGAACGATGAACTTTACAGGTGCATAAGAGAGTGACAGAACATCGTAGAGACCCTACCATTTGCAGCCCTAAATAGCCGCTCAAGCAGCAAATTCATCGATTGAGAGACAAGCTGATGGACGAAGGCCAGACAGGTCACCCAATGTTTCAAACCGTCATCAAAATTAACAAAACATTGAAGTAGAACGTTGATAGACGGCGACAGAAAGTAGTCGCAGAAAACAAAAAGTTCAATTGCTATGACCGTGGCAGGGCTCGAACCTGCGACCTTCTCGGGATCAAGTGCACATACTTGTGAACGAGAAATCATAATCCACTAGAACACACAGCCGGTGATTGGCGAATATTGAGGAATTTGATTCCTAAGACCCCTCAATTGCTGAGCCCCTCTCCAAGCTCGCCACACCACATTCACCATCATCTATCGCTACTCGCTATTTGTTCTGCCAAAGATGGCGTCCACTTCCAAATCACCCACAGAGCCCTTCCACATCCTCGTCTTTAGCAAGACATCAGGCTTCCGCCATGACTCCATCCCTGCCGCAGTCTCGGCCCTGAAATCCCTCGGCAACCGGACAGGCCTCTTCACCGTCGACGCCAGCGAGGACGCCGAGGCCACTATCACCCTGCCCTCCCTCGCGACCTATGCCACCGTCGTCTTCCTCCACTGCACGGGCAATTTTCTCGACACGGCTCAGCTCGGCGCGTTGAGAGGCTACGTGCAGTCAGGTGGCGGCTTTGTTGGTGTGCATGCCGCCGCGTCCGGCTTGCGGGAGGATGAATGGTACGGGGAGCTCGTCGGCGCCCATTTCGACCAACATCCACCGCCCGAGGAGGGCGTGTGCATAGTTGAGGACCCGGAGCATTTCATCACAAGGCGGGACGGGGGTCACGCAATGAATACGGTGGAGGAGGCCGACCAGACTTGGAAACAGTGGACTGACGAGTGGTACAACTTCTTGTCGCATCCCAGGGACAACAAGAATCTCCATATCCTGGCTCGGGGCGACCCGTCCACCTTTGAGGGCGGTGCCATGGGGGATGATCACCCGCTTGCATGGTGCCAGGAGTTCGATGGTGGCCGCTCGTTCTACATGGGCCTGGGTCACTACAACGAGGCCTATAAGGATGGGTGGTTCATGGACCAAATTCTTAGAGCTATTGTCTGGACTGCTCGTCGGGACGACATCGTGTGCCCCCAGTTGCTGCAGTCCTCGCCGTCTCAATAACGTTGAAGCGAACGACCAAGACATGGATTGATAAGAAATGCAGAGCATGATGGGTATATTACGGCGACGCCGTGTATAGGGTACATGAGCATGCATATACACATAGGCAAAGGTACATAAACTCAACTCATCGAATGGAGTGGCTGACTACCTAGCCTGCCATTCCGTCGCCAACACCACCGCTGAATCGCACTTCTATTCTGGACTCAAGGGATTCAGACCAAATGTCATGTTTGAAGTCGGGAATGTGTAGCAGGATGCCCAGCTCCTGACTCGTGTACCAGCTGGCCCTGTCCAGGTTGCCGGAGCCCAAGCAGAGGTACTCCCTGTCGACAAGCGTCATCTTTAAATGTGACACGACCGGCTCTTCTGGGTCCCGCACCGCCGACGCCTGCAAGTTCGGGCGGTAGTAGTAGATGTCGAGACGGCCAGGACGTTGCAGCTGGGACTCGGCGTCACCCGATCGTTTTCGGCCCCACTCCGTGCAGGCTTGGCGGTATCGCTTGATGAGAGACTGAAGTGTCCACTCGGTCGTCGTGCAGGCCGTCACGAGCTGCTCGATCAACATCATGTTCTTGCTCGTCCTGATGCGGACGTTGACACCGCGGCGCAGAGCGTCCAGAAGTGCATCGACGACCGTCCGGCAAGTCAGGTTGGGTGTCACGATGTCGATGTCGGTCCGGGCACACGCAAATAAAGATAGCAACGCTGCGTTCAGGGGGGTTGCTGGCGCAGTGGTCCGCCTCCACAAGGGAATGTAGCGGAAGCCGGGGTTCCAGTGATGGGACGAGGGCAAGAGTATCGTTGGACACGGCGGCAGAGTAGCGAGGTTCAGCCGACGATACGCGGTCTCGTCGTTGCAAGGTGGTTCATCAGTCATAGTCCGATCAGCGTCTTCATTGAAATGGCCTGGTCGCCAATTTGTCATCCCACCGCTAGTTCCGTTGTGGTCATCGTCGCCGTCGTCGGGGACACGCCGAGGGCTGGCTGGCTCCCATACGTGAGAGTAGAATCTCACGAGCTGGGCGACGGCGGCCCCTTCGAACCCGATGCAGCCTTCGAACCACGTCTCCCAGCTCACGTTGCAGCTGGGCATCCAGGCGCGTTTGCGGTCGACAATGACGAACTTGGGATGCATGACGCTGAATGGCAAGAAGAACAGGCTCTTGACAGACAGTTCAATGCGGGCCGCCTCGAGGGTGGCGTCGGGAGGCAACCCGAGCTTTGGCCATGCCGAGGTTGGGTACGCGTATCCGTCCCTCGACCACGGATGGAAGATCTTCTGGAAGAAGCTACGGGACGAAAACCCGATGCGGACGCGTAATGGAGCGACGGCGTCCTCGCCAGAAGTCCGAATGGATTCCAGTCGTTGTTGGGCGAGAAGCTCTAGGGTCTCCTTGATGGCGGTTAGGGTATCGGACGGGGCCCAGAAGCAGGTCACCAAGATGACCTCATGTTTCGCGGACAGGATGGCCGGGAGAAGCGTGTTCCTGTAGATGGCGGCGCCGTTGCCAACGACGAGCGACTTGGGGCTGCATGTCGTCACAAGGCTCTCGGGGTCTGAGAGGTGATAGTTGGGGAAGTCGTCGAGTTGTTCGCCGCGGGTCGATTTGAGAGTGTGAATCCAATTGTCGAGAAACGCCGATGGAAACGAGTGTGATGTCATTTCCGACAGGCCACAGTTGGTATGAGGCTGAAAGGTTGTTGTTAATGGTGAGTATCAGGGAGCAAGGGTTCCGAGCTCTCAGGTCGTGGCTTGGTCGGACGGATGACTGACTGACTGACTGATACGAGTGTTACGCGATGAAGAGCCAGCGCGGTGTCGTCATAGGGGGGGTTGCAAGACGCGGCCTGTCATGGCTCCGGGAAGGGCACGCACAAGGGGGCTTGCTGAGTGTGTGGCGCCCTGGTACGATACGATACGATGTACGCGGACGTCGGCTTCGCATGGGCCTTGCAGTAACTAGGATTTTTAATGCCAGTTGGAGACCCAAACATCAGCGCAGAATCAAATAGAGCAGCCTGCGAGAGGAGAGGAGAGGAGAGGTTTAGGGGTAAGATTACTTACTGCCGACACACCGGCCTGATCCTAGCAGCGGTGGGCCAAGTTTTGGTGAGAGAGATTGAGGCGCAGTCGCAGGAAGCTTCAGCGATGCAGCGGTTGTCCTAGTGCGGGACGACTTGCGACTTGCTTGCACTGCGGTTTGGCAACTGGCAATTGGCTAATGGCAATGACCGCGGCGCGCTTTTGTTCTCGTGCAACGTGTTGCGGGGTGGTAGTGTTCTGAGGTGCGAGCTCGCCAGTGTACGGATAGCCACTACAGTGAAGGAGTAACACGCTGAGAGGATCTACAGCGCTAACAAGCGCCCAGACTCAGAGCCGAAGTGACATGTCCCAGACAAGCCGATCCGCTAGCGGCGATGCATGAAACTGAGCACCGCACCTTGGACGGCCGGGACGTTGTTCTCAATGTCCCCGAGTCGTACATGGGAAAACGTTGGATGCGAGGGGAGAATACGGTAGCACTGTGAGTCTGTGACAAACGGACGCCAGTGCAAAGTCACAGTCTCGTGGACCCGACCCGGCAAGTTCGGTGCCAAGCTGACCAACTCGAGTCGAGGAGTCTAGGTGACCCGGGTCGATTGAATGGGCGCTTCGTCAGCGAGGCAGACGATGATATCGGATCATGGCCCACGACCACTGCCACTGCCACTGCCACAGGCGGCAGTTTGGGCGCTGGCGCTGGCGTCGCCCAACAGAATACGTACGTGGCGCCTCCAAGAGCGTGGCAAAGAAAGAAAGAAGACTGGTAACGGGCATCCGATGAAAGTGTACGAATTTGCGTGTATACCTCTCCGTGTCGGATACATTGCCTCAGAGGTTGGGCCAGAGTCAGTCAGGGCTCAGGGTCAGGGTCAGGGTCGCTTCAGAACGTCGAGAATTGTCCGGCCTGTCCGCCGTGTGTCAAATGATTCCGGGGCGAGAAAACAAAGTTTGGACTTGGCTAGCGGGAGAGAACGGGAGCCTACGGATACAGATACACGTGTGGTTGTTGAAGACGAAGACCGAGTGACCAGACTGCAGGAGGACAAGAATGTCACTTGGACTGTCGGTTGGTGAAGTGGAACACCTGCCAAGGGAGCCATTGAACTATTTCCATCCTTTCTGATGAGAACATCCAACGGCAGGAGCGCGCACTTGACTCCTTCTACCTCACCAGTGGACAAGGCTACTAGCTACTAGCTACTACCTATACACAGCAGTGATTCGTGGCAAGTGCGGCAGATGACAGGTGGCCAGCATGACAGGTGGCCAGCATGACAGGTGGCAGCCACGTCTAGCTAGTACTGGCGCTCGCCGTTAGCTGCCGTTCCACTTTTGCTCATGAAATAGCCCGAGCTGGTTCAAGTTTGTGGCACTCCCCTCACGTGACGCCGACGGCGGTCCGGGATTTCGATTGATGATAAATGGGGTGCATGGAGCCAGCAATGAACGAAGGATGTAGGCCCAAATATCAATCAAACTTCGGATAGCGGCAATTCAATGCCTCCTCGAGACCTACCATTTTGGCTTCCGCGATGGCTCGCACGTTTGACCTTTATGGGCACCTGATGGTAGGGCTTTCTGACACTCGCAGAGGGCATGGTGTGCCACGAGGTATGGATACAGGAAGAGGAGCTAAGGGAACCAAGACCGGGAAAAATCCTCCTGAGCCTTTCGGGACCCTCAGAGTAGCGTTAGATGGGACTCTGGAGAGAGGACGAGGACCGGCTGTGGTCCCACCTATCCAGTTCCGTCCCTATTCCCCAACGACCCCCGTCTTACCTGCCCCCGTCTCGCCCCGTCTCGATTTAGCACAGCCATTGCTCCGTGTGGGTGGCGGGTCAAGGAGATCGGGCGTGTTCCTGGATCCCAGCTAAGGTAGTGGTGGTGGTGTGTGGGCGTGTGTACTGTGAGCGCGTGCTTAGTCCGCTGTGCGAGTCGTCTCGGCCTTTCGAGTGGCTGACAGGTTCCCGGCCCCAAACGGTGGGACAGCGCCAGGTGCAGCGAACAAGTCGGCGCTGGAGCATACAGGACAGGTTGGTGGACTCACTCACTCTTGGCTAGGGAAGGTAGTGTAATGCGGGAATGGTTGGGTGGTGCTCGAATCCACGTCCCCGCGATTCGGATTTGCATGGCGAGACTGCTCATCAATCGTCGGAAGAGAACCATCGTAACAGCAAATACCTGAGAGTGCGACGACTGGAGAACGCCGAGAGAAACCAAACAAGCCCGATTACAATAGCCAACCCGCTGGCACAACTTGGCAAGGAATAGCTCGGTCTGCACGTACAGCCGCTAGAACGAAGAACGCCTGGAACGGTCGATGGATTGGCGTGCAAGATGGCGCGTGTGATTGTGTCCGTCTGGCTCTTTGGCCACCCTTGTCATTCCCGACGCGGAGGAAAGGTGTCGAGTGACATTCCAGGGGGAAAGCCATTGATGATGATGGGTGGCTTGTGGCTAGCCAGCGATTCTCAGCCAGGCCAGTTCCATCCACGAGGCCGACGTTTGAATGCGATGCGATGCGACGCGACGCGATGCAATCCCGAGGTCCTCGTCATCCTGCTCCTGCTCCTTCTGCACTGGGACACCTTATCCTTTCGTGAGTCCGTATGCCACAATCCAAGGGTGGCAGTCTTGATATCTCCATCCGTTGCCCCTCCCTCGTCTTTCGCTAAAGGAAATCCGTGCCGCCGGAGACGACCGACGAATCCGGCTAATGGCCACTTTCAAATGCCTCACCACCTGATGCCTCCAACCATTTCATTTCTGTTCGCCGCGAGCAGCCCAGCCGCAAGCGCGGCGGCATCTATCAGTTTGGCATTTCAATCAATCCATACTGACTGCTGCTGCAGCAGGTGCAGCTGTCACGATCCAGGCCCTGTCGGGATGCTGCATAGTCGACTCCGATCAACCGCCCGGGCTAGAAGAAGCAAGGCATTGTGCCATTGTGTGTTGCTATTGCAGGAAACGCCGTGGGCCGTCTCTGGCTGGACCCTTTCTCCTGCCCTCCCCCTTAGAAACTGGGAGGTACCGTTGAAGAAGAGGTACATGTGCCAGTGCGTCCCACGACGCTTGAAACGGAGGTCCTTGTGGTTGAACCAGTACGCCCTCTCCACCCACTGCGCCATACATACCCCGCCTCCAATCTCTTTCCATTCTCGAACCTGAGAGAGCGGGTCCTTGCTGTCGTCTCACTCATGTTCCCCAGCGGCTCAGCAAATTCAAGGTGCCAGCCAATTTGGTACTACTGATACGGCAGGTTGGCGGAGAGCCGGGGCTGCTACCTAATTGTTTGGCAGCGAGCTAATTGCCATACTATGCCATGCCATGCTGTGCTGTGCTGTGCTGGCCGAGGCAGCCGGATGACCAACAACTCAAAGTGCCCGTCGGTGTCGTCCACTGGCCGGTTCGTTGTGCATGAGTTGTGGCGCCGCAAAGATAGGAACATGATCGTGAGTAGGATTCGATATCAGGCTCGTAGCAGGACCGAAGAGAATCCGTATCTGCAACTTGGGAAACGTCTCCCGGTTGCCCTTACACAAGGTAGGTAGGTACCTACTGTACAGATACAGTGGAAGTGTGGAAGTCGAGGTACGTACTGTGTCTGCGTCTTGTCATCTTTCAAACTCTAGGCTCGAACTCTGATGGCTTGTGGCCACTGACCTCCAACGCGACACGCTCCCTTCTCTCTCTTTCTCTTTCTCTCTGTCTCTCTCTCTCTCTCTCTCTCTCTCTCTCCCTCTCCCGCTTTCTCTCCCTGTCTCTCTCTGTCTTTCTCTCTCTCTCTCTCTGTCTTTCTCTCTCCTACCTACTCTGAATCCTGTTCTGCCATCAATGATCTTGGTGCTGTCGTAGTCGTGTGTACTGTATGTGTGCATCTGTACCTAGCGTAGGAGGTACTGCCCCTGCTTCCCTACCCCCTTGGCCCTTGGTGAATGAAGAGTCCCCAGGTGCAGGGAATGACACCCAACACACCCCACTTGATACGTACCTGCATGCCTTAGCTTGTGCCTTGGTTCGCCTCCAAAACCCACCTCCCGCAACAGACAACTGAGAACAGCACAGCACCTGCACTCCATCAAAGCATTGGGGATGGAAGTTGGGCCTGGACGGAGAGAAAATAACACACACTACTCCTCCCACCGATACGGA
Organism: Colletotrichum destructivum; assembly: GCF_034447905.1. Lineage (NCBI taxonomy): Eukaryota > Fungi > Ascomycota > Sordariomycetes > Glomerellales > Glomerellaceae > Colletotrichum > Colletotrichum destructivum. The sequence continues at coordinate 2,878,076 of NC_085905.1, forward strand.
TCCCTCGTAGCATTTCCTGCTTCCTGGTGCATTGCCCTGGTCAACAATTGCCATCCTGCCCTTCTTTTGACGGAGCCATTTCCCCATCCATCTACCATTTACTCACCCTTGCTTGACCCCCTAGTGATAGCTCTCCCAAATCCCAAAACGGGGACTGATCTCTCTCTTTCTCGCTCGCTTGCTCCCCCCTCCTCATTCTCCCGATTGTTATAACCGTTCCCATCCCACCCCTCCCACGGTCCTCCTTCCTCGCCTGCTTTACTTACATAGAAGTACCTCACCTCACGGGCACATCGTACCCAATCAACTCCATCCGTCCCTCCCTGGCCCATGCATTGTCGACCAGTGTTTGGCCGTGTGTGATAACCAACCCTCTTGCCACCATACAGATACACACGCCGCACTCTTTCTCTTCCTCTTCTACCCATTGCTCCGGGACCTCCTGCTGCTCCCATCCATCTTCTTTTTCGACCTCTTTTCGCTTTCAGCCCGTCGTCATCTTTCACTACCCTACCAAGGTACCCTCACTTTACGACACTTCCAACGATTACTGCCAACTTCCCACCACCACCACCACCACCACCCCCCATTATTCATTCACTACAATCACCCGTTGAATGCTGGCATCGACCGATCCTATCTTCGACTTGATTCCCTAATACCATCGTTGACGATCCGACTTCCGCTCTCTACCTAATCGAACACCCTGTCCCTGCTCAATTCGATCCTCTAGCGACAGACTTCGCCAACCGCAGCCATGAACTTCACCAAGAAATTCGACCGCGCCTTCCAATGGGCAGGCGAAAAGATGGGATCCGAATCTAAGACGGGTCAGACAGACGAGTTCAGAAACTTGGAAATGGAGATGCAGTTGCGATATGATGGTACGCACGCCAACCACCCATCCCCGCGCCCGACATGCGCGCCCAGGAGACGCCGATGCTAACATTATGGCCCGCTAGGAATGGAGAGACTCCAGAAATCCACAAACACATACGTTAAATGGATCGCCCGCCGCGGTGAGGCCTTTGAAGACAAGGAGAAAGGACTGCCGATTGCTTTCGTCGGTCGTATGATGATTTCTCACGGCGAGGAATTCGAGCCCGACTCCGAGTTCGGCGCCTGTCTGCTTTGTACGGTCTTTCCCCACCATCTGCTCTCGCAGTTCTCCCCTACGACCATCACTGACCTCAATCTCCCCCAGCTCTTGGTCGGACGAACGAGCGCCTCGCTGGCATCCAGGAAAGCTACGCCTCCGATGTGACCGACAACTGGCTCGTCTCTGTCGAGAGATCGCTGGCTATGATGAAAGAGTATCAGGTACGTACCGACGTCATTGCTCAACCAGTCGTGGTTTCAGCCCGTCCCATCTGACACACTCTCCGCAGGCCGCACGGAAGAAGCTCGAGTCGCGCCGATTGGCCTACGATGCGAGTATTAGCAAGATGCAGAAGGCAAAGCGCGAGGATTTCCGTCTCGAGGAGGAGTTGCGCACTGCCCGCGCCAAGTACGAGGAAGCCGGCGAGGACGTCATGCGGCGCATGCAGGACATCAAGGACGCCGAGACCGACAACGTCCGCGACCTGACCAGTCTGCTCGACGCCGAGTTGAGCTACCACGAACGCTGCGCCGAAGAGCTGCGCCGTCTGCGCCAGAACTGGGCCGGTGGCAACGCACCTCCGTCGCCCACCGACCGTCGTTATAACAACGGTCGCGGGAGGTCCAACACGGCCCGCTCCTTCAACGAGTACTCGGCCCGCGTCAACCACGTCGAGGAAGAACCCGAACCGATGCCCGTCCGCATGCCTATCCGCTCCAACCGATCCGAGGCCAAATACGGCGCTTCCGCAGACACAACCCCGAGACCGACTATTGCTAGATCCCAGACGTTCCAGGGTTCTGCCGCCACCGATCGACGCTCCATCGCCGCCACGCCTCCTGTGCCCAACGTCTCCCATATTGGATCTCTTCGGGGCAATCTGAGACCTACAGGCAGACCACTTGCCAGTGACGTCTTTGCCGATCGCGACGATGAACACACGATGAGCGGTAGTGGCAGTCCGGAATGGAACGACCGCAGCGCAAGCCCAGCGACCAGTATGGGGAGTAGCTTGACTAGAAGCACAAGCAACCTCCAGTCCAAAAAGGCGCCACCGCCACCCCCTCCGAGCCGAGCCAAGAAGCCGGCGCCCCCGATTCCTGCCAAACGGGAGGTCGGATACTAGATATACACTGCTGTTTGAGCCTCTTCGGTGGACGAGAGAGGCTTGCGGGTTCGGCGTCACAATATGCGACACTTGATTTTCCGTCTGGTTGCATCAATAGACTGTTCATTCCTAGTCGGAATGGGGGCTCCGACTGGAGCACGGCGTTGGGGCGTGTAAATATCCGTGGACTGGATCCGCAGTGGTTGGTTCCTTGGCTGCGTTGTCTCACCTGAGAAGGATTGGAGGATTAGAGATGGGCGGGTTCCAAGGTTCGTAGGTTTTTCAACATGGATGCTATTCCTCTGCAAGTGTTTTATAAAAGTGGTCTCAACGTGCAATGTGCAGATTGGCGTGGGTAGTGTCATGCTGTTTCGTCTGTATCGGCCATTGTCTGTGTTTGCATGATAGCCGACTCACCCTCCAAGTTTCTTTTTCGACCTGTAGTAGTCGACTCCCTAGCAGCAGTCAAAAACTTTCTGAACCATTTCTTCGTATCTAACAAACTTATCCTCGGGCGATTCTGAAAAGGTACCCGCCTATCTAACCAACCTACCTTACCATCGAGGTCAGGCCCCGGCCAAAGGGATGCGTCCAGTTACTTTGGCCTGTGCATTCATTGCGCCACGTCACGTGATCGTGCATGTGGCTCAAGCTCTAATCTACTTTCTACCTATCGGGCAACGATAAGATCCATCTCGTTTCGCGTTAAGCCTAGGCATCGTCAACTTCTCTGTCCAGTACTTGCTGGTTGTAGCTTCCACCCTCAATCTCAACTGCTAATTGCCCTCATCGATAGCGTCTCGAACTCGACAAGTCAACAACGCCGATTCGGCGCATCGACTGTCTGGCACCCAGCTCAACCTCGTCATCATCCCTATAGCGTTTCTCTTTTCTATCAACCGTCGATCGCAACCCCCGCCTACCTAGCCCAAATCTGCCGCAATGGCGACCGAAGATGCCCGATACCGACTCTCGACGCAATATCGATTATGGTCCTTCTCGCCATCGAAGCTGGCAGAACTGCGCGAACAGACGAACTCGCTCGCCCGAACCCACATCGCAAGTCGCCTCATCGAAACAAAACGGGTCGACATAGACGTTGAGCCGTTGCCGGAATTCTTGACTCCTGCAGAAGAAACTCAACTCTTGAAGGTCTTCACGGTTGATCTGATCCGCGCGGCCGACTTTTGCGGCATGCCCACCGAAGTCAGGGCAACTGCGACCGTTTTCCTGCGCCGTTTTTATGTCACCAATTCAATCATGACGTATCCGCCCCAGGACGTTCTCAAGACGTGCTTGTTCTTCGGAAGCAAGGCCGAAGGACAGTACATGCGGCTTGCCAAACTCGCAGAGAAGTTCCCTAATACGACCGAGGAGGAGATTTTGGCTGGGGAGTTCCTGCTCTGCCAGGGTGTTCGATTCGCATTTGATGTCCGACATCCGTTTCGTGCGTTGGAGGGAGCTATACTGGAGCTTCGGCGACACACTGACCTCGAGGTGTGTTGGGTGTAACGGCCGACAGAATCCGTGATGGAGAAGTGCTGACAAGTGCTGTAGAAAGCTCGAATTGACACAGCTCATGCTCGTGCCCGGGCTGTTCTTAAGTTTAGCTCTCTCGTCACCGATGCCTACTTCCACTACACGCCGAGCCAGATCATGCTGGCTGCGCTTTCGCTTGCCGACCGGGGACTGACCGAGAGACTGGTCCAGGGAGCGTTTACCCCCAACCAGAACGCTACATCGAACGAAAATGGAACAGATTCGACACCACGACACGACTTACGAGACAAGGTGATGGGCGCGATAGAAGCATGTCGAGAGATGTTGGCGACTGAGCCCCCAGAGAGACTAGACGAGTATTGGGGAACTGTAAGTCGTTCCACGTCGGGTGCCCATATTAGATTGCTGCTACGACCCTCTCGCTTCCAAGATTGCGACAATGCTGACGAAACGCACAGCCCGAGAGCACCAAGCTCATCAAGCCGCTTTTACGAAAGCTCAAAAAGTGCAGAGACCCCGATCGTGCAGATCTCGTGGCTCTGCAGAAGGCTCGGCGCGAGTTGGCATCACAGAAGGATTCTCGGCGTCCAAAGGCCGAGGGCGACGGTGCCGTGTTCAGCGAAGATGGCGGAGTACTCAACGGGAACGATGCGCGAGACGCCAAGCGGAGGAAGGTCGGCGAGGGCGACGATGTCTTTGGTCCAGCGTTGGGATGAGGAGCGAAACGACCGGGCCTAAACCGGGACCACCGTACACTGTTATTACCAATTGGGCACCCGAATCGCGCAAAAAAAAAGTGCATGGCGTGATGTCGCCGAAGTAGTCGCGATCGCCGCCGCCAAGGCCGCCCGAAGGGTGATGGAACCTGGACGGAGTGTCCCAATTCATACATACGAGAAACGATACCCAAATTTGCCATTCTACCCGCTCAGGCGCTAACCCCCCTCCCCCGTTTCGACGGTGATCCTCGACGACGTGGTCATGACCAGGCTTCAGGTCGTCTTATTCCAAAACGTGTGCGCCTCGTTCGTTGGCTGGTCACTTCGGGCTTGTTCTCCGGATGCCTCGCGAGAGGTTTCGCTGGACACGCCCGGAGGCCTCGAAGGGTTCCGACTCTGTTGTTCCCGGGGGTCCTGGGCAAGGAACAGGGCCAGTCAGGTTGCAGCCGCCAAGCAAGGATTTCTGCGCGTGGAGGAATGAGCCACTGGCAAAAAGGATGGACCAGGCGCCAAAACCGCGATCGTTCAAGTATATCGATGACGCACCGATTTGTCGATGTTATGGCAAAAGTCTACCTGTGTGGTGTAAAACATGGGACCATGTCGGCACAACCGGCCCATGGAGCTCTTGGGGGCCTGGGAAGCTTATGCTGGTGCGTCCTTGGCCTCGCTTTCACGCGAGGGCCCTAGTCCATTTGCGGATGCGGTTCTCGACAGCTTGCGGATGTATCATGTAGTACTCACGCCTGTTGAGCAAACTGTTGCTTACACCAAACGAATGACACGCCGCGGCGAAGCCAAAGGAGGAAGCGGGAATGGCCCAACTGGCCCTGCGCTGGTTAGTCGCTGGGCGATGGTGCGGGGAGTCGGATGCTAATGACAGTCTAGCGTAACTCTGCACCGACTGTGCCTATTGGACATAGAGTTTCCCCTCGTCTCCCCCCCCTTTTTGCTATTTGTACGTTGCTATGTGTCTCATGTAAGTAGACTGTGCAACCGAAAGTTGGCGATATCAGAAGTATGCTATCTTGGAGATCGTGGTCAAGGTTCTGTTCGCACATGGCTGGAAGCACAACCCGCATGAGGGAAGGAAATTTGAGATGAGGTGAGAGGCCTGAAGCTTGAAAGACGGATAACTTGGCCCTAAGGTTCAGTCTCTGCAGAGATGACATGACTAAAAAGACATGGGTTCCTGGTGGGTTTTCTGCGTTCTACGCGACGACCTAACCACACCAGACCTGAACGGCTCTCTTGTTGTCGGCGCCGTCGGAGCCCCTCCCGGTTCCAATGGCGCTAAGCCGCCTATCCTGACGACATTGACTTTTTTATGTACTATACAAACAGACTGTGCTGTTGCGGCCTGGAGCAAGCTTACGCAGCTCCCAAGACACGGCGTACTGTCAATGGCGTCCAATGTCTTTGATGGCTGCTGGGGTCTGTCAGTGTCTGCTTCCAGTTGTACGACGATTCCTGTCATTCCGCATTTTTCTGTTTCCACGCTTGTCACGGTAGTTTTCCGATCTCCAGCCTTGAGAATGCCCATTCTTCTGTCACTGTCCGGATGGGAATTGCATGCTTGGCCAGACGGCATTTCCAGCTCCTCTGCTACTGTCTCCTCGTTTACGTACATTTCTTGCCAGTAACACAAAGCTCTTGAAGACCACAAAGCTTGCGAGCTGGACACGGAGCTGCCCCGGCTTGCCAGCAAGCCAACAGCAGTGACCTAGTAAGCCGGGAATCCTCGCTGATGGGCTGTGTTCGATCGTCGCCGAGCCGATGCAGCGTGTAAGTACCTCCTCCGCCTCCACGCCGGCGAGAAACAGCTCCACGATCGACTTGGCACCTGGTCAATGATCCAGCACAACCCGATTATTTGCCAGGTGCCTAGTGAGATGCTGAGCTAGGGATGATTTCCTGCCCCACCCCCGGTGCCTCCCCCCCCTCCCCCAATTCCAAACCGAATCCCTGGCTGGGCCGTGATGTAGACCAAGACCCTTGTCTGGGGTTCAAGAAACCGACGGGCTGTGATTCTCGTTCGGCCTAGGCAATGAGCTTGCTTTTGTAACCCACGACGACGGGATTGGCCACCCCCCCGGCCGGATGCTCACCAAAGTGTTTGTCATGAATCGAGCGGAGAGCCAGTCGAGCACCTGGCAGCAGCTCACATTGTTGTTTAAAGACTGGCCCGGCCCCTCTGCTCCTTCACGTCTTTGGGCTTTCGGTTCGACAGACTCATACTTGCATAGCTCTCTGGACATTCCCTCTTTCTCTCCATACACATCCCAACTTACTCCGAAATAAGGTTCTATACATCGCAGGTCCACCATGCAGGTCAAGAACATTCTCCCCTTGGCCTTGGCCAGTGTTGCGCTCGCCCAAGAGGGCGGCCAGCTGAACCTGACTGCCGCCCTGGCTTCCCAGAACTCGAGCTTGTCGACTCTGACTAGTATGAATCCCTTACCAACTCGAATCGCCCAATGACCACTATCCCTAACTTCCCACAGGCCTTCTCGGTACACAGCCTGGCCTCGTCCAGGCTCTCTCGCAGGCCCAGAACATCACCATTCTGGCCCCCAGCAACGAGGCCCTCGAGGCATTCATCGCGAGCGCCGGTTCCGCTGCTACCGACGCTGGTTTGGTCGCCGCCATTCTCCAGTACCACGTCCTGAATGGCACATACTATGCCTCCAACTTCACCGAGGAGCCTCAGTTCATCCCCACTCTCCTCCAGAACCAGACCTATGCCAACGTTACCGGTGGGCAGCGCGTCCAGGCCCAGGCTGTGGACGGCAACGTCACCTTCTACTCGGCCCTGCGGGAGAACTCGACTGTCACCACCGGAAACCTCAACTTCACCGCCGGTACTATTCACGTCATTGACAAGGTCCTCAGTGTTCCTCAGGGTATCGCCGATACCCTCCGCGCTGCGAACCTCACCGCCGCTCTGGGTGCTGTTCAACTCGCCAATGTCACTGAGGCCCTTGCTTCCGCCGAGGATCTGACGATCTTTGTCCCCAACAACGAGGCTTTCCGCGCCATTGGTAACCTCACCTCCACCCTCGGCTCCGAGCTCGCAAGCATCCTACAGTACCACGTTGTCGCCGGTTCTGTTCTGTACAGTCCCGATATTACCAACACCTCTTTGACGACTCTCAACGGTGGAAACATTACCATCAACGTCATCAACGAGACTGTCTACGTCAACAATGCCGAGGTCCTGATTCCCAACGTTTTGATCGCCAACGGTGTCGTCCACGTCATCGATAAGTGAGTAGACTGGATGCTTAATGTTCCAAGAATGTTTCAACTGACGCTCTATCAGCCTTTTGAACCCCAACAACACTGCCGCCGAGCCTGACACAACCGCCACCAGCCGCCCTCCTGCCTACACTGGTGCTGGCCCTGTCACTGACGGAAGCAATCCCTTCACCAACGGCGTCACCGGACCTACTTCTACAGCACCCCTCGCCACTGAGACTGGTGCCAATGACGGTGGCGGCGTCCGTACCACTTCTTCGTCTGTAGAGGCGGCCCCCATGCGCACTGCTGCTGTCGGTGCCGCTGCCCTCTTCGGTGGTATGGCCGCTTACATGAACATGTAAAGCTTGGAGGGAGTGGTAGTTATAAACAGGGAGAGTATGAACGACTCATGAACTGGGAGGCATCTGAGAGGGTGTATTAAGGGTTGTAATCGATGCTGATACCAACAGGCTGTGGCCAATGTTCATTCTTTCCATCGTTAATACCCCAACTGAACAAGTAGTTAATAATGTGAGAAGGGTCATTTCGAATTATTATTGCGCAAGCCAAAAAGCAAACATGTTCATTGAGGTGTTCGCATCAGCCAATCAATAGCTGTGATTTAGTTGGTGTCGAAGGTTGATGTCCGATGAATGTTGAGAAACGGAGAAAAGAGTAATCCCATTGCATGGCCCCGGGCGTTTGACCAAATACACAAATTTGTGTTATGTAAAACTAAACCAATGCAGGGCGGTCAATTGAGAAATATCAGGAGGACTTGGTGTCTGTTTTCATTACAGAGTTACAGTCACTACAACTTGTGATTCGTGGATGATGGCGTTTTGAGTCGATCATACCGTCGCACTTAAGACTAAGATATTACGAAGGTAATAAAGTAAGAAATATATAAGATCTAGTTGGGAGACAATTGATAACACATTAATGAATTGAAGCTATGCAGCGTGGCAAAGCAAGGAGAACCATCGACTCACATTCTAGAAGCTGAAATAAATTGTAAGCATGTATTGAATGAAGTCATGTAGCAGATGGCTCAGGCGCCGATCTTCTGTGTGCAAGCCCACTAACCCCGCACTACCAACAAACCTCGACGGGGAACGGGTGATGTGTAAGCCGAACTAGAAACCAACCTCCAGTGGCTTTCGTCACCTTGCGCCATGATGGCGTGCGAGTCCGTATCGAACACAAAACGAGTTTCCCTGTGCTGTGCATACCGAACTCACCTTCTTGAAACATAATCACGCAATTTGAGACACCCCCCCACGGGACAGACCTCACGAGATAGCATATCCGCATTTTTAACAAGGACAGAACATCCGTGGACGCGCCCTATTTGCCACTGGCATCCCTTGGACCCTCTTCCAATCCACTGCTGATGTGCCTAGCGACACAGATCCTTGTGACAGATCCATTTCCGCCGAACCCTTTTGACGTCTCATGCTTCGGTCTGGAAGCTATGGGTTGCGAGGCGCCGCTACTCACGATCAATATCACTTCGTACGATATGCAATATTCGTGCCTGGTTCTTCCCATCAAGCGTTTTCTGCTCTCATACTACTCAGTCAATGTCCCAGTCTCACGTACGCATTGGAACAACTATCACTAATCACTATGAATACCCTCGACGACCAAGAACGGCGACCTTTGCTCTCTCCCACGTCGTCCCGCTTACCATCGACGGCTACGACCTCGGACAGCAAGCACCCGCTTTCTCAAGTAGAAGGGATAGCCGAAGACAATATCGTCACTGGAGATGTTCATCCAACCCGCTCCGTGGAAGATGATGTGCTTCCAGAGACATCGACACTCGGTCGAACATTGACTTGGCAGAGTGCATATATCCTCGTCATCTCAAGAGTCATAGGCAGCGGTATCTTTGCCACCCCAGGCGCAATCCTTCGCTCGGTCGGTAGCCCAGGCCTGTCACTGCTGCTCTGGTTTATCGGTGCTATCATTGCTGGCTGTGGTCTAATGGTTTCGCTCGAATTTGGATCGATGCTGCCGCGATCCGGAGGCGACAAAGTTTACTTGGAGTTTACGTATCGACGACCACGCTTCCTCGCTTCAACACTCATCGCCATTCATGCTGTTCTCTTGGGATTTACGGCGAGCAATTGCATTGTCTTCAGCGAGTACTTGCTCTTTGCGTTTGGCGGCCAAAATCCCAGCGATCTTCTCCGAAAAGGCCTCGCAATTGCATTGCTGACCACTGTCACGATCATTCATGGTTGCTTCCCACGCTTCGGCGTCAAGCTGCAGAATATCCTTGGCTGGGTCAAAGTAGGCCTTGTTGTTTTCATGATCTTCTCCGGTATTTATGTCGTCTTGTTTCGACCATCGACCGAAGCAGCGCGAACCTCCGCGACCCTCTCATGGGGAAATCTCTGGGAGGACACGAACTGGAACTGGGGGGTTATTGCAACGTCCCTTTTCAAAGTATTCTACTCCTATAACGGTCTCGACAACGCCAACTACGTTCTCAATGAGGTAAAAGATCCGGTGCGGACACTGCGATCAGTTATGATGGCTGCTTTGACAACTGCATGCGGGCTATACGCCCTCATCAATGTGGCGTATTTCCTCGTTGTACCCATCGAGGATATCAAAGAAAGCGGAGAGCTCATTGCGGCTCTTTACTTTACAAGGATCTTCGGCGAAGGACTTGGCAAAACAGTCCTTCCACTAGCTGTTGCTTTGAGCGCTGGAGCCAACGTTCTCGTCGTTGCCTTCTCTGCAGTAATTATTATGGCATTTCACATCCACTGGTTCAAGATGCTAACGACCTCCTAGGCTCGTACCAAACAGGAGATTGCCAGGCAAGGCTTCCTGCCATTTTCTGACATACTCTCTTCGACAAGGCCGTTCAATTCACCTTTAGGCGGATTACTGGTTCACTATATCCCATCGTTTCTCGTCATTGCTCTTCCCCCGACAGGGGAAGTCTATTCCTTTATACTCGAAGTCGAAGGATATCCTGGGCAGTTTCTTGCGTTGGCTGTTGGGTTTGGACTTTTGTGGCTACGAGCGAAGCGACCTGATCTCAAGAGGCCTTTCAAAGCATGGATACCTGCAGTCTTGTTGCGGATCGGGTTGAGTTTGGCTCTTTTAGCTGCACCATTCTTCCCACCCGACACCAAGCCGGTAAACGGATTGTTTCATGCGACTTACGCAGTTGTTGGGGCCAGCATGTAAGTGATCGTTTCACTTTCGGATGATATCTGTTTGTTTACTAACTTGCTTATAGTCTTGGTGCTGGGGTTGTTTACTGGTATTTCTGGATAGTTCTTATACCTAAACTGCGCGGGTACAAGATTGAAGAATGCGAAGAGACTCTGAAGGATGGTACAACTATAACTAAGCTAGTACACTCTAGATCTACATCCTAGAAGTATTACGTTGATTAAGTAGCTATAACAGTAAAACAATAGGACAAGCCCCCTTGATGCTTTCAACGGGCCATCCTCCGTATTCAGACATGCCTTACAGTCCGACACAGGCGTACGTCTCAGCCCACAAGCCCTGGCAGTTAGACCCTGCGGCCGGGTTCCAGCGGATAAAGTTAGCCAGCGCGATGCCGTATTGCCGCGAGATGGTGTCACAGTTTTGCCCGCGTTGCACAAAGTGGAACTTCTTGCAGTTGTTCACCATGCCGTTCTGGATCGGCTGCGGCGTCGGGTTCGTCGGTGGGGGCTGCGTCGGCGATCCCCCGACGACGCCGGTGCAGAGGTGGTAACCGGCCCACATGCCCGTGCAAGAGGAACCAATGCCCTTGTTCCAGGTCGTCAACTGGGCGACGGTGACGCCGGTCTTGGAAGCAATGGTAGCGCAGGTCTCGCCAGCCTGGACGAGGTGGAAGCGGTTACAGTTGTTGACCATGCCGTCCTGAATCGGCTGCGGCGTTGGGTTCGGGTTCGTAGTCGGTGGGGGCTGCGTTGGCGATCCCCCGATGATGCCGGTGCAGATGTTGTAGCTGGCCCAGATGCCCGTGCAGGCCGAACCGCCGATCTGAGTATTCCAGGTTGCCAGCTGGCTGATGGTGACGCCGGTCTTGGACGCGATGGTGGAGCACGTGTCGCCGGCTTGGACTACGTAGAAGCGGTTGCAGTTGTCCACCATGCCGGGCTGCCACGGCTCGGGTGTCTGCACGCCGTTGCCCGGGTTGGTCGGCGTGCTGGTTGTGGTGGACCCAGCCGGAGGCCGGGACGTGGCCGTTGGCTCCACCGTAGGCTCTGGAAGCGCCGGGATGCCTGATGCGGAGCCGATGCAAAAGGAATAGTCAGCCTTCCAGTCGCTGCACGACTTGACAAACGGGTTCTGTTGACGTTTTAGCTCTCGTGAGAACAGCGTGGTGAGGTGTAGTGCAGGGGGAGAGGACAGGAATCGACACTTACCATGCTGGTCAACTGACCAATGGAAAGGCTTGTGATTAAGAGGACCGTCTCGCAGCTAATGCCATCGTCTGAGTTCCACCACAGGTTGCAGTCGGCGGGCACGTTGGGGTCGTGGTCGTAGAACGGGACAGTACTGTCAAAGCGGCGGCGGCCAAGGATGCTGGCAGTGCCCTGGGCAGCGAGGAGGCCGAAAGTGGCGAGGAACGAGAGACGAGACATGACGCTGCGAGTGCAGTGGATGACTGCTGGTAATGTTGCTAAAGAGACGAGATGGAAGAGACTCTTGAGACGCGGGTGTCTAATAGGTCTCATTTTCTGTCAGCTTGCTTGAGAATCGCTCCGTCTTTATACCCAAACATCATGATGCTCCTGAGGACTTGGCTTGGTACTGTTTTTGCGAGACACCATGTCCAGTTACTGGAATACCCACGAAGGAGTCGAATGCATCACAACCATTCTGTCTTGAGCCTATGCTCAGATCCTACCAACAGAGCTTTTACTTACATTAGCGAGATGAGACAGAGCGACCCAATTATCGCGTCGCAGAACTTTTTTCCCGGCAGGCTACAATGTCAATACCAAGAGTAGACAGCATAGAAGCCGCTCACTTCGATATCTGGTGGCTCATCGGCCAGGTGCACCCTTGTCCATCGACCGAGGGCCAAGATGGTATGGTACTTTGGGAGATGATGATGACTTGGCAGGGTCCATACATGGTCTATGCCAGCCTGGGGAGAGTCATGTGCTGCTGACCTCTGGGCACTTAGGCGGGGGAATACAGTCTCTCCAACAGGGCCTTGTCTGTTGTTGGAGCCTCCCCTGATAGTTTTGGCTCAACATTGACTGCTCACGAGTTAGAAAGGTCCCTGCCAAGCCGGATTTACTATTTCTTTTTTCTCTTGGAGCCGGTTGGTTGAATGCCTAGCCAATCGTTTGTCCACCTTGGCATTGGTATATCTGTATATGGTGCCAACTCTTCATGTTCACATTCAACTAAACGTATTATGCACTACTTTTCAGCTTTTGCACAGCAACACCCTAGATTGAATACATATGGCTTGCATGGCTTGCGGGTACACCCGTAAACGACTGCGCCTAGAACACATTGTAATACGCCGCAAGCGCCAATCCCAAGACTAAAGCCCAAGAAGACGAATCCCTTTGGAGGCCAGTCAATAAGGTTGCCCCGCTCTCCTTATCCTTGGGCACACACGGAGATGTAATATTCTGCCAGGTACCCTCCTCACAACGCATCCTCCTCAAAATTGCTGCCGAGACGTTGGCGGCAAGTTCCTGGGCTACTTCGCGGTACGCGCACCTGGCTGGCTCTACATCTGTCTCAAAGACTGGACATTGGTCACCTGTACCCCAGGTCTTGCGCACCTCATTTACGCGCACTACTGTCGAGTTCTGGCCACCCTCAGGGCATGAATCTACTGTCGCTGCAACGTCTGGGGTCTGGCCGCCAGGCGCGGTGCTGAAGGTGATCTGACGCATTGAGGAGTTGCCCCCGCTGGACCAGCTGTTGCCTCCGTAATCCAAAGAATTGTTGGCAAAGCAGCGGTTCACAAACGTGATACCCCACCGGAGATTGAAGCTGTCCGTTGTGCCGTTGGTCATGTTCATAACGGGATAGTGCAGGAAGAGCTTGACCGGGGCCAGCTCAAGCCCAACGGGGAACCCGTAGAGGTTGGGCCGGAGGTTGACATGCTGCCAATCGGCGCGCCCGCCTGAGCTGTTGTTTTTCCAGGCTTCCATGCTCAGGACTTCCAGGTTAAAGCCGATGTCGAGAGGCCAGAGGGCGTCAAGGTTTTGGATGCCGAGCACGATGGGGAACCACTGCGTCGGCGCGTACGTCTCATTGCGTGGGAAGAGGAGGTCGACCTGGAGGTTGGCTGGCAGCCTTCGCTCCGCCTGCGCCAGTATGGCGAGGAATAAGGCGAGCAGAGAAGATAGGGGGACCCGCAGCAGCATGGTGTGTGTGTTTGTGTAAGTGTGAGAGTGAGACGTGAGAGTGAGAATGAGCCACTCGCTTCGTAGCTGATCTGTCTGTGGCCTGCCTTCTGTTATAACGTCGACCCGCTCGCTTTTTCAGATGTACCAGTACTCGGTATAGTCATTATATGATGCATAATGGTCCGAAATGGGGGAGAAAGAAAAACTTCTGCTAAGGGTCTCACTGATTGCATTCTATGAGGCGAGCCAACAGGCTCAAGGTCTGGCCCAAGCAACGTTGCCTGCTCGGCGCTTGCTCGGCGCTTGCTTGGCCCTTGGCGCTCGGCATCTCGGCTCAGGTTAAGCCGGCGACTATTGTGCCGACTAATAGCAAATGGTCAGAACCCTTAATCAACCTCGTGAACTTCCTTTACCCGTTGCATATGCACGTGAGATGAGGGCCCAACAACAACGACATGACGGCAAAAACCGAAAATGGTACCGTCTACCGACGGCACAGCAAAGTATTGAACGATTCACCGTGGTTCAACAAGAATCTGGACCTTCCTTTCTTAATTGCGATGGGGAAACTCACTCACCTGATGCATCAAGACATTTAACACATTCAGAATCCGGCGCTTGGCTGGCGAACAACCTGCCCGATGAGGCGCGAAGTGAAGCGAAGCCAAGCGAGGGCGGGGAACCAACCTGTTGTCGTCGAAATGGAATCACCTTGAAAGCGAATGCCTTGGCTAGCAGGCGGAGCAAAGCAGCATAGTTCCGGCTTGGTTCGGACAGGAAGACAGGAAGACCGGAAGAACAACGCTAGGTCAGAGTCAAATGATGGATAAATAAGTAGTAAGCAGTCACAGCAAGCCACAAAGTTGTCCATCCCAAAAACAAAGCAGCTTTTCTACCATGCGTAGCTAGTTGCGTACAATCTTTTATTCTTTTGTTGCAGTCTCTCATTCTAGTCTCTCATTCAAGTCTATCACTCCAGTCTCTCATTTTGTTCCCTCTCTAGGGAGCTGTTCCGTTTAACATCGAACCCCCCGTCAGCACCATAGCAAACCATGGTTCGGGCCGGCCAACGCTATTTTCTGCCCCTTGTGGGCTCTCTCTTCTATCGTGGCGGCATATCACAGCAGGACCTCTGCCCGACCACTTGCGTTGTGTCCGGACCCGACCCGGCCAACTGGACCACCGTGGGCGAGTTCGGCCAGCTGCAGGCCTGCAAGAAGCCCCTAGTGCTCGACTTCTCCGTTACGATCCCCGTCACGGAGAAGCAGCCTATCCGGGCCTGCAACGTCTTCGCCAATGACTTCTACGCTGGCCCGGTGGAGCCTCCGGCCTCGGGCGGGACCGAGGACATTGCCCCCATAATGGCTTGGACCCCGGCCGGGTCGGAGACCGAGACCGGCGGCCTAGTCGCGAGCCAGCCGGTCGAGCACCTGCAGAGCTACCTCCAAAACGTCATGAGTCGGGCCGCAAACCGCACCATTCTGTTCGCCACTGCTTCCGATGTCACCGTTGGAGTCTATGTCGGAGCCAACCTACTGAACCCCAGCGTAGCCGGAACCTTCTTCGATTACCTTCTCGCCGTCCTCTTCGGGCCCGGAATCGCCGACGGAAAGGCAGCCCTGATCCAGGCATGCGACGGCCGCAGCGGTGACCAGATCTTCGGTCTCATCGCTGCCTCCACCCCGGACTTTACCACAGTTCACGACGCCGTCGCTCGGTGGTCCAACGGCCAGTGTGTCGATACATCCTCTTACCCAGAGGTCTTTGACGTCGATCCTGAGCCCATCGACATGGTTGACTCCAACACCTCCCTGACGCTTTCCAGCGGCGCCCGGGTTGGCTTGAGTAACTCGACCGACAAGAAGAACGTGACGTCGCCGGCAGTCCGGGGCCTGCTCCTCGCCCGAGCCGACTGCCGCACCATCGACGTCAAGAGTGGTGACGACTGCGGCAAACTAGTGACGCGCTGTGGCGGCGGTATGACGGCCGCAGACCTTTACAAGTACAACCCCAAATCGACCCTGTGCTCGACGCTGCAGCCGGGCCAGCTGATTTGCTGCTCGGCCGGGACTCTTCCCAAACCAACAACACCACAGCCCAACCCGGACGGATCGTGCCGGACCCAGAAAGTGGACGACGGTGACGACTGCGGCAAGCTAGTGGCGCGATGCGGCGGCGGCCTCACTGCAGCGCAGTTCTACCAATACAACACCAAGTCCGGTCTATGCGCGACGCTGCAGCCTGGCCAGCACGTCTGCTGTACGCCCGGAAAGCTCCCCGACCTACGACCCAAGAAGAACGCGGACGGATCCTGCTTTGCCTACAAGATCCAAGACGGCGACTTCTGCGCCAAGGTGGCGGCTGCTAATGGCTTGACTGTCGACGAGCTCGAGAAGCTCAACAAGGAGACCTGGGGTATGTGTAATCCGTCATTATAGCTCCCAAACTTTGTCTTCCTCATCTTCTTCTGCTTGAATTTTTTCTTCGGTCTCTTCCTTCTACCATTCCTACTTCTGCTTCTCTTCAGGCTGGTGGGAGGTGCTCTGCTACCCACAATCAGCCAGCCATCCTGCCACCAGATATCTGCCTTACTGCACCGTTGTACTTTTTGACACCAGTTTAATTACAGGCTGGAACGGATGCGAGAACGGCTTCTGGCCTGATAACTGGATCTGCCTGAGTGAAGGCACGCCGCCATTTCCTGCTCCTATCGCCAATGCAGTCTGCGGCCCCCAGAAGCCCGGCTCGACCAAGCCGAGCGGATCAACCTCGCGAGATTGGGCCAAGATGAACCAGTGTCCGCTCAACTCGTGCTGCAACATTGTGAGTGGGTATCTAATGTCTACTTGTCTACCTTACGGTCAGAGGAAGAGGAATAACTGACACTCACACACCACCCAGTGGGGACAATGTGGCACGACCGAAGACTTTTGCATCGACACCAACACCGGCCCCCCTGGAACAGCCAAGAAGAACACGTACGGCTGCATTTCCAACTGCGGAATGAGCATCGTTCAGAGCGGCCCACCAGCGCAGTTCATCAAGCTCGGCTACTTCGAGGGATTCAACCTAGGCCGGAACTGCCTCAACATGGACGCTACCCAGATCGACCCATCGTTCACGCATGTTCACTTTGCCTTTGGCATGATTGACGACGATTTCAACGTCTACCATGAAGACGAACTAGCCGAGTTCCAGTTCCAGCAGTTCAAGAAGCTGCGCGGGCCCAAGCGAATCATCTCCTTTGGCGGCTGGGTCTTCTCGGCCGAGGTGCCGTTCTATCATATCTTCCGCAACGGCGTCAAGCCCGAGAATCGCGAGAAGCTGGCAGACAACCTGGTCAATTACGTGGTTGACAATGGCCTGGACGGGCTCGACATTGACTGGGAGTATCCGTCGGCCCCCAATCTCGGCGAGGGCGTGCCGGAGGGTGATCCCTCCGAGGCCTTGAACTACCTACGTCTACTGTCCAGACTGCGAGCCAAGCTGCCGAAAGACAAGTCGCTATCGATCGCAGCCCCAGCCTCTCACTGGTATCTCAAACAGTTTCCCATCAAGGCCATGTCTGAGCTACTTGATTACATTGTATACATGACCTACGACCTGCACGGCCAGTGGGATGCTGGAAACAAGTGGGCTACGCCTGGTTGCCCGACCGGTAACTGTCTACGTAGCCACGTGAACCGGACTGAGACAATGAACACTCTGGTGCGTATACTGTAGTCTCCTTTCCTCCCTCAGTTCTTGCTTGCTGACTTGTCATCAGGTTATGATAACCAAGGCCGGCGTGCCTTCCAACAAGGTGCTTGTCGGCGTTAGCAGCTATGGTCGCAGCTTTCAGATGGCAAATCCGTCCTGCACTGGTCCCAACTGCTTATACACAGGCGACCGTCTCACATCATATGCCCGTAAGGGACGCTGCACCGATACAGCTGGCTACATAAGCAACGCTGAGATTGACGAGATTAAGGGCCGTTCCTGGCTTGACGCTGAGAGCAACTCGCGCATCATGGTTGACGGCGACCTCTGGGTGGCCTATATGGACGACAGCCTCAAGGATTCACGGACGCAGATGTACAAGCGCTACAACATGGGCGGCACCATCGACTGGGCCGTCGACCTTGTCAAGTTTCACGATCCTCCGAAACTTCTCCCCGATGGCGTCAACCTTGGTCTCAGCTGGGCTTCAATTAAGGCTAACGTGCGTATGGGTGAGAGCGCAACCTGCAACCCTTCGGCACGGACCGGCACCTGGGTCGACAAGCAGTGTACTCATGACGCCGTCGGCGACAACACCAAGATGACACCCAAGGCGCGGTGGGATGCTCTCGACTGCAAGAGCGGCTGGAACGATATCGTTCGCCGGTGGCAGGGCTGTGACTTCAGGGAAGGGGGCAAAGAGGACTTTAGTGAGCATATCGCTTCCTACCTGAGCGCACCTTCAAGACCAGTATGTACATACCCCACCTACCAGACCATCACTTACACAACAGTCACGGTACCCTTCCAAAGGGTGCCCGACACCGGTAACTTGGGCAAGTATCTAGCTTACCGTGCTGACCGTCATGCCAACAGAGGTGCAATGACCTAGGTCAGGCCTCGTCCTGTGGAGTCATGCAGTGTGCTGCGCACAACACGCCAGAGACGAACCCCGAGCGCAAAACCGGCGCGTGCGCGTACGAGCTCTGGAACGGGCTTGCTGAAATTCACACGGTAAGCACTTACCGTCCACCCGAGCAATACTAGGCATGTATGGCTGAACAAGCATTGCTCTGTAGATCCTTAGAAACTACTACTACTCTCTGGAGTCCACGGGCAACTCACTTGCCCGCCGGAAGGATACCTTTATTGAAACTTTCGCCCCGAAGCCGGATGACGATTCCAAGATATTCGACCTCTTCTTGACACTGATGCCTATCCCGCTTACAGCAGCGGTCCCAAGGTTCTTTGGGAGCGCCTTGGCGAGCATGAAGTACTTCTCCGGCGCAACTGGAGGAGACAGAAGGGCTGCCTGGGAGGCCGGCACCATCACCATGGTGGGCACTGCCTTTTCTATCGCCAAGGACGCTCTCGACTCGGCGTCTTCAGCGCGAGAGGAAATCGCCTTCAACGACATCTTTGATAAGATCATCACCAATTGGAAGGCGCAGGTCAACCGACTGGTCGCCCAGATCTTCAACGGCTCACCTGAGAGCGTCAAGCTGCTCAGCGCCCTCGTCTCTGACGGCAAGATGATACAAGGCGAGGAGGACCAGCCGGCCAACGGCTATACCGGTGAGTACACAAAGAGCTGGGAGGACAGCAAATACATCGAGCGTGCCTTTTATGCGCTCGCCATCCCAGTCCTCTGGGCCGCTGACCGACCCACCCCCTTCATTCTCGACTTTGGCGACAGTTGCGTCATCGACGCGACTAAGTACTTCGAGGAGCGGGCGGACAAGTACAACGCTGGCTGGCGCTGTCCTAACGGCCACTCCTACATCCTTGCCGGCGTCGACGACGAGCCTAAGGGCTGCCCCCACGCGAACCTCCGGCTGTGCTTGCTTCCGCGCAACCGGAACTTTTTCAAGATCCTCAAGGGTATCGACGAACTCAAGGAACCCGGTCAGGACAGATGGGGAAAAATAACAGTTGACGACCTGATCATTGGGTGAGTTGTTATCCCAGGCGGCAGAGCGATGAGATAGACACTAAACCCGAACCACAGAGCCGTGAACACGTACAAGAAGAACAATGGGAGGAACGTCATGGACCCTGCCAAGAGCATGACGGATCCCGCAGACATCCAGCGGCTTCAGAATGTCGCCAGCCAAGATATTCGCCTGGGTGGCTTCCAGCATATCCCTATCTGTGGGCCCGAAGAAGCTCGGGCTAACCTCCTGAAGGGCCGCAAGGCCTACGGAGACTCACCCAACTACCCGTGCAATCCTTAGATAGGCCAGCAAGCTGTCAGTAGGGCAAACTACTGTAGATTAGCTACATTAAGTGATGGTCCAACCTGAACTACCCCAAGAGCTGGATATAAAGCAAGAACTCTCGGCGAGCGGAGAATGCTTCTTTCTCCCTACAAATGACTGGGGACGAATGCCGATGATGTGGACTGAAGCAGTGGAGATTATTTGGTATTTTTTCCGCAGTAGCCGTTGAAAAAACAGCAGTAGCCGAACGTTGAACCTTGGCAAGTTTTGCCATTCTTAAGACCGCAGTTCTCGTGGGTTGAAATGTTGTCAGCCCCCTCGTTGCACGTTCCGAAGGCCGTAAAGTGCTTAAATTAAGAAAGCTTTGGCTGGGAGCTGTAGCTCATAGAAACTTAGTCCCCCTCCGACCGGTTACGTGATGTAGAGCTTAGTAAGGCTAAGCCTCCAAGCCACAACACTACAAATATTGTGTGACACCCTTTTCACACACCCTGTCATAGCTGCACAGACTCACATCCTGATTTCCACCTACGTCCTGGAATTAACCTATCCATGGTATTGGTCGACGTTAAGCACCAAAGATCTTTGACCAATCCTGTTTCTTCCAGTAATTCTCCACTGTGTCAAGCGATGGCGGTGACTCCAGCTATGTCTACGTATTAGAAACACTCAATGCATGTGAAACCGAACTCGACTTACATCTTGAGGGTGAACAACGGTAGGATCGTCCCGAGACTCGTACCCAAACTCATTGAAGGCGGCAAAGTTTTCTTCAAGCTCCAATTTCAACTCATCTGGAAGAGGTATATGAAACTCGCCCTTAGGCAGAGTGACAGATTCAGCCTTCATACCAGTCGCCTTTGTGAATGAGAGTGCCAGCTCTGGCACAGTCAGCCATTCTCTGTAGCCAATGACATTCTTTCCGGCGGACTCATCGATAAGTCGTTTAACAATAGGACCAGTATCCTCTTCAGCGGCGATGAACGGGATCTTGACATCCGGCTCAATATGCCCAATGAACTGGACTACTCCTTCGTCGTTCTAGATGTGTTGGTAAAAACCACCCGAGCTTTGCGTAGCATGCTCACCTTGCTTGCTTGAGTAATGGGGTTAGAGACATAATTGCTCAGGAAATAGCCAGATTGAAAGATGCTTGTCTTTGTCCATAGGTCTGGGTACATTTTCCTGCCGTACTCCGTTGCATTTGCCTTGGAGTCAAAGTGGTAGACGTGGGTGTACTTTCCCTTGGACCACTTTGTCACATTGGAGAGGGAGGAGAGGATGAAGCGCTCAAGAGTAGGCACCTTAGCAACTGCATCGATGATACTCTTCAGCTGCTGAGTTTCAAACTCGCCTGCCCATGCATTCAACGGCTGTCCAGGCTTGGGCTTGTCTTGGTTGGCAGGATCACCATAGATGCCCCAAAAGTCGGTAACGGCGAAGATGGCACTAGCGCCCTCGAAAGCAGCCGGGAACGTTTCCGGTTTGTTTATGTCGACATAGACAACCTCGGCTCCACGCGCTGTCAAGGCTTGAGCTTTGGGGCTCGAAGTGTTGCGTGTCAGGGCGCGGACCTGCCAACCGGGCTCCCCGAGGAAGGTGTTAGCGATGGAGCCACCCTGATTGCCGGTGGACCCTAGAATAGCGAAGATTCTCGGGGAAGCCATTTTGACGAGTCGACGGTTTTGATAACGTACTAGGATGAGATGTTATGATGAGTAGTGTGATGATGGGTAGTGTTTCATGACGGGTGATGGCTGTGGACTTTCTTTTATACTACATCTTCTGATACTCATCTCGTGGCAGAGGCAGTTTGAGCTAGAGAGGTGATGATTAGTTATCAAACTGTTAGAAAAGCACTTGCTTGGTCACCACACAATCCCGACTGCTGCACTCGTCGCATTGGCCATACAGGATCCAACTGATGGCGTAATGACTCGCAAGGAAACGCCGGCGATTCAAGCCAGTCTCTTCACGACAGCGTCATCCGGTCCGGCTGCGCTCTCGCCACTTTCGTGGATTGGTTCCCACACAGCACACTCCTCGATTGGTCTCATCTTCAGCAAGTGTTGAAATTTATCACGTGTTGCCGATGAATCAAACCAATCATTAGGTCCACCTCCGGACCGGCCGGACCGGCCGGGCCATGCAGTGAGTACGCTGGCTTGAGGCCCACTACTAGGTGATTTGCGTTGATTCGACCTCATCAAGATTGATGGTTTTAAGTGTCTTCATTCCTTGTCATTCCGATCGGTTGAACTTTTGAACTAATCCTCTTTTCCAGCTTCAAGCGTTTCTCATTTCTCCCAAGCTCAACGTCAATACTCTGAAGTCGAAATCGCTATGGCATTCCCCAATCGCCTCCTCACTCGCTCAACATGGCACCTCGTTGGCCTTGGCCTCACAACCACTTTCATGGGTCTGGGCGCCCTGGCCTTATTCGCACCACCCACTGCTGCAGATTCTCTTGGCGTCACGCCCACCACCTCTGAAGGCCGAACCATAACCGAAAAATCAATGGTATTTCTCGGTATACGTGATGTGGCCGTTGCAGTCGCGATGTTTTGGTTCCATGGTGAAGGAAAGACTAAGGAAATGGGAGTTTTGACGACAGCGTGGACTCTCGTGTGTGTGACGGATACATGGGTTGCGATGCAGGGCCCAAGAGGATGGGACAAGGGGATCTGGGTTTTATGGGGTGGAGCGGCAGTTGTTGCGTTTGCGGGGCTGGGAATGCTCCAGACGTCAGGATAATGGGTTGTTGACTGGCGGGCGATAACAGGGCGGGTGGCTTGGGGCTAGGGGAGGCGGCGGTCGCGGTAGGCAAAGAAGCCCCGGGGGGGCATTTGTTGAAGGGGGCAACGTAGCTGCGCGCCTGAAGGGAGCAATACCTAGTCACAACAAGGATATCCATCAATTGACGTACTTCGGCAACACTAGGCTATCCTAGGCGCTATGTAGCGTAATACGGAGTAGCTACGGTACGCATTTTTTAACTACGAGAGGTTTTGTCGTGATGTTGTCTTCGCTAATGGAGTCAGTCCACTTAACGAACCCCGCGACCCAAGTTGCATTGCTTACAAATGAACTTAAGGTATCACTCCAAGCTCGAGCAGTTCTGTCGCACAAGGAAACTCTACCACACACACTTTTCCAAGCCTGCCAGGTTTCCAAGCTTATCATTTCACTTCTCGTCACTGCACGACCGATGCCACAGACATCTTGACACTGCCAGCATGGATGAGCAGGTCGAGCACCAGCAAGGGATGGCGGTAGAGTATCGCCCGGTGCAGCGTATTGGTCTTGCATGCCTGGAATGTCGCCGCAAAAAGGCTCGATGCAGTGGCCACAGGCCTCAGTGTGGCCATTGTCGTCGTCTTGGTCGAGGTATTGACTTCATTAAATGAACTCCTTGCCCTTTGGGCGTCGTCCCCCCCGTTTTTCCTTTTGGGGTTTGGGGTTTTCACCTTATCTTCATCCTCATCCTGGTTTTCTGCGCCCTGGTACTAATCTGTCCGGTGCAGAATGCCAATATCTGTCGTCATCCAGTCGAAATTCCAATTCAACACACCCAGGTGCTGCCCCTGCCACCGTTGCCTCATTCAGCAACGGCAGCAACGAAGAGTCGATCTCATCCCTCTCAGAACGTCTCAGCCGTATAGAAGAACTCCTACTCGATTTACATGACCAAGTTACTGGTTCCTCTCGAGACCTTGACGTGGTGTCATTGTCGGCGTCAAGACCATTCGCAACCTCCTCAAGCAACACAGGGAATCCACGAGGGTCCTTGTCTCCCTCAGTAGCATCAAAACCACGCTACAGTTCCCTGTCACAAGCATTTCCCCCGCGTGCTGTAATTCTGGGTTGCGTCAACAATTACTTCAGCCACTGCCACAATCAACCGTATTCCTTCTTCCACGAAGCCAGCTTCCGTCAGAGTCTTGAAAGTGGTGTCTTGCCGGACCATCTCGTTCTCGCGGTCCTCGCCAGCTCCGCTCGCTTCTCCTCCGACCCCTACTTCTCTGACCCGCACGAGAGCGCTGCGCAGTTTGCAAATCTCTCTTGGAAGGCAATTGTAGGTAGCTGCCTGGCTCATAATCAGGCGGCTCATGTCCAGACAGTTCAGACCATCACGCTACTAGCTATATTCGACTTTACAGGTTGGTTATCTGTTCTCCGTGGGATTTTCTTTGTCGGAGCGGCCCCTACCTCTCTCTGTTTTATTTTGACCACAACATTCCTTCCCCACAGCGACGAGGGCTGACTCTATATCCTTTCCGTATAATTCCAGCCGGCAAAACACGCCATGGTTCTGCCTGGGTTAAGATTGGTCTCTCAGTCCGTATAGCTCAGGATCTCAAACTCATGGTCGAAGATGAAGCTAGTCTTCTAGAGCCTGAGCGGGAGGAGCGTCGCCGAGTCTTCTGGTCCATCTACCTCCTCGATCGTCTCGTCTCCTGCGGTCGTTGTCGGCCTCCCGCTGTTTTGGATGCATCCTGTCAACTTCAGCTACCATGCGACGAGCCCACCTACCGCGACGGACGCTGGCAGCCCACCATGAAGCTTGAAGAGTTTCTATTACGGAAGCCACTTCCCGACAGCGTCCTCCACAGCCCGCTCGCCCACGTCGCCCTTTTGGCGTGCTCACTCGCTCGTACGGCAGGCTACATGCTTCAACAGTTCAATGTCCGGAACCATAACCCGCCTTGGGATGCCAACTCAGACTTTGCCTCCATCGAGTCGGATTTGTTGTACACAGAGACTGCTCTAATGTCCTCGAAATCAGCCGCGGAAATTGTGAGTTCCCATCGCCTCTCCGACGGATCGATCGACCAGCCTAGTACTGGGCCTGCAATTTTCTCTAGGGCCTTATTCCACCTATGCCATTGCATTCTCTACCATCCCTTTCTGCTTAGGCGAAGAATTTCCTCTTTCCTGCCTGCTGTCCCCTCGTGTTTCCTCTCACGCTCGTTTGCATCAGCATGGGAACATGCTCGAGCTATGATTGAGCTTCTACAAGAGGCTCGTCGTCTTGGCGTCGTTGTCCAGGCATCCTTTTACGGCTACTGTATGGTTATGGCTGGCTCCATTATCGGTGTCCAGTGCCATAATGACCAGCCCTGGAGGGCAGATCACTCAGCTCGTCTACTTTCTGAAAGCGTAGAGATTGCGCAAGACATTGGCCTGTGCTGGAAGAATGTAGCGACTATGGTATGTCATCGAGTAAAGGGGCCGTCACGGCCCCTCTTCTTTTTTTTTTTGGTCGAATTTAAGGACTCTCCTCTTTCATACATTTGATTTGGTTCAGGACTAAGACTGTATTAATCTAGGCTCAATTCCTGAAGCGATTCTCCGCCATGCGCAGGGCCTACTCTCAACTAGCATCCGATGAACCGAAAATTATTGGTCTCAGCCAGGCTGAGGAAGAGTTTATGTGGTCTCTTGTTGACTACAGCACTATATCAAGCTCGACTGAGTCTGAACAGCAGGTTATCACTGATCTAGATCAGTGTGGTGAAACGGAATCCGCTTTGTTCGATTTGTTTGGCACGTTTCCTGTTGATTTATCCACTGGTAACTTTAACCAAATGGGGGAGCCGTCGTTTTTCAATTTTCCCGAAGTCCCATGCGTCGATATGCAATCTTCAATTTCTAGGGTCTACGAAGATTTAATGTAGTTTAGCTGTGATGAGTACCATACGTCTAGGAATGAGAAATTAAAAAGTGGTTGATCTTTCTAAGATCTATCCTATACGAAGGTTCGGGTTAAAATACCTGTTACATTGATCACGTGACGCCTACGTGTCACAACGTGACTTACGGAGCAGTTCTGCTTCACGACAATAGCATAAATGCTACGCGCTTTAATAAGTAGATATACAGGAGACTATTTACATGCAGTACGTATCACAGTTTAATATCTAATATAGGTATTTTCTACCAACTAGTAGCTAAGGTTATTACTTAGCAAACAGGTTTAGGGTCTTACTAGATTACTAGTGACATTAGTGGCGGCGTCGGCGTCAAAACGCTTGTCAGCCGTGTAGGCAGTGGCCGCATCGGCATCACTGCGATGGTAGACAGGCTTAACAGGCTCCAAGCCACGCTTGTCTGCCGTGTACTGCAGAGTTTGACGGGGTCAGAAGGTCACAAGTTAGGACTTTGCTTGTTTTCCTTACAGTAGTGGCAGCATCCGCGTCGGAGCGGACTCTCAAAGGGGAGGCGGCGGCCAGGGTGGCGTCGAGGAGGATAAGAGTGAAACGCATATTGGATAGATGGCATTGACTGCAGTGGTCTTTGGTTGGATTTGAAGAAGCTGGTGCTACTGGAATTGGTTGCTGGAGTGTCCCTCTGTTCTGGGCGGCGAGAATAATCTCATTTGTACCCATCCATCCCACCCATACTCAGTGCGCATCGTAAACCTCAATGAGGAGGCTGGATATTTTGGAGATGCTCTGTCACCGACGATATCACGCCTCACCTCTGAGGCTCTGCTGCAGACTAGCTGCCCGGAAAGTAGTAGTCCGGGCACATGAACTGCTTGATACGGTTGAGGCAATGGATCTTGTGGTAGATGTTGAGCGTGCTGAGGTAGCTGTTGCCATCCGGGGCCGCAATGCCGTTGTTCTCCCTGCCCAGGTGCCGCATGTACTCGGGCTCGATGTCGATGTTCTCGGCTATAAGTTTGGATTAGAACGAACAATGTGGCTGTGGCTGTGTTAGGATGATTGGAAGGGGCAGTGTGTGAGTTTGCGACTTAAGCTTACCGTTTAGCAGATCGTGCCACGCCTTGTCAAGGTCTGGGCGAGGGCGGCCGGAGAAGGAGCCCTTCTCTTGGATGCGGTCCTCGAGGGATAATTTGTGCTCACGCCACTCAACAGCAGACAGTGCAGGCGCTGTCGAAGAATGAGTATAATAATTCTTTTCTTCAATATCTGATGTATGGTTGCTAGGCCGGAACTCACAGAACGGAAGTATATCTTCGTGTTTGACACATCGCTGCCCATTCTGTGGTATAAAAACCCCTCCAATGATGTAGAGGACCAATAAGACGGAGTGAGTGATGATGAATGCAGGTGTTTTCCATCACATTACCCGTCTTGCACGCTGGTAGCAATTCTCTGCCCCAAGCAGTGCATCGCGGTCTGAGCTGGTCGGTCAGGCAGGTCTCTCAGGGACCCCGCTAGGGCAGTCCAGTACTGGCGTATAACCTGCCTATGAAGGCATCGGAAAGAATGGGGGGAACAACACAAAAGATGGTGAGGAATAGGGTTCCCTTTACCAGCCACTTCTCGCAGTACGAGACGAACTATATGTGTGAAGGGCAAGCCACGATGACCAGCACTGAAAGGAGATATTGATAGATGTTGGCTGATACTTGTTTAGAGGAGCGTGGGTTTGGACCAGAGTTCTTAAAATGAATATCTGCACGTAAGTGCAGATGCAGTCATCGAAGATACAGAAAGAGGGATGACTGTGTATAGCCATAATCTGTACCGGGGGGGGGGAGATGACGGTGCAGGAATCCACAACAATAATACTGGTTACTTATGTAGACACCCCAGACCCCAGACAGAGCATACACGAGCTCGCTTGCAATCTCCCCGGGGTTGTTTGCAATCACTCAATCTTCGATCGGATCCGCAATCAACCGAGCGCTTCCCACCAGCCGTTCTGAGAGCACACCTAGTTACATAATCCGTCCCCTTCACAAAAACACCACCCGCCCCCAACGCGTCTTAGGCTGACATCTTCATATCACCATCACAGCCAACTACATTGCCCTTTTTCGTTGCTAACGTAATTCTTAATATTCCAGAAAAAATGTCAAGCAAACTCGAATTAGGACACGAAAAGCAGTCTAAAACAGAGGGCATTTATACCGCAGCTTTTCCCTCAGAAAGGGCAGCAGCACTGCCCTCGTCAGAACAACCGCAGCAGCCTCCTCAAGCCGTGGAAGAAGATGGGGCAAGTAGTTTCGACCGCGTGCTCGCGCGTTGATGAATTATCTGACATGAAGCTGACCACGCACACAGTATAGCTGGAATGGCTCGGACGACCCGGAGAACCCGTACAACTGGCCGTCCCTCCGCAAGATATCGATCTCGGTCATCGTGTCATTCGGGCAGCTGGTGACGCTCATGTCTACGTCCATGATGGCAGCAGCCCTGGGCCGCATCAGTCATGACCTGGGAATTGACGAGTCCACGACCCAAGTCACCTTCTCCATTTTTATTCTCGGCCTCGCCTTTGCGCCGTTCCCTATCGCTTCCTTCTCAGAGATGTACGGGCGCAAGCCGGTGTGGCTTTTTTGCAACGCCTTTTACGTGCTCTGGAACGCCCTCTGCCCTGTCGGCAGCTTGCCAGCACTGATGATTATCAGCAGATTCCTGGCCGGCTCAGGTGCAAGCGTAGGCATTACAGCAAGTGCGACTTTGATGCTTGCCGACGACCTGCGCTAACGTCCTGGTTCGCAGTTGACGGGCCCTATCATGGCCGACATGTACCGCAAGGAGGAGCGCGGCAAGTCTCTTGCTATCGCAACCTTTGTGCCATACCTCGGACCAGCGCTAGGCCCCATCGTGGGCGGCATCATAACACAGAAGCTGGAGTGGCCGTGGCTGTTCTACCTCCTCAGCATCTTCAACGCCGTCATCTGGGTTGTTGGGCTGGTCTTCGTACGGGAGAGCTACGGTCCTGTGTTAATATCTCGCAAACGCAAAGCAGAAGCTGCCTCGGGAGCCTCATCGACAGGGCCGACATCGCTTAAGGGGGCTTCTTCCAAGATGGTTGCCAACCTGCGTCGACCGCTGCAGCTGCTCTGGCAACGGCCGATCATCCAGGTTATAGCCCTAGTTATGGCCCTGAACTTCGGCGTCTACTGCCTTCTACTGTCCACCTTCGCAACACTGTGGATCAACCGCTATAGACAGTCTGAGTTCATCAGCACGCTCCACTACATCTCCGTCTCAGTAGGCACAACTATTGCTACGCAGGCTGGGGGGCACTTTATGGACTGGGTCTTCGCAAAACAGAAGGCGCGTTCACCAGACGGTAGTACAAGTCCTGAGTTCCGCGTTCCGTGTCTTGTTCCGCCCGTCATCCTGATCCCTGTCGGCCTCTTCTGGTACGGGTGGGCGGCTGAGGTGGGCGCACACTGGGCGGTAGTAGATGTTGGGGTGGCTGTTTTTGTGTGTGGCAGCTTTCTGCTAGCACAGGCTATGCTTGCGTACCTGCTTGATGAGTTCTCTCACGCGGCGTCAGCAAATGCAGCAAGTCGCATGCTCTCTAACGTGATAGGCTTTGTGTTTCCTATCTTTGCGCCGCAGCTGTTTGCACGTTTGGGGTACGGATGGGGCAACAGCATGCTTGCCTTCCTGTTTATTGGCCTCGGCTGGCCGGTGCCGCTGTTGCTGTGGGTGTGGGGGCCTAGACTGAGAGCCCTGGGTCGGATAAGACACTAGAAACCCGATTGGCTGTTGGGTCCTGAGGGGGCGGGGCGGGCGGGGGGGGGGGGGGGGGGGCCAGGGGGAGTGGGTGACCAGGGCTGGGCGGAAGGTTACCCTGTAGGTTCATGAGATTGATAAGATCAATCAGGTGCAAGCGCCTGATTGATAAGATAACCTATCTGGAAAGTCTTAAGGCCCAGTCACGTCCAGGTACTTAATCGGGAGGCTCTACAGATGAACTGATTGCAAGGCTACTAACGTAATTCAGTGCTTTGGGACATCCTTTCTCAAGTGGGGATGACATCAATCAACTAGAAAATAAAAAGTCATGCCACACCCACTATGCCGCTGGTGACCATACTGAAGATCTGTCACTTACTTTCGCTGTATTTGGTGGTTATTCCAAGTTTCTGAGTTGCTAGACACGCTAGCGACGTTCACGGCCGTCTCCTCCTCGTCTATCCCGGATCCCACTCGGATACGCGGCCCAGTGCCCCAGGGCGGAGATAAGACGGCAATTGCCGGTTGGCCTCCTCTCAGGACTGGCGACCTTAGACCTGAATGCCTCTTATACGCTGTCACCAATATCACTCTGCGTAGTTACTGCCTTCTTTTAGTCCATATCCAAGAGAAACTTGGCGTTGTCAAGCTTCTGACCGAGGCACACAACACTGGACTGAAGCATTCGACACTGCAAAGAAGCGCCCCAGAAGCCAGTCGCCAAATATGAGCAACTCATCATCGCAACATGCTCGAGACACCTCCATCGTTGCCTCCATGTCAGCACAGGGCGACTAAGCCAGCAATTTCCAGATGAGACATTCATCCTCATGGTCCTTGGGCAGGATGTCGCTACGCTGTGAGCCCAGCCTCTGCTTCGTCATCTCTGTGCTTGTTTCAGGATGGGATCTTGTCGTTCTCAGCTTTGTCGTCTCGACAGCATCGGGGCCTGGTGCACCGAAGCTCGGGGGTTCTGCTTTTGCTTTGGAATCGCGCTTACCTATCGCTGCCGAAACCGGGCACATGACGACGACAACAACCATAGCAACTACTACTACTACTGCGCCTCAACAATCCCCCAACACCGGCCGTCCGCCACCGCGAGAAGAAATTTCCATTGAAGAAATCATAGACGGATCGTGGTCTCCGGACCATCGTCCGTTGGCTTGGATCCCTGGTATACGTGCTGATCCAAATGGCTGGCTCTTGGATCGCACCGGGCACGAGGGCGAGCTGGCGCGAGTGTACCATCTGCTGCATGATGGGTATCTTGATACCGATTGCGGTAGCAATCCCATGTCACAAACCCCTCACAACATCATCAAGTTGCCGCAGGAACGCGTCAATGGCCTAGTGGCACCGACGCCCGATGATTTGTGGATCAGCCCCGACCTCCATTCCGCTCTACTTGTCTTCAACAAGACCAAAACCTGGAGGCATTCGTTCACCGGTCTCTATTGGATGTTGGATCTAGAAACAGGCCGTATAGAACCCCTCGACCCGTCCGTGACCGATTCAGCAATCCGACTGGCTGAGTGGTCCCCTCGAGCAGACCCAATCGCATTTGTCCGAGGGAACGACTTATACGTCCGAAAACTTGACAATTCTACCAAGGGTACCGGCGTCCGGAGAATCACAGAGGATGGCAACCATAACCTACTGTACGGTGTTCCTGACTGGGTCTATGAAGAAGAAGTACTAGAAGGCAGGAAGGCGCTTTGGTTGTTAGGTACTGGACGCTATCTAGCCTTCTTGCAGACCAACTGCTCTTCGGTTGGGACGCACACAATGCAGCACCTCGGCCGCCACCCGCATAGAGATGTTGGCTATCTTCCGGGAATACAGCAGCACCTCCAGTACACCAGCTTTGCGTACCCGAGACCAGGTACGCCAAACCCGGTTGTGAGTTAATAGTTCTACGACCAGACCAGCGCATCCACATTCTCTATCCCCCTCTCAGTTATGTTTCCAGACGGGGAGAGGATCATATTCAATTCCTTCTGGGTCTCCAAGACGCAGATGCTTGTCAACCAGACCAACAGGGAGAGCGATAGACTCATAAGTGTCCATCGTTGATGTTGTGACGAAGTCGGTGAATATCGTCCGAGACGAGGACATGGCCGCCCTGGAAGGCGGTTGGGTCGAGCCCATCTACTACGCACAGGCCATGCCCGCAAATCCGGAAAGAGGTCGTCCAGACAAGGGATACGTTGACATTGTGGTCCATGACGGTTACAATCAAATTGCCCTCTTCTCTCCTGTGAGCAGCAGAAGCCCGGTCATGCTGACCTCGGGAGCTTGGGAGGTTGTGGAATCCGCGTTTGGCGTCGACCTGGAAAACAACATGCTTTATTTTGTTGCGGCAAGGGAATCACCGTCACAGCGCCATCTCTATGCCGTCCGGCTTGACGGAAGTGGTCTGCGATCTGTAACAGACATTTTCCGCCAAGCTTTCTACAACTTAGATATGGACCACGGCACCCACTATGCCGTTTTGAACTACAAAGGTCCCGAGCTGCCGCGGCAGTCACTTGCCAGGCTGCAGAACGGCTCAGTTGAATGCCAGTGGGAGTTGGGGGTTGGCAACGGTAAGCTGGAGACTAATTTGAAGAACCGTAGGCTGCCTCGTCGGACTCACCAGACCATCTACACAGCAGGTGGTTATCAGCTCTCGATCATGGAATTGCTGCCCGCAGACTTCGACCCCAAGCTACAATATCCGACCATCTTCCACATTTATGGTGGGCCTGGATCCCAAAAGGTCAACATGAAATTTGAGGTCGACTTCTAGACCCATTTAGCCACCAGGGGCAACATTGTACTCGTCGTGGACGGCCGGGGAACCAACTTTGCCAGGCACCAGCACAGGAAAATTGTGTGGGACCACATTGGCGAAGCAGAGGCCGCGGACCAGATCTTTACTGGCAAGACGTTGACCCGGAAGCTGTATGTCAATCCGGGGCGCGTGTAAATCTGGGGCTGGAGCTTCGGGGGGTTTCTGACGCTGAAAGTCCTAGAGATATATGCCGGTGAGACGTTCCAGTACGGGATGGCTGTTGCGCCAATGAGTGACTAGAGATATTATGGTAACTACATCGAGATTTTCTTTGTCGGGGTTTTCTGTCTGTTCTCGTCCCGTGTTTGTTCTACGTCACGGGCTGATTGCGACTGTGGTTCTGGATGTGATTAGACTCTATCCACACGGAGCGTCATATGCACACTCCCCAGAACAAAACCCCGACGGATACGGAAAAGCAGCCATCTCGAACGTGACGGCGCTGTGCCGCGTCGGTAGATTTTTCCTTGCGCACGGAACGGCCGATGACAACGTCCATATCGGGCATACTTTGGCGCTCGTCGACCAGCTTGATCAGGCAAACTTGACCAACTATGACTTTGTCGCGTTCCCTTACGCCGATCACGACATCAAGCTCCAAAACGACAGAAAGATGCTGTACAGCAGTATGCGTCTCTGATAACCCGGGGAATATATTTTTTTCTTTTTCCCTGTGGCTGACACTGTATATGAATGTCGTCTTGGTTATAACGTCACATACCCACTTTCCGACCACCCCCCCATTCCGACCACCCAAAAATGCCTCACCGCCACATCCAACCTCCCACCTCCTCCTACTTCTAACTATCACAACATTTTCACCACTCATCCAAATCACCTCATTTTTTGCATACGCTTTATTCTAACCCCAATAGGGCAGTATACCAAATATAAGATCAATCAGGCTATTAAGGCTGTAGGAAAGGGTATAAGTCTAAGGAAGGCATCCATTAAGTATAGCATCCCAAAGACTACCCTCCAAAACCGTCTGCATAGCACCCAACCAAGGGATATTGCCTTTGCAGACTACCAGAGGCTCTCTATTAATCAGGAGGCTAAGCTTGCTGAATGGGTGCAAATCCAGCATGCCCTTAGGCTTGCTCCAACCCATCAGCAAGTGAAGGTATTCGCAGAAAGGATCCTTCATGCCATAGGGGATACAGATCCTCTAGGAAAGCAATAGATCCAAGGATTCAAAAGAAGAAACCCATCAATCAAGGTCCAGAGAAGTCGCCCTGTTGACTCTAGACGTGTTAATAAAGCATCTACTAAGGTCATCAGGGACTAATTCAAACTCCTCGCCATACCAGAGATCAAGGGCATCAAACCAGCCAACAGATATAACATAAATAAGACTAGTATCCTTAAGGGCCAGGGATCTAATAGGCTGGTGCTAGGAATAGCTAAGACAAAGTCTGTCCGCAAGAAACAGCCTAGATTAAGGGCATAGGTGTCTATCATCAAATGCATCTCTGCCATAGGCTATGCCCTAAATCCCCTCATTATATATAAGGGCAAGACAGTCCAGCAGCAGTAGTTTCCTCTAGATCTTAGCCCTTATAAAGGATGGCAGTTCACTGCAACAGAAAATAGATAGACTACAGACAACACTGCAGTTAAATAGCTGCAGAAGGTCTTCATCCCTCAGACCCTCCCTCAGGGCAAGGAGGAGGCTAGACTGCTGGTTGCTAATAGCCATAGGAGTCATACAACAACTAAATTTATGTAGCTCTGCTATATTAATAACATCCACTTGTTATTCTTACCTCCACACACCTCCCATATCCTTCAGCCACTTAACCAGTCAGTCTTTAGCCCTGTAAAGGCAGCCTATAGGAAGGAGCTTAAATACCTTAGTTAGTGGAATGATTCTACTATTGTAGGCAAGAGAAACTTTATAGGCTGTTATTAGAAGGCTTGTCTAGTAGGCTTAACAATGCAGAACATCTAAAGTAGTTAGAAATATACTAGCCTATAGCCTGTCTCTGTGGCTAAACCCCTTATAAGCCTATTGCTGCTCCTATCAACACCAAAGCCATCAGATCAGGCCTGCAAAGGGCAGTCTAAGGGCAGCTAAGGGCAGGCTGGAAGTAAAGAAGCTAAAGGATAGGTATCTGCGTCGTCTGCAGTAGCATAGTCAACGCCAAAGAAGATAAAGGATCTAGCTAGCCAACTAAAGCTATTCACAGAGCTAGAAAATCACGCTTCTACTCAACGCCTCCTATTTAGGAAGGTAAAAAAAGGCTTTAGTAAGCAGGCTTATCAGTTAGCAGCTGCCCAGCACAAGCTGGAGCTTCTGCAGGCCCAGGTTGCCAATACTGCAGTAAGAAAAAGGAGGGCAGTCCAGCTGGATCCAAACACCAAGTTCGCCAACATCAAGGACATCCAGAAGGCCCAAATTGAGGCTAGCGAAAAAGAGGATATTACAGATAGATCCAGCAAGTCTGATTTACCCAGTGAAGCTGAAAGCTGTATTGTGGTGGCATCTAGGTGCAGTTAATAGTTAATTAAACATACTGGTGTTGGTAGGAATGCCCTCTTTTTTGGGTGGTCGGAATGGGGGGGTGGTCGGAAAGTGGGTATGTGACGTTACCAGGTAGTTGGCTATGGAGAGATTTAGTAACGATGCGCCACAACCAGAAGGCCTGCGACAATGACGGTGGAGCAGCTGCAAAGGTCTCATGTTACCATGGGGCGGAAGAGTGTTCGCCAGTAATGGTTCAAGAAATGCCAAGACAAGTCTTAACAACATGATATTCAACAACATAAGGTCATCGCTAACTAATACCTCATAATGCTGACCAGCCGTCTGTGACAACGTGTGAGGTGTCTCTTCAAGGAGTAGCGTGACAAATTCCTAATCTGATATGGCCATTTCCTATAATCAGAACGCTGCCGGGTTACCAGTTGTCAAAAAGGCATCTCACAAGTCTCACTAAAGCCAATAGCAAAGGCACGTGGCCCGGTCGAATCAAATTCTGATAAATTCCATTTGCCCACTAGTTCTTTCTTTCGCTCATCTGGTCCTCGTAATACTCTTCGTCATTTTCCTCGCCATCATCAGGATCCTCAAGAGAAAAGTGCTCGCTAAACCCGTCTTCGAACTCAGCAGGTGGCACCATCCCCTTCAACCTGCGCTCTCTGCGCTTAAATACGTAGATCCACGCCGTGAGTCCGGCGATCTCGAGGAATACTACGTACAACGTGACTATGAACCACTCTTGCGCAACGCCAGAGACATTCAGACCGGAAAGAACAGCAGCCCAGCCCCCAACGAGACACAGCCGTCCCGGTCAAATATGCAAATGCGACAGCCAAGGCCGCTGGCGCAGCCGCATGTAAACAACGTGGTGCTGATACCCCGCCGCCGACTGTACTAGAAGCAGGACGGTCGTCATGCAGCCCAGCCCTTGGTGCGTGGCCGGCGCAGTGAGGCCAAAGACGCGCATCGCGATACCCAGCCCAACACCCGCGGCCACAAACGCCATATCTAAGACCTGGACGGCCCAGTGACGGCGGAAGGCCGATTTCAGTGTGGACCGAATCATCACCACGAGGGGGAAAAGCAGCAGGAAAGACGTCACCATGAAGAAGGCGTGTAGCCGGGGGGGGTAGGGGGTTTCCAATAGCTGCTACGGTCCTGATAGTATCTGCGGCTACGGGCCAGACTTTTGCGGAAAGGAATGTTAATCCCAGTACGATGCGACTGCCATGTGTTGAGAGTATAGCGAAGATGCCTACATGCCATGCGGCATGAATCTCTGCAGTTCACAGTCTGGCTGGTGTGGTGTAAGTGTCAAAGCTATCATCATGTGCCCCTTGCGTGCGGTTTAGAAGCTAAAAACTATCCCAATTCAAACCACCGAGGTTTTCTATCACAACGCCGACCCTATCAACCTTAGCGCGCCGTGCCAGGCCGGATACGGTTCCTGTTCCATCGCCTCTACCCCATCCTGTGCCAAGGGCGGTGGAAGGACAAACGCACTATTGGCTACTACCAATCATGGACCGTGAGGACGCGGAAGTGCGAAACCAAGACTCCCAAGAAGTTTAATACCAAGGGTTACATACATCTGTCCTACTCGTTTGCCTTCATCGTTCCCACCTCCAGACCCTCGGCAGCGATAAGAAAATGAAGGCTCTTTGGACGACTTGGAACATGGACAAGCTCCAGACCCTCCGCAACGCCATTGACTGCTGGAAGAAGAACAACGACGGGCACATTGGCAAGACAGGCATTCGCGAGGGCGACTGAGCGAATGAGACGCCGCCCCCTTGCTTATTTGCCATGCCGGTTCTCAAGAGCAACTACAGCGACGTTTCCAAAGGGTTCATTTGGATGGCTGGTCTACTTTGGCCCAAGTTTAAGTGCGAGAATGGCAACAGGGAGCTGAACCAGAATCCGTTTGATAGCAAGTCCAACTAAAAGTGCGTTGAGTTTGATCTTACCAGTGACATTATGTAATTCAGGTATTGGAGGTACCTGGAGAGTATGGGACCTAGCAGCCGGCTTATCGGGCCGTTTGGCAGTGACGAAAGGCCTGCCGTCTATAAACTCATTCAAGAAAGTTCAAAAAGATAAGAATCTGCTTGCCCTCATCAAGGACGAGAATCTGGTCGAATTGCTCAAAGATGTCGCTGCCTGCCTGGGAAAGGGTGATGATTGTTGTAAGCCCGAGAAGCTTGTTCATGGTCCTCATCGACCTGACCCAGTCGAGAGCTGTGCTCGCATCGAGACCCCTTGTCGATTTATCCCAGCAGATGACACTGGCGCAAGTAGTGAGGCAATCGAGGATCGAGACACGTCTTCTCTCTCCCTCAGAAAGGCCCCGAGTATATTCATCTTCCACTTTGATTGAAGTCTTATAAAACATGCCGAACAGTCGCAAACAAGGAATCATTTCTCTGTTGGAGGTATTCCTCAAGCGTCTGGAAACCGGGCGGCCGATGACCGGGAACCTTCAAACAGAAGGCAAAGTTGAGGGTAGCCTGAACAGACAATGCCGGATAAAATGTTTCTTCCTCGGTGTTCACAATGACGTGCCATCGGAACTGCTCGGCCTCTTTGACGGGGAATGTTACCAAAGAAGACTTCACCCTTGACCTCCTTGTAGCCAGCCCAGTTGTAAGAAAGCACGTGCAACAGGCTTGTACAACCTGCGCCGAGCAGCCTGAGAACGAGCAACATTTCGCCTGGCTTCAATCGCTGCTTGAGTCGTTGATGATTGTTTTAACGGATAGAACCTTGAGCTTTTTTGAAAAAGGTAGTAAAGTAATAGCCTATTCCTTTGTTTATTTTACCCCCCCCCCCCCCCCCCTTGACGCCCCCTCCTGTGCGACGTATTTCTTACACGCTAGGTCTATCTTTAAGCCAAGTCACACCACCAGCAATAACCTGATAGATAGCTCCATTAGGGGACATCTGCGTGGGTGCAACATTGTTGTTGTAGTTACCGCCAGCTCCAGATCGCACCCGCCAGACCAACTCTCCAGTCTGAAAATCAATAGCCGTGAAATACCAGACGTACTCTCCATTTATTGCAAGCCTCTCATCCTGGGTGTATGAATAGACAAGACCATTTGCTGTTGAGAGACTGAGGACGCTTGTGGACCGAACCTGTTGAGTCCAGCGCACCTCGCATTTCCCGTCCGGGGAGATATCTACTCGAGTAATCCCGGGTGCCAGTGAGGCAAAGTCGTTGTACCGGCCGTTTATATTGTTGGTATCTCTGAGATCTTGCAATTCGGGGGCGCCGTAATTGTTGTTGATGATGACACTGTAAGTAGAGCCATCGAAGTACCCGACCATGGCGTTCTCATTGGCACTTGCGTTTGGTTGAAACAGAGGGACTTGGCAAACAAAGCTTGAATTCCCTCCTAAGCCCTCTGGCTCATTTTGAACCTGACGGTATACCACTAGGTTCACCTGAATGTCGGCATTGTCCGTCATGACCACGAACTTGTCTCCGACCAGTGCGGGGGTAGATCCGGACCCCCGCGAGAATCCGCCGGGTTTCGCCGAGCTGCCCGCCGTGTATGTCTCGTTCCAAGCCGCTTGAATCTTCCCGCTGCTGGTGTCCACCTGGAGAGCATACATGTGTCCAGTATTGCTGCCGTTAGTCTCTGATGCTAGAGGACCAGTGTTGACGTAGACTGTTTTGCCGTTGACTGCAATCGAATTCTCAATCTTCTGGCCATCAAACCTTAGTGTGCGTACTAGACCAGTCGAAGCCACATAACCGATGATCGATGAGTCTTCGATATTGCCCAAGGAAGACAGACGCGTAGACACAAACCAGACGTTCTCATCCTCATCAGGGTAACTGATCGATACAGCGTGGCCTTCAGGCAGGAAGGATGTAAGGTCAATGTCGCGGAGCTGCCGGAAGGAGGTAATATTGGCGCTATCAAGACGCTCCACTTGAATAACGTGTCCTTCCACCGTCGGGATCAGGATAGAGTTATCCATGATAGTAGCGTAAGGGGATAACAATGTCTGTTTCTCAGGCACCCACGTTGCTAAAACGTCCATGGTTTCCGGGTGAAAAGCGGCGATGCAGAAATGTGCAGCAGTCGCGTTGCCGCAGACAGAACGAGCAGTGAGGCGGTTATCATCGTGCCAGTACTGAGCTGAAATTGCCACAGAGCGGCTATATACAACGGGAGAGTTGCCAAGAGGGCCTGGCCAGTCATTGGTTCTAGTGTTGCCACCATCTTGATGGAAGCCGACGACATCCGGGGTGTATCTAGTTTTGGCTCGGAGAGGCATCAATACCGAAGGAGTACCGATGAAGGAAGCGGCAGAAACGTTCTGACTTTCAAAAACCACGCCTGTGTCATCTGGAATGGCTGGAGAGGCCTAGAGCTGTTAGACGAAAACGCGCATCACTTGGCAGTTGGACCGATTGGCAGTTAGTACTTACAAATTGCCCCAAGACAGGTCGAAGCCGTTGGCTGAAGGCTAGAAGAAGGAGTCCGAGTTTCATTGTAGGATACATTGAGAGCAGTGCTATTTTGAGGATTGTGTAGAGGCGTGTTAGGATTAGGAGATTGAATCTAATTTTAAGAAAGTGACGTATGTAATCAAGGGCTTTTAAATGCGAGAAACAAATGGGGTTCCTTTCATTAAGTAGCGCTCCTAAAGCGCGATGCCCGCGCAAATAGCTTTCTGCGCGGAAGACAAATCAATGTTGATTACAAGGACATGTCTGTCGGTTCTAATGGGGCTGTGTGGGAAAACGCAAATTGTCCGCTGGAAATTAAAAAAGCAAGCCGTTAAGCTAATAATAAAAGAGGGTTTATACTAGACTACGGCTAATATGTTGATAATTTGAATCAGTGAACCGGGCGAGTTACAGCGAGGGTATTTGGGTTGTACGGAAATGTTGTCTATTGTCTTAGTTCCTTCAAGCCGCTGCAGAGCTATTAACGATAAGCCCTGTTATCTTTCAGCCTTGACATAACGTCGGCCGACTTTGTTAGACCTGTTCGACGCGCTGTAAGAAACACCACAAGGATCTTTTCCCGATTGTAGGTTTTCTGACTCCTGATTAACTTCGCTACCGGTTTACTTCATCACTAGGGCGACTAAGCCGAATGGGACGTGAAGCATGTGCGTGTGGATTCCCACTCAATGACTCGGAGGGGAAAGCCATTGTGGAGTTTAATCCGAGAACACGCGGCAATTTCTATCCATCTTTGCGATGGTCTAGCAACTCCAGTTCCCCGTCCAACTCTGTCTGACATCTGGCTGGAAGCAAAAGAATAAGGTCTAGATCTTCTCCTCTTCAAGATCTGCATCTAGCAGCCGAAGTAAGCGTCGCTTAATCAAACCATGACTGGGATCCATTGCTCGCATTGAAAATGTGGGCATGGGGAGAAAGCAAAAGCTCTGGAAAAAAAAAAGGTAATCCTAGATAACTTTGGTAAATATCTCGTATTTCTCTTTCTCTTTCGCTTTTTCTTTCGTTTAACTATACGAAATGCAGGGTCCACTAAAGCATTGACTCGAGTTCCTAGTTGGCTTGTCTTGGTGAACCATAAATGTGCCCAGGCCTAGTCCGACCGGAGTGCAAGCCGCTCGGAAACGGATCAGCTGGGCTGCGACGGGAGCCTCTACTAAGCCTGAGCCGTACCATTTACGCTTTGCCTCGGCCTTTTGACGCAATTCTATTGCGGTGTAATTCCCTTGATAATCGATACTATTATGGATTCTTGGGGCAGTGTCAGTTAAAGTGGATATGTAGTATGCGCATGGCGTTCATGATTGAGTATTTATATAACTAAACTGCATCACTTTGATCAAGATTTTTCATCATGGCAGTTTGTTACTTCTCCAGCTGCTTCGTTTTGTGTCTCCCAATGAGGAAAGAGTTTCTACTTCACATTTTTGCAGCTTTGCCTGCTCTGACCTTCGGCGATGCGTCATTCACGACAGCGCCGGTAGGTTGCCGAAAGTTGAGTACAGATCATGACTGGCCTGCTGCCGAGGTCTGGGAGGCTGCCATTCCCGGTGTGATCCGTCAAAATGGCAGCGACATTCATGGGGGCCTTCCCAATTATCGTGTACGAGCTCAAAATATCTCCGACGTACAAGCGGCTGTACGATTCGCCTCAGAACACAACATTCGGCTCTCCGTTATTACAACAGGTCACGATCAGCTCGGCCGAAGCGACGCGGGATCTGGCCTTGTCATTGATTTGTCTTTGATGAACAAGGTCAACGTTCTGGAGTCGTTTACCCCAACCAGCGAAGGGGCTACCAGTCCTCGTTACCCTGTTGAGGCACCAAATACGATTACACCGAGAGACGGAATTCAAGCTGCGGTCACTTTTCATCCGGGCGTAGCTGGCCTTGCTCTCAATTACGCAGTCGCTCCATCGGGACTGTTCACCACGAGCGGAGCAGCAGGTAGGACTGCACCCAGAACAGGCTCTTTGACTGGAGAACTAACATATCTGCAGCTGGCGTAGCTGTTGCTGGAGGCTGGGGTCAAAATGGAGGCTATGGTCCCTTGACTGCCCAGTACGGCCTAGGGGTTGACCAATGGCTTGAAGCAAAAGTTGTTACTGCAGACGGCCAGCTAAGAGTGGCAAACAATGTGTCTCATCAAGATCTTTTCTGGGCTATCCGCGGGGGCGGAGGGGGGACCTTCGGCGTCGTGGTTGAGGCCACCTGGAAGGCACATATTGCCGTTCCAATCACTGGCTACAACTGGTATATCAACTCGACAATTACAGGAACAGATGCGCTGGATCCTGAGACTGGGAGAACGCCGCTCAGCGACGCGATGCAGTATCTGTTAGGGGAGTTGCCTGGTCTACAAAAACTAGGCATCAGCGCTTTCATTTATGTTGACATCAGCCACGTCAGATGCTACGCCGTCCACCCAGGAAATGCCTCCGGAATCTCCAAGGCGAATGCAGCATGGGGGCCGATTCTCACCAAGATGCAATCGTTTCCCAACATTGAGCCTTTCCAAACAAAGCCGTATAATTTCGACGATTACAAAGACTTTTTCGTTACAACTTATGGACCTCTGGCTGAGACGACAACAAACAAACAACCAAGAAACCACGGAGTTTTCCCAT
This sequence comes from Colletotrichum destructivum, assembly GCF_034447905.1. NCBI lineage: Eukaryota > Fungi > Ascomycota > Sordariomycetes > Glomerellales > Glomerellaceae > Colletotrichum > Colletotrichum destructivum. The sequence continues at coordinate 2,919,901 of NC_085905.1, forward strand.
ACGATAGCCGCCTTATGGCTCCCGAGCATCTTCGAGATCCCGGAATCATGGATGCATTGGGAGGGGCTGAGGGGACATATGGATTGCTTATGACTGCACCGGGTCAATCGCAAGGCTCCAGCGCTGACACTTCTGCAAATCCGGGTTGGAGAAGAGCGGTTGCTCACCTTGTTGCCTCTCCAAACGCCGACGGACTTCGTAAACTTGCCCCAGACATGGGCGCATACATAAATGAGGTATGTTGGATCTTTGACTTTTTGAAGCGGCGATGATGGACTAACGTACCAAATGTAGGCGAGCCTAAAAGAGGAAAACTGGACGCAATCTTTTTGGGGCGTCAATTATCCTAGGCTTTCTGAGATTAAATCGAGATACGACCAAGGAATGCTGTTCTGGACAACTCCTGGAATCAACGCCCATTACATGCAATCTATTAACGGACGGGCCTGCCTTGTTCTGCCTCCCCCATTAGTACCTCCTGCTACACCTCCTGCAAGTGATCGAGCTGCTCCTGCAGATCCAGTAGCAGATGCGCAGTTTCTTTTTGGTTCACTTGAGTTGATTGGAGCCAAGTTCCCAGCCCCAGGGACCCAGATAGGTTTGCAATCTAAACCATTAGTATAGGTATCTAGAGTAGGCTTTAGTACTAGGTAGTTTATCTTAGAAATAAGTATATTTTTACTGTCTTTCAAGGAGTTTCGAGAGGTGCGTTATGTGGCGTTTATGGGAGCAGAGTCTTACGGAGCAGTTCTGCTTCAAAACACAAGTTCAAACGAAGACGTATTGATTGCACCTAGGTCGCCAAACCAGTTTGGATATCTTGCTGGCAAGCTGCTTGGCGGCTTATGCCAGGCTCTGCACGCCTGGCTCTCAGAGCGAATTATTTTAAGCATCTTTTAGTTTCTCACAGCCACCCTAAGGTTTAATTGGCCAGCCTGGTACCGACAGAGCCAGCCCCTGCGGGCCGCCCCAACCGTTCCTGGCGATTCCCCACGGATGGCTTGCTCCTTCACGCCTGCAAGAGCCACTAATCTAGGCTTACAACCATCTGTAATCATAGCCGTGAGATACAGCGGGAAGTACTGCACCGCCGTCATATGGATATGGCATCTCATCGCGATAGCCTCAATACTATGCTGCCTGTTCGATCTCGGCCTCACGCCCAGCTTCCTGCCTTGAGGCTGCAGTCATTCAATTCCAACAATAGACAAAGACCGATGATGACTGAGGATTGGCTTGAGTTGCAATCAGGAAATAAGAAGTCAGCAAAGGTTAGTGAGATGAAGGATACACTACAGCAACAACAGACAACAGCCTCACAACCACCAATCGCAACCAGCAATCTTAACCAAACATCCTCTCACAGCTTCAAAGACTTTCACACGGGTCCTCCAGACACCAAAGACTTTGCCCATCACTTCCTCCTCTCAAATCTGCAAACCAGTCGTCAAAATGGTCTCCTTCAACAGCCTCATCACCTTCCTCACCCTCGCCGCCGCCTCCCCTCTCAGCGTCAGTGCCGCCTCGGTGCCCCGCCAGTACGCCGAGAATGGCGAAATAGTCCGCGAGGGCGGCTCTTGGCTCCCCAACCCCGAGACCTCGCCCCTCAACACCAGACAGACTCCTTGGGACGACTACCACCGCATGACCGAGTTCTTGACCGAGAAGAGCGTCTGCCACTACCTCCCCGTGCCCAATAGCCGCGACACCAACTGGCCATGCCGCCAATGCTGCGAAAAGTTGACGGGCAACTACGGCTCGAGGTGCGACGCCAGCGACCTCATCGAAAACAACGGCTAGCTGAAGTCGGGCCGCCAGACCCTGCGCACGCCTGACGGCGAGCTTTACAGCCCGGAGGCGCAGTGTGTCTGCACGACCATTTCGGTTGACCTCGAGGCTAAGATTATCGAGGGCCTCGAAACCAGCGGCGCCGTCATCTACAGTGTCTGGCTCTTCTCCATCAGGCAGGTCCTCGAGAAGGTCAGCTACGCCATTCCCGGCGGCGGACCCGTCCTGAGGGTTGTCAAGGCTATCGCCAAGTCTATTCGCAAGTTAATGGGCTCTGGAAAGGGCAAGGAAGCGTGGGCTTCTATGGTCAAGGACACTTGCGGTTCCAAGGGATACAACGTGAACATGGGCATCGAGAGGGCTTACGATATCTTCAAGAGTGCTCCCTCTGAATAAGTTTGCTGTGCTACAGAGGAACAGGTGAACCCAATCAATAGGACTGCATGGACCACATTTGAGCATGGATATGGTGTTGGGCGTTTGTGATTTGATTAACCTTATAGAAGAAACATGAAGTTTATTCTTTCCAACGAATTTGATTGCGCATCTTGAGCTTGTTTGTATTAATTGAATAGTTGAGTCATTCTGAATGGTTTGCGAATTTAATGGTTTGAGATTGAAGTGCCGTCTTCACCCAACTCTTCATAAACTTCACAAAAGCTCGTTTCCGCCTGTGATAGTTAATGCCCAACCACACCCGCGATTCTATCGCCTCGACACATCCCGAAAGGCCTGGCCTTCTACAATAATCAAAGCCTCAGGGAAATCATATCTTCTCGACTGCCCTGCCAAATCAACCTCACTGTGATATCCAAGGTGCGCTTCTCCTCCAGCGTCTGAGGCGGCGGACCCCTCGCGGCGCTTCCCGACAAGCCAGCGAGATGCTCCCGCGACGGCCCAGAAGATGTCTATAAAGTTGAGGGTATCCACCAAAGCTTGCCAGCGGGAACCCCTGGTGTGGCTGCCAATAGGCTCTGTATGTCGATGGGCGGAGGCCGGTCCGTTCCAGATGCCGTCCTCCGTTAAGTTGTCGCTGTCTGGTCGTTGGTATAGAGGCTCGCAGTTTTGCATCGCTGATATCCGGGTAATAGTGTAATCTTGGTCGATGTCCAGAGCGTCGTCTTGGTTATTGTTTGACGTCTTCTTAGAAGAAGGACCTTTTTTGTAGACGTCATACGGGAAGGCCCAGAAGTGTAAGACCGAAACTGCGGCCATTTCTAAACACAAAAGGGTGTTGGGTATACCGACAGCCCACGAGGGGTACGATATCGTCGCCGACGGCTCAATCGGACCATCTTTTCTCGTGAGAAAGTCAAAGATGAACTTGTTTTTTAGACATCAATGTCAGCCAAACGGTTCGCAGTGTAACGAAGGGTTTGCCCCAATCTTGAAAAATGTGTGCCGCTCACCGTCTGAAGGTAAAAGAGGAAGACAACCAATTTGATAGCTACAAACTTCAGCATAGGCCTATGGTGGCTTATCACATGATTGGTTTGGTTGTAGAACTGGAAGAGGCAGAGCATGGCTGTAACCAACGACAAGATCTCGATTATCATGACCTAGTTCACTTGTTAGCCAGATAGAAGCACTTTTCTTTGTTTGATGCAATTTTGTACCCAGATTTTGGCGTGGCCGGCACTTTTTGACTCTTCGCAATACACATCTAAAGCCTCAGTGATGCACTTCGTGAGCGCACCGAGGAACTTGACGATACAGAATTGAAAGACGCCGAACCAGATAATCTTGGAGGAACAGCAAGTCAGCTACGGTTCTGCTGTAGTGGGACACACTGGCATCAACAGATAGGGAAGGAAGCAATAGGCGGTCGGGTCAGCTTACATTGAATCTCCTCAATCCGTCGACAGTTTGGCTCTTTTTATTACGGCCCACGTGGGTGACAAAGAAGCGTATCGGATGGATCCATGGTTTCGGGTCGACAACTTGGAATACCCGCCGGAGCATCGTCAGGTCCGGGTGCAGATACTGGCATAGCAGCAGAAAGAAGGAGGCTATGACTAGGGACTCGTAAAACTCGTAGATGCTGCCGAGGTAGACGTTTTCCTTGTAGAACTCAATGCTGAGGGTGCAGGCAATGGAGTAGATGGGCACCATGAGTAGGATGCGGATGATTCTATACACGTCTTCGGTTTCAGCCCAACCGTCGAACTTCCACACCTGAATGCGGGATTTTATCCTTTGATAACTCACAGCTTTTGTTGCTTTGGGTTGGTGTAGTTGGAAGCATGGCGGAAGATGAGGTAGGCGGAGGCGGAGGATGCCACTATCGTCGAGGCGCCCGCCAGACATAACAGTAGACCATGTACTCGGATGCCGCCGCCGCCTATTTCCTTTTCCAAGACTGATGACCGGGTTTTGTCAGCAAGGCAACTATGGAGCGGCGTAGTGCGTTTGCTTCGGGACTTAGGAACCTACTTGGTACATCCAACGGGTGATCTGTGCATTTGGGCATGGCGAATTTTGGACATACGAACGAAAAGAGAAGTGTGAGTGCTTGTTGACTGTAGCAAAGTCCCAAATCAACCTTCGACTTCGGCGATTATATGCTTTTTTAGACTGGGGGGGTTCGCCCGTGTTTATTCTTGATAAGACTCAGTAGCCCGTCCTTCCCGCTTCATCGCCCAGGTTTCGAGGCGAAGTTTCAGTGCACTGTACAGGGATCAGTTTCGCTCCCTATTGGATAGTAAGATGAAGAAGCCTACATAGCCGCGTGAGATAGCCTGTCGGGGATTAACAACCTCCCGCTCCGCGAACCCTGCCTAGACTGCGGCACAGTTTCCACGTAACGTCGGATGCTTGGCGATCAATACTGCTAAGACCTCCACAAGAAGGTTTCTTTACGCATTTCGGTACATGGATTGGCGGGTAGAACTCCACCAGGCTAAGCGTCACTGCCACACAGCAACATCCATAGTGTAATTACAGGCACACTAGTATTCTGTTGTTGCCAAGGAGGCGTGGTCCTAAGCGTCATTGACGGTGGTATTCTGGCCGAATACCAGGGTTGGGGTGCAGGGTTGCGCGCAAGAAGGGGAGGGCTGGTCCGTGCGTTTTGCCGATTGTTTTTTCAGCCGATTACCGTAGGGGGTTACCAAGACCCGTTCCCCCCCTCCGCAACCCTTTGTTCCCCTCACTTACTCACTAACCCTTAACCCCCTCCGCAACCCTTACCCCATGCATGCACGCGCAGTCGCCGCAAGACGCACGGACCAGGCATGGTCAGCCAACCGTCGTCGTCGCCTGGAACGTCAATCAACAATCCCCTATCCCTCCCCTAGATAGATAGATAGAATGGATAGAATAGATAAAGACATATAGGATAGTATTACACCTACATATCTGCATATATACGCACATGCATGCAGGTCCTAACTGCTAGGTTGTAAAGTATACTACTATCTAACAACTACGCAGATCTATATTAAGGATAGTCCTAACGTTAGAGCTGGCTTTTATTATGTAGTGTGTTTTAGTTTAGATTTAGAATCTTTTTTAGAAATGTAATAAAAGTACTAAAAAAGGAGATAATTGCAGCGCTTTGTTTGCGTTTCTATGAAAATAGAAAGCAAGATAGGGATTAATTTGTATTTCTATACATATAGAAAGTAAGTTAGAGGTTAGTTTGCATTTCTATAAGAATAGGAAGAAATATAAATACAAATACATCAAAACTTATACAAACACTATAATATCATTCAGTATTAATATAGAAAACTTTACATTAGTAAATTTAGTACCTAAAGGGTTAGTTAGTAAAGAAGGTATTCTCATACTAACTAATAGGTATCTTAGTAGATTAAGAATAAAGAATAAGAGATTAGAGGCCATTTAGCTTAGGGTTAGACTCTTAAGAAAGATTAACAAGGTAAGGTAGTAGTTAGTAAGGTAAAGACAGCCTATAAAATCCTGCAGTACATACAGTTAATCTAGGTAACAAACATGTTGAGATCTTGCGTCTTGCTGTTGTAGCTGGTGTCTTGCCTTGGCGTCGTCCATTGTTAATATTGATAGGCAGGGTCAACAAGGTCGCCAGGGACAGGCACGGATCGGACGGTAGAGGCCTTAGGAGCAAGGGACCAGACCAAGGACAGGACTACAGGGCCGGTCGGTCAGAGATCGGACTAAAGGTGGGATCGCCCGAGACAGGCCAGCAGCCTATAAAACCATGCAGGGCCTAAGGCCAAGATAACATTGCATACCTAACCCCAGCAGGGTCTTGGTAGTGTACTCGACACTCGCCATGGACTGCAGAGCTCGAAGGCCCGGGCCGGGCGAGGTCAACAAGGCCGCCGGAGCCGGCCAGGGATCAGACCAGAGTCCGGATCGTACGAGGCGACCTGGGCCGCCTCTGTTGCAGCCTCCCAGGGGAAGGAAGGCCCGAACCCCTCCCCCTTCCAGGGGTAAGTCATTTGACCTCACAGGGTGGGGAGAAGGGAAGGAGGGGGGTGATGGAGGGGGGGAAGCTGCGTTTATAACCCCCCCCCCCCCCCCCTTATTCCTTCCTAAAGGGAAGGTGCAGACAGCCTGTTCCATCCGTTTTCAAACAACTAAAAAGGGGATGATTTTCCTGCAGCCTATAAAACCGGATGAATCATCCCCCCTGATAAGGCTGCTGCACTGCCTGCCCAGCCTGCTTTGAGGCTGGTACTCATGAACCCGACGTTCAAAGTCGGCAGCGCATCGATCTCCCTCTGAAAACGCGGGCCCGTCATCTTCCAGGTCGACGGCGCCTCAGCGACGGCGCGCCATCCTAGGACTTGTACGAAGGCCACGGTACGCCAACCCGGAGGTTCGGGCCAAGGGCAGGATCGCTAGGCCAGGATCGGACCAGGGACAGGATCACAAGGCCGGCCGGTCACAGATCAGACCAAAGGAGGGATTGCACAGGGAGATACAATAACCCCTAGGGCCGCCCTAGCGTAAGTGCAGGGTTAGACCTCTAGATTAACGTAAGTTAAAGCACCTACTTTTTTACCTATTTACACCTATTCGTATAAAAAGTGCTACTTTTTACCTTCCTATTAGATAGCTAGCTTTAGTAGTTTAAAAAAACATAAAAGTACTACTAAGTTTAACTTTCCTAAAACATTATATATAAGTATAAAAATTAAGCGTTTATCTAGTTTTTATTAACCTAATCTACAATAAGTATAATTGATAAATTTAATGTAGTATTACTACAGCTACATTAAGGTTATAGTAAAGTTAGGCTTTGTTTTAATATTATTAATTTATTTAATAACTATGGGATAGAATATTAAAAGACTAGTAGTATTCGCTTTTAAAATATAGTAGACTAAGTAGAAGTAGTCTTATTCTTTTAAAGCCTTTCTATAAGTATTAAATTAGTAGAATAGAAAAGATATTATAGAATACTCTATTATATAATGTTAACTATAGCATAAAACTTAAGTAGTCTTTATAGTACTATCTATAAAGTATATTACATATACATATATATAATTAGAGAAGTAAGTAATAAGTCTAGTTTACTTTAATTAATAGTAAGATTAAAATACTAATAAAATGTATATAAGCCCTACTACTTTAATAGTTAGTACTATTATTTACATATAGGATTATATCTTATTTATAATCTAATAGCTAGTTTTATTAGAGATAGGGTTAAAAGTAGCACCTTTAGTCTATAGTCTAAATAGGGGGTTGAAATAGGGGGGGTAGGTAAAAGGTAGGTGCTTTAACTCAACCCTTGCAATTAGCTGCCTGCAATAAATAGACAGATTGTCCCTAGCAACAATACATACAATGCGTAACCAGTACATTATCTAGTATAAAAGCCTACCTACTCTCAACAAGGCTGCCCTCGTCAACCTCAAGCCACCATCGTGGGGCCAAGACAATCACAATCCACGATGTACTGCACGCTCTCAGATGGAGAGGCACGCCGATTGTGGAAGGGCTGACAACAAGGCCGCCAGAGCCGGCCAGGGATCGGACCAGGGGCAGGATTGCAAGGCCAGGATCGGACCAAGGCTAAGACCGCAAGGCCAGCCGGCCACGGATCGGATCAAAGGAGGGATCGCCCGAGGCAGGCCAGCAGGCGGCAAGGCCGGCCCCTTCTTCCGTGCCTGGCTCGGCCGCAGGTCCAGATCTCCGGATCCGATCAGAATTAAACGCGAAGCGCCTGTATCGGGGCCACAGAGACGTTTGCTACTGTGTGAAGAATCCAGCAAAAGAGGGCAGGCAGGGTTATAATAGGGATTTATATATTGCTAACTAAGGTAGGCCAAAGGCAGCCTATAAAACCCTGCAGCACGTACAGTTAATCCAGTCAACAAACATGTTGAGATCTTGCGCCTCGCCGTCGTGGCTGGTCTCTCGCCTTGGCGTCGTCTATTATCAACATTGCCAGGCAAGGTCAACAGGGTCGCCAGGGCCGGCCAAGGATCGGACGGCCGAGGCCTCTAGAGCAAGGGATCAGACTAAGGACAGGACTGCCAGGCCGGACAGCTACAGATCGGACCAAAGGAGGGATCGCCCGAGGCAGGCCAGCAGGCGGCAAGGCCGCCCTTGTTTCCATGCCTGGCTCAGCCGCAGGTCCAGATCTCCGGATCCAATCAGACTTAAACGCGAAGCGCCTGTATCAGGGCCACAAAGACGTTTGCTACCGTCTAAAGAATCCAGCAAAAGAGGACAGGCAGGGTTATTATAGGTATTTATTGATCACTCACTAAGGCGGGGCCGAAGGCAGCCGTTAAAATACTGCAGGGCTGAAGGCCGGAAACCCTAAGCAGAGATCCGACTGCTGGGCCCGGGCGAGGAGTGGGCCGCCTCGAATCGGACCAAAGTCCGGACTGCCCGCACAGAGCCGGCCACGGATCGGACCAGAGACCGGACTGCGCAGCGGAGGCCGGGCCCAGGAACAAGGCCGGCCGGCGAGGGCAGGCCCCAGGTGGCCTCCAACACCAGTCACAGAAGATCAGCTTCGGCTGAGAGGGCTGGCCTGTGTAGCTGAAGGAGGAAGGAAAAGAGGGGGTGAGGGAGGGGGTGTTGGCTGTTTTTCTATCCCCCTTTTTTTTATAGAAACCCCTCTGAAGGGAAGGTGCAGACGGCCCGTTCCTTCCCTTTCGAAACAACCAAGCAGGGGATTGTTTTCCTGCAGCCTATAAAACCTGACGAATTGACCCCCCTGATAAAGCCGTTGCACTGCCTGCCCAGCCTGCTTTGAGGCTGGTACTCATGGACCCGACGTTCAAAGTCGGCAGCGCATCGATCTCTCTCTGAAAACGCAGGCCCGTCACCTTCAAGGTCGACGGCGTCTCGGCGACGGCGCGCCATCCTCAGCCCCGCACGAAGGCCACCCTACGCCAACCCGGAGGTTCGGACCAAAGTCCGGACCGCCTGGGGGCCTCACAGGAGCCAGGGTTCGCATCAAGGGCAGGATCGCAAGGCCAGCCGGCCACAGACCAGACTAGAGGAGGGATCGCCCGCAGCAGGCCAGCAGGCGGCAAGGCCGTCCCTAGTTCGAAGCCCGGCTCTGCTGCAAGTCCAGACCCCCAGATCCAATTGTTATAGATCTCTCTCGCCAAGGCTATAAGGGCAGGAAGGCAATCCTTCCACCTTAGTTGTGTTGCAAATTATTAGAAGATAAACCCTAGAATAAGCGGCATGTAGAAGAGTAGACTGCCTATAGAGGACTAAGTCCTATCCTAGGTAAAGATGTCCTAATTCCTATTTGTAGTTACCTTATTGCTATCTACAATCTATAGTACTAGTGCCTACTAGGGCTAGTTATTAGCCCTAGGGTAGTATACTAACCTTAGTTAAGTTGTAGTAGGCTTACTCTATGTAAATGTAGTTTAGTAAAGGCTATAGGTTAAAGTAGCTCTATTATAGAACCCTAAACTAATAAACCTTAGAAACTCCTTTATAGTAAGTAAGTAAGGCTAGACTACTTAGGGCTAGCTACTAAGAAGGGAATTAGGGAGATTAATAGATATAATTAAAAGTACTTCTAGTAGTTACTATAGTAATAAAAGCAAAGCTATTTCAAGCTTATAGAAGCTATTATAAATTTTATACTTATAATCTTAGTTACTATAACGTTGTTTAAGAGGGATTAGTTTGCGTTTCTACAAAAATAGACCTGTAGGCTAAAGACGGAGTAATGTAGAAAAGAACAGAAGAACAACCTCTGCCTGCAGTAGATAGGGGAGGTAAGGTGTAGTCTAGCTAAACAAGGGGATAAGCAACATTTGCATAAGGTAGGGAAGAGTAATAGATTAGTAATCTATAAAGAAGACAGCAGCTAAAGAGACTATAAACCCTGCAAATGTAAGTAGTAAGGATAGAAGGAGGACTTTATCTTTTATACCCCCTTAAGTTACTTAGTAGGCCTACAGTAGTGTACAGCTTAACCCTTTCCCTATTCTTCTTACTTTTCATTTCTTCTTATTCTTATACCTTACAATATTGTAGATAGAAAACACTAGTATTTCTTACAATACTATAAATAACATAATTTAGCCTTCCTAGCTAGTAATACTATTTATTCTTTTTACTTAAAAATCTTTTATTTTCCTTTTTAAACTTATCTAGGTTTTTTTTCTTCTTATTCTTTACCTCCTCCCCCCTATCCCCTCTCTGCTTACTACACTATAAAGGCTGCTAGTCTCTCTAGCAACGCCAGACCCACTATGCAACATGGCATGTAAAGATAATTAAAGCAACTACCTACTTAATAAACATAGTCTTGTTTACTATGCCTACCTAACCCTTTATACTATAACCACCTGTGTTTTTCTAAAGAGAGCCTATGCTGAATAGGCTGATGTTTAGTAATTCAACACTGCAGACTAAGACGACAATGGGCGGAAGCAGCTGTACAAGCGGCAGAGGCAGTCCACCCTGTGCAGACGTCAACGCCAGTCTGTACCTCACCTTTGTAGAGCGGCCTCGGGTTGCTGTCTGCACGCACTGCAAGCAGGCGGTCCGACCGGACGGTGGCGTCGAGGGCCACTTCCGGCAGACTCACCAGCTCAAGGGAGCAACGCTCCGTGCAGTGGTCGACCTAGCCTGGGCGGCCGCCTATGACAGCCCTCTTGAGGACCCCCACACATGCGAACTACCACCGGACGGCAGCCTGCCACTTGAGCAGCTAACTGTGCTAGACGGATATGGATGCAGGCGGTGCGACTTCCGGACAAGCAGCCGGAAGCTAGTGAAGCTGCACGTACAGCAAGGGACACACAGCACAGGCAGGCCGGCAGTCGGCCCCAGGGCTACCAACAGCAAAGAAGCCGAGCCCATCGACTGGGGGGCAGTAAGGCTGCAGTCGCTATCGCAAGGCCGCTACGCACGGTACTGGATCGTCCGCGACCCCGGGACGAACGAGGGAGGGCCGCTGTCGCAGTCACCCCGGCAGGGGAGCAACGACGTATTCGCCGAGCGGCTGGCGAGACGGCAGGAGCTTATGACAGCCGAGGACGAGCACTGGGAGCGGACAGTCGTCGCCACCTCCGACGTCAACCGACAGTCGGCCTGGGTGAGGGAGATGGGTTGGGCCGTACACCTCGACGGGCGCAACCTGGTGGACCTGTACGAGGCCGGGAAGGCGCCCCTGTCGGCGGCAGCGCGGGACACGGTCCGGGACGAGGAGGGCCGGGAGGAGCAGCGACGGCTGGCCCTCCTGCAGGAGAGCTTCCGCCACGAGGTGGCCAGGTGCTCCCTCCGGCTCGACAAGGTGCCCCACGAGACAAAGAGGTGGCTGAAGAGCGTCGATCCGGCCAAGCCCCACGGACGGCCGTTCGCGCTCGAGCAAATGGAATCAACAGTCCGGAACTACCAGGCGGTGTGGGAGAGGTATCTCTGTTACTGCCTACGGGCGCATCAGCTAGGCCGGACAGAGGCACAACAGCAGCGCAGGATCCGCTTCACAGACGAGCAGTGGACGGCACTGGACGCAATGGCCGAGGCCCTCGCCGTAGCAGGCGACGCCAGTGCAAGCCGTCAAGGTCGGGGCAGCTGGTGCTACAGCCAGACACAGCCGACCAGGGCGAGTACCGAGAGCGAGGACGACGACAACAACGGTCACTACTACGACGACGACAGCGACAACGACAGCAGCTACGCAGCCGGCCGGCTTGCCACCAGCAGCAGGAGCAACACCCTCAGCATGGAGGGTCAACAAATCCTCCGCCGTGGGTCTGGGGCTGCCGGGGCCAGCCAAGCGGCCGACGGCGGCCGCCCAGAGCACAGCAGGGCGCTAGATCGACGGGTGTACCAGTTCTGCATTGTGTCCCTAAAGCAGAAGGTTGCCGTGGACACTTTTGCGAACCCGCTCATCCACTTCACCGCCGTGCTCGGGGTCATGAACCCGGCAAAGAGGAGTGGGGGGACGGCCGGCAGCGGTAGCGGAAGCGGTCAGAGCAGCGGGGTTGGGTGGAGCCCGGCATCCCGGTTCACCCAGCGGCTCGCGGGGCTCCTGTGGTGCGGGCGCATATTGATGCTGGAACACTTCTTCGAGAAGGAGGCAATCGACGGGGACCCCAACGAGATGAGCGCGGAGGTAGTGGACGGCTTTGTAGAGCAGTACCGGCACTGGCTCGCCGACGGGTCGCACACGCCCTTCAGCGCCATCATCCGCATGATGGCGTACGGCAAGGGCCACCGGAACAGGGAGGGCGGCACGCCTCGGGTGATGTGGGAGAAGAGCGGGCAGGCACTCCGCTACCTCGGGCAGCGGGTGGCCATCGACGACTTCCGACGGGCGGCGCAGCAGCCCAGGGCCGAGGCCGAGGCAACGCTGCACGAGCTCATGCGCGGGGGGTGGGCGGAGGCGGGCGGGCAGCTGGCGCTGGACGGCGTCGTCGACACGCTCGTGTTCGAAGGCGCCGGGCGGTCCTTCGCGACGCACGAGAAGAACGCCTGGCTCCGGCCGGGGCCCGGGACGCTGGCCGAGCTCTGCCGCGGCAGCATGTGGGACGCGAGGCTGCAGCAGTGGCGGCGCGACGGCGTGCTCGGCTGGCTGGCCAGGGCGCAGTCCTTCAAGCGGTCGCTTCTCGCGTCGGCCCACATATGGGGGGGCCAGCCCGGGCGGGGGCCGGAGATGACGACGATGCGGTACTGCGACACGCAGGACATGGCGCGGAACGTCTTCGTCTTCGACGGGCAGGTGATGCTCGTCACGGACCGGGACAAGAACCGGGCGATCCGGGGCCTCAGCCGGAAGGTGGCCCGTTTCCTGCCCGAGGCGGTCGGCAAGATGATGGTGGCCTACGTCGCCTGGCTGCTGCCCTTCGAGAGGCTCCTCCAGGCCGAGGCCGGCATACAGGGCCCGCCGGCCTCGCTCCACCCGTGGCTCTGGAAGGACGGGCGCCGGGGCCTGTGGGACACGACGGAGCTCAGCAAGGAGCTCGACGCGGCGACGTCGGCGGCGATAGGCGTCCGCCTCACGGTGTCGAGCTACCGGCACGTAGCCATCGAGCTGGGCAGGAGGATCCGCGGCCTCGTGGTGAAGCAGGCGGAGGTCGAGATGGCCGAGGAGGACGATGGGGCCGGGCCGGGCGCGGGCGGCGCAGGCGGCGGGACGACGGGAACAGACCCCCTGACGGGCGAGGTGCGGAGGAAGTCCCGGCTGGAGTTCGTATGGGACCTGCAGGCAACGCACGCCGGGGTCACGGCCAGGCGGCACTACGCCATCGACGTGCAGTTCCCCAACCAGCTGCAGCCGGAGATGGTGGCCAACTTCCGCGAGATCAGCCGGCTGTGGCACGCCTTCCTCGAGTTGCCGCCGCCGTCGGGAGGGCAGGGGGGGCAGCAGAGGCAAGCCGAGCGACAGGGACAGCTGGCCGCCGGCGACGCCGGCGCCACGTACCCAGTCGGCACACCAGCAGCACCTGCGTCGTTGTCCAGGAAGCGGAGGGCATCAGGCCAGCCGGCGGAGGCAGCAGCACCGGCCAACCCCATAGCCACCCCCACGAGGCCGGCCACCAGCCGAGAGCAGCAGGCCACGCACTCGGGCCGCCGGAAGCGAGCCGCCAACGACGCCATGCTGGCACGGAGAAGCGCGCCGGAGGAGGCGGAGCTGGACAGGCGGCTCGAGGCCGGGCTGCGCGTGCTCTTCGGGGACGAGGCGGGCTGGAGGACGGCGGAGCAGCACGAGGCGGCGCGCAGGGTCATGTCGCTGCGGCAGGGCGACGTCCTCATCGTGGTGCTGCCGACGGGGGCAGGCAAAAGCGCGCTCTTCCAGCTGCCGGCGGTGCGGGAGGTGCACGGCGGGGTCAGCATCGTGGTCGTGCCGTTCGCGGCGCTCCTCAACAGCCTCGTCGAGGGGGCCAGGACAGCCGGGGTCGACGTGCTCCACTGGCAGCCGAGGGCGGTGACAGGCCGGCGGGAGGGGGAACGGGTGGCGTCGATCGTGTTCGTCAGCGCGGAGCACTCCCAGTTCGCCGAGTTCCTGTCCTACGGCGAAGGACTCCGGGCGCGCAGGGTGCTCAAGCGCATCTTCGTGGACGAGTGTCACACGATGCTCCTCGACGGCGGGTACCGCCCCCAGCTGGCGGAGGTCAAGGGCCTCTACCGGTTCGGGGTGCCGATGATCCTGCTGACGGCAACGCTGCCGGTCCGGATGGAGGCGTGGTTCCGGCGGCTGATGCTGGCGGAGGACGCAACGACGGTGCGGGCCAGCACGGCGCGGGTCAACATCCGATACCGCGTAGCAGGGGTGGTGCCCGGGGGGTTCCCCGCGATCATGACGGCGGTCGTGGACGAGGTCGGGCGACTCGGGCGGCAGATGGCAGCAGGTCAGAAGGGGGTGGTCTACTGCCGGTCCAAGGCCAAATGCAAGCAGGTGGCGACGGCGATCGGATGCGCGGCGTACCACGGGTCCCTGAGCGCGGAGGGGCGATGGGAGGCGCTCGAGGCGTGGTCCAAGGGGCGGTCCGGAAGCCGGTGGATGGCAGCAACAACGGGACTCGGGTCGGGGGTAGACATCCGGGGCGTGGTGGCGGTGATCCACGCAGAGGCGCCGTACGGGCTCGTGGACTTCGCGCAGCAGACGGGGCGAGGGGGCCGGGACAAGGGCGAGACGGTGGAGTCGGTGATCTTCCGGGACGGAGAGAGGGGGCCGCAGCGGGACGCGTTCGCGGCGGACGTGAACCAGGTGGACCAGCAGGGGATGCAGGCGCTCATGGAGACGGAGGGGTGCCGGCGGGCGGTACTCGGGGAGTTTATGGACGGAGACGGCAGAGACTGCCGGCAGCTCGGGGCGGAGGCATGCGACCACTGCCAGGGGGTTGCGGAAGAAGAGGCAGGCAGCAGCGGGGACGGGGACGGGGAGGAGGTTAGGGTTAGCCGGGCAGCACAGGACACCAAGGCAAGGCAGGCGTTGTCGAAGGGCCTGCAGGAGTGGCTGAGGGAGGTGGAGGGCGGATGCGCAGTGTGTTACATGGCGTGGTGCAACGGGAAGAGGATTGAGTGGAAGCGTGGTCGGTTCCAGGGACACAAGACAGGATGCTGCCCGCGGCTGGAGGGCGGGCGATTCCTCCGGTGGCGGGCGAAGGTGCGGTTCGAGCGGTTTGCGTGCTGCTGGCTGTGCGGGCTCCCGCAGACGGTGTGCGAGGAGGGGTGGGCGGGAAGGGGGGCGGGGGAGGGTCAGGGCAGGAGGGGAGCCGGAG
This sequence comes from Colletotrichum destructivum, assembly GCF_034447905.1. Lineage (NCBI taxonomy): Eukaryota > Fungi > Ascomycota > Sordariomycetes > Glomerellales > Glomerellaceae > Colletotrichum > Colletotrichum destructivum. The sequence goes on from NC_085905.1 coordinate 2,935,344, forward strand.
GGGGGCAGGGGCGGGGGCGGGACACGGGGGCCGGGGCCGGGGCCGGGGCCGGGGCCGGGGCCGGGCCCGGGGCTGGGGGCGGGGCTGGGGGCGGGTGCCGGTGGATGGACGCGGTGCTGCCGGCGATCCAGTGGACGAGCCAATTCAGCGCGGCGCAGCGGTGGCTGTTTGAGGCGTTCGAGGTGGACGCGGGCGACGAGGAGGAATTCACAGGGTGGCTGGGGCGGTCACGGCATGTGGACGGGGAGGAGACGTCAACGAACGCGCTGGCGGCGTGGGAGGTGCTGGTGCAGCGGCACTGCCTCGGTAGGGATAGGGGGGCTTAGGGTTAGGGTTAGGGTAGGACCTAAGGAGGGTTAGGGAGCAGGGTTAGGGTTAATTGACATGGTTAACAGACATGGTTAAGAGACAAAGGCCTTCTCTTTAGACAGTCAGGCGTAGCCGCAAGAAGGAGAAGACATAGTAGGAGGGAAGGGAGGCGCAGACAGTGTAAATGGATATCACACGGCTTTCTGCACTGTGCACGGGTAGGGGACGGCAGTCGAGGGTTAGGGTTAACGTAGACGACGTAGACAAGGCAGAACGGTGGCTTAGGCGGCTACGGGGAGGGTCCCAATAAGCGTCGGAACGGCAGACGACTGTTGCAACGTGGTAGGAACCCAGGAACCCAGGAACCCAGGCGTCTAGCCAGCCCCCGCTAAGCTTGTGAGTTGTTGGAAGAGTAGGTTCGTCGACGCGTGAGTAAGGATTGTGGAAGGTGGAAGGTGGATGGCGGGGTTGTAGGGGTTCGTCGACGCGTGAGTAAGGATTGTGGAAGGATTGTGGAAGGGTTAGGGTTAGGGTTAGGGTTAGGGTTAGGGTTAGGGTTAGGGTTAGGGTTAGGGTTAGGGTTAGGGTTAGGGTTAGGGTTAGGGTTAGGGTTAGGGTTAGGGTTAGGGTTAGGGTTAGGGTTAGGGTTAGGGTGTTAGGGTTAGG